>NC_060119.1:1127918901-1129168901 GCF_021461395.2 Schistocerca americana | reverse complement strand
AACGGTTGTCATATGGGTGGTGTCTGTTTTGGTCACGATTTGAGTTGTGAGAATAGCCTTGTCGTGTCCAGTTATTAATTCTTTCATCGCGGAATTGCGACGGATGCGAAGTGTAATTGTTGTGTTCCTGTTTTCGCGTTCCCCGATTGTCAGTGTCAATTTCTAATTCTTGTAAGAGACCCTGAAAAGCTTCAATGTCGTCTTTGCAACATCCTGCCAAAATAATATGTCGTAAATGTTCAGGTAATTTGATTAAGCAAATGCGGATGAGTTCTGAGGGGCTGTATGGGTTTGACAGGTACTGATTCTTGTGCAACATGTCTTCAAAATATTTCGCAAGACTGGAAAATTCAGATTGTTCGAAATGTTTCATCATTATGATGCTATGTTTTACTCGGTCTTGTGCAGCTTGAGACCAATATGCTGAGAGGAAGGCATGATTAAATTCTCCTTCACTGTGACAATCGTGAATGACCGATCGCATTCTTTCAGCTGGTTCATTCTCTAAGTAGCCATACATAAATTCTAATCTGTGCTCTAATGACCAGTTGGGAGGAAAACAATGAGAGAATAGATGGAGCCACGCTTGCGGATGAATGTCGTTGCCAGAAATTCTTAAATGTTTTGAATTTGCGTGTAGTAGTGAACAGCTTGTAGTCAAAATCATCGTGTCGGCGAGTAGCATATCGGTCATTGTTACGTCATGTCGGCGGTTCCATCTCAAAATTCGGTGCACCTTGCCAATTTCTTTCATAATTTCCGAAATACCCTGTGTTATTATTTTGTGGCTTTTCCGTATTTCTAAGTCCCTCTTCCCGTGTTGGAGCGCGAGTGTCCTCTGAAATACGAAATTTTTGTATTTCTTGTGCCAACTGATCTTGTACTTCCCGGATTTCTCTTTTGTGTTGCGTATTAATTTGATTCTGATTTTGTTTGAATTTCTTAATTTGTTCATGCTCTTCTGTGTCAGTGATGGCTACAGGTCTTGTGTCATTCAGATCATCATCTACCTTTGCAGATAAGTTAGTGAACTGATCCGAAAGTACGGCCACTTTCTCCGATAGTGTACTTATATCCTCAGTGTGTTTTCCTGATTCAAGTTTCAGAGTGTCCACTTGTGTTGAAATCGTATCTACTGTGTCCTTTAAGTTTTCCTGAGTTTTTGCAAGTTGCGTAACCGAATCGGTAGATGCAGCTGAGTCGGTTGTAGCTTGCAAGGTCTCATGATTTTCATTAACAATAGTTTGCAGTTCTTTTATGGCTGCTTCGTGATTCTGTAATGTATTTTAATGCCGCGAAAACATAGGTTGGAAATGCTCACAAATTTGTGTTTTTACGTCATTATAGACTTTTTGGCATTTTGATTCGATTTTATGTAACTCAATAGTTAAATCTTCACGTGTTTGTTCAAGCGTATGTTCCACCGAGTCTAACTTTTGAAGCTTTTGTTCCATTGCCCCTAACTGTTGCTGTGTTTGTCTCTGGTGTTGTTCCATTGTGTCTAACCTTTGAAGATTTTGTTCCACTATGTCTAACTTTTGAAAATTTTCTCCCATTTGTTTCTGATTTTTTCAAGCGTTGTGTCTAACTTTTGTAGCCTTTGTCCCATTTGTTGCATTAACTGTAATAACAATGCACTGGTGTCTGGAACATGTTCCTCAGTGCTTTTCGGCAGTGCATTTGCACCAGCAACATTCACATTTTGACAAGCAAAAAATGTGTCTTGACTTATCTGAGAAAAAGGTGAGGACCCAAAACCTGAATCTGCAGTATTTGCAAGATTGTGTCCTGTCATTCCCGATTCCTGAGGCGAGCTGTTGCCGACCGATCGATCGATAATGCTCCCCTGTTCACTACTTGTTTCACTTTCTACACCATTGTTCGCCGCGCGCTCCATTTCCCTATGCACAATTACCAAATTACTATGTTGAACATTAGTTAATTCATTACACGGTGGCGCTAACACACTGCTTGCGTCTTCACTGTCATTTCTCAGTTTACTTTGCAGCCTAGTATTACGTTTTTCACACGCCATAATTGTCACAATATTTCACACGATAACACAGAAAAGCACAATTTGAAGAGCAAAAATAAAAAAACACATTAACATAGCACTGAAAATAATATCTAGTTAATCGCAAGCGCAGCTGCGAAATACTTGGTGCAAATCTACATGCACGCCACAACTGTTTTACTGTACAACAATGAAAGACTGCAACTACAAAAGAGATTCTCTCTACAATTACGCGCTAGGAATAAACAAAAGCTACACTAATTACACAAACTACAAGAAAAAATCAGATGATTCCAGTGAGGTACCCTCGGCTAAGGGTCGACATATGAAACGTCCCCTTTGAACAATTTATACATGACTGTGCTTAAACTGACACACAATATTTTTAGCGCAACGCAATCTGACTTTCAAAAATCCCTGACTAACATTAACCTATACCTTTCACAAATCACTTACCTCACAAAAATCTTCGTTACTCGAACTACCGCAATACGGCGAGCGCCACTACTGCCAGCTAAATAAAATATTCAAACTACTGAAGGCACTAACTACTGATAGGCATAGTTAGCAAATGAAAGATTTTGATAGAGAACAACAAATTATCTACCTTAATAGTGTTCAAAAGTCATTTTATATATATATCAGTCCATGACATCCAGTCTTACAAATGTACTGTCTCTGATGGACAGACGTCCAGATCATCCGCTCTCAAAAATCTGCCATCTCACTTCCCCACATCCACCACTGCTGGCGGCTCACCTCCAACTGCGCAACGCTACGCACTGTTAACAGCCAGCTGCCCAACACTACAATGGCAGACAACAATGCAAACTAGCCACAGACTGCACACAGCACAGTCAGTGATTTTCATACGGAGCGCTACGTGGCGTTACCAATAAGAAAACCTAAACAGCCTACTTACACACATCACTCTAAACGGAAAAAAGTCGACAGATATGAAAGTAATTTCAGGTGCACCCCACCCCAGGGAAGTGTGATAACACCGTTGTTGTTTTCAGTGCATATATACACGGTGGTGCATTGATCGTGACTGTGCCAAATATATCACGAAATAAGCGTCAAACGAAAAAACTACAAAGAACGAAACTTGTCTAGCTTGAAGGGGGAAACCAGATGGCGCTATGATTGGCCCGCTAGATGGCGCTGCAATAGGTCGAACGGATATCAACTGCATTATTTTAAATATGAACCCCCATTTTTATTACATATTCGTGTAGTACGTAAAGTACAGAGCGTACGTACGTTTGAACATTTTATTTCGGTTGTTCCAATGTGATACATGTACCTTTGTGAAGTTATCAACAAATGCTCAAAATGATGTCCGTCAACCTCAATGCATTTGGCAGTATGTGTAACGACATTCCTCTCAACAGCGAGTAGTTCGCCTTCCGTAATGTTTGAACATGCATTGTCAATGCGCTGACGCATGTTGTCAAGCGTTGTCAGTGGATCACGATAGCAAATATCCTTCAGCTTTCCGCACAGAAATCCGGGGACGTCAGATCCGGTGAACGTGCGGGCCATGGTTTGGTGCTTCGATGACCAATCCACCTGTCATGAAATATGCTATTCAATACCGCCTCAACCGCACGCGAGCTATGTGCCGGACATCCATCATGTTGGAAGTATATCGCCAGTCTGTCATACAGTGAAACATCTTGTAGTAACATCGGTAGAACATTACGTAGGAAGTCAGCATACATTGAACCATTTTGATTGCCATCGATAAAATGGGGGCCAATTATCGTTCCTCCCATAATGCCGCACCATATACTAACCCGCCAAGGTCGCTGTTGCCCAATAGTGCATATCATGCCGGTTTACGCTACCGCTGTTGGTGAATGACTCTTCGTCGCTAAATAGAACGCGTGCAAAAAAATCTGTCATCGTCCCATAATTTCTCTTGTACCCAGTGGCAGAACTGTACACGACGTTCAAAGTCGTCACCATGCAATTCATGGTGCATAGAAATATGGTACGGCTGCAATCGATGTTGATGTAACATTCTCAATACCGACGTTTTTGAGATTCCCGATTCTCGAGCAATTTGTCTGCTACTGATGTACGGATTAGTCGTGACAGGAGCTAAAACACCTACTTGGGCATTATCATTTGTTGCAGGTCGTGGTTGACGTTTCACATGTGGCTGAACACTTCCTGTTTCCGTAAATAACGTAACTATCCGGCGAACGGTCCGGACACTTGGATGATGTCGTCCAGGATACCGAGCAGCATACATAGCACATGCCCGTTGGGCATTTTGATGACAATAGCCATACATCAACACGATATCGACCTTTTCCGCAATTGGTAAACGGTCCATTTTAGCACAGGTAATGTAACTCGAAGCAAATACCGTCCGCACTGGCGGAATGTTACGTGATACCACGTACTTATACGTTTGTGACTATTACAGCGCCATCTGTCACAAAGCGAAAAAAGTGGTCCAACTAAAACATTCATATTTATTTCCGTACTACACGAATATGTAATTAAAAATGGGGGTTCCTATTTAAAAAACGCAGTTGATATCCGTTTGGCCTATGGCAGCGCCATCTAGCGGGCCAACGATAGCGCCATCTTGTTTCCCCCTTCAAGCTAGACAAGTTTCGTTGTTTGTAATTTTTTCGTTTGATGCTTATTTCGTGAGATATTTGGCCCGGTCACGATCAATGGACCACCCTGTATATGGTCTACAAGGAAGCGCCGTGATGTCTTTAAGACTGTTCGCAGATGATGCAGTTGTCTGTAACAAAGTAGTAACGCCAGAAGACAGTATCGATTTGCAGAATGATCTGCAGAGGACTGATGAATGGTTCAAATGGCTCTGAGCACTATGGGACTTAACATCTATGGTCATCAGTCCCCTAGAACTTAGAACTACTTAAACCTAACTAACCTAAGGACAGCACACAACACCCAGCCATCACGAGGCAGAGAAAATCCCTGTCCCCGCCGGGAATCGAACCCGGGAACCCGGGCGTGGGAAGCGAGAACGCTACCGCACGACCACGAGATGCGGGCGGACTGATGAATGATGCAGGATCTGGCAGTTGACGCTGAACGTAAATAAATGTAAAGTATTGGGCATACCCAGGAAAAGGAATAAGCTACTGTACGAATAAAACGTTGATGAGAAACTGCTGGAAACAGTATCTACTGGACAATATCTAGGAGTGACTATGCAGAGCGATCTTAAGTGGATTGGCCACATTAAACAAATAGCAGGTAAAGTAGATACGAGATCGAGATTAATTGGGAGATTGTTATGCGAATCTAATTCATCCACGAAAGAAGTGGCTTACAAAGTACTCGTTCGCTTGGTTTTTGAGCATTCCTCACAAGTCTCGTACCGTTAGCAGGTAGGGCTGATAGGAGTGACGTAGAAGATCCGACGAAGAGCGACGAATTTCGTCACAGCGTCGTTTAGCCGGTGGCAGGTTATTGCGGTGATGCTCAAACAGCTCCAGTGGCAGGCGGTGCAAGAGAGGCGTCGTGCATCACGGCAAGCTTTACGATCGAAATTGCGGAAGAGTACGTTCCGAGAAGAAACGTACAACATACACTACTGGCCACTAAAATTGCTACACCACGAAGATGACGTGCTACAGACACGAAATTCAACCGACAGGAAGAAGATGCTGTGATATGCAAATGATTAGCTTTTCAGAGCATTCACACAAGGTTGGCACCGGTGGCGACACCTACAACGTGCTGATGTGAAGAAAGTTTCAAACTGATTTCTCATACACAAACAGCAGTTGACCGGCGTTGTTGTGATGCCTCGTGTAAGGAGGAGAAATGCGTACCATCACCTTTCCGGCTTTGATAAAGGTCGGATTGTAGCCTATCGCGATTGCGGTCTATCGTATCGCGAAATTGCTGCTCGCGTTGGTCGAGATCCAATGACTGTTAGCAGAATATGGGATCGGTTGGTTCAGGAGGGTAATACGGAACGCCGTGCTGGATCCCAACGGCCTCGTATCACTAGCAGTCGAGATGACAGGCATCTTATCCGCATGGCTGTAACGGATCGTGCAGCCACGTCACGATCCCTGAGTCAACAGATGGGGACGTTGGCAAGACAACAACCATGTGCACGAACAGTTCGATGACGTTTGCAGCAGCATGGACTATCAGCACGGAGACCGTGGCTGTGGTTACCCTTGACGCTGCATCACAGACAGCAGCGCCTGCGATGGTGTACTCAACGACGAACCTGGGTGCACGAATGGCAAAACGTCATTTTTTCGGATGAATCCAGGTTCTGTTTACAGCATCATGATAGTCGCATCCGTGTTTGATGACATCGCGGTGAACGCACATTGGAAGCGTGTATTCCCCATCGCCATACTGGCATATCACCCGGCGTGATGGTATGGGGTGCCATTGGTTACACGTCTCGATCACCTCTTGTTCGCACTGACGGCACTTTGAACAGTGGACATTACATTTCAGATGTGTTATGACCCGTGGTTCTACCCTTCATTCGATCCCTGCGAAACACTACATTTCAGCAGGATAATGCAGGACCACATGTTGCAGGTCCTGTACGGACCTTTCTGGTTACAGAAAATGTTCGACTGCTGCCCTGGCCAGCACATTCTCCGGATCTCTCACCAACTGAAAACGTCTGGTCAATGGTGGCCGAGCAACTGGCTCGTCACAATACGCCAGTTAATACTCTTGATTAACTGTGGTATCGTGTTGAAGCTGCATGGGCTGTACACGCCATCCAAGCTCTGTTTGACTCAATGCCGAGGCATATCAAAGGCCGTTATTACGGCCAGAGTTGTTCTGCGTACTGATTTCTCAGGATCTATGCACCCAAATTGCGTGAAAATCTAATCACATGTCACTTCTAGTATAATATATTTGTCCAATGAATACCCGTTTATCATCTGCATTTCTTCTTGGTGTAGCAATTTTAATGGCCAGTAGTGTATTACTTCCTCAGACATACGTCTCGTGAAATGACCACAGCGAGAAAGTCCGAGAAATTAGAGCCAGTACAAAGGTTTGCCGATATTCATTCTTCCCACGCGCCATTGGTGAGTGGAACAGGGAAGGGGGGTTGGGTTGTGGGACGAGAAGTACCCTCCGCCAGATATCGTCAGGTGGCTTGCGGAGTACTGGCGTGGATGCGGAAAAGTTGCGCGTAAATACGCCCCTGAGTAATGCGAATAGTCTCGTGCGAATTGTGTCAATATTTGTATTTCATTATCCTTTTTTCACGCCCGGGTACATTTGTAAATACACCAAAAAATCTATATTTCTTCTTAGTTTGATAGTTTTGATAAACCTTACACATATGATAACAAAACAGGAATTGTTTAGTACCAAGTATTATTTATAGTGCGGCACAGCAGTAAGCAAATAAACGACGATACAGTTTAGAGAGTCGTATTGGGACCTACAGATAGCGGATGTGTATTGTAGTGAAGGAGTGGGGGGAGAGCGGTGACGGAGTGGGGGAGGAAGTTGGGTGGGAGGAGGGTGGGGTTGATGGGAAGAGGGGGTGGGGGGGGATGGCTCGGCGGGCGACCGCGGCTGATCCGACTGCGGCGGCCTGCGGCGGACCGCCAAGCGGTTTGCAGGTGGTCTGCGATCGAACCCCAGCAGCGGCACTTGACTGTTTCAGCAAACACTCACCACGCTGATAGTCTGAGAACTAGAAACAGTGAGTAGATGGCAACACTGACAACGTTCCCCTGTTATCCACTGTACAAAGGAAGTTACCTAAAAAAGTCACGGAAAAAAAATCGCACCAGGTAGTCCTGTTGCTGTCTCAGCTTCGAGAGCATGCGTCTGGTTCGTTTGCGAAGACTCTGGCAACAGATACAGCAATAAATGTAATTTACTATTTACTCCACCAATGAAGAACCGAATTAGTTGAAATTCGGTACATTCACTTTTGGTATAATGGGCCTCAGTTCTGATATGAAGGGTGAGCAAAACGTCTTACCCTTATTACAAAAAATTATTTCTAAGGAACTCTCCTAGACACATATGTGCAATTTATTGCAAATGGCATCTTCGTTCACATGATTTTCTAACTTGCGTATGATGTTGTGAAATGAAAATTATAAACTAAACTGCCTTCCTATTCTTAACTTTCGTATGTGTTTGTGTTGTAGTGCAGGTGTGACTGCACAAACGTTATCTGACAAAAAAGAGTCGCCAAATGTGTAGAACTGTATAATTGTGATTCAATTAACTTTTGCTAAAAGTAAATAGAAAACGTAAAACTGTGTACTAAATGAACTTCTCTGTAGTGAACAGGGCTACAACGCGTGGAGCAGTAGTAAATGAGTTGCAGATCCAATGAAAAGAAAATTTACAGAATGAAAATTCTACATGAAACCGCAAAACGAATTTTGAAGAGGTAACCGTCCAAAATGCTCTGTACATGTGCGTATGCAAAGTGACTAAATGAAATTCCAAGCAAAGGAATGAAATCTAAATTGATATTTACCTAAACTGAACCGGGCAGTAACTTTGAAAAGCAAAACTTAACTTTAAATGATCCTCTTGTGTCCTTACTCTGATTTTAAACATGCCGTGAGAAATTTTCATGGTTTGACCTTTGGCAAAGGAAACTCGCTATTGCTCGAAAGTGAACATTAAAAAGTACAGCCCGGCACAAAATCTGCCAAAGAAAAGAAAGCTTTTCATTTCTGCGAGGAGACAGTGGTAGAAATTCAATATATTAAACGACTGAACGAGACCAGCATTTATAAACTGTATTATGAATAATGAAACTCATTCCTTAATATTAATGATCATCATTATAAAAATTAATCCTTATTAAAAGAATATTACTCTGCCATGAATTGGTTAATGAGATGGTAAAGGAGTAGTGCATGTACAAGGATGAGCATTATGACCGCCTACCTAATAGCCGATATGTCCAGCTTCGGCAAGGATAACAGTGGCGAGCTCATGAGCTAAGCTACCATTTGCAATAAACTGCATAAACATGTGGAAGCGTATCCATAAAAAGCTTTACAAGTAGAACTAACATCTGTGGGGTGTAAAAGGAAATGACAGGGCTGGGTTCAGCAGTGAGTAACGATAATCTTAAACCTTTTATTTAACAACAAGGCAGGGGTTATATAGTACAATCAATCTAAAGAAACTCGAGAGAGCAATGAGTTAAAATTACACAAATGGATGAATAAAAACAAATAATCATTAACAGACTAATGCCTTCTCAATCAAGGCAAAATGGAAGAACCATTACAATGAATTTAAATCCAAAACCAGGTAACAGGTCCCAAAGATGCTAACCATTATATTAAAAACAAATAAAATAATAAAATTACTCTGGGATATCCACGGAATGAGAACAATTTTAAAAGCACATACCAGACTCAAAAATGAACTGACTGCAACTGGGCCACAAATACAATGTTACTGTAACAGTGCAAACACATTGTATATCTAACTCTGCTGTGAATAATCGTGCCCGTAGTCTCTGACAAACAACACAGTGACAAGAAATAAGACAAGGTGTAAGGGATTTCACTACAATTCAGAATTACAAGAAGATGTGAAAAATTCCCAAATAACTCCCTGAACCAGTTTTAGGTCTTGTACTCAAAACCAGAATTACAGGCAACAACACTGAAAAGAATACGCAAGGTTCATAATTCACTCACTGCAAAAGGAACCAGAGAGGTAATTCAATAAAACTACATTAAAGACGCCAATATATGTGATAGGTTTGTTTTGCTTGGTTGTTCTCACATCCCTTGCCCAAAGCTACAATAATATGACCCGGTGGTTCACTGATTATTGCTCCATAACTGGCCGAAATGATTACAGTAAAAATACTCAGAATGAGGGGTAAAATAAAATGTCATGTGACTGGGGCCTCCTGTCGGGTAGACCGTTCGCCGGATGCAAGTCTTTCGAGTTGACGCCACTTCGGCGACTTGCGCGTCGATGGGGATGAAATGATGATGATTATGGCAACACCCAGTCCCTGAACGGAGAAAATCTCCGACCCAGCCGGGAATCGTGCCTGGTCGCTTAGGATTGACATTCTGCTGCGCTGATCTCTCAGATATTGGGAGCGTACAAGTGAGGGGTGATCTATTACAATAATGCTTCAAAGTCATAATATATAGTCACCCTTGCACAGACTAAGTACCTATGTACACGCCAATCCCCTTTCCTGTAAGCATGATATCGGTCATATGAGGGAGTTAGCCACAGCTTGCACCAGAAGTGAGGGAAGTGCTGCATGGCAACACACTCACGGAGCTCGAGGTGCTGCCCCAATGTGTGTCTTCCAGAAACCGTCAGGAACAGACAGCTCTACAGCAAACAGAACTGGGAATGCTGCATTTCGACTATTTGGTCAACACACTCTTCTTATCCGTCGTCGACCCGACCACGGCTACACAGTCAACTGGTCAAACCCCTCCTGTCTGGCTGCTCGGTGGTACCACAGGGTTCCCTGCACGTTACTCGCTCGGTCTAACTCCCGGTTCAGCCCGATGTGTTCAGCTGGCCTCGCACGCCGAATCGCGTCAGCGCTAGTGTAGTGCCGCCCTCGCTAACAGCGCCTTACTCGGAGTCGCGCAGCCACAACTCTTTGCGCATCTTCTGAATCTGCTGCAACTGAGCAACGTCTCGTGACAGCACAATTTGCAACAAACTGTACAGCTGTATTTACCATAGTTCCTTAGAAATAAATTTTTGTAATTAGGTAAAGACTTCCTGCTCGCTCTGCACATTAGTAAATTTGATAATTGAAACTAAAGCGATCTTTTAATAATCATTAAATGAATTGTACCTTTTCTCTGCCAGAGAGTTAAAATGTGACAATACAAACTGGTTGAACGCACTGACTGAAAACTTTTTAAAGAGTAGTTTTTTAACTTCACATGCACAGTCAGCTATACATACGATTGGCACAGATTGCTGACGATGATTAATGTGATGTAAAACATAAGACTGTGTAAATGCTAATACGAAAGTTATAAATCTTAAAATATGGGACATATTTACAAAAAATACTTCTTTTACATGAAAGAAATGTCTTTAACCTTTAAGCCTTTGAATTGCTATTACTTTTTATTTTATTTTTTGCACAGTAGGAGTAACACGATAAAGATCTTGATTTTACGTTCTACAAGGAATTCTTTAAGAAGGCCGTATTAATTTCATAAAATGTGTTTATAAATACATAAGGAGAGAAAAGGTATTGATTTATGAGTAATTAAAAATTACATATTCTGGAAGAAAATGTCAAAATAATTTCAGGAAGAAGGGTGTCATGAGTTTTCTTTTTTATGGAAAAATAATGCGGAGAAGGCAACCACTGGCAAACAAAGGAAAGTCCACAAGCAGAGATTGCAGCCCTAAGAAAAAAAAGTGGGAGAACGTTCTCTTTATATGTGAAAGGCCGCAGATTCGATCAAGTGTTGCCACAATATTTATGTTATTATTTACCATGGGATTTTCAGAGACTTTTTCGTACTTTCAACGATGAGACAAAAATTTTCGTCATCTCTGAAAAAGTAACGGTGGCTTCTGTTGCAGAAAAATCTAAATCGATCGTTCTATTGCAAGTAAGTTATTATTGTAAAACTCAGTTACTTGACGCCTCAAGCCAAATCTGTTATCGACAAATACAAAAATTGGTTTCAGTATAACGATGAAACAAGTTAAAACAGAAGGCACTATTCCTATAGAAGGCAACATACCTATCGGTCTGTAGTTGCTCCCTATTGTGAATGAATATAGTCGGTACACCTGTCACACAAACTCAGCTTCAGTGTGATACTACTTAGTAGAACATTTCAACAATTCTTTTATCGAAAACATGAGAAAGAATCATTCTATAGGATATGTATACAAGTTTAGTGTTAACGTTAACGGTCACATTATTATTTTCGATCCCCTACTGCGACTATATTTAAAAAAAAAGGATTTGTTTACTGATTACCAGTTTTTAAGTAGAAATTCGTCAATAGAATAAAATCAGTTGTCCAAGAGAAATTATTTTGAGCCAAATTTAAAAGTTGTTTTGTTGCCTGTCAGACAGTTTATGTTTTTGGGAAAATGATCAAAGACTTTTGTTGCTGCGTATTGAACGCCTTTCGGAGCCACTGACACCTTTAATAATAGGCAATGAAGGTATTTTTCCCTTTAGTGTCGTACGTATGGACTCACTATTCTCAAACGGTGGTGGATGATTAATAACAAATTTCGTTAGTGAATGAATGTATTCTAACAGTGGTATCAAAATGGATAGCTCCTTGAAGAGGTACCTCTACATAACGCCTGTGTGTGAATACTACATGTTATTCTTTTCTCGCTTTTGTGCAATCAGTAATTTCTCTCTAAGTGGTGAGTTACCCCAGAAAATTATTTCAGAACGCTTCGAGTGGAGGTATGCAAAATATGCCAGGAAGTTCATTCGTTTGTTTCTAAGACTAGCAATTATGCAAAGAGAAAAAGCAGCTGAACTTAACTGTATAAGAAGCTCATTAATATGCTTCTTTCAATTCAAGTTTTCTTCAATATGTACACCCAAAAATTTGGAGGATTCAGCGCTATTTACTGACTCATGCTCATGTGTTACATCAATCGCTGGTATGCCTCGGTTTGTTGTGCAGAAACAGGATACAGTGGTTTTTTTTCAGTATTTAGGGAGAATCCATTTTCTAAGACCAGGAAAACATCATTAACAGTCTCTTCTGCTGGTTTCTCTGTAATGAAATTTATTATATCGTCTACAAATAGTACCAATTCTGCTGTTGAATGTTAAATTGACGATCATTTACATACATAAGGTTCAGAATGGTCTGAAAATTGAACCATATGGGGACTCCCTTTGTGATTTCTCCCCAATCACTAAAATTTTACACCCCTTGCAACATTACTGGATTGTTTAGCACAACGTTTTCCATTCTGTTTGTTCATTATGATTCGAACCAACTGTTTGTAAAATCCATGTTCCATGAAACTTGAGTTTTTCTAAGAGAATAACATGATCTAATCCACCAATCGACTTGGAAAGATCACAAAAAGTACCAACTGCTGATATGTTATTAGTTAAGGCTTGTACTGTTTGATGAATAAATGGCAGTCGAGAAACCCTTCTGAAGACCAAACTGTGGTATGCTAAGTAAATTGTTTCCAGTTAAGTGTGAGACTGCTTTCAGTACATTGCTTTTTCGAATATTTTGGAAAAAGATGTCAGTAACGAAACTGGACGATAGTTGTTTAAGTCTTTCTTGTTACTTTTCTTATAAAGATGTTTAACAATTGCATATTTTAACCTGTATGAAAAGATTCGCTGTTGCAGTCATACAGTATAAATACCAATAAGGACAATACGTATCAAGCTGGAACAACTTTTCATATGTGGGATGCTTGTTCACTATTTAATTTACACCATTTTTCTGCTTCAGTACACTGAAATAGTGTGAGAAAATAGTGCAATTTCCAGCTTAAATATTATGTTTATCAGTGGCAATGTATGAAGGATATAATCGTTTGATAATTCTAGCTGTTCGTTGCGTGTTCCACAACTTTCTTAGTTGGAGAAAACGATGAGATATTAAGTCAGGAGATAATTATTAACGTCATACCCAGTGTTTCAATTTCAGGCCAGCCAGTAATCACCTGGGACAAACAAGGATATTAGTAACTGATATTACAAAAATGAAAGGTAGGCGCCTAAAAGTTTGACAGTACCATACTTTAGTTTAATTTTTGTGACGGTTTACAGTGACACGTACACTGTCTGACCAGAAGTGTCCGGACACAGCTGTGTACTGCGGAACTGACCACCAGATGTCCCGAGAGGCGCAGTCGCCTCTACAGAAGGAGATGGGGGAGGGGGAGTGTCGTATTGTAGGCAGGCAACCAGAGGCAGCAGAACGAGTTGGTCAGGAGAGATCAGGGGCTTCAAACGTGAAGTAGTCATTGAATGACACATGAGTACCAAATCCATAAGGCTCATAACAACCTTTCGAAAGCTGCCCATGTTGCTTGTTGGTGGTGTGAGTGTGAAATGAAAACACGAAGGAACAACCACGAATAAACAAAGACGAGGGAGACCTCGCGTACTGACGGAAAGGGACCGTCTAGCTTTGCTGGGGGCAGTTGCAAAAAATCGCATGAAATCAAGGGAAGGAATCACTCGTGAGTTCCAAAGTGCAATGACTGAGAGAATGATCGAGCACCTCTTCACAAGCCACACGTTTCTGCAGACAGTGCTTAGAGACGATTATGGTGGCAGAAGGAGTGACGTCAATGGTCGGTGGATGACTGGAAACGAGTGATTTGGAGTTTGGATCACGCTATAGCCTACGGCAATACGATGGAAGGATTTGGGTTTGGAGTACTAGAGAAATTTACTTGCCATTACGTTAATGCTAACCAAGATCTTTTTTGATATGTTTTATTCATTGGCATATTTTACAACACTTCACCATTTTCAGAATGCTTAACTGGAATTCTTATACAGCGTGTCCCAGAAGGAACGGTCAGCATTCAGGGATATGAGAGCATTATTCAGAGCAAAGAAGTTTAGTAAACATGGGCTTCGAAATGCATACCTTAATAGCTATGAGCACTTGTTCAGTGGAAGAGACGTGTTTCAAAATGGGGAAGATGAACAAGTGCTCATAGCTCTTAATGTATACATTTTGGAGTCCATTTTTATTTGACTGCTTTGCTTCAAATGATCGTTCCTGTCTTATCCATAAATACTGACCATTCTTCCTCTGACACCCTGTGTATCTTGACGAAGTTGTTAACGGATTAACCACATCTGAAGATGGCAATCAAGTGCTGAAACCGCTAATGTGTATATTGCATTTTTTAAGCAAACTTAGGCGTAATGCAGGGTTGGATAAAAAAATAGTGCAACACTGCCATAATATGAAGGATGTGCATCAAATGGCTCACCTGTCTGTAATTGATAGCAGAAGCTCAGCTGAAATAGTGTCGTGAGGGGCGATGTCTGTCTCTAAAAGTGTGCGAGTACAGTTCAAGCACCATAACAGTATGTTTAGGAAAAACGAAAAAAATGGATTAAGATTGAAGTGGCTCGTTGTCAGAGCACACAACAATGTTTTCAGGGATTGTGTGAGGCATCTGGTGATGCAGCATTCCCATATCATTTGGTGTCGAATAGATGAAAGTGTTTTGGGATGGCAGGTATGTGACACATGATCAGCCTAATCTGGAACCCCCCTACAGACATCAATTGAGCTTCTTCGCTCCATGCTGGTTCTGGATTGTTGATGGACTTCAAGAGATGGTTATTGTGTGTGGCATCAAGCACCGACACCACCCACGGGTGTCATAGCAACGAACCTGCAAGTATTCAGGAGACACTGACAGTGGTCATGTGGGATCCAGCGGAAGCAGTGCCACGCGCCTGCTGAGCCATTCCTCTACTCAATAATTCAAGAACAGTCTTAATCGCATTTATTATTGTTATAATACCGCGAACTTGTTTCAACCCGACGTAGGGGTCATCTTCTGGGCGTTTACACCATTGGTCGACTGTTGGTGATGTCACTCCTGTCTAAATAACGGCAGGAAACTAGACTGTTCTTGAATTATTGATTAATCATACTAATCGCTGCTTCTCTCCACAACCATGTTGTCCAAAAATCATTCCTCTACTGCCTCGGTACCAAGAGTGCCATCTGCCGCTGGTGATATTAGTTAGTTAGCTAGTTAGTTGGGTGCGTGTTCCATTGATCAATCGCAATATGTATATATTAAAATACAGAGTTAATGATTAATATTTCTATTATTTACCACATTACCTTAAATGGCACAAAATGCATATACTGTATTTATAGATTTATTTATTCCTAATCAAGAATTCATCTATGGTATAGAAGGAGTTGTCAAGCAGATATGATTTCAATTTATTTTTAAAGCTATTACTGCTGTCTGTCAGAAATTTTATTTCATCTAGTAATTTGTCGAAAATTTTTATAGCAGCATATTTTACCCCTTTCTGCGCCAAAGATAGGTTGAGTAAAGAACAGTGTAAGTCTTTCTTTTTTCTGGTATTATAATCATGAATGTCACAGCTGTTTTTAAACTGGTCCATGTTGTTGAGAACAAATTGCATTAGTGAGTAAATGCACTGTGACGCTGTTGTAAGAATTCCCAATCTTTTAAAAAGATGCCTACAAGATGTGCGACTATGAACCCCACACATTTTTCTAACCACTTTCTTTTGAGGAGTGAATATTTTTTGTCTAAATGTTGAGTTACCCCAAAATATTATTCCGTATGACATCAGAGAGTGAAAGTATGCAAAGTATGTTAGCTTAATAATTTCTATATCCTCAAAATTGGCAATTATTCTGATTGCAAAAGTTGCTGAACCTAGTCGTTTTAGAAGATCCAAAATATGAATTTTCCAGTTAAGATTCTTATCTACGTGTACACCCAAAAACTTAGTATGCTCTGCCCTGTCTACTGACTTCTGTTGATGTGTTATATTTATTGAAGGAACTGTACTTTTTGCAGCAGAAAATTGGATGTACTGTGTTTTCTCAAAGTTTAGAGCAAGCCCATTTGCAGAAAACCACTTAGTGACTTTTCTGAAGACCTTATTTGTATCATTTTCAATTGGAGTTTCTTTTACCGGATTAATAATGATGCTTGTATCATCAGCAAGCAGTGTCAGTTCAGCTTCCTGTTTCAGATAGGAAGGGAGGTCGTTCTCATATATCAAGAACAGATCGGGATGGCCAGCGACAGCGAGTCAGCCACTCACACTCGGAGCCACCTCTGCCTGGTCGCGGCTCCCACATTACTGTTGTTGCTGTTGTGTGAGATGGACTCTCTTTCTTACTAAATTATATGTAATGTCTTCGTTCGCTTGGAGAAATAAAAGTTAAGTAACTCTTCTGTTTACTGTGTTGACTTGCTCGCTAATGATTTCTACTCCTTTCCAGCTTTCCTACGATGACAGCTGCCGCACCACTCCGTAGCCCATCTGTCCTTACTGTTGTGTACGAAGTAGTACGTAACACTGTGGCTTACGATATCCTTGGGTGAATCGTGCATCACGTTGTACCACAGGGGCAGATGATCACTGCAGCCTACTATTGCAATTTATTGCGAAACTAACTTCGCCCCCCACTGAGAAGAAAGCGACGACATCTACAGGCACCCGAATTCCATCATCTATTATGACAGTGCACGATGCCGGACGGCGAACGCACTGCAAAGGCTCCTGCATACGTGGCTGTTGGAAATACTGGAATGTCCACTGTATTCACCCGATATGGGTCCGACTGATTACGACCTGTTCACCAATATGAAGGAACCTTTCCTCTTCTTTGTAGACTTCGCCATTCAACCATCTCCAAAGTCAAAATCTAAAGGGGTAAAGTCTAGACTACTTGGTTCAAAGTGGCTCTGAGCACTATGGGACTTAACATCTGAGGTCATCAGTCCCCTAGAACTTAGAACTACTTAAACCTAACTAACCTAAGGACATCACACACATCCATGCCCGACGCAGGATTACAACCTGCGACCGTAGCGGTCGCGCGGATACAGACTGAAGCACCTAAAACCGCTCGGCCACAGCGGCCGGTGAGTACTTGGTGGTGGAGAAACGTGATCATTTCCACCAGCCCATTTTCCCAACAATACTAGGACTGGAATGTGCAAGGGCTCTGACATGCTGGAATAACATACCCATCTTTGCTACCAGTGGAAACCTGCTCCAATAACACCGGAATCTCGTACACAGAAAGTCCAGGTAACGGGTCACTGCGAGACGGTGCGCTAATACACTCCTGGAAATGGAAAAAAGAACACATTGACACCGGTGTGTCAGACCCACCATACTTTCTCCGGACACTGCGAGAGGGCTGTACAAGCAATGATCACACGCACGGCACAGCGGACACACCAGGAACCGCGGTGTTGGCCGTCGAATGGCGCTAGCTGCGCAGCATTTGTGCACCGCCGCCGTCAGTGTCAGCCAGTTTGCCGTGGCATACGGAGCTCCATCGCAGTCTTTAACACTGGTAGCATGCCGCGACAGCGTGGACGTGAACCGTATGTGCAGTTGACGGACTTTCAGCGAGGGCGTATAGTGGGCATGCGGGAGGCCGGGTGGACGTACCGCCGAATTGCTCAACACGTGGGGCGTGAGGTCTCCACAGTACATCGATGTTGTCGCCAGTGGTCGGCGGAAGGTGCACGTGCCCGTCGACCTGGGACCGGACCGCAGCGACGCACGGATGCACGCCAAGACCGTAGGATCCTACGCAGTGCCGTAGGGGACCGCACCGCCACTTCCCAGCAAATTAGGGACACTGTTGCTCCTGGGGTATCGGCGAGGACCATTCGCAACCGTCTCCATGAAGCTGGGCTACGGTCCCGCACACCGTTAGTCCGTCTTCCGCTCACGCCCCAACATCGTGCAGCCCGCCTCCAGTGGTGTCGCGACAGGCGTGAATGGAGGGACGAATGGAGACGTGTCGTCTTCAGCGATGAGAGTCGCTTCTGCCTTGGTGCCAATGATGGTCGTATGCGTGTTTGGCGCCGTGCAGGTGAGCGCCACAATCAGGACTGCATACGACCGAGCCACACAGGGCCAACACCCGGCATCATGGTGTGGGGAGCGATCTCCTACACTGGCCGTACACCACTGGTGATCGTCGAGGGGACACTGAATAGTGCACGGTACATCCAAACCGTCATCGAACCCATCGTTCTACCATTCCTAGACCGGCAAGGGAACTTGCTGTTCCAACAGGACAATGCACGTCCGCATGTATCCCGTGCCACCCAACGTGCTCTAGAAGGTGTAAGTCAACTACCCTGGCCAGCAAGATCTTCGGATCTGTCCCCCATCGAGCATGTTTGGGACTGGATGAAGCGTCGTCTCACGCGGTCTGCACGTCCAGCACGAACGCTGGTCCAACTGAGGCGCCAGGTGGAAATGGCATGGCAAGCCGTTCCACAGGACTACATCCAGCATCTCTACGATCGTCTCCATGGGAGAATAGCAGCCTGCATTGCTGCGAAAGGTGGATATACACTGTAATAGTGCCGACATTGTGCATGCTCTGTTGCCTGTGTCTATGTGCCTGTGGTTCTGTCAGTGTGATCATGTGATGTATCTGACCCCAGTAATGTGTCAATAAAGTTTCCCCTTCCTGGGACAATGAATTCACACTGGCCTCGCCCCTGGCCTCATGGTCTGCGGTGCCATAAGCTGCATCTCTCGTTCACCTTTGGTGTTTCTAGAGGGAAGGCAAACCAGCGCTCTGGCCGTGCGGTTCTTGGCGCTTCAGTTTGGAACTGCGTGACCGCTACTGTCGCAGGTTCGAATCCTGCCTCGGGCATGGACGTGTGTGATGTCCTTAGGTTAGTTAGGTTTAAGTAGTTCTAAGTTCTAGGGGACTGATGACCTCAGAAGTTAAGTCCCATAGTGCTCAGAGCCAATCCAGCGCTCGGTACGAGCGGAATGTTGTTAGACCCGTTCTTTTGCCGTCCTTGCAGCAGTGAAAATGGCTCTGAGCACTATGGGAGGTAACTGCTGAGGTCATCAATCCCCTAGAACTTAGAACTACTTAAACCTAACTAACCTAGGGACATCACACATATCCATGCCCGAGGCAGGATTCGAACCGGCGACCATAGCGGTCGCGCAGTTCCAGACTGAAGCGCCTAGAACCGTCGGCCACTCCAGCCCGCATTGCAACAGGAAGGTGACGTGTTGTTCCAACAGGATAATGCTGACCCAGAAACTGCCCGTCAAACTCAACGAGCTCTGCAAGACGTGCAGCAGCTTCCCTGTTCAGCACGATCTCCGGAATTGTCTCCAGCCGAGGAGGTGTGGGAGGTGATGTGACGAGAAGTGACTCGTGCGACTAATCAAACAACAGCTCTTATGGAGCTACGTCAATAGGTTGGGCAGGTGAGACATAACACATCCCAGGTCAGTAATCGCCATCTGTACAATCGACTGGACACCAGAGTCTGCGCCTGCATTGCCGCCTCTGGATGCTACGCCCCGTACTCACATGGGTGTTTCAGCTTGTGTGGATACCTGGTACCTCAGAACCGCTTGTGCTATTGATCTGTAAATCTAATCGTTTCAAGTACTCCATATCCACTGTTGCAACAACAAATCTCTAAAAGGGCGTACTTATTTTTTTCCCCCGGCAGTGTATACAATAGCTTCGAACGATTGATTAATTTACAAATGACTTAGTGCGTTAAATACTTGATGTTAATAGATATAACCGTTATGGTTCAAAACGCAAAACCGTACGTCTTTGGTTTTATTAGCTCTGGATTATTCACGCGTGCACAAGCCAAAAAGTATCTTTTTCCCTTTTGAAGTTGATGGACCTGGAACGTAGGACTTTCATTTGCATTCACACTTCTCTTATGCATGTATGTGGGTTTAATTCAGACGCCTTTCTAAATCTTGTCTCTTTTCTTTGTTAAGTCGATGGTCCCTGGACGCAGGACGTTCATTTAGTAGGCGATAAATTGTTTTCATTTCATTATTTTTTAAAACTGTAAGCGAGAAAAAGTTTATAGAAGGTTTGAAATTAAGTTTAAAGTAGACTATGTTCGATGTTGCTAAATGCTGCCGGCCGCTGTGGCCGAGCGGTTCTACGCGCTTCAGTCCGGAACCGCGCTGCTGCTACGGTCGCAGGTTCGAATCCTGCCTCGGGCATGGATGTGTGTGATGTCCTTAGGTTAGTTTGGTTTAAGTGGTTATACGTCTAGGGGACTGATGACCTCAGATGTTAAGTCCCGTAGTGCTTAGAGCCATTTTTTTGCTAAATGCTGCTGTTATCAAACAGTAGTTGAGTATGGTCTGGGTAACTTGCACTTCGTTATAAGAAACCTGGTTCTTGGCGCATCTTATTGTTTATATCTCCTGAGCTGTGCGGCGTAAAAAGTAATAATTTTGCAGGTACATTCAGTGGCAGGTGTAGATACTGTCTGCAAATGTGTTGTGAACGGAGGCAGCAGCAAAGGAGTAACAAAACGTCGTGCAAGATGCTTAAGATTTATTACACGAACAGCGAAGATGCACGAAGCGATAAACTTTGTTTCTTTGAGTTTTTTGGAGGGGATGTCAGAGATAAAAAATTTCTAAAACGTTTGAAATTAAGTGTAAAATATGTTGAAAGTCACGTAGTGATCTAATTTGCAAATACTTGATGTATATAATCTCGGTAATTTTCGTGCTGTGGAGTACTATGTCTCAATGCATGTACATAGTTTCAAACTTTAAAAGTTGTCTTATTGTGTTAAACCAGTGAGTTAACATTCTATCTCTTAATAAGTTGATTATGACGGCATTTTACATTTTTAAATTCCGTTAATAATTATATGAAATACTGGAAGCTGTTAGATAGACAACATGCAACTCGGATTGGGTGACCAGGTGTCCTACTGATGGTTTTAGGCATTTAGTGATGTCGTAACGTTCTTTTATGTTTATTGAATGAATGTGTGAGTGGATACAAAAATATATTGCCTTTAAATAAATCATTGAATGAATGCGTGACTGCAAAATGGATACATAACTGGAATTATCGTGTAGCGTGTTGTAACTACAAGTGCTGTGCTTCCTGTGTGATATTGTTAACAAAACTTTATACGAACTGATTGGGCAATGCACTTCCAATACCAATAATGAAATACAGTCGCTGCAAAATGCATTCAGTCCCGTAGGCACTGAATCCTCTGCCCCTGTTCAAACTGATAACTTTGGTCCCTGTGCAGATAACAAATAAATGAAACTATCTTACCTTTAAAGAAGCAACGGTGGAACGCGTTATATTCTGGTCTCTCATAAAAAAAAATTAATGCTAGCTACAGGCTCAGCAGTTTTCAACGCTGGCCATAATACACTCCTGGAAATGGAAAAAAGAACACATTGACACCGGTGTGTCAGACCCACCATACTTGCTCCGGACACTGCGAGAGGGCTGTACAAGCAATGATCACACACACGGCACAGCGGACACACCAGGAACCGCGGTGTTGGCTGTCGAATGGCGCTAGCTGCGCAGCATTTGTGCACCGCCGCCGTCAGTATCAGCCAGTTTGCCGTGGCATACGGAGCTCCATCGCAGTCTTTAACACTGGTAGCATGCCGCGACAGCGTGGACGTGAACCGTATGTGCAGTTGACGGACTTTCAGCGAGGGCGTATAGTGGGCATGCGGGAGGCCGGGTGGACGTACCGCCGAATTGCTCAACACGTGGGGCGTGAGGTCTCCACAGTACATCGATGTTGTCGCCAGTGGTCGGCGGAAGGTGCACGTGCCCGTCGACCTGGGACCGGACCGCAGCGACGCACGGATGCGCGCCAAGACCGTAGGATCCTACGCAGTGCCGTAGGGGACCGCACCGCCACTTCCCAGCAAATTAGGGACACTGTTGCTCCTGGGGTATCGGCGAGGACCATTCGCAACCGTCTCCATGAAGCTAGGCTACGGTCCCGCACACCGTTAGGCCGTCTTCCGCTCACGCCCCAACATCGTGCAGCTCGCCTCCAGTGGTGTCGCGACAGGCGTGAATGGAGGGACGAATGGAGACGTGTCGTCTTCAGCGATGAGAGTCGCTTCTGCCTTGGTGCCAATGATGGTCGTATGCGTGTTTGGCGCCGTGCAGGTGAGCGCCACAATCAGGACTGCATACGACCGAGCCACACAGGGCCAACACCCGGCATCATGGTGTGGGGAGCGATCTCCTACACTGGCCGTACACCATTGGTGATCGTCGAGGGGATACTGAATAGTGCACGGTACATCCAAACCGTCATCGAACCCATCGTTCTACCATTCCTAGACCGGCAAGGGAACTTGCTGTTCCAACAGGACAATGCACGTCCGCATGTATCCCGTGCCACCCAACGTGCTCTAGAAGGTGTAAGTCAACTACCCTGGCCAGCAAGATCTCCGGATCTGTCCCCCATTGAGCATGTTTGGGACTGGATGAAGCGTCGTCTCACGCGGTCTGCACGTCCAGCACGAACGCTGGTCCAACTGAGGCGCCAGGTGGAAATGGCATGGCAAGCCGTTCCACAGGACTACATCCAGCATCTCTACGATCGTCTCCATGGGAGAATAGCAGCCTGCATTGCTGCGAAAGGTGGATATACACTGTACTAGTGCCGACATTGCGCATGCTCTGTTGCCTGTGTCTATGTGCCTGTGGTTCTGTCAGTGTGATCATGTGATGTATCTGACCCCAGGAATGTGCCAATAAAGTTTCCCCTTCCTGGGACAATGAATTCACGGTGTTCTTATTTCAATGTCCAGGAGTGTACTTGAAATGCACATGAAATTCTTTTGGCTGATAAACGAGAACATTTAAGGAAATCCAACTTCTTTCAAAAATATATGACCTGGACAGGGAGGCGCTACTGATTGTGGTGAAATACTAACACAGATTTTTTTGTGAAATCATATTGCAAGTTAAGTTTGGCTTTTCAAAAACATTTGAAAACTGAAGTTACATTGGTAAAAAAAACATCATATTTAGTAACTGACCCACAAACAACGAGATTTTTACAGGAAGTATAAATACGAATTATCGAAATACATATACCTATGTTAACAAATCTTAAAAAACATTACAACAGGGAAATATCTAACTATCCTTTTCATCAAATCAGTTTACGTACATTCTGGGGTTGCTCAACAATTACAGATTATCAGCCAACTCATCTATACTAACGCACTGGCAAATCGAAAACCATAATTATTTGACATCTTTACCTTGCTTGCATGAAGAATTCTGCTTCCACGTTCTCGTAATTCCTACATTAACCTAACACTTGGTTTCTTCACAGAGCACACCAAAAAAACTGCCTACACCATCCTCTTTCGCTCACAGACAGCGACCTACAACTATGCGCCAAGCGCTCTCTTCCTTGAACACTATAATCTCAGACCAGAAGCAGTATCTTTGGCTCTGCGATCGTGCACAGTCAGCGATCCTCTTTATAAAACCTATCAGAGATATACATCGTTTGTAACATACTAGTTTCACCTTAGCTTACATTAATACACTACTGGCCATTAAAATTGCTACACCAAGAAGAAATGCAGATGATAAACGGGTATTCGTTGGACAAATATATTACACTAGAACTGACATGTGATTGAAAATTTGAGTGCATAGATCCTGAGAAATCAGTACCCAGAACAACCACCTCTGGCCGTAATAACGGCTTTGATACGCCTGGGCATTGGTCAAACAGGGCTTCGATGGCGTGTACAGATACAGCTGCCCATGCAGCTTCAACAAGATACCACAGTTCATCAAGAGTAGTGACTGGCGTATTGTGACGAGCCAGTTGCTCGGCCACCATTGACCAGACGATTTCAGTTGGTGAGAGATCTCGAGAATGTGCTGGCCAGGGCAGCAGTCGAAAATTTTCTGTACCCAGAAAAGCCCCTACAGGACCTGCAACATGCGGTCGTGCATTATCCTACTGAAATGTAGGGTTTCGCAGGGTTCGAATGAAGGGTAGAGCCACGGGTCGTAACACATCTGAAATGTAACGTTCACTGTTCAAAGTGCCGTCAATGCGAAAAGAGGTGACCGAGACGTATAACCAATAGCACCACATACCATCACGCCGGGTGATACGCCAGTATGGCGATGACGAATACACGCTTCCAATGCGCGTTCACGGCGATATCGCCAAACACGGATGCGACCATCATGTTGCTGTAAACAGAAACTGGATTCATCCGAAAAAATGACGTTTCGCCATTCGTGCACCCAGGTTCGTCGTTGAGTACACCCTCGCAGGCGCTCCTGTCTGTGATGCAGCGTCAAGGGTAGCCGCAGCCATGGTCTCCGAGCTGACAGTCCAAGCTGCTGCAAACGTCGTCGAACTGTTCGTGCAGATGGTTGTTGTCTTGCAAACGTCCCCATCAGTTGATTCAGAGACGTGGCTGCACGATCCGTTACAGCCATGCGGATAAGATGCCTGTCATCTCGACTGCTAGTGATACGAGGGCGTTGGCATTCAGCACGGCGTTCCGTATTGCCCTCCTGAACCCACCGATTCCATATTCTGCTAACAGTCATTGGTTCAAATGGCTCTGAGCACTATGGGACTCAACATCTGAGGTCATCAGTCCCCTAAGGCTCTGAGCACTATGGGACTCAACATCTGAGGTCATCAGTCTCCTAAGGACATCACATACATCCACGCCCAAGGCAGGATTCGAACCTGTGACCGTAGCGGTCGCGCGGTTCCTGACTGAAGCGCCTAGAACTGCTTGGCCACACCGGCAAGCAACAGTCATTGGATCTCGACCAACGCGAGCAGCAATGTCGTGATACGATAAACCGCAATCGCGATAGGCTACAGTCCGACCTTTATCAAAGTCGGAAACGTGATGGTACGCATTCATCCTCCTTACACGAGGCATCACAACAACGTTTCACCAGGCAACGCCGGTCAACTGCTGTTTGTGTATGAGAAATCGGTTGGAAACTTTCCTCATGTCAGCACGTTGTAGGTGTCGCCACCGGCGCCAACCTTGTGTGAATGCTCTGAACAGCTAATCATTTGCGTATCACAGCATCTTCTTCCTGTTGGTTAAATTTCGCGTCTGTAGCACGTCATCTTCGTGGTGTAGCAATTTTAATGGCCAGTAGTGTATTATTATTGCATTCAGGTACCACATACAAGTGCATCCCAGAAGACTCCTTTCAATGTAGATACCACGTGTTGTAATATTTGCTATTCGTGGAACAGCTTGTGTTTAATAATGTGCTCGGTGCTGGAAATAGTCGCTAGAAACAGAAGTCCCACACGTACACGTCTTCTTTTTTCTGCCAGGTAGAACGGCCCCAGAGCTGACCCCTGTGGTAGCCGCCAGAGCCACTGTGCGCCGCAGGCCCCGCTGTGCCATCACTGTGTGCTGTGACGTCAGTGTGCGTTCGGCGTAAACTGAACGAACGAAAGCGAAACAGTGAGGGGCGAGGCGCGGTGGGGGGCGGTGTGGGGGCGGCTGATTGGAATCCGGCGGCGCGGCGGCCGGTCTCCGCCTGTTTACCGGCGAGGCGGCCGCCCCCAGCAAACAACGCCTGCAACACAAACAGGCGCGCACAACAAACAGCACCGCACCGCGCTGTGCCGCGCCCCGTCGCACTCCTGCAGATTTTTAAAGCAGATCCCCGCTTCGTTATTTCGTCGCAAACACGCACGGAGCGACGCTGCGCCAGCGCTTCGGCCCCGTAACTAGTAACTCCGTCACGCTGTGGACGGTGAGCGAAAATTATGGAGTGAGGCCCTGAAGCGAGGCAGCGTGCCCTACCCCGACTCTGCTTACAGAGCTGCACTCTCAAAAAGCTGTGCTACTGACTCGCTAAAAAAGGTCACGAGGGCACCTCAGTCGCCTGCAGGTCACAGTGAACGAGGCTGTACGAATCGTAAGCAATCTTGAGTGTCATTTCAAACAGGTACGCCCCTGATACACAATTATAAATGGTGGTGACTTCGATGTACCATTGATATGTTAGCGAAAGTCGGTGGTAGGCATAAAATGTCGTCCGAAATAGTTCTGGATGCGTTCTCAGAAAATTATTTTGAACAACTAGTTCAGGAGCCCACTCGAACTGCAAATGTTTGTGAAAACGTGCTTGACCTCTCAGCAAAAAATAATTCTGACCTAACAAGGGGCATCACATCTAATAGAAGGGTTCAAATGGTTCAAATGGCTCTGAGCACTATGGGACTTAACTGCTAAGGTCATCAGTCCCTTAGAATTACATAAACCTAACTAAGGAGGAGGATATTAGTGTTTAACGTCCCGCTGACAACGAGGTCATTAGAGACGGAGCGCAAGCTCGGGTGAGAGATGGATGGGGAAGGAAATCGACCGTGCCCTTTCAAAGGAACCATCCCGGCATTTGCCTGAAGCGATTTAGGGAAATCATGGAAGACCTAAATCAGGATGGCCGGAGACGGGATTCAACTGTCGTCCTCCCGAATGCGAGTCCAGTGTGCTAACCACTGCGCCACCTCGCTCGGTAAACCTAACTAAACTAAGGACGTCACACACATCAACGCCCGAGGCAGGATTCGAACCTGCCACCTCGGCCGGTTAGACGGGTTCGTAACGACAATATTGTTGTGGTGAGACTTAATATCGCATCACCCAAACCCGTCAAAAAGATACACAAAATACATCTATTTACACTGAAGAGCCAAAGAAACTGGTACACCTGTCTAATATCGTGTAAGGCCTCCGCGAGCACGGAGAAGTGCCGCAGTGCGAAGTGGCATGGACTCGACTAATGTCTGAAGTAGTGCTGGAGGGAATTGACACCATGAATCCAGCAGGGCTGTCCATAAATCCGTAAGAGTACGACAGGTTGGAGATCTCTTTTGAACAGCACGTTGCAAGACATCACAGATATGCTCAATAACATTCATGTCTGGGGAGTTCGGTGGCCAGCGGAAGTGTTTAAACTCAGAAGAGTGTCCCTGGAGCCACTCTGTGCCATTTCTTGACATGTGGGGAATCGTATTGTACTGCTGGAATTGTCCAACTCCGTTGGAATGCACAATGGACATGAATGGCTGCAGTTGACCACACAGGATGTTTACGTACGTGTCACCTGTCATAGTCGTATCTAGACGTATCATGGGTCCCATATCACTCCAAATGTACACATCCCACACCATTATAGAGCCTCCACCAACTTGAACAGTCCCCTGCTGACATGCAGGGTGCATGGATTTATGAGGTTGTCTTAATACCCGTAAACCTCCATACACTCGATACAATCTGAAACGAGACTCATCCGACCAGAGAACATCCTTGCACTCATCAACAGTCCAATGTCAGTGTTGACAGGCCCAGGTGCGGCATAAAGCTTTGTGCATGCAGTCACCATGGGTACACTATTGGGCCTTCGGTTCCGAAAGCTCTTATCGATGATGTTTCGTTGAATGCTTCGCGTGCTGACACTCTTTGATGGCCAAGCATTGAAATCTGCAGCAATTTGCGGAAAGGTTGCACTTCTGTCACGTTGAACGATTCTCTTCAGTCGTCGTTGGTCCCGTTCTTCCAGGATCTTTTTCTAGCAGCAGAGATGTCGGAGATTTGATGTTTTATCGGATTCCTGATATCCACGGTCCACTCGTGAAATGGTCGTACGGGAAAATACCCACTTCATCGCTACCCGGAGATGCTGGGATCCTTCGCTCGTGTGCCGTGCGCCACATTAAACTCATTTAAATCTTGATAACCTGCAATTGTGGCAGCAGTTACAATCTAACAACTGCGCCAAACACTTGTTGTCTTATGTAGGCTTTGCCGACTGCAATGCCATATTTCGCCTGTTTACGTTTCACTGTATTTGAATCCCGTGCTTGTACCAGTTTCTTTGGCTCTTGAGTGTATAAAAGCAGATAAAAATTCGTTTGATGCCTTTCTAAGAGACAGTCTCCACTCCTTCCAATCTGATTGTGTAAGCGCAGACCACATGTGGCTGAAATTCAAAGAAATAGCATCAACGCCAATTGAGGAATGTATACCAAATGAATTAATAAAAGACGGTACTGTTCCCCAGTTATACACAAAAGAGGTCAGACCACTACCACACAAACAACGAAAAACGCGTGCCAAATTTTAAAGAACGCAAAATAGCTAAGATTGACCAAGTTTTACAGAAGCTTGAAATTTAGCGTGAACTTCGATGCAAGATGTTTTAAATAGTTTCCACGCCGAAACTCAGTCGCGAAATCTGGCAGAAAACCGGAAGGCATTCTGGCCGTACGTAAAACTCGCTACTGCCAAGACGTAATCAATACCTTCACTACGCGATAACAATGATGATGCTGTTGATGACAGCGCCACTAAAGCGGAGTTACTGAACACGGTTTTCCGAAATTCCTTTACAGAAACAGGCGAAATAAATATTCCAGAATTCGAATCAAGAGCAACTACCAACATGAATAGCTTAGAAGTAGATGTCCTTGGTGCTGCAAAGCAACTTAAATCATTTAATAAAACCAAGTATCTGGTCCTGACTGTACACCAATTAAGTTCCCTTCAGAGTATGCTGATACAAGAGCTCCGTACTTAGCGATTAGATACAACCGCTCTCTTGTAGAAATATTCGGACCTATAGAATGGAAAGTTGCACAAATCACACCAGTACCCAAGTAAGGAAAAAAGAGCAATCGGCTGAATTACAGATCCATATCGCTAACGTCCATTTGGGGTAATATTTTGGAACATATACTGTGCTCGAACGTTATGAACCACCTCGAGGGAAACGATTTATTGACTAATAGCCTACACGGATTCAGAAAATATTGTTCTTGTGGAACACAACTATGTCTTTATCTCACGAATTAATGAGTCCTATCGACAGGGGATGTCAAACTGATTCCATATTTTCAGATTTCCAGAACTCTTTTGACATCGTTCCTCACGAGCGACTTCTAATTAAATTGCGTGTCAGTGGACTATCATCTCAGTTGTGTGACTGGATTCGTGATTTCCTGTCAGAAAGGTCACAGTTCGGAAAGTCATCTAGTAAAACAGATGTAACATCCGGCGTTCCCCAAGGACGTGTTACGGCCCCTCTGTTGTTCCTGATCTACATAAACGGTCTGAGCACCTCTCTTAAATGCTTGCAGATAATACTGTCATTTGTCATCATGTAATGTTATCGGATGATCAAAACGAACTGCAAAATTTATTTAGAGGAGATCTGTGTATGGTGCAAAAAGTGAAAACCGAGTTTAAATAATGAAAAGTGTGAAATCATCCATATGAACACTAAAAAGAATCCGCTAAATTTCAGGTACACAACAAATCACAAAAATGTCAAGGCTGTAAACCCAACTAAATGCTTAGGTATTACGATTACGACTAACTTAAATTGAAACGATAACACCGATAATGTTGTGGGGAAAGCAAACACTGCACTTCATTGGCAGAACACTTAGAACACGCAACAGGGTCCGCAGCTCGTGGTCGTGCGGTAGCGTTCTCGCTTCCCGCGCCCGGGTTCCCGGTTTCGATTCCCGGCGGGGTCAGGGATTTTCTCTACCTCGTGATGACTGGGTGTTGTGTGCTGTCCTTAGGTTAGTTAGGTTTAAGTGGTTCTAAGTTCTAGGGGACTGATGACCATAGATGTAAAGTCCCATAGGGCTCAGAGCCATTTGAACCATTCGAACGCAACAGGTCTACTACAGAGACTTCTTGCACTACATGTTTCCGCCCTCTTCTGTAATGTTGCTGTTCGGTGTGGTATCCGCATCAGATAGGATTGACGAAGGACATCGAAGAAGTTCAAAGAGGGGCAGCTCGTTTTGTATTATCGCGAAATAGGAAAGAAAGTGCCACGGATATGATACAGTAACCACAGTCATTAAAACAAAGGCATTTTTCGCTGCGGCAGGACCTTCTCATGAAATTTTAATCACCAACTTTCTCCTCCGGGTGTGAAAATATTTTTCTGACACACAACCTACATGGGGAGGAATGATCATCATAGTAATATAAGAGAAATCAGAGCGCGCATGGAAAGATTGAAGTGTCCGTGTTTTCTGTGCACTGTTAGAGATTGGAACGGTAGAGAAGTAGATTGAAGGCGATTTGATGAATCCTCTGTCAGGCACTTAATTGTGAAGCACAGAGTAATCGTGTAGATGTAGACGTAGATGTAGATGCATGTGTGACACTCTCCAATGATGACACCCTCCTACAGTAGTGGAAATAAGTATAAAGTAGGGTTCCTACGAAAGTGATACGACAATAGCGGAACCGTACATGTACCGAATTTATTATGAAAGTAGTAAACACATATTAGATCTAAAAAGTCATGACGAAATTACATAATTTTCTTCATAAGAGAACAATCGAAGTAAAACGTTAGTATTTCCTAGAAAAAAAAATGTTCAAATGGCTCTGAGCACTATGGGATTCAACTGCTGAGGTCATAATTCCCCTAGAACTTAGAACTACTTAAACCTAACTAACCTAAGGACAACACACACATCCATGCCCGAGGCAGGATTCGAACCTGCGACCGTAGCAGTCGCGCGGTTCCAGACTGTAGCGCCAGAAGCGCTCGGTTCCTAGAAAAAAACTGGTATAAAGTCACTCACTGACCTGTTTTATTATTGCGTTGTTAGTACTTCACCCCACCTCCTTTTCTCCTAATAACATCAAAAATTCTCTTCTGCACTGATTTTCTTAGGGTTTGCAGCTGTGGCAGTGAAACTGTCGCCTAGTTTTCTCGTATCGCTGTTTTCTGCTTATAACACCACAGCTCTGTGGATGATCATACATCTTCTACTTGTTTTGCGAAGTTTGTTTTATTAGTTGTGCTGGATATTATTCTTGTGGAGTCAAGTTACAAATGCTGTTTGTTATTTAAGAATGAGAATACGCATGGAATGTTAACATTTTGTATGTAGACACGCTGGGCTAGTCAGGGAAAAGCTATTATCAAAGAGGATAATAAATTGGAACTGCATTATCGCTGGACGTGCTAGCTCGCCAAAAAAGGTAGCAGATCGGAATCGCGAGAGACTGTTGTTGTCGTTGGTTGTGTGTATTCGCCGGTGTGGCTATGCAAAAGTGCGGAGATAAAAAGTCTGTTTCCGAAGTACGGAGCGATGAAAACTGAAATGGTTGTTTTGGCGGATGCGCAAGCTACGTGTATGGCATTGATTAGGCACAGTACAAATGCAGCAAGAGTAATTCACCTAACATGAAGAGTACTGGTCTCTTGTTGCTGCCTATTGTGTGGCACGAAGCCAACCTGTGCCCAATTTGATCGCTAAATGAAGTCGCTCGACAAACCAACGGCATCATAAAGTGGATTAAGATCTAGACTTTTTATAACTAGAAGTGTAATACGCTGACCAGCGTAGATGGAAATTTTTTTGCTTAAATAAATTTGTTTCATGCATATTGTCACGTAAATAATTTTCCTAAGTCGTTATCCACGTAATATCCATCCTATCTCTTTGTACGAACATAGATAATCAGAAAATGAACTGAAAATGAAGTGAACATTAATTTATTAGATTATCAAAATATAATTTTTCCAACCTTTGAACAATTACGTAATAATGAAATCTTTGGCTGTAGTATGGATAATGTCAGAAATAGAATGATGCAAATCCAGTATTAACTCATTTGCTAAAAACAGAGTAATTTCCACAATAAAAAATTGGCAGCAACTTTATGTAACTTGAACACTGAATTTCACTGTCAAAGCACAGTTTCTAATTTATAGCTTGTGTCATAATTTATAACTTTTATTACAAAGAAATGTCAGAGTAACTGCTAGGTAAATGATCGTCCTTACCAATGAATAAATTCAAACAATGTTTCTGCTTGCTACTATTACGACAGTCAGTATTACGGTGAGTAACATAACAAAAAGTTTCTGTCAACAGCCACTACACAATCTTACTATTTGCTATTTGATTATTATCTGACTACTGTGACATGTGTGATGTGGTACTTGAAATTGTGCGTTAGGTACTCTTCCTACGTCAAGACGCCAATAACTATTCTTATGTAAGACTGCTTACGAGTATAAAGTACAGTTTCAGTTTAATTATTCTTGTTCCGGTGAGGACCTGGCGACCGTTGATTATTTTCATTAATGACATAGTTTGAGAACTTTTTTCCAAATTTTCCACTAATTGCTGTTAATTAAAAACTAGTTTACGTAATAAAAGTATATAAAGTAAACCAAACTTTGCTTCTAACCGACATTGCCAAAGTACTGAGCAATGGTGATTCGGTTATTACTTCATCTACTTCTCTCGGTTTTGCATTATTCTTCGGAGTAGATACCTTTTCCTCACAGATTAGGTACTTAGGTACACGGTCATACACGAAGGTTGAATGAAAAGTAATTCCTCCACTTCGTAAATTGGGTTTAGATAGGAATATTTAATAAATCATACGCAGAAAAAATCCTTAGAATGTGATCTGTAATTACCGATAGTCACTTTTCCATATAATCACCAGCCAACTGGATATATTTCTGCCAACGATGAACAAGTTTTCTGAAGCCGTCACGGAAGAAGTCGACACTCTGTTTCCGCAACCACAGTCTTACAGTTCTCTCAACGACTTCAACAGAAGCATAATGATGTCCCCGCAGATCGTCTTTCATTAGCGTGAACAGATGGAAGTCAGACGGTGCTAGAACTGGACTGTATGGAGGATGCCGTACGGTGTTGAGATTCAGTCTCTGAAGTTCTGCTGTGGTGGCACGTGAAGTGTGTGGTTTGGCATTGTCATGCTGCAGGAAAACATTTCCCCTTTCCTTTCGGACCCTTGTTAGCCGTCGTTTCAGAGTTCATAGGGTTGCTATGTAACGCTCTGAATTTATTGTTCCACGATGAAGGAAATCAACGTGGATAACACCATCTGCGCCCCAAAACACTGTGCCCATGATTTTTCCAGCTGAGGGCGAGCCTTTGTGTCGATATTCCATAGATTGACGTTTCGTCTCTGGGTCGTAATGGTGTACCCACGTTTCGTCTCCTGTCACACTTGAATGGAGAAAGGCGTCACCTTCATTCTCGTAAAGCGAGAGGAGTTCTCGCAGATTTCAGGTCTGTGCGCTTTCATTTCAGGAGTCAGCATCCGGGGTACCCATCGTTCACAGATCTTCTGATAGCCAAGTAAAGCAATAATGTGACCCACACGTTCTCGTGAAATGCCGATTGTGATTGCAATTTTGTCTCTGAGTCATACGACGACCGTCCTGACTCAATCTGTCAACATTTTGCTTGTGAAACTGGGTGGTTGCTGTCACAAGACGTCCAACTCTTTGTCACGCAGGTCAGACGTTCCCGCATCACCATCTTTAAACTTACTTGCCCGACGACGCACAGTACTCAAATCAACATAATCACCTTAAACTCTTTTCATTCTCTGATGAGTCTCCTTTGGGGTGATACCTTCTACTGTCAAGAATTCAATGACTGCACGTTGCTTAAATCGTATTGACCGACCGTCTGCGCAGGGTTCCATACTTAACAGTGCAACAACAAAACCGCCAACTGGAGCTGTAGAGAAGAGGCTACGGAACAAGCCAGTACCTGCCAATGCTGCCAACTGTTGAAGAGTAATGACGGTGGAGGCATTACTTTTCAGTCAACCCTCGTAGTAGTAGTAGTAGTAGTAGTAATAGTAGTATGGTATTCTGCCTCAGGGCAGTTCTTGTCATGGGTCATATAGACAAGCCTAATTAGCCGGAGAGGTAGGAGGATTATACGTGGCTACCGGTGACAGGGTAGTGTATTATAATTACGACTGTCCCGAGCCGTGCAAAATTAGCAATGGTTATTTTCAGTGAATAATAGTGAGGAAATTTCAGTCACAACAACGCAGGCGGGACTGGTGTTACAACGTAACGATACTAGCGTAGATATCTTCGACAGTTTTCAGATATTGACGATAAACTAAACAATACCGAAGGAACGGAATGTATAAATAGTGCAAAGATGAAGCAAGAAATATTTGATGACATTAATGATGATTTGGAAATGAATGACACAGGATATAAAAGTGATGTAAACGTAACAGAGACGAAGACGAAACAGACAATGGAACAGGTTAGTAATTTGCCGGTATTTAGTTCGAATGCTTTAATGCAAATGGTTGAAAAAATGAGTGAGCAAATCAGTAGTGAGATTAACTCTGTGAAAAGCGAGATCACAAATTCCGTAAGACAGAGGAAGACGTGGTGGAAGAGGTTTTGACTGTGGTAGGGGAGATTATAATTGTAACCATCATGGCAATGATAGAGTGGAAAACGGGGTTCCGCAACAGTAGCGGGTCGTATTACTGCGGATCGCTTTGTGAGACCCGCCGGCTACAGAGGCAATATTGCCGCCGCAACAATGACGACGCAAAGGGAAGCAAAACGAGTAACGAACTTAAACAAGGTCAAGCGTAGCTGGAAACAGCGAGAATGAAAAACGATGCAGAAATGTAGCGATTCGGACGCTGGTCGAATCAGATGCATTAACAAGCGAAATCACGAATGTTGTTGGAGTGGCTACTCGTGCGAGTACACACAGCATCTCTGCAACGAGTTTAGCGCATCTTACGGTAGCGAATAAGCAAGCGAATAAGTTGTCTCAGTAAATGAAATTGAAATAATTGAGGACAAGGAATGCCTGTCGTAACATGTACGATAGTTGGGAGGAATGGAAGAAAGAACGTAGCATATGTTTTACGGAAAGTAATGAGGATGTGATGAGTAATGAGGATGAGTATTTTGTTTGTAAGACGAAAGGGGCAAGTAATTTGAAACAGGTGCTACGTAAAGTAGATAATGTTGATGAGATATGAGAATATACGGGGCATGTGAGGTGCGTGATAATAATGTGTTTGTTGATGTCATTCTCTAACTCGACGACGTCAGCGGATTAGAAAAGAAAGCCGTAAACTGTGTTATGGGGAAAGAGTATGTTTGTTCTGATAACTGGGTGAGATTAGTGATCGAAATGGAAGATTCCAATGTGTACCAAGTTATGGCAGAACTATTGTGTTCATATGAAGTAAGCCAGCTTGACGATGCAACAGATTCTGCGGAAATAAGACATGTTTTGTTTCAAACAGATGAAAGTAGTAGTAGGAAGCAGAAAAAACCACTAAATGGGTGGTAATCTGTGGAATGATTTGCAAGAGGAAAAGGATTTCTTAAGGGAAGATAAAGGTGAGTCGAGACGATGTGAACAGATAATGAAATGGTTCAAATGGCTCTGAGCACTATGGGACTTAACATCTGAGGTCATCAGTCCCCTAGAACTTAGAACTGACCCCGGTAAATATACATGATGTAGAAACTCAGATAACCGATAGTGGTAGTCAGATTAGAGTGTGTTCCCAGTCATTTTATGCGCGTGTTAGGAATGAACGCGAAATTGTCGAGATGCCAGTTGAGGGCGTGAAGATAATAGGTACTACTGGTAGTTGTAGTAAACCAATGAAGTCTCAGGTGCTGTTACAAATGGTTGTTAAAATGTGTTGTTTGAACACGGTTTCTTAGTGGTTCTTTAGCTAAGTACTGAAATAATTGCAGGTATGGATTGGATGACTAAGCATAAAGTAATTATTGACTGTGATGCGAAAGAAATGATTTGTTCAGTCGGAAACGAGAAGATAAATGTGTATTTTGATGAAGTAGTAGAAACTAGTGAAAAGAGTGAAGTTAATTTACAAATACTTAACTTACCAATGTGTGCAGGTCTGCGTGAAGGAGCTGAGAGTTATCATGTTAGAAGCCTCAATAAATTGTATCCATCTGATGACGAAATGAAAGACATCGTAGAAAAGGTTTTGGGAATATCAGTAGAACAGAAAAGGAAATTGTACAATATTTTAGCCAGTAATAGAGAAGTATTTTCAGAGAAACCTTGTTAAGTACATGACCTTGAATATGAAATCGAAACTGTAGAGCATGAACCATTTTTCGGACCAATCTATCATGTCAACAGTCTGGATGATTGACTGATCTGGCCTTCTAACATGAACCAAAACGGCCTTGCTGTGCTGCTTCTGGGAACTGCTGAAAGCAAAGGGAAACTACAGCCGTAATTTTTCCTGAGGGCATGCAGCTCTATTGTATGGTTAAATGATGACGGCGTCCTATTGGGTAAAACATTCCGCAGGTAAAATGGTCCCATATTAGGATCCCCGGGCGGGGACTACTCAGGAGGACGTCGTTATCAGGAGAAAGAAAACTGGAGCGTGGAATTTCAGATCCCTTAATCGAGCAGTTAGGTTAGAAAATTTAAAAAGGGAAATGGATAGGTTAAAGTTAGATATAGTGGGAATTAGTGAAGTTCGGCGGCAGGAGGAACAAGACTTCTGGTCAGGTGAATACAGGGTTATAAATACAAAATCAAATAACGTATCATGGAAGACTAGAATTCGATAGTAGGAAAAGGAAGAGAAGGAAAACTAGTATGTGAATATGGAATGGGCGTAAGAAATGAAAGAGGAAGCCTCCTGGAAGAATTTTGCACAGAACATAACTTAACCATATCTAACACTTGGTTTAAGAATCACGAAAGAAGGTTGTATACGTGGAAGAGGACTGGAGACACTGGAAGGTTTCAGATAGACTATATAATGGTAAGACAGAGATTTAGGAACCAGGTTTTAAATTGTAGACATTTCCAGGGGCAGATGTGGACTTTGATCACAATCTATTGGTTATGAACCGTAGATTAAAACTGAAGAAACTGCAAAAAGGTTGGAATTTAAGGAGATGGGACCTGAATACACTGAAAGACCCAGGGGTTGTAGAGAGTTTCAGAGAGAGCATTAGGGAACGATTGACAAGAACGGGGGAGAGAAATACAGTAGTAGAAGAATGGGTAGCTTTGAGAGATGAAATAATGAAGGCAGCAGAGGAACAAGTAGGTAAAAAGACGAGGGCTAGTAGAAATCCTTGGGTAACAGAGGAGATATTGAATGGTTGGTTGGTTGGGTTAAAGATTAAAGGGACCAAACTACAAAGGTCATCGGTCCCTTGTTTCATAAAAACACAGAGCACAGGGAAACTATCCACCAGACAAGCGAAGCACTAAAAGAAAAACTCCAGGGGAAGAAAAGCCCGATGGTCCATTGTAAGACAACACGGAAAACAGAGCACAGCAACAAAAACAACAGAGAGAACAAAGTTAGAAGGAACGAAAGCTGCACAGCAGAGGACTGTGGCTGGCTGATCACGAAAATAATAGGATGAGCCAGCCACACTGCAATACGTTAAAACCTCCAGCCCAACAGCGTAGGGTGGAGTCGAATTACAACACAAAACTAATTAAAAGAGACAGCTCAAAAGAGGGTGATGTTACAAAAGTTAAATGGACCTATAAAAGCCACTTGCGCGAATAAAACTTAAAACCCGATCTGCCATAGAGACATTGTCACCTAAAAGAGATGATAAAGCACCCTGGAGATTAAAAGTTCGCCTGAGGGCCGTTAAAAGAGGACAGTCCAACAATAAATGGGCCAACGTCATATTCGCACCACAGCGACAATGAGGGGGGTCCTCTCGACGCAGCAGATGACCATGCGTCAGCCAAGAGTGGCCAATGCGGAGCCTACACAGAACAACAGAATCTCTGCGAGAGGCCCGCATGGAGGAACCCCACACAGTCGTTGTCTCCTTTACCTGCCGCAGCTTGTTGGGTGCAGACAGAGTGCGCCATTCGTCTCCCCACAACCCAAAGACCCGACGGTGCAAAACGGTTCGGAGATCAGTTTCCGGGAGGCCGATCTCCAACGGCAGTTTGCGGGTAGCCTCTTTGGCTAACTTGTCGGCGAGTTCGTTTCCCGCGATCCCAACGTGTCCCGGGGTCCATATGAACACCACCGAACGACCACGCTGTTCAAGAGCGTGGATGGACCCCTGGATGGCACCAACAATGGGATGGCGTGGGTAGCACTGGGCAAGAGCCTGTAGACTACTGAGCGAGTCACTGCAAATGACGAAGGACTTTCCAGTGCTGATACGAATATGCTCAAGGGCACGAAAAATGGCTGTCAGTTCTGCGGTGTATACACTGCAGCCTTCCGGCAAGGAGCGCTGGTCGACATAGTCTGCATGAACATAAGCATACCTCACATGGCCATCAACCATCGAGCCATCGGTATAGATAACCTCCGAGGCATGGTACTCGCCGAGGAGAGCAAAGAATTGGCGGCGCAAGACTGCAGGAGGAACTGAATCTTTCGGCCATCGGGAAAGTTCCAGCCGAAGTTGCGGCCGACGAATACACCAAGGTGGTGTATGTGGGCGGACCTGGAAAGCAGATGGAAGAGGCAAACACTCGAGTTCATTAAGGAGCGACCAAACACGGATCCCAAGTGTATGGCCTGACCGTGGCCGCTGGTGTGGGATATGGCCTTCCGCATTTTCGAAAAGGAGACGATAGTTAGGGTGACGGGGCGAACAACGGACGTGGGCAGCATAGTTGGCTAACAGTTGATGACGCCGAATACGAAGTGGAGGAACCCCAGCCTCAGCAAGGAGGCTATGAACAGGACTGGTGCGGAATGCTCCTGTCGCCTGTCGAACCCCACAGTGGTGAACGGGATCCAGCAGTTGCAACGCTGAGGGTGATGCTGAGCCATACGCCACACTCCCATAATCCATTCGGGACAGCACAAGGGCTTTGTAGAGCTGCAGCAGCGTGTTACGATCTGCACCCCAAGTTGTGTTGCTTAGGCAGCGGGGGGCATTCAGATGCTGCCAGCACTGACGCTTGAGCTGACGAATATGTGGAAGCCAAGTAAGCCGGGCATCGAACAGCAATCCCAGAAAACGGTAAGTGTCAACAACCCTGAGCATGGCATCCTGAAGATAGAGCTCAGGGTGGGGATGGACAGTACGACGCCGACAAAAGTGCATAACACAGGTCTTCGCAGGAGAAAATTGAAACCCATGGGCTAGGGCCCACGCCTGCGCCTTGCGTATGGCTCCCTGCAACCTACGTTCTGCAACACTAATGGTGGAGGAGCTGAAAAGGATGCAGAAATCGTCAGCATATAACGTGGGTGAGACAGACGACCCTACTGCTGCTGCAAGGCCATTAATGGCCACAAGGAAAAGGGGCACGCTCAATACAGAGCCCTGTGGAACGCCGTTCTCCTGGATATGAAGTGAACTATGGGATGTGCCAATTAAAACGCGGAATGTCCGAATAGATAAAAAATTCTGAATAAAAATGGGGAGAGAGCCCCGGAGACCCCACCCGTGCAACGTGGCGAGAATATGGTGCCGCCACGTCGTGTCATATGCTCTGGAGAGATCGAAAAAGACGGAGACGAGATGTTGGCGCCTGGAAAAAGCAGTGCGGATTGCAGACTCAAGAAAGACCAAAGTATCGGCAGTGGAACGGCCCTGACGGAAGCCGCTCTGGCACGGAGCCAGAAGACCCCGAGTCTCGAGTAGCCAACACAGCCGTCGACTCACCATACGTTCCAAGAGCTTACACAGAGTATTTGTCAAGCTGATGGGCCGATAGCTATCCACATTAAGTGGGTCCTTACCAGGCTTCAGCACCGGAATGACGGTACTCTCCCGCCACTGCGACGGAAAGACACCATCGCCCCATATGCAGTTGAAGATGGCAAGAACACACCGCTGACAGTCCGGGGAAAGGTGTTTGAGCATCTGATTGTGGATGCCATCTGGCCCAGAGGCTGTATCGGGGCACTGTGCCAGGGCGCTCTGCAGTTCCCACAAACTAAATGTGGCGTTATACGCCTCAGGGTGGCGAGAAGCAAAAGAAAGCCGTTTGCCTTCCTCCCGGCGTTGGAGCGCGCGAAACGCGGGCGGGTAATTCCCGGACGCAGAGGCCCGAACATAGTGCTGAGCGAAATGCTCTGCGATTGCATCGGCATCGGTAGATACCGCCCCGTTGATGGTAAGCCCTGCGACACCTGTAGAGTGCTGCAATCCAAAGATGCGCCAAATCTCCATCCACACCTGGGAGGGTGAAGTACGGTAACCAATGGTGGAAACGTACCGCTCCCAGCACTCCTGTTTCCGCCTTTTGATGAGCCGCCGTGCCTGAGCACGGAGACGTTTGAAAAAAATGAGGTTCTCCAAAGACGGGTGCCGCTTATGTCGCTGAAGAGCCCGCCGACGTTCTTTAATGGCTTCAGCGACCTCTGGAGACCACCAAGGCACTGACTTTCGCCGGGGGCACCCTAATAAACGAGGAATGGTACGTTCCGCAGCGGAAACAATCGCTGCAGTCAGTGTCTCAACCGCCACATCGATGGTACCGTGGGGGAGAGAGTCAACAGTGGCAGCAGAGCAGAACGTGTCCCAGTTTGCCTTGCTAAATGCCCATCTAGGCGAGCGCGCAAAGGAGCGACGCTGTGGTAGTAAAAGGAAGATCGGAAAATGATCACTACCACACAAGTCCTCGTGGACTCTCCAGTGGACCGATGGTACAAGCCCTGGGCTGCACAACGACAGATCTATGGCCGAGAACGTGCCATGCCCCACACTGAAATGTGTGGCAGCGCCAGTGTTTAAGAGGCAGAGGTCGAGTTGGGAGATGAGATTCTCGACCTCCCTGCCTCGGCCAGTAACCTTCGTTCCACCCCACAGGGGATTGTGGGCGTTAAAATCCCCCAGGAGAAGAAAAGGCGTGGGGAGTTGGGCGACAAGTGCAGCCAAGTCGGTCAGGGAGACTGTACCACCTGGAGGGAGATAGACACTGCAGACGGTTATGTCCTGGGTAGTCCTTACACGTACAGCCACAGCTTCCAATGATGTTTGAAGGGGCACAGGAGCACTATATACAGAGGTAAGGACATACACGCAGGCTCCACCTGACACACAATTGTAAGTGCTACGGTTGCAGTAATAACCCCTGTATCCACGAAGGACAGGGGTCCGCATTGCCGGGAACCAGGTTTCCTGTAGGGCAATGCAGAAAGCAGGTGTCAGGCTTAGAAGCTGCCGTAGCTCAGGGAGATGGCTAAAATAACCGCCACAATTCCACTGGAGGATTGTACAAAGCGTGTCCGGTAGGGGCATTCAGGCACAGAAAATTCAAATTACTTGGCAGGGTCACATGCTGCCACCGACTGAGCGACGGACGTCACCACGGTCATCGTGTCTGAGGAGACGGCGAGATCCAGGTCATCAGGGGATGCAAAGAGCTCGACCTCGTCCTCAGAGGCTGAGCTGACAGGGAGCGTTGGTGCGGGAACCACTGGGTCCTTATCCTTCTTGGAGAGCTTCCTCTTCTCTGTCTTGTCTTTGTGAGGAGGGTTGTCATGCTGGGAGGGCTTTCCTGACGCATTATCAGGACCAGAGGAAGAGCGTGAAGCCCTTCGACCAGCAGCTGGTGGCTTCTTCAGCCACTGGCTAGTGTCTTGTGAGACACTGGGGAAGTCCTTGGAAGGGACGCCCCCAAGGGATCCCTTCCGAACAAGTGAGGCCGGAGGAGGCTGTTGCGTCCCCGGCTGAGCAGCCGGAGGGAGCTGTCGCTTCCCTGGCTGAGGAGCCGGAGAGGGCTGTCGCCGCTCCGGCTGAGAGGTGGGGACCAACGTCCCCGGTTGCTTGGGGCGCACTGCTCCCAAACTCGGTGTTTTGGGAGCAGTGGAAGAGAGAGCGGCCTGTCCCAGCGGTGGGGCAGACGTTACCTGATTTCTCTGTGGGCCAACAGAGAAGGGAGTCTGTGCAGGAGTTGGTGGCGGCAGTGTGACAGTAGCATAACTCCTCAACATAGGTGTGGGGTTGAGTCGTTCTAATTTCTTCTTTGCCTCTTGGTTACTTAAACCGTCCAAGGTCTTAATTTCTTGTATCTTCCGCTCTCGTTGATAGACTGCACAGTCTGGTGAGCAGGGAGAATGATGCTCCCCACAGTTAACGCAGGTGGGAGGCGGAGCACATGGAGCATTAGGATGTGGAGGTCGTCCACAATCACGACACGTGGGGCTGGAAGTGCACCTGGAGGACATGTGTCCGAATTTCCAGCACTGGAAGCATCGCATAGGGGGCGGGACATAGGGCTTGACATCGCACCGGTATATCATGACCTTGACTTTCTCAGGCAAGCAGTCGCCCTCAAAGGCCAGGATGAAAGCACCGGTAGCGACCCTATTATCCTTCGGCACCCTAAAGACACGACGGACAAAGTGTACACCTCGTCGTGCCAGGTTCTCACGTAGCTCGTCATCAGACTGTAGCAGAAGATCTTTATGAAAAATAATCCCCTGGACCAAATTTAAGGACTTATGGGGAGTGACAGTAACGGGGATGTCACCGAGCTTCTCACAGGCGAGTAATGCCTGGGACTGCACAGAGGAAGCTGCTTGTATCAAAATGGCCCCGCTCCTCATTTTGGAAAGAGACGCCACTTCCCCAAACTTATCTTCGAGATTGTGCACGAAGAAAAGAGGCTTAGTCCCCAAAAACGAATCCCCATCAGTTCTGCTGCATACAAGGTATCGTGGCGAATACGGCTCCTGTCTGTCTGCAGCCCGACGTTCCTCCCATGGTGTGGCTAGGGAAGGGAACGACTTCGGGTTATACGTCACAGCGTTAAATTCCACCTTACCACGCTTAGAGACATTGGCGGTCGGACGACCACCAGATTGAGATTTCACCCGCTTCATTGCGGGGCATCCGCCCCGATGCCACCCACTCCGACCAGGGGCTCTCCCCACGGGCGCCACCCAGCCACAGCAAAGGCCACCTGGCAGGATGGCCGGTGCCGGGAGTCCCGATGCCCCAGAGAGACGAGCATCTACTCCTTGGCTTACGTGGGGAGGTGTCAGCTCAGGCATCGGCAGTACGATCCCTGTGTTGTCAGGGGGCTACAACCTAGAGGGTACATGACGACCCCACCACAACGGGCTGGCTACCGTGCTGGATTTTGGGTGCCATAGGTAGTCCATAGTGATCGTGGGTGCTGGTGGTGACGCACTGAGGGCGGTACTTACACAATACATCAGGTATCTATGCCCAAAATTAGGGATGGAGGGTGCAGGTACGACGCCAAGACGATCAAGAGTGCCAAGGTCGTAGGGCACAGAGGACTGATGGTGCACCACGTAAGGTGTCCTTCCCCAAGAGGCTCGTACTTCTGTGGAATTTGGAAAAATGGAGGTCAAACCCTAATGGGGACCATCACATTAAGGCCAAAACGTTTGAGACTCCTTTTAGTCGCCTCTTACGACAGGCAGGAATACCGCGGGCCTATTCTTACCCCCGAACCCGCAGGGGGGAGATATTGAATGAAATTGATGAAAGAAGAAAATGTAAAAACACAGTAAACAAGGCAGGCGAAAAGGAATACAAACGTCTCAAAAATGAGACTGACAGGAAGTGCAAAATGGCTAAGCAGGGATGGCTAGAGGACAAATGTAAAGATATAGAGGCATATGTCTCTAGGGGTAAGATAGATAATGCCTACAGGAAAATTAAAGAGACCTTTGGGAAAAGAGAACCACTTGTATGAATATCGAGAGCTCAGATGAAAAACCAGTTCTAAGCAAATAAGCACAGCAGAAATGTGGAAGGGTTATATAAAGAGTCTATACACGAGCGATGTACTTGAGGGCAATATTATGGAAATGGAAGAGGACGTAGATGAAGATGAAATAGGAGATATGATACTGCGTGAAGAATTTGACAGAGCACTGAGAAACTAAATCGAAACAAGGCTCTGGGAGTAGACAATCCATTAGAACTACTGATAGCCTTGGAAGAGCCAGCCACTACAAAACTCTACCATCTGGCGAGTAAGATGTAGGAGACAGGCGAAATATTCTCAGACTTCAAGAAAAATGTAATAATTCCAATTCCTGAGAAATCAGGTGTTGACATGTGTGGCAATTACTGAACCATCAGTTTAATAAATTACGGCTGCAAAATACTAACGCAAATTCTTTACAGACGAATGGACAAACTGGTGAAAACCGACCTCGCCGAAGGTCAGTTTGGATTTCGTAGAAATGTTGGAACACGCGTGGCAATATTGACTCGTGAATTATCCTAGAAGATAGATGAAGGAAAGGAAAACCTACTTTTCTAGCATTTGTAGACTTAGAGCAAGCTTTTAACAATGTTGACTGGAATACTCTCTTTCAAATTCTGAAGGTGGCAGGGGTAAAATACAGGGAGCGAAAGGCTATTTACAATTTGTACAGAAACCAAATGGCAGTTATAAGAGTCGAGGGGCATGAAAGGGAAGCAGTGCTTGTAGCATATCCCCGAAGTTACTCAGTCTGTATATTGAGCAAGCGCTAAAGGAAACAAGAGAAAAATTTGGACTGGGAATCAAAATTCATGGCGAAGAAATAAAAACTTTGAGGTTTACCGATGACATTGTAATTCTGTCAGAGACAGCAAAGGACCTGGAAGAGCAGTTGAACGGAATAGACAGTGTCTTGAAAGGAGGGTATAAGATGAACATCAACAAAAGCAAAACGAGAATAATGGAATGTAGTCGAATTAAGTCGGGTGATGCTAAGGGAATTAGATTAGGAAATGAGACACTTGAAGTGGTAGATGTGTTTTGCTATTTAGGGAGAAACATAACTGATGATGGTCGAAGTAGAGAGGATATAAAATGTAGACAGTGAATGGCAAGTAAAGCGTTTCTGAAGAAGAGAAAGTTGTTAACATCGAGTATAGATTTAAGTGTCAGGAAGTCGTTTCTGAAAGTATTTGTATGGAGTGTAGCCATGTATGGAAGTGAGACATGGACTATAACTAGTTTGGACAAGAAGAGAATAGAAGTTTTCGAAATGTGGTGCTACAGAAGAATGCTGAAAATTAGATGGGCAGATCACGTAACGAACGATGAGGTACTGAACAGAATTGGTGAGAAGAGGAATTGGTGGTACAACTTGACTAGAAGAAGGGATCGGTTGGTGGGACATATTCTGAGGCATCAAGGGGTTACCAATTTACTATTGGAGGGAAGCGTGGAGGATAAAAATCGTAGAGGGAGATTAAGAGATGAATACACTAAGCAGATTCAGAAGGATATAGGTTGCAGTAGGTACTGGGAGATGAAGAAGGTTGCACAGGACAGAGTAGCATGGAGAGCTGCATCAAACCAGTCTCTGGACTGAACAGCACAACAACACTATTAATTGCGGAACAGTTACTGAGGTAGAAAATTTAGACTGAAACTGTTCTTTACCAAACACACAAAAGTGGCAGTAAATAGTTAATCAGTTTTCATATGCTTACGACACTTGGCGATTTCATGGAGAGGAAAGGGACCATCCTTTTAATAATGTCTGAGGACAATGACAATAGAGGTGCCCTACAATTATTGCAGGTTATTATTCAAGGAATCCATACTTTGTGAAAGATATGTCACTGGGTAATGCCACTAAAATACAGTACCTGTGACTTTACGGTCTTACGATGTCCTAGTTATGTGGACGACGAAGAATGTAGGCGGCGACAATTCTGAACTGCTGCCGCTTGAGTCGTCTCCAGAGCAACGGATAATTATGGAGCAGGCAGTGGTTAGAACTGCAGCTTCCTTCACCTGTCCACTCCTACGCGTGGTTCCGAACCGTAGCGCCTAGAACTGCTCGGCCACCCCGGCCGGCTATCAACGGATATTAAACGGCGAAAAATTTTGGATGGTGCAGAAGGTATTTTATCTGTATTTTCGGTATTACATTTTATTATTAAGAATAAAGTTACGCTGCGACAAAGTAAAAATCTCATAGAGTCTGAATATTAAGGTTATTTACTGTGTATTAAACATGAAGCTCACACGTTTGAAGAAGATAAAAAGGCACTGAAATTGGAGAAAAACCATACACATAAGCAATTAGAGGACACAGAATGAAGAAATAAAGGTCGTAATTGAGTGCAAGCGACAGAGATAGTAACTAACGTTGCCACATGGCAGTAGAACGTGGCAAAATGCCTTATGTTAGTTTCGGCACGAATGCGTCGGTGGTCTGGATGCGATCGTAAGTACGACTTGCCATCTGACTGCCGCAGCCAGCAATCAACAAGGTCGCTAGCTGTTTCTCCGAGTAGCAGGAAATCTCTTTTCGATCTGTCTAGTGCCTGTAGCACTCAGTGGAACAGGGTTAACATGACGCCTAACCGATCGGACCGTCTCGTGGAGACTGTCTGCAGCAGCCACGCAAAAGCATCTTGAGTGCGCAAGAACTCGGTTCCCAGTGCGGCAGAGCAGTTGTTGTGAAACTTATTTAACAGCTCGAGTTTAAAAGAAAACGACCGACTGCGTTTCGCTGCAGCCTCCTGTCGTTGGTACATTCTTTTAAGCGAATCACAGTTTGGTTTCCGAAGTGGCAAAAATACGGAGTCAGCCATAGTAGAATTCACAAAGTTGTACTTGATGCTCTTGATAAAGATGAGTGTGTCACAGGCATATTTTTGGATCTTTATAAGGCGTTTGATACAGTCGACCACAAGATTCTATTAAATAAATTAGAAGCATTAGGAATAAGAGGGGTAGCTAACGACTGGTTTCGATCATACCTAACAGATAGGGTACAAAGAGTAGAGATAACACATACTTCAAATAGATCTAATCATTTAGTAAAACACTTATCAGACTCAAAATACATTAATATAGGGGTTCTGCAAGGTAGCATATTAGGACCAATACTGTTCCTGATATACATCAATGACTTTCCCAGTAGTGTTACTCATGGTGAAAAAATCCTCTTCGCTGATGACAGCGATATTATAGTCACTGAGAAAACAGGAGAACTCCTTGCCGAAAAAACTAATGAAACTCTCAAGGAAGTTTATGATCGGTCAATAAGTAATAAAGTGACATTCAACATATAGAAAACTAATGCCATGAGTTTCAGTTTGAAGATGAAAAATGACAATGTTAAATTAAATGTAGATGGCACCTCTATAGACTGTGTAACAAATGCAAAATTTCTAGGAATGAATATTGATTCTCCGTTGAAGTGGTGTGAACACACAAAGGTACTTGCAAACAGAAGGTCTTCAGCATGTTATGCCCTTAGAATCCTATCATCAGTGTGTAACATGCAGTGTCTTTTAGTTACATGCTATTCATACATACACTCAATTCTTAGCTATGGAATTCTTTTTTGAGGAACAAATGCACAAAATTTGAACACAATTTTCAAAGTCCAGAAAAGAGCTATAAGAATAATAACCAAAAATACTAGTCGAGCTCATTGTAAAGATCTGTTCAGAACACTGGGGATTTTAACTGCTCCATGTGAATACATTTATCAGTCAGTTGAACACGTCAAAAATTACATAGGTAATTACCGCACAAACAGCTCTGTCCATGACCATGCAACAAGAGATAGACTCAATTTACATTTACCAAGAAAAAATAAACACAAAACTCAAAACAGCATTTTTACCAAGCAATAAAACTGTACAATAAACTACCAAAAGAGATTAAAGAAATTGCCAAAACACACATATTTAAAAAGGAAGCTAAAAAGTACCTGTTACGCAATACATTTTATACGTTGAAGGATTACTTAGCTAAAACAGAGAAGGGGTTTGATAAAAAATGCTATACAAATAAATAACAACAATAATGATTATAAAATATCCAACATTATAGCGATAAGAAGTGCTATAGTATCGAAGGAAATTGACGGAGATCCGAAATGTGAAATAATTTGGGTGAAGGTCACGATTAAAGCAGGCTCGAACATGGTAATTTGATGTCTCTATAGGCCCCCTGGCTCAGCAGCTGTTGTGGCTGAGCACCTGAAGGATAATTTAGAAAATTTTTCGAGTACGTTTCCCCACCATGTTATAGCTCTGGGTGGAGATTTTAATTTGCCGGATATAGACTGGGAGACTCAAACGTTCATGACGGGTGGCTGGGACAAAGAATACAGTGAAATTTTTTTAAGTGCTTTATCTGAAAACTACCTTGAGCAGTTAAACAGAGAACCGACTCGTGATGATAACACATTAGACCTTCTGGTGACAAACAGACCCGAACTATTTGAAAAAGTTAACGCAGAACAGGGAATCAGCGATCATAAAGCGGTTACTGCATCGATGATTTCAGCCGTAAATAGAAATATTAAAAAAGGTAGGAAGATTTTTATGTTTAGCAAAAGTGACAAAAAGCAGATTACAGAGTACCTGACGGCTCAACACAAAAGTTTTGTCTCACGTACAGATAGTGTTGAGGATCAGTGGACAAAGTTCAAAACCATCGTACAATATGCGTTAGATGAGTATGTGCCAAGCAAGATCGTAACAGATGGGAAAGAGCCACCGTGATACAACAAACGAGTTAGAAAATTGGTGCGGAAGCAAAGGGAACTTCACAGCAAACATAAACATAGCCAACGCCTTGTAGGCAAACAAAAATTGTGCGAGGCGAAATCTAGTGTAAGGAGGACTATGCGAGAGGCGTTCAATGTATTCGAAAGTAAAGTTCTATGTACTGACTTGGCAGGAAATCCTAAGAAATTTTGGTCTTATGTTAAAGCGGTAGGTGGATCAAAACAAAATGTCCAGACACTCCGTGACCAGAATGGTACTGAAACAGAGGATGACAGACTAAAGGCCGAAACACTAATGTCTTTTTCCAAAACTGTTTCATAGAGGAAGACTGCACTGTAGTTCCTTCTCTAGATTGTCGCACAGATGACAAAATGGTAGATATCGAAATAGACGACAGAGGGATAGAGAAACAATTAAAATAGCTCAAAAGCGGAAAGGCCGCTGGACCTGATGGAATACCAGTTCGATTTTACACAGAGTACGCGAAGGAACTTGCCCCCCTTCTTGCAGCGGTGTACCGTAGGTCTCTAGAAGAGCGTTGCGTTCCAACGGATTGGAAAAGGGCACAGGTCATCCCCGTTTTCAAGAAGGGACGTCGAACAGATGTGCAGAACTATAGACCTATATCTCTAATGTCCATCAGTTGTAGAATTTTGGAACACGTATTATGTTCGAGTATAATGACTTTTCTGGAGACTAGAAATCTACTCTGTAGGAATCAGCATGGGTTTCGAAAAAGACGATCGTGTGAAACCCAGCTCGCGCTATTCGTCCACGAGACTCAGAGGGCCATAGACACGGGTTCACGGGTAGATGCCGTGTTTCTTGACTTCCGCAAGGCGTTCGATACAGTTCCCCACAGTCGATTAATGAACAAAGTAAGAGCATATGGACTATCAGACCAATTGTGTGATTGGATTGAAGAGTTTCTAGATAACAGAACGCAGCATGTCATTCTCAATGGAGAGAAGTCCTCCGAAGTAAGAGTGATTTCAGGTGTGCCGCAGGGGAGTGTCATAGGACCGTTGCTATTCACAATATACATAAATGACCTTGTGGATAACATCGGAAGTTCACTGAGGCTTTTTGCAGATGATGCTGTGGTGTATCGAGAGATTGTAACAATGGAAAACTGTACTGAATTGCAGGAGGATCTGCAGCGAATTGACGCATGGTGCAGGGAATGGCAATTGAATCTCAATGTAGACAAGTGTAATGTGCTGCGAATACATAGAAAGATAGATCCCTTATCATTTAGCTACAAAATAGCAGGTCAGCAACTGGAAGCAGTTAATTCCATAAATTATCTGGGAGTACGCATTAGGAGTGATTTAAAATGGAATGATCATATAAAGTTGATCTTCGGTAAAGCAGATGCCAGACTGAGATTCATTGGAAGAATCCTAAGGAAATGCAGTCCGAAAACAAAGGAAGTAGGTTACAGTACGCTTGTTCGCCCACTGATTGAATACTGCTCAGCAGTGTGGGATCCGTACCAGATAGGGTTAATAGAAGAGATAGAGAAGATCCAACGGAGAGCAGCGCGCTTCGTTACAGGATCATTTAGTAATCGCGAAAGCCTTACGGAGATGATAGATAAACTCCAGTGGAAGACTCTGCAGGAGAGACGCTCAGGAGCTCGGTACATGCTTCTGTTAAAGTTTCGAGAACATGCCTTCACCGAAGAGTCAAGCAGTATATTTCTTCCTCCTACGTATATCTCGCGAAGAGACCATGAGGATAAAATCAGAGAGATTAGAGCTCACACAGAAGCATACCGACAATCCTTTCCACGAACAATACGAGACTGGGATAGAAGGGAGAACCGATAGAGGTACTCAAGGTACCCTCCGCCACACACCGTCAGGTGGCTTGCGGAGTATGGATGTAGATGTAGAACACCTTCACTTTATGTTTTTTTAACTTCTTTTTTTCCTTTCTAGAAATACTTACCCCCAAGCTATGCATAGCACATTACTAACACCTCTTCCTCTTTCTGAGCTCAACATCTCATTCATTATGGAGGGATGCTGACTCACTTTTTCAGGATAGCAAATGGGAAAATGGCCCAGAGATCACCAGTGTGTGTGTGTGTGTGTGTGTGTGTGTGTGTGTGTGTGTATAGTGAGTGAAGTGATATGGTACAATGGGTGTGCCGGCCGAAGTGGCCGTGCGGTTAAAGACGCTGCAGTCTGGAACCGCAAGACCGCTACGGTCACAGGTTCGAATCCTGCCTCGGGCATGGATGTTTGTGATGTCCTTAGGTTAGTTAGGTTTACCTAGTTCTAAGTTCTAGGGGACTAATGACCTCACCAGTTGAGTCCCATAGTGCTGAGAGCCATTTGAACCATTTGAACAATGTGTGTATAGTGTGTGCAGTGACTGATAGTGAGATAGGAGTGAACAATGTGGCATTGCATTATTTAATAAGTTATTTGTAAAAAAAAAGTACATCAGGAGTAAATGTAATGATTGTTTCTAGCTAGAAGTCTGTAAATATATGTGTATACGAATTATCTTATTTTAAATTGATCTAAATTTGTAAATACTTTGACGTGTCCTATATCCTCGTAAAAAGAGATCTACGGACGAATAAAGCTACTACTACTACTACTACTACTACTACTACCACCTTTCTACAGACAACGGTATCGTCTGCCACTACATCATAAATATAAATTATAAATAGCGGCAACCCTATATCACTTGCTGTGGACACTCTGGAAATTATCTCCACAACTGTCAACTTTGTTCCGCTAGGAACGACGTCTTGAGTTGTACTTGCTAGGAACTCGATCTAGTCAGAAAATGGGTCCGACATTCAGTAAGCCTGAAAGATCTTGTATCAATCCTGTACGGAAGTCAGTAAATACAGCTTCGATCTGAGCGTCTTTGTCTATGGAGTTATGGATTTTATGGACGAACACAACGAGAATTTCGTAATACCTCTATTTGCGGAATCCATGTTGATTTTTATAGCGAAGACTTTTGTTCTGCAAACACACAGTAATAGATGGGCATGCAACATGTCCCACAATTCTGAGAAATTCGTCTTAGGCGACTCAAATAATGTCAAAGATTCTTCAAAAAGTTTACTAACAAAATCAAGAACTACTCATTGCCTGAAGATCATAGGAATGTGCTGGCGTAAGCTGTCGCCAGCACCCCGGTCGGCAAAGATGTAGCGCGAATATCGATAGTAGGCGCAGGATCGAGTGCGCCTATCACGAGAGGGGCCACAGACAGACTCGCAAGCAACGCGCTGCCAACACCCTCTCGACCGCAAGTATTTAGGCCGCCATTGCTGACCGCAGGGCTCAGTCTCTGCCACTGACTTAGTGGATGACTCACTCACTCTCACCCACTCATTCTAGTTTGGAGTCCACCATTAATTCGCAGAGCAGGCTCATGGTACGACAGTACATAGTGTCATATTACAGCAAGGTTGTCGAAATTGTCTGATAGCGGGCAATGACTGATGAGCTTGTACCACAACACATGGACTCTATTAATGTTAAGTTAACTTACAGTTGATGTAAATAAAGAACCGTATTAATCTACGTATGCAGTTGTGTTGTAGAAAGAGGATACTGGCCACCAAACAACATCCTCTCCCTTGATTTCTATGGTACAAGACTTTACATTGGCGACGAGGACACTACAAGGAACAAACAATTTGGTGACACAAAATAAAAATACTGGGTCTTGTTGAGACTGTTTTGAGGCTAAATTCAACTAAACATTCAGTTCTTCCGTCGATGCTCGGAACTGAAGTTCCACAAAAGGTTCAAGTTCTTTCGTGTAGACATAGAGTTAAAGTTCCCTTAGAACAGTCGAAAGTCTATGTAATACAAGCATAATTTGAGCCAAGTTTCACGACATCGACAGCAACGGAGACCGCTCCATCAGCGGCGTCGCTGCGACCCGGAGCGTTATGTCAGTAGGCAGGGCAGAGCAGTCTCTGCTGTAGAGTGTGTCGCCGATGACAATATCGACGACGTCATCGATGAGTCAGCGGATTTCTCCACATCCACCCCTGTTTGACAAAGGCCAATTGTCCTTTGTGTAAAATGGCGGGAAATTAAAAAAAATACCCAGTTGCTATAGAGCATTTCACGTGGAAGAACAGGTCTTGTCCTAAGTATAAATTGGCTGCAAATTCAATATGACGCATTCTCATGCTCGCTACCTGAAATAATGGCCTGCTTCTGTGACGTCACAATCCGAGAGCTGGTATATGGCTGTATCCTTAGTATAACGTCAGAATCCTAGATGGCTGACCAGAAGGTGGAGACCGGCGTATACTCGCGCAGATCTGTGACGTCAGAATCCAGCTCAGACCTGTCCGGCTGTCTATAACAGTCTAGAAGTCATCGCTATGACAGAATACAAGATGCTAGGACAAAGGGAAGTAACTTCCCTGTAGAGACCTGTAGGGCTGTTAAAGTCAGGTCACTGTGTAATTTCATCCTGCCTCTCCCGAGTTAGGCAATTCCCCCTGCTTACACAGATGTTTACGTTTGGTCAGAACATAAGTCATGTAGCGTCATAAATTAAAGTCCAAACCGTATACTGTGTAGTGGCAACAGTTATAGCTTTATTTAAACAAACACCGGGGGGCCTGCCAGGGTGGCCGAGCGGTTCTAGGCGCTACAGTCTGGAACCGCGCGACCGCTACGGTCGCAGGTTCGAATCCTGCCTCGGGCATGGATGTGTGTGATGTCCTTCGCTTAGTTAGGTTTAAGTAGTTCTAAGTTCTAGGGGACTGATGACCTTAGAAGTTGTCCCATAGTACTCAGAACCATTTTTCCTAAGTGTGATCATTTCTTACAATTGCCAAATTTACTTCAAAATGAACAGTTTATACACACAAACATTTTTAAATATAAAATGTCATCAGAAAATTATTTTATGTAATAAATAATCTACATAGTATTTTAGACACATTACTCACATACAATGCAAAGAACTTCAACCTCCTGTATAGCATACTTTACACTTATAGAAAATGAAGCTCCAACAAGCGAAAATTTTAAAGCAAAAATTTATAAAAATTTAGATGAACCATAAACAAATAGTTATACCCTGTACTCTCATGTGAAACAGAGTTCATGATTTCTTCAATTTCTGAAACGTACTTGCCCCACACCCTATGATGGGCAGTATGTCCTAAAATACCTACCGAGAGTAGTGTAACAAATTATGTTCTGACCCACTGACATCATCGAAGATGGCAGCCGCGACGTCAGCTGATGACGCAAGTACCATTATCTAAGATGGCGGCCCTAACGTCAACTGATGACGATAGTACCATTATCCAAGATGGCGGCCGTGATGTCAGTTGATGAGGCGAGTACCATTATTCAAGATGGCGGCTTTTGGCGGGAAAAGGCCACGCCCCCCCGCCACGCTTCCCTAGCGGGAAGTTTGAATGTTGGCGGGAAATTAAATTATGTGCTTCTACAGGTCACCCTCCCAACCCTCCCCCCTCCTTTCTGATTTTTTTGAATGATGGTGCGTCATCCACTTGGAAAATGGGCGGGAATCTCGAATTTTGGAGGGAATTTTGCTCTAAGAGCTTACTCCCGCAACTGAGGGGAATTAGTATGGTGTTGTCTCCACTAGAGAATGCTCATGGTGTCATTTAATTCGAATATAATTTGTATAAACTTGTTTAAATTTATTGTCTACCTATAGCATTAGTGGCTTAGTGTGGTGCTACCACCACAAGAGGCTGAGATATCAGTGCGTGTTCAGTTGCCTGTGTGGAAGGAGCGTGATGAAATGTTAGTACCAGACAGGGAGATTTTTAATAGTCGTATTACATGCACTCATTCAGCCGACGAGTGCACCCATAGCCTCCTACATGATGAATGTATTCGAGCATTAATGCTTTAACATATGAAGAGGAAGAGTACGGTCCTGCAAATAAATGCTTTGCATTTCCAGAAGTTAGTGTGAAACGAGACTCATCCGGGCAAACGACTCTTTTCTGTAGCTCCTTAGCCCCAGTTTTTATGGCTTCGACACAAAGTTTTCCTGTTGCGGGCATTTCCATCACTGATGAGTTGCTCGTACTACTATTCCACGCTTATTGAGGTCCCTTCGTGTTCTTTTGTTGCTGACGGGGTTCGCGAGTTCGACATTCAGTTCTGCAGTGACTTTTGCAGCTGTCGTCATCTTATTTTTCGTAACAGCCCTCTTCAATGACGGACTCGACACACTTTCGTCTGCGATTGATGTTAGCGGATGATGTTTTACCGCTTTGTCTGTATACAGTATAAATCTTCGATACCGTGTATACTTTTGAAGCACTGGACACTTGGTCTGTCTTGTCTATTGAAATAGCCACCATACGAGCAACAACAATTTGCTCATGTCCAAATTCACTTAGTTACGACGTAATTCAAAAATGGTTCAAATGGCTCTGAGCACTATGGGACTCAACATCTGAGATCATCAGTCCCCTAGAACTTAGAACTACTTAAACCTAACTAACTTAAGGACATCACACACATCCATGCCCGAGGCAGGATTCGAACTTGCGACCGTAGCGGTCGCGCGCTTCCAGACTGAAGCATCTAGAACCGCTCGGCCACACCGACCGGCGCCTCAAACAGGTTTAGAAGTCTCAGCAATCTATGTAGAATAAAATTATGGCTTAGTACTGCATATCTTCTATTACGACTGTAACAGCATGAAAGACCTTCAAATTTCGATCTTTGTTTATGTTACTTTGTGTCTTCCACAGCTCTGGTATTAGATGTAAACAGTGCGTTTGTGAAATTCATAGCTGTCTCATTCGCGCACTTCTACATTCCGTTAGACAACTGACAAAATAAAATGCTTGTGCGTACTCCATCTTCGAAACTGAAGAGCAATAATATTGTTTCACCATTCGACTATTTGTTACTTGCCTTGGTACAGCAGCACCGTTGGAATGAGAAAGAAGCAGCGGCGTGAGTGAGACAGACAGATACTGACCTGAAATTCGGAATATTCTCCACTCTTGGCGGACAACACCCGCCAATACAACTGCTATACCTCGGTAGGTGCCTGCAGCAGGCCGATCCATCAGCTACATTATTTGACCATCCCGCATCCCTGCCGTGTATCGCAGCCGCACTGCAGCAGTATTGACGACAATACTACTGCACTGTCGTAAAATACGGCTCGCGTGAACACTGTTATACATGTCATGCTACCTGGTCAACGCTGCATAGGGCTTAGACACCGGTAGCCTAGCTGTGTGCAGTTGGCGCAAACAGCGCACGCACTCTGTTATTGATCAAACAAGTGACACGGGGTTCGCTGTACAGCCGCTGTGACACCGGCCGGCGGTGCTGACAATAGCGTCGATAGCGATAGCTCCGGGTCCCCGTTCCCGCGCACCGAAAGGCTTATTTTTCTGGGAGGAAAGTCGCGCGTATTTATCACCGACCGGCGACACGGCCGGGACAATGGCGCTGACCGTGCCGGACAATGGCGGTGGGTGATGTACGAGCGGCCGGCCCGGCGCACCGCTAATCACAACGTCAAACACCTGCCAACAACGGCCGACAACATAATCCACCTGCTAGCGCCGCGCCGCGCCCCATCGATCCCTGCGCTGCGCTGGCGCGCGTGGGCCGCCCTCGCTTCCCGGCCTAGCTGGAGCTGGAACTGGAGTCGGTGTGGACGCCCGCTCGTCCGCTCGCATTCCCGGACACGTTCCCAGCACTGCAGTCCGCCTTAGTCGAGTGTTCGCTTTCAGGAGCTGCAGCCCGCCAACGTTTACACAGAGCGCTAGTATTCGGTACTACGCTACCGCGTACAGGCAATGCCGCGTCGCCACGGGACGAGGTTACGACCTCCAAGTGCTAACAGATAGGAGTTAACCCAGGAATTTTTGGATCAAAGTCGTACAAACAGCTAAACTCAATGAAAACGCCGTATAAAAAAATTAATGCCGCAGTCGATAAACAACACCCTCATTATGTCCATTATAATTATCCTGGCTGTTATGCCGTGGTCGGTTGATGAATTCTGTGGTGATTCCCAACGTTTCGTCTCCGACTGCGGGAGAGATCTTCAAGGGGGTCCGTAGCTTGATGGAAGGTCCAACACACACACTGGCTCGCTACTGACTGCCGCTAAATTCCGTGCCCGCGCGCCCCCGCGCCGCGGCGTGACGTCACGTGTTTTGAAAACGTCAGTGCAATTGGCCGCTGTCCGTCGCCGTCGATCGCCGTTGCCATCACCCAGTAGTGGACGAGTGGTACACATCTTCTTTAACACCGGCATCCACATACCGTTTAATTTGACGCCCTCCTCCTTTCGGTTGAAATTATTTGGGTGTTTAGCGATTTCGATTGCCTCCCTGTAGAGTCTTTCGTAATATCCGCTCGTGGCCGCTAGTACTTGCGTCTCCTCGAAACGAATATTGTGGTTCCCTGGCTGGAAAGCATGCTCCGCAACAGCTGATCGTTCCGTTTCTCCTCTTCTACAATTTCCCTTGTGCTCTTCCAAACGTTTAGAAACAGTTCTTTTTGTGGTACCCACATAAACATCACCACAGCTGCATGGGATCCTATACACTCCAGATTTTTCCAATGGTTTGCGAGCGTCCTTGGCAGGCCTGGTGGGCTTGTAAATTACGGTAATATTCCGCTTCGTCGAGATCCTCCCTATTCTTTCCGTTACATTTTTAACAAACGGCAGGAAAACCTTAGATTTTGCAGTAGCCTGTACGTCAGTATGATTTCTGCGTGGCTGCCTCAACGCACGTTTTATTTCGGCGGACGAATACCCGTTCTTCGTTAGTGCATTGTGGAGATGTTCCATTTCAGCGTCGAGCAACTCAGGTTCACAAATATTTCTAGCTCTGTCCGCTAACGTCTTGATAACACCCCGCTTCTGTTGTGAGTGGTGGTTCGAATCCCGGTGCAAATAACGGTCCGTGTGCGTGGGTTTGCGGTACACTGAGTGGCCCAAACTACCATTTTCGTTTCTAAACACAAGCATCGAGGAAATGTAGTTTGCCGTCTACCTCCTCCTCCATTGTAAACTGAATTCTTGAGTTTATACTCTTCAGATGTTCGTGGAACCGGCTTAGTTCCTCCCTACCATGTCTCCACAACACAAACGTGTCATCCACGTATCGGAACCATACACTTGGTTTCTTGCTGGCAATACCTAAGGCCTGTTCTTCGAATTTCTCCATAAAGAAGTTTATAATGTACATGATATTTCCGGCCGTGAAAGTTTACATTTTAGTATCAAACACCCTCATTGGCATTGTAGCGATAAGGAAGTACTTCTCTGGGCGGTCTCACTAACCTGGTGTCTTGCTGCTTCGGTAAGTCCCTCGTCGCACAGTAGTAGCGCTCAGTCGCCAGGTTCCATGTAGGTGGTGATCCTGCTGAAGTGGAGTGTTTAGGGATGCCAGTTGTTAATGGTTCAAATGGCTCTGAGCACTACGAGACCTAACTTCTGAGGTCATCAGTCCCCTAGAACTTAGAACTACTTAAACCTAACTAACCTTGAGAGTTGGCAATACTCTCTTAGGATGTAGAGGTTGGCTACAGCGCGCATACACAGGCTCTGGAATCTAAGATATTGTTGTCGCGCCTCGCAGCGCACGGATTGACTAGTGGCAGTTTGGAGGCCAGTGTAGGAGCCCGCCTGCTGTGGTGCGCACGTGTGTTGGGCGAGGGGTCGTCGCCGAGCTGCCGTACTGCCGTGTCCGCCAGCAGCGACACAGGATTTGGTATTTAGTTGATATTTTTTATAATTTGCAGCGCGCTTATTAATTTAAAGAAAAGGGTTTGTGTATGTGCGTAGCAGCAGACGGTAATTTTGATAATGATAGGAGTTGAATTCTTAAGGGGAAACCATTGTTAGATTAAGTATTGATTTTTGTCATTGATTTCTTTTGCAATTGTCAGGGAATTGTTTCACTATGTATTCAGTTGAGAACTATTTCAGTCTGTCTCAAGAGTGATTAATTTGTAATATTGCTTTAATGCCACTGAAGGCAGATTTACAAACGAAACGATTGTTGAAAGAGCTTCTATCGTTTTGTTAATTGAATGAGAAAGAATCGCTTTCAGAATATAGTTTTTTGTTTGGGTTATCATTCATCGAGTTTAGATTTGACCAAACCCTTTCTCTTGAATTATATGTAGTTGTAGTAAGCAGCAGCAGCAGCAGGAGCCGCCATACAGAACATGCATTGCACTTTTAACACTCCTGTCCGCTACTGCTATACCATAACCTCGAAGCTGGAGGCAGGTTGTGAAATAAAACTGTCTTATTAAAGCAATTATGGTATAAAGCAACAGAGCAGTGTTACCCTCTGAGAGGAATTTTGTTATGTTGACCGTGTTGTACCTAACGGGGGTGGCTTATCGGAAATGAAAGTCAGAATTACGTAAATATTTGAACAGTAACAAACAAAATTTTGCCTATCTGCACTATTTAACGTATAAAGAAAACGGTCGCCAGCTTAACTAGGCAAGAGAATGATTAACATTCTCGTTCAAGAAAATAGTTATTAGTAATTTTAACAGATAAACACAACCTATACTTTGTCACACGCGAGTGCAATGAACTCTGACACACACATATGTTTACGGTAAGATTGAAACTAACAGTTAGAGCACCACAAACTATTTGCAAAATTATAACAGATACCGAAACACACTATTACTTTCAGGGCTTACACAAACTGAATGGTCTTCATAACGTTGCTATTACCATTCAATGCAGAATCATTAATTGGATATAGTTTCTCTCTCAGTTAAATACTTTACTATTTAAAATGAAAGTTAATTGGAATCCACTAACAGGTTGCTTCTCACTATCATTTGAATAAAGATATTATGGTTTTCCTAATTAGTGGTCTTTCCGTTACTTGTTACCGAGCATTAACACAATAGACAAACTGTGGATCCTGTTATACTATTAATATGCACTTCTAATACACAAGAGAGACAAACACTTAGCAAACATGAGTATATAACGTTTCACAACTGCAGTTTTCCACTTTTACTACCGTGAGACACAAAATTAACATATATGTAAGAAACTGACTCACCTTCTGCGATTTACAACAGGCAGTAATGTGATCATTTATTAAGCAAAACTTTATAAGCCTCAGTCTTAAGAACTTTTAATTTGAAGTTGGCAACAACACATTAATAAGCAGTTTTACTAGGAAAATTATTTTATCAAGCATCATTAACTTTAACTCACTCTCTTGCCACATTAACTTTAACTTTCTTTTAACTATGTTCAAGAGGCATCAATTAGCAAAACACTGGCCTTTAATGTTCTTTCAGTAAGGACACTCGGATATCACTTTAGTTCAAACGGAGAGGAACCTGAGAGGTGTTATGATGAGGAGAAAAATCAAGGTAGGTACATAAATTCAGATATAAATTACCTTATATTTGAACACACTAACACATCCATTAAGCTGATCCTTCACTGTACATCATTATAGCTTTCCGATGCAATGATTGCGCAATGTGGTGGCAACTGCATGTTGGTAGGTGGAATTGCAGGTAGAATTGCTGGACTCTGTCAGTTCTTGGTGGCGATGATAGATACAAATTCCAGAATAGTTCCAGCTATTTATCCATCCATCCGAGGCATTGGAAAGTAGCAGAAAAAGCCTCTCTCGGAACCAGCACAATATGCATCTTTTACATGGCAGTGCACAGTTTGGTAGCTCGTCCCCGACTCGTAGCTCGTCCCCGACTGACTCTTGTTCCACCTTTTCTACCTTGGCCAACCACAATTTGCGCGCGCTTCACAGTTCCGTTTCCGAGGGGAACCACAACAACTTTTACATACAGAATAACTAAGAACCCTAAGTGAGGATCAGCAGTTTACATAACAGCAAACAAATACATTAAATGAAACAGAACATTTGCACATATTGACATTTCTACAAACAATTATTCACACAGAAATTACAATTACATTCAGTAAGTTTTGTTCCCTCTAAATGGGACAAAGAATTTAAATGACAGATACACTACATTGCATAGAATCAAATCCTGACATCAAAGTTTTAACAAAGAAAAGAGTATACAATTTTGTGTTATCTATTCAAACAAACAATATTTACAGGAGCTGAACGATGTAACATTAAATAAAACAAAAGGCAAAATAAATCCATACAGCATTAGAGCTATGGTGTTACACACTGAGCATGAATAATAGGATTTTTTATGTTTTTGTTGAATAATGGAACACAGCAGATCAAGCAGTGACAGCAGAAAGACCAAGTAAGTTATTTGTTGCGCACAGGACCAATAAAAAAAATAAAGTTTTGGCGATCTCTGTAATAGTAAAATTAACAAGAGTACAAGCATGAGATTTTCAGTAGAAAACACGAGATAAGAAGATAGAGCTAGCAACTTTCAACCTAAGGACATCACACACATCCATGCCCGAGGCAGGATTCGAACCTGCGACCGGAGCGGTCGCGCGGTTCCAGACTGAAGCGCCTAGAACCGCTCGGCCACTTCGGCCGGCCAGTTGTTAATGGTCAACAACGTTTGAACTATACTTGTTTTAATACAGAAACTGCTTTGTCACACGCGTCACAGAATCAGTATTTGCAATATGGCGGCTCTGCACTACGCCCTTATATTCGACCCTTTATACACATTAACACAGTTTTCTGACTTTACATAATGATAGACACTGCCCACGACACGTGCCGTTCTGATAACTAATAACTTCACTTTATATCTTGTTTAACAGCAGTTACTCGACCGTACATTTTGAGTGGTTCCTCGCGACTAACTCTTCCTGTCTTCCCGAAGGACAAGAGAGAACACCCCACCTTTCTCCCTCAGCCAATAAGGACACTTTTCTCGTTCCCTACATACACACCTGGAAATTGAAATAAGAACACCGTGAATTCATTGTCCCAGGAAGGGGAAACTTTATTGACACATTCCTCGGGTCAGATACATCACATGATCACACTGACAGAACCACAGGCACATAGACACAGGCAACAGAGCATGCACAATGTCGGCACTAGTACAATGTATATCCACCTTTCGCAGCAATGCAGGCTGCTATTCTCCCGTGGAGACGATCGTAGAGATGCTGGATGTAGTCCTGTGGAACGGCTTTCCATGCCATTTCCACCTGGCGCCTCAGTTGGACCAGCGTTCGTGCTGGACGTGCAGACCGCGTGAGACGACGCTTCATCCAGTCCCAAACATGCTCAATGGGGGACAGATCCGGAGATCTTGCTGGCCAGGGTAGTTGACTTACACCTTCTAGAGCACGTTGGGTGGCACGGGATACATGCGGACGTGCATTGTCCTGTTGGAACAGCAAGTTCCCTTGCCGGTCTAGGAATGGTAGAACGATGGGTTCGATGACGGTTTGGATGTACCGTGCACTATTCAGTGTCCCCTCGACGATCACCAGTGGTGTACGGCCAGTGTAGGAGATCGCTCCCCACACCATGATGCCGGGTGTTGGCCCTGTGTGCCTCGGTCGTATGCAGTCCTTATTGTGGCGCTCACCTGCACGGCGCCAAACACGCATACGACCATCATTGGCACCAAGGCAGAAGCGACTCTCATCGCTGAAGACGACACGTCTCCATTCGTCCATCCATTTACGCCTGTCGCGACACCACTGGAGGCGTGCTGCACGATGTTGGGGCGTGAGCGGAAGACGGCCTAACGGTGTGCGGGACCGTAGCCCAGCTTCATGGAGACGGTTGCGAATGGTCCTCGCCGATACCCCAGGAGCAACAGTGTCCCTAATTTGCTGGGAAGTGGCGGTGCGGTCCCCTACGGCACTGTGTAGGATCCTACGGTCTTGGCGTGCATCCGTGCGTCGCTGCGGTCCGGTCCCAGGTCGACGGGCACGTGCACCTTCCGCCGACCACTGGCGACAACATCGATGTACTGTGGAGACCTCATGCTCCACGTGTTGAGCAATTCGGCGGTACGTCCACCCGGCCTCCCGCATGCCCACTATACGCCCTCGCTCAAAGTCCGGTTCACGTCCACGCTGTCGCGGCATGCTACCAGTGTTAAAGACTGCGATGGAGCTCCGTATGCCACGGCAAACTGGCTGACACTGACGGCGGCGGTGCACAAATGCTGCGCAGCTAGCGCCATTCGACGGCCAACACCGCGGTTCCTGGTGTGTCCGCTGTGCCGTGCGTGTGATCATTGCTTGTACAGCCCTCTCGAAGTGTCCGGAGCAAGTATGGTGGGTCTGACACACCGGTGTCAATGTGTTCTTTTTTCCATTTCCAGGAGTGTATGTGTATATCCAAACTTTTAGGCAATGGGCGTTCAAATCGCTGTTGCACGGCGGATCTGACGTCACGTTTGCGGACATTATGACGGAAGTTTGTCTCGGACCACTGTCTCAGATTGTAAGATCCTACTCCCAGATAGTCGGATCTTGTCCCTACTAAGGCTGCACAACATTGCCTCCTATGATTTCATCACTAATGCTCGTAGCCTGGCTGCTACTGAGCAGTCCAGATCGCATAAATGTGCGTAATACTTGGCTTAAACATGTGAAGGGAGTGCATAAATGCATTACAGATATTACGCTAATAACCTGTAGAAATTCTTTGTCGATTTTCAAGAGCCGGTGAAGATTGCAGGGTAGCATGCTGACTCCATTGCTTTTTTCCCCAACGACCGGTCACTTCCAGAAGTCACTAAAATAGTTTTATGTACGCAGATGACTGTGCCATTACAGCCCAAGCAAATAACTTTGAGACCCTTGGAAAGAAATTATCAGAATCCCTCGAACAGCTGGCTGTCTACTACAAGGGAAACATACTCAAACCTAACCCATCGAAAACCCAAACCTGTGTTTTTCACCTGAGGAATATACCGGAGCCGAAAAAACCACAAGTAGTACGGGAGGGAATACCGCTAGAGCATTACGCAATCCCCAAAATACATTCTAAGAAAAGAAGGGATCTATGAAGGAATTATCCGAATGGGTGGAAACATAGTTATGATGTACATATATAGACAAAAAAATTTACAACTTCGGAAAAATTGGTTGATTTATTCCTGAGAAAAAGTTTCATAAATTGAGCATGAATGCAGCTCTGCTCCACCGACGTATGCAGGCAGCAGCTGACACACTTAGTCAGTGGGCGAGAAGGTGGCGCCGTAGCTTCAATGGGGCTAAGACGCAAGCCCTACTCATCACAGAGAAGCACGTCCCAGCCGACCCCCCGCAGATCATCATCAGGGGAACCACCGTACCTTGGCGCACTATAGCTAAGTACCTGGGTGTGACGGTGGACAGAGGACTAACATGGCGACAGCATGTTGACGGCGTCGTCAGAAAGGTCAGTGCGTAACGCCGGAAGTGAATATCCTCCTATTTCCATCTATTGTACTATAATTTTTTTTCCTTGTTTTCTTACCTCAAGATATGACATTTCTGTCTCTTTATATATTGTAATTCTTTTACTGTTTGTATATATATATATATATATATATATATATATATATATATATATATATATATATATATTTATTTATTTATGCATTTATGTTGGTTTGTTTTGTGAAAACTATGCTATCGAACGAATACATCGATAGGTCGTGGGGAGAACCAAAGTGTTTAGGATCTTTGGTAGTGTTAACTCTGCCGTGTGGAGCGCGGGCAGAGGGGAGTCTGGCTGGAGTAGCGAGTGGAGCAGGTGTGTTGTGTGACGCTCCCGCGAGTTGCCGCGCTTTCGGGGTTTGGCAGCATGGAATTGCGCTCGACTTGCGATGATAGTTTCTGACATGGTGTCGCGGATGGGAAGCATTAGCTGGCGCACATCAAGAGCCCGTTTCGTCTGGTGACCGTGTCGAGAAGAAGGCGCGCCGACATCCAGCTTCTGCAACAGCGACGGCCGACAATGAGTGACTGTCGCCACCTCCTCGATCGACGGCTTCAAACCTTCAGTCAACCAACAAGGAAGACTGGAAGCACGTAAAGTTTTAGAACTGTATGGCAGACCTCAGCTTTTCAAACTTTTAAAATTGTTGCATCACAAAATTACAGCAACTTAGCATGAACGTTTGTTGCTCATTGTCCCAATTGCATTACCAAGCAGGGTCCCTTCCTTTTCCGGAATGAACCCCAGTGTCGTTGAAATTCAAACGCCAGCATCATTCGATTTCACTGCTTTAATTTCAAAGTTCAGTTAAGGTGTTCATAGCTGGCTACAATATTTAGATTACACAAGCACAAATTAAGAGTGCGAGTTTTGTTACGGTATTTTAGCTTACCTGTGACTGCAGCTCAGCTTGGTACGTACTAAATTTTACTATTGTTAATTGTTCAGAATCATTTAATTCAACTTCAAAGTTAAATCTCTTAGTTCTAAATTGAGTAGATTCAAGTAGCTTTTGAAATGATTGTTGAGGTAGTCCAAGACTAACCGTATTTTACTGAATTTCGATGTGCTTCAGAAAGAAAGCTCACTATTAACTTCAGTCACTAAATTAACTTTCGATTTTCCGGTTTTATTAACTCTTTTGCTAAATTAAGTCAGAGTGTAGAGAAATTTATTACTTCTGACAAACTTTCAGTTTTCACACTACACGTGTCAACCTTCAGTTGCCACGCCTCTAGTGCTAATTATATGTGTAATAACCTTTCTTTTTTCAGTTACTATAGTAATGGTCCTTAGGACTGGCGACCGTAATTTCCCCCAAATCTCAAATATCTAATTACCGCTAGTTAATTGTTAACGTAACGGCCGTACATTTACTTTCTTTATTAACTTTACCTCTTTTCAAAATTAATTTCCACCAGTTTCATTGGCATTTTTCCTTTCATTTAGATGTAACCCTTTCCTCCCTCTTTACCGACAGATTAACTTCGGTGACGATTGCTTTTCCCAAATTTCCATTAGGTACACGCGGTTTAATTTTTCACTGTCATTAAGGTCGATAAGTGAGGGGGAGGTTACAAGTGGTAGAATGAAATAACTATACCCCTTCCTAAATCCGTCGATTGCGCTTCCACCTGAATTGGGTGTTGCGCTTTACGTCACTCTAATACGCCCGCTTTACGACTACGCCGCTGTGGTTTGGGGCAGTGCTGCAGAGACGGACGCCGGACGACTACAACGGCTACGGAACCGGATCCTGCGGGTGGCACCTGCCTCGGGAATTCCCATCAGCCGACCTCAACCGGGTCTCAAACATACCTACTGTCCGTGATAGGTTCCGCCAGGCTGCACGGATCTTGTATAAGTCCACTCAGTCCACAAATCCGCTCCTCCGAGCACTAGGTCACCGGGTGCAGCGACTTAACGCAACCAGATGGCCCCACCTGCTTCGCAACCAATAAGTGGCAAATGTTTCAAGAAGACACAGTCCCAGTCGACTGCAAGGACATCATCATGAAGTCAGGACAACGTACGAATACTCGCCACCTTGGAGGAATAGCTCTCCCGCTTGGACTCCATCGAACAACAGGGGCCCATATGGCCCTGTCATGCAACAGCGAGCGAGAGAGGGAGGGAATACCGCTAGAGGATTACGCAGTCCCCAAAATACATACTAAGAAAAAAAAAAGAAGCTATGAAGGAATTACCGAATGGGCGGAAACTGGAAGCTATGATGTACATATATAGACAAAAAAATTTACAATTTCGGAAAAATTGGTTGATTTATTCCTGAGAAAGAGTTTCAGAAACTGAGCGACTCAGTAACGCTATGGCCCACTTCTGCCCTTGTGCCACCAGTTATTCGGCTTGCCTTGACTGACAGAGTAGTTGTATGTCGTCGTGAGGGATACATTGCCAAATTCTGTCCAAGTAGCGCGCCAGATCGTCAGAATCCCGAGCTGGTAGTAGGGCGCTGCGCGTAATCCTCTCCAGATAGGCCTTCGGCTTGGCATCTCGTTGACTGGAGTAGAGTTATCTTCAGTGATGAGTCCTGCTTCAAAAGAGTCTCGATGACCAGTAAGACGTGTCTGGAGGCGATGGGATACCAAGGCGATGGGATACCAAGCTGACTGTCGTTGGCCATACGCCTTGACAACCAGGACCGATGGTCTGGGATGCAATATCTTTTTTTTCAAAGCAGGACCCCTTTGCTTGTCATCCACGGCACCCCTTAAGCGTAGTGGTAAGTCGACGATAGTCTACGTTCCGTTTTGTTCTCCATCAGGGCAAGCCATACTGGGCTTACATTTCAGCAAGATAATGGCCGCCCGCTCACGGGGAGAGTTTCTACTACTTGTGTCCGTGCTCGCCAAGCCCTGTCGTGACGAGCAACGTCGCCGGATCTCTTCCCAGTTGTGAACGTTTGGAGTATTATGGACTCTCCAACCAGCCCTGGAGTTTGACGATCTCGGATGCTAAGTGGACAAAATTTGGCACGATATCCCTCAGGACGAGATGTAACAACTCTGTCAATCAATGCCAAACCGACAACTGCTTGCATGATAGCCAGAATTTGACCAACGCGTTATTGACTTGCTCAGTTTGTAAAGTTCTTTCTCTGAAATAAATCATCCAATTCTCGTGAAATTGTAATCGTTTATTTGTCTGTGCATGTACACATCTGCCGATTTCCATCCCATTCCGATAATTCTTTCGTGGTGCGTCTTCTTTTTTGTCTTAGACTGTACTTTGCTGTCACATTAGATGGGCAACTCACTTACAGGAAAAAACTGCGTGAAGACTAATCATAAAGTACCTGCTACAAACAATGTTGTGGGAAAACGATCAGGCACTACATGGGGTGCACAACACAGAACAGGAGACACCACAGATTTAGCCTTGTGCTACTCAGTAGTGTAGTATCGTGCCCACTCGACTAATATAGGGTGCCTAGGAAGCTGTTTTCTCGGATAGCTAGACAATATGCAAGCAAATCTTATTACTGGAGTTTATTACAGTAAACTGAATTGACAAAACTTAACTTGGCTTCTTAACAAAGATTCGTCGCAAGCTAATGGGGACTTTCAAATAATCGATGTGCTTCAATGTATACAATTTCCATGCAAGCAATTAATATAGATCACAAGTCACGGCTCGTGTTCTAGTGCGGCCGCGGCTAGCTGGAGCTGCGCTTATATTCTCTTCGTATAGATGCCGCTCCTGTCGTGGTGCGGTCCTAGTAAGCGTTATATTGGCTGACGTCGTTCAAAATGGTTCAAATGGCTCTGAGCACTATGGGACTTAACTTCTTAGGTCATCAGTCACCTAGAACTTAGAACTACTTAAACCTAACTAACCTAAGGACATCACACACATCCATGCCCGAGGTAGGATTCGAACCTGCGACCGTAGCAGTCCCGCGGTTCCGGACTGCAGCGCCAGAACCGCACGGCCACCGCGGCCGGCAGGCTGACGTCGTCTCACAGCCTTCTCGGCTGTTAGACTCCAGGCCAACGTGCCAGCGCTTCATGTTACGCCGGAACAAATGGAGTAAATGGTAAACTCCATCCATGCCAAAATAGTGTACATGCCTCTCAATCATTGACGCCTCATCATCACGGGCTGTTTGAAACCGACACCGCTTGACAATTTGCCTATCACTATCCGTGGAACCAGACGTGAAATGACAGATTATTGTATATCAAGGGAAGAACATCACCAGGAGACACAGAGGAGTGGAACATATTTTCATCTCGGAACAGACTGCGTTACGTAGTTGCAAGAACCAAAAGCAACATGAATAGATGGGCGCTGTCAGACGAACCGGTGCTGTGGGATTGTGGACAATATCGGAGTACCACCCACCTCATGCAGAGCGAGCTACGCCCAAGCACCTGATCTGTTGAGGATCTCATGAAGGCTTCGCCAAATGCGCTAGCCGTGGCCACCGTTTGCTCCAAAATCTCTTACCACTATTGTACACTACTGGCCATTAAAATTGCTACACCAAGAAGAAATGCAGATGATATACAGGTATTCAATGGCACCCCATACCATCACGCCGGGTGATACGCCAGTATGGCGATGACGAATACACGCTTCCAATGTGCGTTCACCGCGATGTCGCCAAACACGGATGCTACCATCATGATGCTGTAAACAGAACCTGGATTCGTCCGAAAAAATCACGTTTTGCCATTCGTGCACCCAGGTTCGTCGTTGAGTACACACATCGCAGGCGCTCCTGTCTGTGATGCAGCGTCAAGGGTAACCGCAGCCATGGTCTCCGAGCTGATAGTCGGTGCTGCTGCAAACGTCGTCGAACTGTTCGTGCAGATGGTTGTTGTCTTGCAAACGTTCCCGTCGAACTGTTCGTGCAGATGGTTGTTGTCTTGCAAACGTTCCCGTCTGTTGGCTCAGGGATCGAGACGTGACTGCACGATCCGTTACAGCCATGCGGATAAGATGCCTGTCATCTCGACTGATAGTGATACGAGGCCGTTGGGATCCAGCACGGCGTTCAGTATTACGCTCCTGAACCCACCGATTCCGTATTCTGCTAACAGTCATTGGATCTCGACCAACGCGAGCAGCAATGTCGCGATACGATAAACCGCAATCGCGATAGGCTCCACCCGACCTTTATCCAAGTCGGAAACGGGATGGTACGCATTTCTCCTCCTTACACGAGGCATCACAACAACGTTTCACCAGGCAACTGCTGTTTGTGTATGAGAAATCGGTTGGAAACTTTCCTCATGTCAGCACTTTGTAGGTGTAGCCACCGGCGCCAACCTTGTGTGAATGCTCTGAAAAGCTAATCATTTGCATATCACAGCATCTTCTTCCTGTCGGTTAATTTTCGCGTTTGTAGCACGTCGTCTTCGTGGTGTAGCAATTTTAATGGCCAGTAGTGTACATGTCGTAAATAGTCCTCTAGTAATGCACAGGAAAAGAGCGCATTCCTGGTGAAAAAAAGTCTACCAGTATCAACCGTCGTTCTTAATTTGAGTAATAAATTTCTGAGAACGTACGTTTGGAGCATAGCAGTATCAACCGTCGTTCTTAATTTGAGGAATAAATTTCTGAGAACTTACGTTTGGAGCATAGCATTGTATGGTAGTGAATCACGCATTGTGGGAAAACCAGAAAAGAAGAAAATCAAAGCGTTTGGGATGTGGAGCCACAGGCGTATGTTGAAAATTAGGGGATACAGGAGGTAAGGAATGAGGAGGTTCTCCAGCCCGCATCTCGTGGTCGTGCGGTAGCGTTCTCGCTTCCCACGCCCGGGTTCCCGGGTTCGATTCCCGGCGGGGTCAGGGATTTTCTCTGCCTCGTGATGGCTGGGTGTTGTGTGCTGTCCTTAGGTTAGTTAGGTTTAAGTAGTTCTAAGTTCTAGGGGACTGATGACCATAGATGTTAAGTCCGATAGTGCTCAGAGCCATTTTTTTTTTTTTTTTTTTTCTGACGAGGTTCTCAGCAGACTCGGTGAAGCAAGGAGCACATGGAGAACACTGACAAGAAGAAGGGAGATGGTGACAGAAGTTGTGTTAAGACACCAGGCCATAATCTCCTTGGTACTAGAGGGAGCTGTAGAGGGTAAAAACTGTCCAGGAAGACAAAGACTGTAATACATCCAGCAAGTAATTGAGGACGTAGGTTGCAGGTGTTACTCTGAAGAGGTTGGGATGGGAGTGGAATTCGTGGCGGACTACATCAAACCCCTGAGGACACCGATGACTCAGAGAAAAAGAAAGAAAGAAAGAATATTACCCTTCAACTGAGACAAGTCCGCAGGTCCTTCAGCATTCACAAATCGCAGCTGTAGATTTCTGTGACAGCCAGTTCTCGCTACTATGTTTGTGCACAAGAACGAAAGAGGGCCGCAAGAATGACAAGTCCAATCTCCACGACTCCAGTCATCACACTCGTATCGTTGAAGTTGCAAACTGGAGCTGGCGATGACGTTGCAGCTGGAGCATCCACTCCATGAATGGTATGCATTCACACAAAAAAAAAAAAAAAAAAAAAAAAAAAGAATCCTGTGACTCCGGAATGTAAAATTGGTAGAACCGAATTCCTCACCAATCGTTGATGGGTGTCGACATTGCAACAATCACTTCTGACGCCAGAATTCAGATGTCGGGATCTGAACCTTAGAGTGGCGAATGAGGTGGCTGTTGGCAACTCCGGATGGAGAGCTGTTTCCCCACCTAGATGTGGGCTGCGGAAACGGTAGTTAGTGGAATTGTTTGGCTGACCGTTAGTAAAACAACTCAGGTTAAGAAACTCTTTTTCTCATGTCAGTTGTAGAGACAGAATAGTAGCCAGAGAGAAGGCTGCTGCCCTGTGTGACGTAGTAGGCCTGGGTCGCATGCTGTGCCAACGTCAGCAACTTACCCAGCATGCACGCGGTGAATGCTGGTGGCGAGGGCTGAGCATCGACGTGGCCGCAGGTTCCTGACATTAGGTGACGTCCTGATGGTCGCAGATGACAGGAACAGCCCCTCGCTCGTCAGTCACTTGTGGCCACAGCAAACAACACATCAGAAAAGGCAGTGTTTAAACTGCAGCGCCCGGCATGACCAGAGACAATGGCATGTCCCCACTCAGGGTGTTGAACAGTGACAGTCTAGCTGGGCGACTGTCTGGCCCAGGATCGAAACAACAGTTCAACAGGGAGATGACCAGCAGGTGCAGGTAGTGTCTTGGCAGGTGAGCCAGTGTTGTGAAAGCACCAAGCTGATGGCATACAGACATGCTTTGGCCCAGGCAGTAACCTGCAGCTACTGGTGCCGAAGTCCGTGGATGGTGGCTGGATATTTCACCTTGTGTACCGCAAGTCGTCCTCATCTTGTATTCGTCAGCTGGTATAGACAGTGTCACTCGGCGTGCCGTACAAGCCCACATGTGCTATGTACCTTGCACATCAGAGAAATAGGGTCTGATGTGTGCGGTGTATATGTGAACTGGCTGGACTGTATTTCTCCAACTGCAGCACTCCTGCCCCAGAGCATCAATCCAGGTTGGAGCGGTTGGACGTTGCAGTGGAAACTTCATTTGTCCTAGTTTTCCTGTCTGGCCAGCTTCTCCAGAAGCCCTGGCAGAGCTGTAAATGTCGCAATTTTGGCTGCCAGGGATGCTAGCCAACGAATTCCGCAGTGTCAGATTACTGAATGAGAGTTCTTTCGTCTTGAATATGCTCTCTTACTTACTCTCTTACTTAATAACGTCCGTGTTCAGATTGGTGGGAACTTTGTAGTGTAACGACGCGTATGACTCAATGATTTTTGTTTGAAATATGACCATGTGCAGACTTCGTCACCCACATCGTTTACAAAACACTTCAAAAATTATTTAAATTCTTTTAAAGTTCTCTATAAAAGATTCTTGAACGAAAATGTAATTAAAACACCTTCAGTTGAGTCGTTTGTGCAAAATTACGTTACTTAAGGGGAGCCGGAGGTGGTCAAATCCAAAAAATTACGATTTTTTTTTTTTGCTACCGAAAATTAATTGGAACATTCCTCTTTAATGTAAACTTTGAATTATTGTTCTACTCGACCTAGAAGTGAAGTTATTACCATTTTCCCCCACGCCTGCAGAGGAAATGGGCAGCCGCTGAATGCATCTAACACCCTCTCGTGGCTTCCTGGTGAACTGCTTGGGATTTTCTCGGCCTGTTACGCATACAGTGCCTCATGTTGCGCATACAGCGAGTGTGCAAGGGTTGTCTACATTGTTTTCTGTGACAAATGAAGCGCTAAGAGCGCGGAACATCGTCTCTTTGCTGTTTACCGTTTCGAATTAGTTCAGTGTTGCGCCTGTTGTTGGTAGTATTATACTTCTTGCGTAAAGTGTTGTTCTGGTTACGATGCCACGTTTTAGTAACCGTGTATATAAGAAGAGGAAGAAAGTAGGGAAAAGAAAATTAACACTAATACCAAGTTGCGATACTACAATTACTGAAACACTGCGATCTCCTGCTAAGCAACACATGGCTGGCCATAGCCCTGTGACATCTTCTAGCAAATACTACCTTGGGGGTGGTGACTCCAAAGTTTTCAAGACTATAGAGGTACTGAAACCATATGGAAATGAATTTGTAGTTGAAAAGTTGGAATACATTGGGCATGTCCAAAAGCGTATGGGTGCACGGCTTCGAAGGCTCAAACAAACTTTGGGTTCAAGTAAGCTCAGTGATGGAAAGACAATAGGAGGGAGAGGCAGGCTTACTGATGAGGCGATTGAACATCTACAGAGACACTATGGGTATGCTATAAGGCAAAATACTAGTAATGTTAATGACATGCGAAAAGCAGTGTGGGCATTGTTCCTTCATACTGCCTCTTCCAATGAATACCCTCAACACAGCCTGTGCCCAAAAGATTCCTGGTGCAAATATAATGCAAAAAAGGACTATGATCACAAACATGGTTTGCCAGCAGCTGTGATAAATGCAATAAAACCAATTTTTCATGACTTAGCACAGCCAGAATTGTTACAAAAATGTCTACACGAAATACGCAGAATCCTAATGAGAGCGTAAACAATTTGATTTGGAAAGTGATTCCTAAAAGGGTGTTTGTAAGCATAAAAACACTGCACTTTGGCATTTATGATGCAATAGCAACCTACAACCAAGGGAACAGTGTGAAGTGTGAAGTTCTGAAGGCATTAGGATTTACAGCTGGGGTGAACGCTGTACGAGCACTAAGAAATATTGACAGAGAAAGGATAAGAGGAGCAGAAAGAAGAGAAAGGCATATGAAGTATGATGGAACAACAGGCCAGAAAAGAAGACAGAGGAGGAAGCTTTTGGAGGATGAAGAAGAAGACCCTGATAATCCATCCAATAGTGCAGGAATGTATTGAGAAACTGTGATAGACATTTCCCGTAATTTAGAATTTTTCGAATATAAGGAACATTTTCTCGAAATCCACTCAAGCTAGAGAGATGAAATTTTTATACAGCACTCCTAGTGGTCAAACTTACATTGTAACACAGCCATTTGGCAATATGTTCAGTAGTTTCATCTCAGTTTAATTATAAATCAATTATTGGTAAAAAAATTTGGGTCATTAATAAAAAAATAATTGGAAGGAAACTAAAAAAGATACCCCAAAATCCCTCTGTCATAACTGCAATACTAAACCACTCTATATGTAATAAATAATTCAAATTTTTCTATTTGGTAGTTTATTCATAAATGTTCCTCAAACTTAGTGATTTTAACATGGGCAGCATAGGCACCTCCGGCTCCCCTTAATCCAACTGGTTTGCGAAAACTTTTGAAATTTAGATGTCGTTTGTTTCTTCTTGGAAATTATATTCTTGCAAGTTATCTTATTTTTCCCATATTAAAATCAGACTGTAAAACCTTTAAGATTCAAAATCGAAATCAAACTCTTCTGAAAATTAATATCTTGGAAAAATTTAGTTATAATTGTTCCTCAATATAACTCTTCATAAATAATTCTCGAACACGTATTTAAGCTTTAGAGCATACACTGTTTTATTGTCTTCGTATATGCTACATACAGATGTGAACATCAGACTCGACTAAACAGAACTGAACAAAATACAACATGAACTAAACATTCTGTGACGTCATTACAATGGAAAATTACAAATTTTTATTTATTTGAATGCTGGAGGTTCAACGCAACAACCCGGTCACAGGATCTTTTGCTGCTCTTTGGCCGTTGACCCGCGACGTCTAGTGGCCAGCAATTTTCTTTGTGGTTCCGGCAGTGAAGATGCTGTTTCCGCGAGTTGCGCTGCTCTCTCCAAACATGAAACATACAAAACAAAAATACAAAACTTCAAATATTTTACAAACATAACAAAATATTACAAATACATAAACAAAACACTAAACTAAACTTATATTCACCTGCAAACTGAGCTGATCCTTGTGGATGGGTGACTCTTTGATTTCGAGTCCCATTACAACTTCTCACTCTGAAAATCGATCCACGAGCAGTTCATTGCCCCCCGTGAAGGTGTGACATAAGAAACCAAGCATTGGGAGACAACCAGTATGTGTCGACTATCGTAGATCATTTTTTGCGTTACATAATGTAGACTGCCATTCAAAATCAACAAACGAGTACAGTAGCAGAACATAGTGAATAACTGTGTATTGAAGTCTAGCGTCCCCACCATGGTAATTAGGGATCAGGGCACCAACTTTTTATTGGACCTTATGAAAAAACTGCATCACCTGCTACAAAACCAGAAACTGAGAAACAGACCTTACCGCCACAAGCTAATGGGAGGACTGAACCGGTTCAACGAACCATTAGTAAAATGGTAAGCTGTTAGTTAAAGAATCACCACAACGACTGGGACAGTATTTTACGGTTGCATATAATTCGAAGATGCATGGTAGCACTGAGCTGTTGCTGTATGAGATAAGTGTGCTGAAGGAAGGACAAAATTTTTGCTCGTTATTAAACTTAAGATAGGAAGAAACATGGAACTGATACAGAATTTTGCTGCAACATTACAAAACTTGTCCGTAGCTCGTGATCTAATGGCTAGCGTTGCTGCCTCTGGATCACGGGGTCCCGGGTTCGATTCCCGGCCGGGTTGGGAATTTTCTCTGCCTGGGAACTAGATGTTTGTGCTATCATCATCATCGTCATCATTCGTGGCAATGGCTAGATTGGACTGTGTAGAAAAACTGGACTGTGTAATAATTGGGACTTTGTACGGTCGTCCGCAGCTCGTGGTCGTGCGGTAGCATTCTCGCTTCCCGCGTCCGGGTTCCCGGGTTCGATTCCCGGCGGGGTCAGGGATTTTCTCTGCCTCGTGATGACTGGGTGTTGTGTGATGTCTTTAGGTTAGTTAGGTTTAAGTGATTCTAAGTTCTAGGGGACTGATGACCATAGATGTTAAGTCCCATAGTGCTCAGAGCCATTTGAACCATTTTTTTGTACGGGCGCTGATGATCCCGCAGTTGAGCGCCCCTCAGACCAAACATCATCACCATCATCATTACAAAACGTATGGAAGCAAGTACCACTGTTAAGCTGCCCAAATACAGAGTCAGTGAGCAGGTAACGTTATCAAATCCTTGTAAACCAAAGGGTGAAACGAAGAAATTTATTATGTAATATGAAGAGTCATGCCAAGTTGCGGAAATTACGTAGCCAGTAAAAATTTTGTTACAACTGCCATTGTGGGCAACCACTGTCCATGTGAAGGGCATAAGATCTTTTAAATGTGCTCCATATGGAAATGGAAAAAGAGCGTTTGGCGTCACTGGCCGGGAGGCCCCTTACGGGGCAGGTAATGTGCTCCATATAACTTGCCGCAAGTAGCAACTCCCCTGCGTGGAAAGAGGGTAGGGTGCAAGTGGGCAAAAAAGGAATAGGAAGGTCGAACACAGGCCGCACGTGAGGTACCTTTTGCAATCAGGTCGTCCAAATCAGTGACAAGGCCTATATGTATAGCCTGAAAATATTTATTGTATGTATATGGATACGGAATATATGATGAAGCTTTGTGGTAAATTATGTTGTGTTTATTTTTTCTGGGGTTACTATTTTTTGTTGGTATGGTCAGATTTGTGTTTTTACTTGACATGTTTTCTAGTAGTGATATTACGAGACAGTCTACTATATGAGTAGAGCACAATATGTCAAAGTGACAAAATGAGCTGTTTCGTTTACCAATGGACTATGGGAGTCTGCTCATTCAGGAGGGGAAGGAGACTTAAGTGGATTCCTTCTTCGCAGGTGGTGTTATTATCAAGGATGACATTGATGTTTGTCTTAATTCTGGCAATGCTACACCTCTTCAGTGGGGAGTAGTGAATGCACTGTGGAATGAACAACTCGAAGAAGGAGTACTGTTCTCCACGCAGGAGACACTGTACTAACCAGCCACTTACAACGTGTGGTAAGTGAGGAAGGAAGTATGGAGGCAGAAGGACACGTTCTCTCAACTACATGTTGAAGCCGAGAGGAAGAGAGTGTTGGAGGAGGTACGAGGAGAGTACCAAACGTTGCGTTTCTTCTGTTAATGGCTACACGAACGGTTAAGGCAAGAATAGATCTAGTGCTACATACATAGCTGCGTCAAAAGAAGAGATCGGTGGACGCAGGAGGAAACTGTCTTTGGGACTTCTGATGACTGCACGACACGCTGGGCCAATTGAAGGAAGCCGCGAATAGGAACACTGCTGTTAACGGGGCGGCAGTTAACAAACAAGGAACAGGGTGTTCTAAGTAATACTCGAATGTAGAGGCGGAAAATGATTAGAGAACTGACAGAGTATGTGAAAGCAACCATGAGTACGGTAAATCAGGATTTGAACGTGATACAGACCCAGCTGGAGTGTCAGGGGCAAGACTCCAAATTGCAAGGGGGATGCCAGAGTGGAAGTAGAAGCATTGCTGGAGGCAATACGCGGGCGACTCAGCCCTGCTCTGCGACCTCTGGGACAGCTGCAGGGCCCAGGAGGATCTAACAGCGCAACTGCAGCTTGCAGTGGCACCGGCACCGCAGTACTTGTCGACAATAGGAATTATCGCCGATAGAGCCCGACTTCACGTATTTGTTCAGTTACCAGCAGCGAGTGTCGATGCGCGTTGCCAATGTTTTACGGTGCACCTCAGACAAGTGATGCAGATCTGTCTGGAGGGGGGGGGGGGGCTAAGAGTTGATATCAGCGAATAAGCTCTGTCGATGCCACAGAGAACACGTTGCAATATGCCGAATTCAAATAGATGATCCATAAAGACACAAAGGCTTGTGAGTGACAGCTGTTTTTACGGAAAGCAGATGTGGCAGGATATCAAAGGGACGTCCTGGCTTATTTTCAAAGGGCCGGTATGTAATGAATTTGCTCCGTGTTTACACTTGACATAACCGTTATAAACTGTTATGAGTAGGGCCGACCTAAGGTAATGATGAGGCTAGAATTGACAAGGTGGTGGGTTACTGACTAGTGGAACAACCAGTGACAGAGCAGCAAACACTCTTCGCGTTCCAACCAGTACGACTGGGGCCATCATAATATTTATTTTATTTTATTTATTTATGCATTTATTTTACCTGGCAAGATTAGGGCCTTCAGGCCCTCTCTTACACCTAACCAGGCATACTCAGATTCAACAAATTTCAGTGTCTACAGAAAATTAGGACATATAACATGTTATACAGTATTAACGTTAAAGAAAAAAAAATAGAGATTCACATGACGCCGTCCTCATTGTACTAACCGGAAAAGCCATTGGAGGTAGTGGCATCTCAGAACCTAACTCACCTTGAGAACACCTTCGATCCTGAATCTCTACAGTCAGTGGGCGAAAGAAAGGGCTTATGACCGCTGAGCGAATGTTCCAGCATAAACGGAAAAACTGTGATTAGAGCGGGGTAAAATCAGGACAGTGAGTGTCTCGGTTTCTGGCACCGATGTACTTCTGACTCTGCTTCTTGTAACCTGTGTCCGCTTTAGGCGGAGAACTATCTGACCAATTGAGCTCCCAATGCACAAAGTTGCCAACAGACTGGGTTAGTATAGTAAACAGCCAATGTACCAAGTGGTTCATGCTAAATTAAAGAGAAGCGGAGAATATCATATTTGTAATGGCAACAGATGAAACAAATGTTAAGATTTTTTCCAGAAATGTGAACACGTCGCAACCCACAGACCGGATTTCTTGAAAGGAAGAGGAAGCTGTGTCGATCCCCAGAACAGCGTCATAAGGGGTCCACCGCCCAACTAAGTGCTGTAGCATAAGAACGCGTGTTCAGTATGCGAGAACACTTATTCAGTATAATACTCGTATTGATTCCACTCCATTTTGGCTGTCTGACGCAGCAGTCGGTTTTGAATATCTTTCAATGAAAACAGTCTCTGTTGCAAAATTGTTTTTATTAACAAAAGTTATGCGTTCGCCCTTGTAGGGGATCATCAGATAATATAAAAATGCTGACGTCAAAAGCAACCACAAGCATACGTTAGCCATACGTATACTGATATAACCATAGACGAAATTACATAAAAACGTAGTGGAATAGGCTTCATCTGTCAATTGCCACTAAAGGGCATTACATAACAATAACATGAGCAGAATTTCTGGGCAGATCTGCTAAGCCGATCGTTTTTCTGCTCCACATCCATATGTTGTATGCGTGGCTTAGGGCTATGTAAACCATAGTAAGGTACGCGTAAGGTCCTTCACGTATCTGATACGACATTTGACGACCGGATATTGTTATTCTTATGTAATACCCTTTAGCGGTAAGTGACACATGAAGCTTCTCCTACAAAATTTTTATGTAATCCGAAGATGCCTTACAAGGTTGAAATGCGTAATTGTTATTAATAAAAACCAGTTTGAAACTGAGAATCGTTTCATTCCAAAAACTTATTCCGTATGTTGACGATGCAGGAAACACCCGCCAGCGCCCCTGAAAGCCAAAGTTGTGACACCTTACAGCCCTGGCAGGACTTCTCACCACACAGGAAAACCATGGCGAGTGAGGTCATAGTTGCCCAGTGATTACACCCAGCCCCACCATCCCGACGTGACTTGAAGCCCAACAGTTCTATCGCTGGATAAACTCTAGCCAGCCCTGTTTACATATATAGCACCTAAGGCAGTCCCTCAATCGCAGAAGTTTTCAGTTGCTCACAGTATGCGCATCGGCGCAGTCAACACCAGAGGACAAACACAAGAAGAAAATCGCTTGCAGTCTGACACGAAGGAAGGGAGGAAGGAAGGATGATTAGGATTTAACGTCTCGTCGACTTCTATTTCATTATAGACGGAGCAGAAGCTCAGAGTAGGAAAGAACGGGGAAGGAAATCAGCCCCGGCATTTCCCTGAAGCGATTCAGGGAAATCACGGAAAACCTAAATCAGAATGGCCAGCCGTGGTGCGACGTAACGCGCTCTTTCGCTCATCGACGGCGTTTCTGCAACATAAATTGTCCACCTACCTCGATACTGCTGCAGATCTGCAAACGTAACTCCTGACTGCAGCTACTTAAGAGATCTCAGAAAAGCAGTGTTGAAGAAACTGAGATTTCATAACTACACGTCGGAGGCCACCATAAGTTCAAAAAGCTGAAAATAGTCTCGTGAACTCTAAAGAATAAAGCGGAAATGAGTTGCTGTACAAATTTCTAAGTTCGAAGGTCCTTTTAAACTTGCATTAGGATTTTTTATTGCTATTAAGCAATATCATCAGCCCACATGTGTTCAAATCATTAAAGTTACAGTTCACAGTCCTCGTCACACTCAAACAGCTTTCCCCTTCCAATTCCGAAATCATTTACGAGAGTAACTCAGTCAATAAACTGCTATTTACTTTTGCACTCGGCATTCAGTGGTCGTCTTTAAATAAAGTTTTTGCTCGCCATAAATACACAGTAAAAAAAATTTACTTAGTACCGCCACGCGTTTAGTTCAGAGTTTGCACACGCGATTTTCTCCAGAACAAAATATCACTCGACTCTTAAAATTTCACAAATAGTTAATGGTAAACATCAGCTAGCTTTATCGCTGTACCGAAACGCGGAAGTCACAATATTACTTCATTTTACACATAATGCGTTCGGACACTTTCAGCATGACCGGCTCCTTCGAAAACTAGTCCGCCATTTCCTTCTTCTTTCTGCCTCTACAAGCACCTCTATCTCCATGCGTTAGGTGGCAAACCATATCACTTGTTATTGGCTGTACAGAATTACGGCCAATCAGAACTGACTTTCAGGGCGCGGCTCACGCCAAAATCTAGCAAGAACCAACCACTGCTCTCAGCTCATTGACGTCATTAAAATAAGCAACTCAAAACTCTCCTGTTAAACCAATAAAATAAAATAAACTTTAAGCTGTACTTTACATCTGGAATTTAACTATATAGTCGCGAACGTTCTGGCTGTCTCTTACATATTCAAACATGCTTGGACATCCGTCATCCACTAGTTGGGGGACCAATGGTGGATTCGTTCCCACGATACAAAGCTGGAACACTTGCAAGTTCCTATAGAGAATTACAAACTGAAAATTTAGTATTAGCGAATGTGCCACATACACTCACACAAGTACTCTCTTTCACATTCACCCTAACACAAAACAAATATCTACTTGAAATTCTTAAAGTTATTACTACAGCAAAATTACGAAAGGTTTTCTAAAATGAGAACTTTCCAAATTTGAATCTAAACACTGAAGGTCTTATCATATCTTTTCAAATAGTCACAGTTGGTGAGCTATTAACACATATATAATGATTTAGTTTTTTAAGTGTCGGATAATTACGTTTTTTTACTGACTTTTTTTTTGTAACTTCCAAATTATGACAGTTATTGACTTCAGATTTTGACAGATAGTAACTTTACACAACAGGAGGCTATGTACCTAATATTAAGTTCCTCAGACTATTTCTAGATCAATTATTAGTTTTATAGTTCCAGAGAATGTAACTACTCTGTAAGCGCCTCACCGCTACTTTCACACGCTTCAGTCACGCCATATGGTCATGACGCACGTCTGCAGGACACAGCTCGCCCGTTGCAGATCGTATAAGATTCTGACTGCTTACACTGGAGCCCACATACATTCATACAGGAAAGCCTCAATACACGAATTGGCCATCGCGCCCTAGCTGCGACGCCTCAGTGGATTTGAACCGTCGCCTTCTCGAATGCGATTCTAGTGTGCTCACACTGTGTCCCTTGACTTGATGTCTGAGATGAAGCAGCCAGCCACTACCAACACACTTTGCTGTCAAAAGCTGCAGGCCTTTGCCTGCGCTAAGTCTACATGCAACCAAGATGACGTTTTCGTACCGTCGGGCTACCCACTGGGTGACTCTCTTGTGGTGACGGCCAGAGCCGAAACGTCGCTGATCACCGTCCCAGGTGAGGTTGTTGATTTCCATCGCCTGCACGACATCGTCAACAGCCATGCCGAAGACTGTCGTCTGGTCCACTGGCTTCAGTGAACCCTACACCGCAGCTGCGTAAGCAGACATACGGTAGCCACTGTCTTGCATCAGCTTTGGACGCTGCCAGGCACCACCGCCACGCACCCATCTCCTGGTGGGCGCCTGCCAACACCGACACCATCCACTGTCTGCGGCAGACTGCGACACCAGAGGCCACTGACACTCTTCCAGCTTCGATTCCTCCACTGTAACTGTTACGAATAAACCACTTTCGGAAGTTAGGCTGTTTTTCTGACGGGCTACCACACGACTCCAGTCATTACCACCACTGCAGTCCACGCCGCGGCAGTGAAACTGTGGTTCTCCCCGACATACCATCTGGCCAAACCACCTGCCACCTTATGAATGACACCTTGACCCCTCCACTTTGAAAAAGAAGTTTAGCAGCAACGTAGGTTGAGTGATAATGCCTGGGGGTTGTCACGCCCCTTGCCTGATAAATAATTAAAACTTCGTTCATTTATTCATTCATTAGCAGCCCTACCACCTTTGACAGAACTATTAGTGCTCAATGCAGTGGGCCTCCCACAGCCACATGTTCTGCACACAGCCAACAATGACTCAGCTTCAGCAAAGGTCACACTGACACCTATTTTGTTTACAGCCCACCTCTACGTATCACACGTGGCTACAAATAACTCATGTACTGTCGAACTCGTGCGCTGAGCAGAAAACATCGTAGCTGAAACTGGATGAGAACATTTCAGTTTGCTTAAGACTGAAGCTGAAAATAAAAATTTACGTATTTGAACATAACTCGAAATATTATTTGTGCATGTAAACCTAAGACACACTGTGTCATCAAAAGTATCCGGACACCTGGCTGAAAATGACTTACAAGTTCGTGGCGCCCTCCACCGGTAGTACTGGAATTCAATATGGTGTTGGCCCATCCTTAGCCTTCATGACAGCTTCCACTCTCGCAGGCATACACTCAGTCAGGTGCTGGGAGATTTCTTGGGGAATGGCAGCCCATTCTTTACCGAGTGCCGCACTGAGGAGAGGTATCGATGTCGGTCGGTGAGGCCTGCCACGAAGACGGCGTTCCAAAACATCCCACCGGTGTTCTATAGGATTCAGGTCAGGTCTCTGTGCAGGCCAGTCCATTACAGGGTTGTTATTGTCGTGTAAGCACTCCACCAAAGGCCGTGCATTATGAACAGGTGCTCAATCGTGTTGAAAAATGCGGTCGCCATCCCCGAAATCCTCCCAAACAATGGGAAGCAAGAAAGTGCTTAAACATCAATGTAGGTCTGTGCTGTGATAGTGTGACGCAAAACGACGATTGGTGCAAGCCTCCACCATAAAAAACACGACCACATCATAACACCACCGCCTCCGAATTTTACTGTTGGCACTCTACATGCTGGCAGATGACGTACATCATACTCACACCCTGCCATTGGATCGCCACATTTTGTACCGTTATTCGTCACTTCACACAACGCCTTTCCACTGTTCAACCGTCCAATGTTTACGCTCCTTACACCAAGCGAGACGTCGTTTGGCATTTACCGGCGTGATGTGTGGCTTATGAGCAGTCGCTCGACCATGAAATCCAAATTTTCTCATCTCCCGCCTAACTGTCATAGCACTGGCAGTGGATCCTGATGCAGTTTGGAATTCCTGTGTGATGGTTTGGTCAGATGTCTGCCTATTACGCATTACGACCCTCTTCAATTGTCGACAGTCTCTGTCAGTCAACAGGCGAGGTCGGCCTGTACGACTTTGTGCTGTACGTGTCCCTTCACGTTTCCACTTCACTATCGCGTCGGAATAAGTGGACCTAGGAGCGTGAAAATCTCGCGTGCTGACGTATGACACAAATGACACCCAATCACCTGACCACGTTCGAATTCCGTGAGTTCCGCGGAGCGCCCCATTCTGCTCTCTCACATTGTCTAATGACTACTGAGGTCGCTGATATGGAGTACCTGGCAGTAGGTGGCAGCACAACCCACCTAAATGAAAAACGTATGTTTATGGGGTGTCCGGATACTTTTGATCACATAATGTACAAATTTTGCCGCTTATCTTTTTATAATTATGTCAGTCGAAGATCTTCGTCTCTATATAATTAGTATTCTTCACTTGTTACATTACCTTCTCTTTCTTTCTCAGAAAATATACATATTTTTTTAACGTCTCACGAAACTCCCTTGCCCCCATACTTGAAACATATTCATTGTCATTTACAGAAGTTCATAAAAAATCACTCTTCTCTGTCCGGCTATGCCAAGTAGTCTGCTCTTCACTGTTCCATGGAATTATTTTCCAAGTGGATCGTGTTTGTTGTCTCTGGTTACTACACTGCCCTCTCCTGGTTAATCTAGAAACTGTTTGGTGTACTCTTCTCCGCTCTGGTGTTTACAGCGCGGGGCTTCCTCGCCTATTTATAATATTTTACACTGTAAGTTCCATGATGACACATAAAACACATAAAATTTTAGAAACCAGGTTTTGGTCTTCGTAGATACATTCCTGACTCGTTCCCAGATAAGAGTGAAAAGAATGCCAGCGCTCGCCGCTGTCTCTTGCTCTGTGATCTTGGTGACAATGGCGCGGACTCCGTCCTCCATCCCAGCGCTCTCTCGGCAGGCCGAAGAAGCTGCTTATTGTGAGCCGCGGGATCTCGGGCACATTAGAAAACACACGAAAATAAGCAAATCAAAAAGATAACTGACTGAGGTGGACTACATGGTTAAGCTGTATAGCAAAAGTGTAATGAAAGTGGGCGGGATTTACAGCCAGGTCATTGGGTACATCGTTTAAGTTTTTGTTAGAGAGATATCGAACGCCTGAGGCGACCTACTGTAATGCAAGCAGACTGCATTACAAAACGTACTGGAGCAACACATGGATAAGTCGAAATGAGGCCTTCATCCATTAGTGGACACCAATGGTTGACTACCTATACATTCGTCTGGTATCGTTTGTACTTACTCTGCTGACAGTTACAAATCGTTGTGGACTCGGCCATAATTGCGATATCACATATAAGGTACGAACACATGCTTTGCTCTTTCATTTGCAGTCTCCTTCCATACGTGGGTTCCATGAGTTAACAAGCACTGCACAGTTACACCGCAGGACAGAGCAGCAGGAGGCTTACTTGTGTGTCGACATCACATCAGTGCAACTTTCCCGTTCTGGGACGCCGACCAAGTGTCTGGACGTTATGTAGAATACACCTGTTGGACTGAGTGGCTTTGGAGATGGTACGCGGTGCAGTATACCTCGCAGGGACTCTGGGCATCGGGACTGAGTGCCTGACAAACGCCTTCGGCTGGAAACAACAGTTCTGCCACGAACTACTGGTGTTATTTGCCTTACCTGTGTGCCTGGACGTAGAACCTTCTCAGGGTATTACCATCTCCATTCAGTGTTTTAAGTGGGATGGTTTCTTTTATCTCAAGAACATAGATGGCTGTCTGTCTCGTAAGTTGTAGTCCTCGTTCGTACTGAGCTATATTCTAGTAGACTGCTCTACAAGTACGACTTTTACATTATTAAAGAAACAGAAATTTTCTTTCAAGGTTGCTGAAGATTTTTGAAGATTATTAAAACGATGGGAGTTAAAGTCTCCTGTTCAAATCTTTCAACGGAATGAAAAATATAGTGCTAACGCTGTAACAAGCTATTTGCGGTAGTTGCAACGAATTGTCAGAAATCAAGGAAATTTTATGAACATTAGAATGTAAAACATCCATCTAAACGAAATTCGGTCCAAATATCATCTACAGTTAGTGAAAGAAACGGCCAACTATTGAGACCCAAATAAAATATTGCTCATGCACTTCGCTGTAGCAGCACTGCATACGAATGGGCTGCGGTTTCATCTACATCTACATCTACATTGATACTCCGCAAGCCACCCAACGGTGTGTGGCGGAGGGCACTTTACGTGCCACTGTCATTACCTCCCTTTCCTGTTCCAGTCGCGTATGGTTCGCGGGAAGAACGACTGTCTGAAAGCCTCCGTGCGCGCTCTAATCTCTCTAATTTTACATTCGTGATCTCCTCGGGAAGTATAAGTAGGGGGAAGCAATATATTCGATACCTCATCCAGAAACGCACCCTCTCGAAACCTGGCGAGCAAGCTACACCGCGATGCAGAGCGCCTCTCTTGCAGAGTCTGCCACTTGAGTTTATTAAACATCTCCGTAACGCTATCACGGTTACCAAATAACCCAGTGACGAAACGCGCCGCTCTTCTTTGGATCTTCTCTATCTCCTCCGTCAACCCGACCTGGTACGGATCCCACACTGATGAGCAATACTCAAGTATAGGTCGAACGAGTGTTTTGTAAGCCACCTCCTTTGTTGATGGACTACATTTTCTAAGCACTCTCCCAATGAATCTCAACCTGGTACCCGCCTTACCAACAATTAGTTTTATATGATCATTCCACTTCAAATCGTTCCGTACGCATACTCCCAGATATTTTACAGAAGTAACTGCTACCAGTGTTTGTTCCGCTATCATATAATCATACAATAAAGGATCCTTCTTTCTATGTATTCGCAATACATTACATTTGTCTATGTTAAGGGTCAGTTGCCACTCCCTGCACCAAGTGCCTATCCGCTGCAGATCTTCCTGCATTTCGCTACAATTTTCTAATGCAGCAACTTCTCTGTATACTACAGCATCATCCGCGAAAAGCCGCATGGAACTTCCGACACTATCTACTAAGTCATTTATATATATTGTGAAAAGCAATGGTCCCATAACACTCCCCTGTGGGGAGTGAACCAGATGTACAAAAGCATTGACAGGAAAATCTTCTGGGCGAGGAAACAATCGCGGAAGCGAGAAGACACCTGAGGAAGATCGCAGCTGAGGTGTCGAGAGGTCGAATGTCAAAGCTGAGGTCTGAAGAGGATAACGACGACACCTAAACACCCAGAAGGTTTTCCCTTCACATCCGCGAGCTTGAAACTCCGTATTTTAAACAGTGCACGCTCCCTGGCGTTGGTAACTCAAAATGAACCGTGTGTGACACATAAAGGTGTCCGCTCTTCCACTGCACACAGCCCTACCAGGACTTCATAGAGGTCGCCGCTTCATGTCATTTGCATGTTTCCTTTGGGAAGTACAATTTCTGAGGGAAATGACGTATCATTTCAAATAACTGAATGCGATACATAGTTGCAGTTCTATCTGACTTCCACTTACATAATACATCTACTTGAAACGATGCTTTATTTCCCATGGAAATGGCAATCTCTTTAAATGACGTCCTCCTGAGTATGCCACGTCCGAAGATTATATAGTTTTCGTTCGAGGGCGTTGCTGCAGAGTATACGAGTATGTAAAGTAGTCCGACTCGGAAACAGGTATATAAGCACCGACATTTAGGCGACGTATTACTATGGCATTCGGGTCTTTCTGACGTGCATACGGTAAATGCAGAAACATGAACTGTGACAACGTTATCACTAAATGCGTTCAGACAGGACCAACGTGCTGTTATTTTTTTCTTGGCTGCAGAGGGACAAACGCAGGAGGAATGAAGAATGTACAGCATATCTGTCGCAAACCGTTGTGGTATGGCGCTCCAAGGGGGGCTGCTGCTTCTGATTACGTCCCTCCCCTTATTACAAATATCGTAAAGCAAAAGTCACGCGAACACCACTGGGAAACACTCGAGCATTCGCCCTATAGTCCTGAACTCTTCCCAAGTGATTATTACGCCTTCAGTCCCTTAAAGAAGACCTTGAAGAGTCACCGATTCCTGTCGGATTAGGACGTGTGTAAGATGGAAAGAACTATGCCCCTACATGAAGTCATTAAAGATCACCTAACTCACGTTGAGCGAACAGTAGGGCTGAACAAAATGACTGACAAGGCACAATGCATCTTGTAGAGGGTATAGTATGGACGTAGTGGAATAATTAATGTTGTGTGATGGTTTTAAAACAATTCACACGACATGAAAACTTTGTGGAAACGAGTCGATTTACTGGACGCTAGTTTACCCCAGGGAAGCATTTAGAGTTGAGCGTGGCCGTCCAGGAGAGTGGCTAACGGAAGCGACAATAGGCAGCTTAGGGCGGCTCAAGCTCTGAGAAAGCGGTAACGGTGCGCGGCCTCCAGCCACCTTAAGATGAGTGACAGTAAGTGGGTGGTTGACCCTGACTCCATGCTGCTGTACCGGGAAACAGACGGAGAACTTGTACGCCTGTTGATAAATGTCCGTTGTCCTGTTTTCTGTGAAACATGCGAGAAAGCCGAGCAAAGCTATGGTGTAGCCGTCAATAGAGGTCAAAATATGCGTGTTCGTGACTATAGCAACTTCACGCTGAATTCATGGTCCACAGAGCCTGAAGTAAATCAGGTGAAGAGCGACAGCATGAAATACGCCGGCCTCCGATGGGAACGTAGGACCGAGGAATTTGAAGTACTCTCCTGGGAGTCAGAATTCCAGAAAACGGTGTTTGTGCAGACACTAACCTTGATGGGTGGCCTGGGGGAGCTAAATAGAAGAAGTTGAGAGGAAGGGAAATTTTGTTGGGAATTTGTTCACTTCCCAGAGCAGGCATTGGTCAGCGCTAGGAAGCGACACATAATTAACGCGACTTGCGCTGCAATTGGCGTAAGTGATTTTGCTGGAGGGGAAACCGAGGCGAAGAGCGGACTGGCAGAAGTCTCAGTAGAGGTCTTCCGTTCCCAGCTTGCCTAGAGTGCGGACATGGCGTTCTTGACTCAGCTTGCCTGAGAGAGAGTGAGCATCTCTGCAGTTTAGGACTTAGCAAAGGGAACGATTGAGCTTGGAGATGGGAAGTTTTGGTTCAGCTATGTACTGAGCAAGATAGCTAGGAGTGAGTAGACGAGCGTAGTCTTGCAGCACCACGAGGTCGGCCGACGTCCACACAACGACGCCGCTCCGCCACGCTTTATTCGGTGATATGGTGCCCGCTCCGGCCACTGATTAATTTGTTGGATCACGTCGGCAAAGTTTCCACGAGGGTTTCATGGGCCGTGTACTGTAGAATTCTTCTCTCACTTCGCATTACGCCTGGGTCAGTTGACAGGAATTACTTTTGAGCTATCGAGCTTTACTCCACGCAAACGCAATTTATTACCACTGCCTGGTAGGAGAGTCATGTAATGTGATGATTGAAGGTCGTGAGTTAAAATAAATTTATAATAATCGACTGCATCTGTTTTCAATCAAGAAGTGGAAAGCACAAGTCACATTCTAAATTAATTTTATGTTCAACATTTGCATCTGCTGTTCAATAGCTGCATATAACATCAATGTGCACCCCTTTTTAATTAAAAGTGATCAATTCTGAATCAATTAATGTCAACACTGCCACCGCAGTTCAATCAGGAGTCACAGGGCCTTATTACTTTCTTTGCGTTTCCGATATTGCGGCAGTTTTGCACTCTCTGTTGATCTGTTAGTCAATTAGCTGGGGTGAACACACGCCAAAACCAGATAAGTGACGGATGGGGTGTTACATGTGTAGAAGGCAATTACGGATTCTTCATGCAGCTGGACATGTTTTACCAAACGGGCATCTTCAACCTGGTGCGTCGATTCTCATGGCAATTTTGCTTGATTGGCATACCGGTTTTGGACTGTACGATCTTCGAACGAAAACTTTTTGATCGCCCTTATATTTTTCTGCCTCTTAACTATTGTACATCAGATAATTTTACATAAGAATTTTAACGTTCTTTAACTAAACCGCTTTAGGACTCCTTAATTGCCCTATCCATATTTGACGTTTGCTTATCCATTTTGTAAGCCAGTAACTGAGTAAGTTTTGTAATATGCTTCATCTACTTTACAGGCATGTGCCATTAAATTCTATTGCATTCCGGAGATGACATATTAATCTGTCGAAACCGATTAAGCACTTTACAATGTTTCAGTTGTACAGCTGATTTATTTCGAAAATTTTGGACCACAGTTGCCAAATAAATGACAGCTGTCAACAAAATCCTGTATTTTACACTTTATTTTCAATGGGTTATTAATTGGACTTGCTCTGTTATACATACGAGGCGTATTTGGAAAGTAAGGTCCAATTAGGCGCGAAATGGAAACCACTGTGAAAATCCGATGGAACTTTGCACAGATGTGTTGGGCAGTGTTTAAATTGTGCCTGTCCATGGCTTCAAGCCGCTCATTTCAGTTCAGAGAGCAAAGTGATCACGTAGAAATGCCTAAAACAACAGTGTCTCCCGCTGAGTACAGTATGTGGATATGGTGAGAGATTTTGCCAGATGCTATGCAGCCCACATTACAAGTATGTTGTATGTTCATTTCTTCAATACAATTTTGAGCCGTATTCTGCAGGGGCAATGAAAACGCTCCTGCAGCGTTTTCGATGGGAAGTGTTTGATCGCCCACAATACACCCCTTCGTTGGCTCCATACGTTGTTCATTTCTGCTCACATGAACCATTGGCTACGAAGACAACGTTTTGGTACAAACAATGAAAGGCAGACCAGATTAGAGAATTGGCAGAAAGCACAGGCGGTTGCTTTCTGTGACGAGAATACTGGAAAGTTTGTACAACGCCACGACAAATGTCTAAGTCGGAGTGGCGACTACTTAGAGAGATAGGTGGAAGGTGTGGGTAACTGTTGCGAATAAATTTTTTTTTGTTTTTTCACTGTGGTTTTCATTTTATGACCGATCGGACCTTACTTTCCGACCAGCCCTCATATTTATACAGGAATCGCCTTTGATTTTATCATAACAGTGTAATGAGTTGTATATCGAAGATACGACTGTTTGATAATATTGCAACTTTTGTTACTACTGGTTATGAGATTACGTTGAAACGTGGTTCCTTTTCTTGGAGTCACCGAACTATACAATATTCTATTTTCGATCTAAATAGCTATCGGAACTTCTAAAAAATGCTAAAAATCTGGTATATATATAAAATAATGTTCCAATATTGAAATTTCCAGCAATTATTCTTGAATTAATTTCTTTGTCTTGTTTACCATCTTATTTGATTTTTACTGCTGTGCAATTCACTCTTCAGCGTGTTCAGACGTTACCAACCTTTATTCAAGCGCCGAATTTTGATTTGTTCCCCATATTACCATATATTTCATTTTAATCAATACTAGCTTAGCGCATGTTGCTACGCTCGCATTGTCTGTATAGTATGCACAGTTTTTTCCTTTAATTTTTATGTTGTTCACAAATTGCAACATCTTCTAAAATTTAGACGCTAATTAAGACAATAGAAGAATGGTATTTTGCGAATGCACTTCGGACCAAAAAGCGGTTCTAGCATCTAGAGTCGGAGGTCATTGTGGCTATATTTTCATAGAAACTTTCACCCCCTAACATATATTTTTTTAGAAATAAAAAATAAATTTTCGTAGATTTAGCTTCAAAAACTTTTAATGCAACGAAATATCTTTATAAAAATTTTCATTCTCTCGTTCAGCCCCTTAGGGATCGTATTTCAAAAAACACTGAAACATGTACTTGTTGCATCCAATCGTGAAGTCAAATACCAATGCCCATAGCTGTAACTTTTAAATTACATTAATAATGATTTATTTCACCCAGTGTTTTATCTCTTTAGGGACTGAGTCTCCAAAAACGCTGAAGTACTTTTTTTTTTTTTTTTTTTTTTTTTTGACTGAGAATCCAGGTACCAGTTTTCGTGTTTCTATCTTCAAAATTGCCTTAGTAGCGACATATTTTCAAAAGTCCTCTCATCCCCTGCTTCACTCCTGTGGGACTGGAATTTCGAAAAATCCCTACTGAACGATGCCTACAGCATAAAATCAACATCCTCTCCAAATTTCAAGTTCCTAGCCATATCGGTTTGGTCTGTGCGATTATGAGTTAATGAATCAGTCAGCCACTATTTAAACCACTTAAAAGTTGAATATACAAAGACACTCAAACACTTGTTTTTTAAAATTATAACCGAGAAGTGAAATTTCAATTTTCATAGATGCTTTAAAACTGCTTTATTAGGACTGTAATATTGATATATTTGCCAAAAACGTTTTCACCCATTGTTTTACCCCCTTAGTGGCTGAATTTCCAAGAATGCTGAAGCATGTAATGCAATTTCTGACGGAAAATGCAAATGCCTATTTTTGAAATTCTACTTCCAAAATCGCCTTAATAGCAACCTGCTTTCAATAAACCTTTGATCTCCTACTTCACCTTCTTGGGGGTGGAATTTCCAGCAATTTCTTACTAAACGATGCCTGCAGTATAAAATCAACACCCCCTCCAAATTTCAAGTTTCTATCCATATCGGTTTGGTCTGAGCGATCATGAGTCAATAAATCAGTCAGCCTTTGAAGTTGAATATCCAGAAACACTTGTTTTTTATTTCTAACCGAGAAGTGAAATTTCAAGTTTCATACGTGCTTTAAAACTGCTTTATTAGGACTGTAATATTTAATTATTTTCCAAAAAAGCTTTCACCCACTATTTTACCTCCTTAGATGTTCGATTTACAAGAACGCTGAAGCTCGTAACGTAATTTTCTGACAGAGAATACAATTGTCTTTTTTTGTAGATCTGGCTTCAAAATTGCGTTAATAGCAGACTACTTTCAATAAACCATAGGGGTGAAATTTCCAGTAATTCCTTGGTAAACGATGCCTACAGTACAAAATTAACACCCTTTCCAAATTTCAAGTTCCTGTCCTTAGCCGTTTTGGCTGGGTGTTGATGATTCAATGAATCAGTCAGCATCTATTTAACCCACTTAGAAGTTGAATATCAAAAAACACTGAAACACTTAATTTTTTGTTTCTAACGGAGAAGCCAACTAAAATTTTCATAGATTAAACATCGACAAAGCTTTCATAATGAAATATTTCCGTAAAAGCTTTTATACGCTATCTCACTCTCTTAGGGGATGAATTTCCAAAAACACTGGAACACGTATTTTTTTATTTCCAACCGAGAAGTTAAATACTGATTATCACATATGTAGCTTTGAAAATTCTCTGGTAGTTCTTCAGCAATGATTTGTTTTAGAAAAGTTTCACTAACTATTTCACCCCCGTAGGGAGTAAGTTTCCCAAAATTCTGAAACACATACTTCTTTATTTCTCATGGAGAAATCAAATACCAATTTTCATAGTTCTAACTTCAAAACTGCATTAATAGCAACATATTTTCAAAAACCTTTCACCCCGTATTTCACCTCTAAAGGCTGGAATTCCGAAAAATTCCATCTGAAACAATGTCTCCGGTATAAGACCATCGTTCCCTCCAAAATTTCCAAGTTTCTATCCTTAGCGGTTTGGTCTGTCAGTCACGTCACTGTGTTTTATACACTGAGATGGCTCCCGCGAAAGAGTGTGCCTGTTGATGACAAAGTCTCAGATCGATTCCACATCAACAGATTTGACATTAGAGAAAGCAGTTTAATTGTATGCATCAAGACTACATTCATATCAACAAGACAACGATATATTAATCTCTGTAAGTCCATCTCTTTACAAGATTGTTGCGAGACATCGGATGTTCAACACAAAATGTCGAATCAAAACACCTTCAGCAGTCAAAATTTCCAGTTTTATTTTATGTGTGTTACCAGTTTCAGCGTTACATTATGTCATCTTCAGGTCCCCAGACCGACGTGTATGAAAAAATCCCACATCTTGCACAATCGAATTAAGGGCCAGCACACAGTCACTAGTATCCGTAAACTTTTCCACAGCACAGCGATCCCTTCGATCATCACTTGCAGACTTGTATACATCAGTCAGCAAGTGATGATTGAAGGGATCGCTGTGCTGTGGAAAAGTCTACAGATACCAATGACTGTGTGCTGGCCCCTAATTCGAGTGTATAAGAGGTCGGATTTCTCCCCTACACGTCGGTCAGGGACCTGAACACGACGGAATGTAACGCTGAAACTGGTAGCACAAACAAAAACCTGAAAATTTAGACTGCTGAAGGTGTTCTGACTCGACAATTTATATATTAATCTAGTGTAATGTCTCATTTACTGACCTTAATTACTTTCAATAAATATAATAATAAATACGATTTTGAGAAAAACGTATTTCACGAAGTTCCTACTCTGTTTATATTAGTATGAAAGTAGAGACTGCAGCGAATTGAAGAAACGCGCGAAACAGGTTCACGTTTAGCGATGTTAACAAGATGGACAAGAAAAGTTTATGAAGAGGGTGTGGCGTAGCGGGTAAATGCTATGCACATGGAAAGCGTGGTACGACAGCTGGGCCGTGAGAGAACAATGAATCTAAAAGCAACAGGGCTGGCGCGACACAAGTGCCGCACCGCTTGTGGCAATATTGGCTCACAATATTGGTAGCACTGCGCGACCACTGCTCGCTGCCCGGCGACCACACGGCAGCAGCAAAATCGACTGTTGACCCGGCATTACACTTGCAGATGTAACGGCGTCGCTATAAAACACGCAAATTGCTGTTTAAATCGGTAAATATTTGCCTATCCCAACAAACAGCGCCAAATTGCAAGGGATAAACTGCCGAAACGCTGTTTTCCGTTTGGTGACAATTTTGGGATTCAACTACGCCATAAATATTACTGCGAGGCGTTAATTTGCTCATCTTCGGAATGAAGTAGGGATTACGCCCGATTTTATTTATTTACGAAAAGCGCTCTATTCGCTGGAAATTAACCTCTGGATATCACCATCATCGCCCAGTAATTAATGTTTACGTCACACAAACACAATGCTTAAACTTCTGTTGTTTGCAGTAAAACTTCTGATCATGAGCTGAATGCAGATGATAGTTTCCCAGGATTTTTAGTTCTTCCTTTAAAGTACTATAAATAATATACTCGTATCAGAAGTGTATTAAAATATGCATTAACAACTACAGTGTAGCACTGTATTAATAAAAGTAAATGGGATCCAGTTTTCAAAAAGCAAGGCTCGAGTTTAATTCATAAGACCCTCGTTGGACCAAAGGCTGTAAAACAGATCTAAACGATTCATGAAAACGGTTTATTGCGTATGGTAAGATGTTCTAAAATTGGTACAGGCAAAGCTTTCCAAAAAATGGAACACCCAGTTTATTCATAAGAAAACCATATCTATCACTAATGTTCCTCCTTTAGATATGGTGCCATTGCTCAGGAATAGCCATAATTTGTTTTTCCACTAGCAACTCAGTTTCGTGGTAAAAATAATTTTTACAAACAGCACTTTCAGACTGAAAATAAATGCGCACACAGCTCCAGAGCATTCGCCACACATAAGCAGTTATTGATTTTGCATCCACCAAATTTATGTTGCATGCAGAGAAAACTTCGCTCTATCTCCTGAATTATTCAGTATTGCCACATTTATTATATGGAGACAATCATTAAATAGTCAATATAATCCGTAAATATGATGCGCTCCATTCCAAAATACGAGAGCTATCCAGAAAGTAAGTTCTGATCGGTCGCGAAATGGAAACCACTGTAAAAATCCGATGAACCTTTGCACAGATGTATTGGGCAGTGTCTGTAGAATGCATGTCGATCGCGTCACATCACTCTTTTCGATTCTGAGCGCTCAGTGAGCGCGTGAATGTACCTAGAAAATAGTGTCTGCCGCCAAGTACGAGGGCCTGGTTGAGAAATTTCGCCTGAAGCTATGCAACCCACGTAACACAACTGTCACATCGTTCCTTTTTCATGACAATTCTCAGCTGCACTCTGCAGGGGCAATGAAGATCCTCCTACAGCGTTTTCAGTGTGAAGTGTTTGATCACCCACAATACAGACCGCAATTGACCCCCTGAGTTTCATCTCTGCTTACACGAACCGCTGACTATGAAGACAACATTTTGGCACAGACAACGAGCTGTAGACCTGCGCAGAGAATTAGCGGAAAGCACTGGCGGCTGCCTTCTATGACAAGGGTATTGAAAATTGGTATAACGCCACGACAAATTTCTAAGTCGGAGCGGCCATTATTTAGATAATTAGCTGGGAGTTGTGGCTAGCTGTTGCAAATAAAACCTTTTTGGTTTTTACAGTAGCGCCCATTTCGCGGACGATCGGAACTTACTTTCTGGATAGCCCTCGTATGATGCAGGTGATTCCCGAAGTAATCCACTGTCGCCTAGCTCTCGGCTACCAGCCACAAAGCAGTGTACCGCGGGTTGCCTGCCTTCCCATAAACAAGCAACAAAACCGCCGAAGACGATATCTCTAGTAGTTAAGTTTATTGGCGAGAAAGAAAAGGCTCCAATTAAAAAGAGTAGGCGAAATGCAAGAGAACGGGAAGGCTATGCCTGTGACCAAAGCTGTGGAAATTACCCAAAAAAAGAGAGGAAGCTGAGGCGACTGATTCCGACAGCCATTTGACGAGTGAAAATAACATGGATAACGTCGATCTCTTTGGAGATCGCCCACTAGATCCTACTGTAACGACAGATCCAATACCTGTTGGCGGAGGAGATTATTTCTTAGCTAAATTTCGAGGAGGAGAGACGAATTCATACAGGTAGAGATTGGACAGCACCATACAAATGTAGTGGAAATTGATCTAGAAGTTACGTCTCCAAAGTCGGTGCGCATAAACAAAATAGTTTTTCAAACTAAATGAAATAGGAGTGATGTAACTGGGAAATTGCCCATTCCTCCTGTTACTGCTGGGGTCGGAAGTATCAAACGAGAAATCTATTTTATGCAGCATTGTTGACGTTCATGAAAAAATTTAAGATACTGATTCTTTTTTGCGCATCTTTTATTTTTGTGTTAATGTCAGTACAATAAATATAATTGTAAACAGCTCTTACCCATTTCTGGCTGACTCTATATAATTAAAAATAGGAAAAACAAATAGAGAAATGTCTGTAGTTCTTACGTACGTTTCATTCCATAAATATTCCAGAAATATCCACACAGAAAAATCCTAGTATGTATCGTTTTTTGTGGTCTCCATCTTACTTATGACAACTTAACATTTGTATCATTTTTTGATGAGCCGTATCATATTGAAGGACTTCAGACAAAAATGATACACTGTTTTTTTTAGTCTACATTTCTAACTTAAAAAAGGTTAAATAGAGTGTCGTTTCAAATTCGCATATACTCCCTAGCATTTACAAATTTTTCTTAAGAGTTACTCTTTTTCTTTCAAAAACAGAGACTATTCTCCGATTTATTATCGAATTTAGGTTACTTTTCTCTGCATCGTGATACCAAGGTTGATATGTAGTCTCATGAACTATTTGGTGCACTATAGTACGAATGAGGTTTGGCTTTTCTTTTCTGTATTATACAAAGTCCGGCAGAAACTTCAATGTGGACACCCAACATCGGATAATAAGGTAAACATAAATACTCCAGTGCTGATTATGTCATTGAGCTTCTGTATCAAGTATAAAGAAGGTCAAGTAAATAACGTGAAGTCAGGTTTAAGTCTTTGCCAGGATGAAATATCTTTACCCAAGGTCCGTCTTTGAGTGATGCAATATCGAAAAAGTTTTGCATCACCCCGGATCCCAGACAGAAAGATAGACGTTGACTGTGGATATTGTATCACAGACACAGTCACTTTGACTATTAATAGATGTCACTAAACCCTCCCAAAGATGTAAACTACCATTCATGAGCAGCGCCTATTAGACGGAGGGGATCCGACAACCGATCAGTTACAGTCATTCCACCAGGAAGGAGGTACACGGCTCGTGTTGTCTGTATTTCAACCGCAGTTTGATCGCGTCCGTATTGTTACTTTGTGCCAGGAAGCGCTCTCAACAAGGGAAGTGTCCAGGGATCTCGGAGCGAACCAAAGCGACGTTGTTCGGACATGAAGCAGATACAGAGAGATAGGAACTGACGATGGCATGCATCGCTCAGGCCACCCAAGGGCTACTACTGCAGTGGATGACCGCTGCCTAAGGATTATGTCTCGAAGGAACCCTGACAGCAACGCCACCATGTTGAATAATGCTTTTCGTGCAGCCACAGGACGTCGTATTACGACGCAAACTGTGCGCAATAGGCTGCATGATGCGCAACTTCACTCCCGACGTCCATGACGAGGTCCACCTTTGCAACCACGACACCATGCAGCGAGGTACAGATGGGGCCAACATCATGTCGAATGGACCGCACAGGATTAGCATCACGTTCTCTTCACCGATGAGTGTCGCATATGCCTTCAACCAGACAATCGTCAGATACGTGTTTGGAGGCAATCCGGTCAGGCTGAACACCTTAGACGTACTGTCCAGCGAGTGCAGCAAGGTGGAGGTTCCCTGATGTTTCGATGTGGCATTATGTGGGGCCGATGTACGTCGCTGGTGGTCATGGAAGGCGCCGTAAAGGCTGTACGATACGTGAATGCCACCATCCGACCGATAGTGCAACCAAATCGGCAGCATATTGTTGAGGCATTCGTCTTCATGGACGACAATTCGCGCCCCCATCGTGCACATCTTGTGCCTGACTTTCTTCAGTATAACGAAATACCTCGATTAGATTGGCCAGCATGTTCTCCAGACACGAACCCTATCCAACGTGCCTGGGATAGATTGAAAAGAGCTGTTTATGGACGACGTGACCCACCAACCACTCTGACTTATCTACGCCGAATCGACGTTGGAGTGGGAGAGTCTGGACCAACAGTGCCTTGATGAACTTGTAGATAGTATGCCACGACGAATACAGGCATGCATCATTGCAGGGCTGCGTGCTACTGGGTATTAGAGGTACCAGTGTGTACAGCAATATGGGCCATTACCTCTGAAGGTCTCGTTGTATGGTGGTACAACATGCAATGTGTTGTTTTCATGAGCAATATAAAGGGCGGAAATGATGTTTATGTTGATCTCTATTCCAATTTTCTGTACAGGTCCCATAACTCTCGAAACCGAGGTGACCCAAAATTTTTTTATGTGTGTACATAAAAAAGTAGTTCAGTGAGAGAGAGCAATGTGTTGCATATCAGAGTCCTGAGAATCTGAACAAAGAGACCCACTCACAACAGGAAGGTAGTTTTGTAGCAGTGAACAGACAAAAAACTATTACCTATCGTCATTTGATACTGGTTGTCAATATTTTTCCAACTAAAAACTACGAAGAAGAATGCTTAAGCAGTGATTCAACAACTAATATAACGTTGATATTTTTTTGCATGGTATTACAGTGAAGAGTCAAAGAAAAACTATTATCTGTCGTCATTGGATACTGGTTGTCAATATTTTTCCAATTAAAAACTACGCAGAAGAATGCTTAACCAGTACCTGCCTAAAATCGTGTAGAGCCTCCGCAAACACTCAGAAGTGCCGCAACCCGACGTTGCTGGACTCGACTAATGTCTGAAGTAGTGCTAGAGGGAACTGAAACCATGAATCCTGCCGCGCTGTCCATAAATCCGTAATAATACGAGGGGGTGGAGATCTCTTCTGATCAGCACTTTACAGGGTGACCAGCGGAAGTGTTTAAACTCAGAAGACTGTTCCTGGAGCCGCTCTGCAGCAGTTCTGCACTTGTGGGGCGTCGCATTGTCCTGCTGGAATTGTCCAAGTCCGTCGGAATGCACAATGGACATGAATGGATACAGGCGATCAGACAAGATGCTTACGTACGTGTCACCTGTCAGAGTCGTATCTAGAGGTATCAGGGGTCCCATATCGCTCCAGCCGCAACCGCCTCACATCATTACAGAGCCTACACCAGATTGAATAGTCCCTTGCTGACACGCAGAGTCCATGGATTCATGATGTTGTCTCCATACCTTTACACGTCCATCCACTCGATACAATTTGAAACGAGACTCGTCCGACCAGGCGACATGTTTCCAGTCACCAACAGTCCAACTTCGGTGGAAGTTCCCAGGAGAGACGTAAAGCTTTGTGTCGCGCAGTCATCAAGCATACACGAGTGGGCCTTTGGCTCCGAAAGGCCATATCTATGATTTTGCGTTGAGTGGTTCGCACATTGAGATTTTTGATGGCCCAGCATTGAAACCAGCAGCAGTTTGCGGAAGGATTGCACTTCTGTCATGTTGAACGATTCTTTTCAGTCGTTGTTGGTCCCGTTCTTGCAGGACCTTTTTCCGGCCGCAGCGATATCGGAGATTTGATGTTTTACGGATTCCTGATAATCACGGTGCACTCGTGAAGTGGTCGTACGGGAAAATACCGACTTCATCGCTGCCTCGGAGATGCCGTGTCCTATCGCTCTTGCGCCGACTATAACACCACATTCAAACTCACTTAAATCTTGATAACCTCCCTTTATTGCAGCAGTAACCGATCTAACAACTGCGATAAGCACTTGTTGTCTTATACAGATGTTGCCGACTGCAGCGCCGTATTCCACCTGTTCACATACACTATGAGATCAAAAGTATCCGGTCACCTGGCTGAAAATGACTTACAAGTTCGTGGTGCCCTCCATCGCTAATGCTGGAATTCAATATGGTGTTGGCCCACCATTAGCCTTGATGACAGCTTCCACTCTCGCAGGCATACGTTCAGTCAGGTGCTGGAAGGTTTCTCGGGGAGTGGAAGCCCATTCTTCACGGAGTACTGCACTGAGGAGAGTTATCGATGTCGGTCGGTGAGGTCTGGTACGAAGTCGGCGTTCCAAAACGTCCCAAAGGTGTTCTACGGGATTCAGGTCAGGACTCTGTGCAGGTCAGCCCATTACAGGTATGTTATTGTCGTGTGACTACTCCACCACAGGCCATGCATTATGAACAGGTGCTCTATCGTATTGAAAGATGCAATTGCCTTCCCCAAATTGCTATTCGACAGTGGGAAGCTAGAAAGTGCTTAAAATATCAATGTAGGCCTGTGCTGTGATAGTGCCACGCAAAAGAACAAGGTGTGAAAGACTCCCCCATGAAAAACACATCCACACCATACTTTTGGCACTACACACGCTGGCAGATGACGTTCACCGGGAATTCGCTATACCCACACCCTGCCATCGGATCGCCACACTGTGTACCGTGATTCGTCACTCCACATAACGTTTTTCCACTGTTCAATCGTCCAATGTTTACGATCCTTACACCAAGCGAGGCGTCGTTTGTCATTTACCGGCGTGATATGTGGCTTATGCGCAACCGCTCGACCACGAAATCCAAGTTTTCTCATCGCCCGCCTAACTGTCATAGTAATTGCAGTGGATCCTGATGCAATTTGGAATTCATGTGTGATGATATGAATAGATGACTGCGTATTACACATTACGACCCTCTTCAACTATCGGCAGTCTCTGTCAGCCAACAGACAAGGTCACCTGTACACATTTGTGCTGTCCGTGTCCCTTCACGTTTCCATTTCACTATCACGTCGGAAACTGTGGGCCTAGGGTTGTTTAGGAGTGTGGAAATCTCGCGTACAGACATATGGCACAAGTGACACCCAATCAGCTGACCACGTTCGAAGTCCGTGAGTTCCACGGGACGCCCCATTCCGCTCTCTCAGCCTGATTACTGAGGTCCCCGATGTGGAATACCTGGCAGTATGTGGCAGCACAGTGCACCTAATATTAAAAACGTATGTTTTTGGGGTGTCCGGATAGTTTTGATCATATACGGTATCTCTCTATTTGAATATGCATGCCTATACCAGTTTCTTTGGCGCTTCAGTGTACATTACTAATTTCCTCATAAAATATTACAGTCTATGTGCACTATTTTCTATATTAGATTCGTTAATACGTAGCGTGTGAATCTCTGTACAGTCACTGTCTGACAAAAGGTTTGAGGTCATCGCTATGTAATGCGGAACTGGACACCACATATCGTGAGAGGCGGACCCGCAGTATAAATGGAGGCGGGGAGTGTTGTGTTAGGTCGGCAGAGAACCAGACAGCAGGATGGGTTGGTCAACAGAGCCCACTGACTTCGAACATGGCCTAGCCATCAGATGTCACCTGAGTAAAAAATCCATCTGTGCTGTTTCAACCCTTCTAAAGCTCCCCATGTCGACTGTAGTTGGTGTCATTGTGAAGTGGAAACGCGAAGAAACAGCCTCAGCTAAACCAAGACCAGGAAGAGCTCACGTACTGACAGACAGGTATTGTCCAACATTACGGAGGAAGACTGTATAAAATCGCATGAAATCAGCAGACGGAATAAGTAGTGAGTTCCAAAGTGCGACCTGCCGTTCAGCTAGCGCAATGACTGTGCCTAGGGAGATAAAAATGGCTGACATTTATGTAGTCATTCTTAAGCGACGATTAAGGAGGTGTAAACAAAGACGGCACTGGACGGTAGGTTACAGGAAATGAATGTTTTGGAATGATGAATAACGTTGTGCTCTGTGGGAAAGAGATGGAAGGGTTTGGGGTTGGCGAATGACTGCAGAATGTTGCGTGACCATGGCGTGTAGGGCCAACAGCGAAGTATGGAGAAGGTGGCGTTACGGTGTGAAGGTGTTTTTCGTCGTTTGGTTGTGATGCTCTTATTGCGCTTATGAAAACTCAAAATGCAGAATGATATGAACACAGCTTACAACAGAGGTCAGTCCATGTCTCGTTGGTCATGTTTGAAAAGATTAAGTTGTATGTCGACTTCAGGTTTCGCACTCACCCTCATCTCTCATGATCATCACCAGCATTATAATCATCATCATTATCATCGTTAGCGTCTTCATAAAACTTTCAGTATACGCTTATCACAATTACCAAAGCCGTACATTCACAAACGTAAAGAGGCAGTTCATATGTACACTCCATTCTTAGCTATGACATTCTTTTTTGGGGAGCAGATGCACAAAATATGAACACAATTTTCAAACTCCAGAAAAGAGCCATAAGAATCATAACCAAAAATGGTAGTCGAGCTCATTGTAAAGATCTGTTTAAAGCACTGGGGATTTTAACTGCTCCATGTGAATACATTTACCAGTCAGTTGTACACATCAAAAATAACATTGGTGATTACTGCACAAGCAGTTCTGTCCATGACCATGGAACAAGAACTAGACTCACATTTACCAAGAAAAAATAAATATCAAACTCAAAACAGCATTTTCCACCCAGGAATAAAACTGTACAATAAATTACCAAAAGAGATAAAAGAAATTGCAAACATACACTTATTTAAAAAGGCAGCTAAAAAGTATCTCTTCTGCAATACATTTTATACGTTGAAGGATTACTTAGATAAAACAGAGTAGGGGGTCTGGTAAAAAAAATGTTATACAAATAAATAATAATAGTGATTATAAAACATCCAACATCCCACATAGCACCTTCACACTACGTTTTCTTTTCCTTCGTTTTTCCTTTTCTGGAAAAACGTATCCCGAAGCTATGGAATGCACAATACTAACACCTCTTCCTCTTTCTGAGATCAACATCTCACTCATTATAGAGGGATGCTGACTCAGTTTTTCTGGATAGCAAATGGCCCAGAGATCACCAGTGTGTGTGTGTGTGTGTGTGTGTGTGTGTGTGTGTGTGTGTGTGTGTGTAGTGAGTGAAGTGATATGAAAGAATGAGCGTCTAGTGTGTGCAGTGGCTGATAGTGAGATATGAGTGAACAGTGTGGCATTACATTATTTAATAAGTTATTTGTAAAAAAAAGTATTGTGTACGAGGAGTAAATATAATGATTGTCTCTTACTAGAAGTCTGTAAATGTATGTGTATACGAATTAGGTTATTTTAAATTGGTCTAAACTTGTAATTGCTGTGACATGTCCTGTATCCTCGTAAAAAGTGATCTACGAGTGAATAAAGCTACTACTACTACTACTACTACTACTACTACTACTACTACTATCACGCGGAATATGAATTACACTTGTAGAATGTTTCGTTATGTTTCTTTCTATTCAGGATTTTGCAATTGTACAGCTGTACGGCCGTGGCGCTGTAATTCGAAAGAACACAATCATTTCTCACAGAAGGCCTATTTATCACGACATTGTGATTAAAAATATTCGTATCTTATGGACTGTTTACTTATACAACAGACAGCTGCACCTCACGAGTTGGCGTAGGGTCTCTTTCGTTGGTTTCTTAGATAAAGCAACAGGGCAATGTGTACAGTGGCTGTGCGCCGAAGTAAATATTTCATGAACCGAGAACTGACGGGTTTTTGGCTGAGCACTACCCATCCTAGCCATACGTCGCGTCAGTTCGTAAAATATATAATTGAACCAAATTGCACGTGAGAATCGGGAATATGTTTTTGATGATGCCCACCATTTAAGAAATCTGGTGTAGATATGACACAGAAGCAGAAATACTCTCTTTGTTGAAATACTTTCAGGACAACTTTTTTTTAAAAAAATGGAAAACTGGGCTTATCAAGTAATGATCCTAGCTCCTATCGAAGTACTCCCGTGGCTATCCTAAGCGCAGTTGCCAATGTTTGTGGAGGTCTTGCAAGTAAACAGGAAAATTTTCAGCTGCTATGGTTGTAAGCTCATTTTCAGAGCCTGTTGGATGTCTGCGATATCTTGATGAAGTTTTCCTTTCAGTCACCTTTTTACATGCGAAAACAAGAAAAAGTCGCAAGGCAGGAGATTGGGCGAATATGGCGGACGTGGTATGGCAATTACAGGACATCTGACCAAATACTCGGTATCAGATAAAGCATTACGGGGTCTTGCACTGTCATGCAGTACGAAACAGTCCTGAGGATGACACAAATCAGGGTGGCGACGTCGAATTGTTTCTCGAAAACGTTTCAAGACTATTAGACCTGGAGGAACACACTCACAGTGAAGTAATCCTTCACCGTCAATGAATTCTACCAACATTGTCTTTAATCTCGAACGTTGTCATTTGACTGGTGATACAGGACTCCGCCATTCGGCACTTCCATCCCCAGCAGTATTCTTTGACACAAATGTTGGATCACGTCTGGATCTGCCCAGTAGTGAAGTAGAATTTCTTCGTCTTTCGTCTTCCTGTTCGTTTGTTACTGTGTCAGGGATGAATTTTGAGATAAGTTTCCGTTTCCCAAAACCTTCGCGTATAATCTTGTGACACACATCACAATTCAAATTAAGTTCTTCTGGCATCGCACGCATAGTTACATGATGCGCTGTAGGCGGGCGACCAGCTCTAGCATCGACTTGCACAGAATCTCTGCCTTCACGAAGTCCTTTGTGCCACTTGAGTACATCACTTCTTGAAAGTGCTTCGCCTGCATACGCTTGCTTGGATGCTCACAATCAGCATCCATTGTGTCACCGTAACTAATGCCCCAAGAACACAAACATTGTGTTGGTAAGCACAGCCCGACCACCTAGTCAGTTTGTGCGGAAACATGGCCAAGGTCATTTCAAGGATGCACACATACCAGATAGCATAAAAACAACATATGTTTCTTTTTAGCATTGCAAACTTAGAAATAAAAAAAAAACCTGTCTTGGAATTTTCCTGACAAATGGAGTAATTAAATGAACAGTAGGAAAAGCTGGACTACCAACCTCCTTTGTAAATAAAATTTAAAAAAACAGCAGGTTATGCTGAAAAATAACGTCGCTAAAGTTCAATACGAAAAACGCACGAATCAGAGAAACAGCCAAAGTGCCTGTCAGAAATTATTCAGTCTAAAGGACGGGAAAAGATATCAGCAGGGCAATGTGACAAAAGATGGACCTGTAATATCACTTAACAAAATATCTCTAAAACGTGAAATCGAAAATTGACAATACAAAATGTATAGCTGGGTCACAATACACATATACAGGATGTAACGGGGCGTCCTCTTCTACCGTTACTTTTCCTCAACGGTAGTTGTCGACACCACTATTATTTTTCGAATTTTGGACAGATCAGTATTATCTCAGTTGCTTTTCTGAAAACGTTCGTACAATCTTATACACATTATTTTATATTTCAAGCTAAAATTTGGAAAAAGGAATTACTTTATAAAATACTTTAGTTTTGCTGTTATAATCGATAAGTACTATTTTTGAATAGACAGTTAAAATGATTGTTTTTAGAAACATTTAAAATTACGAATTAACGATACACTTAAAATTTCTGTTCTTAATTATGCAATTCTGTAATGGTTACTATATTTATTTCTGGATTCATTTATGAAATAGTAATCGAAATTAATAGAAATTTATTTGTCAAGAAAAATTGTAAACCGTTTAGAGTAGGGTTATTTCTACGAAGTGTAAGAGTCGTAAGCAAGCCTCTGATGTGATCGGATATATTTTTGTATTTTGTGCGAACAGTGTAATTTCGGCTTTGTTAATGTGAAAAATCAAAAGACTGTATGATATACTAAAACGTGAGAGAATATATTAACGTAAAAACAAAAATTCTGTAACAACACTCTTCAAATTTATTTAGTCCAATTCGACAGTGAGGACCTAAAATGTGAGAATTTCAGCTTCAAAAATCATACCCCTAGACAAGAAGAACTGGAGCCAACTCCACTTGACAAGCTAAGTAAACTACAAAGTTTATTGTAATCTTCGGTCGTCTCAAATTGTTCATAATAGACTACTTATTGTGGCAAATAGCTACAATTAGGGAGGAGGGGGCAGATTACAAGGAAAAACCCCTATTTTTATGATCGATAAGCGCAGTTTGATATGAACTGCAGAGTAGTGACGTAGTTGTAAGAGTAGATCAAAGAGGTATCCAGTTGTTCAAGTAAAATTACGTACCAAAGTATACAACAGATAAATATTTTAGAAACAACTACATAAGGTGTTCTAGGCAAGACGAAAATTCATAGTTAAATGAGTAACTTTTTAAGGTTGAAGTCGACGGCACACGGACCGTGCATTCGCACGATCAGTGTTGAGCGTGCCCAGTTTCTGACATCATGACGTGGAATGGCATGTTAGGGAGTCACTCTGAAAGAGGAGACAACGTATGAGACGTCATATTCTGAACGTGGCTCTCAACGTCGACCAATGAGACTACAGAACACCACCTACGTCACATGCACACCATCCGAGGCGTGGCGCATACGTCACAGCACATGACACTGCAGGTCTCACACGAGAGCCAGCAGACGTCTCTGGCGGGAAGCGGGTAACTACTTCAGACGAGTTTAATCATTCTTGACTGCTCGTTAAAATGCATGCAAGTTCTCGATGGTACACTACAAAATTAAGACATTGAGTGGGTACCTTTTCAACTGCATATTGCTTTCCCGTGGGCCCTGCACGGGGCCGAGCGATCGCGAAGTGTGGCGGACAGGGCGACTAGCGTGACGTCACCAGTTGGCCCTGTACGCGATTACGCCATCTCTCTTCAGCACGGAGTCGCGAAGCGCCATATTGGCTGTCAGTTGAAGCCCCGTATGTACACTATGTGATCAAAAGTATCCGGACACTCCGAAAAACACACGTTTTTCATATTAGGTGCATTGTACTGTCACCTACTGTCAGGTACTCCATATCAGCGACCTCAGTAATCATAGACATCGTGAGAGAGCAGAATGGGGCGCTTCGTGGAACTCACGGACTTCGAACGTGGTCAGGTGATTGCATGTCCCTTGTGTCATACGTCTGTACGCGAGATATCCACACTCCTAAACATCCCTGGGCCCACTGTTTCCGATGTGGTAATGAAGTGGAAACGTGAAGGGACACGTACAGTACAAAAGCGTACAGCCGACCTAGTCTGTTGGCTGACAGAGACCATCGACAGCTGAAGAGGATCTTATTGTGTAATAGGCAGACATCTGTCCAGACCATCACACAGGAATTCCAAACTGCATCAGGATCCGCCGCAAGTACTATGACAGTACTATGACAGCTCGAGCGTCTACTCATAAGTCACACATCACCCCGTTAAATGCCAAACAACACTTCTCTTGGTGTAACGAGCGTACACATTGGACGATTGAACAGTGGAAAAACATTGTGTGAAGTGACGAATCACGGTACACAATGTGGCGATCCGATGGCATGGTGTGGGTATGGCGAATACCCGGTGAACGTCATCAACCAGCGTGTGTAGTGCCAACAGTAAAATTCGGGGGCGGTGGTGTTACGGTGTGGTTGTGTTTTTCATGGAGGGGGCTTGCGCCCCAAGTTGTTTTGCGTGGCACTAACACAGCACAGGCCTAAACTGATGTTTTAAGCACCTTCGTGCTATCCGCTGTTAAAGAGCAATTCGGGGATGGCGACTGGATCTTTCAATACGGTCGAGCACCTGTTCATAATTCACGGCCTGTGGCAGAGTGGTTAAACGACAGTAACATCCCTGTAATGGGCTGACCTGCACAGAGTCCTGGCCTGAATCCTGTAGAACACCTTTGGGACGTTTTGGAACGCCGACTTCGTGCCAGGCCTCACCGACCGACATCGATAACTCTCCTCAGTGCAGTACTCCGTGAAGAATGGGCTTCCACTCCCCGAGAAACCTTCCAGCACCTGACTGAACGTATGCCTGCGAGAGTGGAAGCTGTCAGCAAGGCTAAGGGTGGGCCAACACCATATTGAATTCCAGCATTACCGATTGAGGGCGCCACGGACTTGTAAGTCATTTTCAGCCAGGTGTCCGGATACTTTTGATCACATAGTGTATATTTGCCGTTTCTGAACACCACCAAATTGAGGACACCTCGGAAACCCATCGTTAATTGTTCCATTCGTTATAATAAAATGACGAAAAACATTATATTCGTGTTTATTGTACATTGCGTGTTATGGGAGTAAGTCATTTGAAGGCAACGGCTCGTTGAGGATCCATCAAAAGCACATTATTCTTGGTGCAGTTTGTTACAACTAAATGTCCGTTAGTAGCATAGCTGCGACTAAAGTTTTCAGGATATGGTAACATGCTAAGTACGGCCATACGGCCACCAAACATTCGTGGTCGGTGTAGCGCAGTAACATCAAAGAATTGTAAGGCCTCAAGTGAAGCGTTGGTCGTTCGCGTCCCACTGTATCAAAATATTTCTTTCCTACCCATTATATATTCTGACAGGTTCTGAGATTTTCTTATTACTTTAATATAAGTATGTTCTTCATTATTTGACGTTATGTAAATATAAGTGCACTCTTCCTGAGGAGTGAGTCTGTCTAGAAGACAGCTCACACTACTTACAGTAAGATATTTTTTGCTCCTTCTTCGTGTAACTTTCGTATTTCATATGTTGTAAACATTCTGCTACCGAATGCGGACAGTGACCAAGTGAGAATGACCTCAGGGTTTTAGTAAAGTGTGAGAATGATGAAATAATTTTTGCCTCATATGGAGAACTACTGTAAAGTTGTATCGCACTATTTGTAATGGTTCTTTTATAATCCGATGCCCTTATTGGCTTTCCATTATGCCTTATAACATGTACACCGATATTGGAATATTATTTATGTTTACTAATGATAGAACAACGCGGCTAGCAAATCGATACGGGAGAAAATGTGCATTTTAATAGAGTTACCACACGGATTTTATGCTCGTACATTACGTAAACAGTGTGATTTACGAGCCAGATAAAGACGACAACTGGCGCCGGAGAGCACTGGGATCACGTATACCACGTTCGGGGACACGTACCGTGTGCACAAGTCGCATCGTTTCTGAGCGTGCACCAGTACGTTGAACTCTGTTCAAAAATGGTTCAAATGGCTCTGAGCGCTATGGGACTTAACATCTGAGGTCATCAGTCCCCTAGAACTTAGAACTACTTCAACCTAACTAACCTAAGGACATCACACACATCCATGCCCGAGGCAGGATTCGAACCTGCGACCGTAGCGGTCGCGTGGTTCCAGACTGAAGCGACTAGAACCACTCTGTCACACCGGCCGGCGAAAAGCAGAGCAATATATAGAAACTAAACTGAGATATGGTGAGATTTACAAGATGAAAGACATGGAATGACGAAAGTTAGATAATGTTCATCAGAAGAAATGAAAAATGAAGGTAAAGAGGTGAAGTAATATTGGAGAAAGCATAAAGCTGATTCGGAAGTTTAAACGGTGGCCCTCACTGGAGAAGAAATAACACATGACTCAAAGTACATACAGCACAGACGTAAAAAAAAAAAAAAAAAAAAAAAGAAGCAAAACACCTACGTGTTTTCCCTACAGGGTGTAACAGCAATGAATATAATATGTTTTAAGTTATCTGTTTATTTCGAATGAATAAATGTGTCAATAAGATACGTTCGGGCACGTGATCGTTATTGCAATTTTTTTTTTTTTTTTTTTTTTTTTTGTGTACATCACATTCACAGAGCTCTAGTAACTGTTGCGGAAATTTGGACACATGTTTGTGTGAAGTTTGTTATCGGATTCAAACTACAGGATGTTCCTTTAGGGATATGACAATAAACGATTATTCCGAACAAAAAAGTCTAGGAAACGTGCGCTCACGTGAAGAAGTATGGGCCCTTGTTCAGTGGAAGGGATGAGCTTGTTCCACAGTAACGAAGATGATCAAGTGCTCATAGCTCTTAACGTATATGCTTTAGAGTCCATGTTTACTAGACTTTTTGCTAGGAATGATTTACATTTACAGCTACATCTACATCTACATGGATACTCTGTAAATCACATTTAAGTGCCTGGCAGAGGGTTGATCGAACCACCTTCAAAATTCTCTATTATTCCAATCTCGTACAACGCGCGGAAAGAATGAACACCTACATCTTTCCGTACGAGCTCTGATTTCCCTTATTTTATGGTGGTGATCGTTCCTCCCTATGTAGTTCGGTATCAACAAAATATTTTCGCATTCGGAGCAGAAAGTTGGTGATTGGAATTTCGTGAGAAGATTCCGTCGCAACGAAAAACGCCTTCTTTTAATGATGTCCAGCCCAAATCCTGTATCATTTCTGTGACGCTCTCTCCCATATTTCGAGATAATACAAAAGGTGTTGCCTTTCTTTGAACTTTTTCGATGTACTCCGTCAGTCCTATCTGGTAAGGATCCCACACCGCGCAACAGTATTCTAAAAGAGGACGGACAAGCGTAGTGTAGGCAGTCTCCTTAGTAGGTCTGTTACGTTTTCTAGGTTTCCTGCCAATAAAACGCAGTGTTTGGGTAGCCTTCCCCACAACATTTTATATGTGTTCCTTCCAATTTAAGTTGTTCTTAATTCTAATACCTAGTTATTTAGTTGAATTTACGGGTTTTAGATTAAACTAATTTATCGTGTAACCGAAGGTGAACGAGTTCTTTTAGCACTCATGTGGATGACCTCACACTTTTCGTTATTTAGGGTTAACTGCCACTTTTCGCACCATTCAGATATCTTTCCTGCAAACAACCGAAGACGGCTGCTCAGATTGTCTCCCAAATCGTTTATATAGATAAGGAACAGCAAAGGGCCTATAACACTACCTTGGGGAACGCCTGAAATTACTTCTGTTTTACTCGATGATCTTCCGTCAATTACGACCTCTCTGACAGGAAATCCCAAATCCAGTCACACAACTGAGACGATATTCCATAAGCACTCAATTTCGCCGCTTGTGTGGTACAGTGTCACATCTCTGGATATTGAGTAATCCCTCTTGGGGCGCCCTCTATAGTGCTTTGACTATATTTGTATTTCTCCGCCCGAACGACCCGTTACGGTGCAACCATCCGGGACAGACTTCGCAGCGACAGCGCCCGCAACGATGTTTCGTAGCCACCTCGTTCTATTCTTTACGGTGGTAAGCGCGCTGTCACTGTGTCACCGCTCACACGCCGGACACACACGCGAGGTGCGGCGGTGTGGTCGGGCCGTCACTTTTTAATTCCGACGCGCCAGCACATGCCGATCTCTCCGAAATAATCCCGCGCCAAATGCGGCTTACGCCGTGTATTGGAATAACCCATTACCTCGAAATGAATTTCATGTGGCATTACGGGCAGATTAGGCGAGTATTCATATTCGGGACGCTAAGTCCATAAATCACATTACGCATCTCGACCAATTATTGACACGTACTCGCTGCTGAAATTTCTTTTCAAAACAGGAGGCGTGTGCCACCATTAGGAACTGCCAGGCAGATCAGCAACTCAACGAACGAGTGACACGTCCGCAAATGCGGCTAACGGAGAAAGATGGCGTCGTTCTACAGTGAAGTGAAGTCCGCACAGCCGCCTGTACAAAAAAAAAAAAAATGGTTCAAATGGCTCTGAGCACTATGGGACTTAACATCTTAGGTCATCAACCCCTAGAACTTAGAACTACTTAAACCTAACTAACCTAAGGACATCGCACACATCCATGCCCGAGGCAGGATTCGAACCTGCGTCCGTAGCAGTCCCGCGGTTCCGGACTGAAGCGCCTAGAACCGCACGGCCACAGCCCCCTGTACCTCCGTTGCTTCTGTGCGCAGGTATATACTCCAGACTTTCAGTCACTACTGCAGAAAGTAAAAACGAGGCACGTTCTCTTTGCATCAGTAGAAGAGCTTCTCTTTCAAGAAATGTAATAGCGTGACACATATTTTTACTTGTGTCACTGCTGTAGTCTATTCTGTACGAGGCTTTTTTAATGACTACTGCAACCCACATCGTTTGAACTTGCTGTATTGATCCCTGGCTCTCTCTCTACCACTTCTATCTCCCAGACTACCCTCTATTACCTGATTGACTATTCACTGATGCTTCAGTTTGTATCCTATTACCCGATCCTTTCTTTTAGACAAGTTATGCCATAACTTTATTTTCTTGACAATTCGAATCAATATCTCTCCAGTGGTTAGCCGATCTACTCGTCTATACTCCAGCGTTCTTTAGGGGGGTAGGACGTCAAACGGGTCGACTTGGAGCAGGAGAGGCATCATACGACATTTTAATTTCCTGTGTCTATACTTTTACAAATAAGTTCATAAAACTTTGTCAGCATCACCAGAAAGGATTCAGGATTCACACTCATTGCAGTGGAAGTTCGAAAACAAAACAAAATAATTTTTTTTACTTGCGAAATTTCATCATTTTTTTCACTTACTAATGGCTGCATTTGTTGCTATAGGTACACTTTTCTTCGTAAGTTAGAGAGATTTTTCGATGAATTTTTCACAGCATACATACCATACTTACAGGTGTATGAAACTCTAGAATTTAGTTAATTTACGAAAAAACGAATGAGCTGTTGTATTTTAAACTTCATGTTTAGAAAAAACACAAATTTTGTAGTTAATTACCTAAATTTTTACCACAGTTTTTAATAGATTTGGAAAATTCTAGAGTTTCATACACCTTTAAGTATGGTTTGTATGCTGTGCAAAATTCATCGAAGAATTTCTCTTACTTATGAAGAAAAGTGTACCTATAGCAACAAATACTGACTTTAGTAAGTGAAAAAAAATGATGAAATTTCACATGTAACAAAAATCATTTCGTTACCTTTTCAAATTTCCACTGCTATGAGTGTGAATTCTGAATCCTTCCTGGTCATGCTGACAAAGTTTTATGAATTTATTTGTAAAAGTAATGACAGTGGAAATTAAAATGTCCTGTGGTGCCTCTCCTGCTCCAAGTCGGCCCGTTTGACGTCCTACCCCCCTTAAGCAGAACCACAATTCAAAACTTTCTACTCTATATTAAAAATGAAGAAATTCCTCCAGCTGTATTTAAGGTGTCGATTTTCTTTTGGCAACTAGTTTCAACGTCTTCAGGCCCATACACTTGTGGACGTCAATTGCGTGCGGCTGACACTACAAGTCCAACACTTCTAGTATCAGCCGCACGCAGTCTAACAAAAGCAGAGGCAAAACCTGCAATGGAAAATGTAACTGGTTATGAAATTCACTGTTACTTACCTTGTAAAGTTAATTAGTATAATAAAATTGGAACTGCGTTACTGAAAAGTCGGAATGTCAGTCTTTATAATGAGTGGTCTCACTAAGTCCACAGGCTAAATACGTATTATCTCATGTAATATTTTTGCTAAGTCATACTGCAATAAAAAAATAAATTACTCTATCTTTTGATTAGTAAAACATCCGTGAAAAGTACGAAATTAAAATGTCCTATGGTCCCTGTCCTGCTCCAAGTCGGCCAGTTTGACGTCCTAACCCCCTTAAAATTTCAGTGTAAAGCGGCAGCATGCAAGTGTGGCTTTAGTATGTGACGCTGATTCCGATCGACATTTCGCATTTCCACCACTACTCAGCATTGCGATAGGTAATGCTGTTGGGAAATTTAAAAATTAAAGATTGCTGATGGCAGGAAATTTAAAAATCCAATGTGGTGGAGGGCAGGAAATTTAAAAATTATAGATTTCACTGATAGCAAATTTCAAAATATGCAAGGTGGCAGATTCTTGGAAATTTAATAAAAGCAAAATGGCGCTTGTGTAAAATATTCAAATGAAACAGCAATCACATAGGTTAAAGATTCCAAGATGGCAGAGGTGGCAAAATTATTTTCGCGTTCATTAAAATGAAAGAATCAATAACAGTGCAGCACGTTTTTTGTTAAAGTGTCCCATGTTCTAAAGTATCCAGTTACGCTACAGTATTTCCCACAGGGCTATTATAAACACACACACACACACACACACACACACACACACACACACACACACACACACACACCTGTATTAATTAAATTACCAAATTACCTTTCACTAGCACTTCCATTTCCTTCGTGGAAAGAGCTGTTTCAGAAAGATACACTACCCGTTCTGAAAAGTTTTGTTCTGGTTTTGTGGTTATGGGTGCACTACGATAACATAGGTTGCTTATTTTGTGTTTTCGGTGTAAGGAAATGAAAGTGCTAGTAAAAGGCTTCGAACGTGGCCCACCTCGTAAGCCTTCGGAAAAACAGTTTGTTGTTTTGAAAGTCGATACAGAACGCAGTGTAGACAAAGACATTACAACCAACCACATAGTAAGGCGTGATGCACAAAAAGAGTTAGACACTCTTACAATCACAATCTGTGGAGCAGAACACAGTGAAAAACCTAAAGAAGAAAATTACTCACAATAACAACATTAAATTGTACTGTATTGAACTGGGGACCTAGAAACGAGGGAGAGGCTTCGTCCCCGCTGTAGCTTCGTCCCAGCCGTAGCCCGCAGTGGTTCACAACCCCACAGCAGGCTACAGCAGTCGACTCACCCTACCGCTGCCCCACACCGAACCCAGGGTTACAAATAACAACACTCTCACGAAAACAGATAAAAGTAGTCCTTTGCTTCTCATGGACAAAAGTGATTATGTTGAGCTAGTGAAACAACTCCTCACACCCACTTCTTACCAATCCTCACCATAGACCCTACCAAAACCTTTAACGAACAAATTAAAAACTTAATCAAGACATGCAAAGGCATAATACCTGAATTTTAAGATACGTATTTTCCAATCATGAACCCAGTAGCTCCTAAACTGTGTCGACTTTCTAAACTGCGTAAGAAAGGCCAACCTTTACGAACTTTCGTGCCAACCTATACTGCACCAAACTACAAAATCCCCAAAGAATTACATTCCTGTATCAAAACCAAGTCAAGTTTGGAATCATAATTTCAATGGACATCGTTAACAAAATTAAAGACCTCCCTATTCCACATTCTGCAAAAGTAGTATCTTTTGATCTCAGCAGCTTGTTTACAAACATACCAGTGAGAGAATGCACGATATTTTGACAGAACTGGTATACACAGTAGGTATCAGCCCTGTACAAGTAGAAGACATAAAACTGGCCACTGAGACACGTATATAGCAAAATTATTTTCAATTTGAAGGTACTCAATAAAAATAAATAGATGGCTTGGCAATGGAGTCTCCCCTGAGTCCTCTTTTAGTAGAAATCTTCATGGACCATTTCGAGAAACGGTTCCTACCTCTCAGTGATAATATAAAATATTGGTACAGATATATAGATGATGTATTGTGTCTGTGGAGTGGAACCATAAGACAATCGAACCCATTCCTAGAACAACTAAACTCACAGAAGAAAAACATACAGTTCACCATGGAGATTGGTGAAAAATCCATTAGCTTCTTAGATCTCAACATAGATATCACTACAAACATACATAGTTCCAGAATTTGCAGAAAACCCACCATAAGAGACCCGGTAATACCCCCATGTTCACAACACACAATGTTACACAAACACGCTGTGACATTCAATGATGCTTTTTCTTATATCCATACATATGTGAAAACCGAATTTTCAGACAGAATTAGACACCATTGAATGTATTGCATCAAACAATGGTTATACCCCTGAATTAACAGACAGCACAGAAGAAGAATATTGTCCTATTTGTATGCCGCCTTTGCACCAACAGTCATATGTAAACCCAACAGGTGTACTACTACACATTTAGGAGAGCTATCCGAAAAACTAGCTAAAACCGCCAAATCCTGCATTTACAAAACTTCATTATATGTAAGAGGCACTGAAACTCATATTCTATTAAGCAGCAAGCACAAAACAGATTTATTAAGCAACAGTGATGCTTGCAAGACCACTTGCAATGACTGCAATAAACTGTATATTGGTCAGACAGACAACTTGGCTGACTGAACACGAACGCAGCTGGAGATTGTATAAGTCAGACCCCAGCTTTGCTGAACATTTGCTGAAGGAAGGACGCACTCAGGAAGTCCACACAGAAGCCAACAAAGGAAGAATGTTAGAAGCATTTGGCGTAAACAAACATTTAGGTCAAAATACCCAGCTGGTTCTAGATCATCAATTACAGCTGAGCACATCCCCACTGTTAAGCTTCGCATGACGCTATGAACCAGCCACATACCCACAAACTACCTCAATGACACATACTGCTACAAAAAATTAAACCATAACAGACTTTCCTATATCTTACCCCACAAACCTCAGCAAGATACCTTCTAATACTTTAGTGTTGTATATTTTAACCAAGTACTGTGTTTAAATTTCCTATTGGATATAAATGTGATTTACAATGTAAATACCGATGCATAAGATTATATGAAGGGTCAAAAAAATCACTCGCCTCTGCAACAGGTGATCACGTTTTCAACGGAAAAAATACCGTCATATTTCCAATAAAAGATCCAGAGCCATCGGCGTCCGCGAAACTGGAGCCAACACATTATACGAACGTCCAACCATAATCATGACTATCTGTTACAAATAACAAGCAAACCTCATCACGGTACCTCCACATACCTTTCGTCTGTGGTGCATATGGCTGTAACACGTCAACTTAACTGTGAGCGGAAAGTAAGAATTTAAGATATCAGAATCAGAGATTAGTGCAATAAAGTGGCTAATATCGCAGGGTGTGCTAATCTCTGACGGAATCGATGGAAAAAGCACGTAAATTATAAGCAGTAGTATACAGATGTAATATAGAGATACAAGACTTTAGTAATACTGGATAACGCCTGGCGTGTGACGAGGTTATGGAATTCAACAGGAAACATATGGAACCATGTAACAAAACGCACGAACCGAAATGATATATGGGAACCATCGCAATTAGTTTGGGGTGGGGGACCCACGTATAATGAAGGAAAACATATCGTGTCTAAGAATAATGTAACTATATACACTGTTCTATTTCCCTAGTAAATGACGAAATAAATCTGATAGAACAAAATAAAAATCCAACTGAGGAATAAAAGCGAAGCGTAAGTGATGGAACATCGTACCAGCCACATGAAGAAAAACATGATAATTATATGCTTCTGTCCGGCGAGAAATATAATGGACCCATATACCGCATCTTAAAATTTGAATAAAAGTAACCGATAACCATCGTTGTCCTATGAATCCAAAGAAAAGTACAATAAAATTTACATATTGTTACCTATATGTTCGTCTCCAACTAACCCTCGAAAGTGGACATTAACGACCTTATTTCTGTGATGTGTTAGTCCCACAGTATATCCTGAAAACAACTGAGAAATGGCTTGTGCTTAAGTTCGGTTAGTGCATTCGGTAGGTTTTCTGCGAATTAGTGTAAATTTCTAAACCTTCCAAAATATCCATAGTACCACCTTTATCTATATGTAATATCAAAATGTCATTTTCGGTATTGGTGACAGGACGTTTTTTAGCTCGCGAGTGTTCCTAGAGCGCTGAGTATATCATTGTATTTTGAGCTGTACACACTATGTTTGTATTAGCTGTCCTTGAGTGCCCTCCCTCTTTGCCCTACGTATATACATACATTGCAGCTGATATCACGTACTCTGTGTTTCAAGTGTGGCTTGTAACGTTCAAATGGATGAACTAGAAGCTTAGCTAACGTCTTATTATTACGGTAACTGATATTGACTTTCGTATTACAAAACGTTTGCGTGACATTCGTCGATATTAGGTCAATGCAGTTTATGCAGGTATTGTTCTATGTTTTATCGGATCCTATTCAAGTGTGATATTAAGTAAGCTGGACTTTTTCCTCATAATTTTGTTTATGTACTGTCTACGAAACTAGATTGGAATCCATTACTGAAGGCGGTTTTTCTTAGTATATGTTCCTCATGTTTCCTTTCTTCAGTCTCTAGCAGGATTTTGATTAATTTGATCACTATACTACAGATGAACGACATTTTGTATCTATCACCGTGTGATGACTCAAAAGCGATTATTGCATCAGTAGTAAATCATTTTCTATAAGTAGCAAACTCATGTGTTCCTTCTTTGTTCATCAAATTCATATCTACAAATGTTATCATGGTACTGTCGTCTTTTTCGTGTGTGAACTCTATTTTGTGGTATAAATTATTACAATTATTGAGGATGTCTTTCAAAGTTTCTTCGGTTTCTTCACATGGTAACAATGTATCACCTACATATCTATAATAACGCAGAGTATGTTTAGAAACTTCTTGATGTTGTGCAAAGAACTGTTGCTTTAAATGATTAACAGAAATATTTGCGAGTGTGAGAGATAGGCAACATCCCATGGCCAGCCTGTCTTTTGTTTATGGACATCACCTTTGAATAATAATAATAAAAAAACACTGTATGACAATACTAACTCGACAAGTTGTACGAAGTCACGTCTCCCCTAGTGACATACATTTGTGTCTCAAGAGGCTCTTTTTTTTTTTTTTTTTAACAGTGTAACAGCTTCATTTACAGGCAAATTTGTGTATAGATTTTTATATCCATCAAGGGGCCTGAAGTCGCTGGAGTGTATCACTGAACTGGTCGCAAATAAATAATACAGGTGAAAGTATTATCACTATTGGACGTAAATATACAGCTGCAGTCGCAGTACCCACTGGAAAAAACGGATGTAAGAAAACACCATTACCTGTGCTTTACTGTTGTTGAAGTACACCTTATAACCTCTTTTCAAGATACTATCCATTCTATTCAAATGCTCTTCCAAGTCTTTTGTCTCGTTACACACGTTTGTATATCATTTTAATTTCAAATATAAATGAGGGAAAGTATTACAACGCCGAGGCAGATGTATCCTTAGGAGCGGCGACTGTGTAGAGAAGAAGGGGAAGGTGTGTGAAAGGTGTAGCTAAATGTCGCAAATAAAAGATTTTTGATATTCACTGTGGTTCCCATTCCACGACCAATCGGAGGTGAAAAAAATAGCTCTTGTTATTTCAGACTGTTGCTGGTTCAAATGGCTCTGAGCACCATGGGACTCAACATTTTAGGTCATAAGTCCCCTAGAACTTAGAACTACTTAAACCTAACTAACCTAAGGACATCACACACACCCATGCCCGAAGCAGGATTCGAACCTGCGACCGTAGCAATCCCGCGGTTCCGGACTGCAGCGCCAGAACCGCACGGCCACCGCGGCCGGCATACTGTTGCTGGGTGATGGGAGAAGATCACAACATTGTATCCATTTTAGACTGATGTGTTTGTAGTTGTACCAGGCTACGACTCTTACAGTTAACATTCATATTTTAAAAGGCTGTTAGCAATTTTGGTTCTACAAGGCGCAGCGCCCATTATTTATTTACAGAGTATATTCTGCTCTCAGTGGTCAGTCAATTCGCTTAAAAACTCAACCAAAATGGAGTGAGTTATTTCATTTTCAATCAATTGCAGAAGATGTGATTTTTTTCGCACATATAACTTCTGATTTGGAAAAATTAAGTGTACAGTAAGGCACCCCTAGCAATCCTGAGGGTGAATATTTATGGTGAAGAGACGTGACATAAAAGCGTAAGGACTGGAAAAATTTCATTCAGGTTTGATCATATTTTGCATAAAAATACTGCGGAAGTGAATACCCCTGAGGATGAGCAGGGGCAGCATGTAGAAAAGTTTCAAGACGACCTGTTGGTAATTCTTCCCTGCAGGTTGTTGCCATGGAATACTACGAAAGTACGAAGCACGGTCTGCCTCATTTACGTTGTCGATCGGTTCAACCACATGGTGAGAATGAGCGCTGCAGCTAGCAGGTGACATTGTCAGCAAGTTCAGGGGCCGAAGATCAAGCCAAATACCACAGGTACATTTAAGGTCTCCTCTGCAGTGACAGGCTGAAAGTTAGTCTCAGAATCAGACGACTGCCAGCCGCTTCCTTTCTGCTCGGAACTAAAATCACTTACTGGCAGAATTACAAGCAACTCAGAACTCATATGAAACTGCACGCCTAAATTCACTCGAGGAACTGCAAAAGCAAACAAACGTGTGTGACATACATTATAAGTATGTGAAGTATGGATATGAGTGTGAAATATATGTGACATATGCGTACGCAAACGAAGCCACGAGGAAAAAGAAAGTTGTCAATAACGAATACCGTGGTCGGAAATGAGTTTACCAGGAGAATGTTGCGGCCCCCTTTCCTGGAGTGAAGATCGCAGCCCGAGCTCTAAGCTCAAGGTCGCCGCGAAGGGCCTAAAGAAAAAAGTAATCTGGAAATACCTATTTGCCCGCACATAAATAGTGACTGCCGCCCTAGAATAGGAATCTGTCGTGAGGTAATAATGTTTCGCCGATCAGAGGGTGACTACACTCCAAAGAATACTACATAATAAAATAAGCAACAACTAACTGTGTCTGCTCCAACCACAGTCTACACTACTGGCCATTAAAAGTGCTACACCAAGAAGAAATGCAGGTGATAAACGGGTATTCATTGGACAAATATATTTTACTAGAACTGACATGTGATTACATTTTCACGCAATTTGGGTGCATAGATTCTGAGAAATCAGTACCCAGAACAACCACCTCTGGCCGTAATAACGGCCTTGATACGCCTGGGCATTGAGTCAGACCTTGGACGGCGTGTACAGCTACGGCTGCCCATGCAGCTTCAACACGATACCACAGTTCATCAAGAGTAATAACTCGCGTATTGTGACGACTCAGTTGCTCGGCCACCATTGACCAGACGTTTTCAGTTGGTGAGAGACATGGAGAATGTGCTGGCCAGGGCAGCAGTCGAACATTTTCTGTATCTAGAAATGCCCGTACAGGACCTGCAACATGCGGTCGTGCATTATCCTGCTGAAATGTAGGGTTTCGCAGGGATCGAATGAAGGGTAGAATCACGGGTCGTAACACATCTGAAATGTAACGTCAACTGTTCAAAGTGCCGTCAATGCGAACAAGAAGTGACCGAGACGTGTAGCCAGTGGCACCCCATACCATCACGCCGGGTCATACGCCAGTATGGCGATGACGAATACACGCTTCCAATGCGCGTTCACCGCGACGTCGCCAAACACGGATACGACCATCATGATGCTGTAAACAAAACCTGGATTCATCCGAAAAAATGACGTTTTCCATTCGTCCACCCAGGTTCGTCGTGGAGTACACCATCGCAGGCGCTCCTGTGATGGAGCGTCAAGGGTAACCGCAGCCATGGTCTCCGAGCTGATAGTCGGTGCTGCTGCAAACGTTGTCGAACTGTTCGCGCAGATGGTTGTTGTCTTGCAAACGTCCCCATCTGTTGACTCAGGGATCGAGACGTGGCTGCACGATCCGTTACAGCCATGCGGATAAGATGCCTGTCATCTCGATTGCTAGTGATACGAGGCCGTTGGGATCCAGCACGGCGTTCCGTATTACCCTTCTGAACCCACCGATTCCATATTCTGCTTGGATCTCGACCAACGCGAGCAGCAATGTCGCGATAGGATAAACCGCAATCGCGATAGGCTACAATCCGACCTTTATCAAAGTCGAAAACGTGATGGTACGCATTTCTCCTCCTTACACGAGGCATCACAACAACGTTTCACCAGGCAATGCCGGTCAACTGCTGTTTGTGTATGAGAAATCGGTTCGAAACTTTCCTCATGTCAGCACGTTGTAGGTGTCGGCACCGGCGCCAACCTTGTGCGAATGCACTGAAAAGCTAATCATTTGCATATCACAGCATCTGCTTCCTGAAGGATAAATTTCGCGTCTGTAGCACGTCATCTTCGTGGTATAGCTATTTTAATGGCCAGTAGTGTATATTGTCACTAAATTCTGACTCTTAACAATAAATATGTTCTGAGAAAAAAAAATGTGGGGCATTAGTCATTGAATGACCCTCGTAGTATAGACATAGGTAGTTAAAGGAATCACATTTTGCAGAGGGGAAAACGTGTCGGGCGCTGACCGCGCGGTTGCTGAGCACGAAAGCAGGGAGAGGAGGAACGGCGAGGAAGGCGTGTGGGAGGGGGGGGGGGGGGAGGGGCAGTGGGAGGGGAGGGGAGGGGAGGAGAGAGAGCAAGATGTGGGCAGCAGGGCAGGCTACAGCCGGGGCAGGTGGCGGCGTTCCCAGTGAGTCAGCGCGGCTTATCTGGCTTACCGTGATGAACGCGCGGGCGCCGCGCCGCCGCGCCCCCGCGACACATCATTACACACGGACAAACGGCCGGCGCCATTCCGCCACCTGGAGCTGCGAGCGGCGAGCGGCCCGGGCCTGCGGCGGACACGTGAAACAAGGGGGCAAACAAAAGCGGCTACACGGGACACCGTCGGGCACTAGCGGCTGGAAGGCTCGTAAGTCTGCACGGAGGGCGCCGTAATTAACAGCGGCGACTCGCGTGGGTGCAACTATACGTATCTATACTCTGCGAGCCACTGTGAGAGGGTACGTCCGACCCAGTTGTTAAAGCTTCGACTCGTTCCATTCACGCGAGCGCGGGAAGAATGACTGCGCAAATAATCTAAAGTTTTCCGCATGATCCCTACAGAAGCGATACATAGAGAGTTGTCGTATATTCCTAGATTTACTATTTAAAGCTGGTTCTTAACAGGTCAAACAAACCTGGTGTTATTCGTGCTGCCCCTCTCTGGATACATTCAGTATCACCTGTTACTCATTAAAAATAATCTTGGGTGAGTTGGACGAGCGAATTGTCAGCAGTATCTTCCGTCGAATGACTTCATTATTATAGTACCTTACCAATAAATCGGTCTCCCGCTTGCTTTATTTACGGCTCAGTGTAGCCATTACCTTGCCAAAAGTATCTACATCTACATTTATATTCCGCAAGCCACCCAACGGTCTGTGGCGGAGGGCACTTTACGTGCCACTGTCATTACCTCCGTTTCCTGCTCCAGTCGCGTATGGTTCACGGGAAGAACGACAGCCGCAAAGCCTCCGTGCGCGCTCGAATCTCGATAATTTTACATTCGTGATCTCCTCGGGAGATATATTTAGGGGGAAGCAATATATTCGATACCTCATCCAGAAACGCAGCCTCTCGAAACCTGGACAGCAAGCTACACGGCGATACAGACCGCCTGTCTTGCAGAGTCTGCCACTTGAGTTTGCAAAACATCTCCGTAACGCTATCACGCGTACCAAATAATCCTGTGACGAAATGCGCCGCTCTTCTTTGGATCTCTTCTATCTCCTCTGTCAACCCGACCTGGTACGGATCCCACACTGATGAGCAATACTCAAGTATAAGTTGAACGAGTGTTTTGTAAGCCACCTCCTTTGTTGATGGACTACATTTTCTAAGGACTCTCCCAATGATTCTCAACCTGGCTCCCGCCTTACCAACAATTAATTTTATATGATCATTCCAATACAAATCGTTCCGCACGCATACTCCCAGATATTTTAACTGCTACCAGTGTTTGTTGCGCTATGCGCCCGGGTTCCCGGGTTCGATTCCCGGCGGGGTCAGGTATTTTCTCTGCCTCATGATGACTGGGTGTTGTGTGATGTCCTTAGGTTAGTTAGGTTTAAGTAGTTCTAAGTTCTAGGGGACTGATGACCATACGTGTTAAGTCCCATAGTCCTCAGAGCCATTTTTTTTGTTGCGCTATCATATAATCATACAATAAAGGATCCTTCTTTCTATGTATTCGCAATACATTACATTTGTCTATTTTAAGGGTCAGTTGCCACTCCCTGCACCAAGTGCCTATCCGCTGCAGATCTTCCTGTATTTCGCTGCAATTTTCTAATGCTACAACTTCTCTGTATACTACAGCATCATCCGCGAAAAGCCGCATGGAACTTCCGACACTATCTACCAGGTCATTTATACATATCGTGAAAAGCAATGGTCGCATAACACTCCCGGTGGCACGCCAGAGGTTACTTTAACGTCTGTAGACGTCTTTCTATTGAGAACAACATGCTGTGTTCTATTTGCTAAAAACTCTTCAATCCAGCCACACAGCTGGTCTGATATTCCGTAGGCTCTTACTTTGTTTATCAGGCAACAGTGCAGAACTGTATCCAACGCCTACCGGAAGTCAAGGGGAAAATGGCATCTACCTAGGAGCATGTATCTAATATTTTCTGGGTCTCATGAACAAATAAAACGAGTTGGGTCTCGCTGTTTCCGGAATCCATGTTGATTCCCACAGAGTAGATTCTGGGTTTCCAAAAACGACATGATACTCGAGCAAAAAACATGTTCTAAAATTCTACAACAGATCGATGTCAGAGATATAGGCCTACAGTTTTGCGCATATGCTCGACGACCCTTCTTGAAAACTGGAACTACCTGTGCTCTTTTCCAATCATTTGGAACCTTCCGTTCCTCTAGAGACTTGCGGTACACGGCTATTAGAAGGGGGGCAAGTTCTTTCGCGTATTCTGTGTAAAATCGAATTGGTATCCCGTCAGGTCCAGTGGACTTTCCTCTGTTGAGTGATTTCAGTTGCTTTTCTATTCCTTGGACACTTATATCGATATCAGCCGTTTTTTCGTTCGTGCGAGGATTTAGAGAAGGAACTGCAGTGCGGTCTTCCTCAGTTACGCGTGTCATCCTCTGTTTCAATGCCATCATCATCCTAGAGTGTCTGGATATGCTGTTTCGATCCACTTACTGATTTAACGTAAGACCAGAACTTCCTAGGATTTTCTGTCAAGTCGGTACATAGAATTTTACTTTCGAATTCAGTGAACGTTTCACGCATAGCCCTCCTTACGCTAACTTTGACATCGTTTAGCTTCTGTTTGTCTGAGAGGTTTTGGCTGCGTTTAAACTTGCAGCGAAGCTCTCTTTGCTTTCGCAGTAGTTTTCTAAATTTGTTGTTGAACCACGGTGGGTTTTTCCCGTCCCTCACAGTTTTACTCGGCACGTACCTGTCTGAAACGCATTTTACGATTGCCTTGAACTTTTTCCATAAACACTCAACATTGTCAGTGTCGGAACAGATATTTTCGTTTCGATCTGTTAGGTAGTCTGTAATCTGCCTGCTATTACTCTTGCTAAACAGATAAACCTTCCTCCCTTTTTTTATATTCCTACGAACTTCCATATTCAGGGATGCTGCAACGGCCTTATGATCACTGATTCCCTGTTCTGCGCTTACAGAGTCAAAAAGTTCGTGTCTGTTTGTTATCAGTAGGTCCAAGATGTTATCTCCACGAGTCGGTTCTCTGTTTAATTGCTCGTGGTAATCGCCTGTTAGTGGACATTAATAAGGGTGTGCCGAGCGTCCACCTTTATGACGGTTTCAACTCTGCTGGGGACATTTTCAGTGATTCGTCTGAATGTTTTGAAAGGGTACAGTACCGCCCGAAAACAGGTACAACATACTTCATTATTTTTGTCAGAACAACACATTTTTTTGTAAAATAACTCAATTTCAATTAATACAGCGAAGCCAGATACCAGTGTGGGAAAGAATGACAATTTATTTATTTAATTGATCACATGTGCACTCCCACAAAATAAATCCCTACATCCAGTTTGGTGAGATCTGTAAAATGAATGAATGTGTGGTCGTCTGCTAACTGCAGATAGTGAATGTGAATATATGATCATCTTTGAGACGATCCTTTGGCCACCTTTGGTGGGACCAAAGAGATGAAATTTACCTGAGCATTGAGCGCCTGAAATGTGGCTCACCAATACGGTAGCAAGGTGCTCCCCCACTTCGGCAGAGGTGCGAGAGGACCTGAAGAACGGCCATGTTTCAGCACTCTGCCGCTGGACCTTGTGCTGTTAAGACCTCTCTTAGGTGTGGTCCGTAAAGACAAAAGAGTGGAGACATGGTATGCATGTGGAATATTTAAGAGTAGTTTGAAATAATAATTTCTCTATTTCAGGAACTTTTGTGGGGAGAATTAAATGTCAGGCAGGTAATATTAATGGGATCGTAGTAATCTTCGGAAGTGACCAACGGTCACAATGAAACCACGTGTAGCAATAAGTTGAAATACTTCCGTGTGCTTAAGTTAAGCTGAATTACTAGCGTGTGTACTATAAGTTGAAATATTTAAGAAATAGCGTGTGCAGGACTTGAAATTAGAGGTGAGTACTTCCACGTGGTGAGTACTGTGTGAGTCTCAATCTGTGTATGAGACAAAGGATAAAGAGAAGTACTCATCCATGGTATCAGTTGAGGACTCGTGTGTGTGATGAATATGTTCTTAATATTACTTTGCGTGATATGTTTCCGCGTGACGCTTGATTCAGACTATAATACTCAGAGAAGCAAGGTGAGTCAGCCGTCTATCCAGCAACGCCACTTGGCTTGCATTGCACAGGAAGACGTGCATATATCTCCAGAGTTCATAGTAGGAAAGTAGAATTACGAAGTGGGGCAGTGTCGTGTGAAACCGGGATAAATATTAATTGAAGTGGGAAAGCTGAAAGTGATAATGTTGTGACTATTCCCTGTGTAGTATTCCATGTGGTAGTGTGGTGTATGTCATGTAATTTAAGTATATGTGGTTTGCATGGGAGAGTAGCAAGGTAGTTCCAGAGGTAGTGGGTTATGCTTGTTCCTTCTGTACCGCTCGGTCTGGAGGAAAGTTTCGTGATGATGATTGTGAAAGTCGAAGTGTGAGATATAATAAAAGATCCACCATCCTATCCAGAAAGTGCACTGTAGCATTAAATAATTACGAGACCATAAGATAGAAAATCACCAATGTAAAGCCATGCCCACTGGGCGGAATTTCTCATGTGTTGTATTGTTGTAGGTTATAGAATTTGTGTGTTTAGGTTATAGAATTTATCGGAATAAATAAGATAGTGAAAAGAAAAAGATTGGTGGCCTTTTCCTTCGAATTGTATGTTGTCATGACATCCAGAATTTATAATGTGTGCACCACTCATATTCAGTGCGATGGCCACGTGTTGATAAAAGCCATTGCTTCATAAGAGGGTATGCAACAATCGTCGTCTCTCCAACGCATGCGTTCATATCGTTCCGCATGCAGCTTCTTCATAAACCCAATAAACAGACCACACCCAACCACAAAGAACATCTCCTGCGTACCTCACTGTCGGCGGTACACATGGTAGCAGGTAACGTACTCTAGGCATTCGCCAATCTCTTCCATATGACTGCCACAGTCTATAGCGACATTCATGACTCCAAAACACTCGTTTCCAGCCATCCACTGTTAAGTGACTTCAAGTGTAGCTTAACACTGACTGCGGTAATGTGTGGCTGATGGGGAGCTGTTCAACCATTGTACCTCGTTCATTCTCGTAACTCCCTACGCACCATCACTGTGCTGGCTGGACGACTGGTAGTAATCTGAAACTTACCAGTGATTTCTTCCTCTGACGTCTGGGATTTTTTACAACCACCCTTCGCTATGCACATCAGTCGCTGTGTCCGCAGCTCGTGGTCTACTGGCTAGCATTGCTGCCTCTGAATCAGGGTTCGATTCCCGGACGGGTTGGGAATTTTCTCCGTCCGGGGACTGGGGTTTGTGCTGTCCTCATCATTTCATCATCATCATCATCATCATCATCATTCGTGGCAGTGGCTAGACTGGACTGTGTAGAAAAATTGGACTGTGTAACAATCGGGACTTTGTACGAGCGCTGATGACCCCACAAACCAAACATCATCATCATCATCAACAGTCCCTTTCTGACAGTATAACAACGAGGTCTGCTTGTTCATTATCTAGCTGTAGTTGTTCCTTCGCGTTTTCACTTCACAGTCACGTCAGCAACAGTGGACTTGGTCAGCTTTAGAAGGGTTGAGATGTGCCTGATGAATTTATTTCTCAGGTGACACCCAGTGACTAGTCGACGTTCGAAGTCACTGAGCTGTCCTGAACGACCCATTCTGCTGTTGGCGCTTCGCTTCTGGTAACACATCACTCCAGCCTTCTCTTATACTAGCGTGTCCGCCTTTCGTGGCATTTGGTGGTCAATATCCCGTATTACGTAGGGGTGTCCGGATACTTTTGATCAGATATCTACTGTAGGATAGTTCCATTTCACATCCCTACAAACGTTTGTACACAGGTATTTGTATGAGTCCACCGACGTATAATGAAACGGCCTTCCCCAAAAGTCATAGGAAATGTCTGATACCACCCTTTTTGTATGCATCCGGGTGGTTCTCGGACGATTTGGTGCTTCCTAGGACGTTATAGAGATACACATACAAGTGTCATTTGACTCAGTTTGCTATAAATCTGAATATTTTGTGAAGACTTGTAAAATGTGTTTGGAGGAACGGATATTGTCATCATTATCAAGGGATTATTATCATTAACAAAATTACGTACAAATGCTGGATTGAATGTATGACAAAGAAACTGAAGGGGTGAATATTTGGCGGAAAGTACTATAATGCTGTGGAAGTGTTGGCATAGGTGGCCGGCGCCTCTAATTACCATAATTAGAACCGATTAACGAGTTAACACAGAAAACACCTTTATCTTAAGAAACAGCTTAAAAGTTATTATCAAGCGATGTATTTTCATTTGTTATTTATTTTTATGTCTCCCTCTGCAATTAATAGTCTTTGTAATTACATTTCTAATTAACTCTCCAATTGTTTACATTTCACAGTTTTCCAATTTCAGAATTTGTGGCTTTATTAGTAACTTTCTCGTATGCAGTTGGATAAAGCACAAGATTTGTAATATCACTGAATGTTAGGAACCAAATCTATACTGTAATTAATTACGTAACTAAAATAACACGAGAGACAATACTGTAATTAAAGTTCAGAATGATTTTCTTATGGAAAACTAAAGATATTACTAGAAAAGATTGCTATTCAAATATTGTATTTTATACCTTATTCGACTGTAACATCAGATTCTTTACGTTTTGTAAATTTTAATTGTAACATTGAAATTGTACAAATTTAACAATGCTTTATTTTGGAAGCCATTGTTAAAATCCCATATAAATCGATGCAGTTAGGCTGCGAGTTAGTTGTTGAGTTGTTGTTTTGTTAGTCAGTTTTTCCGATACTTCTGGAAGTCAAAGAGATCAGTGAAGTCTGTCTGTGTTTTGTTTACATGACGAGTGTGCAGTTCCGATGTCAATTAATGTGAATAAATTTTGTTAAGCATGAAAATTTCGCATTTATTCATCAATGGACCAGGCAGAAAATACTTAAGTTAAGTAACATTCAACATGAATCGTTAGACTCCAGCTGCGATTTGTTGATACTGTGGTCATAGGTTACTATATTTATTCCTTATGTGAAGTGCACAATTTTAAATTTAGAAAGATTTAAAACAAGTTGCCAGTCTTCGCGCCACTTTGGAATTCTGTGAAGATCTGAACGAGCGTTTGTGGACCTTTCTGTCAGAAAGTATGTACAGATAAATGCATCGTCTGCGAAAAGTCTCAGGTTGCTGTTAATATCGTCTTAATATACGACACGAACAAAAAGGGAACCAAAACACTTCCCTGCGGCACACCCGAAGTTACTTCAACATCTATCGACGACTTTCCATCGAAGATAACGTGCTGAGTCCTCTCTACCACGAAAGCCTCAATCTAGACGCAAATTACGCTTGACACCCCTTGCTGAGCACTTTTGATAGATTCATCTTTAGTGATGAGCCCCACTTCTACCCTGGCGGGGTGTGTCAGGAGGCGCAGTGCAAGGAACCACGAACGGCAATTTGTAGTCTCCTATACCTTTCAGGGTTGACTTTTCTTTCTGGAGAGAAGAAAATTTTTCTTTATGTGGTAACGCTTTATGTGATTTTTAATGATTTTAGATGCAAGATTTACGCAAAAGCGTATACCCGATTTCAAAACTTACTTTGGACGCTTGGCTTCATTTTATGAACCAATATAACTAATTACGAAATATTCTCTCAATAATTACCGTGCAAAATAACAATAAAAATATTCAGTTATACAGTAGAACATAATGGACCAACCACAGTGTTCACTAGCTACTTAGCACTTCTGCGCCCAACAGTTGGCAGCACTTGCACATCATGGAAAGGTTGAACATTCACAAATGTGTACCTCAGGATTCCATTTGAAAAAAAAAAAAAACTTCTGTTGCAGCTGAGACACAGTAAAATCTGATGTACACAATTGTAGCCAGAAGGTATCAAGTGGCTTTCACATGTCCCGCCAGCCTGGTGTGATAAGGTGCGGAGCGTTATCCTGCGTTGCCAGTTCGCCGTTAGTTCGCCAGTTTTGATGCTAAGTTAATCGTAAGTTTCATTTCTGCTAATCCTTATTATTTTCGCCTTTCTTCGGCCTGCTCTTAATCCATATTCTGTACTCATTAGACTGGTCATTTCATTCAACACCTCCTGTAATTCTTATCCACCTTCACTGGGAACAGCAACGTCATTAGCGGATCTTACCATTCGCGTCCTTTCACCCAGAACTCATGAATGAACTTTTGCTTCTGTCATTTCTTCTTCCTTGTACAAACTGAACAACAAGGGAGAAAAAATGGCTCTGAGCACTATGGGACTCAACATCTGTGGTCATCAGTTCCCTAGAACTTAGAACTACTTAAACCTAACTAACCTAAGGACATCACACACATCCATGCCCGAGGCAGGATTCGAACCTGCGACCGTAGCAGTCACGCGGTTCCGGACTGAGCGCCTAGAACCGCTAGACCACCGCGGCCGGCCAACAACAAGGGAGAAAGGGTCCATCCTTGAATTATATTCTTTTTAATCGGAGCACTTCTTTCGTGGTCTTCCATTGTTATTCTTCCCTCTTCGTTCTTGTAGATACTGTGCATTATCCGTCATTCCGTAAAGCTTAGGCCTATTTTACTGAGATTTTCGAACATCTTGCACCATTTGACTTTGTCGAACGTTTCTTCCAGGCTGACAAATCCTATGAACGTGTCTTGATTTTTCTTCAGTCTTGCCTCAATTATCAGTTGCAGCTTCAGAACTGCCTCTCTGGTGCCTTTGCCTCTCTTAAAGCCGAAGTAATCGTCATCTAACAGATCCTCTATTTTCTTTTTCATTCTTCTGTATAGTATCATTGTCAGCAGCTTGGATGCATGACCTGCTAAGCTGAATGTGCCATAATCCTCGCACTTGTCGGCTCTTGCTATCTTCGGACTTGTGTTGATGACGTTTTTCTGAAACTCTGATGGTATATCACCAGTCTCATACACTCTGCATACCAACGTGGCTAGTCTTTCTGTTCCCACTTCCGTCAATAATTTTAGAAATTGGAATGTTACCTTTCCGGTATGCCTTATTCGAGCTCAAGTCTTCCGAACTTCTGTTAAACGACGTCCCCTAACTCTTCCATATGGCCTCCCATGTCGTCCAGAATTACGTCTTCATACGAGGGTCGTTCCGAAGGGAATGCCTCCTACTTTTATTCGTGGAAACTACATGAGATACATAAATAACAGTAGTACAGCTAAATAAAACAATATTTCAGCTACAGACTGTTATTTTTCCACATAGTCATAGTCACCACCATTCTTTATGCGTTTTTGCCAGTGACGAACCAGAGCCTGCTTGCCACGCTGGTAAAAATCGGAACCAGCTGAGGCTAACCACTTCCTTACCGATTTGACTACATCATCTGAGTCTTGAAAATGTTCGCCACGTAGTCCATCTGTCAGATTCCCAAAGACATGGAAGTCTGAAGGCGCCAATTGGGGACTATACGGTGGATGTGGAAAGAAATCCAGACGAATTTTGTAATGTATTGCGTGGTCGCAAAACTGTTCTGGAGCTTGGCGTTATCATGTTGCAGGTGAAAGTTGGTCTTCTTCTCTGGTCTTACCCTGTAAATTCGGACTTTCAGCTTAGTCAGTGTCGTCTTGTAATGTGCTCAATTGACAGTTTCTCCAGGCTGCAGGACATCCAAAAGAACCACACCCTGGCTATCCCAGAAGACTGTGCACGTCACTTTGTCTGCAGACGGCTGTGTCTTGAATTTCCTCTTTGACGAGAATTCGCATGTCGCCATTCCATGGACTGCCTTTTGGATTCCAGCTCATAGTAGTCACACCATGTCTCATCTCCTATGACGATGCTATTGAGAAAATTGTCACCTTCAGCTTCATATTGATCCAACAGGTCCCGAAGAACTTACAAGTGTTTTTTGTTCTCCTGTAAGCATCTGCAGAACCCATCTCGCACAGACTTTGCGATGACCAAGATGTTCCAACATTGTTTCCAAGGCATTACAGCCGACATTGAGCTTTGCAGACAATTCTCTGGTCTTTATCCGCCGGTCAGCACGGATGAGTTGATCAAGACTCCTTTCATTGCGAGGGATGACAGCTGTGAGGGTCGACCGGGCCGTGGCTCTTCATGAACATCCTCTTCACCACCTTGAAAATGCCGAGCCCATCGCCTCACATTCCTCACGTCTACTGTATCTTCTCCATACAACTTTAGCTAGTGTCGATGGATTTCAACCGGCGCAATTTTTACATCAGTGAGGAATTCAATCACACATCCCTCTTTCATTCGCGCGTCCCTATCGGACTCCATTTTGGAACACTCCTCTGCTAACACCAACTACCGCAGAACAACGGAACCACCTGCGAATGAAAAAGGAAGGTTCAAGCATGAGCACTACACCAGCGACATCTGGCGCGGACATCCAAAGTCACCACAAAAAAAAAAAAAAAAAAAATAGGAGGCATTATTTTCAGAACGACCCTCGTACATATCCTCTCCAATTACTCTTCGGGAGGACGACGGTTCAATCCCGCGTCCGGCCATCCTGATTTAGGTTTTCCGTGATTTCCCTAAATCGCTCCAGGCAAATGCCGGAATGGTTCCTTTCAAAGGGCACGGCCGCCTTCCTTCCCCATCCGCCCCTAATCCGATGAGACCGATGACCTCGCTGTCTGGTCTCTTCCCCCAAAAACCGACCAACCAATTACTCTTTCTAGTTATCCGCTTTCTCTACTGCGCTTTAAAAGCGTAATTCCGATTGCAGTCTTAATGTTGTCGCCTTTGCATTTAAATTGCATCTGAATTGCACTGAAAATATGTGCCCAACAGCAGAAATGTCGATGGTATGCGCTGTGTATCTCGTTTGGAAACTAACTTGTTCAATTCACTGACGCTAGTTTCTGGAGACAACAGTCATGTTCACTTTTACTCTTCGTCCGCGAGCTTGCATTCCGTCTCGGCTTTGTTTATCCGGCAGTGTCAGCTGTACGTTAGCAACGATACACAGCAATGTAGACAGTTTTAGTGATGTACAGTTGACCGATATGCACCTCGTGTATGGGTTCACTGGTTGCAGCGAGGGCAACCACATCACGGCAGTTTCGCGTCTGAATATTGTTTAACTGTTCAGCGTTTGGTGTTGTACGTTTTGGTGATTGCATATTATAGGCTTTTTCACTTTTGCGAGCGTACGAACATTATTCCAATAGAAATAGACAATATGTTTTAAGGAATCCGACATCTGGTTAATCTTTGCTGTTCACGGACGTGATTAGAAACATCCTTACCGATTCCGTACAAATTTAATTAATCCCGTTTGCATAAGTCGCGCTGTCTACTGCAAGGAGTACAGTTCCCTCAATAAATATAAAACATCAACAGAAGTCAGTAGCCAGGGTAGAGCATACTAAGTTTTTGGGTGTACATGTAAATGAGAATCTTAATTGGAAAACTCATATTTTGGATCTCCTAAAGTGACTAGGTTCAGTAACTGTTGTAATCAGAATTAGCACGGTAACATACTTTGCATACTTTCACTCCCTGTTGTCAAACGGAATAACATTTTGGAGTAAATCAACACACAGGCAAAATGTATTCACTGCTCAAAAAAAAAAAAAAAAGCAGTTAGAATAATGTGTGTGGCTGATAGTCGCACATTCTGTAGGCATCTGTTTAAAAGGTTAGGCATTCTTAGAACAGCCTCACAGTTCATTTACTCAGTAATGAAATTTGTTCTCAACAACACGGACCAGTTTAAAAACAACAGTGACATTCATGATTATAACACCAGAAGAAAGGAAGACATATACTGTCTTCTACTTAACCTGTCTTTGGCACAGAAAGGGGTAAAATATGCTGCTGTAGAACTTTTCGTTAAATCAGCAGATGAAATAAAATGTCTGACAGACAGCAGTAAAAGTTTTAAAAATAAATTGAAATCATATCTCCTTGACAATTCGTTCTATACCATAGATGAATTTTTGAATAGGAATAAATAAATCTATAAGTATAATATATGCATTTTGTGCTATTTAAGGGAATGGGGTAGGTAATAAAAATATTAAGCTTTTTTCTTTTTCTTAAAAAAAAACCTTGATTCATGTGTGCAATTGTTATGCACTTGACACGTTCCACATCGTACGGTTACCGAGAGATTTATCAATGGAATACGTAAATAACTAACTAATTCTTAGCATTCCATGAAGGTGGCTGCTGCACTTACGTTCGTCTGCGGCTGTAGAGTTCCTGTGTTGTGAGCACGAGACAGTGATGGACACTCGCGAGAGACTGAAGAAGGGGCTGGTGCTGTTGACGGCAGCGCAGTCGTAAGCCTGTGCGCGAGCAGACTGCCTGGTGAACACGGAGGCACGCCACCACTCGCGAAGTCCTGCGCTGCGGCATGCCGGGCGCTGCGCAGGCTCTCGACAACGTGCACCGTGCTCGCAGTCTGATTTTGGCTGAAAAAACTTCACGCTCCGATCTGTAGCGTCAGACGACAGCGGCAAAAAACACAGCGTTTTGCTGCTGCGGGATGACGCCCGGTCACGTATCAGTGAGGAAACCTACATAGAGACCACAAAGCCCTAGTGGACAAGGATGGAACTCCCACCCTACAGCCTCGATCTCACATCGTATGTTTACCATCTGCTCGGTAACCTGAGTAATTTCTCCACGGAAAGCGATTTGAAGATGATGGCTCCTTGTGACTGCTGCTAAAGAGCGGCTCAAATTTGCTGGTTGTATCTTCTGCCGTGCAGGTATACAGGCGTAAGGCAATTGAAAAGGAACGAAGATCTTGTGGAAAAACGATGTTTTGTAACTCAAAAAGGCATCAGCTAACTGTAAAATACCAAAGGTATCGAAAATAAGTAAGCTGCTAAAAAAATATTGCAACCTTTGTATTTTCGCAGAAACATGGTTAACTGGGGTAACAAATTGAATAAATCGTAAATCTACATCTATACTACGCAAGCCACCGAACGGTCTGTGGCGGAGGGCATTTTACGTGCCACTGTCATTACCTCCGTTTCCTGTTCCAGTCGCGTATGGTTCGCGGGAAGAACGACTACCGCAAAGCCTTCGTGCCCGCTCGAATCTCTCTAATTTTACATTCGTGATCTCCTCGGGAGGTATAAGTAGGGGGAAGCAATATATTCGATACCTCATCCAGAAACGCACCCTCTCGAAACCTGGACAGCAAGATACACCGCGATGCAGAGCGCCTCTCTTGCAGAGTCTGCCACATGAGTTTGCTAAACATTTCTGTAGCGCTATCACGCCTACTAAATAACCCAGTGACGAAACGCGCCGGTCTTCTTTGGATCTCCTCTGTCAACCCGACCTGGTACGGATCCCACACTGATGAGCAATACTCAATTATAGGTCGCACGAGTGTTTTGTAAACCACCTCCATTGTTGATGGACTACATTTTCTAAGGACTGTCCCAATGAATCTCAACCTGGCACCCGCCTTACCAACAATTAATTTTGTATGATCATTCCACTTCAAATCGTTCCGTACGCATACTCCCAGATATTTTACAGAAGTAACTGCTACCAATGAATAATTAAGGGAACCAGTAACTACAAATGATAAATGCTGTTCCTGCTTATATGTGTGGATTAAAACCCCTTTATATATTACAAATGTTTATATATCAATGGACATAAAGAGATATAAATAGATTTCCTAACTAATATAATTGATCAATTGCCCAAATCTGTCCCGTTTTATGGCTACGTGATCTAATATAAATAACGCGAAATGACTGACATCATCTACGTGCCCAACACTAGAAGACACTACTTTCAAAGATGATCTACGGTGGTGTGCAACCTCAGTGGAAATAAAATTTACGTGATCACAGCTGTTTATGGTTCAAATGGCTCTGAGCACTATGAGACTTAACATCTATGGTCATCAGTCACCCTAGAACTTAGAACTACTTAAACCTAACTAACCTAAGGACAGCACACAACACCCAGTCATCACGAGGCAGAGAAAATCCCTGACCCCGCCGGGAATCAAACCCGGGAACCCGAGCGTGGAAAGCGAGAACACTACCGCAAGGCCACGAGCTGCGGACACACGCAGCTGTTTAGCTTTACAGCACTAATAAGCTGAAGCAATTAGCAATATCACCGTATGTAGCGCCCGGCGCGTCGGCGTGATGGTTCTCGTACACGTCTGCGACGACGGAAGAACTCCAGCCACAAAATATATAAAAAAAAAGCCTCATTCAAACACTAGGACGGCATAAGACGGTCCGCTGACTAGTATACTCTATTAATGTCTTCTTCTCTCTGTGTCCTACAGACGAGAAATGCGAACTCCCAGCCACAAGGACAGAGTTCAGATAACGTCTCAATGTGAGAATAGGCAGAAGTAGTGTTCTCAATCACTGAACGCTGTGTACTCAACGACGACTTCCTACCTGGAGGCGAAGTCCAGAATGATGTAAGTTCGATACAGTACAGTGCCTAACCATTCGATCTATAAAATCTCCTGAGAGCAAAGACAGCAAGTCTGTCTGTACCAACAAAAGCTGTTACTGAGCGGCCCGGGAGGACGACGGTTCAATCCCGCGTCCGGCCATCCTGATTTAGGTTTTCCGTGATTTCCCTAAATCGCTCCAGGCAAATGCCGAGATGGTTCCTTTGAAAGGGCACGGCCGACTTCCATCCCCGTCCTTCCCTAATCCGATGAGACCGATGACCTCGCAGTTTGGTCTCTTCCCCCGAAACAACCAACCAACTGAGCGGCCATCAAACACGGGCGCTCAAAACGGGAGACCCTCTTCTCTCCACCGCTGGCTTCCCAGCAAAGCTCGGCTCCCCTCCCTCCTAACGGAATATTCTCCATCTCTACAGATTCTTCCAAACGCCGCCCAACCATATTTTAGTCTTTTGTCGCCCAGCGCCGAAAGTTTCCGAGGAAATACCTATCCCCGTTAATTAGGAATTCATACAATGGTACGCTTCTCAGAGTAAAAATCCTCGGAATTAACCCAGCCTGCGTGATTTCCGAGGTAACGCTTCTTCGTTCCTCTGTGCTGCGTCCAAGATTTTCAGAGTTTCTGAAATATTATCCGGTTATCCTCCCGACTCAACTACCTCATCGGCCGGCCGCCGCTGTATTGTGCTTCAGTGCTCAGATGCCCCGACCGTCCGTCTTGGGCTACTTCCTGTGTAGCAGACCAACACACCTGTTCGGGCTTTTCCACCCTGGGCCTGAGATACGCCTGCCGTTTCATTTCCAATAGCGTTCCAACAAAATGTACGTGACAATATCAGTCTTTTTTATACATTCAAATATACGATTTTCAACCTATCAAATGATACCTAATTCTGGTTGTTAAATACGGCAAAGTATGTAGATGAGTGCTTGTAAGATGCGAAATTATAGCCACCTTACAAGTGAGAACACGTAATACACCCAGCAACATCATCAAACTTGATGGTTTTGGTGGGCCAGGTGTTACAGTGTGGGTAGACGTAATGTTGGACGTACGCACTGCTCTCCAAATCTCGCCAGTCTAAGTTATTGTGACACTGTACTCCGCCTTTTTCACGGGTGCATTCGTCCATGCTTTCATTATCATGGATAATAATGCGCGATCGCCGGCCGGTGCGGCCGAGCGGTTCTAGGCGCTTCAGTCTGGAACCAAGCGACCGCTACGGTCGCAGGTTCGAATCCTGCCTCGGGCGTGGATGTGTGTGATGTCCTTAGGTTAGTTAGGTTTAAGTAGTTCTAAGTTCTAGGGGACTGATGACCTCAGATGTTAAGTCCCATAGTGCTCAGAGCCATTTGAACCGCTTTTGAATAATAATGCTGACCTGAAGACTGTCCACGTGACGGAAAGGAACGTGTTGTAGTTTAACGAACCAACACAGAGAAACATCCAACTCAAGATAGTTACTCAAATATAGCAAAATTACACCACACGTAAAGTTATAAAAAGAAATGACAATTAATACGCATCTTGACAATCCCTAAATGAAATAGCTGCTCTGGTATGGCTGTACGTCTAACAAATGTAGTCGCATCTCAGCCTCACACATTCCAACAACGTAAACTTACATAACGACAGATGCCCAGAGAAGACAACCTCACCTTCCGACGACCCAGAGATCAGTGGTTTTCCACTCTACCGTACGGAGGTCACCAGGTAATTGCGGAAACTGACCGAGAAAATTAAGTTCCGGCTACCTGAGGCAACCTCGACAATAGCTGCTGACCAGTTCCCCCAGTGTCTCTTTGGACCTGTAGAAGATACTTAACCCCTACACAAAAGTTGGATGAACTGCCGCTACTACTGAAAGAATGCGTGCTCAAAAACCAAAGTACATGATGGGAGTATCTCACAGACATTCACGCAGTCTCTCTAGCAGATGAGGCTCGGAATACGAAAGGTAAAGCTGTGCTGCTCATCCTTGTGCCCTGAATCGAAAGTACAGACGTACCGACCAGCTGAGGCGCAAATACATACGGAAAGGTTGAAGGCAGCTTAATATACGCAATGAAACGGCTCTGTTGAGACGTTTCACAATTTGGATAGTGTCGGAAGTTCCATTCGGCTTTTCGAGGATGATAGTGTAGTATACAGAGAAGTTGCAGCATTAGAAAATTGCAGCGAAATGCAGGAAGATCTGCAGCGGATAGGCACTTGGTGCAGGGAGTGGCATCTGACCCTTGGCACAGACAAATGTAATGTATTGCGAATACATAGAAAGAAGGATCCTTTATTGTATGATTAGATGATAGCGGAACAAACACTGGTAGCAGTTACTTCTGTAAAATATCTGGGAGTATGCGTACGGAACGATTTGAAGTGGAACGATCATATAAAATTAATTGTTGGTAAGGCGGGTGCCAGGTTGAGATTCATTGGGAGAGTCCTTAGAAAATGTAGTCCATCAACAAAGGAGGTGGCTTACAAAACACTCGTTCGACCTATACTTGAGTATTGCTCATTAGTGTGGGATCCGTACCGAGGAGATAGAGAAGATCCAAAGAAGAGCGGCGCGTTTTGTCACAAGGTTATTTGGTAAGGGTTATAGCGTTACGGAGATGTTTAGCAAACTCAAGTGGCAGACTCTGCAAGAGAGGCGCTCTGCATCGCGGTGTAGCTTGCTGTCCAGGTTTCGAGAGGGTGCGTTTCTGGAAGAGGTTGAAAAAAAAATGGTTCAAATGGCTCTGAGCACTATGGGACTCAACTTCTGTGGTCATCAGTCCCCTAGAACTTAGAAATACTTAAACCTAACTAACCTAAGGATATCACACACATCCATGCCCGAGGCAGGTATCGAACCTGCGACCGTAGCGGTCTCGCGGTTCCAGACTGTAGCGCCTAGAACCGCACGGCCACTCCAGCCGGCTCTGGAAGAGGTATCGAATATATTGCTTCCCCCTACTTATACCTCCCGAGGAGATCACGAATGTAAAATTAGAGAGATTCGAGCGCGCACGGAGGCTTTGCGGCAGTCGTTCTTACCGCGAACCATACGCGACTGGAACAGGAAAGGGAGGTAATGACAGTGGCATGTAAAGTGCCCTCCGCCACACACCGTTGCGGAGTATAAATGTAGATGTAGATATTAACGTTGACGTCGAACTCTGTCTCTTGGTACTGGCCTACCGTGTGAGAGTTACTTTCGTCCTCAAGTTTTGTGCACCAGTGTCCTTAGAAAAACATCGCCACAGAACCTCCGAAATTTTGACGGTGGAGTTAGGAGTCATAGCGTGTAAGTGAACCAGGAGATTTGAATCTTCTGATGCTCAGGGCGCGTCTTGGAAGTTGCACTAGTTGCGGGTGTAGGGGTTGCCACCCCTTAACACGAGCTGGGGTTGCGTTGTAGCGACAGGGCGCGTCCTGCCTAGAGAGGGGGCATGGAGGGTGACAGCGGGAAGGGGGGAGGGGCAGAGCATTAAACAAGGATCGCCGGCCGGGGTTATAAGCCCCGCCGTGTCCCGGCTTACTGCGACTGATCGTAATAGGCTCAGCTTCTTCAAGTCAAACAACGCGATAGCGGATAAAGCCAGCCCGGCCTCTTGCAGTGATGGCGGATTAGGCGCGGTGCGTGGAAGCGATCTCCCGGTCTCCCCACGCCACAGAATATTCACAGGCTTTTTATTCCGGGCGCGCTTTCAGGTGCCGGTAAATCGCTCCCTGTCCCACGTTGTTTAGCAGCGAAAACACCTGCGGTGCGACTACGCAGTAGAATCAGAAGCCGATTCCATTTCGATACGTGCCACGGTCTAATCTGTCTCGACCGCAGTGAGCGTTGCAACTACCGATTTAAAAAAAAAAAAATAACATCGTTTCAGTTTACGGTTTGTTTAATAAGCCCTACGACCTCTTACATCAGTAATTCAATTCCTCCCAATCCCTTAAAGAATCCATTTCTCAAGTTTTCACACATCGCAACGTTTATGATGTCATGACTCCTGAACTGTTAGTCATTAAATGCTATAATTTTGCATGTAGATTTAGTAGCATATGTGGATATTGTTTCCAAAATGTGTTAAAAACAGACGTATCAGCTAAGCAGTAAAAAATCAAAACTTCATGCATAATGCTCAAGTTTCGCTGCATGAACAGCGAAAATGCAGAAACCAATAATAGACTTTCTTTTCAATATTGTGTGGGGGTTGTCACCGAGAAAATGTTTCGTAGAGGCTTTAAATTATGTCTGAATTTTGTTGCAAGTCAGTAACTGCTCTCGTTCTCAATAACGAAAAGGAAGAAGTAAGATTATGGTTTAACGTCTGATCGACGGAGCACAGACTCGGATTTTTTCAGGGGTGGGGAAGAAAATCACGATTTAGGGAACTCACGGAAAACCTATATCTGGCTGCCCCGACACAGATTTGAACCGTCGTCCTCGCGAGTGCGAGTCCAGTGTGCTGACCACTGCGCCAACTCGCTTTATTTTCTGGAGCCATATTTGTAGTAAAAACTCATGAACAGTCCGTGTAAGTAAATGCACGTTTCTCAAATCAGTGATAAGTTGAGGACGTTTCAAATCGTATATTTGTATCATTCACTCCTGTCCTTTTACTTTTAGTAGTTCAAGGTGGTAGATCGCTCTTACGCAATCACGCCCTACTAAAATTGTTCCTGAAACTTCCTGGCAGATTAAAATTGTGTGCCGGACCGAGACTGGAACTCGGGAACTTTGCCTTTCGCGGGCAGGTGCTCTACTTTGGAAGGTAGGAGACGAGGTACTGGCAGAAGTCAAGCTGTGAGGACGGGGCGTGAGTCGTGCTTGGGTAGCTCAGTTGGTAGAGCACTTGCCCGAGAAAGGCAAAGTTCCCGAGTTCGAGTCTCGGTCCGGCACACAGTTTTAATCTGCCAGGAAGTTTCATATTAGCGCACACTCCGCTGCAGAATGAAAATCTCATTCTGGAAACATCCCCCAGCCTGTGGCTAAGCCATGTCTCTGCAATATCCTTTCTTTCAGGAATGCTTGTTCTGGAAGATTAGCAGGAGAGCTTCTGTAAAGTTTGGAAAGTAGGAGATGAGGTACTGGCAGAAGTAAAGCTGTGAGGATGGGGCGTGACTCGTGCTTGGGTAGCTCGGTAGGTAGAGCACTTGCCCGCAAAAGGCAAAGCTCCCGAGTTCGAGTCTCGGTCTGGCACACAGTTTTAATCTGCCAGGAAGTTTCATATCAGCGCACACTCCGCTGCAGAGTGAAAATCTCATTCTAAAATTGTTCCTGTTAGCTATACAAACCCAACCCCCACGCTCAACAACATGATGGGTAGGTGCCAGTCTCAGGTGCTGGAGGAATGCAGTCTGTGCCCTTCAAATGGCTCTGAGCACTATGGGACTTAACATCTGAGGTCATCAGTCCCCTAGACTTAGATCTACTTAAATCTAAATAACCTAAGGACATCACACACGGCCATGCCCCAGGCAGGATTCGAACCTGCGACCGTAGCAGCAGCGCGGCTCCGGTCTGAAGCGCCTAGAACCGATGGGTCACAGCGGCCGGCAGCAGTCTGTATAATTCGCATGCTGTCAATTACGCCGCGTCAAGCCAAACACACAGTTTGTAACTACAATGCATGTCTTATGGCCTTAAACGTTTAACACAAGATTATGAGCCTTAATGAGTAGATTATGATAGCGTTTTAAATTTTTAAATTCTGTCAGTAAGTATATCAAGTATTGGAAATCAAATTTCGGTGGCCCATGGACGCCGTTAGATGCATAAGCTGCAGTTGGCGCCGTGCACTGGGTTAGGCTTTCAGTAGCACAGAAACTTTGCCGAGACGCGAATTAATACATCATTAAACCGGGCGGCGTGGTCGAGCGGTTCTAGGCACTACAGTCTGGAACCGTTTGACCGCTACGGTCGCAGGTTTGAATCCTGCCTCGGGCATGGATGTGCGTCATGTCCTTAGTTAGGTTTAAGTAGTTCTAAGTTTTAGGGGACTGATGGCCTCAGAAGTTAAGTCCCATAGTACTCAGAGCCATTTGAACCAATACATCATTAAAATATAAAACAAAGCAGTTACTGTCTTTTTACAGAAAAAGGTAAAGGTGTCACCAACCCGTAAGTTGGTCTGACCTCCACAGTTCTTTACTAGGCAAGGTCCTGTTGGAGTCGGTATGTCGTTGCCTCCCTCAATTGACTGACGGAGCAAGTTACAGTAGGAGGACGCGCATATAAACGTTGACTGCCAACAACGGTACAAATGGCACGTTTCACGGTAACGGACATTGTCAGGGGTGAAAGGAATGATAAATGACACATAATAATACTGTTTAACTATTGTGAGATTACATTATAATTAACATTTTTACATTATATACAACAAAAAGTGATAGAATGATAGACTGAGGACTTGTGTAAACTTTTCAATAGCTACACCTGGAGAGAATTGTTTTCAACTTGTTCTACTTTTTTCTGTTTGGGTGGTATCTCCACTGCCACTCGCGGTTGCATTCTTGTATTACCTTTCCGTTCTTCCGAATACAATATCGCTCTTCTAGGGTATCCAAATGCTAATTCATCGTCCTGCAATTTATGTGTTTCTTTGTGTCGTCTCCATAGGAAACAATGACTATACAAAAAAAATCAACGAACATTTTTCAGTCTTGACCTTATACCAGGTAAGCCATCTTTTTCTTTATTGTTATTTCATCCCACTCACCACATATGGGTGGATCTTGGGGGGAGAGGGATCTGTTGCGGTACCATAACTCTGCTCTTCAACCAAGAGCAGTCTGAATGACGAGAAAAAAAGAACATGAGGACTGTTTTCGTTTTAAATTAAAAACATTAATGACGGGCATCTAAAAGGATGAAAAATATATAGAATGTAAAAAAAAAACACGAATCTAGTGTGGTGATTTTCTTGTATGAGAAAGCACTGGAGCACTGCACTTTCACTTAACAACCGAAGGAGCCTTACTGGCTGAGAGGTATTGTGAGAGGAGAGAAAATACGTTCCGTAGAGGTTCTGGGGTATGGATAAAGAGGTAAGAGTCTATTAGGTGGGGCAACTAAGGAGATGGATAGGTAGCAGATGAAGCGGAAAGTGGGAAGACAGATGGCGAAAAAGACAGATGGTGAGGAGGAGTGTGATGTGTGGGGAAGGTAGTGATACAGGAGAAAAGGGATAGGTATGGATGGAGAGGGAAAATGAGAGAGGAGCCCTGTTGCAGAGTGGGATAGGTGGGAAACGGTTAAAATTGGTAGGAGGGATAAATATCGGGACAGATCTAATTGTCTGGGAGAGGGCCAACTACACCACAGAAGGCCACTTTTATACACCGATCAGCCAGAACATTACGACCACCTACCTAATAGGAGACATGCCCACCTTCGACACGGATAACAGCGGCGACGCGTCGTGGCAGGGAGAGAGTTGGCACCACTTCTGCACACACAAGTCACGTAATTCCCGTAAATTCCGGGGTGAAGGGCGATGGGCTCTTACGCCACGTTCAATCACATCCCAGATGTGTTCGATCAGATTCAGACCTGGCGAGCTGGGGACCAGTACATCAAATTGCAACTCGTCGCTGTATTCCTCGAACCACTCCACCACTCTCCTGGCCTCGTGACATGATGCGTAATCTTGTTGAAAAATGCAACTTCCGTCGGGAAACATGATCGTCCTGAAGGGATGTACGTGGTCCGCAGCTAGTGTAAGATACTCCTTGGCCGTCATGCTGGCTTCCACGAACTCCACTGTACCCACGGGTGCCCACGTGAATGTTCCCCAGAGCATAATGGAGCCGCCGCCAGCTTGTCTCCGTCCCGCAGTACTGGTGTCAAGGATCTGTTCCCCTGGAAGACGACGGATTCGCGCCCTCCCGTCGCCACCGTGAAGGAAGTATCGGGAATCATCAGACCATGCAACGCTCTCCCACTGTGTCAATGTCCCATGCCGACAATGACGTGCCCATTTCAGTCGCAGTTGTCGACGTCGTGGTGTTAAGATGGCCACCTGCATGGGTCATCGGCTGCGGAGGCCCAACGTCATGAGTGTTCTGTGCACTGTGTGTTCAGACACACTTGTACTCTGCCCAGCATTAAAGTCTGATGTCAGTTGCGCCACAGTTGGCAGCCTGTCCTGTTTTACCCGTCTGCCCAGGATAAGACGTCCGACATCTGTAATGAGGGGTGGCCGCCCAACCATACAACGTCTGGACGTGGTTTCAGCTTGGTTTCGCCACGTGCTGAAAAGACTAACCGAAGCACTCCTCGAACACCCAACAGGTCGTGCAGTTTCCGAAATGCTCGTGCCAAGTCTCTGGGCCAGATAGATCGCGCGCCTTCCCTATTCTACACACGTACAGCACACTCACTGATACTATATGCACCGTGCGTGTATCTGACTAGCAGTCATTCCTCGCCAGGTGACGCTGCTATCGCCTAGACGGGTTTAAATCGGTAGTAGGTCCGTGTTATGGGGAAATTGCGTGAAGGAGGTGCAAGAGCAGTTAGATGCATGGGAGGCAACGGCAGCACAATATGGAATGCATTCCTCTGCAAAGAAAAGTGAAATAATCGTCACAACAAGGAAGAAGAATAGGCCAAATGTGGATATAACTTGTGGAGGGGAAAAACTACAAGTGGTAGAGAACTTCAAGTACCTGGGAAGCGTGATTGAAAGTAAGGGGGGAAACGCAATGGAAATAAATGAAAGGTGCAGAAAAGCAGGGCAGTTCTACAAATGCATTAGGGGGCTTATTTGGAGCAAGGAGGTGCCACAGAAATCCAAGGGAATTATATGCCGAACCTACTTTGTCCCCATATTGACATACGGAAGTGAGACATGGGTAATGCACAAAAGCGACAAAAGTAGAATACAGGCTAGTGAAATGAAGTTCCAGAGGAGCAGGTTGGGTGTAACAAGACGAGACAGATTGCGAAATTTGTATGTGAGGGAAAGACTAAAGGAGGAACCAGTACAGGACAGGATAGAAAAATCAAGACTGCAGTGGTATGGACACATGAAGAGAATGGATGAGGGAAGAATTCCAAAGAGGATGTTTGATCTGCAACTGGAGGGGAAGAGGCCCAGAGGAAGACCAAGAGATAGATGGGTGAAGGGAGTGAAGGAATGTGTGATGAGAAGAGGAGAGAACTGGACGAAGGTGGAAGAAGGGGAATGGTGGAAAGACAGAACACGATGGAGTGGTTTGTGTTCCCGACAGACCCAGCCAGTGGCTGGAAACTGTCCAAGATGATGATGAAGTAGGTCCGTGGTCATAACTTCCTGGCCTAATGCCATAAGTTGTGATTGTCAGTTTTTTACTGTGTCTACCAGAAATGAGTGCTCATAGATCGTAGTGTGGACAAAGAGCAAAGGCACCAGCCGGAGGGAAAGGTCAGAAACGAGATCCTATAGCTCAGAGAGTGTTACCTGGCTGAAATGTCGACGGAGTACCCGCATAGCGAGGGAAGACTACAACAGATGGACCCGCAAGGTGGTTTACGCGTAACATTGAGAACAACTTCCTTAGAAATAGCCTAGAGTTAGGCAATCCACGTTTTATTACTGAGCGGGAAGAATTGCTTCTCGTCAATGCCCTCTAGGTAGACGGACACAGACCCTGAAGCCGTAGTGCTCTCTGTATTGACGAATGCCCGCACCTAGGCACCGAACACTATCGACGCTCACCCTACTCTCTGCTACGGGTATTGATGGCGCCGCTGAGTCTCTCTCCTCAGCTTCTCTAGATCTCAGTTTAGTGAGGCAAACTTCTCAGTTTGTGAGAAATGGATTGGTCCCATGCTCTCAGACACAGTTCGCTGTCCCAGAGGGTGAACTCTTTCAAGTACTGAGCTGTTAGTTCGCTCTAAGTCTGCAGCTTTGATATATTAAGGTATTGGTTTCTTTACAATCTGCGTTCTTGGAGAAAGTGAGGTGTTTGTTTCCTCTACTTGCTTCACACGCTACTGCTGCTGAGGCAGCCTTGATACGCTGCTTTGTACTGCCCTTTTCATCTCATTCAGTTTTTCGTCATGTGGGTTGTAGCTCTGCCACCTCTTTCCTGAACTGCTTTCAGTCTGCTTTGGCCTTTCTGCGCTTCTTTCCTATCCCTCTCGCCATACTTCAAGTCTGATTCCTAAATGCCTCGACTGTACTCGGCTTGTTTCCTTTCTGCTTCGATTTTCTTAGTTGAAATGGTTCACAAATGGCTCTGAGCACTATGGGACTTAATATCTGAGGTCATCAGTTCCCTATACTTAGAAATACTTAAACCTAACTAACCTAAGGACATCACACACATCCATGCCCGAGGCAGGATTCGAACCTGAGGCCGTAGCGGCCGCGCGGTTCCAGACTGAAGCGTCCAGAACCGCTGGGCCACACCGGATGGCGCTTCAATTCTCTCTCGCATTTGTTTCACCAAGACTCGAACTTCCCGCAACATTCCGAAATTTTAGCTGCTCTGCGCCATATTCGACTCCGTTTAGTGATTCACGCTAGTTCTCACTCTTCGGTGGTCGGCGTAGTTTCCGGCGCTTCAGGCAACGCTGCTGCTGCCGATCAATGCTTCCCCTCAGAAAATGTGACTTCCTCAGACTCCCGTTGTAGGGAAGCAGCCTACTCACGCTGTAGTAAATTCACATCAGTTTCCATTGTGTGCCAGCCAGTCTGCTGTAACTAGCTCTGACGTCATAAATGTTGCGCAATACCTTAAAAATCAAGCAAATGACCTAAAACTTTTCTGGCATGTCAGTAATAATACTAAATTAATGTGTGTTAAATATCAGTTCGATAACTTCAGCCATTTTCGAAATTTGGACGTTTTTCTGAAAAAATCATTGGCGCAGCAGAAAAGAGCTAGAGACTTCAAAATTTATATTTAGATTCATCTTTCATAATGATTTAATAAAAACAGTACTTTGGATTTCACAAATTAAGATTTTAGTGGAAATTCATGATTTTCTGGTTTTCATCTCAAAACTGAAGGAAGCAAGATAGATTAAGTAGGCTAATAAATAAGGCTAGGATGTTTAGACTTAAATAGGTTCAAATGGCTCTGAGCACTATGGGACTCAACTGCTGAGGTCATTAGTCCCCTAGAACTTAGAACTAGTTAAACCTAACTAACCTAAGGACATCACAAACATCCATGCCCGAGGCAGGATTCGAACCTGCGACCGAAGCGGTCTTGCGGTTCCAGACTGCAGCGCCTTTAACCGCACGGCCACTTCGGCCGGCAGACTTAAATAGGTTGGAGGTCCGCTATGACTATGAAGATGTGAAAAGTTTCTTTTGAATATCTGTAAAATTATAGCGATAGCGGATCTCAGAAGGGCCAGTTCAGAGCTCATCTACTGCGTGCAGTGTAATTAAATTAATTCTCTCGCCCAAAATATTTAACTTAGCCACGTCAAAATTTTATTATCAATACTTACATGCGTGCTGAATGCACGTTTAAATTAAGAGCTTCTTCGGCCATCAGCAAAAGAAGCTATAAATTATTATGTAACTTGAAGTGGTGCGTTACTAGCCCAGCGGCTAGTCGGGAGAGCCGATTTGATCAGGCGTTCCCTTAGCCGTCCGCACCGCGGCTTTATATATAAGAACGTTGCGCGTGGAAGCAAGGCCCCAGTTCTCTCCAGACGCTGAATGACAGGCCATTTGTGTCGGGAGTCGCGTCGCATCGGTATCACTGCTACAAACAGCCTCGGGTGCCGTATTAAGTTACTAGAGATACACGGAACCATGAAAACATTTCAAGTGAAGTGTTAATTCTGGGATGATTTTCATTATCTAGCCTCAGTTTGCGTATTGTCGTATTTTCACGTGCTGTCGCGGGACAGACATTCTACCAAATATTTAGCGTGGCGTTTGATGGAATATTTTCATCAAATTATGGCGAGCATTCTTTTTAACATTTAATTCGGACATTTATAGTTGCATCAGCGCATTAGACTCTGAACTGCTCTGTTAGTTAGGTTGTAGGGATACTTGTGTTTTTTATCAGTGAATTTCAGAATATACTCAACTATTTTGGAAAACCGTTTTTGATTAGAAATCCCGGACAAGAGCTATAAGCTGCAGCTATAATGGTATTCTCAGATGAAGTGGGCACTAGGAACTCTAATTACAGGCTTCAAGTTTTGTTAAATCACTTTGTGGGTGCTAAAAAGTAAATAGAGAGCCAGTGTTGAGAACGGCGAAAGACATCATTAACAACATTCTAAAAGCCAGAAACTGATTCAACATGCAAGCATTCATACAGCAATTAGATTTTTTTTTTTTTTTTACAAACTATTTGCCGCCCCACACCGTCCTTCGATGAGCGTACAGAATAGGCAAAAACGTCACGCTCAGTTATTCTGTAGGGGTGGCAGAGGCGGCACGGTATCCTCCGGCCTAACGAGACTTACTGGCCGCCTCGTGGCAACAAACAGGAACTGAGGTTACACCAGAAGCTCACCTTCCTAGCAAGAAAAGTGAAATCTTTCCTCCCAGACACACACGTGCAGTACAAACGATAAAACAACCGTAAGATCGTGGTAAAGAATGAAACAACATCGCCTCGAGATAAGTGAGATTCATATCACAACGTCATCTAACCACCATCACCCATACATTAGTATCTACAACGGTTATATTGGGAAACAGTCACACGAGAAAATGATGTAACCTGGGGCAACTTGTTACAGACTTTTGCTTTAAAATAGAGGGCAACAAGTTACTTGTTTACTGCAGCATGGAGCCAGAAACTTGTTACAGTTTTGCGTAATCTGAGGACAAGTTGCTCAATTCTGCTGTATCTGTAACGTACCTACAATAAATAAAACCTATGTTCGTCTGTGAAAATGGACTCGATAAGCAACCTGAGCTATCAGTAAACGAATCTATCCTGCATAACACTGTGTGTGTGTTATATGAGTGTCAGTTTCACTGTCATTTAAGCCCTCCACAGATCGTTACATGAAAAACTTAAAAGTAACATTTGGATAAGCTGTCTGGCAGCGTATTTGAGTATGAAAAACTACAGAAACAAATGAACCTGTAACAATGAATACCTAAGCTATTTTAGTAAGAATTTAAAAATGATGCAGAATCTGGCTTGTGCAAAGGAATTTATTCGATTAGAGTACATAACATGTTGTGGTGTGTCAGTGTCTCTCATTTGGCCCTAAGTTTTGCACTCACCTCTTTAGATGACTCACCTCTTTAGATGACTACCTTTTTCCACGTGGTTTAGAGCAATTCGCAGCAGCATGCAGGCGTATTGTTACTACGAATGAATTTAATAAAAAGGAGTTTTCTTGGGTCCTGTTAACTACTAAATAACTTGTAAGAATAGATTTCATAAATTAAGTCTCTTTAAAAACTTAAGAAATCATCATGACCATTAATAGTCTGACAAGTATTAATAATGGCGAAATGCCTGAGAATGATCCTATAAGTATCAATAATGGCTGAGGCTAGATTAACAAATTATTCCAATTTTTAAGTTACATTAACGTTTAATAACTACAGCATATTTATGAATTAGATGTGAAGAATAATAATTATTATTTGGAGGATAAGGATGCTTCTTTAACTGACAAGCAAAACATGGCATTATTGCAAACTCGGACTAACAATCATTAGCCTAACCCGGTAGTTGCGCTTGACGCTATGCTTGCGAATTTTATCTTGAATTCCATCTTCAAGCATAGTTAAGCCATCTAAATCTCTCCCGGCCATATAAATGAAATCAGGCCTTGAGTTTGGTAAGGTCTGCCATTACCGACGTAAGTACAGCGTGACACGTCTTCTGTCTCCGAGCTCTCGGCCAACACTACTGAAATTTTACTCTCGTCGACAGACCTCGTCTCATAACAAAGCTTAGAATCGCGCTCCCATGTTCCGCCCTCAGGTTGTTACTATCTATATCTGAGTGCTTATTTATTTCCATAGAGAATCTCAGAATCTTACACATTGCAAAGAATAGCCTTAAGTTGGCTATATTTAATCAATGTGATGGAGAGTTCTGACACACTCCTTCCATATCACAGAGGGCAACTTGTTACAATTTTGCTGTAACATGCGACAACTTGCTACAAATTTTTCTCTAACATTGACCTTGCCCCCCCGCCCCCCAGTAGCTGACACGATCAGCAGCTGAAACCCACTGCACACATGCAGTGTTAGCTAGTGGTAGTACAATATGGTTTACAGATACAATGTAACGTTGTTGCTTTAATTTGCTATGGAAGCGGTACTGATAGACAATAAAAGCGGATTAAAAGCTGTGAGCTATCTGAGGAAGTTAACCTTGCATTACTGCGCAACTGTTTCACCAGGTATCCAGTATTGCTTACCAATTTCCCAACCAGACTAACATTAATTATAATCTTTTAATAGTCATACGACAACCGGTGATATATATATAAGAGAGAATTCAAATAAAAAGAAATAAATAAGTTTATATTTGGAAATTTATTTTAACATTGATCATTGAAATTTCAGCATATTAAACTTGAGTCATAACTAAGCTGGTGCCTTATTTAGGATTGTGTAAATGTGAGATTGTAATCTTACGGAACACATCACATATGGAGCCAAGATTGGGAGACTGCATACAACACTGCATTCATAAAATAACACACGAAGAACGTTGAAACATATGCAAGAGGAAATTAACCACAACCAACCGATTCAATTTTCACCCAAAGAAGTTACGTTCGTAGCACAATCCTGTCCGTCATGAAATTACCACACACTGGTACACTAAATTCATCTTCCCGAAAAGAATAGCTGAGGGCTACTTTGATGCTTACACCACAAGGTACACGTGGTCAACTTGGTTTACAGAAAGAGCATAACTCCACAATAATTTTGATAATTAAAATAAATTACATCGAAACACAAATTACAAAAGAAAAACCTCGAATTGGTTACTATCGTCTTATTATTAACCTGATGGGTCAAACAATTGTATAAGCACGTGGTACTGGTCTCACAAAGTACACCCCACGTGGGTTGAACATTAAGAAAAGTTGCTATATTGAAAAATATTGTCAACACGAGACGTTATAATCTCACGCACATTCACATTTAAGATTGATGATCTTAGTTAGAGCTACTGATCAACACGTGGTTCCACTTTACTCACAAAGTAGTGACAAAGCAACTACCGGAAGATATTCTGAACTTCACACTCGAATTACACTGCGTTGCAATTTAAGATAACATTAGACATTTTAGAGCTAAACCTGAAATAAAGGTGATTAAATTTTCGGTTAGGCTGAACGTAAGAAATCCATTGTCCTACGGACTTAGCAGACACGCGCTTAGCCGGAGATCTTACCACTTCAGACGCTCGCCGCGGACAGACTGCCCTGGGCCCCTATCGAGCGTGCTTAACAGATACAAACGGAAGTGACCAGAGAGGCAGCTTCCTATACCAACATGACAAGGGACAGACAGGACCATACTAAGAATAGAAACCTCTCTGCTTTAAGAATGCGTAGCTACCTGTTCCGACGTTGGTTCCTACTGTTCTCTAGCAGACAGGCTTGTCTGCTGCCCTCAAGCATGCAACTAGAAATACATTTGCTCATTCATCCTCTCACACAGAAGGGAAGGGGGATGACAATATCTTATCATATACAGTATATAACAGAAAGCGGATGTAAGTTCCGTATGAGACTGTGTGACATGAATCACATATAAACTGTGTTTTAAAGTGTAGTAGTGTGACAGATTGTTCTTGTTTATGTGTAAAAGTAACACGTTCTACTACTCAGTCTCCTCCCAGATAGTCAGAAACGCCACAGTAAATTTAGAAGAGGAATTTATGCCGTAAATGACAACAGATTTGAGAAATGAACATGAAAGGAATCCAACAGAGACCTTTCAACAAAAAGCAAGCATTACATAACTTGAGTCATCTGGATGAGCGTCGTAATCCAGTACACACTGTAATACGATTAATGTTCGAGATTGGGCGGGGGGGGGGGGGGGGGGGGGGTTGGGGGCACCATCCAGTTCTGAGTACAAGATGTGTCAACCCAAAATTTTGGGTGTAAGGGCTAGTTCATCTGAAAGACTGGAAGATATATCTGCCGTCAACAGCGTTGGTAAATTTGATTCTCAACAGCGGTAGCGTGTGCATGACATATCATGGAAGGGTGAATAACATGGACACAGTTGATTTCGAAAATAGTAGTATATATCTTTTTGACTAATAGGAAAAAATAGCGGTTCTTATTCACAAAGTCCCATACACTGGATCTATAAGAGTTAATAATTTTAATATTTTACCCATCTTCAGCAACTGTAGTTGTATATATTGATATAATGAGCAACCAGTTGCGCAAAAGAAATTTTATTCCTTCACCAGTTTCAGTAACTTACTGCCCTTCTTCACAAGGGTGTATAGGAAAATGTAACACAAATAAGTGGAAGATAGATAAGAGTATCAAAATTAAGAACAAAAAATTAAAACGAAACTTCCTGGCAGATTAAAACTGTGTGCCCGACCGAGACTCGAACTCGGGACCTTTGCCTTTCGCGGGCAAGTGCTCTACCAACTGAGCTACCGAAGCACGACTCACGCCCGGTACTCACAGCTTTACTTCCGCCAGTACCTCGTCTCCTACCTTCCAAACTTAAGTAAAGCTGTGAGTACCGGGCGTGAGTCGTGCTTCGGTAGCTCAGATGGACAGTCTGCGTTCGGCAGGGCAGCAGTGCGCACCGCGCTCGGCCGTCCACGCCGCTGCGCGCGCGGAGTGTTTTGTTTACTTTCTTCGTCACCGCGCTTCTCAGTCGAACAAGCTGTAATGGCCAACTCTTACAGGAAGAACACTCTTAAGTTCACCTTCTCAAACGAATACGCACGACCCAAAGCACTGGCCGTCGAACGCTTCCTACGCGAAGACGTGAAGATACCGCGTGACGAATCATCGGCATACACCTATCGATCATTAGCAGCGTCGTTTATGTTAAGATGACTTCCGACGCTGCCTGCAACGAGATCATTCAAAGGATGCGACATGGACTAAAATTTCGGCACTCCGACGGAAACGTCGGGCCTGTGGATGTCGACCATGCAGGACTTGGCCTTCGGACGATCCGTGTATTCGAACTGCCTTTCGAGGTGACTGAAGATGAAGTCATCGCGGCGCTAAGCCCGTTCGGAAAAGTCCAGAGCCACGTAGCCGAGACATGGGCACAGTTTACGACGTATCCGGTGCTTAATGGTGTGAGACAAGTCCGAATCGATCTCAAACGGCACGTTCCATCGTACATTTCTATCGGCGGCTGCCGTGCGGTGGTCATTTACGACGGACAACCTCGAACATGTTCCGGTTGTGGCAAAGAAGGCCACGTCCGTAATGAATGCCTGCAACGCAGCATCACACAACTAAGGCACGACGATACGAACACCGACAGAACCACAACCACCCTTCCAGTCACCTATGCAGCGACGCTGCACGTCCAGCCCTCACAAGACGCCGTTCATGAGCGTCTCTCTGGTCCGATACACCCGGAGGCGTCCCAGCACCTTGACACCGGCGATGCCGCCCGTGAACATGTCCAACAGCCGGACACACCCACGCTAGAAGATCACAAGGATACCAATGAGAGTGTTCTGGAGAATGAAGACCGCATCATAGCACCCGCAGCTTTTGTACCGAAACGACGTGAATCTCTTCCTTCCTCAGACACCGAAACTCATTGCCGAAAGCAGAAGTCGCCCAAACGACGAAAAAAACGCCGCAAGACATCAGACTCCACCATTGAGCCCCCTCCGCAGGTCGAAGAGATGCCACATCACTCCGACGGAGAACACGATAACACCTTCTCCTCTGCCACGGAGACACGTCATCCACAAGACGGTGAACCGTCCAACGGAGATCGTGCGCAAGCCCCGCGCACAGAAGCCATGGAACATAGCACGCCTGTTAACACCGACGCCATTGAGCCGACTCGGCCAGCCCTGCCACCTCTCGCCGATGTCAAACCTGTCGGACACCTTTCATGGGCGGATGACACGGATTTCCCACCTCCATCTGATGCGGAAATGAGATCTGTTTCTCCGTTAGACCAAAACTAAAATGGGGGAAGTTTCTACGGCGAATCCTGCGAATTCTATGTACTTCCAGCATCCACCACAACAATCTTCACCAGCTACGACCCTATCAACAGCACGGATCTCCCATCAGGCGTACCGAATAGCTACTATCAATACTAATAATATCGGCTCCCACGCTAAACTTCAACTGCTCCGTGACACGCTAAGAGCAGCGGACATTGACATCGCCCTGTTACAAGAACTGAGGACAGCGACTTGGACTGGGTGTTATGGATATGAGACGTACGCCGCCCCTGCAGCTATGGAACACAGAGGCGCAGCTATCCTCCTCCGAGAAGGAATTGCAGTTTCCGATGTCGCATACCTCCCGACAGCGCGAGGGGTGGCCATAACAGTTGAAGGACTCAAAATCAAATCTCTACGCCCCATCGGGCACTGATAAACGGAGGGATCGCTCCCAGTTCTACGCAGAAGATATCACGCCTTTATTCCTCGGTCGATACGATCATCTCATCGTAGGTGGAGATTTTAACTGTGTTCTCGAGCGCACAGACCAATACCCCCATTTCACCACATGTCCCGAACTTCGCTTCCTCGTCCGCCGCCTTCGTCTCCTCGACACTTGGCGAGTGGTACACGGCGACCGCCCGGGGTATACACACATCACGAGCCACTCCGCCAGCCGACTTGATAGAATATACATCTCTAACGCTCTAAAATCAGTTCTCCTCGACGCGGAACGTTGGCCGTCTGCCTTTTCGGATCATGACATCTATATCTGTACGATGAACCTACGTCGACAATCAATATGGCGCAGTGCAGGACCTTGGAAACTCAATGTCGCGCTACTGCGGGACCCTGAATGTCGACAACAGGTCACCGACATGTGGCACACCTGTGTTCAACGCATTACGCGTTACGAGACCACACTGCAGTGGTGGTTACTGTGCGCCAAACCGGCCATCCGACGCACATTGACACACTATGGCAGAGCAAAAGCCAGGTGGAATCGCCATACAACTGATTTCTACTATAGCGCTCTACGTGAACTCATGGATCATCCTCCATCCCCGGATCGCCTCAAAGACGCTCAACGCATCAAGGCAAAGATTCTATCCTTGACCAGATGCCGTCCAGAGGGAGCCATTGTACGAGCCCGCAGCCAAGACAGGATTAATGGTGAAGAACCTTCTATGCATCATATTGTTCAAAATGTTCGTCGACGCCGACAGACTTTAATGACAACTTTAGACTTACCTGATGGACGACGGCTGACTTCGCAAGCTACCATTGCGGATGCGTTCACAACGCACTATAGACTTTTCTATCAAGAAGTACCTGCCGGTGCAGAGGCCATTGCTGAGGTTGCCCATGAGACACTTGGTACTCTAAACGCAGCAGCTGCAACCCTCCTGACTGCTGAAGTGACCACCGACGACGTCCAAGGCGCTGTGGCCAAGGGGTCTCTGAATCGATCACCCGGCCCGGATGGTTTACCTCTCGAATTTTACAGAACCTTCCAAGATTTGATGATGCCACGATGGAGGGACATGTACTGGGAACTTTTGTCCGGCGCGGCGAACCCGCCACCAATGTTCATGGAAGGCTTACTTGTACCAGTCCCGAAACCCGCAGGAGGAACACGACTCGACAGTTATCGGCCGATCACGTTACTCAATTCGGACTTTCACACGCCTTCTGGCAGTGCGACTCAAACATGTATTACGGGACATTGTTTCCCACGAACAAACATCCTTAGGCGGCGATCGTAATATACAGGCGGCCCTCAGTGAATATCGAGATGTGATCGCTGTGGCAACACACTCGCGACTGCCAGGCGCTTTAATCTCCATCGACTTCAAACAAGCGTTTGACCGCGTCAATCATGCATTCCTCAACGCAGTGATGGACCGAATGGCAATCCCTCCGACGTTCACGCAAGTGATTATGCGGCTCCTGCGTGGAGCAACGTCCAGACTTCTCGTCAACGGCAGACTTACGGAACCTATACGGATTGACCGCTCAGTACGGCAGGGTTGCCCTTTGTCGACGGTACTTTATGCCATTGCGATGGAACCACTCATTTGTGGATTACGGCGACGTTTGACAGGTATTCCACTCCGGGATCATTTTTTCCGCTGCCGAGCTTACGCGGACGACTTGGCCCTCGTCGTACGTTCAGCGGCTGAAGTACAAGCTGCGATGCAGTGGATTACCCGTTACAGTGCAGGGGCAGGGAGCGCTATGAACGTGGCAAAATCATGCGCCATGAAGATCGGCCGCGGCCTTCCCGCAGACAGCGTAGTTCCATTTCAACTGGTAGACACCATTCGTTGTCTCGGATTGGTGTACACGCGAGACATTCGCCGCACCTCGGCGATCAATTTTCGTGCGCTGCTGCAACGTATCCGGGCCAACATACAAAATCACATACTACGCCCGCTGAATATGTGCCAGTGAGTCACCTTCGTCAATACCCATCTGGCAGCTCGGATACCCCATATAGCGCAGATTCTGCCCATCACTGCGACAATGGCGGCCAGGTTACAGGCGGCATTCGGCTATTTCATTTGTTCTGGACACATCTTCAAAGTCCAGTATGAAGCTCTCACCTTACCGAAGCGGGACGGTGGCCTCGATCTGGTTAATGTGAGAGCCAGGACAACGGCACTTTACACCAATACTATGCTCCGGTTATGGAAAAGCCAAACTGCTAGTTTTACTGGAATGTTGACCACCGAGCTCGCGCCTGTTTCGAGACGCCCACCGACGTCTTTGGCACACATCCCACCTCCGATGTCACATATCGGCCGTTTCTTTCTGGAGTACAGCTACATATGCACCGAGCTCCCCAGGACCAGGAAGACGACCACCCGCGACATCTACCGCCTTATCCGAAAGTCTCCACCCCGCAACCCCGTAGAAACACGTCACCCCCAGGTTTCATGGCCTACAGTTTGGAAAACGATCCACCAACCATATCACACCACTGACACCACCTCTATGTGGTACCTTCTCGTCAACGGCAAGTATACTACAAGAAAGAAACTGCATCGCATCGCACTGGTGGACTCACCCCTGTGCCTCAAGTGCAATGTCGAAGATACAGATTTACATCGTTTTGAGTGTGGGCCAGCAGCAGCTGTCTGGACCCTCGTACAGAAGATTGTGGCTTTCTACCTCCGAGTACCACCACATCACGTTTCTCCCACTATGATGATATATCCCGACACGACTTACTTTCCATCGGCTAAGTGGCACGCCATCACATGGATCAGTGGCATGGCTGTCGACTACCTCTTCCGAGACGACATCGTCGATCCGGCGGACTTTTGGACACGCCTCCAAGTGTATCACCACACCCTTCGCCGGCATCGACACTATCGGGCCACTTTCGCGAACTATTTACAGAGCATTTTCATCCACCCGCCTCAAAGCTGGAATCTCAACGAACCGTGCCAGCCAAGGCTGGACGATCCCACGTTCCCCTTCAATGGTCAATGATAGAATGCATTTTGTTCTGCTGGCGCGCCAAAGTGGAGCATGGCGCGGAAAGTACTCCTATTTTATTTCAGTTCTCTTTTCTCCTCCTCTTCTAAGTTTTTTTTCTCCTTACACATGTTTATCCCTTTCACACACAGCTCTCTATCTGCAGCCTATTTGTTTTCTTTCTCTTGTGCTCAAAAAAAAAAAAAATAAATAAATAAATAAATAAAAGAAATGCTGCTGATGGTGAGACTGTACACTCATTTATATTACCAAAAAAAAAACATACAAATACAAAAGAAGGCCGTTGCGGAAATATAACTACCTTCTTCAGGTTTTCGCGGCGCAAAGACTGCTCCATTAAATTTCGGGAATGCAGCCGCATAAATTCTGCTTCTTCTTCTAATATTTCGGCTGTATATCTTTCAGCCATCTTCAGAGAGAGCCGTACGACTGACGCTCCAGCGCTCGCTCCATCCTTTTAAACTCGCGGACCGCGCCACTGCGCATGCGGCCACAGATGAACAAGGCGCCAGTGATGTTGATCGGCGGCAAAGACGTAACATATGCATGAGTTACGTCTGTGGCTGCGCATTCGATCCATGCTGGGAGATCGATGTATTACTGGGAGCTGAACTGTAGCGACGTCTTTGTAAGTTCAATATTGAAAGTGCCGGATTCCATGATCTATCTAATGTGAAACCGCTGTCTCTATTAATTAAATTCTTCGCCAAGCGGATTTCAATGGCCTCTTTTACTACGGAGTCCCAGAAAGATGAAACAGAAGTCAGAATTTCGACATTTTCATATACCATAGAGTGACCTGAATCAATACAATGCTCTGCCACGGCCGATTTACTGGGTTGTAAGAGCCGAGTGTACCTGCGATGTTCCGTACACCTCTCTTGGACTGTACGATTCGTTTGTCCGATATATGAAAGGCCACATTCACATGGTATTTTGTAAACTCCAGGTTTGCGGAGTAGTAAGTCATCTTTAACGGAACCCAGGAGTGCAGCCGTCTTCGCCGGTGGACGAAAAATCACTTTTACTTTATGTTTAGTGAGGATCCGTCCTATTTTGGATGAAAGGCTTCCCACATACGGCAGGACAGCCATGGATTTAAATGTTTCCTCGTCATCTTCTGCATTCCTTACGGACACCTTAGGTTTTATTTGTAGTGCCTTACGTATCTGTTGTGGAGAATACCCGTTGTCCTCAAAAACTCTCTTCAAATGTAAAAGTTCGTCTTTTAAACTACTTTCATCAGATATGACGTGTGCTCGGTGTACCAAAGTTCTTAGAACACTACTCGTCTGCGAAGGATGGTGACAGCTATTTGCATGTAAATATAAGTCCGTATGGGTCGGTTTCCGATCTTAGCTTCCCTGCACTTCCTATTTATTTCATTCCTCAGCGACTTGTATTTCTCTGTTCCTGAGTTTCCCGGAACATTTCTGTACTTTCTCCTTTCGTCGATCAATTCAAGTATTTCTTCTGTTACCCATGGTTTCTTCGCAGCTACCTTCTTTGTACCTATATTTTCCTTCACAACTTCTGTTATCGCCCTTTTTTGGGATGTCCATTCCTCTTCAACTGTACTGCCTACTGAGCTATTCCTTATTGCTGTATCTATAGCCTTAGAGAATTTCAAGCGTTTCTCGTCATTCCTTAGCACTTCCGTATCCCACTTCTTTGCATATTGATTCTTCCTGACAGATGTCTTAAATTTCAGGCAACTCTTCATCACTACTATGTTGTGAACTGAGTCTGTATCTGCTCCTGGGTATGCCTTACAATCCAGTATCTGATTTCGGAATCTCCGTCTGACCATGCTGTAATCCAACTGAAATCTTTCCGTATCACCCGGCCTTTTCCAAGTATACCTCCTCCTATTGTGATTTCTGAAGAGAGTATTCCAATTACTAGCTGAAGTTTATTACAGAACTCAATCTTTCTCCTCTTTCATTTTCGCAGAATTTATGCGGCTGCATTCCCGAAATTTAATATAACTACCTTTTATGTTTTACGTTTTCAAAGGGTATTGTGTTATTTATGAAGAACGTCGTCTTTTATTTTCATACCCAAGAGGTTTTTATTTGTTTTCTTACAAAAATTAGTAGAGCACTTAAAAAAAAAAAAAGTTGGTAGAGCACTTGCCCGCGAAAGGCAAAGGCCCCGAGTTCGAGTCTCGGTCGGGCACACAGTTTTAATCTGCCAGGAAGTTTATTACAGAACTCAATCTTTCTCCTCTTTCATTTTCGCAGAAGTTATGCGGCTGCATTCCCGAAATTTAATATAACTACCTTTTATGTTTTACGTTTTCAAAGGATATTGTGTTATTTATGAAGAACGTCGTCTTTTATTTTCATACCCAAGAGGTTTTTATTTGTTTTCTTACAAAAATTAGTAGAGCACTTAAAAAAAAAAAATAAAGTTGGTAGAGCACTTGCCCGCGAAAGGCAAAGGTCCCGAGTTCGAGTCTCGGTCGGGCACACAGTTTTAATCTGCCAGGAAGTTTCATATCAGCGCACACTCCGCTGCAGAGTGAAAATCTCATTCTGGAAAAAAATTAAAAATTTTAAAAGTTTCAAGATAAAAAATGATACATACTTCTAACTGTTACATTACTTGCTAGTGTCAACAAATAATACGTATGTATGCAGCATATTGCTGTGGCCCTAAAACGTGCTCGAGAATTAATTAAACAGTAATGTATCCATTAATACAAAAAGAGCTCGTAAATGCTTACATGTGGTTCATACTGCCTGTACAAAAATGGTATAAAGAAGCCAAATGACATAATGCCATAAATGGACCCAAGCAGCTAATGGCATGCATGTCTTCAGGGTGGAGGTAAAAGTACGAAAAAATAATAAAACAAAACCTTACACAAGTATAGTTGACATAAGGCATTAACTAAAATGTAAGTCCAATTGTTACTGTTGTGGTCTTCAGTCCAGAGACTGGTTTATGCAGCTCTCCATGCTACTCTATCCTGCGCAAGCTGTTTCATCTCCAAGCAACTACTGCAACCTACATCCTTCTGAATCTGCTTAGTGTATTCATCTGTTGGTCTCCCTCTACGATTTTTACCCTCCACAGTGCCCTCCAATACTAAATTTGTGGTCCCTTGATGCCTCAGAACATGACCTACCAACCCATCCCTTCTTCTAGTCGTGCCACAAATTCCTCTTCTCCCCAGTTCTCTTCAGTACCTCCTCATTAATTACGTGATCTACCCATCTAATTTTCAGCATTCTTCTGTAGCACCACATTTCCAAAGCTTTTATTCTCTCCTTGTCTAAACGAGTTTCGTCCATGTTTCACTTCCGTACGTGGCTACACTCCATACAAGTACTTTCAGAAAGAACTTCCTGACACTTAAATCTATACTCGACGTTAACAGTTTCTCTTCTCCACAAACACTTTCCTTGCCATTGCCAGTCTACATTTTATGACCTGTCTACTTCAACCATCATCAGTTATTTTGCTTCCCAAATAGCAAAATTAATCTAATTCCCTCAGCATTCCTGATTTAATTCGACTACATTTCATTATCCTCGTTTTGCTTTTATTGATGTTCGTCTTATATCCTCCTTTCAAGACTCTGTCCATTCCGTTCAACTGCTCTTCCAGGTCATTTGCTGCCTCTGACAGAATTACAATGTCATCGGCAAACCGCAAAATTTTTATTTCTTCTCCACTAATTTTAATTCCTACTACAAATTTTTCTTTTGTTTCCTTTACTGCTTCCTCAATATAAAGATTGAAAGACTGAATAACATCGGGGATAGGTTACAACCCTGCCTCACTTCTTTTCCCCCACATTTTTTTTTTTTTTAGTGGCACTTGCGAACTACGTCCTGTATTATTTGCTGGATGTATTCCAATCTCTGTCTTCCTCTACAGTTTTTGCTCTCACAGCTCCCTCTACTACCATGGAAGTCATTCCCCCGTGTCTTAACAGCTGTCCTATCATCCTGACCCTTCTCCTTGTCAGTGTTTTCCATATATTGCTTTCCTCTCTGATTCTGCGCAGAACCTCCTCTTTCCTTACCTTATCAGTCCACCTAATTTTCAACATTCGTCTATAGCACCACATCTCAAATGCTTCGATTCTGTTCTGTTCCGGTTTTCCCACAGTCCATGTTTCACTACCATACAATGCTGTACTCCAGACGTACATTCTCAGAAATTTCTTCCTCAAATTAAGGCCGATGTTTGATATTAGTAGACTTCTGTTCGCCAGGAATGTCCTTTTTGCCACTGCTAGTCTGATTTTGATGTCCTCCTTGCTCTGTCCGTCACTCGTTATTTTACTGCCTAGGTAGCAGAATTCCTTAACTTCATCTACTTCGTAACCATTGATCCTGATATTAAGTTTCTCGCTGTTCTCATTTCTACTACTTCTCATTGTCTTCGTCTTGCTTCGATTTACTCTCAGTCCATACTCTGTACTCATTATACTGTTCATTCCATTCAGCAGATCATGTAATTCTTCTTCACTTTCACTCAGGATAGCAATGTCATCAGCGAATCGTATCACTGATATCCCTTCACCTTGAATTTTTATTCCACTCCTGAACCTCATTTTTATTTCCATCATTGCTTCCTCGATGTACAGATTAAACAGTAGAGGCGAAAGACTACATCCTTGTCTTACACCCTTTTTAATACGAGCACTTCGCTCTTGGTCGTCCCCTCTTATTATTCCCCCTTGGCTGTTGTACATATTGTATATGACAAGTCTCTCCCTATAGCTTACCCTATTTTTCTCAGAATTTCGAACATCTTGCACCATTTTACATTGTCGAAGGCTTTTTACAGGGCGACAAATCCAATGAACATGTCTTAATTTTTCTTTAGTCTTGCTTCCGTTATTAACCGCAACGTCAGAATTGCCTCTCTCGTGCCATTATCTTTCCTAAAGCCAAACTGATCGTCATCTAGCGCATCCTCAATTTTCTTTTCCATTCTTCTGTATATTATTCTTGTCACAGCAACTTGGATGCATGAATTTTAAGCTGATTGTGCGATAATTCTCGCGCTTGTCAGCTCTTGCCGTCTTCAGAATTGTGTGGATGATATCTTCCCGAAAGTCAGATGGTATGTCGCCAGACTCATACATTCTACACACCAATGTGAATAGTCGTATTGTTGCCACTTTCCCCAACGATTTTAGAAATTCTGATGGAATGTTATCTATTTCATCTGCCTTATTTGATCTTCAGTTCTCCAAAGCTCTCATAAATTCTGATTCTAATAACGGGTCCCCTATCTCTTCTAAATCGACTCCTATTTCTTCTTCATCACATTAGACAAATCTCCCCCGTCATAGAGGCTGTCAGTGTATTATTTCCACCTATCCGCTCTCTCGTCTGCATTTAACAGTGGAATTCCCGTTACAATCTTAATGTTATCACCCTTGTTTTAAGGTCACCGAGGATTGTTTTGACTTTCCTGAAAGTTGAGTCAGTCCTACCGACAATCATTTCTTTTTCGATTTCTTCACATTTTTCATGCAGCCATTTCGTCTTAGCTTCCCTGCACTTCCTATTTATTTCATTCCTCAGCGACTTGTATTTCTCTGTTCCTGAGTTTCTCGGAACATTTCTGTACTTTCTCCTTTCATCGATCAATTCAAGTATTTCTTCTGTTACCCATGGTTTCTTCGCAGCTACCTTCTTTGTACCTATATTTTCCTTCACAACTTCTGTTATCGCCCTTTTTTGGGCTGTCCATTCCTCTTCAACTGTACTGCCTACTGAGCTATTCCTTATTGCTGTATCTATAGCCTTAGAGAATTTCAAGCGTTTCTTGTCATTCCTTAGCACTTCCGTATCCCACTTCTTTGCGTATTGATTCTTCCTGACAGATGTCTTAAATTTCAGCCAACTCTTCATCTCTACTATGTTGTGATCTGAGTCTGTATCTGCTCCTGGGTATGCCTTACAATCCAGTATCTGATTTCGGAATCTCCGTCTGACCATGCTGTAATCCAACTGAAATCTTCCCGTATCACCCGGCCTTTTCCAAGTATACCTCCTGCTCTTGTGATTTCTGAAGAGAGTACTCCAAGTTTATTACAGAACTCAATTAATCTTTCTTCTCTCTCATCCCTTGTCCCAATCCCATATTCTCCTGTAATCTTTTCTTCTATTCCTTCCCCTGCAACTGCATTCCAGTCCCCCATGATTATTAGATTTTCATCCTCTCTTATACACTGCACTACCCTTTCAATAACCTCATACACTTTCTCTATTTCTTCATCTTCAGCTTGCAATGACGGCACATATACCTGAACTGTTGTTGTCGATGTTGGTTTGCTGTCGATTCTGATAAGAGTAACCCTGTCACTGAACTGTCCACAGTAACACATTCTCTGCCCTACCTTCCTAGCCGGCCAGAGTGGCCGAGCGGTTCTAGGCGCTTCAGTCTGGAACCGCGCGACCGCTCCGGTTGCAGATTCGAATCCTGCCTCGGGCATGGATGTGTGTGATGTCCTTAGGTTAGTAAAGTTTAAGTAGTTCTAAGTCTAGGCGGCTGATGACCTCAGATGTTAAGTCCCACAGTGCTTAGAGCCATTTGAACCATTTGAGCGGTTTGTGAATTAAATATAACTAGCGACATGCAGCATAAGTTGTGTGAAATAAGTACAATAGGTCCGACTACCTGACCATTAATGACTAAAAGTGCTTATCGAACGTAAACAATACCTGTAACTGTAAAGTAAAGCATCTGTAACATAAGGATACAGGGTACTTTATCGGCTCAATATTATGTAAAAATCAGCACACATTTATTTCAGGCGCTGTTTATTATGTATATGTTTTACAGATTTTTGTTGATATCAGGTAACGCAGCACACTTTCTAAACAAATTAGAAGTAGTTTGAATATTTTTGAACCTGCTTAGGGTTATTAAAAAATTACAAAGAAATGGATGCAATTTTTTTTTTTCCAAAATGCTTCCTCAAATTGAGGTACCATTTAATTCAATGTTATACATTTGAAGGAGACCAAATTTTTACCAGATATGCCTGACGTGGTGGCTGAGGTACTACACCTATTTAATTCCAACTATTATGTATATTACAAGGATAAAAAATATAACATCTTACATTTTAATTTTTTCCTAATAACAATGTTATTTTTTTCTATAATTTAGTTGATTCTGCAATAAAGCTTACGTCTACTACATAAGTATGGACTATTGCAAGCTGCAGAAAAAAAATTAGAGCAGTACTTTTTAAACTTTAGGAAATTTTTGTACCTGAATTCTGAGAAATACAACTTGCGGAAAATTGCGAATGAAGATATGAGCCCAATTAAAGTATGCCTCTTCATCCTGCAGTATATCTTCATTTTCAATCTTCCTGTAGGAATTCCTTTCAGCACTTCTTGCTTCTTTGGTAACTTGAAGAGTGAATCTTTCAGTTTCATGCAACCGTTGTCTGTCACATGCAAGCAATTCATCTTCCATATTAGAGCCACATTTTATGCCTAAATTTCTCAGGACTTCCAACCTTCCTATCACTTCATCATTGAAACGTATCACTACATCTAGTACACCAAATTTTAATGTAGTTAGTCCTACAAAAACATTCTTGGGTAATCTTTCCCATATGCAATGGTTGAAACTTTCATTTGTGGTTTCTGTAACAGAAATAAAGGGGGCGTGGCGGCATACATGACTGTAACTTTAAAATTTGGTATATATAGGTCATTTTCATTTGAAACCCTATAATGAATATATCAATGTAATCAGGAAAGACTATAGAATTTAATAAAGTCATAAAAATGCAATTTTCCACCATTTATAAGTACCCTGTATCCTTAAAGAATAGAATGTCCATGGGTCATCGTTTACAAACAGTTAACCACCTTTAGCAAAAATAAATCACCACCTGGGAGTTATAAATGGTTTCGGACCTGCAGTAATAAGTGGTCAGCTACTTGGGAATGTAAATGGCTAGCTGTTTGGAACTGTAAATGTCACTAATTATAACAGTAGATACCTAACAACCTGTAAATGTAGAGAATCAATACACTAAAAATGTCTCTGAAAATTATTGATATTAGACCTTTAAAAAAAATTGTTGTGGGGTCTTGTTAGATTTGCAAGAATGTTTAGTTGTCACATATAAAGTCATTGGTCATCTAAAAGCTTTTTCAGACGTGAATGCAAAAATACACACTTGTTTAAGACAAAGTGCTTTACGGATTCTGAACAGTTTGTGGCTTTTGAAGTGCGCCATAGGTATGGATACATTTATATTCTGAACTGTTTCTGTATCAGTATAATAATTGCTTCATTGTTACAGTAAGGACGTATTACGCATATTGTGTACAGTTCGCCCTCAGAATGCAGTTCAGTGCCATTTCCGTTTTATAAAGGCATATGCAGCAGTCACACCTTAGTTGTCTACATGTCTCAAACATTTACTCAAACTGTAACACCTACTGTTCACAGTATATGATGTTCTAAGGTGTGGAAGGCGAAGTAGAATGTGTATTACATTCGTATTTTTTCCACGGTGTTATATATAAAACATTGTGGGAACATACGAATTTATTTATGTATTTTTATACACTAAATTCGTTTGTTTCCATAGCGATATATATATATGAAACACTGGGAAACCATACGAATTTAACAAACATTCTACTCCACCTTCCACACTTTGGAACATTATATACTGTAAACAGCAGGTTTTTACAGTCTGATTAAATATTTGAGACATCTCCACTAGACAACCAATTTTAGTCTGCTGCACTTGCCTTTCTAAAATCGATATATGTCATAGAAATAAGAAAATATTTCACGCATACATTCGTGAGGTAAAATTTAATGATAATTCAGTACAGTACTTGCAGAGGTGAAACATGTGCAGTCTGGGTGTGTGTGTGTGTGTGTGTGTGTGTATTTGCAATTCAGAGGCAAATACCTTATGGCATATTATACATGTACCACACCCAGAGGATCTCCTCACTCTGTATCAGCTGGAAAAAAAGTACATCTAATCTAATCTGAACAATAAATTGACTGCCTTATTTTAATATTCGACTTATTCAATACAGAGCTATGTATGTGTGCATAATTTTATGCAAATAACTTTGACTTTCAAGTGAAGGTTTGGGAAATAATGCATGCTTTTGACCTTGGCTCATGTTTGAATTAAGATTACGTGTTCTTTTTGGTGGATATCTTTGAACTTTGCGCCAGAAGCTTGCATGTACAATCTGACTTGCTGTCTCACTTTAATGCTTCACTGTGATTGACTGGTGAGAGGATGGCAATATTTCCTGCCATGCTGGATTTCTTCGATTTCTCACTGGCGTAATTGGGCCAATTGTAGCATCTTGGGTTTTGATTGGTAGTTTCATTTTAATAGTTCCTAAAATACTAAGCTGTTTGACTGGCTGAAGAGCGTGGAAAGCAGAGGTGTAATTGTGGGGGAGTGGGTGGGCGGTGGATTGATGATGTCGTTGACAAAGATTATGACATCAGCGTAAGAGTGATGACGTCACTGATAAGGAGGTCAGAGATTACGATTTCATGGGTTGGGGACATGTGATATGCATGACATCACCCTCATTACTTTCAGCAGACATTTGAAAGTCAAAATGTTCCTGAGTCCCCGTAGATACACATATTCATTGAGTAACATTAATGTGGTGACCTTATTTTGTTCAGTTATTTCAATTAGGCATACAGGTACAGTTGATGCCGTGAGTAATTAATTGATCTCAGACGGAGACCAACTGAGGGTACCACCACAAGGAGGTACTGAAATGGACTGGGGAGAAAAGAAATTTATGGCAGAACTCGACCAAAAGAAGGAGTCGATTGATAGGACATCCTGAGGCAACAAGAAACCGCTGTGTTATGTCTGCACCAATTTAGTATTGGAGGGCAGCGTGGAGGGTAAAAATCGTAAAGGGAGACCAAGAGATGAATACACTAAGCAGATTCAGAAGGATGTAGGTTGCAGTAGGTACTGGGAGATGAAAAAGCTTGCACAGGATAGAGTAGCATGGAGAGCTGCATCAAACCAGTCTCAGGACTGAAGACCACAACAACAACAACATGTCTGTGTAAGCAGAAGAAACTAACAAAGTCCGAAAACATTTTATTGGACTGTTCAATTAACCAAAACAAATTCTCCAAGTATAGCACCAACAGAAAACAGTGATCCATCTTCGAATCACAACTACATACAAGAACAATATAGAAAACAACTGAAATAATTTCCTACTAGTCTCCGCCAAAGACTTCTCCGATATACCGAACCTAATCCAGAGATCAGCGAGAAGATCCAAGCTGGGCTGCCAGGGCGGCAGCTGTTCACGTCTGCTGGCGGTCGTTGAACTGCCGATGTGCGGCCGAGTGCCGGCCTTTATAGCGCTTCGGCGGATGAGTACCTCGGAACTATTTTCCGTCACACGGTTTGACGTATGAAAATAGTTCCGGTATCTGCAGCGACCTCTTCCTTATGTTTATGTGGGCCGGTACTGGCCCCTGGTGTCTTTGCTGTGTTGTTGTTGTTGTTGTTGTGGCCGTTCATCAATATTGCATGTCGATTGTGTAGTGCTTCGGTGTGCCTGCGATTTGGGCAACCAGCGGCTACAGGCTGTCAGTTTGCTTGCTGATGCTCAAGGCGCCGTGATGTCTGGTGGAGAAGGCCACAGCACATTGAGTACAGTAAGCAGGCAGAAATGGATGTAGTTTGCGGTAGTTACAGAGAGATGTAGAGTCTCGCCTGGGACACAGTACCGTCGAGAGCTGCATCAGACGGGTCTTCGGTCTGAAGACCACAACACCGACAACAACAACAACAACAACAACAGCCTGACAGCCTTGAGGCAGTGAGGCGGTGCGTGTTGTCGGCTTCCTTGCGTCGTGACCCCAGACGCCGCGTCGTCCCGCCCCCTGGTCTGTGGCGACTCGTGACGTGTGAGGGAACGCGCCGACAAAAGACGGCGGCCGATCCGCCCCCGCCCCCACCCCCACTCTAGCAGCTGCCCGCGGGCCAGCAGTAGAGGGTGCGCGCCGGAGCGTGCACGGCACGTGGCGCAACGCACCACCCCACGTTCCCTCCTTCTGTCCCAAGTCCTATTACTTTTTTATTTATCTGTCACGTTCCTGGGGAGCGTGCGAGCCAAAGCTGTTTGGCCACGGAAGGCGTCAGTATACAGGTTGATTCACGAAGATATGCAATTATTTTTATACACTACTGGACATTAAAATTGCTACACCAAGAAGAAATTCAGATGATAAACGGGTATTCATTGGACAAATATATTATACTAGAACTGACATGTGATTACATTTTCACGCAATTTCGGCGCATAGATCCTGAGAAATCAGTACCCAGAACAACCACCTCTGGCAGTAATAACGGCCTTGATACGCCTGGGCATTGAGTCAAACAGAGCTTGGATGGCGTGTACAGGTACAGCTGCCCATGCAGCTTCAAAATGATACCACAGTTCATCAAAAGTAGTGACTGGCGTATTGTGACGAGCCAGTTGTTCGGCCACCATTCACCAGACGTTTTCAGTTGGTGAGAGATCTGGAGAATGTGCTGGCCAGGGATCGAATGAAGGGTAGAGCCACGGGTCGTAACACATCTGAAATGTAACGTCAACTTTTCAAAGTGCCGTCAACGCGAACAAGAGGTGACCGAGACGTGTAACCAATGGGACCCCATACCATCACGCCGGGTGATACGCCAGTATGGCGATGACGAATGCAGGCTTCCAATGTGCGTTCACCGCGATGTCGCCAAACACGGATGCGACCATCATAATACTGTAAGCAAAACCTTGATTCATCCGAAAAAATGATGTCTTGCAATTCGTGCACCCAGGTTCGTCGTTGAGTACACCATCGCAGCCGCTCCTGTCTGTGATGCAGCGTCAAGGGTAACCGCAGCCACGGTCTCCGATCTGATAGTCCGTGCTGCTGCTAACGTCGTCGAACTGTTCGTGCAGATGGTTGTTGTCTTGAAAACGTCCCCATCTGTTGACTCAGGGATCGAGACGTGGCTGCACGATCCGTTACAGCCGTGCGGATAAGATGCCTATTATCTCGACTGCTAGTGATACGAGGCCGTTGGGATCCAGCACGGCTTTTCGTATTACCCTCCTGAACCCACCGATTCCATATTCTGCCAACAGTCTATGGATCTGACCAACGCAAGCAGCAATGTCGCGATACGATAAACCGAAATCGCGGTAGGCTACAATCCGACCTTTATCGAAGTCGGAAATGTGTTTCTCCTCCTTACACGAGGCATCTCAACAACGTTTCACCAGGCAACGCCGGTCAACTGCTGTTTGTGTATGAGAAATCGGTTGAAAACTTTCCTCATGTCAGCACGTTGTAGGTGTCGCCACCGGCGCCAACCTTGTGTGAATACTCTGAAAAGCTATCATTTGCATATCACAGTGTCTTCTTCCTGTCGGTTAAATTTCGCGTCTGTAGCACGTCATCTTCGTGGTGTAGCAATTTTATTGGTCACTAGTGTATATTATTCTACAAGTAAAACTAAAGTAAAAAGTTCATCTAAACATAGGTCCTGTTTAGTTACGAAGCTACGGCTAATAAAAGATTTTGCCTGAAATTTAGCAAATTCGCTAATATGAACCCATCGCCTAGCTGCACGGTGTTAAAGTAAAGCACAATTTCCATTTATTTTGGGTTCTTATTGATCTGGTGAATCTAATAATACATGTCCCAGACGTGTATCTGCAGTAGTATTCCAGAACATTCAGAGAAACAAAGAAGTAATTTCATAAAATTTTTTATGTATTAACTAATTTGCCCAATTTGTTTTTTATATTCCAGACAATTGTACAAAGTTTTCAACACAAGTTGTAGAGCATTTAATTTTGGAAAAATGATGATAATAACGTTAACTGAAACTATATGAATGTGTCAGATAATCTGCTTTTATTAATACCATAGCACACGTCAATTCATGTTAAACCTGAAAAAATAAAGCTCAGTGTTACAAACGTTGTACGGTGTACATACAATTTCACAATACATTCACAATAAATGTTCGAAAAATGTCTCCACACACTAACGATTGCCAGCAATGACATATATGTTTCTAAATTCTTAATTGAAAGTAAACAAATTTACTTGTATAATCTTTGCTTCTCTGGATGTTCTGGAAAACTACCGCAGATACACGTCTGGGACGTGTTTTATTAGATTCACCGTACCAATAACAACGAAATAAATGGAAATCGTGCGTTACTTTAACTTCGTTCAGTTTTGCGATGGCTTCATATTAGCGAAGTTACTAAATTTGAGGCAAAATCTTTTACTAGCCGTAACTCCGTAACTAAGTATTTGCCGACCTATGTTTATATGATCTTTTTTCTTTTGTTTTACTTGTAGAATAACATAGTAAAATATTTGCATATCTTTGTTAATCACCTTGCATAGCTAAGGATATTGACAGAAAATTTATAATCGAAAGAATTAATGAAACGTGAAAGAGATGTGAGAATGTATAGGAATAAATAGCACATCACATTTTTCTTCTTCTTCTTCTTTTGGCTTTTACGTATTAGGCCTATCGACTTGTTCTGGCCCCAGTTTCTTCCTGGGCTTGTACATCTTTGTTTCTTCCATTCGTTCCAGATATTCCCTCCAGTTTCATATATATTCTTCTATTTTCTGATTTACTGCAAAAATATTAAGATGTTGTCTAATGTTTATATTAACAACCTTGTCCAACTCACCGTAAAAATTTCGTAACAGCCGCCCGGACGTGACTGGAATCTTGTTTGTTCCTCATTAACCAGATTTAACTTCTATTTAGCCATCACCTTATAGAATTTCATTGTGTCTCTTCGAGTATTTCATGTTCGACTTCTAGTGCCACATACACTCTTTGATATCTGTAATTTGGTATATACATCCTTATCTTCGCTAAAAGTAAGTAATATAGCTCCCTAAAAGCTGTTCTTCAAGTACAGTTTTGTTTCATAGTGTGTACTTCCCATGGAATGCCATTCTCTTAGTTTTATTTACCACTATCTTAAAATTACAATCCTTTCTAATCAAATTCAAAAGATGCATTGATTTTTGTAGTTCGTCTTCAGAATTTTCCATTAATGTAAGATCGCCAGCTTACAACACGTTAACGTACTTCATCTTGTCTTCATAGATCCCTTCTACTGCTCCCCATTTTCATTCTCGTATGGCATTGTCCACACTAATATCACAAGGAGTCAGCGATAAAGTACATCCTTAACTCACACGTTTGTTTATTAAAAATCGCAACTATTTCAATAGCCTGTATGCTGCAAGCTCAAGTATGATACGATATTTCTAAAGAACATTCCCAACAACAGGCATAAAGGAATTCTGGGCTCAAGGCTATCGCAATCGAGGAAGTAAATACTACCGGGATCCATGGGGGCACGGAGAACTGTTTTCTGACAACATTTTCCTTCTTTCCTCATCTGTCGCCAGCGCCCACCCAACGACAATGGCGGCCTGAAGCATCCTACCCAGCAAGTCCACCGCTCTGAACAAGTGAACCCGGCGCTGTCCCCCTCCCACCAGTGCTCGGCCACCAGCTGAGGCCACCAACACAATTCCGAAGAAGACCTCAACAGAGGAATAGAAACGTCGAGCATTTCAGAAGAGTGAATACTGAGATGACAAGACCCCAAAACTCACAAGATTTTGCAGTCAATGACAATGATCACAGAATCGTCCGTCACTGGACGCAAACTTTAACATATTCCTTTTTACACTACTATCAACTTCTGTACAGAATAGAAGCAGAATGCCACAAGGAAACCTTTCAACAAACATTTGAATCCTTGGGGTTCATCACTCAATATTTTTCAGGTCTTCTGGAAGGCTGTTGAAAATTAAAGTTGCCGAATAGCGCATACCATTAGAAAAATGATAAGGAAGTGTTATCGAAATAGAATGAATGCAGTGCACAGGGACGGTGAAGCTAGAATTTCGAGACAGTGTCCTACAAGAAGTTCACGAACTGTCACCGCAGATCTACCAGTGAAAATAACTGAGACAGTGGAAATTATTCCTATAGTCGGGACAGCAGTAGTCAGCTTTTGCACAAGTTATGTTTATACGGGGTAAATTTTCGTGCTGCGTATTTGTGCGAATGGTAATGAAAAATCTGCATCCATTTGCCACCTTTCGGGAACCATGCACCTGAGTAGATTGAGATATCGAGTCGTGATTAACACATCCCTGAGAGCCTCTGGCGCTCAGGCTCTCTGTCTCAATTAAAAACAGACAGGACGCCTTCTCTGTGTAATTTTTTGATCTTGTTTAATAACTACGCAACTGATGATTTTGTGCGGGACTTGGGACTGATTGTAATCGCCCAAGTATGTCTTTCTATTCTGTAATTAACCTTCAAGTACACTAGAATATCTTTCTGCCACAGTCTGCATTAATCTTTTCGTTGCGTTGAGAGGTTTTCTTTCTTTGACCATCCAACCATCCCAGGAAGAATGGTCAATATGACCTGTATGACAGGTACGACAATTCCAAGTAGAAATGTCCAGTAAGCGTGCTCTCTAAAACGCATATCTTAAGCGCTCTGGGCACTTGATCAGTAGAAGAGGTCTGTTTTACTGCACCGAATCGCTCACACCTCTTAAGATATGCGCCGTACATCCCACGTTTAAGAGACATTTTCACTTGTTATAATCGTTCCTGTCATATCGCTGAATACTGGCCATTTCTCTTGGGTTAGCCATCCTGTATATTTGCAACACTATTGGGTTTTCTCATGGTACTAGTTCCCTATAAACGGTTCGGCTTCTATAAGAGATGCACCTGTCTTACTTCACCAAGTACTTTTTGCTGTCTTATGTAACACGTAAAGGTAGCCGCGCGGGGTAGCCGCCTTATCACGGTCCGCACGGTTCCCCCCGCCGGGGGTTCGAATCCTCGCTCAGGCATGGGTGTGTGTGTTGTCCTTAGCGTAAGTTAGATTAAGTAGTGCGTCAGCTTAGGGATCGATTGCCTCAGCAGTTTGATCCCATAAGTCCTTACCACAAATTTCCAAAAAAACTTACAGCTATCAGGAAACTCGGCGTGATGCAGTTTGATGATGTACCAGCGACGTCATCATATCAGTCTCACTACATGAAAAAACGTCTGTGTGGACAGTTCGGATCCACGCCATAGATTTTACGTGGAAACGCCGGGATAAAATCATAAGAAGGAATATAATTTAACTATCAATTTCCTGCCAGCCCGGTTAGCCTGCCAGCACGGCTTTCCGGACTGGGAAGGAGCGCCTGGTCCCCGGCACGAATCCGTCCGGCGGACTTGTGTCGAGGCCCGGTGAGCCGGCCAGTCTGTGATTGGTTTTTAGGCGGTTTTACATCTGCCTCGGCGAATGCGGGTTGGTTCCCCTTATTCCGCCTCAGCTACACTACGTCGTCGATTGCTGCGCAAACTTCTCCACATACGCGTACACCAACATTACTCTACCACGCGAACATAGGAGTTACACTCGTCTGGTGTGAGACGTTCCCTGGGGGAATCCACTGGGGCCGAACCGCACAATAACCATGAAAGAGTGGTTCGGTGTGGGGCGCTGGAGGGGTAAAGTGGACTGCGGTAGTCGTCGTGGGGTTCTGGACCACTGCGGCTGCGGCGGGGACGGAGCCTCTCCGTCGTTTCTAGGCCCCCGGGTAACATAAAATACAATACAATACAATAAATTTCCTTCAAAGAACGGTTGCACAGCGTCGTATAATGGATTCATCACAAATGTGGACAGTCGCCGGCTGCTAGGTTTGGCTACGTAAACTCCGTTTTTCCGTTTCTCTTCTCACGCTGCCATACCTATCGTATTCTTTCGGCACTGGAGTTTTTAGGCTTTTGAGATTTCTTTAGCTACAAACTTTCCTCTCACTTACGTTTTTTTCTTTAATTCTGACTACATTTACGAGTCCTGTGAGGCGATTTTTTTTTTAATTTTTCAGTTGAATACAGATTTTCATTTATATTTTTACTGTCTCATTTTGAGTGCTAGTACTGCTCCGTGTGCTCTTCGGAACCAAACTATCCTAATAAACGCATTTCCAGGCTACACCAATTTAAATTTAATTTTACAGAAAATTGATTCGTAACAGTGGCGCGTGTGTGCGTACACAGGTGCGATGACGACACGGGTGAAACAAGTATATCTACATCTGTATCTACATTTATACTCCGCAAGCCACCCAACGGTGTGTGGCGGAGAGCACTTTACGTGCCACTGTCATTACCTCCCTTCCCTGTTCCAGTCGCGTATGGTTCGCGGGAAGAACGACTGCCGGAAAGCCTCCGTGCGCGCTCGAATCTCTCTAATTTTACATCCGTGATCTCCTCGGGAGGTATATTTATGGGGAAGCAATATATTCGATACCTCATCCAGAAACGCAGCCTCTCGAAACCTGGAGAGCAAGCTACACCGCGATACAGACCGCCTCTCTTGCAGAGTCTGCCACTTGAGTTTGCAAAACATCTCCGTAACGCTATCACGCGTACCAAATAATCCTGTGAGGAAATGCGCCGCTCTTCTTTGGATCTCTTCTATCTCCTCTGTCAACACGACCTGGTACGGATCCCACACTGATGAGCAATACTCAAGTATAGGTCGAACGAGTGTTTTGTAACCCACCTCCTTTGTTGATGGGCAACATTTTCTAAGGACTTTCCCAATTAATCTCAACCTGGCACCCGCCTTAACAACAATTAATTTTATATGATCATTCCACTTCAAATCGTTCCGTACGCATACTCCCAGATATTTTACAGTCGTAACTGCTACCAGTGTTTGTTCCGCCATCATATAATCATACAATAAAGGATCCTTCTATATATGTAATCGCAATACATTACATTTGTCTATGTTAAGGGACAGTTGCCACTCACTGCATCAAGTGCCTATCCGCTGCAGATCTTCGTGCATTTCGCTGCAATTTTCTAATGCTGCAACTTCTCTGTACACTACAGCATCATGCGCGAAAAGCCGCATGGAACTTCCGACACTATCTAGTAGGTCATTTATATATATACTGTGAAAAGCAATGGTCCCATAACACTCCCCTGTGGCACGCCAGAGGTTACTTTAACGTCTGTAGACGTCTCTCCATTGGGAACAACACGCTGTGTTCTGTTTGCTAAAAACTGTTCAATCCAGCCACACAGCTGGCCTGATATTCCGTAGGCTCTTAGTTTGTTTATCAGGCAACAGTGCGGAACTCGAACGCCTTCCGGAAGTCAAGGAAAATGGCATCTACCCGGGAGCCTGTATATAATATTTTCTGGGTCTCCTGAACAAATAAAGCGAGTTGGGTCTCAACGATAGCTGTTTCCGGAATCCATGTTGATTCCTACAGAATAGATTCTGGGTTTGGAGAAATGACATGATACGCGAGCAGAAAAACATGTTCTAAAATTCTACAACAGATCGATGTCAGAGATACAGGCGTATAGTTTTGCGCATCTGCTCGACGTCCCTTCTTGAACCTTCCGTTCCCCTAGAGACTTGCGGTACACTGCGTGACAGTGTATCTGTCGCATGCTCTCAAAGATTGTTCGCGCATTATTAGTCGCGTGGTTGTCAGCCAGTCGAATCTTACAGTACTCTCTCCACGAGTAGACGTGTTAACGTCAAAATGTCGACAGGCGGGAGCGGCTTGATGGGGCAGACCCCTTCAGGTCAGGGGGTTTCACGCACGCGACTGCGAGAGGGTGGGGAGAGCTGCCGCGTAGCCGTGGGCGGCGGAAGCAAACAGCTGGCGCTGCGTTGTGGTGTGGTGTGATGTGATGTGATGCCTGATGTGCTGCGACGCGAGAGCACCGCGCCAATCAATAAGGCTGACACACACACACACACACACAGACAGCGGCACCTGGCCACCTGCCGTCTGGAGTCTGTACAGTACAGCCGGGAGCCGATTAGCGTCGCGGTCGCTGCCGCCCTGCTGTACACAATACCGTCTGTACTAAGCCATACTGTACTGTACTGTGCTCTGCTGTGCTGGAAGTCTCCATTTCCCCGGCTGCCGTGGTAGCGAGACGGCACTCAGGCGTAATGCCCCAAATCTTTCGCCTGCAAGCTGTACTGTGCTGGCCAGAAAACATCTTCACCAAACTCGCAACACTTTTTTTCGTACGAATTGTTTAAACAAAGCACCCTACAACTTCGGAGAAAAGATCGTCGGAGGTTTCGCACTGCGTTCTTAAGAAGTTCGAATGCTAATGTTTCTAATATTTACTACTGAAATAGGTGAGAATCTCGGTACTGCCCGGGTATTTCTTTATAGCTGCGCCCGAGACCCCATGTCCGTGTGTAACGCCGGAAATGCATATCCTCCTACTTCCATCTATACCTGAAGATTTGACATTTCTGTGTCTTTATATATTGTAATTGTTTTACAATTTGTATATATGTATATTTATCCATTTATGTCGATGTATAATTAGTTTGTTTTGTAAATATTATTTATATTTTTACGCTGGGCCTGGCCTAGGGAAAACGATGCTATCGAACGACTACATCGATAGGTCGTGTGGAGAACCAAAGTGCTTAGGATCTTTGGTAGTGTTAACTCTGCTGCATGGAGCGCGGGCAGAGAGAGTCTGGCTGGAATAGGGCGATGGAGCAGGTGTGTTGTGTGACGCTCCCGCGAGTTGCCGCGCTTTCGGGCTTTGGCACCATGTAATTGCGCTCGACTTGGTATGATAGTTTCTGACACGGTGTCGCCGACGGGAAGCATTAGCCAGCGCACATCAAGAGCCCGTTTCGCCCAGTGACAGTGTCGAGAAGAAGGCGCGCCAACATCCAGCTTCTGCAACAGCGACGGCCGACAATGAGTGACTGTCACCACCTCCTACCTCCTCGATCGACGACTGCAAACCCTGTATCAACCAACAAGGAAGACTAAAAGCACGTAAAGTTTTAGAACTGTATGGCACACCTCAGATTTTCAAACTGTTCCATTTGCCTCACAAAATTGCAGCAACTCAGCATGAACCTTTGTTGCTCATTGTCCCAATTGCATTACCAAGCAGGATCCCTTCCTTTTCTGGAATGAACCCGAGTGTCGTTGAAATTCATACGCCAGCATTAAATTAATATCATTCCATTTCACTGCTTTAATTTCAAAGTTCAGTTAAGGTATTCATAGCTGGCTACAATATTTAGATTCCACAAGCACAAATTAAGAGTGCGAGTTTTGTTACCATATTTTAGCTTGCCTGTGGCTGCAGCTCAGCTTGGTACGTACTAAATTTTACTATTGTTAATTGTTCAGAATCATTTAATTCAAGTTCAAAGTTAAATCTCTTATTTCTAAATTGCGTAGATTCAAGGAGCTTTTGAAATGATTGTTGAGGTAGCCAAGACCAACCTTATTTTATTGAATTTCGTAGTGCTTCAGAAACAAAGTTCACTATTAATTTCAGTCACTAAATTAACTTTCAGTTCTCCGGTTTTATTAATTCTTTTGCTAAATTAAGTCAGAGTGTAGCGAAATTTATTACTTCTGACAAACATTCAGTTTACACACAACACGTGTCAACCTTCAGTTGACACGCTTTTAGTGCTAATTGTATGTGCATTAATCTTTCATTTTCAGTTATTATAGTAGTTGTCCATAGGACTGGCGACCGTAATTTTCCCCAAATCTCAAATATCTAATTAATGCCAATTAATTGTTAACGTAACGGCCACACATTTACTTTCTTTATTAACTTTACCCCTTTTCAAAATTAATTTCTACCACCTTTATTTGCATTTTTCCTTTCCTTTAGATTTAACCCTTTCCTCCCTCTTTACCGACAGATTAACTTCGGTGACGATTGCTTTTCGCAAATTTCCATTAGGTTCACGCGGTTTAATTTTTCACTGTCATTAAGGTCGATAAGTGAGGGGGAGGTTACACATGGAATTTATTTTTGACTTAACGAAGCTTCCTTGTACGCAACGTTTGACATAGCACGATTGGGGACGTGAAAAAGAACTTTTTTACTACACTAACATCGGAGAGAGCCACGCAGAGCTTGTAATCTCCCCCTCCTCCCTCCTCATTCCTTCTATTGACCACATTAAGGAAAATCTTTTACGAAGATTTGAGAGGAGCGAAGATTATAATAAACTTTATAATTTACTTAGCTTGTCATGATGAGTTGGCTGCAGTTCTTCTTGTCTAAGGGGTCTGATAATTGAAGCTGAAAATGTCACATTTCAGGTCCTCAAGTTTGAAACGACCTAAATAAATTTGAAGATTGTTGTTGCAGAGTTTTTTTTTATTACATCTACAACTTTACTTCCGCCGTTTTGCAATAAACGGCAGTAGCGGCAAGTGGCGTTCAGATGGTTGGTCATAGGTATAGTACAATAAGCTTAGGCATCTGTAAACATAATGCCACAAAAATATTAGCCGATTTGTGATCGCATCATAAGGTTATTCTCGATTAAGTACGTCATCTTAAGTACCCATTTCTCACTATTTAGGGGAAGTTGTAATTTTCTGCTTTAACATGAAGAAAACTGCGGCTGTGGCTCTTAAAATGCTGGGTGAGACAAATAGTGGGGGAATTATTAGTGGAAGAACGTGCAGAGAATGTTTTCAACGCCTTAAGAACAGTGATTTTGATGTAGAAGACCGGCATGGCGGCGGACGACAGAACGTTGTCGTAGCTACTGAAACAGACGAAGACAGTCACAGGACATCATTATCGGAAGCAATTGATACGTTCGAGCCCAGCACTGAAATACAAACGGCCACAATACAGCGACAGACACGTAAAGGTAGTTTTGCAGCAGGTCAGTGCTCGACCCCGTGTCGCAAAACTCGTCAAAATATACATGGAAACGTTGAAATGAGAAATCCTATCCCTCCCGCCGTATTCTCCATATGTCGCTCTCTCTGACTACCACCTTTTTCGATCAGCGGCATACAGTCTGGCTGACCAGCTCTTCCGATCATATGAACAAGTGCAAAATTGAATCGATTCATGGATCCTCCACAAAAGACGCCTAGTTCTTCCGCCACGGGATTCATAGCTATCCGAAAGATGGGATAATGCAGTGGCTAGCGATGGGCAATACTATGAATCATAATTCTTTTGTAAGTTTTTCACAAATAATCCCCGAACTTCGAGAAAGAACCGTGGAAGCAAAGTTGTAGACCTGGACGCAAATATATTTTCTCACATTTTAACATATCATACAGCCTTTTGATTTTTCACATTAACAAATCCGAAATTACATTGAAACTTCCTGGCAGATTAAAACTGTGTGCCCGACCGAGACTCGAACTCGGGAGTTCGAGTCTCGGTCGGGCACACAGTTTTAATCTGCCAGGAAATTTCATATCAGCGCACACTACGCTGCAGAGTGAAATATCTCATTCTCGAAATTACATTGTTCGCACAAAATACCAAAATACATTCGATCAGATCAGAGACATGCTTAGGGCTGTGACACTCTGCGTAAAGAAGCATATTCCAAAGGTTTGACAGTGTTTTTCAACAAATGAATTTCTACTAGTTTCTGTTACATTGTTACTTTCGATTATTATTTCATAAATGAATCCATAAATAGACATTGTAACCAGAACAGTATTGCGTAATTAATAACAGAAATTTTAAGTATGCCACTAGTTCGTAATTTCAAATGTTTGTAAAAAAATATTTTGACTATACGTTCAGAACTAGTACTTATCAATTGTAACATCGAGACTAAACCATTTTACAAAGTAATTCATTTTCATACATTTTAGTTTGAAATATAACATACTGCGCATAAAATTATATGGAAGTTTTCAGAAATGCAATTGACATAATATGGACCTGAAACTAACTGACAGATTAAATCTGTGTGCCGGACCGACACTCGAACTCGGGACCTTTACCTTTCGCGGGCAAGTGCTCTACTTGAGCACTTGCCGGCGAAAGGCAAAGATCCCGAGTTCGAGTCTCGGTCCGGCACACAGTTTTAATCTGCCAGGAAGTTTCATATCAGCGCGCACTCCGCTGCAGAGTGAAAATCTCATTCTGGATAATATGGACCTGTCCAAAGTTCGAAAAATAATACTGGTATCGACAACTACTCTAAAGGAAAAGTAATACCACAGGAGGGTATCCCGTTACAACATGGTCGAGCGAAAAGCAGCTGACACTCAGATCAACGACCACAGCACGAAGCATCTGGTCTTGTGCTTTGTTTCTGGTCATGGCTTACGCTCACCAGCAATTGTACATGTGTAAAGTGAAATGGCGAACTGTTAGGAGTAAGAGGGATTCGGGGTTGAAGAGGAGTAAGTATTGGCAGTATTTTTGCATCCTTATTGCGACTTCTCTGTCCTCTGAATCCGTCAAATAACTTTGGTCGTGCTGTCTATGATAAGGTGAAAAAGAGAGTGAGGGTGATATAGGGTGATATATACGTGCGTACGATAGACGTCTTCCTTCAAATATATTTCTCTCTTTCATACCTCCTCTGCGTTACCACAGATGACGCGTCACTGATCTCATTAGTGCTAAGATTGCAGCACACGCGAGGTGCCTATTTGCTTCCACCGTACTGAGTGGAATGCATTAAGCTCTATGGAATGTTCACCAACCTGCAGTCTTCCACAGTTGTCCCCTGCGGAGAAAACAGCAAGTAGGTCGTGAATACGTTATCTTGAGGCTGTAAGAAACCCTTTGTGAGCAGCATGTAACGTTATTACTTAACACCTGTTGTTTAACATTTAAATGTAAAGGCAGTGGAAGGGCTGACCCAATAAAGTGAACATTTCAATTCAAATGTGTTTATTATTGTATTGTATTGTATGTTAACCGGGGACCTAGAAACGACGGAGAGGCTCCGTCCCCGCCGCAGGCGCAGTGGTCCACAAACCCACGACGACTACCGCAGTCCACTTCACCCCTCCGCTGCCCCACACTGAACCTAGGATTATTGTGCGGTTCGGTCCCCGGTCGACCCCCTCCCCTCCCCCCCCCCCCCTCCCCCCCCCCCTCCCCCCCCCAGGGAACGTCTCACACCAGACAACTGTAACCCCTATGTTTGTGTGGTAGAGTAATGGTGGTGTACGCGTACGTGGAGAACTTGTTTGCGCAACAATCGCTGACATAGTGTGACTGAGGCGAAATAAGGGGAACCAGCCCGCATTCGCCGAGGCAGATGGAAAACCGCTTAAAAACCATCCACAGACTGGCCGGTTCATCGGACCTCGACACAAATCCGCCGGACGGTTTCGTGCCGGGGTCCAGGCGCTCCTTCCCGCCCGGAAAGGCGTGCGTTAGACCGCACGGCCAACCGAGCGGGCATGTGTTTATTAACTATCAAAAACAATCTCACATAAAAATTGACAGACGCCACTCAGGCAAGATTATTTACGAAACACTCATTACATAATATCATAAGCAAGTTAATGAATCATTAGCGAGCGCTCTCCCATAAACATTGAGAAACGCCACTCAGGCAAAATATTAAGAAACTCTCTCACTAATTAAACCCAACTAACCTTCGGACATTACACACATCCATGCCCGAGACAGGATTCGAACCTGCGACCGTAGCAGTAGCGCAGTTTCAGACTGAAGCGCCTAGAACCGCTCGGCCACAGCGGCCGAGCGATCACTGTAGATCATCTTCAAACCTGTGTAGTTACGCCAGTAACCCGTATTGTCTCTTTCAGAACCTCATGTCAGAGTACTGTGTTTTGAAACTGAAATTAAAACACAGCACTCCGACATGAAGTTATGACAGACAAGACGTTGCTGACGCAACTACTCAGATCTGAAGATGATCCACAGAGACTGAAACATGTCAAGTAATTAAAAATGTGCAACTGAGACTGAAGATGATGATGATGATGATATTTGGTTTGTGGGGCGCTCAATTACCCGGTTTTCAATGCCCGTACAAATTCCCAACCGTTGCTCAGTCCAATATTGCCACTTTGAAGCACATATTTTGTAAAAAGCCATTGACATACATAGGCAAACGTCGTTTGTTGTTGCTTCACATTAGTCTGTTCTGTGCGCCGGTGAAGTTTCGAATCGTTCTGGCAGATGGCAGAGCCTTAGTACAGCGTCAAAGTGGCGTCCACTGTATATACGAGTCACGTTACAAGCAGCGTGAGGACAACACGAACACCCAGTCATCTCAAGGCAGGTGAAAATCCCTGACACCCCCTCCCGGGAGTCGAACCCGGGACCCCGTGCTCGGCAAGCGAGAACGCGACCGCGAGACCACGAGCTGCGGACTGAGACGGAAGAATAAATGCTCACCCCGTACTGCTCGCCTCTACGCTTACTGCTTCCGCCGACTTGCGGGATTGCAGACGTAGATGCAGACGTGCAGCCGGGGATCTACACGGTCTGTGTGGGTGGCATGACTTCGCGCAGTTGGCACACAGACACGCGGCCGGCGGCGCGCAGATTGGCCATCAAGCCAGGCGCTCTGCCGGCACAGAGGCGAGGCGCGGCGAGGCGAGGTGAGGACGATTTGCCGGCTCTGGCCGCGGGGGCCGCCTGCGCGTAATTACGCCGCCCTGCCCTGCTCTGCTCTGCTCTGCCTGGGCCGCCCTCGCTGTGAACAATCGCAGCCGGCAGACACCCTGCTCACCGCGCACCCCTCAGCCTCAGCAGCGGTGATGGCGCCTTTGATCGCGCGCTGTTCTTCCCTCGTCCCCCCGCGGCTCTCAGCCCTTCACGCTGTCCACTGCGGGCCGGGCGGGCCCTTGCAAGAAAGACTGAAACGCCGGCCCTCGCCGCCCACTTTGCATCTCCATCCGTGTCAGCTGCGGAGGCGCCTGTGGCGCGGGCAGACCGCTCTGTTGCCTGGCTCCTTCTTTCTGCTCCGGAGCAGGCTTTGTTTCCCGACTGAAAACTTCAGTGTGAACTCGCCAACATATTCCTGTTTCCGAAATAAAAAGACGTACATCATGTGGATTTTTCTTGTCTCACTGCACGAAAACCTGAGACATCAGTTGTTGTTGTTGTGGTCTTCAGTCCTGAGACTGGTTTGATGCAGCTCTCCATGCTACTCTATCCTGTACAAGCTTCTTCATTCCCAGTACCTACTGCAACCTACATCCTTCTGAATCTGCTTAGTGTATTCATCTCTTGGTCTCCCTCTACGATTTTTACCCTCCACGCTGCCCTCCAATACTAAATTTGTGATCCCTCGATGTCTCAGAACATGTCCTACCAACCGATCCCTTCTTCTAGTCAAGTTGTGCCGCAAACTCCTCTTCTCCCCAATTCTATTCAATACCTCCTCATTAGTTATGTGATCTATCCATCTAATCTTCAGCATTCTTCTGTAACACCACATTTCGGAAGCTTCTATTCTCTTCTTGTCTAAGCTATTTATCGTACACGTTCCACTTCCATACATGGCTACACTCCATACAAATACTTTCAGAAACGACTTCCTGACATTTAAATCTATACTCGATGTTATCAAATTTGCCGGCCGCGGTGGCCGTGCTGTTCTAGGCGCTGCAGTCCGGAACCGTGGGACTGCTACGGTCGCCGTTTCGAATCCTGCCTCGGACATGGATGTGTGTGATGTGCTTAGGCTAGTTAGGTTTAAGTAGTTCTAAGTTCTAGGGGACTGATAACCTAAGATGTTAAGTCCCATAGTGCTCAGACCCATTGGAACCATTTTCGTTAACAAATTTTTCTTCTTCACAAACGCTTTCCTTGCCATTGCCAGTCTACATTTTATATCCTCTCTACTTCGATCATTATCAGTTATTTTGCTCCCCAAATAGCAAAACTCTTTTACTACTTTAAGTATCTCATTTCCTCAGCATCACCCGACTTAATTCGACTACATTCCATTATCCTCGTTTTGCTTTTGCTGGTGTTCATCTTATACCCTCCTTTCAAGACACAGTCCATTCCGTTCAACTGCTCTTCCAAGTCCTTTGCTGTCTCTGAAAGAATTACAATGTCATCGGCGAAGCTCAAAGTTTTTATTTCTTCTCCATGGATTTTAATACCTACTCCGAACTTTTCTTTTGTTTCCTTTATTGCTTGCTCAGTACACAGATTGAATAACATCGGGGATAGGCTACAACCCTGTCTCACTCCCTTCCCAACCACTGCTTCCCTTTCATACCCCTCGACTCTTATAACTGCCATCTGGTTTCTGTACAAATTGTAAATAGCCTTTCGCTCTCTGTATTTTACCCCTGCCACCTTCAGAATTAGAAAGAGAGTATTCCAATCAACATTGTCAAAAGCATTCTCTAAGTCTACAAATGTTAGAAACGTAGGTTTGCCTTTCCTTAATCTTTCTTCTAAGATAAGTCGTAGGGTCAGTATCGCCTCACGTGTTCCAACATTTGTACGGAATCCAAACTGATCTTCCCCGAGGCCGGCTTCTACCTGTTTTTTCCATTCCTCTGTAAAGAATTCGCGTTAGTATTTTGCAGCTGTGACTTATTAAACTGATAGTACGGTCATTTTCACATCTGTCAACACCTGCTTTCTTTATATTCTTCTTGAAGTCTGAGGGTATTTCGCCTGTCTCATACATCTTGCTCACCAGATGGTAGAGCTTTGTCAGGACTGGCTCTCCCAAGGCTGTCAGTAGTTCTAATGGAATGTTGTCTACTCCGGGGGCCTTGTTTCGACTCAGGTCTTTCAGTGCTCTGTCAAACTCTTCACGCAATATCATATCTCCCATTTCATCTGTTATGAAACGCAAATTTTCCGGATCTCAGCTCGCTCTGTTCCTCCATGAGATCCACATCGCAGTGGACAACGGCGCTCAGGTTGATGCCGTGTTCCTTGACTTCAGTAACGCATTTGACACCGTCCCGCACTGCCGTTTAGTGAGAAAACATGAGCTTACCGAGTATCGGGCCGGATTCACGACTGGATTCAAGACCACTGCAGATAAAAATCGACATATTGCTCTCGCTCTCTCCCTTCTTTGACAGTCTTCTGACTAGTTCGACGCGGCCCAGCGACACTTCCTCTCCTGTGCTTACCCTTCATCTCAGAGCAGAACTTGCAACTTAAGAATGTCGTTCAATAAGTAATGTCCCACATTTTTTGTAAATAGCCATTGATATACATAGGCAAACGTCCTTTGTTGTTCTACATCTGCATCTACATTTATACTCCGCAAGCCACCCAACGATTCCAATCGCGTATGGTTCGCGGGAAGAACGACTGCCGGAAAGCCTCCGTGCGAATCTCTCTAATTTTACATTCGTGATCTCCTCGGGAGGTATATTTAGGGGTAAGCAATATATTTGATACCTCATCCAGAAACGCAGCCTCTCGAAACCTGGACAGCAAGCTACACCGCGATACAGACCGCCTCTCTTGCAGAGTCTGCCACTTGAGTTTGCAAAACATCTCCGTAACGCTATCACGCGTACCAAATAACCCTGTGACGAAACGCGCCGCTCTTCTTTGGATCTTTTCTATCTCCTCTGTCAACCCGACATGGTACAGATCCCACACTGATGAGCAATACTCAAGTATAGGTCGAACGAATGTTTTGTAAGCCACCTCCTTTGTTGATGGACCACATTTTCTAAGGACTCTCCCAATTAATATCAACCTGGCACCCGCCTTACCAACAATTAATTTCATATGATAATTCAATTTCAAATCGTTCCGTACGCATACTTCCTGATGTTTTACAGAAGTAACTGCTACCAGTGTTAGTTCCGCTATCATATAATCATACAATAAAGGATCCTTCTTTCTATGTATTCGCAATACATTAGATTTGTCTATGTTAAGGATCAGTAGCCACTCCCTGCACCAAGTGCCTATCCGCTGCAAATCTTACTGCATTTCGCTGCAATTTTTAATGCTACAACTTCTCTGTATACTACAGCATCATCAGGGAAAAGCAGCAAGGAACTCCCGACAGTATCTACTAGGTCATTTATGTATATTGTGAAAAGCAATGGTCCCATAACACTCCCCTATGTTGCTTCACATTAGTCTGTTCTCTGCGACGGTGAAGTTTCGAACCGTTCTGGCAGATGGCAGAGCCTTAGTACAGCGTCAGAGTGGAGTCTACTGTATATACGACTCACGTTACAAGCAGCGTGCTGTCATTCAATTCTTGTGTGCTGAAAACGAATCCGTGGTGAGCATGCAAAAAAGCTTGTGTGCAGTGTATGACGGTGCTGCAGTTGATAGGAGTACATTTGGGCAATTCGCAAAGAAAGTTATAGCCTCAGGAAATGCAGAAACAGAGCTCCATGATCAGCCACGCTCGGGACGTCCTGTCACAGCCTCTGGACATCATTGTCTCATACACGCTACAATCTGGACCTGGCAACCTCGGACTTCGATCTCTTAGGGCCGCTTAAAGATTCTCTACGGGGAACATACTTTGAAGATCACGAGAGTGTCAGTCATGCAGTGAAAACGTGGCTACGCCTACAGGACAAGGGCTTTTACCAGCAGAGAATAAACGCTTTTCCACAACGTTGCCGTACGGCCATAGAACGCGATGGAGACTACGTAGGAAAAAAAGGACATGGACAAGACATGTTGATGTATATTGTCACCAAATTCGGACTCTTAAGAACAAATATGTTCTGAGAAAAAAAATGCCGGGGTTTAGTCATTGAACGACCCTCGTACATTCTCAATTATTTGGCGGACGTAACTCCGTCTTCCTCGACAGTTTTCACCCTCTACAGTTCCCTCTATTACCATGGAAGTTATTCCCTGTTGTTTTAACAGATGTCCTATCGTCATGTCCCTTCTCCTTATCAGTGTTCCCAGGGTTGCTTTCCAGCCGATTCTGTGGATAACCTCCTCATTCCTTACCTTATCAGTCCACCTAAGTTTCAGCATTCTTTTGTAACACCACATCTCAAATGCTTCGATTCTGTTACGTTCCAGTTATCCCAAAGCCCGTTTTTTACTACCAGACAATGCTGTGTTCCAAACGTACATTCTCAGAAATTTCTTCCTGAGGTTAATGCCTGTATTTGATGCTAGTACACTTTTTGCCAGTGCTAATCTGCTTCTTACGTCCTCTTTGCTCCTTACGTCACAGATTATTTTGCTGCCTAGGTAGTTGAATTCCTCGACATTGTCTACTTCGTGAGCCCCATTACTTTCGCCTTTCTTCCGTTTACTGTCAATCAATACTCTGTACCCATTCAACAGTTCATTCCAGTCGACATATCCTGTAATTCCCCTTCACTTTCACTGAGGATAGCAACGTCATCAGCGAATCTTCTCACTTATAACCTTTCACCTTGAATTTTAATATCTCACTCGAAGATTTCTTTCACTTCTGTCTTTGTTTCTTGATTTCCGGAAAGCATTTGACTCCGTGCCACACCTACGCTTCTTGTCGAAAGTACGATCGTATGGGGTATCAAATGAAATTTGTGACTGGATTGAGAACTTTTTGGTGGGGAGAACACAGCATGTTATCTTGGATGGAGAGTCATCGTCAGACGTAGAAGTAACTTCACGTGTGTGTTCCAGGCAAATGTGTTGGGACCCTTGCTGTTCATGTTGTATATCAATGACTTTGCAGACAATATCAATAGTAACCTCAACTTTTTCTATATGACGCAGTCGTCTAAGTATTGTCTAAAAGTAGCTGCATAAATATCTCTCAGATCTTGGCAAGATTTCAATGTGGTGCACAGAATCGCGACATGCTTTACATGTTCAGAAACGTAAAATTGTCCGCTTCACAAAACGAAAAAACGTAGTATCCTATGACTATAATACCAATGAGTCACTGTTGGAATCGGTCAACCAATACAAATACCTATATGTAACACTTTGTACTGATATGAAACGGAATGATCACAAGAGCACAGTTGTGTGAAAAGCAGGTAGTATACTTCGGTTTATTCGTAGAATACTTGAGAAGTTCTATCAGTATACAAAGGAGATTGCTTACAAATCACTAGTGCACAAGTGTGTGGGATCTGTACTAAATAGGACTAACAGGGGATATTGAAGGTGTACAGGGAAGGGCAGCACGGATAGTCACAGGTTTGTTTGACCCGTGGGAGAGTGTCACAGCGATGCTGAAGCAACTGAACTGGAAGACTCTTGAAAGTAGACGTAAACTATTCCGAGAAAGTCTATTAACCAGCTTCAAATGATGGCTCTAGAAATGCACTACAACTCTCTGCGTATCGCTCACATAGGGATCGTGAGGATAACTTTAGAATAAGTACTGCATGCACAGAGGCATTCAGTCAGTCATTCATTCCTCTATCCGTACGTGAAAGGAACACGAAGAGACCCTAACAACCGGGACATTTGGACGTACACTCTGCCATGCAATTCACGGCGGTTTGCAGAGTATAGATGTAGATGTAGATGCAGATTGAACAGGAGGTGCGAAAGACTACATGCCTGTGTTATACCCTTTTTATTCCGAGCACTTCGTTCTTGGTCTCTCACTCTTATTGTTCCCTTTTGGTTCTCGTATATGTTGAGTACAGCCCATGTTTCCCTATAGTTTTCCCCTACTATTTTCAAAATTTCGAACACCTAGCACTGTTCTACATTCTCGAATACTTTTTCCAGGTCGACATATCCTATGAACGTGTCTTGATTTTTCTTCGCCCTTGCTTCCATTATCAACCGCGTCAGAATTGCCTCTCTGGTGCCTTTACCTCTCCTAAAGCCAAACTGACCGTCATCTAACAAATCGTCAATTTTCTTTTCCCTTTTCTGTATCTTATTCTTGTAAGCAATTTCGATGCATGTACTGTTTTGCAGATTGCGCGATAGTGCACGTACATATCGCTCCCTGCCACTTTCGGAATTGTGTGGATGATATTTTTCAGAATTCTGATGGTATATCGCCAGTCTATACATTGTAATGTGAATGTCGTTTCGTTGCCACTTCCCCCAGTGATTTTAAAAATTCCGATGGAATTTTATCTAGGAGTATTTCTTTTCCTTATTCGATCTTAAGTCCTCCAAAGCTCTTTTAAATTCCAACTCTAATACTAAATTCCCCATCTCTTCCCTGTCGACATCCGTTTCTTCTTCTATCCCTCCCCTCAAAGAGGAATTCAATGTACTCCTTCCATCTATATGCTCTCTCCTCTGCATCGAACAGTAGAATTCCCACTGGACTATTAATGTTACCACCATTGCTTGTATTTTCACCGAAGGTTACTTTGAATTTCTTATATGCTGAGTCAGTTCTTCGGACAATCAATTCTTTTTCGATTTCTTCATATTTTTCATACAGCCATTTCACCTTAACTTCGCTACACTTACTATTTATTTCATTCGTAAGTGCTTGTACTTCTGTGTTCCTGATTTTTTCTGAACATTTTTGTACTTCTTTCTTCCGTCGATCATTTGAAGTATTTCTTCCGTTACGCATGGTTTCTTCGCTGTTACCTTATTTGTACTTACGTTTTTCATTCCAACTTCTGTGATCGCTCTTTTTAGAGATGTCTATTCCTCCTCAACTGAAATGCCTACAGAGCTATTCATCTGATTTTGTCCATTATAAACGGTTTTTTTGGAAGCCTGCGACTGTAGGAATAATGGGTTTGCTTATAAACAACTTTCTGTTACCAGTCACGATTTTCTTTTCTTTACGTTTCGCACGACGCCTTTCCGGAAATTATTCCCCTTTTCAAGTGTGTATTTTTTTATACTATGCCATTATTTCGTCATGTTTTCGATTTGTGAGGTTCTGCGTTGTTTAGTTGAATTTCAGTTTTTTTACTAAGAAAACATAAATTCAACAAAACAACGCAGAACCTCACAAATCGAAAACATTACAAAAGAATGGAATACTACAAAGAAATGCACACTTGAAAATGCTCATCATTTCCCGAAACGCATAGTGTAAAACATAAATAAAAGAAAATCGAGACTGGTAGCAGGAAATTCTTTATAAATAAACCCAGAGCTATTCATTATCGCAGTATCTATGGCCTCAAAGAACATTCCTTAGTATTTCCGTATTTCAGTTCCTTACACATTGTTTCTTCCTGACTAGTCTCTGGAACTTCAGCCTACTCTTCATCATCACTGAATTGTTATCTGAGTCTACGTGTGTTCCTGAATACATCTTACAATCCAATGTCAGATTCCGGAATCTCTGCCGGACTGTGATGAAATCTAACTGGAACTTTCCCAAATACACCTTCTGCTCTTGTTATTCTTGAACAGAATATTCGCTATTACTAGCTGAAATCTATTGGAGAACTCAAGTAGTCGTTCTCTCATTCCTACTATGAATCCCATATTCTGACGTAACACTTTCTTTGAGTCCTACCCCTACAACCGTATTCCAGCCCCTCATGACTTTTAGGCTTTCATCTCCTTTTACGTACTGAATTACTCATTCAATATCCTTATATACTTTTTCGTTTATCTGCCTTCGTCTTGTGACGTCGGCACGTATACCTGAGCTGTTGTTTTCGGTCTTGGTTTGCTGTCGATTCTGATGACAACAACCGTAATACAGAACTGTTCACAGTAAAACACTCACTGCCTACCATCCTATTCATAACGAATCCTTCTCGGGTTATACAATTTTTTTGATTTTGATATTACTGTATATTCATCTGAGTAAAAATCCTTGTCCTCTTTCGATTTCGCTTTAGTGACCCCAACTATATCTAGATTGAGCCGTAATGGAACAAAATTGAGAGCTGTAACGATAATTTCGGGAGTACCCCAATGAAGTGTTACAGGACCGTTGCTGTTTACGATGTATATAAATGGTATACTAGAAAGCATCGGAAGCTCTTGAAGTCTCTTCCAGATGATGCGGTTGTCTATAAGAAAATTGCAACGCCAGAAGACAGTAGCGATTTGCAGAATTATCTGGCGAGGATTGATGGCTGGTGCAGGCTGCGGCATGTGACATTGAGCGTCAACAAATGTCACACACTGTGCATGCGCAGGAAAGGAGATCCACTACTGTGCAACTACACTATTGACGATAAATTGCTGGAAACAGTGTCTGCCATAAAATATCTATGAGTAACTACACTCCTGGAAATTGAAATAAGAACACCGTGAATTCATTGTCCCAGGAAGGGGAAACTTTATTGACACATTCCTGGGGTCAGATACATCACATGATCACACTGACAGAACCACAGGCACATAGACACAGGCAACAGAGCATGCACAATGTCGGCACTAGTACAGTGTATATCCACCTTTCGCAGCAATGCAGGCTGCTAATCTCCCATGGAGACGATCGTAGAGATGCTGGATGTAGTCCTGTGGAACGGCTTGCCACGCCATTTCCACCTGGCGCCTCAGTTGGACCAGCGTTCGTGCTGGACGTGCAGACCGCGTGAGACGACGCTTCATCCAGTCCCAAACATGCTCAATGGGGGACAGATCCAGAGATCTTGCTGGCCAGCGTAGTTGACTTACACCTTCTGTTGGAACAGCAAGTTCCCTTGCCGGTCTAGGAATGGTAGAACGATGGGTTCGATGACGGTTTGGATGTACCGTGCACTATTCAGTGTCCCCTCGACGATCACCAGTGGTGTCGGCCAGTGTAGGAGATCGCTCCCCACACCATGATGCCGGGTGTTGGCCCTGTGTGCCTCGGTCGTATGCAGTCCTGATTGTGGCGCTCACCTGCACGGCGCCAGACACGCATACGACCATCATTGGCACCAAGGCAGAAGCGACTCTCATCGCTGAAGACGACACGTCTCCATTCGTCCCTCCATTCACGCCTGTCGCGACACCACTGGAGGCGGGCTGCACGATGTTGGGGCGTGAGCGGAAGACGGCCTAACGGTGTGCGGGACCGTAGCCCAGCTTCATGGAGACGGTTGCGAATGGTCCTCGCCGATACCCCAGGAGCAACAGTGTCCCTAATTTGCTGGGAAGTGGCGGTGCGGTCCCCTACGGCACTGCGTAGGATCCTACGGTCTTGGCGTGCATCCGTGCGTCGCTGCGGTCCGGTCCCAGGTCGACGGGCACGTGCACCTTCCGCCGACCACTGGCGACAACATCGATGTACTGTGGAGACCTCACGCCCCACGTGTTGAGCAATTCGGCGGTACGTCCACCCGGCCTCCCGCATGCCCACTATACGCCCTCGCTCAAAGTCCGTCAACTGCACATACGGTTCACGTCCACGCTGTCGCGGCATGCTACCAGTGTTAAAGACTGCGATGGAGCTCCGTATGCCACGGCAAACTGGCTGACACTGACGGCGGCGGTGCACAAATGCTGCGTAGCTAGCGCCATTCGACGGCCAACACCGCGGTTCCTGGTGTGTCCGCTGTGCCGTGCGTGTGATCATTGCTTGTACAGCCCTCTCGCAGTGTCCGGAGCAAGTATGGTGGGTCTGGCACACCGGTGTCAATGTGTTCTTTTTTCCATTTCCAGGAGTGTATTTAGAGCTATCTTACGTGGAATGACGACACAAGTACTAGGAAAAGGAGACGCCAGACTAAGATTCATAATAAGAATCTTAAGAAAACCTAACTCATCCACGAAAGAAGTGGCTTACAAAATCGTTCGACCGACTCTTTAGTATTGCTCATAATTCTACGTTATCAGGTAGGACTGATACAAGAGACATTTCGTCGCGGAATCGTTTAGTCGGCGCGGGAGTGTTACAGAGATGCCCAACAAACTCGTGACAGACGCTACAAGAGAGGCGTTGCGCATTACGGAGATATCTGTTATTGAAATTTCAAGAGAGCAGTTTTCGTGATCGGACGGTATATCACTTCCATATACATCTCACGAAATGTTCACGACGGGAAAATTCGAGCAATTAGAGCCAATACAGGGGTTTATCGACAGTCATGCTTCCCATGCGCCTTTAGTGAATGGATCAGGACAGGGGGGATGAGTTAGTGGTACCTGAAGTACCCTCCTGAATGCACCATCTGTAGTCTTGGGGAGTACTGATGTAGATGAAGGTTATGGAACGATGATAAAAGGATTTACTAGGGTGCTGTGTCCTCCGGAATATACGAATCACAGCCTTACGTGCAAAGGTCACAAATGGTGCAGGCTGAACACAGGAAGAACGCAGATACAGGAACCATTGGTATAACAGTTGTAAATTGTCGTAGCTGTGTTGGGAAAGTACCAGAGCACCAAGCGCTAATAGAAAGCACTGATGCTCAAATCGTTACAGGCACTGAAAGCTGGCTAAAATTGGATATAAGCTCAGCCGAAATTTTTTCGAAAGAACCTAACGGTGTTCCGAAAGGAAAGGCTAAACACTGTTGACGGTGGCGTGTTTGTTACTGTCAGAAGTAGTTTATCTTGTCACCAAATCGAAGTAGATACTTCCTGTGAGTTAGTATGAGCAGAGGTCATTGTGGGCAACCGGAATAAAATAATAATTGGATCCTTTTACCGAACTCCCAATCAGATGATACACTTGCTGAAAGGTTTAAAGAAAACTTGAGTTTGATTTCAAACACGTACTCGACTGATACGATTATAGTTGGTGGTGACTTTAATTCACCCTCCATATGTTGGCGAAAATACATGTTTAATTCCGGAGGTACGCATAAAATATCATCCGAAATTGTGCTAAACGCATTCTCTGAAAATTATTTCGAGAAGTTAGTTCATGAGCCCACGCGAATAGTAAACAGTTGTGAAAACACACTTGACCTCCTAGCAACAAATAATCTTGAGTTAATAACGAGCATCAAAACAGATTCAGGGATTAGCGAACACAGGGTTGTCGTAGCGAGACTGAATACTGTAATCCCCAAATGCTCAAAAAATAAGCGAAAAATATACCTATTCAAAAAAGCAGAAAAAATTTCACTTGACGCCTTCCTGAGAGACAATCTCCACTCATTCAAAAATGATAATATCAGTGTAGACCAGATGTAGCTTAAATTCAAAGAAATAGTATCGGCAGCAATTGAGAGATTTATACTAAATACATTAACAAACGAAGGAGTTGATCCTCCTTGGTACACAAAACGGGTTAGAACACTGTTGCAGAAACAACGAAACAAACATGCCAAATTTAAACAGACGCAAAATCCCCAAGATTGATGATCTTTTACAGAAGCTCGCAATTTAGCGCGGACTACAATGCTACATGCTTATAACAGTTTCCACAACGAAACTTTGTCGCAAAACCTGGCAGAAACCCAAAGAGATTCTGGTCGTAACCTAACCTAACCTGGGAGAAAATCCAAAGATATTCTGGTCGTAAGTGAACTATGTTAGCGGCAAGAAACAATCAATGCCTTCTCTGCGCAATAGCAATGGAGATACTATCGAAGACAGTGCTGCCAAAACAGAGTTACTAAACACAGCCTTCCGAAATGCCTTCACAAAAGAAGACTAAGTAAATATTCCAGAATTCGAATAGAGAACAGCTGCCAACACGAGTAACGTAGAAGTAAATATCCTCGGAGTAGTGAACCAACTTAAATCACATAATACGAGGGCAGTTCAATAAGTAATGCAACACATTTTTTTCTGAAACAGGGGTTGTTTTATTCAGCATTGAAACACACCAGGTTATTCCCCAATCTTTTAGCTACACAACACTATTTTTCAACGTAATCTCCATTCAATGCTACGGCCTTACGCCACCTTGAAATGAGGGCCTGTATGTCTGCACGGTACCATTCCACTGGTCGATGTCGGAGCCAACGTCGTACTGCATCAATAACCTATTCATCATCCGCGTAGTGCCTCCCACGGATTGCGTCCTTCATTGGGCCAAACATATGGAAATCCGACGGTGCGAGATCGGGGCTGTAGGGTGCATGAGGAAGAACAGTCCACTGAAGTTTTGTGAGCTCCTCTCGGGTGCGAAGACTTGTGTGAGGTCTTGCGTTGTCATGAAGAAGGAGAAGTTCGTTCTGATTTTTGTGCCTACGAACACGCTGAAGTCGTTTCTTCAATTTCTGAAGAGTAGCACAATACACTTCAGTTTGATCGTTTGACCATGGGGAAGGACATCGAACAGAATAACCCCTTCAGCGTCCCAGAAGACTGTAACCATGACTTTACCGGCTGAGGGTATGGCTTTAAACTTTTTCTTGGTATGGGAGTGGGTGTGGCGCCACTCCATTGATTGCCGTTTTGTTTCAGGTTCGAAGTGATGAACCCATGTTTCATCGCCTGTAACAATCTTTGACAAGAAATTGTCACCCTCAGCCACATGACGAGCAAGCAATTCCGCACAGATGGTTATCCTTTGCTGTTTATGGTGTTCGGTTAGACAACGAGGGACCCAGCGGGAACAAACCTTTGAATATCCCAACGGGTGAACAATTGTGACAGCACTACCAACAGAGATGTCAAGTTGTGCACTGAGTTGTTTGATGGTGATCCGTCGATCATCTCGAACGAGTGTGTTCGCACGCTCCGCCATTGCAGGAGTCACAGCTGTGCACGGCCGGCCCGCACGCGGGAGATCAGACAGTCTTGCTTGACCTTGCGGCGATGATGACACACGCTTTGCCCAACGACTCACCGTGCTTTTGTCCGCTGCCAGATCACCGTAGACATTCTGCAAGCGCCTATGAATATCTGAGATGCCCTGGTTTTCCGCCAAAAGAAACTCGATCACTGCCCGTTGTTTGCAACGCACATCCGTTACAGACGCCATTTTAACAGCTCTGTTCAGCGCTGCCACCTGTCGGAAGTCAATGAAACTATACGAGACGAAGCGGGAATGTTTGAAAATATTCCACAAGAAATTTCCGGTTTTTTCAACCAAAATTGGGCGAGAAAAAAAAATGTGTTGCATTACTTATTGAACTGCCCTCGTAAAAGCAAGTCATTTGGTCCCGTCTGTATACCAATTAGGTTCCTTTCGGATTATGCTGATGCCTTAGCTCCATACTTAACAATTATATACAACCGTTCACTCGACGAAAGATCCGTACCCAAAGACTGGAAAGTTGCCCAAGTCACATCAATATTCAAGAAAGGTAGTAGGAATAATCCACTAAATTACAGACCCATATCTTTAACGTCGATATGCAGCAGGATTTTAGAACATATATTGTGTTCGAACATTTTGAATTACCTCGAAGAAAATAGTCTATTGACACATAGTCAACAGGGTTTAGAAAACATCGTCCTGTGAAACACAACTAGCTCTTCATTCACATGAAGTGTTGAGTGCTATTGACAAGGGATTTCAGATCGATTCCGTATTTCTGGATTTCCGGCAGGCTTTTGACACTGTACTACACAAGCGGCTCGTAGTGAAATTGCGTGCTTATGGAATATCGTCTCAGTTATGTGACTGGATTTCTGATTTCCTGTCAGAGAGGTCACAGTTCGTAGTAACTGACGCAAAGTCATCGAGTAAAACAGAAGTGATTTCTGGCGTTCCCCAAGATAGTGTTGGAGGCCCTTTGCTGTTCCTCATCTATATAAACGGTTTTGGAGGTAATATGAGCAGCCGTCTTCGGTTGTTTGCAGATGACGCTGTCGTTTATCGACTAATAAACTCATCAGAAGATCAAAACAAACTGCAAAACTATTTAGAAAAGATATGTGAATGGTGCGAAAAGTGGCAGTTGACCCTAAATAACGAAAAGTGTGAGGTCATCCACATGAGTGCTAAAAGGAACTCGTTAAACTTCGGTTACACGATAAATCAGTTTAATCTAAAAGCCGTAAATTCAATTAATACCTAAGTATTACAATTACGAACAACTTAAATTGGAAGGAACACATAGAAAATGTCGTGGGGAAGGCAAACCAAACACTGCGTTTTATTGTCAGGACACTTAGAAAGTGTAACAGACCTACTACGCTTGTCCGTCCTCTTTTAGAATACTGCTACGCGGTATGGGATCCTTACCAGATAGGACTGACGGAGTACATCGAAAAAGTTCAAAGAAAGGTAGCACGTTTTGTATTATCGCGAAGTATGGGGGAGTAAAATGGTACAGGATTTGGGCTGGACATCGTTAAAAGAAAGGCGTTTATCGTTGTGACAGAATCTTCTCACGAAATTCTAATCACCAACTTTCTCCGCCGAATGCGAAAATATTTTTTTGACACCGACCTACATAGGGGGAAACGATCACCACGATAAAATAAGGGAAATCAGAGCTCATATTTAAAGATATAGGTGTTCATTGTTTCCGCGCGCTATACGAGATCGGAATAAGAAAGAATTGTGAAGATGGTTTGATGAACCCTCAGCCAGGCACTTAAATGTGATTTGCAGAGTAGCCAGCAGATGTAGATGTAGATGAGTGCCGAATTGCCTAGTACTCAGACTTAACTGAGACACGGCTAGCGTCCAGACGGGGCGCCACCCAGCCAACGCTATTATATGCATCCAGTCTAATTCACACGAAGAGCTCTCAGGTGGACATGCATCCACCAAACGCGATCAGCTCTACTCAGACAGTATGTGCATAGTATTCTGTCAGTATTAGCTCAGAGTATCAGCAGTACACCAAGACAGCACGACGAGCGTCTCTGCAGCCACCGCAGGCAGGCGGTGTGCACTCAGCTCTTGTGAGACCAGTTGAGGAGCAGCTTGATGGGGAAGTAGAGTCTCCGGTCACGAAAACTGACCACATGCCCCTCCATATCCGCATCCGGTGACGCCTGTAGGCTGAGGATGACACAGCAGTCGGTCGATACCGTTGGGCCTTGAAGGCGTGTTTGAGCGTTTTTAGTTTAGTGTATTGGAGCGAGGCATGGCCGAAGCTTAGAGTAACCTCTGGCGTGCCACAGGGGAGTGTTATGGGACCATTGCTTTTCACAATATATATAAATGACTTAGTAGATAGTGTCGGAAGTTCCATGCGGCTTTTCGCGGATGATGCTGTAGTATACAGAGAAGTTGCTGCATTAGAAAATTGTAGCGAAATACAGGAAGATCTGCAGCGGATAGGCACTTGGTGCAGGGAGTGGCAACTGACCCTTAACATAGACAAATGTAATGTATTGCGAATACATAAAAAGAAGGATCCTTTATTGTATGATTAGATGATAGCGGAACAAACACTGGTAGCAGTTACTTCTGTAAAATATCTGGGAGTATGCGTACGGAACGATTTGAAGTGGAATGATCATATAAAATTAATTGTTGGTAAGGCGGGTACCAGGTTGAGATTCATTGGGAGAGTGCTTAGAAAATGTAGTCCAGCAAAAAAGGAGGTGGCTTACAAAACACTCGTTCGACCTATACTTGAGTATTGCTCATCAGTGTGGGATCCGTACCAGGTCGGGTTGACGGAGGAGATAGAAAAGATCCAAAGAAGAGCGGCGCGTTTCGTCACCGGGTTATTTGGTAACCGTGATAGCGTTACGAAGATGTTTAATAAACTCAAGTGGCAGACTCTGCAAGAGAGGCGCTCTGCATTGCGGTGTAGCTTGCTGTCCAGGTTTCGAGAGGGTGCGTTTCTGGATGAGGTATCGAATATATTGCTTCCCCCTACTTATACCTCCCGAGGAGATCACGAATGTAAAATTAGAGAGATTAGAGCGCGCACGGAGGCTTTCCGGCAGTCGTTCTTCCCGCGAACCATACGCGACTGGAACAGGAAAGGGAGGTAATGACAGTGGCACGTGAAGTGCCCTCCGCCACACACCGTTGGGTGGCTTGCGGAGTATCAATGTAGATGTAGATGTAGATGTCTCGCCTCGTGCGGCTACGTCTGCACGCTGCCCTCAACTCGGCGCTGCCTGCGATGTAGGCAGCCCGGCACTCATCTACGTATGACCTAGTGCCTCAGCTACCGGATGACGAAGAAAGTACGAGGGCTGTTCAGAAAGTAAGGTACGATCGGTCGCGAAATGGAAACCACACGAAAATAAAAAAAAAATTTATTCGCAACAGTTAGCCACACCTTCCAGCTACCTGTCCAAGTAGTCGCCGCTCCGACTTTGACATTTGTCGTGGCGTTGTACAATCTTTCCAACACCCTCGTCACAGAAAACAGCCGCCTGTGCTTTCTGCCAATTCTATCCGCTGGTCCGCCTTTCGTTGTTTGTGCCAAAATGTTGTCTTAATAGCCAGTGGTTCATGTGAGCAGAGATTAACATCCCGAGGGAGCCAATTAAGGGCAGTATTGTGCATGATCAAACACTTGCCATCGAAAACGCTGAAGGAGTGTCTTCATTGCCCCTGCAGAATGCGGCTGAAAATTATCTTGAAGAAAGACAAAGCTAAGGGTGAACCAAAACCATTCTGAATTCCAGCATTACCGATGGAGGGCGCCGCGAACATGTAAGTGCTTTTCAGCCGGGTGTCCTGATACTTTTGATCACATAGTGTACCACAGAAGTCTACAGTGTGACAGACGTGTCTTCAAACTCTGTACGATCACACTAGATGTTGTGCAATCTAAAAATATAATGTTAATTGCCAGGACCGAAAACGTAATGAAAAGCCTACCAAATAAAGAGATCCAGAGAATGTTACAGTTCCAAATATTGGCACTACGTCCAGTTTCTCGTGGCCACAGCTGCTCACGAAGAATGGAAAGGAAATCCTCCGAGATATACGACTATCGAAGTCCTAAATTCACTCCACAGTACAGCTGCGCGCCCGCAGCGGCAAAATATAAAATACACGGCGTTTCCGCGACATTGAGCTCTCCTCCCGACAAGGGACGTAAAAGGTAGCGGCCATCCAGTCCGGGCCACGCCGTACCTCTCCAGAAAACGCACCGCTGGACGTAAAGTCGTGTGTTGCAGGCGTACACGTGCAGAAGCACATCGGTGTACATTCAACGAATGTACCCTTAAACAATGTTTCGTTTTCACGACGCCGGCATTTCTTCAGACTGCAAGCCGTCATATAAGTGAGACAGGAGACAGACGTGAGCAGACTATTAGGCGGGAGGAAGAGGGAAAGTCCTGTGCTCGAAGTAGGGCAGGGCAGAATTTTCATCGCACTGCATTCTTTAACCAGCCTCCTCGCTTTTTTGACATCAAAACAGCTAAACCAAACAACATACCAAAAATAGCTATTTAATGTCAGTGCGACAATTTGCATGATAATACAAAACGAGTAAGTGGCTGTTAAAAACAATACTTGTTAGTTAACTTGTGATCTCGTTGATGTAGGTTATCAAGTACGATGATCTCGCTTCCTACTAGAGGGATGGGTTGCTGTTTTCCTATTTGTACGGCGAAATGTAATAGTGAACTAGGAAGCGATATTTCATTTCAGTTTTGCAATATGTGTCGATTCATTCACTTCACAGCACTCAAAACACTTTGCATAATTCGAAGAAAACATTTACAAATACCAACATTCGACAGAGCTCAGTATGTTTGCATCCACATGATTTTATCTTACCTGTACAACACAAGATTCCAGAGCCCAACCATATACGCCGTCACACAACTACAACTGACTCACGACTCGACTAGACTCCCAAAACGACGACTGCTAGTTACACTCGCAAATCAACAAGTATAGCGATACATAAAGTCGCAGTTCAGAGATTTGTGCAAATATCGATCTTTCTACATCTTCATCTACATCTACATGGATACTCTGCAAATCACATTTAAGTACCTGGCAGAGGGTTCATCGAACCACCTTTACAATTCTCTATTATTCCAATCTCGTATAGCGCGCGGAAGAATGAACACCTATATCTTTCCGTACGAGCTCTGATTTCCCTTCTTTTATCGTGGTGATCGTTCCTCCTTATGTAGGTCGGTGTCAATAAAATATTTTCGCATTCGGAGGAGAAAGTATGTGATTGTAATTTCGTGAGAGGATTCCGTAGCAACGAAAAACGCCTTTCTTTTAATGATGTCCAGCCTAAATCCTGTATCATTTATATGACACTCTCTCCCATATTTCGCGATAATACAAAACATGCTGCCTCCGTCAGTCCTAACTGGTAAAGGATCCCACACCGCGCAGCAGTGCCCTAAAAGAGGACGGACAAGCGTAGTGTAGGCAGTCTCCTTAGTAGGTCTGTCATATTTTCTAAGTGTCCTGCCAATAAAACGCTGTCTTTGGTTAGCTTCCCCACAACATTTTCTGTGGGTTCCTTCCAATTTCCGTGCGGTTCTAGGCGCTACAGTCTGGAACCGTGAGACCGCTACGGTCGCAGGTTCGAATCCTGTCTCGGGCATGGATGTGTGTGATGTCCTTAGGTTAGTTAGGTTTAAGTAGTTCTAAGTTCTAGGGGACTTATGACCACAGCAGTTGAGTCCCATAGTGCTCAGAGCCATTTGAACCATTTTTTTAACCTTCCAATTTAAGTTGTTCGTAATTGTAATACCTAGGTATTTAGTTGAATTTATGGTTTTTAGATTAGACTGATTTATCGTGTAACCGAAGTTTAACGAGTTCCTTTTAGCACTCATGTGGATGACCTCACACTTTTCGTTATTTAGGGTCAACTGCCACTTTTCGCACCATACACATATCTTTTCTAAATAGTTTTGCAGTTTGTTTTGATCTTCTGATGAGTTTATTAGTCGATAAACGACAGCGTCATCTGCAAACAACCGAAGACGGTTGCTCAGGTTGTCTCCCAAACCGTTTATATAGATAAGGAACAGCAAAGGGCCTACAGCACTACCTTGGGGAACGCCAGAAATCACTTCTGTTTTACTCGATGATTTTCCGTTAATTACTACAAACTGTGACCTCTCTTATAGGAAAACGCAAATCCAGTCACATAACTGAGACGATATTCCATAAGCACGCAATTTTACTACGAGTCGCTTGTATGGTACAGTGTCAAAAGCCTGCCGGAAATCCAGGAATACGGAATCGATCTGAAATCCCTTGTGAATAGCACTCGGCACTCCATGTGAATAAATGGTTCAAATGGCTCTGAGCACTATGGGACTCAACTGCTGAGGTCATTAGTCCCCTAGAACTTAGAACTAGTTAAACCTAACTAACCTAAGGACATCACAAACATCCATGCCTGAGGCAGGATTCGAACCTGCGACCGTAGCGGTCTTGCGGTTCCAGACTGCAGCGCCTTTAACCGCACGGCCACTTCGGCCGGCATGTGAATAAAAAGCTAGTTGTGTTTCACAGGAACGAAATTTTCTAAACCCCGTTGACTGTGTGTCAATAGACCGTTTCCTTCGAGATAATTCATAATGTTCGACCACAATATATGTTCTAAAATCCTGCTGCATATCGACGTTAACGATATGGGCCTGTAATTTAGTGGATTACTTCTACTACCTTTCTTGAATATTGGTTCTTGTGAGCAGACCTTTGCAACTCTCCAGTCTTTGGGTACGGATTTTTCGTCGAGCGAACGGTTGTATATGATTGTTAAGTATGGAGCTAATGCATCAGGATACTGCGAAAGGAACCTAAGTGGTATACAGTCTGGACCAGATGACTTGATATTATTAAGTGATTTGAGTTGCTTCACTATTCCGAGGATACTTACTTTCACGCTACTCATGTTGGCAGCTGTTCTCGATTCGAATTCTGGAATACTTACTTCGTCTTCTTTTGTGAAGGCATTTCGGAAGGCTGTGTTTAGTAACTCTGCTTTGGCAGCACTGTCTTCCATAGTATCTCCATTGCTATCGCGCAGAGAAGGCACTGATTGTTTCTTGTCGCTAGCATACTTCACATACGACCAGAATCTATTTGGATTTTCTGCCAGGTTTCGAGACAAAGTTCCGTTGTGGAATCTGTTGTAGGCATCTCACATTGAAGTCCGCGCTAAATTGCGAGCTTCTGTAAAAGATCGCCAATCTTGGGGATTTTGCGTCTGTTTAAATTTGGCATGTTTGTTTCGTTGTTTCTGCAACACTGTTCTAACCCGTTTTGTGTACCAAGGAGGATTAGCTCCGTCGTTTGTTAATTTATTTGGTATAAATCTCTCAATTTCTGCAGATACTATTTCTTTGAATTTAAGCCACATCCGGTCTAATTTGGAATGTGTGGAGATTGTCTCTCAGGGATGCGTCAAGGGAGTTTTTATCTGCGTTTTTGAATAGGTACGTTTTTTGCTTATTTTACGAGTATTTGGGGATTACAAAATTCATTCTCGCTACGGAAACCCTGTGTCCACAAATCCCTGTATCGGGTTTGATGCTCGTTATTAACTCAGGGTTATTTGTTGCTAAGAGGTCCAGTGTGTTTTCGCAACCGTTTGCTATTCGCTTGGGCTCATGAACTAATTACGCGAAATAATTTTCAGAGAATGTGTTTAGCACAATTTCGGACGATATTTTATGCCTACGTCCGGAATTAAACATGTATTTTCGCCAACATATCGAGGGTGAATTAAAGTCACCACCAACTATAACTGTATGAGTCGGGTACGTGTTTCAAATCAAACTCAAGGTTTCTTTGAACCTTTCAGCAACTGTATCGTCTGAATTTTGAGGTCGGTAAAAGGATCCAGTTATTATTTTATTCCGGTTGCCAACAATGACCTCTGCCCATACTAACTCACAGGAAGTATCTACTTCCATTTCGCGTCCATAGATTTCAATATAATTTGTTACTTCTTGTTAAATGTTTTCGGTATGTACATAAATGATATACACTGAGATGACAAAATTTATGGGATACCTCCTAATACCGTGTCGCACCTCCTATTTCCCGGAGTACTGCAGCAACTCGATGTGGCATGGACTCATCAAGTCTTTGGAAATCGCCTGCAGAAACATTGATCCATGCTATCTCTATAGTCGTCCATTGTTACGACACTGTTTCCAGTGCAGCATTTCGTGCACCAACCGACCTCTCCGTTATGTCTCATAAAAACTGTTCGATGGGTCTTGTGTCGGGCGTTCTAGGTAGCCTAATCATTCGCTCGAATTGCCCAGAATGTTCTTCAAACCAGTCGCAAGCAATTGTGGTCCGGTGCATCGTTGTTTTGGGACGAAAAGTCCAAGAATCGCTGCAAATTGTCTCCAAGTATGTATGACGGTAGTATCTGTTCCCAAAAGAAAAGTTACCGTTGATGAAATGATAATTAAATGGACACCATAGTTGCTGACAGGCATTGATGTACTTCATTGGGGACATGTTGAAAATGTGTGCCCCGACCGGGACTCGAACCCGGGATCTCCTGCTTACATTTCATTTCTAGCAAAGCTGCATGGTCATAAACGGTAACTTTTCTTTCGGAAACAGATACTACCGTCAAATATAGTTAGAATATGGCTCCCCAGCCATTGACCTTCTTGTGCGAACGCACACGCTATGCCCGAACTGGTACGGGACTTTGCAGATTAATCTGCCACGAGTAATGAGTATGGGCAAAACATCTATTAGCCGCACTAAGAATATAGTGGTGGCGACATGTTGGGAATGTGGGTCCCACGGGGAGCGTGCAAGGGATAAGCCCCTGCAGGTGCAATATCCTCTGTGCCCTCAGTGGCTCAGATGGCTCTGAGCACTATGGGACTTAACAGCTCAGGTCATCACTCCCCTAGAACTACTTAAACCTAACTAACCTAAGGACATCACACACATCCATGCCCGAGGCAGGATTCGAACCTGCCACCGTAGCGGTCGCGCCGTTCCAGACTGAAGCGCCTAGAACCGTTCGGCCACACCGGCCGGCGGTGGCTCAGATGGATAGGGGGTCTGCCATGTAAGCAGGAGATCCCGGGTTCGAGTCCCGGTCGGGGCACACATTTTCAACATGTCCCCAATGAAGTACATCAACGCCTGTTTGCAGCTAGGGTGTCCATTTAATTATCATTGGTCTCCAAGTAGCCAAACAGAACCATTTCCAGTAAATAACCGGTTCAGTTGGACCAGAGGACTCAGTCCATACCCTGTAAGCACAGCCCACACCATTATGGAGCCACCTCCAGCTCGCACAACCACTAGTAGACAACTTGGGTCCATGGCTTCGTGGGGTCTGCGCCACACTCTAACCCTACCATCAGCTCTTACCAAGTGAAATCGATACTCATCTGACCAGGCTACGGTTTCTCAGTAGTCTAGGGTCCAACCGATGTGGTCACGAGCCCAGGACAGGAGCTGCAGACGACGTCGTGCTGCCATAGCCCATTAACGCCATATTTCAGTAAACTATTCTAACTTATGCGTTCGCCGTACGCCGCACATTGATTTCTGCGGTCATTTCACGCAGTGTTGCTTGTCTGTCAGCACTGACAACACTACGCAAACGGCTCTACTCTCGGTCGTTAAGTGAAGGCCGTCGATCACTGCGTCGTCCGTGGTGAGAGGTAACGCCTGAAATTTTATATTGTCGGTACACTCTTGACACTGTGGATTTCAGAATATAGAAGTCTCTAACAATTTCCGAAATGGAACCTTCCACGCGTCTAGATCAGAATCTGTTAGTTCCCCTCGTGCGGCCATAATCATGTCGGAAACCTTTTCACATGAACCAACCGAGATCAAATGACAGCTCCGCCAACGCACTGCCCTTTTTTACCCTGTATACGCGACACAACCACCATCCCTATATGTGCATATCGCTATCCCATGACTATTGTCACGTCAGTGTAAATACAAAAAATGACAATATTTTCAAATCACTATTACAATTTCATCCTTTTGATTGTAAACTTTAAGAAAAAAACAGTAACTGTTATATTAATAGTGTATTGTGAGAGTCATTACTTTTACCTGCATAGTATGAAACACCCCCGTTTGAAGTCCTTAACTGGGTTTTGTGTAATTTAGCGAAGCCACCAAGCGGTTAATTATTATGATTATATGACCGTGCGCTTAATGGATAAAAGGCTATCGGTTTTTCTGTTGTGGTTTCAGGGGTATTTCAACCGAGTGCGGCTGTTTTGCAACTGAATAGTGGAATGATTGATAGCTTGTCTATTATTAAGGACCATAAAGGTTGCGATGTACAAACTGACATGTATTTCCTTCTAGCACACAAATTCTGAGGCAGTTGCTACCTTCGCCTTACACGTCTAATTACAATTATATCTTTTTATTGGCTGCTGATTTTCAGTACTTCGTCACACGCAATGCTGATGGTTAACATTCACAACAATCCCCACTGCAGTCCATGGTTGTTGCTGGCCGGCGCGGTTGACGCGAAACACGTAATTCGGCACTAGTCACTTTCTGTTTCATATCACTCGCGAATCGGTATTAGTGAGGGTCAACCCCACGACGATCAGGGGGACGTGACACTCGTCATACTCTGGTGAATTTTACCGTTTACAACTCACTCGACCACCATTCTTGCCTGTCTCTCCAGCACTACTGCTCACTCGACGCTCCCTAGTACTACTCCGCACTCGACACTAGTCTCACTGCCTTCTGCAGCTCTCGGAAATCGACTCCTGTCTACTATCGACCTGGGCGTCGGATACTAGCATCTATGTTCGTGGGATCACGGATCCCTTACAAGTACACACTGCATACTCCAGTGCAGGAAATACACTATGTGATCAAAAGTATCCGCACACCTGGCTGAAAATAACTTACAAGTTCGTGGCGCCCTCCATCAGTAATGTTGGACTTCAATATGGTGTTGGCTCACCCTTAGCCTTGATGACAGCTTACACTCTCGCAGGCATACGCTCAGTCAGGCGCTGAAAGGTTTCATGGATAATGGCAGACCATTCTTCACGCAGTGCTGCGCTGAGGAGTGGTATCGATGTCAGTCGGTGAGGCCTGGTACGAAGTCGGCGTTCCAAAACACCCCAAAGGTGTTCCATAGGATTCAGGCCAAGATTCTGTGCGGGCCAGTCCATTAGGGGATGTTACTGTCGTGTAACCACTCCGCCACAGGCCGTGCATTATGAGCAGGTGCTCCATCGCGTTGAAAGATGTAATCGCCATCGCTCGAGTTGCTCTTCAACAGTGGGAAGCAAGAAGGTGCTTAAAGCGTCAATGTAGGGCTGTACTGTGATAGTGACACGCAAAACAACAAGGGGTTCAAGCCCGCAACATGAAAAACACGACCACACCATAACACCCCCGCCTTCGAATTTTACTGTTGGCACTACGCACGCTGGCAGATGACGTTCACCGGCCATTCGCCATACCTACACACAGCCATCGGATCACCACATTGTGTACCGTGATTCGTCACTCCACACAACGTTTTTCCACTGTTCAATCGTCCAATGTTTACGCTCCTTACACCAAGCGAGGTGTCGTTTGGAATTTATCGGCGTGACGTGTGGCTTATGAACAGTCGCTCTACCACGAAATCCAAGTTTTCTCATCTCCCGTCTATCTGTCATAGTACTTGCAGTGGATCCTGACGCAGTTTGGAATTCCTGTGTGATGGTCGGGATAGATGTCTGCCTATTACACGTTACGACCCTCTTCAACTGTCGGTGGTCTCTGTCAGACAACAGACGAGGTCAGCGTGTACGCTTTTGTGGTGTACGTGTCAATTCACGCTTCCACTTCACTGTCACATCGGAAACAGTGGACCTAGAGATGTTTAGGAGTGTGGAAATCTAGCGTACAGACGTATAACGCAAGCTAATCACCTGACCACGTGTGAAGTCCGTGAGTTCCGCACAACGCCCCATTCTGCTCTCTCACAGTGTCTAATGACTACTGAGGTCGCTGATGTGGAGTACGTGGCAGTAGGTGGCAGCACAACCCACCTAATATTTAAAAAATGTGTTTTGGGGTGTCCCGATACTTTTGATCACATAGTGTATGTTTCTAGCACCTGACATGCATACATCCTGCAAGTTTTCTATCCCACTCTCTACGGCGATAAACTTTAAGATGATAATACTACTATCCTTTACACAAAAGAACTAGTTTCTTATGTAGCGGGGTTATTGTGTACTTCGTCTGTATCCTCGTTCGTCTGGAGGAGTGTACCGAAATAGGTATTCCGTCGGTTTGGTGGACATGATTCACCACACATGCTTTGGAAGAACTATGTCTAACACATCCCGAGAAAACAACTGGATGAAAGGTTAAATGCGCGATAAATGATCTGCCACAACATCTCCCTCTCCCTCCAATGCAGCATGAGTCTACTTCCTTACAACCCCTGTCAACCAATTAGTCCTCCTACTTTCTGTCAACCTTTAATGCAGATCCATGCCAATTTAGAGGCAGATGGTTCTCTGTTCTAGGAGAACATAAAAGAGTGCAGTCAACTTGCATGCATCCCTATTACCTCAATAGATATACAGCAGAATGTTGTTAAGAGCCATGCAGCAACTGTTCTGTGAGGTATTTGGTAGCTGACAGCGCGTGCTTGTGATTGGTAGAGAGTACAGAGAACAACATTGTGAATACTTTTTGTTAGAGTTAGGAGGACATTGTAAATACCGTTTCTTAGAGTTTAAAACGATTAAACAGTCTTTAGCTAAGGAGAACATAAAGTTTATGGTGTAAAGTTTATCGTAGTCTCACGTCCGGACACTATAAAAATCTATGAGATGGTTGCTTGTGATCCGATCCGACATATATATATTTATTACTCACCATTTGGTGGTCATACACGTTAAACACTCTATTTCAACCGTCCTATCGCTGTCCGCGAGCCATTAGTATTTCCGTGCTTCCATGTTGACTTTTTCTCGTATTCCTTTTGCTGTCCCAGTGTCCCATGTTCAAGAATTTTTCTGCACCAAGCACACATATAAGTCCTCTCTCACTCGCCCTCAATTTTCTCGCATTTTCTTTCATATTGTCCCTCAATTTAGGTATATTTTCCGTCAATTTAAGCCCATTTTTCCACTTTTTTCGACATGTATATACTCATATTGCTAACATAACCAGGTGTGGCTTGATTTTATACGGGTGATATTCGTCAGCCTACTAAAATATTCTGAAAATTTCCCTCTTCCCGATGATCTTGATCGATTCAGTAATCGTTGTAGCAAGTATAAGGTCACACCAAGAGTGTGACTTTGCGCTCATTTAGCTAGAGATTTCACTGATTTTAGTACTATATCAGCTACACGCACTGATGACGTCACAGTTTTCGTTTCAAAAACGTGGACTACACTCTTTACACCACTTTAGGCAGATAAGCAGTCTGTTACTCCATGAGGAGCAAGTTATCTGTGTGAAATTCCTCCACCGTATGTTCCTCCACAGTATACGAGAAGACACACACACACACACACACACACACACACACACACACACACACACGTACATACATATATACACACATAGAGGGGGGAGAGAGAGAGAGAACTGTTATTCGGGGTAGTGGAGTGTCTGAAACCTCTACCATGCATATTTTGGACAGTTTACTTGAAGAATTAGAATAAATACGGGTGATGACGGGTCATAACCGCTTGCAGCAGCGGAGGCTAGCGAGTGAGGACACTGCTCCGCACTCAGGGGCAGAGCGGGTGGATCGGCCCACTGTGAGACGACTAGTATAAAGATCCAGTGTGTACGTCATTTATGCTAGAAGTATTGTTTAGATGGTCTTCCTACATTAGACTGATTTTTCTATTTATTCGAGGACCACTTTCAGACAGTGTAGGAAAATCCAGAGCGTTTGAAAGCATTTCGCTGTTGACAGTTCAGTTCTCCAACTGTGACGAGTAGTCAGGTATTTCGATAGTGTTCCAGGATTGTCAGTCTTTTCGAGAAATACGTTTAATGGCTTGCAGGAAGCGTCGTCCTGTTCTTGTGCCTTTTGTCAGTCTGTGATTGATATCTGCAGACCGGAAGCAGTATATCATTGCAGCAGATGGATCTCTTTGCTTAACATCAGCGACAAGCTAGGATACTTTTGGTAAACGTTTTTGGAAAACAGTGATCAATTAATTATTATATTTTGACTAAAGTTTAGTCTTGATCACACCATTTACGTTTTAATGATATAGGTAACCGGTTTCGGTTCTTTTTACAAAACCATCATCAGACCTGTGGATAAATTTTAGGAAATACTAGAAACCAATCTTTAAATAAAATGAAAGTGTCTAATGATGTCAAAATTTTAACAAGATAAAATAAAATTAATTATACCCATGGCTCCCTTAGGATGGTGGGCGGAGCTCTCCTCGCTGCTACGCAGTCAACTGATGGTTATGAGTGCTGAGCACGAGCTTAAATATGCAGAGGCTCCGCCTACTTCCTGTCACACTACTTCACAACTGTCAATCAGCGTTCATAATATGACGCCATCGTCAAAGTATAAAAGTAGGAAATACGCTAATAACATAAAATTGATTCATTTAAATGTCTGATTAACAGATAGTTAGTATGTGTACAGCTTATTTACACTGCTGGCCACCGTAAATGCAACACCAAGAAAGACAAGAGGTAGCACAACAAAATTTATTTTGTAGATAACATGTTGACCAAGAATCAAATGATTACGTTTACAAACGTCTGTGACATGTGGTTCCTGCCAGAATCAGTAGCCAGAGTAGCCGCCATTGTTGGAGATCACCGCTGCCACACGTCTCGGCATTGAGTCAAAGAGACGTTGGATGTGTTCCTGGGGTACAGCAGCCCAAGCAGCTTCCACACGTTGCCAAAGATCATCTGGTGTGGCAGCTGGGGATGTAATCTGGGTCGCTCGTTGAGCAACCATGGACCACATGTTTTCTATCAGCGAAAGATCCGGAGAGCGAGCCGGCCAGGGAAGCAATTCAATCTGGTTATTGACGAAGAACCTTTGGACAATGCGTGCCACGTGTGGTCGCGCATTATCCTGTTGAATTATGACTGTGGCCGAGCCCTGAATGTAAGGTAGGACAACTGATGGTTTTGTAAAAAGAACCGAAACCGGTTACCTATATCATTAAAACGTAAATGGTGTGATCAAGACTAAACTTTAGTCAAAATATAAGCTAGGATAGGCCTGGAAAACCAGTATCGCTTCCTACGGTTGGAAGAGAGAGAGGGAGGTAAGACTGGTTCCAAGCTGGTTAGTTTGTAACGACACATCGAGGTGAACACATAGAGAGCTGCCGCCACTCTCTCCCGGTGAGATCTTCTGGGGTCGGTTTTTGCGTTTGTTCTGTTGTTACAATGATTTTTCACAACTGCCACTGCATGTGTTGCTTTATGACCAGTTGTTTGAGTGGTGTTTTTTTGTTTTGTTATTTTTCACGACAATTTCGATGTGTAATCACATCAGTGAAGTATTTTCTATCAATTGTGTTAGCGCACATGGGCCCTCCTACACTTCAGTGATTGTTTGCTGTCCTATTCCTTCTTGCCACCTACCTATGTACAAGTTCCTGAGCAACAGTTTCACTTGTAGATCGTGAGCAGGCTGCTCGACTTACACTTCAGCGATAGTTTCGTGTCCCATCCCCTGTTACCATGTACACTCTTTGACATAAAAGTCGACCGGCGGCCGGCCGCTGCAGAGGCTAAGTCCGCGCCGATCGCGACATGGGACAAATAAACTGACCAACTCGCTAATTCTCCAAGTCCGGCTATCTGCACAATCTGGCAACACTGTAGACTGCGACACTTCCTGTAGGAAGTCTTGTCCGAGCCTGTTTACGCCCGTGGTCTAGGTCTGCCGGCACAGTAACTCAGCGTGTTCGGTCAGAGGGTTAGTTGCCCTCTGTGATAAAAAAAAACGAACAAAATGAGACTACCAAAAAAAAGAAAGTGGTAGCATGCGTTCTTTCTGTCTGCAATTTTTGTGGATCGAGACCAGCTGGAGTAAAACATTTTTATAGCCTCTTCTGTCTGAATGGTGAAGACGTGAATTTAATGGTAGCGCAGATTCAATCTATTTCACTTTCTGACACACCGATAACAAAATTTTATCCAATAAGCATTTTGCGGCAGATTTCTCGAAGACTGTCCTCCTCTGGACGCTGTATGCGGTAAAGCTCCGGGATCCACTGGCTGGTTACCGGCAGCGGCCATGGCGACACCAGCGGCGCTGCACTCCGCCGTTCTTTATCGAAAGCGCCTGCTACCGCACATCGCTTTTGACAATTTAAAACGGTTTATTATTAAATGGTGCTAAACAGAACATTTCTACGATTTCCACTCACCCTCGAAAGCAAGGGAGAATTCTTGTATTACATTAATGGGCAAGAGCTGAGTGTGGCCTGAAATTAATTTTATAGACTGGGCCGAAAGTGATAGTTAAGGTCATCAGATTTAAACCAGAAAAAGATATCGTTTTTGAGGTTTCAGAGAACGGAAAGGAATTGCTAACGCTGGTGTCAGGAAAACTCTACAGTGAAATGCTATTGCAAAAATTTAGAGGAGAGAAAGTATATTAATCAACATGTTCACTTCATAAACAACCTCCTGACATGTTAGACCTATATGACGAACAAAGCTCAAATTCGTATCATTTCAGAAACTAGTTCACAGTGAAGCACCTTGGCATTTGCAAAGTAGACATCCGTGATGTTAACATAATTTACTAAGTCGAAATTTCACGAAGATTTGTGCGTAAAGTCATTCCTCAGATTTCGTGTAAGGAATTTTTACTAGCAGTTTGCAACTCTATTAATTAAAATGGAATATAAAAAGCTCGTGTTCAGCGGCATCCTCCGAGATTGGAATTGCCATCTCATATAGCACTATCATCGCAACCCATAAGGGAACCACTGAGCTAACGACACACTGGCGGCAACAGGCGGACTATAGTCATTGCGATATTGCCTGAGCCTCAAAACGCAATGGGTGTTATTTATGTGAAGAACGCCCTTCTTGGAGTCCAGAAATTAAATACACTTTCTAAGTGTCTCATCTTACAGTGGATTATATCGTATGAGTCTTCGATGTGAAAAACGAACGCCATGAGAATTTAGCGAGGTAATACCGGGCTACACCACGAAGTAGATGCACTATCACAGTGTTGACAAATATTTTCTATGACGCTGCCTATTCTCAGCTCTCTTACGAGGGAGCTCTTCAGCGAAATGCTTGTCGCGATTGTCCATGCGGTTCTTCAGAGGGGAGACGTGCGCGCATGTTTGGTGCTGAGCGAGTCCATTTGTTTGTTTGGAAGGGGAGGCCAACATCCGCTTTCGGCCGGTCGGCGACACGTTGTGATGGCAGAATCGAGGCGCACGATTTTACAGAAACAATTCACTAAAAAAATCATGTTTGAGTTACTTGTAGCTTTAAACGTCAGCAGGTAATTTTAATCTCTTCGTAAACCACCTTGAAGCTCTAATGGCCTATTTAACAACAAAAACGAAGAATTAGTAATTTCTGGTGACTTTAACGCAGATTTTCTTAAAAACTCTCCCAGGAAGAATCCATTAATCAACAATACTAACATTTGACTTAATCCTACCATAAACTTCTCAACTATGGTAGCTAATAGCTCACTTACAGCCATTGAAAACATCTTTACTGAAATGAACAAAATTATATCACAAAACCATTAGTCAATGGCCTCTCAGACCATGACAAGCAGTTCCTTTTGTTAAATGTTACTTCTGATCAGGGTATAAAATGTACTAAAAGCTTAGTAATAAGTCAAACAAAGACATGAATTGAAATCATGTGGGCCGGCTGGTGTGGTCGTGCGGTTCTAGGCGCTTCAGTCTGGAACCGCGTGACCGCTACGGTCGCAGGTTCGAATCCTGTCTCGGGCATCGATGTGTGTGTCTTTAGGTTAGTTAGGTTTCAGTAGTTCTAAGTTCTAGGGGACTGGTGACCACAGATGTTAAGTCCCATAGTGCTCAGAGCCATTTGAACCATTTGAAATCATGTGAGCAATGCTCTTAGCGTGAGTGAGAAATACAATACTTTTATTAATAATGTCCTTAAATTATCTGAAAACTGCTTTCCCCAAAACGAATCTAGATTAGACCAAAGTCGTTAAAAAGCCCATGAATTACTCAAGGAATGAAGGTATCCTGTAAGACAAAAAGGAAACTATATCTATCAGCCAGAAACAGCTCTGATGGAAATGCTATAGATCATTACAAAACACATTGCAAAATATTGAAAGCAATCATATGGGTATCAAAGTAAATCCACTGTCAGAAAAGGATAATCACATCAGATAGCAAAATAAAGACAACATGGGATACATTGAAGGGAGAGACAGGTAGAATCAGCTATGAAGAGGGCCTCATAGTATTTAGGGCAAATGGTACATGGGTAACAGATGTGTGCAGTGTTGCTGAAATTTTCAAGAGGTACTGTTTCTGAAAAGATGAGGTTGCCAGGTTGAGTAGATGCTACCAGATCAGTCACTACAAATGACTACAATAGCATGAGTATGATCCTCACAACACCAGTAGAAATAATGTCCACCATAAGATCCTTAAAATAAAAAAATCTAGGGCACGATAATATACCAACAAAGTTGATTAAGCAATCTCACTTTTGTCTGCATTATCAAAAATTTTAGAAACGATAATACACAGTCATCTTTTCAACCATCTGACCACAAATTTCTAAAGGATTCCAATATCTACACATACGGTGTGAATGTTCTTAATATATTAGAAAATAAATTACAGGCTACTGATATATTCCGTGATCTGTCAAAGGCATTTGACGTACAGATCACAATATCCTTTTAAGTAAATTAGAATATTATGTGTAACAATAAATGCTGCAAAATGGTTCAAATCCTATATCTCTGACAGAAAACAAAGAGTGTCAATAGGAAAGAGACGTTTATTAAGCTATTAGACATCATCCAACAGGGAACCAATAACATGTGGTGTCCCGCAAGGTTCCATTTTATGGTCCTTACTTTTTCTTGTCTATCAATGACCTTTCATCAGTAAGTTTCCCAGATGTCAAGTCTGTTTCGTTCGCAGGTGATAGAAACATAGCAATAAACAGTAAATGAACTATAGCATTAGAAGGGTCGTCTAATGAAATTTTCATGGACATTTATACATGGTTCCTAGCCAGTTCTCTGTCATTAGACCTTGAAAAAATATATTGTAAGCAGTTCAGAACTTGTAAAAGGTTTCCTGCCAGTATATGCCTAAAATGTGACGAGAAGCAGATAAGACGTTCACAGTGTTAAATTCTTGGGATTACAGATTGATAATAAATTTAACTGGGAGGAGCATACCACAGAACTGTTGAAGCTTCTTAACAAATCTCTATTTGCTATGGAAATACTGTCAGGCATAGGTGATATAAAGATAAGAAAGTTAGCATACTATGCTTACTTTCATTACATAATGTCATAAGGGATTATCTTCTGGGGGAACTCACCAGCCAAGCTAAAGCTTTCCGACCCGAAAAAAAAATGTGCACTAAAGATTATTTGTGGTGTGAACTCAAGAACCTCCTGTAGAGTGCTGTTTAAGGACCTGGGGATACTGACTACTGCTTCCCAATACCCTTATTCCTCAGTGCAATTTGACCTTAAAAATAAGTCTTTTTTTTTCAAACCAGCAGCACAGTTCATAGAATCAGTACTAGAAATAAGAATAACTTTCACAAACATTTAAAGTCATTTACTTTGGTTCAGAAAGACGTACACTATTTAGCTATAAAAATTTTCAATAACGTGGCAGAAACCATAAATAAGTTTAACTAATAATAAAGTTCAGTTTGAAAAGAGTCTAAAAGATTTATTGGTGGCCAACCCCTTCTACTCCATTGATGAATTTCCTTGCAGAACCGATTGATGTGTGTATGTTATTGATCTATGACATATTCTGAATATTGCGTTCAAGCTGACTTCTGTACAAAATTTTGTATAGTAGCGCGATCATTGTAAATAACTGCTGTTAACTGTTTTTTATTTGATGATGCGTTGCTACAATTGCCTAAGAATGATCATGTGTACCTCAGTGTATTGACCATTTAATATTTGGTGGCAAGTTTTATATCCTTTTAAATGAAAATAAGATTCAGTTTTTTTACCGATTCCACATCCGCAGAAGCAATTTAATTTGTGACCTGTCGAAGATACATTAGAATATTTCTTCTTATTTCGTAAATATTTATTGTGTATCCTTCCTTTCTGACGTGTTCCACATCCAAGAGGATCTCCCCACTATGGATCAACTGGAACGAAAAGTACATCTAATCTATTGAAGTGAATATGCTGTGTCATCATTGCGAGCTTTTCTGCGGTGCTTTTATACTCGAAACTAGCCTTGATTGCCTGACTGGGCACATTAACTTTAAATGCGAACATTTTAGGTTAGGCTTTACCGTGACTGTTACTGACATTAGATGAAACAAGTTTACTGTTATCAGTCACTGTTTATTTATTCCCACGACGCTTTTCAAGGTTTAAGCCTCCATTATCAGGTGGCTTTACATTTGATAGTATGACATTTGTGTGTGTTGTGTCACCATGCTTTGGAGGAACTTGCGGCACTGTCTCCAGTGATCACAGGTTCCTTTCATTGTCGTAACACATCACATAGTCATTCAACATCTACTCTGATCTAATCTAATCTCGGATGGAGACCACGCTGGACATGAGTTAAAACGGAGGCAGCGGCAGGAACATACGGTTTAAAAATTGGAAATAACTGGATACCTTTAGAATCTCTAGAACCTCATACCAACATAGTGAGTGTACGAGAGGATTGGTCGGGGAAATAACGGATGACTATACAATATCTTCCAGCTGCTTCAGTACATCTTTGAGTCTAACAATTGGAAGAAGGGAACAATGGAAGACCGAAATACGAGGCGGTTCAGGAGACATAATCTGGTTTTCTAAGGGGTCGAAAACACACAAAGGCGCTGAGACCGGGGTATACAGGGAGCGGCCTAGACTAGAGAGAGCTGCCTCTCTATGGAAGCTGCCAGGGCATTCCAGGCGGAAATATCCGCTATCATATGTGAGCAGAGGGGAATTTGCGTAGGTGCTACAAGGAACGTAGCATCTACATTTATTCAGAAAAAAGCAGCTCTGAAATATGTGTCCGCCCCTGCAACGAGATCAAAGATCGTAGCAGAATGCCTTGATGCCATTGTGAGACTAGGGGGATGCATCATCGCACACCTGCTATGGGTCCCTGGTCAGTCAGGAATCAGTGGCAATGAACAATTTGATAGGCTGGCCAGGAGAGGTGGGACGACTCCATTTGTTGGACCGGAACCTGTCTTAACCGCCTCTAAGGCGATGCAAAATCAAAACTACGTAGCTGGATTAGGATGTAGCACGCAGAATAACGGACTAACCCCCAAAAACAGAAACATGGCTGGCTAATGAAGCCGAATCCGTGTTTCAAGACAAGTTCTTTAATCCTGAGCTTGAACTGGAGACAGGTTAAACTTGTCATAGGACTGATGACTGGCCATTATAACTTTAGGAAACACCAGCCCACGATTAGTATAGACTATAGAGAAAGAAGTCAATAAGTGTACAGAATGTGGTGAGCGGGATGAAACTGCACCACATTTAATCTCCCATTGTTAAGTTTTGGAAGTCAAAAGACACAAAATATTTGACTCATTAATCCCTGCAGGAGTTGTGCCTAATAAAGAATTAGTAAAGGTTCTCCTACTATTGTTTAGAGGTTCGGGCTGACTTTACTAGAAACAGCACAATATATACAATTTCGGTGCAGGCAACAGCGGTGTAAGACCACTGTTGTTTCGTCTCCCTGCAATGACAGTGTCATTTCAAGCATTTGTGACATCGACGAGGGTAATGAGGGTAATGTTAATCTCTCCTTTGTAATCACAAATAAGATGCACACGTTGATTCATATCAAATGTGTGCGAATTCCTAAGGGACCGAACTGCTGAGGTCACCGGTCCCTAGACTTACACACCACTTAAACTAACTTACGCTAACAACAACACACGCACTCGAACCTCCGGCGGGAGGGGCCGCGCAATCCGTGACATGGCGCCTCAAACCACGCGGCCACTCCGCCCGGCCACGTGGATTCAGATGATTCGTTTGTGCGGTTTAAGTACCTGCAAGACAAAATTATATTTGAGTAAATTTTGATAATTAATAAAAAGGCTGTTATCAGCAATTCATTTCTAATGAGGTACGTCTCCAGAACTAGTCTTAACAGCAGAAACAAATCCCTCTCACTGCTAGCATTATAATTGTTTCAATACTGAGGAATTGTATTTCGTTATTACTGTTCTTCCTTCTTCTAAAAACGATAAATCTCCACCTCCCGATAAATAGGCGTAATTTTTTTCCTATATTACAGTTAAGTAGAAGTTTAATCAGAGGACGTGGTTACAGGTCAAGTACAAAATTGGCGCTCTGGTTCCCGCAATGACACACGACGGGCGATCGGTGAGGTTGAAAGAGAAAAGAAAGGAGTTCAAGCAAAGCTTTAACAAGAAACCCCACAGCAGAAAAGTTAAGAAGAATGGAGCTAAACGAAATCTCGAAAGAAATTACCGACAGTTTTCGAACAACACTAAAGTGGAAAAACCCGAAATTCAGCATCAAAACAAAATATGTTACAATAGAAAGAAGAAACACTGACGGAGTGTCTGCCAAATAGAGAGACGTTACCAAAAGCGCTAAGAAGGCGATCAGAAGAGATCAGAGGAGGCAAACCACAAGACTGATCGAGGACACCATTGAAGACAATGTTGACGGAGTCCTTCGTTTCCGTCGAGCTAAATCCACACTGATCATCCGAAAAATTCTTATGACCGAGAAGAAATTGTTACAGAGAGACACAAAATCATCGGGTTGGTGCGTAAGTTCGTAGCGTTTTCCCATAAATTAAAAAAAATACAATAGAAACACATGACGGAGACTGTAGTCATCGATAACATACACTCCTTCACTGTTTACAGCAGTCTACCAACGCTGGGGTAACTTTAAAATTCCTCAATCACGGGGTTATGAGGCGAAGAACACGTGGAGTCATGTTCAGAGCGCATTTTGATCCGGAAAGGGGAGAGAGGAAAAGGCGCAGGATCAGGTGAACAAAGTTGGTGCGGAATGCCTTCCCAACACACCTCCTGTATAGCGTTTCTTATCAGTGTAGCAGAATATGGGTGGGCGTAATCGTGGTGTTGCATCACTTCACGCAGTCTTCCTGGTCGTTGTTCTTGGACTGTGTCTGCAAGACGTCTCAGATGTTGACAATAAATGCCAGCAGTGATGGTTGCACCTCGGGAAAGCAATTCATAGTACATCACACCACCGCTGTTCCACCAGGTGCATAGCATTATCTTATGTGGGTGAAATTAAAAGTGGGGAAGGTAACATTAAAAGAGCAACAGGAATTCCATTGTTAAATGTGTGGGAGAGAGCTGATAGGCGGAAAGAGTACACTGAAGGCCGCTATGAGGGGAAAGACTTGTCTGATCTGATAGAAGAAGAAACAGCAGTGGATTAACAGGAGATAGGGGATCCAGAATTGGAATTTAAGAGAGTTTTGGAGGACCTAAGATCAAATAAGGCAGATGGGATGGATAAAATTTCATCAGAATTTCTAAAATCATTAGGGGAAGTGGCAACAAAACGACTATACGTTGTTTGAGTCTGGCAATATACTGTCTGACTGTCGGAAAAACATCATCCATACAATTCCGAAGACTGCAAAAGCTAACAAATGCGACAATTATCACACAATCAGCTTAACAGCTCATGCATACAATTTGTTGACGAGAATAATACACAGAAGAATGGAAAAGAAAATTGAGGATGTGTTAGATGACGATCAGTTTGGCTTTAGGAAAGGTAAAGGAACCAGAGGGGCAATTCTGAAGTTGTGATAGATAATGGAAGCGAGACTAAAGAATAGACAAGACACGTTCATAGGATTTGTCGACCTGGAAAAAGCCTTCGACAATGTAGAATGGTGCAAGATGTTCGAAATTCTGAGAAAAATAGGTGTAAGGTATAGGGAGAAACGGGTAATACACGAGGTTTATTCGGAAAATAAGGAACGATCGGTAGCGAAATTGAAAATACAGTGAAAATCTGATGAAGCTGTGTCTAGTACGCCCATCGATCGCATCATGTCACTCTTTTCAGTTCTGAACTCACAGTCAGAACGTAAAGATGGCTGGAAATTAGTGTCTCCCGCCAAGTATGAGGTCCTGGGAAAGATTTCGCCTGAAGCTATGCAATCCACGTAACTGTACACGACAATTCTCGGCCGCACTCTGCAGGGGCAATGAAGATGCTCCAGCAACGTTTTCGATGGGTAGTGTTTGATCACCCACAATACAGCCCGTAATTGGCTACCTCTGAGGTTCATATCTATCAAATGAACCGTTGGCTATGAAGACAAGATTTGACACAGACAACGGGCTGCAGTCCAGAGTAGAAATTGGTCGAAAAGCACTGGCGGCTGTCTTCTACAGCGAGAGAATTGAAAAGTTGGTACAACGCTACCACAGATGTCTAAGTCTGAGCGGCGACTGTGTAGAGAAGTACCTGGAAGGTGTAGCTAACCGTTGCAAATAAAACAGTTTTGATTTTCAGTGTGGTTTCCATTTCGCGACCTATCGTTCCTTACTTTCCGAATAGCCCTCGCACAACATGTACGAGAACCAAGAAGGAATAATAAGAGTGGATGACCACGAACGAAATGCTCGGATTGAAAAGGGTGTAAGACAAGGATGTAGTCTCTCGCCCCTACTGTTCAATCTGTACATCGAAGAAGCAATGATGGAAGTAAAGGAAAGATTCAGGAGTGGAATGAAAACTCAGGATGAAAGTATATCAATGATACGATTCGCTGATGACATTGCTATCTTGGGTGAAAGTGAAAAAGAGTTACATGATGTGCTGAATGGAATGAACAGTCTAATGAGTACACGATACAGACTGAGAGTAAATCGAAGAAAGACGAAAGTAATGAGAAGTAGGAGAAATGAGAACAGCGTGAAACTTAAGATCAGGATTCATGGTCACGAAGTAGATGAAGTTAAAGAATTCTGCTACCTAGGCAGAAAATAACCAATGATGGACGGAGCAAAGAGGACATCCAAAGCAGACTAGCACTGACAAAAAGGGCATTCCTGGTCAAGAGAAGTCTTCTAGTATCAAACATAGGGTTTAATTTGAGGAAGAAATTTCTGAGAATGTACGTCTGGAGTACAGCATTGTATGGTAGTGAAACACTGACTGTGGGAAAACCGGAACAGAAGAGAATCGAATTGAACTGTGGTGCTGCAAACGAATGTTGAAAATTGGGTGGACTGGTAAGATAAGGAACGAGGATGTTCTGCGCAGAATCGGAGAGGAAAGGAACATGTGGAAAACACTGACAAGGAGAAGGGGCCGGATGATAGGACATCTGTTAAGACGTCAGGAACTGACTTCCACGATACTAGAGGGAGCTGTAGAGGGCAAAAACTGTAGAGGAAGACAGAGATTGGAATACATCCAGCAGATAATTGAGGACGAAGGTTGCAAGAGAAGCGCGACTCCTCACATGCCAGCGATAAAAAATGTCTATCACAAAATTTCGTCCGGCGAGTACATCCGTTCCTTTTTGGAACACAACCTACGACCAGCTTAGAGACAGAAGTGATGACACTTTCTGCAGGACCTGACCATCATTTTGCAGGACAATGCTCAAGCACCTAGTACACGCTGCTACTGATTTGTTCCGCTGATGGGGCTGCTAAGTGTTATACCACCTACTTCACTTCCCTGACTAAAGGCCTCGTGAGTTCAACTCGATTTCTAAACTGAAGGAAACACTTCACGGCGTTCGCTTCAGAACTGCTACAAATTTGTCGGTCGATAGACCGCGCCCCTCGAACTGTCAACGCAACTGGCACTGCTAAGAGTATCCTACGACTTCCACATCGCTGGCAACGGGTTATACACAATGCTGGTGACTACTTTGGCGGTCAGTAAAACTTTGAAACACGTATCTATTAAAGTTCCAACCCTCGACGGTCTTAAAACATCATCAAAAAAAAATAAAAATTAAAAAGCTGTTACATGTCATACATGAAACAATACCGTATTCACTTTTTTCATTTGGTACTGTATTGGCCACATCATTGTGTTGGGTGCTTTGATATTATACTGTGCGCTACAGTTCAAATGGCTCTGAGCACTATGGGACTCAACTGCTGAGGTCATTAGTCCCCTAGAACTTAGAACTACTTAAACCTAACTAACCTAAGGACATCACAAACATCCATGCCCGAGGCAGGATTCGAACCTGCGACCGTAGCGGTCTTGCGGTTCCAGACTGCAGCGCCTTTAACCGCACGGCCACTTCGGTCGGCTGCGCTACAGTTGCTGTCGCATTAAGGATGATAATTTTGCATTGTATCATGTGCCTGTGACATGCGAGAACTTTCCTGTTTTTACGAAGTGTGTGAAGAAAGTAATCTACCAACGTTTTCATTTTTATATTTTTTTAAAACAATATTTTCCGCCCCCAAGTAGTTTCCTTCGGCAGCTATAGAGAGGCAGAGCCGTTGTTCCCATTCTTGGCAGTAGCGCTGAAAAGGTTCAACTGGTAGGGCCTTTAACATCTAGGTCACATTCTTTTCAATGTTCTCCAGCGTCTCAAAATGACGTCCTTTTAAGACATTTATCAAGGATTCAGATCAGGTGAAAAGGAGGACTGTGAAACAACAGGAATGCCTGAGATCAAACATTACGTAATGGAAGTGCCCGAGTAACACAGGGCGTTATCATGATGCAGCATCCACTTGTTTGCAATTGTCCGGTGTCACTTGATTCATCGTTACGCTGAGCTTCTCAAGGATTTCTTTGTAAAATACATGGTTGACGATTTGTCCTGGAGGAACAAATTTTTTTACACACTTTACTCATACTGTAAAAAAAGCAAATCAGCATTGTGTTGACCTTTGATTTTCTCATTCGAGCTTTCTTTCCGTCGAGTAGATGTCTCAATGTGCCACTTCTTACTTTGTCGCTTTGTCTCACGACCGTGTTCAAAAATCAGGGATTCATCCCCTGTGATGATTCGACGGAACCATTCTTTGGCAGTCCTCTCAAGAAGATCAACCCACACGCTTCTTCAATTGTCGTGCTCAGCTGTGAGGTTTTCAGGCACCATTTTGTCACAAACCTGTCACATGTGCAATTCTCTGGTAAAATTTGATGCACTGTGGAAGTGTTTAACAGGTCATCCATCATCCTTATTGTTAAGCCTCGGTCTGATTTCACAGGAGCACGTAATCGTTTGACGTTTTCGTCAGCTTTTGAGGTTGAAGGCCTCAGTGAACTAGATTTGTCTTCAGCATGTTCTCGGCCTTCCAGAAACGATTTGTGCCATAGAAGATCTTGTACTCTTGATAAGCAATGTTCCACATAGCACTGTTTCAAGTTTTCAAAGGTCACGCTCGTGGATTCCGCAAGTTTAACACAAAACTTGAGGGAATAACTTTCCTCTAAATTCCACTTTTAATTTTCGTGACACACAATGAAACACAATTTCACTGATGAAGCTCTGAAAAGTCATGAAATGACTGCACGGAGCTGAAACTCGGACTGAGCATCTGGAAGGGAGGAACACACCAGTCTACACCAGTAGAAAAAACACAGCGTTGCCAGATCGCTGGCGGTGTTGTCAGTCTCGTTACTTTTTCACACACTTGGTACTTTTCCCTGGACGTTGGTTAATGACCGAGACCGATCGGAATAAGTACGAAATTAAAAAGAGCAGCATTGTGTCACGCATTTTATACGATATATTTCGGCAGTTGAATCCAAGTAGTGCGTACACTGATAGAGAAATGTTTCCAACTTCACATGACTTTCATAGACAGCCATAAGGCGTTCGACAAGTTCGACCTGGACAATAATGAGAGCGACGAACAGAGCCGGCATGGACTACAGGTTGTTGTTGTTGTGGTCTTCAGTCCTGAGACTGGTTTGATGCAGCTCTCCATGCTACTCTATCCTGTGCAAGCTTTTTCATCTCCCAGTACCTACTGCAACCTACATCCTTCTGAATCTGCTTAGTGTATTCATCTCTTGGTCTCCCTCTACGATTTTTACCCTCCACGCTGCCCTCCAATACTAAATTGGTGATCCCCTGATGCCTCAGAACATGTCCTACCAACCGATCCCTTCTTCTGGTCAAGTTGTGCCACAAACTTCTCTTCTCCCCAATCCTATTCAATACTTCCTCATTAGTTATGTGATCTACCCATCTAATCTTCAGCATTCTTCTGTAGCACCACATTTCGAAAGCTTCTATTCTCTTCTTGTCCAAACTATTTATCGTCCATGTTTCACTTCCATACATGGCTACACTCCATACGAATACTTTCAGAAATGACTTCCTGACACTTAAATCTATACTCGATGTTAACAAATTTCTCTTCTTCAGAAACGCTTTCCTTGCCATTGCCAGCCTACATTTTATATCTTCTCTACTTCGACCATCATCAGTTATTTTGCTCCCCAAATAGCAAAACTCCTTTACTACTTTAAGTGCCTCATTTCCTAATCTAATTCCCTCAGCATCACCCGACTTAATTAGACTACATTCCATTACCCTTGTTTTGCTTTTGTTGATGTTCATCTTATATCCTCCTTTCAAGACACTGTCCATTCCATTCAACTGCTCTTCCAAGTCCTTTGCTGTCTCTGACAGAATTACAATGTCATCGGCGAACCTCAAAGTTTTTATTTCTTCTCCATGAATTTTAATACCTACTCCGAATTTCTCTTTTGTTTCCTTTACTGCTTGCTCAATATACAGATTGAACAACATCGGGGAGAGGCTACAACCCTGTCTTACTCCCTTCCCAACCACTGCTTCCCTTTCATGTCCCTCGACTCTTATAACTGCCATCTGGTTTCTGTACAAATTGTAAATAGCCTTTCGCTCCCTGTATTTTACCCCTGCCACCTTTAGAATTTGAAAGAGAGTATTCCAGTCAACATTGTCAAAAGCTTTCTCTAAGTCTACAAATGCTAGAAACGTAGGTTTGCCTTTCCTTAATCTTTCTTCTAAGATAAGTCGTAAGGTCAGTATTGCCTCACGTGTTCCAACATTTCTACGGAATCCAAACTGATCTTCCCCGAGGTTGGCTTCTACTAGTTTTTCCATTCGTCTGTAAAGAATTCGTGTTAGTATTTTGCAGCTGTGGCTTATTAAGCTGATAGTTCGGTAATTTTTACATCTGTCAACACCTGCTTTCTTTGGGATTGGAATTATTATATTCTTCTTGAAGTCTGAGGGTATTTCGCCTGTTTCATACATCTTGCTCACCAGATGGTAGAGTTTTGTCAGGACTGGCTCTCCCACGGCCGTCAGTAGTTCCAATGGAATATTGTCTACTCCGGGGGCCTTGTTTCGACTCAGGTCTTTCAGTGCTCTGTCAAACTCTTCATGCAGTATCATATCTCCCATTTCATCTTCATCTACATCCTCTTCCATTTCCATAATATTGTCCTCAAGCACATCGCCCTTGTATAGACCCTCTATATACTCCTTCCACCTTTCTGCTTTCCCTTCTTTGCTTAGAACTGGGTTTCCATCTGAGCTCTTGATATTCATACAAGTCGTTCTCTTATCTCCAAATGTCTCTTTAATATTCCTGTAGGCGGTATCTATCTTACCCCTAGTGAGATAGGCCTCTACATCCTTACATTTGTCCTCTAGCCATCCCTGCTTAGCCATTTTGCACTTCCTGTCGATCTCATTTTTGAGACGTTTGTATTCCTTTTTGCCTGTTTCACTTACTGCATTTTTATATTTTCTCCTTTCATCAATTAAATTCAATATTTCTTCTGTTACCCAAGGATTTCTACTAGCCCTAGTCTTTTTACCTACTTGATCCTCTGCTGCCTTCACTACTTCATCCCTCAAAGCTGCCCATTCTTCTTCTACTGTATTTATTTCCCCCATACCTGTCAATTGCTCACTTATGCTCTCCCTGAATCTCTGTACAACCTCTGGTTCTTTTAGTTTATCCAGGTCCCATCTCCTTAAATTCCCACCTTTTTGCAGTTTCTTCAGTTTTAATCTACAGGTCATAACCAATAGATTGTGGTCAGAGTCCACATCTGCCCCTGGAAATGTCTTACAATTTAAGACCTGGTTCCTAAATCTCTGTCTGACCATTATATAATCTATCTGATACCTTTTAGTATCTCCAGGGTTCTTCCATGTATACAACCTTCTTTCATGATTCTTAAACCAAGTGTTAGTTATGATTATGTTGTGCTCTGTGCAAAATTCGACCAGGCGGCTTCCTCTTTCATTTCTGTCCCCCAATCCATATTCACCTACTACGTTTCCTTCTCTCCCTTTTCCTACACTCGAATTCCAGTCACCCATGACTATTAAATTTTCGTCTCCCTTCACAATCTGAATAATTTCGTTTATTTCATCATACATTTCTTCAATTTCTTCGTCATCTGCAGAGCTAGTTGGCATATAAACTTGTACTACTGTAGTAGGCGTGGGCTTCGTATCTATCTTGGCCACAATAATGCGTTCACTATGCTGTTTGTAGTAGCTTACCCGCATTCCTATTTTCCTATTCATTATTAAACCTACTCCTGCATTACCCCTATTTGATTTTGTGTTTATAACCCTGTAGTCACCTGACCAGAAGTCTTGTTCCTCCTGCCACCGAACTTCACTAATTCCCACTATATCTAACTTCAACCTATCCATTTCCCTTTTTAAATTTTCTAACCTACCTGCCCGATTAAGGGATCTGACATTCCACGCTCCGATCCGTAGAACGCCAGTTTTCTTTCTCCTGATAACGACATCCTCTTGAGTAGTCCCCGCCCGGAGATCCGAATGGGGGACTATTTTACCTCCGGAATATTTTACCCAAGAGGACGCCATCATCATGTAATCATACAGTAAAGCTGCATGCCCTCGGGAAAAATTACGGCTGTAGTTTCCCCTTGCTTTCAGCCGTTCGCAGTACCAGCACAGCAAGGCCGTTTTGGTTATTGTTACAAGGCCAGATCAGTCAATCATCCAGACTGTTGCCCTTGCAACTACTGAAAAGGCTGCTGCCCCTCTTCAGGAACCACACGTTTGTCTGGCCTCTCAACAGATACCCCTCCGTTGTGGTTGCACCTACGGTACGGCTATCTGTATCGCTGAGGCACGCAAGCCTCCCCACCAACGGCAAGGTCCATGGTTCATGGGGGGGGGACTACAGGTATACCAACTTAATTCGCCACATGTAGACAATTTCACTCTACATGTGAGAATAAAGGAAACCTGGATCACTGGCAAGGTTCCCTTGAGAAGAGACCTGATACAAGGAGACACGATCTAGTTTATGTTATTCATGTCGCCCTGGGAGGCTATGTTCAAGTGTCTAGTCTGTGAACGGAAAGATATGAACATGGAGTGAAGACGTCTCAACCATCTTCGCTTTGGAGATGATGTCATCCTATTTAGGAGTGTCATAAACGAACCTTCAGCAACGATGAGAGAGCTTAAAGGTGCTTCCCAAGCTGTACGTCACAAAATTAATCTTCAAAAGACCAAACTTGTGAGCCCCGTCAACCAGACAACAGAGATCATCCGTCCAATTGGCCTTGCTAGGGTGGCATTTGGGAATCTCGGTTACCTTATGTGCAAACCGACTATCCGCATATATTTACAAACGACGGTTTGTGTTACATATATCCTGCCAAGAGCAATATACGGACATGAAGCACTGTCACTTATAACAAGCAGCGCATATCGATTCCGAGTCTGTGAAAGGGCAACAGACAGAGCGACACTTGGTGTTAGGCTGAGAGACAGAATCGAGAACGAAGAGATAATTAGAGGAAAGAGTGTCTATGACGTTGTCGAGCGGATAGTGAGACTGAAGTGGCATCGGGCAGGATATGTGGTCAGGAAGACATTCAAATGGCTCAAAACTCTGATCCAGTGGCGTCCGCAGGAGTCAAAGCGAAGTGTCGGACGCCCTCTGACGAGACGGAGAGATGATGTCCAACGATGTACGGGAAAAAGAAGTGATCCAGATCGTCCAGCAAACATCGACATGGAAATATAGGTTTCTTCGAATATCACAGTCGCAGTGATCCTCATCTTCTTCTTCTTCTTTATCGTCGCCTTGCCCCACGTCACGTAGGGTCGGCGTAACTAATCTGGATCCTTCTCCTCCGTAGTACTCTATGCATTGCCTCTTCCTTCTTCTATCCTTTCTCCCTTAGGTCCCCGGATATCTTATCCTTCCATCTCACCTACGGTCTTCCTCTTCTTCTCGCTCCTTCAAGCTTTATATCTTCAACTCTGTTTCCGATATACTCTTCTCCTTTTCTCTGCAAGTGTTCGTACCACCTTAGTCTGCTCTCGCTGGCCAGAGTGGCCGAGCGGTTCTAGGCGCTTCTGTCTGGAACCGCGCGACCGCTATGGTCGCAGGTTCGAATCCTGCCTCGGGCATGGATGTGTGTGATGTCCTTAGGTTAGTTAGGTTTAAGTAGTTCTAAGTTCTAGGGGACTGATGACCTCAGATGTTAAGTCCCATAGTGCTCAGAGCCATTTTGAACCATTAGTCTGCTCTCTTGTATCTTTTCCCCATGGGTCCCACTTTCACAGCTCCTCTAACAAATTCACTTCTAATCCTGTCCTTCCTTGTTACCCCACACACCCACCTCAGCATCCTCATTTCCGCCACTTCCATCTACCTTTCCTGGGCTACTGTGATTGGCCATGTCTCTGCCCCGTATATCATAGCAGGCCTTACCACCGACTTGTACACTTTCCCTTTCAACCCAATGCTCACCTTCTTGTCACACAACACTCCACTCATTTTCCTGCAATTGCTCCAACCGCAATTTATTCGTGTTGTATCTCGCTTTCCAGTCCTCCGTCCCTCTGTATGTACGACCCCAGGTAATTAAATTTGCAGACCGATTTCAGCTCATCATCCTGGATCTTGCAAGACCTCATCTGCACATCCTTCAGTGCTAAATATTCTGACTTTGTCCTGCTAATTTTCATCCTTCTTTCTTCTAGTGCCTTCTTCCAATCCTCCAGCTTTTCCTCAAGTCTGTCGATGCTCTGCTCACAAAGAACCACATCATCCGCAAACATCATATTCCACGGCGCGTCCTTCTTCACATCTTTCACCAGCACATCCATAATCACGTCAAAGAGGTAGGGACCAAGCGCAGACCCTTGATGTAACCCTACTTTTACTGGAAACTCCTTTGTCATGCCCACACTGCTTCTCAGCTGTGTCATTGCTCCTCTGTACATTTCGTTCACTAACCTCACATACTTCTCTGGCACGCACTGCTCTCTCAAGCTCGTCCATATTTCGTCCCTTGGGACTCTGTCATATGCTTTCTCCAAATCAATGAAAGCCATATGTAGATCGGCTTGTAGCTCCCCGTGTTTCTCCACTATCCGCCTTAAAGCATGTATTGCATCAGTCGTTCCTCTTCCAGGCATGAACCCAAACTGTTCTCCACACACCACAGTCTCCTTGCGTTTTCTTGCTTCTATAACTCCTTCCCAAATTTTTATTGTGTGTGCCATCAGTTTAATACCTCTATAGTTTCTGCAGTGATCCTCATCTATAATGGATGAAATCTTACTTCGACATGGAAATATCTGGAACACGCGTATGACCAGGAGTGGATATCTAGAGACGAAGACTAACATCTCGCCTCCAGTCAGTGAGCTCCTGAGGTCAGAAGCAATTCTATCTAGAGACCACATGGCCGATGTAGGGCACCAGCTCAAGAGTCCTTTGCCGCATCGGAACTCGGCCTGGGCGCAGTGTTAATGCGAGTTAACTCTTCGTCCCGCGGGAAGACACCGGGAGGCGCAGTCAGCTGGCGCTCAGTTGTCTGGCGTGTGCGGATCGCGCAGTCGCGTGACTGGGCCGCAGTAATTAAGTTAGCCGAAGGGGAGGGGGGTGCAGAGGAGATGGCGGAGGGGAGGGGCCAGCTTCTGATTTGAGCCGCGAGGCAGGCGCGGCGGCGCTGCAGTCGCTCCGGTCCGCCCCCACCCCACCCCACACCACCACGCAGCGTGCGCGCGCTCCCACGGCGCGGCGAGATGCTCGCTTGTCTACCAACAACTCAACAACTCGCCAAGTTGCAGAACCCGGCCCAGCCCAGCCCGGACCAGAGGAGAGCAGAGCAGCCCGCGGCCACACTCTCTGCGCTCTCTGCTGACTTTCTGAGTGTGTATGTGTGTGTGTGTGTGTGTGTGTGTGTGTGTGAGGAAGAGAGAGAACAGCGCAGAAACTGCACGCCTGGTACAATTACCATAAGTCTCTGTCAACCTTACGTGACCCGCATTCCGCACTAGCTGAGCAGAAAGTAAAGTAGTCGTCACTCCAAAGTTCACCACAACCACACCGCACTTCACATGGGCGTAGTCCTCGCCAAGAGCGTACGCGGAGTGGTCACATACGAGGCGTGTTTTTTAACTAAGTACCGTTTTGAAATTTAAAAAAAGACGTGCTAAGATATCTCAATAATTTTATTTTTACATGAAAGCCTGTACCTTAATCTACGCACTGACGCCATTACGCCGGCCAGTGTGGCCGAGCGCTTCTAGGCGCTTCAGTCTGGAACCGCGCGACCGATACGGTCGCAGGTTCGAACCCTGCCTCGGGCATGGATGTGTGTGATATCCTTAGGTTAGTTAGGTTTAAGTAATTCTACGTTCTAAGGGACTGATGACCTGAGATGTCAAGTCCCTTTGGTGCTCACAGCCATTTGAACAATTTTTTTTTTTTTTTACACCATTACAGTCTGATTCTCCCTTGTTTACATTGTGTACTGAGTATTTAAGATGCCTCCGATAATCGTGAGTCCCGCCGACTGTGAAGTACGGGCTGTTATAGGATTTCTTAGTGCTTAAGGCCTAAAAGCGATCGATATTCATCGTGAGATCTGTGCAGCTTACGGAGAAAAGATTATGAGTGATGGAATGCTAAGAAAGTGGGTGAGAGCTTTTAAAGATGGCTACACAAATGCGCATGATGAACAACGGAGTGGGCGTTCTTCGGTCGTTAATGAAAGTTTGGTGCAGGAAGTGGACAATAAGGTGAGAGACGCTTTACGATTTCCTCCTTGCGAGATGACTTTCCTAATGTTTCTCGTAGTGTTTTGTATGGCACTGTGACCGAGCACTTGAATTACCGAAAATCTTGGCGGATATGCACAAAACCAAACGCTTAGACAGTGCATTGACTTTCCTTGAGCGGTACCACAACGACGGCGATGATTTCTTAAGCCAAATTGTTACGGGCGATGAAACATGGGTGGCCTACGTCACACCAGAATCAAAGCAACAGTCCATGGAAGTTGAACAAGGGCATCGTTTTGCTGCAAAACAATGCCCGTCCGCATGTGGCGAATCAAAGCAAAGATCTCATCACATCTTTTCGATGGGAAACTCTAGATCATCCTCCGTACAGCCCCGATCTTGCGCCCAGAGACTACCATCTGTTCCTGCACTTGAAGAAACGCCTGGGCGGTCAGCGTCTTCAAGACGATGTCAAAACAGTGGGTGATGCAGTGGTTAACAAGTCAGGCGGCAGACTTCTGTTAGGAGGCTATTCAAAAACTGGTACAATGTTATGACAAGTGCCTCAAAACTGACGGAAATTATGTAGAAAAGTAGATTAAAGTACAGGCTTTCATGTAAAAATAAAATTATTGAGATATCTCAGAACGTCTTTTTTTACTTCAAAACGGTACTTACTTAAAAAAACACGCCTCGTACTTTAAATTACGTCCTAGAAAAATAAAGCTACGTAATTAATCTTTTTATTTGGTTGCAGGTACACGTCTGCAGCGTTACTGCACAAGTTTTTTTATCGCCAACGGGGAACTTTCTTAGCACCTGTAGTGAGTTAAAAAAATTGGAGAGATGCCCAGTCCCGTGATATGTGTCTACTTTTTGTACACCTTTCAGTTTTCCGGGAGTCATCTTCTGGTACGGCCGAGGTACAGGGGATAGGCAAAATGATGTCAACACCTGTATTTCCTTGGGAATCGTTTATTGGCAAGGGGTTGGACCCCCATTTTTGCGTAACACAGCTGCGATTGTCCCTGGAATACTGGCAGACAATGATTTATAGTCTCGAGTGGAATGTTATACCACTCTTCGGTCAGTACCTCTTCTAGCTCCTGTAGTGACGAGGTAGATGGAAATCTGCTCCGGAATCTGCGCTCCAATACCGCCAACAAGGGTTCGATAATATTAAAGTCCGCGGACTGTGCTGTCCAGGGAAGACGCTGCAGTTCAGTTGCATGCTCCTCATACCACGATTGCACTGCCCTGCCTGTGTGAATGGGTGCATTGTCGTCCTGAAATATGGCATCATTGGAAACATGGGGTGCACTTGATCACGTAAAATGTTCACATAATCGTGGCTGTAATAAGGACTTTGACAGTAATGATGGGACCAGCAAAATACCATGATATGGCTGTCGATACCATCATACTTCCACCTCCGTGCTTAACCATTGGAATCAAGCAATCAGGACTGTAGGCTTCTTTTGGCGTTCTCCAGACGTAAACACGGCCCAGTATTGGAAATAACGAATACGTTGACTCGTCGGACCGTATGACGTGTTTCCACCGATTAGCCGTCCAGGGTCTATGCTCATGACACAATGTTTTACCCTTCTTTGCGTCGGTTGTCGTCGCTTTATGGAGTTCCCGGCGGACAGTGTCGATAGATACGGGGTCTCGAAGATGGCTATTGATTTCTGCAGTCACTTTAGTTTTAACACAATTCGTGTTAGCGTACGGCGATGTGTCATTTAGTTTTGATTTGCGCCCACTATTAAGTTTACACTATGATGTCTTTCTATGTTTTGTGTAGGCTGTCGTGACTGTTGAAATAGTTGATCTCGAAACATTCAGTAAGTTGGCTGTCTTGGTTACTGACACTCCAGCTAATCGGGCCCCCACAGTCTGCCCTCTTCGGAACTCTGTTGGGTCTTTCAAGGCACGTCGACCTCGGCTCTGAATGCAGATACGGAGTGTGCACCACTCGTAAAAAACCTGCCGTGATGCCCAGAGCTTACTGAAAACCCACAGTACAGCGCGACACCTGCCTCACCTGAATTGTTGACCGTCAAACACAACCATCCCATTACTACCACTGTTCACATTATCTTGCCTATGCCCTGTACGTAAGAGAAACCTCGCGTGTACCTTCGTGTTCAAACTACTACTAACGTCTTGAAATGTTCGGGCTCACATGTGGTTTCTCTTCGTCGAAATGTCTTGGCTCAAAATTAACCAAAGAGAGGGTAACATCGTGTCGCGGGAGTTTCAAATTGAAGTTATTCAGTTTATCATAAGTTTACCTAACGGAATTTTATTGATTTGATACTTGATTTGGGCACCTCTGGTTTAGATGATGTTTTGCCGAAAGCTGGATGGTATGTCTCCCGTGTCATACATTCTACACACCGGTAACGTACTTGTTGTTGTTCTGTGGTCTTCAGTCCTGAGACTGGTTTGATGCAGCTCTCGATGCTACTCTATCCTGTGCAAGCTTCTTCATCTCCCAGTACCTACTGCAACCTACATCCTTCTGAATCTGCTTAGTGTATTCATCTCTTGGTCTCCCTCTACGATTTTTACCCTCCACGCTGCCCTCCAAGACTAAAGTTGTGATCCCTTGATGCCTCAGGACACGTCCTACCAAACCGGTCCCTTCTTCTAGTCAGGTTGGGCCACAAATTGCTCTTCTCTCCAGTGCTGTTCAGTACCTCCTCATTAGTTACGTGATCTACCCATCTAATCTTCAGCATTCTTCTGTAGCACCACATTTCAAAAGCTTCTATTCTCTTGTTGTCTAAACTATTTATCGTCCATGTTTCACTTCCAAACATGGCTACACTCCATACAAATACTTTCAGAAATGACTTCCTGACACTTAAATCTATACTCGATGTTAACAAATTTCTCTTCTTCAGAAACGCTTTCCTCTACATTTTTGGCCGAGCGGTTCTAGGCGCTACAATCTGTAACCAGGCGACCCGTACGGTCGCAGGTTCTAATCCTGCCTCGGGCATGTATGTGTGTGATGTCCGTAGGTTAGTTAGGTTTAAGTAGTTCTATGTTCTAGGGGACTGATGACCTCAGAAGTTAAGTCCCATAGTGCTCAGAGCCATCCATCTACATTTTATATCCTCTCTACTTCGACCATCATCAGTTATTTTGCTCCAGAAATAGCAAAACTCATCTATTACTTTAAGTGTCTCATTTCCTAACCTAATTCCCTCAGCATCACCTGGTTTAATTCGACTACATTTCATTATCCCTGAGACCTGGTCAGGAAAAGGTAGGATTTGATGTGGACGAGGTCGTACTCAGTTACCGTTGGTTGCTCAGTTTTTTTTGTTTTTTTTGTTTTTTTTTCATAAAATCACGTACACTTTATTTGGAAGCAACTGCAAATAAGGTTGACAATAAGGAACAATTATCTAATTTGTCTGTTAAGACACAATGTCTAATAAAAAAATTCTTAAGGAAGTTGCACCCACGGCTGAAGGCCTTATTGACCAGAAATTCAAATTATTTGTCAGCTGAAGGTCCCAATAGTAATAAATCAAAAAACAATTTGACGGCTGAATGTCTGGATAGAAAATTCTTAAGAACTAGTTAAACTTCTCCAAGAGATACTAAAATATTTTTTGAAAAGGGACAATCATCAAAATTTCACTATTAAAAGACAATATCTAATTAAAAATTCTTAAGGCAAATTGCATTCACGGCTGAAGGCCTTATTGACAAGAAATTCAAATTATTTATCGGCTGAAGGCGCCAATAGTAATAACTACGAATTAAATTTTTTTTTGGAAAAGAACATCACAATCTGACCCAATCAAGAGAGAAGTGGGCCTCAGACAGTGTTCCAAGGATCGACCTGGGAAAGTCGCTCAACTTCGTAAACGGTGAGACAGACAGCCAAGAGTTGTATTCACTTAACTGGATGGCAACTCAGACTAGTGACAGTTTAAACGCAGACCAACACTCTTGCAAAATCTACCTAAGGTCTGATAACCAATAAACGATCGAATAACACAGGCAAGGCGGAACTGGCGGACAGCACTGCGTCTTCTTAATCCAGTGTTTAGAACATCCAGAAGCAGAAGGACCCACTACGACCAAAGAAGTCCAAAAGAAACAAAATATCCGAACCACAGCCAAGGAGGCTGTCGAACTACACGCCTTACCGGACAGCAGCGGGAAGGCGAAAAAAGGTACACTGAATAGCATCGGGGAGAGGCTACAACCCTGTCTCACTCCCTTCCCAACCGCTGCTTCCGTTTCATGCCCCTTGACTCTTATAACTGCCATCTGCTTTCTGTACAAATTGTAAATAGCCTTTCGCTCCCTGTATTTGACCCCCGCTACCTTCAGAATTTGAAAGAGAATATTCCATTCAACCTTGTCAAAAGCTTGCTCTAAGTCTACAAATGCTAGAAACGTAGGCATGCGTTTCCTTAATCTATCTGCTAAGATAAGTCATAAAGTCACCATTACCTCGCGTGTTCCAGCGTTTCTACGGAATCCAAACTGATCTTTTCCGAGGTCGGCTTCTACCAGTTTTTCCATTTGACTGTAGAGAATTTGTGTTAGTATTTTGCAGCCGTAACTTATTAAACTGATAGTTCGGTAATTCTCACATCTTCCAACACCTACTTTCTTTGGGATTGGAATTATTATATTCAAAACTAGACATGATTGTGTTATTGGGCTTGCCGCGATCGTTCTTTGAATAAAAATATGGTATTTCAGTCTCTGATCACTATTTTTTATTTTCAGTGACCAGTTCGTCTAGCTGCCCATCTTCAGATCATATATTGCAGTTACAGAGTAACCTGTCAATACAGAACTATTGGTTCGCTGTCATAACTGACAGATTACTCTGTAACTATAATACATAATCTGAAGATGGGCAGTTAGCCTGAAACCGGCCATTGAAAATAAAAAATAGCGATCAGAGACTGAAGTGCCATATTTTTATTATTATATTCTTCTAGGCGTCTGAGGGTATTTCGTCTGTCTCATACATACTGCTCGCCAGTTGAAAGAGTTTTGCCACGGCTGGCTCTCCCAAGGCTATTAGTAGTTCTAATGGAATGTTGTCTACTCCCAGGGCCTCGTTTCGACTTAATGCTTAGAGTACCTAAATACTGGTTTGCTGTAAAATAACCGTGTTAATTGGAGAGCAGAAATGACATGTCAATACAGATTGATAGAATAAGGTTCCGTCTGAAAACCCTGCGTGGAAACTTTGGTGTTCTAGTTCATACGGCCGCGCGGGATTAGCCGAGCGGTCTGGGGCGCTGCAGTCATGGACTGTGCGGCTGATCCCGGCGGAGGTTCGAGTCCTCCGTCGGGCATGGGTGTGTATGTTTGTCCCTAGGATAATTTAGGTTAAATAGCGTGTAAGCTTAGGGACTGATAACCTTAGCAGTTAAATCCCATAAGATTTCAAGTACATTTGAACATTTGAAGCTCATACCCCACAAATCCCAATCCCAAAGAAAGCAGGTGTTGACAGATGTGAAAATTACTGAACAATCAGTTTAATAAGCCACAGCTGCAAAATACTAATGCGAATTCTTTACAGACGAATGGAAAAACTAGTAGAAGCCAACCTGGGGGAAGATCACTTTGGATTCCGTAGAAATATTGGAACACGTGAGGCATACCGACCCTATGACTTATCTTAGAAGAAAGATTAAGGAAAGGTAAACCTACGTTTCTAGCATTTGTAGACTTAAAGAAAGCTTTTGACAATGTTGACTGGAATACTCTCTTTCAAATTCTAAAGATGGTAGGGGTAAAATACAGGGAGCGAAAGGTTATTTACATTTTGTACAGAAACCAGATGGCAGTTATAAGAGTTGAGGGACATCGTAGGGAAGCAGTGGCTGGGAAGGGAGTGAGACAGGGTTGTAGCATCTCCCCCATGTTGTTCAATCTGTATATTGAGCAAGCAGTAAAGGAAACAAAAGAAAAGTTCGGAGTAGGTATTAAAATCCATGGAGAAGAAATAAAAACTTTGAGGTTCGCCGATGACATTGTAATTCTGTCAGAGACAGCAAAGGTCTTGAAAGAGCAGTTGAACGGAATGGACAGTGTCTTGAAAGGAGGATATAAGATGAACATCAACAAAAGCAAAACGAGGATAATGGAATGTAGTCGAATTAAGTCGGGTGGTGCTGAGGGAATTAGATTAGGAAATGAGACACTTAAAGTAGTAAAGGAGTTTTGCTATTTGGGGAGCAAAATAACTGATGATGGTCGAAGTAGAGAGGATATAAAATGTAGACTGGCAATGACAAGGTAAGCGTTTCTGAAGAAGAGAAATTTGTTAACATCGAGTATAGATTTAAGTGTCAGGAAGTCGTTTCTGAAAGTATTTGTATGGAGTGTAGCCATGTAAGGAAGTGAAACATGGACGATAGCTAGTTTGGACAAGAAGAGAATAGAAGCTTTCGAAATGTGGTGCTACAGAAGAATGCTCAAGATTAGATGGGTAGATCACATAACTAATGAGGAGGTATTGAACAGAGTTGGGGAGAAGAGGAGTTTGTGGCACAACTTGACAAGAAGAAGGGACTGTTTGGTAGGACATGTTCTGAGGCATCAAGGGATCACAAATTTAGCATTGGAGGGCAGCGTGGAGGGTAAAAATCGTAGAGGGAGACCAAGAGATGAATGCATTAAGCAGATTCAGAGGGATGTAGGTTGCAGTAGGTACTGGGAGATGAAGAAGCTTGCACAGGATAGAGTAGCATGGAGAGCTGCATCAAACCAGTCTCAGGACTGAGGACCACAACAACAAACAATCCCACAAATGGTTAAGTGAAACAAATGAGAGGGCGAATAATTTGAATCCGGTTGGCTTCAGTAATGCGCCGTTACGTACACCGTCCGCTGACAGAGTGACTCGGAACGCGGTGGCGACTTTTGTGCGGAAGGCAAAGCGTACGGCAGAGGCGTGCGCTGCCCGTGCCTTGCGCTCGGCGTCTCTGGCTACGGGCAGCAGCCTCGGCTGGTTTCCCGCGGCAGCTCGTTACGGCCACGCGAGCACAGGTGCGGCGGCCGCGCCATCTTTCACGGTTAAATTTATCTGGCCGGCGGCTGCCGACAAAGGACTTTGGGGCTTCGTGCGGCACGCGAGCGCCGCGGCGATGAAGAGGCAGCGGCCGGAGCGCCCGGCAGCCCGGCAACCCACACTGACCGCCGCCCACGTGCGAGCCGCTGCGTGGACCCAGGTACACTGCGCTGCGCTGGACCGCTTTCCTGCATGCGTGTGTGCGACTTGTGCCACAACTCGTTGGCTGACGATTTTCCGAGTATGTGTGTTAACTTGCTCCATTTCGAACGGGCAGTGCATTTTGTTATACGCAAGCAACACGGTTCATTTGTGTTCAAATATACGAGACTAGAATGAGATTTTCACTCTGCAGCGGAGTGTGTGCTGATATGAAACTTCCTGGCAGGTTAAAACTGTGTGCCGGACCGAGACTCGTACTCGGCACCTTTGCCTTTCGCGGGCAAGTGCTCTACCAACTGAGCTACCCGAAGCACGACTCACGCCCCGTCCTCACTGCTTTACTTCCGCCAGTACCTCGTCCCTACCTTCCAAACTTTACAGAAGCTCTTCTGGTAGAGCACTTGCCCGCGAAAGGCAAAGGTCCCGAGTTCGAGTCTTGGTCCGGCACACAGTTTTAACCTGCCAGGAAGTTTCATATCAGCGCACACTCCGCTGCAGAGTGAAAATCTCATTCTGGAAATATCCCCTAGGCTGTGGCTAAGCCATGTCTCCGCAATATCCTTTCTTTCAGGAGTGCTATTTCTGCAAGGTTCGCAGGAGAGCTTCTGTAAAGTTTGGAAGGTAGCAGACGAGGTACTGGCGGAAGTAAAGCTGCGAGGACGGGGCGTGAGTCGTGCTTGGGTAGCTCAGTTGGTAGAGCACTTGCCCGCGAAAGGCAAAGGTCCCGAGTTCGAGTCTCGGTCCGTCACACAGTATTAATCTGCCAGGAAGTTTCAAATACACGATACTGTTCGCAGAAGTGTTACGGGGCTGCCACAGAGACAGTGTTGTGTTCTGTCCGACTAATACGGTCCGGAATACCACGCAGACATGTGGAGTACAACGGTTTCGGGGTGAGGCAGAAGCAGCCGAGTGTGAAGAGTAAAATGTTGTCGCCACACTTTTTCTTTTCTTTTTTTTTTTTTTCAAAAGCCAAAACGCAGGCATGCATTGGGTTTACTCGGTACTCACTCTACATCTACATCTGCGTTATTACTCTGCTATTCACAATAAAGTGCCTGGCAGAGGGTTCAATGAACCACCTTCTCCCGGGTTCGATTCCCGCCGGGGTCAGGGATTTTCTCTGCCTCGTGATGGTTGGGTGTTGTGTGCTGTCCTTAGGTTAGTTAGGTTTAAGTAGTTCTAAGTTCTAGGGGACTGATGACCGTAGATGTTAAGTCCCATAGTGCTCAGAGCCATTTCAACCATTTTTTGAACCACCTTCAAGCTGTCTATCTACCGTTCCACTCTCGAACAGCGCGCGGGAAAAACGAGCGCTTAAATTTTTCTGTGCAAGCCCTGATTTCTCTTGTTTTATCGTGATGATTTCCTCCTGTGTAGGTGGGTGCCAACACAATGTTTGCGCAATCAGAGGAGAAAAACGAGAACTTAATTAATTGAAATTTCATGAGAAGATCCCGTCGCAACGAAAAACGCCTTCATTTTAATGATTGCCATTCCAGTTCACGTATCATGTCTGTGGCACTATCTCCCCCACTCCGCGATAATACAAAACGAGCTTGCCCTTCTTTGTACTTTTTCGATCTCATCCGTCAGTCCTATGTGATGCCGACCCCACACCGCACAGCAATACTCCATGATAGGGCGGACAAGTGTAGTGTAAGCAGTCTCTTTAGTAGACCTGTTGTACCTTCTAAGTGTTCTGCCAATGAGTCGCAGTCCTTAGTTTGCTCTACCCACAACATTATCTGTGTGATCGTTCCAATTTAGGTTATTTGTAATTGTAATCCCTAAGTGTTTAGTTGAATTTACAGCCTTCAGATTTGTGTGGCTTATCGGGTAATGGAAATTTAGCGGATTTCTTTTAGTACTCGTGTGAATAACTTCACACTTTTCTTTATTCAGGGCCAATTGCCACTTTTCGCATCATACAGATATCTTATCTAAATCATTTTGTAATTCGTTTTGGTCATCTGATGACTTTACAAGACGGTAAATGACAGCATCATCAGCAAACTATCTAATAGGGCTCAGATTGTCTCCTATGTCGTTAATATACATCAGGAACAACAGAGGGCCTACAACACTTCCTTGGGGAACGCCGGATATTATTTCTGTTTTAATCGATGACTTGCCGTCTATTACTACGAACTGTGACCTTTCTGACAGGAAATCACGAATCCAGTCGCACAACTTGAGGCGTCGCAGCTAGCACGACATTGCAGTGCTTAACAATAATGTAAAAACTGAAATCAATCAGGTTAAACAGGAATGTACACGATCTATTGTTAAAGTAAAAAGTGAATTAACAACACAGATCGAACAAGTTACTGATGACCACCAACAGTTTAAACCACATGTTAAATCGCAGATAGTCAAGGCTCGTGAATATATCCAAGGGGTGGAAAACTATGGTGAAATAAATCACACAGCATTAGAATGTAAATTGAAAGAAAGATAAGTGTGAAAAACTTGGGGTACAGGTAATAAATAAAGTCACTGGCTTGGAAACCGATCTTAAACAATTCAGTGACAGTGTGAATGAGCGACAGTGTGAGCATGACTGTCGAATAACAAAAGTAGAACAGTGTGTTACTAACATTAGTGGTACCATTATTCCTGGTGGAATAATAGAATCCACTGAGATTGCTTTGTCACACATCGTCAGTTTCTCAAGTTTGATCCAAATAAAAATGTACATCCACGTGGCCTGAATTTTGGAATTACTTTGAGGATATCTTGCCTAAAGTGTGGAGTGATAAGCAGAAGATTTGGTTTATTACTTCTAACTTAATGGGGGAGGCAAGAATCTGGGTAAACTTGGCCTCAGATAAATATAATAAGTTACGGGAATTTAAGCAAGCTTTCTTTGAAGAGTACTGGGGAAAGCGTAAACAAATGGATGTGCTAAATCAGTTTTGGTCTGGGGAAATATACGACCCCAAGAAAGAAGGGATAAAAAAAATTCGTACAGAGGTGGGTAACTACTCTATCCTATCTTAGTACTAAGGTAGAAACTGAACAAAAAGTTATGGGAGTATAAAATAAGGTACCTTGGTATTGGAAGAATAAGATTATATCTGCACCTAGAGATAAAGTAGATAAATTCGTGCAATATCTTGAACGTGTAGAACGTGCACTAAAAGAGGAGTACAGCGCGAGGAGAGAGTATCGACATCCTGTTAGGCAGAATGAAAATCGATCCGAGGTAAACATAAACAGAATGGTCGTACAGAGAAGAAGCGGATACCGAGGTCGATCACGGGGGAGAGGCCGGACATAATATGATAATCGGGTCAGTGACCGAGGTCAGTAGGGGGACTGTAGACAGCTGCCAGGAGATGACACAACCAGCTGGCGGGGGACGTCAGTTAGCGGTGACGTACATCAACAGGAAAACTGCTAAGAGTTGTAAGTAGGCTGTTTAGGTTTTTTTATTGGTAACGCCACCTCTGTATAAAAATCACTGGCTGTGCTGTGTGCAGTCTGTGTCTAGTTTGCATTGTTGTCTGCCATTGTACTGTTGGGCAGCGGCAGCTGGATGTGAACAGCGCGTAGCGTTACGCAGTTGGAGGTGAGCCGCCAACAGTGGTGGATGTGGGGAGAGAGATGGCGGAGTTTTGAAATTTGTCATGAACTGCTATATATATATATATATAATGATATTAAGGTAAATACATTGTTTGTTCTCTATTAATATCTTCCATTTGCTAACTATCCCTATCAGTAGTTAGTGCCTTCCATAGTTTGAATCTTTTATTTAGCTGGCAGTAGTGGCGCTTGCTGTATTGCAGTAGTTCGAGTAACGAAGATTTTTGTGAGGTAAGCGATCTGTGAAACGCATAGGTTAATGTTAGTCAGGCCCATTTTTTTTGTAGGCATTTTTGAAAGTCAGATTGCGTTGCGCTAAAAAAATATTGTGTATCAGTTTAAGGACAGTCATGTATAATTCTTCAAAGGGGGCGTTTCAGAGTCTACGAGAAGGCTGGAACTCGTAGACAACAACATTACCGGTTGAACCTGCTGGCGAAACCATTTGTAAGAACGGCACCAGTACAACCACCTAGTATTAATGTAGTCACTATGAAAGAAGGGGAGAATAACTGGGAGCAGCAAGAGGCAAGAGAATTAAGCAATGTAGAGTTAAGGGAGCACAGTAGTAGTAACACCTTTAATAATAACACATATGTAGAGGAGATAAGTACTAATAATAAGTTTTTGAATCAGGAGATGGAGGTAAATCTGCACGGCGAAACAGAGGAGGAACTGTCTGACAGTTGTGGAATCAATAATGGAGCAGGGGTTGAAGGGGTGCTTGATAGGTTATTTGAAGTGATTGAGAGTAGTGAATAGGAGGAGGAAAAGGAAGAAGAGGAGGAAATATATGATACTGACTACACCTGGTATAGGGTCGCAGAAACAGAGGTAAATACAGAAAGGGAAACACTAGAAAGATGTTTCAGTTTAACGGTAGTGGACAGACTGGTAGGAGCTGCCACTATTAGTAATAATATTAAGCATGAAGAAGGCCCAGTAAACATAAATATCATATCCACACAGAACATAGGTTTTGACAGAAGGGAAACGGTTCCAGATTTACTGGACGAGGTAGAACCTACAAATAAGAGAGTACGTAGGACAGCCTATAATAGAGATAAGTGTTTTTGATGAAAATGTAAAGCGTTTGATCGATACAGGATCAGAGGTGTGTGCTGTGTTCCAAAATTTTGTTAATGAACTCCCAGCAAGTAAGCAAGTAGTAAGGATGCCAGTAAGTGGCCCAAATATAATTGTAGCAACGAGAAAAACCAAAAACGTGGTGAAGCAAGAAATATTTCTACCCATAGTGGTAAAGGGGGTAGGAATTAAGCAGACTTTCTTAGTAATTACTGGACTAAGTGTTGATATGCTGGTGGGTGCCGATTTTCTTAGTAAGCATGAAGGTTGGGTAAATTTCGGGACCAATGACGTAATGATAAAAATTAATGGTAACCTTATCTCTATACCATTCAGAGGTAAGAGACCAAGTGAGGATGAAGAACTAAATGACTTGCCAATCCGTATTTGCAGGACAACAAAACTAATGGAAGGCTATAATGGATATGGTGGAAGTGAAGAAGTGGATCCGTCTGAGCTGGATAGTGTCAGAGCTAGGATCAATGACAAATTGCTAGAATTAAGTGACCTAGATGAGGGACAAAGAAATGATCCAAGACAAAGTTTGACTAAGCATATAGGAGTATTTTCTGACCAGCCAGGTCTAGTTATAGATTACGAGTGTTTCTGACAGTGAAAAAGGATGCCTATTTTTTCAAAAAACCGTTTGCAGTTCCTGAAGCGCACTTAGAAGCAGTACGTGACCTGATTCAGAATAGGCTAGCGTGGGGGATCATTGAAAGAGAAATAAGTGGTTATAGTACCAAAGAAGGATGGATCGATCGGATGCTAGAGCCTTGAATAAGATAGTATTACCTGAGAGTGTCAGACCTGAAAATATAGGAGAACTGTTACAGAAGTTTAAAGGGGCAACATTCTTCACATCCATGGATGTAACCTGTGGTTACTGGGATCTTCCTTTAGCCAAGGAATCAAGAAAGTATGTGCATTTGTAAGAGCTATGTCACAGGTCTTAGGGGACCAATTGTTAAGAATAGTAACTGTGTATGTAGATGACGTTTTAATAGCGACTCTTACTTGGAAAGAACATTGTTTATTACTGGATGAGCTACTGACAGCAATAAAAAATGGGGGGGGGGGGGTATGAAGTTAAAATTAGATAAGACAGAATTTGTCAAAAAGGAGATCAAATTCTTGGGGCATGTAGTACGTGGAGAAGGTATCATGCCTGATCCAGAGAAAATTAAAGCTATCCGAGACTATGCTGCACCAGCAGCACGCAGAGCACTAAGGGGATGTTTGGTCTGTTTGGTTTTTACAGAAAATTTGTGTCTGGTCAATTGCTTAATGCACCTTGCTTAAGACAACTGTTAAAGAAAAATGTAGTATATAATTGGACTATTGATTGTCAGAAGGCTTTCGAAGATCTAAAAGAAATTTTCACCGACCATAGTGCATTTACCTATCTAGACACCTGTCAACTTAAGCAGGGTAGATTAAGGAGATGGTCCCTGTATCTACAACAGTTTAAGTATAAGATGATCTATATTAAGAGTTCGGAGAACATTGTGGCGGACGCCTTATCAAGAAGTGTAAAAGACAACGTACAGGGAGTGAATTCCATCTGTAATAGAGAATGTAATGAAGTATTGTTGGCAGTTATGCAGTTGCAGGATGAAGGCTCGATCAAACGTGTTTGTGAGAATCTGCAAAGGGAGTAAAGCCAAGACGACAATATCAAACTAGTAAAAAGCAGAATAGTTCATCTTGATTTTCCAAAACTATCTGTATACTAAAAAAAAAAAAGTGCGCGTCATATATCTTGGCGGCCGAGTTTAGGTTCGTTCTACGCATCTGACGTCACAAAACACAGTCAGCCAATGAACAGAGAACGACGTTGCCAGATCTCGACAGCAGTGCAGAGCACGGACGAGTGTCTTCAGTTTTAGAAACGTTCAGTCATAAATAAAGTAATAGAACAAAAGCAATGTCTTGAGAGCAGACTTTCTTTTACAGAAAGTTTGGAAAAAGCATTCTTTACACCAATTGCTTCATATTCTATTAATTAATTAAACCAAACAAGCAATAAGACTCCTAATTCAGGCGATAGCAAGGAAAGGTGTTTGTTTCAATCTCACGAACTGCTTTTTCGCAATAAAGAACAGCGGTAATTGTTTATTTCCTATTGTACTTCGACGAAGCGTGAGTAATTCATAGTCACACCAACAGTGTTTATAAGTAGTTGCGTGAGGTGTTAGACTCCTTATGGAGTTACACTGTTTGCAGAGCTGAGGTAGCGGAACAGTTCAGGTGTTGGGCTGCCAAATGAAAGGTTATGAGTTCAAACCTTGTGTGGTGCTAAATATTTTCTTTATTTAAAAACAATATTGGAGTGCCTTACTTCACGAATTTTATTCGTTTGAATGAAATTTCTAGTGCTTTGCCTCTTCATTAACTTTTTCGCTGCTGCAGACACGTGCTCCCCGCATTCCGCGCTGTGCGCGATTTTGTCATCACTGCACTTCTCGCCTGTGCAGACACATGGTGTTCCCACTGCTTTGACACACTTATCATTCGATTTCACAAAAACTATTTGGCCAAAAAATTTGATTTTTACACGTCTTCTTGCCTGATACCTTCCCCCCATAAATGACTTAATTTTGTTTTGATGTGCAGCATTAAATGTAGTAAACCATTGCACGAAATTTTGAAGAGTTTGCAGAGGTAAAAGTCCATAGCTATACTTTCCGTATGGTCGATTTTAGTTGCCACAATGTTGAGAATGAAATGTGGACAAGATACCTAAATTTCATATAATATTTACTGTATAACAATATCTCATTTAAGTACCATATAGGTGTCGTATGTAATATTGAGAAATATTCCGTCTTTCGCGACTGTAATAAAAGTTTTATATACACACGGCGCGTTTGGCTTTATTTTAAAGCACTTCCATCAGTGAAAGGTATGGCACATACGCAATGGTATTCATGTTCTATTTCTTGTTTTTGTTCCACAGTCGCAGTTTTACCAATGGTATTGAAATATATCCCTCTTCTGCAACTGTAATAAGCGACTTATTTAGACCAGACGCGTTTCTCTCTTTTGAAGCATCATAAGAGGACTGTATTTTGTGTCCTCCATTGCCAAGGCACCTTTCGTAGTTTTGTGCTCAGCAACACAACATTCAACGTTTGTGTTGGCTCATCAGTGTTTTAGCAAATAAATGCTGTTTGTGTGTGCCACACACAAAATTATATTTGACATAGCTCTGAGCACTTCACTGACAGACGGTATATTCAAGTCCTAATGTTTTTGTAAGTCCACAGTTTTGTTTAATGTATTTTGTCTACTTCCTTTTGATTGATTGAAGTGCTTTAACATAAAGCCAAACGTGCCCAGTGTAAGTAAAACTTTTGTTACAGTCGCGAAAGGTGGAATATTTCTCAATATTACATACGACACTTATGTGGTACTTAAATTAAATGAAATACATAGGTATCTTGTCCACATTTCATTCTCAACATTGTGGCAACTAAAATCGACCATACGGAAAGTATACTCTATGGACTTTTACCTCTGCAAACTCTTCAAAATTTCGTGCAAAGGTTTACTATATTTAATGCTGCATAATAACTGTGTTGAACATCGAAACAAAATTAAGTCATTTATGGGGGGAAGGTATCAGTCAAGAAGATAGGTAAAAATCTAATTTTTGAGCCAAATAGTTTTTGTGGAATCGAATGATAAAGAGTGTCAAAGCAGTCGGAACACAATGTGTCTGCACAGGCGAGCAGTGCAGTGACAAAATCGCCCACAGCGCGGAATGCAGGGAGCACGTCTTTGTAGCAGCGAAAGGGTTAAATGCGGCCGTGGTGGCTTTACTTCATGAACTGCGCGCTCCCCCCTACACGTAAGCTTGCGAACTATGCTATACTATGGCGCTGCTTCTATTGGCGCGTGCGTCGTGTGCATCTGGCAACGCAGCAATCTCCAGCGTCTGGGCGGGCATGCACGAGCCGCCAAGATAAAAGAATTGAACTATATAAGGTGCATAAAGATGTCTTATTTAGGAGTAGGAAAAATACGGAGGAGAACTGGAAAATTTGTTTCCCAGAACAGCATGTAGATGCATTAATTGACTATATACACTGTAAGTACGGACACTACGGAGCTCGTAAGTGCATAGATAAGTTGAGTGAAGTGGTGATATTTAACAATATGTGGAGAAGGGTTCAACAGCAGTTAGAGTCATGTGATCGGTGTCAGAAAGTCAGAGCCAACAATAAAATTATTCAAGGTGAGATGTATTCTGTAGAACCACAGAATCGATTGGTTTTGGTAGCAGTGGATTTATTCGGCCCTCTACCAGTGTCACGAGGTGGCTGTGAGTATGTTTTTGTAATGGTAGATGGTTTTTCCAAGTATGTTAGATTTTACCCTATCAAGAAAGCTAATTCTAAGGTAATAGTAAGCAAATTGGAAACGATTACTTTGTAAATATAGCAGTACCTAAAGCTAGTTTATCTGACAATGGGCCACAATTTATTTCTAAGAGGTTTGAGGAGTGCCTAAAACAGCGTGGGGCAGTGAATATTAAGATCTCAGCATATTTTCCTCAAGGTAATATGTGTTAGAGGATCATGAAGGAACTAAAACGATTATGTAGGACTTACTGCCACAAGAAACATTCTGCGTGGGCCAACTGCATAGGGTGTTTTGAGGAGGTCATTAACCATCTTAAACATGAAGCCACCGGATTTGCACCTGTAGAACTAATGTGTGGAATTAGGCCAAATAACATCTTGTTTGATCTTGTAGAATTCCCTAGTCTTACTGATTTAGCTATGGAAGAAAAGAAGAAATTAGCACTTGCTACTATAAGGAAGAAATCTAGTTTTAATAAAAACCAAGGAGAAATCAAAAAAGCTTACCTCGGAAACCAAAACGTTTACTGACGAGTATGTGGATCCATTTAGGATAACAGAGAAACCTCACCCTAATGCTCACCGATTGGAATTTGTAAAGTCGCATACGCATACGCATGATCTAAAGAGACATGTACACAAAAGAGACGTAGCCAGGAGTAACTAAAAACCTCAGAGGGCTTTGCACTCTTTGCAAGGCTAAGTGTTTGACGAACACTAGGACTCGAGTTAATGATAACGCTATTCAATTTTCATTTCGTGTTGTCATTCTTCCTCTTCATCATTCAGAACTTTTGACTGTCGTCTTTCCTTCTTCACTATACTAATATTAAGTAAGAGAGCTAAGTGATGTCGAAACACCAGAAGGTTGTTATTGTACGAAGAAATGAAAAATATTTACAGAACAGCAAGACTGGTTGTAAGACAATGGTAATATTGTCCAGGAAGAGATGAATTATTTAAGTAAATTTAGACATGGAGGTACTGGGTACCCTCAGAAGCGGTTATATTTCGTGTAAGGAAGTATTTACAAATAAGCAAGGCTGACTGTAAGACAGTGGTAATGAATAAACAAATGAGTGAGCGGCAAGGTGTGGTTTAAATGGCTCTGAGCACTATGGGACTTAACATCTGTGGTCATCAGTCCCCTAGAACTTAGAACTACTTAAACCCAACTAACCTAAGGACATCACACACATCCATGCCCGAAGCAGGATTCGAACCTGCGACCGGAGCGGTCACGCGGTTCCAGACTGAAGCGCCTAGACCGCACGGCCACACCGGCCGGCTTAGCGGCAAGGTATTGCCTGCTAATTGTAGTAAACAAAGAGACGTAATGTGGTTAAACAAAAGGGATCAAAGTTTAGAAACAGGTGGAAGTGCAAATAAGAGGCATAAGAAAGGACCTGGAGTAACCAAGAATAGATATGTAAGTAATTAACCATCACAAATCTGAGTGAATGTGGTATGGATATGACTATGTAATAAATACTGAATGTGAATGGAGGAACCTGATGTTGTAGTTGTGAGACATTGAAGCTGAGCAGTAAAAAAGCTAGTTTGTGAAACCTGATGTGGATGTTATTGTAACAGAGCAGAAAAACGCTGGCTTCAGAAACTCTAAGTGGACTTTAGTAAATAGTAAAATGTATGTGACTCTGACATGTTGAAGTGCCACAGAAGTCGGTAGACCTATTTTCCAGATTAGTGGTTTTAAGAAATGCTTTGTATATAAGTGTTTTCGGCTTTTGTTTTTCTTGTATGTATAGAGTATAAATAAGTGTGTTTGAAAACCACACAGTTGATTGGAAGATGGTTTCAGTATTTGGTTATGATGATGACTCTTACGAGGGTCACGGTAGTTGGCATGAACTAAAGGTGTGGAGAAGGTGTTGAAGCCACAGAGGTTGCAATGATTCACAATGGATTCATTAATAATTTGTATTTCTATGTGTATTCTATTTAAGTAGGAGTGTATGTCAGGTTTACAGGACTACAGAAGAGGGCAAGGAGAAAATTTGTTTAATTAATAATATTGTGTTTTTTAAGGGTGACGTGTTATGCAGGATTGGAGTGCCACAAGCACTGGCTGGAATTTGATGTTTATTTGTGTAATGATTTTCAGAAGTAATTTGCATGTAAAATTGTAACAGTAACCTGTTTGATTGATTGCAGTGAGATTTTGAAGAAAAGTTAATAGTCAATGTGCCACTTTAGTACTGCTTGATGGAAAGTTAATTCACTTTTTGCTAAAAAGATTATCAGTAAATGTAAATATCGAAAAGCAAAATTACGCTGTGACATGAGAAAGTAGATTTATTCAGAAATAGTCATTGAAAAAAGGATTAAAGGAATTTTGAGATGTATATTCATGTTAGGTTAAGAAGTAGCAATTAAGGATGGAATCCGAAGCCAGCTGAATTCTTCAGGTGCGCTGACACGATATAGAGATAGCAGGAGACTCATAGAGACCTCCAAAGCAGGACTCAGTAGGAGAAAGAGTGCTAGCAAAGTGAAAGGTGTAAGTGTTCAGAGGAAAACGCTCCCCAAAACGTTGTTGTTGTTAGTGTGCGTGTGACTTACAAAGAGTAAAATGTTGTTACACAGACGCTCACCATAGCGATGAGTAAAGAAGAAAAAGCGATGTTATAAAATATGAAGATTGTAGGTGTTGTTTCTCTTTCAGTAATTTGTAAAATTTTGTGAAGATTGTATTTGTTTTTCTTTACATCGAATGATGAAGTAATAAGTATGTTTAGAATTAATTTATTGTAAGTCATCAGCCCCAGATAATAATGAATGATGTATATACAGAAATAACAATGTCATATATTAATACTTGGGAAAGTTTAATTGAATTCGAGCTTGAAAGTATCGAATTAGTTAGGGTAAAAAGCTTTATAGAAAAATTTGTAAGAAACAAAAACAATTTAAGAGGTTAAAATTGTTTAGTTCCTCAGGAGGTATGAGGCGTCGCAGCTAGGGCGCGATCGCCAATTTGTCTATTAAAGCTTTCCTGTATGAATGTATGTGGGCTCCAGTGTATGCAGTCAGAATCTTATACGATCTGCAACGGGCGAGCTGTGTCCTGAAGACGTGCGTCATGACAATATGGCGTGACTGCAGCGTGTAAAAGTAGCGGAGAGGCGGTTGCAGAAGAGTTACATTCTCTGGAACTATAAAAATCTGATCTAGAAATAGCCTGAGGAACTTCGTATTAGGTACATAACCTTCTGTTGTGCAAAGGAACAATCTGTCAAAATCTGAAGTCAATAACTGTCATAATTTGGAAGTTATAAAAAAAAAGGCAGTAAAAAACGTAATTATCCGACACTTAAAAAACGAAATCAATATATATATATATATATATATATATATATATATATATATATATATATATATATATATATATACTCCTGGAAATGGAAAAAAGAACACATTGACACAGGTGTGTCAGACCCACCATACTTGCTCCGGACACTGCGAGAGGGCTGTACAAGCAATGATCACACGCACGGCACAGCGGACACACCAGGAACCGCGGTGTTGGCCGTCGAATGGCGCTAGCTGCGCAGCATTTGTGCACCGCCGCCGTCAGTGTCAGCCAGTTTGCCGTGGCATACGGAGCTCCATCGCAGTCTTTAACACTGGTAGCATGCCGCGACAGCGTGGACGAGAACCGTATGTGCAGTTGACGGACTTTGAGCGAGGGCGTATAGTGGGCATGCGGGAGGCCGGGTGGACGTACCGCCGAATTGCTCAACACGTGGGGCGTGAGGTCTCCACAGTACATCGATGTTGTCGCCAGTGGTCGGCGGAAGGTGCACGTGCCCGTCGACCTGGGACCGGACCGCAGCGATGCACGGATGCACGCCAAGACCGTAGGATCCTACACAGTGCCGTAGGGGACCGCACCGCCACTTCCCAGCAAATTAGGGACACTGTTGCTCCTGGGGTATCGGCGAGGACCATTCGCAACCGTCTCCATGAAGCTGGGCTACGGTCCCGCGCACCGTTAGGCCGTCTTCCGCTCACGCCCCAACATCGTGCAGCCCGCCTCCAGTGGTGTCGCGACAGGCGTGAATGGAGGGACGAATGGGGACGTGTCGTCTTCAGCGATGAGAGTCGCTTCTGCCTTGGTGCCAATGATGGTCGTATGCGTGTTTGGCGCCGTGCAGGTGAGCGCCACAACCAGGACTGCATACGACCGAGGCACACAGGGCCAACACCCGGCATCATGGTGTGGGGAGCGATCTCCTACACTGGCCGTACACCACTGGTGATCGTCGAGGGGACACTGAATAGTGCACGGTACATCCAAACCGTCATCGAACCCATCGTTCTACCATTCCTAGACCGGCAAGGGAACTTGCTGTTCCAACAGGACAATGCACGTCCGCATGTATCCCGTGCCACCCAACGTGCTCTAGAAGGTGTAAGTCAACTACCCTGGCCAGCAAGATCTCCGGATCTGTCCCCCATTGAGCATGTTTGGGACTGGATGAAGCGTCGTCTCACGCGGTCTGCACGTCCAGCACGAACGCTGGTCCAACTGAGGCGCCAGGTGGAAATGGCATGGCAAACCGTTCCACAGGACTACATCCAGCATCTCTATGATCGTCTCCATGGGAGAATAGCAGCCTGCATTGCTGCGAAAGGTGGATATACACTGTACTAGTGCCGACATTGTGCATGCTCTGTTGCCTGTGTCTATGTGCCTGTGGTTCTGTCAGTGCGATCATGTGATGTATCTGACCCCAGGAATGTGTCAATAAAGTTTCCGCTTCCTGGGACAATGAATTCACGGTGTTCTTATTTCAATTTCCAGGAGTGTATATATATATATATATATATATATATATATATATATATATATATATATATATATATAAATAGTTCACCAACTGTGACTATTTGAAAAGATATGATAACACCTTCAGCGTTTAGATTCAAATTTGGAAAGTTCTCATTTTAGAAAACCTTTCGTAATTTTGCTGTAGTAATAACTAAGAATTTCAAGCAGATATTTATGTTTTGTGTTAGGCTGAGTGTGAAAGAGAGTACTTGTGTGAGTGTGTGTGGGACATTCGTCAATATTAAATTTTCAGTTTGTAATTCTCTATAGGAACTTGCAAGTGTTCCAGCTTTGTATAGTGGGAACGAATCCATTGGTCCCCCAGCTAGTCGATGGCGGATCTCCAAGCATGTTTGAATACGTAAGACACAGCCAGAACGTTCGCGACTATATAGTTAAATTCCAGACGTAAAGTACAGCTTAAAGCTACGTCACTAACTGAGGCGATATTCCATAGGCAGGCAGTTTGGTTAGAAGACGCTTGTGAGGAACTGGAAATCTAAAAATATGGTATCAATTTGACATCCCCTGTCATTACTTCATGAGAATAAAGAGGTAGTTGTGTTTCGCGAGAACTATATTTTCTGAATCCGTGCTATGTGTCAATAAATCGTTTTCTTCGAGAGACTTCATAATGTTCGAATACAGTATATGTTCCAAAACCCTACTGCAAATCGACGTTAGTGATATAGGCCTGTAATTCAGTGGATTACTTTTACTTCCCTTTTTGGGTATTGGTGTGACTTGAGCAACTTTCCACTCTTTAGGTTCGGATCTTTCTGTGAGCGAGCGGTTATATATAACTGCTAAATATGGAGCTATTGTATGAGGATACTCTGAGAGGAACCTGACTGGTATAAAATCTGGACCGAAGCTTTGCTTTTATTAAGTGAATTAAGCTGCTTTACGACACCGAGGATATCTACTTCTCCGGAAGCGATGATAGTAAATTGTTATGGGAAAGGGACGCCAAGTGGTATGACGAGGATGGGGTTAAGAGGCAACGGTGTGCTAATCAATGACGTAGCGGGTGCGACATTCCGTCTCTCATCTACTGTCGCTGGGACTACTGTCGGAAATCCGACACAACCTACACTGCATTAGACAGAAACCCGTTAGACGCGTTACCAGCTCACAACCTAAACTGACAAGGGAACCTCCCCATCGCACCCCCCTCAGATTCAGTTATAAGTTGGCACAGTGGATAGGCCTTGAAACACTGAACACAGATCACTCGAGAAAACGGGAAGAAGTTGTATGGAACTATGAAAAAAATAAGCAAAATATACAAACTGACTAGTCCATTCGCAATATAGGCAACATCAAGGATAATGTGAGCTCAGGATCGCCGTGGTCCCGTGGTTAGCGTGGGCAGCTGCGGAACAAAAGGTTTTTGGTTCAAGTATTCCCTCGAGTGAAAATTTTATTTTCGCAAAGTTATGATCTGTCCGTTCGTTCATTGACGTCTCTGTTCACTATAATAAGCTTAGTGTCTGTGTTTTGCGACCGCACCGCAAAACCGTGCGATTAGTAGACGAAAGGACGTGCCTCTCCAATACGAACCGAAAACATTTGATCGCAAGGTCGTAGGTCAACCGATTCCTCCACAGGAAAACACGTCTGATATATTCTATACGACACTGGTGACGGCATGTGCGTCACATGACAGGAATATGTTGTCGACCCACCTAACTTGTACACTTGGCGAATGGGTAAAAAGATTCTTCTACCTTGGCCGATTTAGGTTTTCTTGTGGATGTGATAATCACTCCCAAAAAAGTGATGAAAGCATAAGAGTTTGTCACATAAACTGCAACAAATGAATGCAACAGTTTCACAGTCGCTCAGTTTTCCCTGTACTCTGTCAAAACATATGTTTTTAACGTTTTCAAATTTTTCCGTATGTAGACCGTCAAATCCTGCATATGTCCAAGCAAATCTGAACATGTCCTGGACTTTTGGAGAGCGAAGTTGATTTTGTGTGAGTGCCTGAACTTTGATAATTGTCTGAAAACAAAAAGTTAAAATTATCACTGTAGGGGAGACTTGAACCAAGGACCTCTCGTTTCGCAGCTGCTTATGCTAAACACGGGACCACGGCGCTCCTGCGCTTGTACTGCCCTTGATGCTGCCTATGTTGCTCATCGACTACTCAGTTTGTATATTATGCTTATTTTTTTTCATAGTTCCACACAACTTCTTCCTGTTTTCTCCATTGATCTGTGTTCAGTTTTTCAAGGCCTATCCACTGTGCTAACTTATAACTAAATCTGAGGGGTGTGTGATGGGGAGGTTCCTTTGTGAGACCTTCAAACCAGACGTCCAGGCCTCCAACATTCCATAGACGAATTCGTAGCGTCACAAGAAGATGTTTCGACACAGCAGTATCGAGTGAAACAGCGCAACCGTGTACTGACCATTAGTGTGACAGCTTCCAGCACTGTGCTGCCTCTGGTTATGATCGGTGTCACCCACATTTGTCATAAGCGGAAAACTATAATCCCTCCTACAGCGCCTGCGCACCAAACACCACTAGAATGGTTGATTAATAGAAACAACAGTAGTTAAGAAAGAAAGAGAGGAATGAATTAACTGATAAATGGGGAAGAGCACTTGAGACTGTGAATTCTAGCGTGGATGTGAGTAATGACTTAAAAACGATTACATTATACAGGGTGGTCCACTGATAGTGACCGGCCCAAATATCACACGAAATAAGCGTCAAACGAAAAAACTACAAAGAACGAAACTCGCCTAGCTTGAAGGGGAAAACCAGATGGCGCTATGGTTGGCCCGCTAGATGGCGCTGCCATAGGTCAAACGGATTTCAACTGCGTTTTTTAAAATAGGAACCCTCATTTTTTATTACATATTCGTGTAGTACGTAAAGAAATACGAATGTTTTAGTTGGACCACTTTTTTCGCTTTGTGATAGATGGCGCTGTAATAGTCACAAAGGTATGGCTGACAGTTTTAGACGAACAGTTGGTAACAGGTAGGTTTTTTAAATTAAAATACAGAACGTAGGTACTTTTGAACATTTAATTTCGGTTGTTCCAATGTGATACATGTACCTTCAAAAATGGTTCAAATGGTTCTGAGCACTATGGGACTTAACATCTGAGGTCATCAGTCCCCTAGAACTTAGAACTACTTAAACCTAACTAATCTGAGGACATCACACATGTACCTTTGTGAACTTATCGAAGCACCATACCATGGACCGCACGTTCACCGGATCTGACGTCCCCGGATTTCTTTCGGTGGGGAACTTGAAGGATAATTGCTATAGTGATCCACCGACAACGCCTGACAACATGCGTCAGCGCATTGTCAATATATGTGCGAGCATTACGGAAGGCGAACTAATCGCTGTTGAGAGGAATGTCGTTACACGTATTGCCAAATACATTGAGTTTGACGGACATTATTTTGAGCATTTATTGCATTAATGTGGTATTTACAGGTAATCACGCTGTAAGAGCATGCGTTCTCAGAAATGGTAAGTTCACAAAGGTACATGTGTCACATTGGAACAACCGAAATAAAATGTTCAAAAGTACCTACGTTCTGTATTTTAATTTAAAAAACCTACTTGTTACCAACTGTTCGTCTAAAATTGTGACCCATATGTTTGTGACTATTACAGCGCCATCTGTCACAGAGCGAAAAAAGTGGTCCAACTAAAACATTCATATTTCTTTACGTACTACTCGAATATGTAATAAAAATAGGGGTTCCTATTTTAAAAAAACGCAGTTGATATCCGTTTGACCTATGGCAGCGCCATCTAGCGGGCCAACCATAGCGCCATCTGGTTTCCCCCTTCAAGCTAGACAAGTTTCGTTCTTTGTAGTTTTTTCGTTTGATGATTATTTCGTGAGATATTTGGCCCGGCTACGTCAATGGACCACCCTGTATAAATGTAGATTACACTTGACCATATAGGAATATGAGCATCCTGGACTGAGTTCAAGAAAATAACGTTTTTGAATCAAGAACATAATTTGAAACGGGACTGTCCTGTTTCCCATATCGATTTTCAAAAAGTTTCGGCCACAGTTTGGAATGAAGTTGTGAATTTGATAAATGTATTCAACCTCCGTAGTAACCATATTATTTGCAAGTCTGTTCCTGGAACCACAGATGTTGGTCAGAGAGATTACTTCTTTTTGTAGAGAGTAGCAGTGGTTCAGTGTGTGTTGGACAGTCTGGCTGGGTACTTGCTATGAGCAGGATAGTAGCTGGCCTGCCGTGCAGTCGAGACAGTATTACTTAAAATGGATTTTGTAATAACGTTCTGAGCAAAATTTTCTGAAAATGAGATTATACGAATCCAGGAATGCCAAAAGAGCAATTTTTAAGGCAATTTAAATTTTTTGTGTGTATTTGTAACTGTGTAATTCCTTATTGTTGGAACATTGCGTATCACCGAAGTTTCCTGTACAAATTATGAAAACGTTTCTTGTTATGGCTTAATGAAGCATAGTTACACTTGGAGCCGTTGTTCTCTTTCATCAGTCGTTAACTTTAGTTCCTCATTTTTCGTTCCTTACCTTTATAGATGTGTTTGTACACTCGTATTGCACATCGCTAGTTGTATACTGCAGAAGCATTTTTATGAAAAGTGAGAAGATACCGTCTTACGCTGCACGTCGTTAAGAACGGTAAATGAAATTTGATTTTTGACACGAGCATCATTATCTTAATACTAACATGTTGCGGAAGAGACGAGCATTCCTTGCACACAGGTAGGCCAACGAATGTAATTATCATCAAAAGTCATGTCCATTGTAAGGTACAGTGATTGCCAGAGGGTTATTTGTGAAAATAATACAGGTTGCCCATAAAGTTCCTTTACAACTTCAAAATTTTATTACAACGGCAGTTGTTGAAGTATTCTAACGTATCTTTTATTGCAATCAGTGTTTATAAAAGATTTTTTGGCAGTGTTTAATAGACGTCTATATGGGCGTCTTTAGTTGTACGAAGCACAAGACGGTACTCGATTTCTTGCCATGTTCGCTGTAGCATAGCGTCATCAGTGGTGGCAATGGCATTACGAATCCTTCACTTCAAAAATGGTTCAAATGGCTCTGAGCACTATGGGACTTAACAACGGAGGTCATCAGTCCCCTAGAACTTAGAACTACTTAAACCTAACTAACCTAAGGACATCACACACATCCATGCCCGAGGCAGGATTCGAACCTGCGACCGTAGCGGTCGCGCGGTTCCAGACTGTAGCGCCTAGAACCGCTCGGCCATCACAGCCGGCCTTTCACTTCAAATCAGCAATTTCCCGTATCTGTGTTCGATACACGATACCTATTACATACCCCCATAAAAAGAAGTCCAAGGGAGTGATATCTGGTGAACGCAGTGGTCAAGGAATTGGCACATCCCTCCCAGTCCATCTGCCTGGAAATGTTTCATTGAGGAACCGACGAACATGCAGCTCCCAATGTGGTGGTTCACCATCTTGCTGGAAAATGATAGTTGGTCGTAAGTGAATCAATTGTGGTGCTTCATATTCGGTCAGAAGGTCGAGGTAAACATCTACAGTAACTGTTGACTCGTTGAAGAAAAATGGACCAATTAATCGGTTGCACATGATTCCACACCACACATTCACTTTTGGACTATCCCGTTGAAGCTCCCTAGTTACATGAGGGTGTTCAGCTCCCCATATTCTCACACTGTGTCTGTTTAGTGTCCCAGAAACATGAAAAGTTGCTTCGTCACTGAAACAAACACGCTTGAGGAATGATTCATCCTCCGAAAGGCGTTCCAGCATGTTGAGTGCAAACTCTGTCCGTTTTGGCTCGTCATTTGGCTCAAGTGTCTGCAACAGTTTCACTTTGTAAGCGTACAACGGTAAGTTCTTGTGGAGGACAGTTGAACGTGGTAGTTGCAACTGTCTGGCAGCAGTGCGGATGGACTACGTAGGTGAACGAGTGAAGACATTTAAAACGCGATCGATGTTTTCCTCGGATGTTCTTGGTCCCCGGTCCTCCGTTCATCCAACACTGTCCTTGTCTCCATAAATTATTTGTGGCATGCACGGATTGAAGGGCGAGATGGCTGATCTCTTCCATGCTTCGTTCTGAAGTTTCGTTGAGTCTGAACATCCGATTTTGTCTCAGTAAACCAGGACACACATTGTGCCTTCTCTTGAGGAGTTGCTATTTTATAGAGGTTCAGTTCCTTCCATCAACAGAGTACCTGAAACACAAAATTTTAGTATATATAAAAACGTTAGTAAACAGTGATTACAATAAAAGAAATTTTGTTATAATATTTCAACAACTGCCGTTTTGATAAAATTTTGAAGTTGTAAAGGGTCTTTATGGACACCCTGTATATTAGTTCAGAGGCTTAATAACAGTAGAAGATCCCAGTAAAGTGTTATCTTGTGAGTTTTCAAGCCGTTTTATCAGAAAGTCAGATGAGTCAAATTTTATGTTCATTTGCTGTATAAGTAAATTAACCATTCTGGTATAGAAATTTCTTACAAGAGAAAGATAAAGATTAACAATAATCGGGGCGAACATTTAAATTGAGTTATTCGTTTGGCAGTCAGACAGAAAATTTCATTGAAAACGGATTGCTTTCTCGCAGGCGAATTGTTTGATGTACTGGCCGGTCTGGATTTCACATCGTGTTGCGTGAGATTCGCACATTTCCGCTCAAAATTTAATTTTAACGCAGTTCTGTCGCCTTGCACTGGGGTTTACGTATTTCAGTGTCATGTCTGCAGCTGTCAGATAAAATATTGACTCTTACTTCATGTATTACACCTATCTATATTTGGAATGTTAAGTAACTGGTTTGTTTATGCGGCTACTAGACGGCACTTTTGGCATAACGTTCCCCTGGCCGCAATTGCTATCGCAAGCGCCTCAGTCTGATGCTACCGCAGCTCGACATATGGTGCAGTCCTTAGTGGTCTCCTTCTATGTGCTCTATTTTAATATTTTTTGACTAAAGTGTTATCGCTTCATATTTATTTTGTACGTCACATGACAATTTTAAATGTTTTATTTCTGATAATGGCACTCTTAGAAGCGGCTGAAGCCAAGGCCAAAAAGACTTCATTTTCGCGACCGAGGACTACAATTGTTTTAATTTTACCTTGTAACGTTCACTGACAACGCAGCCATGTTTAAAGCTATAAGTTTTTCACTTTTTTTTTAAATACCAACCTGAGACTTGCAAGCACGAGTAGAAATTTAACTCTTAAGCTTCCAAATTGAGGAAACATTTAGTTCAAACTAGACAGACTGGGTGAAGAATCAGGAACACAGTGTAAACTGTATTCTGAGCATGCACACCGAGACTGTTTCAAAGGTACCTCAGAGATATCCGAGGCAGATTTCTTAAAGGATGCAGGAATGTTGCGCAGCAGAGCAGTACATTCGGCGCAGACACAAAAATTTCAAAGACCTTCCATGGCAATGCCAGAGGCAGCAGCACGTCAGAAGAAGAATGTAAAATAGCAGTGAGGTAAAAATTCCAGTGTGAAAGAACTACCAACGTCGTAGCAGCCAACAAGGAAGCTGTTGTGATAACCTGAATGAGCTCAGCACTCGAGCCAGCGACGCAGCAGAATGACATCTCGGCAACGGAGGGATATCGTCACAATGGCGACTGCGCAAAGAGTCACAAGAAAGCTGCACTTGGACACGAGAGTAACTATAGTAACCTTCCCGTATAAATAAAAAGAATATTAAATAATGATGTGTAACCCTCCCGAACAGAAAATAAAAAATAATTAAATTTGGGTAATTTAATTCTGACGTATGAAAACTGATAAATATCTTAACTCACTAAAAACTGATAAATTTTGACGTAAGCAGCGCTACGCCATGGCCCTGTGAAATCAATCTGAATCTTTCCGTGAGAAATAAACTGGAAAATTCTTACCTCATGAAGGTGTCGCCGGATAACACTGTCTATATATCTGGCCGTAAATGGCACAGGTTAGTGCAATGCTGGCCTATCTACTAATATTATATGACATTTGTCTGAGATCTGAATTACTTGACAAACTGACTTCACTCAGTGACACATCTGCACAGCTGCTCGTCTGATTACTAAAAAGCACATGACTCTGATATGACAAAAATTCTGGAATATTTTAATTTAGATAAATGACTGGATCGGGACTGCCAATGACATAAGGGGAGATTATACTTTTATAGTTGACTGGTATAAACAATTATATTCTGAAATTTTTTTACGTTGTTGATAAAGATCTACAATCCATTACACGGAGTCAACTGGTGATGAAGAATCACAAAAGAATAAATTGAAACAAAATAATAATATCTCAGACAAGTGACTTAACTACGCGCATGTCAATAAAAATAATAAAATTTACTTACAATAGATGGTTGAGTTAATTACACTGTTGATTTTTCATTATATTAACAATTATTGTCAATGTGGCATGTCCTACATTGGCCAGACGACAAGAACTGTGGAGATCAGGTGCAAAGAACATCAGAGGCACACTAGATTAAGACAGGTGACTAAGTCAGCCATTGCTGAACACTGTCTAGAACTAGATCATGCCATGAAGTATGAGGATACCAAGATTCTAGCACAAACACCCAGATTTTGGGACAGTGTTATAAGAGAATCGATTGAGATTAAAATGGCTGACGATCTTATGAATCGTGAAACAGGGTACCAGCTAAGCAGAGCCTGGGATCCGGCTCTGGAATTGTTAAAAGAGCAACGGGGCCAGCTGCAACACTACACAAACAGAAGAACCAGAGACATGGAGATGGTAAACGAGCCCCTAACGGACTGTCAGGAGCACCAGACCGAAGATGGAACACCCAGAAGTGGGACTGGTGGGCGCGGACCGCAGAGGGAACATCCAGAGCCGCAGCAGACGAAAAACGGAACGGCAACGCTCCAACAGGTCGTGGTGAGCGGGCGCGGACCGCAGGGGGAACGCCTGGTACCCCAGACCGTAGATGAAACCCCCAGGAGCGGGTTTGGTGGGCGCGGACCGCAGAGGGAACACCTAGAACCGCAGCGGACGGAAAACGGAGCAGCAACGCTCCAGCAGGTCACAGGGAATGGGCGCGGACCACAGAGGAAGGGCCTCCAGCCGTTGGTGGAGGGGGAAGGCCACAGGCATAAATACTGGACCAGGTCCACTCGAGGAGCAGTCTCAGGTCGCACCTGATGAAGGTCTCGAGCTACGTGACCGAAATATCGTGCAAGTACGACGCTGATATCCGGCAGAACACCCGACAACCCAAGATGTCATTAGATCGCTGGGAAAGCCTGAAGAGTTACAATTATTCATGTGTTCATCATCATCTCATTCCATGGTATCATTTAGTTCTGCGACAGATCACAATTATTATTCAGTTAAATACAATAAAATTTTACAATTTGTTGTGCACTGTGACTTTAAAAACTACTAACTATAAACTGCGCTGTACCAGCGACAGACTACAACTACACTGTAGCAACGAGCGACTGCAACTGCGGCACAGACTGCTCTCACCTGCGACTCTATTGCAGCTCTCTTTTGACAGGGGCAAAGATATTTTATGTCTCCTGCAGCACCTGTGAATTGTCGTTCTAGCAAGTGAGCAATACATCGAGATTACATTTGCTCCAGCGGCGTGGTAAACCCCTTACATTATTCATTGTACGGAAATGGCAAAAATAGCGTCTGAGGGATGAAGATGTGAAATCCTGATGAGACCAAGAAATCCGACCAACTGAGAAATACAGAGTGATTGACATCACTGCCGTCTCACTGTATCGGAGTACACGGTTCCGTCTTGCATAAAAATTAGTTTGGTCTGGTGCAGTTCTATTGGGTTTGCAGCCATTCTGTCGATGGGGGAGGCCTATATCGGTGGATCCTCTCCTTCTCTGGTTACCTCCAATCTTCCTGTCTGGTCGCTGTGAGCTCCAGTGCTGACCTTCGAGTCGACCCTAAAGGGAGCTGCAACAGTCACCATCTGGCAGACCTTCTGGAGGCATTACCAGCAGGGCCTGGGACCAGGTTATCGTCCATCATCATGCTGCTGCTGCTGATCACCTTTGTTCCTGCAGCAGACTTCAGTGGTGCCAATTTCTCTCTCCAGATAGGAGGCCACGGTACTCATCTGCATGGCTACAGTACTCTGACGCCTTCCCTCCGTGAAGTCTATGATAGGGTCATGGATGCCCTGGCCACCTTCTCCCGGAAGCTGCTAGCTGCTTTGGGCAGCAAAAATGGCGCCGCGTGCTAATTCCGCGGGGCGGTGGCCTAGTGATGACGTTGCAACTGATACAACTGCCACTGCTGTGGCTACGGTCCTCACCTCGAGCTGCTGGGGCACTTACGACTTGTGCGAAGGACAGTGCTGGCTGTCTGTTCGTTGCATTTTGTGGACAATAAATATTTGCTATTCTACACACATAAAAAAAAAATTGCATCACCTCGGTTCCCAGAGTTCCAGAACCTGTACAGAAAATTGCAATAGAGATCAACATAAACATTATTTCCGTTCTCTTTATTACTGATGAAAACCACACATTTCATGTTGTACCACCATACAGCGAGACTTTCAGAGGTGGTGGCCAGATTGCTGCACACACCGGTACCTGTAAGACCCAGTAGCACGTCCTCTTGCATGGATGCGTGATGACTGGCGTACTATCCACAAGTTCATCAAGGCACTGTTGATTCAGATTGTCCCATTCCTCAACGGTGATTCGGCGTAGATCCCTCAGAGTGGTTGGTGGGTCACGTTGCCCGTAAACAGCCGTTTTTAATCTATCCCAGGCATCTTCGATAGAGTTCGTGCCTGGAGAACATACTGGCCACTCTAGTCGAGCGACGTCGTTATTCTGAAGGAATTCATCCACAAGATGTGGACGTTGGGGGCATGAACTGTCGTCCATGAAGATGAACGCCTCGCCAATATGCTGCCGATATGGTTGCACCGTCGGTCGGAGGATGGTATTCACGCACCGTACAGCCGTTACGGCGCCTTTTGTGGCCACCAGTGGCATACGTCGGCCCCACATAATTCCACCCCAAAACAGCAGGGAGCCTCCACCTTGCTGCAATCGCTGACCAGTGGATCTAAGGCGTTTAGCCTGACGGGGTTGCCTCCAAACACGACTCTGACGATTGTCTGGTTGCAGGCATATGCGACACTCATCGCTGAAGAGAACGTGATGCCAATCCTGAGTGGTCCATTCGGCATGTTGCTGGGCCCATCTGTACCGCGCTGCATGGTGTCGTGGTTGCAAAGATGGACCTCGCCATGGACGCCAGGAGTGAAGTTGCGCAGAATGCAGCCTATTGTGCACAGTTTGAGTCGTAACACGACGTCCTGTGGCTGCACGAAAAGCAGTATTCAACATGGTGGCTTTGTTGTCAGAGTTCCTCCGAGCCATAATCCGTAGGTAGCGGTCATCCACTACAGAAGTAGCCCTTGGGCGGCCTGAGCGAGGCATGTCATCGACAGTTGGTGTCTCTCTGTATCTCCTCCACGTCCAGACAACATCGCTTTGGTTCACTCCGAGACGCCTGGACATTTTCCTTGTTGAGAGGCCTTCCTGGCACAAAGTAACAATGGGAACGCGATGGAACCGCGGTATTGACCGTCTAGGCATGGTTGAGTTACAGGCAACACGAGCCGTGTACCTCCTTCCTGGTGGAACGACTGGAACTGATTGGCTGTCGGACCCCCTCCGTCTAATAGGCGCTGCTCATGAATGGTTGTTTACATCTTTCGGCTGGTTTAGTGACAGCCCTGATCAGTGAAAGGAATTGTGTCTGTGATACAATATCCACAGTCAACGTCTACGATCAGGAGTTTTGGGAACCGGGGTGATGCAAAACTTTTTTTGATGTGTGTAATATTGTATTACTAAAGCCTTTGAGCGTGAGATTACCGTCTGCTCTCCATCCATGAATAAGGTTCCAGTTCGGAACCACAGGAGTTGGGTTCGAAGACACGGGTGTCGGAAGGGAGCGTCGTATCAATGCACTTCTTGTGGGAAGTCGCCGAACCAGATGAGAGTCGAGTGCCAAAATGGCCGGGACTGGCCTGAATGTTCCTTCTAGAAAGTTCTAGAATGTTGGAGCGTGTTGCAGAATGTTCGAGAATGTCACAGAATGTTCCAAGAGGTTCGAGGGTGTTCTAACATGTTGCAAAACATTCGAGAATATTCTATAATATTCCAGAATGTTTGAGAATGTTCTAAAATCTTCGAAAATATTCTGTTATGAAAATGTGGTGAGGATATAATCCAGTTCACAAGGGTACACTTTTAAACAAGGTTAACCCTTCTTCAGCGTACGATTCTCACGAATTTTTCGTGTACAAAGAAATAGGAAACTTTATAGCACCGCAATGGTTTCTTGTGCCACTTTAGGTACGAAATAATAATAGTCCGTTCCTTTTTGCATCAGTATTTTAAAACAGTCAGACGACTGGTCCACAGTAATTATCCTACTTTGAAGTTAATACTGTTTTCAATCTGCTCGCATCGGCTACAGGACTCCAAGTGCTCGTTACGTCTGCACGAAGCGTATTCTACTTTTACAACTGACTCCACAATAGTCGTTCTTACAGTCACTATTTCCACTAACTGAGAAAGGGCAGAGGGATTACACCCGAAGCCAAAGAATGCAATTACGTACATCGCTAGCAAAGGCACTATTTAATTTAAGTCATATATATTCTTTGCATAATTTTTTTTCTCAGAGTAGCACTTGCAACCTATGCCCTCAATTATTTGCTGAATGTATTCCAATCTTGGTCTTCTTCTACAGTTTTTGCCCCCTACAGCTCCCACCACTACCATGGAAGTCATTCCCTGATGTCTTAACAGACGTCCTATCATCCTGTCCCTTTTCCTTGTCAGTGTTTTACACATATTTCTTTCCTTTCCTCTCCTATTCTGCGCAGAACTTTCTCATTCCTTACCTTATCAGTCCACCTAATTTTAAACATTAGTCTATAGCACCACATCTCAAATACTTCGATTCTCTTCTATTCCGGTTTTCCCACAGTCCATGTTTCACTACCATGCAATTCTGTGCTCCAGAAGTACATTCTCAGAAATTTCTTCCTCAAATTAAGGCCGATATTTGATATTAGTAGACTTCTCTTGGTCAGGAATGCCCTTTTTGCCATTGCTAGTCTGCTTTTGGTGTCATCCGTCATTGGTTATTTTACTGCCAGGGTAGCAGAATTCCTTAACTTCATCTACTTAGTGACCATCGATCGCTGTTCTCATTTCTACTACTTCTCATTACCTTCGTCTTTCTTCGGTGTACTCTCAATCCATACACTGCAGTCATTAGACTGTTCATTCCGTTCAGCAAATCATGTAATTCTTCTTCACTTTGGCTCAAGGTAGCAATGTCATCAGCGAATCGTATCATTGACATCCTTTCACCTTGAATTTTAATTCCACTCCTGAATCTTTCTTTTATATCCATCATTGCTTCCTTGATGTGCAGATTGAACAGTAGGGGCGAAAGCCTACATCTTTGTCTTACACTCTTTAAAATTAACAAAATTCGATTCAAATACTGTAAATAAGTTTATAAAGTGTGATTAGTTATGTTTTACTCTCATCGAATGTAAGCAGCTATGAAAAATGTGATGTTTACGTAAAAATAGGTTTGGTCGAGGTTACTGTTTTACAAATGCAGTCACCAGTACCCTCCGCTATTACGGAGTTTATAATGTGTGTTAGGCTTTACTGCATTTCAATATATAGTCGATGCGGAAAACTACACTATGTGATAAAAAGTATTCGGACGCCCCTAAAAACATATGTTTTTTATATTAGGTGCATCGTGCTGCCACCTGCTGCCAGGTACTCCATATCAGCGACCTCTGTAGTCATTGGACATCGTCAGAGAGCAGAATGGGGCGCTCTGCGGAACTCACGGATTGGGTGTAACTTGTGTCAAACGTCTGTACGCGAGATTTCCACACTCCTAAACATCCCTAGGCCCGCTGTTTTCGATGTGGCGGTGAAGTGGAAAAGTGAAGGGGCGCGAAAAGCGCAAAAGCGTACAGGACGACGTCGTCTGTTGACTGACAGAGACCGCCGACAGTTCAAGAGAGTCTTTGTGTGTAATAGGGAGACATCTATCCCGACCATCAAACAGGAATTCCAAACTGCAGCAGGATCCACTGCAAGTACTATGACAGTTAGGTGGAAGGTGAGAAAACTTTGACTTCATAGTGGAGCGGCTGCTCATAAGCCACACATCACGACGGTAAATGCGAAACGACGCCTCGCTTGGTGTAAGGAGCGTAAACATTGGACGATTTAACAGTGGAAAAACGTTGTGTGGAGTGACGAATCGCGGTAGACAATGTGGTGATCCGATGGCTGTGTGTGGGTATGGCGAATGCCCGGTGAACGTCATCTGCCAGCATGTGTAGTGCCAACAGTAAAATACGGAAGCGGTGCGGTGTTATACTGTGGCCGTGCTTTTCATGGAGATGGCTTGCACCCGTTATTGTTTGCTTGGCATTATCATACAGACCTGCATTGATCTTTTAAGCACCTTCTTGCTTCCCACTGTCGAAGAGCAATTCGGGGACGGCGAGTGCGTCTTTCAGCGCGATCGGACAGCTGTTCATAATGCACGTCCTGTGGCGGAGTGGTTACACGACAGCATCCTTGTAGTGGACTGACCTGCACAGAGTCCTGACCTGAATCCTTTAGAACACCTATCGGATGTTTTGGAACGCCGACTTCGTGCCAGGCATCACCGACCGACATCGATATTTCCCCTTGAAGAATGGGATGCCACTCCCAAGAAACCTTCCAGCAGCTGATTGAACGTGTGCCTACGAGAGTGGAGGCTGTCGTCAAGGCTAAGAGTGGGCCAACAGCATATCGAATTCGAGCATTGCCGATGGAGGGCGCCAGGAACTTGTAATTTTCAGCGAGGTGTCCGGATACTTTTGATCACATAGTGCATGTGTCAGAAAACGTTTGGCTATTGAAGAAGTGCAGATCAAGGGAAACTGGAAATGACAGTAAGGGAAATAGATTTAAGTGAAAGTGAACCGATTAAGGCAGTGAACAGCATATTGAGTGATATTTTAGTGTGTAAAGTGATACTAACATTTATCACGATACGGAAACATAAAAAAGGCGCAAATCTTGCCAGTGGTGAATTCAAAATAGGGAAACGGACAGAACAGCAACGAAATGAAACAGCCGAGAAGCGAGAAGCACGTTTAGCTCCACAACGGAAGAGACTGAGAGAAAACTTAGGAGAAGCATGCTTGGCTCCACAACGGGAGAGAATGAGGAGACTGAGAGAAAACTTAGCAGATAAACAACGAAATTAAATTTGAGAAAAGGATCGAGTGGGACATTCATCAAGCAGGCGTGGAGAAACTGCTAAAGAAATAAGATTATGGAATAAAGTACGCAGTGAAGTTCGCGAGTGTTTACGGTATTTGATGATGTTGATTTTTACGATGCTCTCGAATGTTCTCGAGTGATCTGGAAGGTTCTTAGCATAGAAATGAAAATAAAGACCAAACGAAGCAAGTACTTTTCAGCTAGTGGATAAGTAGAAGATTATCCTGTGCAGTTTTTTTTTTGTGCATGGTGCCATTATCTATTTACGGACAGTATGTGGGGACAGTAGGTAGGTATGTGATAATAAGATTACAGCTAGCTGGAAGAGAAGAACTTGGAGAGCGGTAATTGACACGAAGGAGACGGCGCCGCTGCGGATGCGGGAGGTGGCTGCCTCGTGACGTGCCGGTAGGTGGGAGGCTGGAAGCAAGGAGCAGGGCAGGGCAGGGTAGTAAGCTAAGCTAAGGAGGCGGGGACGGCCGTGGGAGCGCGCACGTGCCGCCACACCGCTAATCAATTAATGACGGCGGTGGCGGCGGCGGCGGCGGAGGCAAGGCGGAGGAGAAGGCGCGGGGGACGAAGCCGCCAGCAACATGTAGCAGGCGGGAGGCGGCGGTGGCGGCGCCGCCTGCTGTCTCCTATACCTGCTACCTGCCACTGCTCAGCGCGGACGGCTCTCTCAGGCTGCTTCTGTCGACATCCCGGCGTCTCCGCACAGTGAGACACCACCCTGGACAGCGAGCGAGGACATGGTGCGCGTGCAGTACAGTGAGAAGAATACGTGATTAAATTTATAGCTGACCTGGGGGTGTACAGGGTTCTACGTTTAGTGACAGAGTTGCCACATCTGGCAACAACGACGCCACTAACCTGGCTTGGCATCGAGCAGACGTGAGTCAGGATGGTGGATTTGGGTGACCACTTCATCTCTGTGTCAGAGTAACCGTCGGCAGGTGGTGGTGCGAAGTCGAGGCGGGCTGTGCTGCTTTGTTTTGGCGCCTCTAGCCGCGTGAACGGGGAGTCCATTAATTCTGAAACGTCTCTGTGAAGTCGTTTCATAAGACGCTTGTCGAATTCGGTACAACTTATTCATTTTACTACCTGCTTTTAGTTCAATTCATGAGCTCTTCCAGAAAGACTGAGTACTCAAATAAGGCCTATTGAATATTATGTGTGTGTTTTGATATGGAGTTTCGCTTTTGTCTTGTGGGAAACGCTGAGTTGGTCATCGTCTGCTGGGAGCAGACGATTTTGCTTCTCGTTCGAAGGAGAGCACAGGATGACCAACTTAGGTTTCCAATACCTGAACCGAGAGGTTTACCCATCTTAGTCAAAGGCTGGTAGCTTCTGCTGCACGGGGAGCTAGGTAATCTGGAAAGAGAAAGCGGCACTCTTCGGTGAACGCTTAATGAGTACGGATCGTAGCTCTTAAGGGGGGTTTCAGGTGATAGGAAGCAGGTTGAGTTAGGACTTCGTTATGTTTAACTGTTGAAATACTTAAGAACTTCAGCTTAACTGAAGCGTGTGAAGCAAGCTATTTTTTTAATGATTTTTAATCTTATACTTTGAGGAAATTGCTTTTGTCTTTGTGTGTCGATTTTGTGCCACGTGTTTGATAATCAATGACCCTTCGGGTCCACCACGGCACCGCAATACGCTTTATTTTAACAGTTTGCTTGTTTAATGAGCTACAATTTCTGCAAGAATATCTGTTCTTTCGTGCGCTTTCTACAAAGCAGCAGAAAAGTTTGAGTCAGAATGCACCACGTGCTCTAGTTCGGCCGTTTGCAAGCAGCAGACGCAGTTAGTATGTTAAATAATTAGCGCACAGCCTTGTGTATTGGTTAAACCTCTGTCCAGAATAGTGGATGCATAGAATCGGAATGCGAATTTCACTGAGATATTTTTATGGTATGAATGCAAAGGAGACGGTAGTATCATTGTATTCCACCCCCGTTTTATGTGTTTCTTCTTGCTGTAGTTAAATTGTGCTCTGCTACATTCTCAGGTAATTCTTACTTAAATATTTCTAGTCAGGCTCCAGTTATGTATATTTAGGATGTGCAACAAATACTTAGATACAATAAATAATCTACGTGAAAGATAAATTCTGTAGTGTTGATCTTATCCACTTACTCCGATTTCCAATCCTGAATGAATCAAGTTGCTTCATGCACGACATGCAGAGCTATTTATCTGGCTACTTTAAGAAATTTTCATACTTGTAATTAAATTATTAAAGTAATTAAAGTAATAATTTTCCAGCTTCGTTTTTCTCTAAATGTTTAGGAAGGGCTTGGGCTGGTGGCGACCCTGAATTTCTGAATTTTTATCATCCGTCTATAAAATTAATCAAGAGAAACTTTACTTTAAAAAAATAAGTGTGCACAGGATGAGTCACTAACTGTTGCCACGTAGAATAACTCCGAAAGTATGATAGTAGCTGAAAAGTTTCTGGGACAAATGCTGCATAGGATAATGGGGGCCATAATAAGACGTCGGTTTTTTGTTGCTAGGCGGGGTCGCGCAAGAGATATGAAGGTCGACTTTTTTTTTTAATGGGATGCTATAGTTTGATACTTATTTTCTGATAGCGGCTATCGAGGCGAATCCAGTGACGTGTAACAGTAAGGTCTTTGAAGGCCAACGAAGGTCACAAAGGTGCATGAACGTCAATTTACAGAAGGTGTTCGAAGTGATGACCATTGGTATCAATCGTTAAAAGAAAGGCGTTTCTCGTTGCGACGAAATCTTCTCACGAAATTCCAATTACCAAATTTCTCCTCCGAATGCGAAAATATTTTGTTGACACCGACCTACATTAGGAGGAACGATCACCACGATAAAATAAGAGAAATCAGAGCTCGTACGGAAAGATATAAGTGTTCATTCTTTCCGCGCGCTATACGAGATTGGAATAATAGAGAATTGTGAAGGTGGTTCGATGAACCCTCTGCCAGGCACTTAAATGTGACTTGCAGAGTATCCATGTAGATGTAGATGTAAATGCTGTGCTGCTATCTTGTTATCATGGATTGAGTGGTATTCCTTATCACTTCGGCACTTATCGAAGCACATGCTCTGACAGGTCTCTCTCGTATATCGTGCAAATAGTAAATATTCACCGAATACGGCGTATCCATCTAACGTACCATTGACATGTAAACAGCATTCGACGGTTTCGCAATACGACACTAATAGGAACCAAGCGAATGTGAATGATTTATTCCTTCGAAGAACAGGTCGATGTGCTTCTCATTTACGGTGAATGCCAACGAAATTCAGTGAGAGTTAGAGACTTATACGCTGAAAGATATCTTCAGTGTACTTACCCTACACGTCGTACATTTAAATATATGTATGATAAATTGAGAACAACTGGATCTTTAACGCATCGGAAACATATCCGACAAAGGAGAGTTACTAACGGGGAAACGGAAATTGGTACTCTTGCCTCTGTGGTTCGAGATCCTTGTGTCAGTTCGCGTCAAATCGCAAGGAAATCTGCCATGAGCCAGAGTAGTGTTGTTCGTGTTCTGCATCGCCGTAAATATCATCCTTACCATATCACTGTCCACCAAGAATTAACTGGCACGGATTGTATGCGCCGCATTCATTTCTGTCAATGGGCTCAACTTCAGATTCAGAGGGATGACACATTTATTAATTTGATTTTATTTACTGACGAGGCTGCATTCACGAATAATGGAAATGATAATTTGCATAACATGCATTATTGACCATCTGAAAATTCATGTTGGCTGTGGTAAGTTGCACACCAAAAACCGTGGTCGGTAAATGTATGGTATGGGTTTCTGGAGGACAGAATTACAGCCCCTATTTCATCGAAGAAAATCTTAGATCTGTTATTGGAAGAAATACCTTTAAGAACAACGAACGGAATGTAATAGGTTTGTTTATAAATAAATCTTCTGTTACCAGACACCATTTTTCTTTATTTTACTTTTCGCACGACGCGTTTCGGAAATGATTCCATTTTCCAAAAGCGCTTTTTGTGTGTACTACGCCATTTCTATTGATGTTGTCAGTGTGTGACAGTCTGCTTCATTTCGTCGACTTTTACTGCAATAGACGCGATTTTTTAGCTGGGTATCGATTCTTTTGGAGAAGTTAGTGGCGAAATTTAGAAGAATTTGTACTTACAGTTTATTAATGGTCCATTTGTGCAGAGTCTCACACACACTAAACATCACACACCACTTGTACACTTTACACATCTAAAATATTATATAAACAAAACAGTTCCAAAGATCTTCTTACAGGTAGTCCACAGAGATAACATTATAGGTCTTCCGCAGATTATGATATTCTTTTGTACAGAGGTTATTTATCTTAACAATTTGGCTCATAAATTACTTTTATCGATCTTACAATTGTGTTTATTTCTATGTTTTACTGTTTTTATTTAAGTATACTATCGAAACATTTGAAGAATCTCACTGATTCACTTTCAAGTGTTTCGTTTAATATTTTATCTTCATATTTTCTGTAATGTGAATACATCTCCGGTTCCTCTAGCAAATCTATTTTATGTCCTTTATTTATTCGGTGGAGTACTTTGACATTTTGCTCTATTTAGTGCTCTGTTTAGTGCTCTATTTAGTGCTCTCTTTAGTGTCAAGCCAGGCAATGAAAGCTGTATATAAATACAAAAACCTCAAAATTAAAGTACTAAAAACAGTTGCACACATAAGATTCAGCAAGCACTGTCAACAACTAGGCATAATTCCCAATTATATAAAATTCTGAAGGTGGCAGGGGTAAAATACAAGAAGCGAAAAACTATTTACAATTTGTACAGAAACCAGATGGCAGTTATAAGAGTCGAGGGACATAGTAGGGAAGCAGTGGTTGGGAAGGGAGTGAGACAGGGTTGTAGCCTCTCCCCGATGTTATTCAATCTCTATATTGAGCAAGCGGTGAAGGAAACAAAAGAAAAATTCGGAGTAGGTGTTAAAATCCACGGAGAAGAAATAAAAACTTTGAGGTTCGCCGATGACATTGTAATTCTGTCGGAGACAGCAAAGGACTTGGAAGAGCAGTTGAACGGAATGGACAGTGTCTTGAAAGGAGGATATAAGATGAACATCAACAAAAGCAAAACAAGGATAATGGAATGTAGTCGAATTAAGTAGGGTGATGCTGAGGGAATTAGATCAGGAAATGAGACACTTAAAGTAGTAAAGGAGTTTTGCTATTTGGGGAGAAAAGTAACTAATGATGGTCGAAGTAGAGAGGATATCAAATGTAGACTGGCAATGGCAAGGAAAGCATTTCTGAAGAAGAGAAATTTGTTAACACCGAGTATAGGTTTAAGTGTCAGGAAGTCGTTTCTGAAAGTATTTGTATGGAGTGTAGCCATGTATGGAAGTGAAACATGGACAATAAATAGTTTGGACAAGAAGAGAATAGAAGCTTTCGAAATGTGGTGCTACAGAAGAATGCTGAAGATTAGATGCGTAGATCACATAACTAATGAGGAAGTATTGCGTAGGATTGGGGAGAAGAGAAGTTTGTGGCACAACTTGACTAGAAGAAGGGATCGGTTGGTAGGACATGTTCTGAGGCATCAAGGGATCACCAGTTTAGTATTGGAGGGCAGCGTGGAGGGTAAAAATCGTGGAGGGAGACAAAGAGATGAATACATTAAGCAGATTCAGAGAGATGTAGGTTGCAGTAGGTAGTGGGAGATGAAGAAGCTTGCACAGGATAGAGTAGCATGGAGAGCTGCATCAAACCAGTCTCAGGACTGAAGACCACAACACATAAATACTGACATCCGAGTATCCTGTGGGTTAAAATCTAATGAAAATAAATGGTTAATTATGTGCACAATTCAGAATGCAAAAAGAGATATAGAAATACTGTGTGTTTCATTGAAATCAAGGGAGGTAGTTAGTATTGCATTTATGAAAGCCTCCATAATGTTTCATTTGTTTTTAACCCAAAGTATTTGGGCTTCAAAGATTAACTGCATTTAATTCTGTCAGTGAAAAATACTGGTTGTGATAATGTAAAAAGGAAGCACGTTATTTTGAGGATAGTTTGGCTTTAACTATTTTGAAAGTCCTGCAACGTGAATGAAATTTGAATAAAAGAATAATACTAAAATTTGCATCTTACAAATTGTCTGAGAAAGTGTGTTTAGTTTGCCCTATGGCAATGAACAGTTTACAAGTCTCCAATTTTGAGTTGCTTAAAATGAATAAATCTACTTGAATAATGAGTATATTAATTGCAGTTGAAGTAAATGTTGAGTTTTGTGTGCTTTGTGTAGTAAAAATTGGAAAGACAGTTTGAGGGCCCCACCTAAGTCTTTGACTATGAAAGATAAAGTTACAGTAAGTGCTTTTATTTATAAAAATAGAAACAAGATTGCTTTATAATGACTGTAAAAATCCTATTGCAAGTGACTTTTAATCATATTTGTACTATTTGGAAAGTAACCGTTGAAATAGGGCTAAGTCCATGTCAATTTCTGGTTTAATTTTGACTTTCATAACTTCTGGTGATCACATAATTCATATATAACAAAGTAATGACTATTGATAAGAAGTAAGCTGTTAACTATTTCTATGAGAACTTGCATATGCTATTTGTAACTGCTAGCATCACTGTACCACTTGTCTGATTGGCCGGCCGCGGTGGCCGTGCGGTTCTGGCGCTGCAGTCCGGAACAGCGGGGCTGCTACGGTCGCAGGTTCGAATCCTGCCTCGGGCATGGGTGTGTGTGATGTCCTTAGGTTACTTAGGTTTAAGTAGTTCTAAGTTCTAGGGGACTTACGACCTAAGATGTTGAGTCCCATAGTGCTCAGAGCCATTTGAACCATTTTTTTTGTCTGATTATAGTAGAGTTCATTTCACTTCTCTGGGAAAGAAGTAATGGTAGCTTTACTTTACCAAAATTCAATACAGGTTCTTTGAAAGTAATGTTTCATATTACTGTGCCTAATTAGGCCGGCGACCGTATTTTATTTCATTCAAGTAAACTTGGTTACTTAAGAAATTTTCCAAATTTCAATCTGTAGCTTTCTGGTTTCTACTGTTATACTAAATTCAGGTTCGATAATCCAAATCCATTAGGTATCTCACCGTCAATTTACTTAAATCCTCCCAGAGGGTAACATTTACTGCAACGCAATACCATATTTGGTAATACACGTTGTGCCAGTATAACAAACGGCGCAGTATAGTATTGTATTTGGCTTTTCCCGTTACAGTACTACCTACTGGGCAGTAAGTGTTACACAGTGAAGTACGATCACAAGGATACGTTTTACGCTGTGTTATACGCACATAGTAGAGCGATAATGTGCGGGACAACAGCTTTACCGGCGCACCATTTTTGGACAACACTGGCCAACCAGCGGTCCAACTAACCTGCAATGATGTGAGCAGTTGTAGTTAAGATGTAAAAAGAGACGAGCAAAGAAACATATAGCTTCGAATGTCATTTAATTTTTAAAGAGAATGAAATAATATTCGGAGAAACTCCAGCACTACCGCGCGCTTCTTAGGTGTCCAGGCGGAAAGCATGTAATGCACCAGTTCTCACCTGACATGGTATTCTAATTCCAAACAAGAGTGATGAAAATTCCTAACTTAAACACACGGTAATTTTTCTGAGCGAGCTGTGTGTGATGCAAAAGCATGCCACAGCCATTTCACCGTACTGTTGAACACTGAAGTCACCGAAGGTGTTAATTACAGTCAGTCGTCTGGTAATCTCATAGCTCCTTTCTTACACGAATCTGAGAAATACATTTCAGTTCTGGAACTGTAATCTGCTACGCTGAAACGAGTCACTCTACAACATAAATCACGAAGCCAACCAGGTGCCACATTTTCTCCTCTTCTTTTACGACGAGCCGCTCTATATCCCGCCAGCGTTCGGCAGTGACATGTGAAAAAGCTGAGTGCATCAATTTCACTACGTCTGGAGCTTAAGAGCCAAGTTATTTCTGGGGCCAAACCCGTTTTGTTGGCTCCAGATCAGTTCTGTTGGGTTCATATTGTAATGGTACAGTGGCAAATGTAAAAATGCAGCGTTTGAAACGTGTGCTCAATATGGTGAAAATGATTATTTTTCATGTTTCCGTGACACTTATTCACGTTTGTGGTATAAAAAGATGGACATAGTCGAAATAAAGAGTATTCGGTTTTTCATTTTTACCCTGGAAAATTAAATTGTTATGTTTTCCTAATTTGAGCAACTCCTATTAACAGTCTTTCATAAAATATCGATAATTAAGAATTTATATTTGAACTGGAAACGGGTATTTCGCGTGCAATATGTGCATTATTCATAAAAAATGGTTCAAATGGCTCTGAACACTATGGGACTCAACATCTGAGGTCATCAGTCCCCTAGAACCCAGAACTACATAAACCTAACTAACCTAAGGACATCACACACATCCATGCCCGAGGCAGGATACGAACCTGCGACCGTAGTGGTCACGCGGTTCCAAACTGAAGCGCCTAGAACCGCACGGCCACACCGGCCGGCTATTCATAAAAAATGATGATAAATTTTACAATTATGAGATGTAGGGATTTCAAATTAAACGAGAAAAAAATGTGACTTGGGCGTAATTAGAACTAGCGAACCATGAGCCATTACGCTACGGATTCCTCTATACGTTGAACGTGTCTGCACTGTTTGTCCCTACGAAAACTTCAAAGCCGATTTTTTTCTGTAAATTTAAGAAAAACAGAAAAAATCTATTTCTCGGCACTTTTTAACCATGTTCCACTTGTGTGTTTCACTACGGAACGGTAAGCAGCCTCAGCCGTTTTCATACTGCGTATTAACAGTGCGATAATCAGAGCACAACAGTGCAGAGGCTGTGAAATGAAATGATCGTATGGCATTGTTGGCCGGGAGGCCCCATGCGGTGAAGTTCGGCCGCCGTATTGCAAGTCCTTTTTAGTTGACACCACTTCGGCGACTTGCGAGTCAATGATGCTGAAATGATGATGGAGGACACACAACACCAATTCATCACGAGGCAGAGCGAATCTCTGACCCCGCCGGGAATCGAACCCGTGACCCCGTGCGCGGGAAGCGAGAACGCCACCGCAAGACCACGAGCTGCGGACAGAGGCTGTGATTGTACACGATTGCGGTTCTAGGCGCTTCAGTGTGGAAACGCGCGACCGCTACGGTCGCAGGTTCGAATGCTGCCTTGGGCATGGATGTGTGTGACGTCCTTACGTTAGTTATGTTTAAGTAGTTCTAAGTTCTAGGGGACTGATGACCTCAGATGTTAAGTCCCATAGTGCTCAGAGCCATTTGAACCATTTGTACACCATTTTTGAAATGAGAACTACATAGCTACACCGCGATTAAGAAAAACGTTGATAGCTGTTCATGCATTTAGTTAAATAAACCTAATACGTAAGTAGGACTACTTCCAAGAGCGTAACAACACCGTACGTGTGCTACGTCTTCTGACCAATATCGTGTTTGTGTTTGTTTACATCAGCTATATTTCTATGTGCCCGCCCGGTTGGCCGTGCGGTCTAACGCACGCTTTCCGGGCGGGAAGGAGCGCCTGGTCCCCGGCACGAATCCGCCCAGCGGACTTGTGTCGAGGTCCGGTGAACTGGCCAGCCTGTGGATGGTTTTTAGGCGGTTTTCCATCTGCCTCGGTGAATTCGGGCTGGTTCCCCTTATTCCGCCTCAGTTACACTATGTCGGTGATTGCTGCGCAAACAAGTTCTAAAATGGTTCAAATGGCTCTGAGCACTATGGGACTTAATAGGTATGGGCATCAGTTCCCTAGAACTGAGAATTACTTAAACCTCACTACCCTAAGGACATCACACAACACCCAGTCATCACGAGGCAGAGAAAATCCCTGACCCCGCCGGGAATCGAACCCGGGAACCCGGGCGTGGGAAGCGGGAACGCTAAAACATGTTCTCCACGCACGCGTACACCACCATTACTCTACCACGCAAACATAGAGGTTACACTCGTCTGGTGTGAGACGTTCCCTGGGGGGTCCACCGGGGACCGAACCGCACAATAACCCTGGGTTCGGTGTGGGTCGGCGGAGGGGTGAAGTGGACTGCGGTAGTCGTCGTGGGGTTGTGGACCACTGCGACTGCGGCGGGGACGGAGCCTCTCCGTCGTTTCTAGGTCCCCGGTTAACATACAATACAATACAATATTCCTATGTAGAACGGAGTATACACAGAACACTGTTCTGACGAGAGACACCTGTAACGTATTGAGGGCTCCAGATCAGTTCTGTTGGGTTCATATTGTAATGGTACAGTGGGAAATGTAAAAATGCAGAGTGTGCCGTTCGTGGCCAAATGCAACAGCGCCACTTGCAGGCTTGTCCGGCACCTGCGTTCGTTTTCGAGCAGGCATTGCTCGCGGTGTTTCCGCGTTTGTTGTGCAGCCCGTGTACGCAGCCCGTGACAGCAGCCGGCCACGTGACGAGGGAGGCATGCAGGCAGAAGGAGCGCAGAGCGCAGGACGCCAGGGCGGCGCCGTGGGAGGCGGCAGCTGCCGCCGCTCCTCACACACGCCTCATCTGGCCGCGAAGCAGGGGCGGCGGAAAGGGGCCACGGCGCCTGTGCTGGCTGCTCAGCCGACGCGCGGGCACCCCCGCCGCTGCCGCGCTATACCACGGCTGCACCCCGCTCCCCCCATCCCCTCCACACTCGCACTTACACGTCCCGTGTCACAAACGCTGAAACACTTGACATCATTTTGCCGTGCTGCCTGTCACTACCACGATTAAACCGTCCTTTTCTTTCGGATTAATCATTGTCATGCAGTTTCTTCTCTGAAAGTTAAAGCGAAGTTCACTGAAGAGACAAAGAAACAGTTACACCTGCCTAATATCGTGTAGGGCTCCCGCGAGCACGCAGAAGTGCCGCAACACATGGCATGAACTCGGCTAATGTCTAAAGCAGTGCTGGAGTGAACTGACACCACGTATCCTGCAGGGCTGTCCATAAATCCGTAAGAGTAAGTGAGGATGCAGGTCTCTTCTAAGCAGCACGTTGCAAGCCATCCCAGATATGCTCAATAATGCTCATGTCTGAAATGTTTGGTGGCCAGCGGATGTGTTTAAACTCATAAAAGTGTTCCTGGAGCCACTGTGTAGCAATTTTGGATGTGCAGGGTGTCGCACTGTCCTGCTGGAAATGCCCAAGTCCTTCTGAATGCACAATGACATGAATGGATGCAGGTGATCAAACATGGTGCTTACGTACGTGCCACCTGTCCGAGTAGTATCTATACGTATCCAAGGGTCCCATATCACTCCAACTGCACACGCCCCAGACCATTACAGATCCTCCACCAGCTTTAACAGTCCCCTGCTGACATGCAGGGTCCGTGGATTCATGAGGTTGTCTCCATACCATTACACGTACACGTCCAATTTCAAACGAGACTCGTACGACCAGGCAACATGTTTCCAGTCACCAACAGTCCGATGTCGGTGTTGAGGGACCCAGGCGAGGCGTAAAGCTTTGTGTCGTTCAGTCATCAAGGCTACACGAGTGGGTCTTGGGCTCCGAAGGCCCATATCGATGATGTTTCGTTGTATGATTCGCACGCTGACACTTGTTGATGGCCCACCATTGAAATCTGCAGCAATTTGCAGAATGGCTGCAGTTCTGTCACGTTAAACGATGGTCTTCAGTCGTCGTTGGTCCCGTTCTTGTAGGAACTTTTTCCGGGCTCATCGAAGTCGGAGATTTCCCGGTACAGTCGTGAAATGGTCGCACAGGAAAATACCCACTTCGTCGCTACCTAGGAGAAGCTGTGTTCCATCGCTCATGCGCCGTCTACATCACGTTCAAACTCATTTAAATCTTGACAGCTTGCCATTGCAGCACCAGCAACAGTTCTAACAACTGCGCCAGACACTTGTTCTCTTATACAGGCATCGCCTTGTTCTGCCTCTTTACATATGTCTGTATTTGAATAAGCATGCCTTTACCAGTTTCTTTGGCGCTTCAGTGTAAATGTTAACATCAATGGCGTTGAGAAACAACTGAAATCGCTAAAACTGAGCAAATCTTCAGGGCCCAAAGGTATCCTTATCAGATTATACACTGAATTTGTGGCTGAGTTAGCACCTCTTTGAACTAAAGTCGCAGTATATGTTTCGAACAAGAAACAGTGTTCTTGTAGCACGTTTCGGGAATTCCTATATTACAAACTGTTTTTTCTCTTAATAAATGCGTTCAACTGTGGCTTTAACAATAAACAATAATTATAATTTCTGCCACAATAAATTTTTGACCTATATTGCATTTTATTATGACCTTTGCTAGTTCGTGTATCGTCTAGAACTTGTCATGCTTTCGAAGTTCCCACTTTATTTTCCCGAAATCCCTGTCACAAGGGAGGAAGGCATGTCCCCTGACAGGGAAGTAGTGTTCAATTCTCCCATTGCGCTTACAGTCATTCAGTGCCAAAAACGTTCACGGTACATGATTTTTGTTGTGTCCTCTACAGTTCTCGTAATATTTGGTGTAAATCAGTGACTGATGGATGAACAGCCTGCAGAAACTAGTAGAGGAAAGTTTATATTTCCTTGGGCCAATGTCTTCCATTGACTTCATGACATATGCACACGTAAGCGCCAAAGAAAGTGATATATGCATGTGTATTGAAATACAGAGATATGTAAACGAGCAGAATACAGTGGAAGACGGCGGTGCCTTCCAGGCTGGTCGCTACCGTGGTAATACCCGTAGGCACCTCCCCTTTCATTGTGCAATTTCATTTGCATTTGGTGTATCTAAATTTTTCCTGATTAATGTTAATCTGATGGACTATTAGGGATAGGGTAAACCACTGATTGATCTCACAGTACTTGCATGACTTGAGTAGCAGTAGTAGGATTAAACTCAGCTATAGAGACAGATTTTTTGACACAGGAGGTGACCATTGCATTAGGGGCAGCTTTAGAACTTTCTCAGAGCAGCAAGGGAGTTCAAGGATTCCTTTGTAGTCAACGAAGTGGGCTGTGTGCACGACAGGGCAATGGTTTATGGGCCGCCATTCTGGCAGTTGGCCTTGTTCCACTGTCGGCCAAGCAAGAAGTGGAAACGCGGCAGCTGAATGCGAAATGACACTTCTTTAGAAACTGGCGGCGCCGGGGATCCTCGCGCCGGCCTAACCACTCTATTAGCGAGTGGACGTGGTGTCGGAGCCTGGTCTCCTTATCCCGTGTGTGGGTCCAGATAAAGCGGCGTCAGGCTGGCTCCCGCCTAATGTGTTTATTACAAGAACAGCGTACCATGTTAGACGGGACGACGAATTTCTTCGGATGTCGCTCCGTTTCTTAGATGACGACACACCCCGCCAAAACAGCGCCCACTAAATCGTTTTATGGACAAGACTTGTGAAATGCCCCGGGGGTTTGGCTGCAGGGCCTCCAGGCATTGTGTGCTGTTGTTTCGGAGAACAGATGATTGGTATGGTAACCAGTGCTGGGCCATGATAAGTTTATTTGAGGACATCGGGGGCAATGGCTGCTTTTTGGAAGGTTTTGAGCAAAAGGGAGACGCAGAGACTTGCTTCTCGACGGTCGTGGAGTACAGTCACTAGAGCTCTTCCGTTTATACAGTTAGTTCTAAAGACGTTCGGACACCCAGCCGAAACTTTATACACACATCAAAAAAAGTTTTGCATCACCTAGGACCCGAGAGTTCCGGAAACTGTACAGAAAATGGGAATAGAGATCAACATAAACATCATTTCCGCCCTTTTTATTGCTCATGAAAACCACACATTGCGTGTTGTACCACCATACAGCGAGACCCAGAGGTGGTAGTCCAGAAGATCAACATAAACATCATTTCCACCCTTTTTATTGCTCATGAAAACCACACATTGCATGTTGTACCACCATACAGCGAGACCCAGAGGTGGTGGTCCAGATTGCTGCACACACCGGTACCTCTAATACCCAGTAGCACGTTCTGTTGCATTGATGCATGCCTGTATTCGTCGTGACACACTATCCGCAAGTTCATCAAGGCATTGTTGGTCCAGACTGTCCCACTCCTCAACGGCGATTCCGCGTAGATCCCTCAGAGTGGTTGGTGGGTCACGTCGTCCATAATCAGCCCTTTTCAGTCTATTCGATAGAGTTCATATCTGGAGAACATGCTGGCCACTTTAGTCGAGCGATGTCGTTATCCTGAAGGAAGACATTCACAAGATGTGCACGAGGGGGGCGCGAATTGTCGTCCATGAAGACGAATGACTCGCCAATATGCTGCCGATATGGTTGCACTATGGGAGGATGGGACTGACGTATTGTACAGCCGTTACGGCGCCTTCCATGACCACCAGCAGCGTACGTCGGCCCCACATAATGCCACCCCAAAACAGCAGTCAACCTCCACCTTGCTGCATTCGCTGGACAGTGTGTCTAAGGCGTTCAGCCTGACCCGGCTGTCTCCAAACACTTCTCGGACGTTTGTCTCGTTGAAGGCATATGCGACACTCATCGGTGAAGAGAACGTGACGCCAATCCTGAACGTTCCATTCGGCATGTTGTTGGACCCATCTGTACCGCGCTGCATGGTGTCGTGGCTGCAAAGATGTACCTCGCAATGGACGTCGGGAGTGAAGTTGCGCATCATGCGGCCCATTGCGCACAGTTTGAGTCGTAACGCGTCGTCCTGTGGCTGCACGAAAAGCATTATTCAACATGGTGGCGTTGCTGTCAGGATTCCTCCGAGCCATAACCCTTAGGTAGCGGTCATCCACTGCAGTAGTAGCCCTTGGGCGGCCTGAACGAGGCATGTCATCAACAGTTCCTGTCTCTCTGTATCTCCTCCATGTCCGAACAACATCGCTTTGGTGCACTCTGAGGCGCCTGGACACTTCCCTCTTCGAGATCCCTTCCTGCCACAAAGTAAAAATGCGGACTTGATCAAACCGTGGTACTGAACATCTAGGCATGGTTGAACTACAGACAAGACGAGCCGTGTACCTCCTTCCTGGTGGAATGACTGGAACTGATCGGCTGTCGGACCCCCTCCGTCTAATAGGCACTCCTCATGCATGGTTGTTTACATCTTTAGGTGGGTTTAGTGACATCTCTGAACAGTCAAAGGGTCCGCAGCTCGTCGTCGTGCGGTAGCGTTCTCGCTTCCCGCGCCCGGGTTCCCGGGTTCGATTCCCGGCGGGGTCAGTGATTTTCTCTGCCTCGTGATGACTGGGTGTTGTGTGATGTCCTTAGGTTAGTTAGGTTTAAGTAGTTCTAAGTTCTAGGGGACTGATGACCATAGCTGTTAAGTCCCATAGTGCTCAGAGCCCATTTTTGAACAGTCAAAGGGACTGTGATACAATATGCACAGTTAATGTTGAAACGTCCCCTTCGAAAAATTTATGAATTACTGTGCTGATAAACCTCTTACGTTATTTGCTTTTCAAACAGCTGAGCAAAACTGAACGTTTTCAGACATTACTCTCTTTACTTATTCTGATCAACACGAAACTGACACAATATTTTTAGCGCAACGCAATCTGACTTTCAATAATCCCTACAAAAGAATGGCCCTGACTAACATTAAACTATACCTTTCACAAATTACTTACCTCACAAAAATCTTCGTTACTCGAACTGCAATACAGTGAGCGCCACTACTGCCAGCTAAATAAAAGATTCAAACTACTGAAGGCGCTAACTACTGATAGGCACAGTTAGAAAATGGAAAATTTTGATAGAGAACAAACAATGTATTTACCTTAATATTGTTAAAAAGTCATATTACATACATCAGTTCATGACATCCAGTCTTACAAATTTACTCTTTCTTAATGAGACACGTCCAGATCATCCGCTCTCAAAAATCCGCCATCTCACTTCCCCACATCCACCACTGCTGGCGGCTCACCTCCAACTGCGCAACGCTACGCGCTGTTAACATCCAGCTGCCCAACACTACAATAGCCAACAACAATGCAAATCAACCACAGACTGCACACAGCACAGCCAGTGATTTTCATACAGAGCGCTACGTGGCGTTACCAATAAAAAAACCTACACAGCCTACTTACAATATCTATCTGGAGGAGTTCTGGGAACCGGAGTGATGCAAAACTATTTTTGATGTGTGTATTTTCGAGGATGTGAGACAATCACCGGTGTAGATGGGGTCATCTGCTGCAGTATGACGCTTCAGCATTGCCTTCATGCAGACGACAGCGTCTCGTATTTCACCGGGTGTATCTATAACGTTGTGCAGCTTCGGAAAATTCAGAAGCCTACCAATCTTTTTCACGACCATCTTTTTTCATACCAGCCTTGTACTCACTGTAGTCACTCCCAGTGTCCATTGCATGCTTAATTGTATCTTGACACGAGATACCAATCAGTGGAACGGTAGAGCAGAATGTGCTTGCCTAGACTGACATCCTTCCACACACAGTAGCCAGTCTGATTTACATGTAAATTCCACTTAGGTCCTCCAAGTCTATTGTCAAGCATCCTGAGTTTGTGTTAAAGAAATGGTACACAGCTGAAGTTTCTATTTATATGTTTGTTCTCTCTTGACCTTTACATTAGTTAATAAATCTCTTTGTGATGCCGTAGGTCCCTGTTATTAATTTTTCAACGATATCCATTCTCATTCAATATGATGTCATTTATTTTGTTGTGGGTTTCAAGTAATTAAATTAGTTTTATGTCTAGTCAGTCAACGCAGGGGTGATTCACACAGGGGCCACTGTTTAATTTCAGATTTCCTTGCGATATCGATAAATGTGGCACCTCTTGGGTAGGGTGGCTAGGAATTTTTACTCCTTTGGCAGACGGCGAACTGCCGCCACCATAGGCTAGCGTGCAACAGCACTGCGGTCGGCGACGCCTATGTAAGACAAAATGTGTGTTTAATTCCTAAGGGACCAGACTGGTGAGGTCATCGGTCCCCAGACTTACACACTACTTAAACTAATGCTAAGAATAACATACACACCCCCATACTCGAGGGAGGACTTGAACCGCCGGCAGGAGGAACTGCGCAGTCCGTGACATGATGCCTTGAAACACACGCCCACCCCGCGCGGCTATATAGTCCAACAACTATCTGACACAGTTGTTAGATTGTTTACTGCTGCTGCAATGGCAGGTTAACAAAATTTGAGTGAGTTTGAACGTGGTGTTACAGTCGGCGCACGAGCGATGGAACACAGCATCTCTGAGGTAACGACGAAGTGGAGATTTTCCCGTACGACCATTTTGCGAGTGTTCCGCCAATATCAGGAATCCTGTAAAACTTCAAATCTCCGACATCACTGTGGACAGTAAAAGATCCTGCAAGAACAGGACCAACGGCGACAGAAGAGAATCGTTCAACGTGACAGAAGTACAACCCTTTCGCAAATTGCTGCAGATTTCAATGCTGAGCCATCAAAAAGTGTCAGCGTGCAAACCATTCAAGGAAACATCATCGATATGGGCTTTTAGAGCCGAAGGCCCACTCGACACCTCGCCTGAGCCCGTCAACACCGACATTGGACCGTTGATGACTGGAAACATGTTGTCTGGTCGGACGAGTCTCGTTTGAAACTGGACGTGTACGCGTGCAGGTGTGGAGACAACCTCATGAAGCCAGTGGAGGCTCTGTAATGGTGTGGGCGTGTGCTGTTGAAGTGATATGGTACCCGTGATACGTCTAGATACGACTCTGACTGGTGACACGTGCATAAGCGTCTTGTCTGATCACCTGCATCAATTCATGTCCAATGCGCATTCCGACAGACGGGGGAAATTTCAGCAGCACAATGCGACACCCCACACGTCCAAAATTGCTACAGAGTGGCTCCAGGAACACTCTTATGAGTTTAAACACTTCTGCTGGCCACAAAACTCCCCATTATTGAGTATCTCTGGGATGCCTTGCAATGTGCTGCCCAGAAGACATCTCCACCTCTTCGTACTCTTAGTGATTTATGAACAGCCCTGCGGGATCTATAATGTCAGTTCCCTCCAGAACTACTTCAGACATTATTGAGTCCATGCCACGTCGTGTTGCAGCACTTCTACGTGCTCACGGGGGCCTTACACGACATTAGGCAAGTATACCAATTTCTTTGACTCTTCAGTGTATATAGCTAAGTGCATTTTTTTTAATGTTATGGATACTTAATACATCAGCTGTCAACTGTTGCAGGTAGAATGTATCCTGGACAGGAATCTGTGGAATTTGGAGGTTTTGTGTATAGTCAAAACTAATATCAAGTACATGGGCCTCATGTGCCCTTTTAGCTTCACCTGCAGTTTCCACATAAAAGTTTTGAGCATTGTCCTCGTGAACCATTAGCTCTCCAGCGGCACATAGCTTTGTCACACCGTCAAGGCGGGGGATTGTCATTACCACCTCCAGCTCTTCACCTGTGGAGCGATAGTCTATTTGAGCAAATGCAAATTGAGATTTTCCTTGACATATGTTGCATTATGTGACGTTTATCTGGGGATGTTTCTCCTTAAACAACTCATACATCACTAGACAGTTAATTGTGGCGTCTAAATATTTCGTGTCAGCACAATAACTTCCTTTTAGTGGAAAACCTTCAATGTGTTGCTTGTTTCTGCTGGAAGGGCTCCCTTGACATACTAGAAGAGCTTCAGTCACTGGACTCCTTGTAGCATATAAAACGATTTCTGTAACAGCTTTCCTACCATAAACAAGCATCTAGTAGAGTGGCGTCTCACATTACAAGTCGCACTCCTTAACGTGCTTAATGGAGGAGGGGGAGATTAGTGTTTAACATCCCATCGACAACGAGGTCATCAGAGATGGAGTACAAGCTCGGATTAGGGACGTATGGAGAAGGAATTCCGCCATACCCTTTCGAAGGAACCGTCCAAGCATTTGCATAAAGTGGTTTAGGGAAATCACGGAAAATCTAAATCAGGAGGGATGTCGTCCACCCGAATGGGAGTCCAGTGTGCTAACTAATGGGCTACCGGTTTACTGTGTTTAACTCTATTTTGTACATCTCTGACTGCAGTACTTTTTTCACGTGGCAATTCAATTGTGCAAGTACTTAGGCACCAAAAATAAAAATACTAAAATGAATCAGAACAACATTAGGAATCTAGGACCAAGAACTTCAGGTCAAGCTACAGCAACGATAATAATGATTTTGAACAAAGTAAGTTATCTGCCTAGGTCGAATCAGGTTGTTACAGAATAGTTCAGCATAATTTAAGAAAGCCACCATAGACTTTGTATTATGTTAATCCTTATAAGCTGTTGCCGGCGGACAGGCTGCATTTCTTTTAACGCAATTAAATTCCCGATCCATGACCAGTCAAGCGTTTGTAATAAGTGAGACCTCTCAAAATATTGAAGATACACGGAGTACTGAACTTAGTTATATGTGAGGCCCACAATGAGAGCGAAAATGATTTTAAATTTAAATATTATGCACCTCCCTTTCGATGGCGTTTCCAAACGTTTTCACAGATAGCAAAAGGATTTGGCGTCAACGCCCGTTAACAATTAAGATTTGTACCACTTATTGACATTATTAAGAAAGTTATGAAATTGACTGCGAGCACTAATAGATGTCATAGGAAGAGATTACTTGCCAGCACAGCAATGAAATTAAAACAGAACTACTTTGATGCCGCTAAATGAACTGAGAAATTTAAACAGTTAAGGGCTGTGCAGAGCCAGTAGTACACAGCCTGAATACATCAGCTTACGTCCACTTGGGCAGCGAAGGGGAACTGGCAAACACACAGCATGATAGTAGGAAGGAGTAAACAGTCTGAAACGCAGCAGAACTGTAAACAACCTACGTTAAAGAGCAAACATGGAATTAGCTGGCCAGCTGTCAGAGACACGAGGTGTCTCGGATTTAACAGAAATTCGAGGTGCCACTTGTTTACATCCCCTCCCCACTTTTTTTAAGTACTCGTGAACTTATTTCCACTCAGAGGCACACAGAACAATACAGTGAGGCCTGCTTCCGGGCTCCCTCTGGAACTCAGTACAATAATAATTACGAAATAACCATTAGCTTCACCGCAACACACGAGCTGCATCAATTCTGATACTACTAAAACAAGGAACTACGTGCACCAACAACTGGCGTAAGGCTGGCGAGCACAAGAAGCAGACGCCAAGAAGGTTTTAGAGCAATTACTCGAGCACGCAGCTCCCTGGACAATATTGAGAGTCACCCACATGCCTTTCTCATACTGTGGCATCAAGCAGTCAGGCCTGCAAGATGAGTGGTGTGCCAAGCGAGTGGATTCATTCTTATTTATCGAGTAACATGAACTCTAGTACTCGCACTTAAGTTACAAGTTATCCTCCTATATGATTAATACGCAACGGAAACACGCATCTGACTTTCAGTAATTTACAGAACTCTGGCTGCACACTACGCACTGGCAATACCACATTTTCTTTATGTCTTTTATTTAACGACTTTTATGAACACGTGGCCACCGCACTGAATATGACTGGCGCACACATTATAAATTCGGGATATCGTGACAACTTACAATTCGAAGAAAAAGGCCACCAATCTTTTTCTTTTCTCTATCTTATTTATCCCAATAAATTCTCTAACCTAAACACACAAATTCTATAACCTACAACAATGACACATAAGAAATTCCGCCCAGTGGGCATGACTTTACAATGGTGAATCTCTATATCATGGTCTCGTAATTACTTTTAACGCTATAGTGCACTTTCTGGATAGGATGGTGGATTTTTTATTATACCTCACACTTCGACTCTCACAATCATCATCACGAAACTTTCCTCCAGATCGAGCGATACAGAAGGAACAAGCATAACCCACTAATCTTTTGAAACTACCTTGCTACTCTCCCATGCAAACCACACATACCCAAATTACATGACATACATCACAATACAACATGAAATACTACACTAAATAGTCACAACACTATCACTTTCCGCTTTCCCACTTCAATTAATATTTATCCCAGTTTCACACGACACTGCCCCACTTTGTAATTCTACTTTCCTACTATGAACCCTGGAGATATTTGCACGTCTTCCTGTGCAATGCAAGCCAAGTGGCGTTGCTGGATAGACGGCCGACTCACCTTGATTCTCCCTCAGAGTTTAAATCAAGCGTCACACGGAATCATATCACACAAATTAACACTAAGAACATCACACACGCGAGTCCTCAACTGATACCATGGACGAGTACTTCTCTTTATCCTTTGTCTCATACACAGATTGAGACTCACACAGTACTCACCACGTGGAAGTACTCGTCTCTAATTTCAAGTCCTGCACACGCCATTTCTTAAATATTTCAACTTATGGTACACACGCTATTTCTTAAATATTTCAACTTATTGTACACACGCTAGTAATTCAGCTTAACTTAAGCACACGGAAGTATTTCAACTTAATGCTACACGTGGTTTCATTGTGACCGTTGGTCACTTCCGAAGATTCCTACAATCCCATTAATATTACCTGCCTGACATTTAATTCTCCCCACAAAAGTTCCTGAAATGGAGAAATTAATATTTCGAACTACTCTTAAATATTCCACATGCGTACCATGTCTCCACTCTTTCGTCATTACGGAGCACAACTAAAACAGGTCTTAACAGCACAAGATCCAGCGGCAGAGTGCTGAAACATGGCAGTTCTCTAGGTGCTCTCACACATCTGTCGAGGTGGGGGAAGCACCTTGCTATCGTATTGGTCAGCCATATTTCAGGCGCTCAAAGCTCTGGTAAATTTCATCTCTTTGGTCCCACCAAAGGTGGCCAAAGGATCGACTCAAAGATGATCATATATTCACATTCACTATCTGCGGTTAGCAGACGACCATACATTCATTCATTTCACAGATCTCACCAAACTGGATGTAGGGATTTACTTTGTGGGAGTGCACATGTGATCAGTTAAATAAATAAATTGTCATTCTTTCCCACACCGATATCCGGCTTCGCTGTATTAATTGAAATTGAGTTATTTTACAAAAAAAATGTGTTGTTCTGACAAAAATAATGAAGTATGTTGTACCTATTTTCAATGTCGGGCGGTACTGTACCCTTTCAATATAAAACGTCGAGATTGTACAGACACTAGCAAGCCAATCGTGACGCACTTTCTGTGTTGCATCGTCAATATGAGGGAACGAGGGTTACGGTAAAAGTACCATGGTAAATCGGAAACCAGCTAATGGACTCCAGTCAGACGTTCAATGCGGTGACTGTAGACACGTTAGTCTCTCGGTGAGAAAACGGCATGGAGCCTGTAATATTCAATAGTGCCGCAATTTCTGTCAAAAATGGCTCTGAGCACTATGGGACTTAACTTCTGAGGTCATCAGTCCCCTAGAACTTAGAACTACTTAAACCTAATTAACCTAAGGACGTCACACACATCCATGCCCGAGGCAGGATTCGAACCTGCGACCGTAGCGGTCGCGCGCTTCCAGGCTGTAGCGCAATTTCTGTGTCACATCGTCAATGAGAGGGTGCGAGGGTTACAGTAAAAGTGTTGTGATGCATCGGAAACAAGCTAATGAACTACCGGTAGAGGTTCCATACGGTGACCGTAACAATGTTAGTCTCTCGGAGGGAACTCGGCACGGAGCCTATAGTATTCAATCGTGAAGCAATTGCTTTGTTGCATCTTCAGTGTCATTGTGGGACACTTAGAGTAAATTGGTTGTTGAGCATCGGAAACAAGCTGCTGGACTCCAAGGAGAGGTTAAATGCCGTTACCGTAGCTACGTTAGTCTCTCATGGGAGGTCATCATGGAACCTGCAGTTCTCAATCGCTACGCAATTTCTGTGTCGCATCGTCAATGTGAGGTTGGGAGGGTTACAGTAAATGGGTTGTGGTGTATCGGAAACAAGCTCATGGACTACCATGAGAGTTTCTATGCAGTGACAGAGGCCACGATAGTGTCTCGGAGAGATGTCGGCATAGAGCGTGTAGTATTCTGTAGCGACGTTTTTGTACTTCAACGTCAATGAGAGTAGCGAAAAGTGGTGCAAACGGTTGGAGATAGACCAGTGAAGACACAAACGAGCGAATAACGCCCCGCAGTATATCAGGCCAGCTGCAGGAAAATCACTCGCAACCTAGAAGGGTAACCAGGATCCCAGGGGCCACGACACTTGTTCATCAAATTCCAAATTATTGTCCATAGCCGTAATTGAACGCCCACCATAAAATCCACTGATGTGAGCCGAGACAGCTTCCCAAGCCAAGCATGCTTCCTCCGAATGGTTAAGTGGGCCACTGTCTGACTGCGCCGCGGTTCCAACAACACAGACTCCAATCCAGGCTGCGGACTTCATGCGATGTTCGGTCCACAAGGATGTCAACACGCCCGTGGCAGCAGCGGACCCCGAACTACACACAGTTCCCCCGACCAGACGAGACTGCATGCGTGCGCCGCGCACGCTGGTACTTTTCTTGCCCCTAGGCAAAAGACATTCAATTACAATGAAATGAATACACGTAGTTGCATACATTCGTTGATATACGTCAACGAGGACAGTTCAAAATGTGTGCCCCGACCGGTACTCGACCCCGGGATCGCCTGCTTACATGGCAGACACTCTATCCATCTGAGCCACCGAGGACACAGACAATAGTGCGACTGCAGGAACTTATCTCTGGCACGTCTCCCGTGAGACCCACATTCCCAACTTATTGTCCCGCACAATATTCGCAGTGCCCCTGCCCATTATACTCATTACTGGCGGCGTGTTGCTGTTCCCGCAAGAGTTCGGGCACTATTTGTGCCCGCACAGAAGAAGATGGTCAAATGGCCGGTGAGCCTTATATGAACCGAGTGCATTACGCATCAGGGTCGCTCGCTTATATCGACAGTAGCCATTCAAAGTGAATGTCTCTTATATATGAAGATGGTATCATTATATATGAGACGTTCACTTTGAATGGCTACTGTCGATATAAGCGATCGACCCTGATGCGGAATGCACTCGGTTCAGTGTTGTTTATTTATTGTTCACTTACTATTCTTTGCCAATGTTTATTTATTACTTCTTGTTTATTTGTTGCAACCATACAACCAGCCTTTCTCTCTGTCTAATGAAATATTATGATTCTAATTTATAATTAATATTATGATTTTAATTTATAGCATACAGGGTGTAACAAAAATGTGCGGCACTAATTGCAGGCCACATCGCTCACACTTAGAGGAAGAAATTATGTTATTTGAACATGTGTCTGGAAACGCTTTGTTTCCATGTTACAACTCATTTTCACCAACTTATTAATCATGCGAAATACACATCAACAGAAAACGCCAGCATAACACATGCAACTCTTTCTCACAGAAGATGTTCTGTATGCCATCCGTGGACATCGATACGTGCATCGCTGCCGTAGTGAATCTCGGATCCGCTGATGTGTCCTTAGAGCATTGCGTACGATTTCGCAGCCTTCCATAATACAGTCACGGAGACTTAATATCTTGCACGGGGGGTTCCACACAGAAGAGCTTTCAAATCCCCCCCCCCCCCCCACAAATAAAAGTCCATTGGGTTTAGATTGGGAGACCATGGAGACCAGGAAATTGATTCGTCGCTACCTATCCGTCTGTTACCAAATGTGTTATTTACAAGCCGCCTCCCATTCCGGTGTGCTCGTGCTTCTAGGCCTCCCCCACGTAGCGAGTATGAGCCTTAAATGCCCCACGTTCCCTAAGCCGACGATCAATGGCGTCAAACATTTTCCTGTCGGGACACCTTCCTCCTGGAAATCTCTCCCCGTCAGCTAATCCACACATCAAACGGGCATCTGCCATCTCTGCTTTCGTATACACTGCCATTGCGCGAACCGAGTTACGTAGTAACCCGTGTGCTTGGAACGGTCGTACTGATCGCTGGAACAGTCGATGTTACCTTTAAACAAGCACTGACATGCCTCGCATGGCAAAAGGGACACGTAAAACAAAACACTGGTGTAGCACAACGTAACTAGACGTCAGCAACAGTCCTTGTTCCTCTTGATTCTAACGTCCTGTTCTAGTGTGTTTCCCATGATTAATGAGTTGAAGAAAATTAGTTGTAACATGGAAACAAAGCGTTTCCATAGTCATGTTCATACAACATAATTTCTTCGTTTATCTACATCTACATGTATACTCTGCAGACCACATTTAAGTGCCTGGCAGAGGGTTCATCGAACCACCTTCACAATTCTCTGTTATTCCAGTCTCGTATAGCGCACGGAAAGAATGAACACCTGTATCTTTCCGTACGAGCTCTGATTTCCCTTATTTTATTTTGGTGATCGTTCCTCGCTATGTAGGTCGGTGCCAACAAAATATTTTCGTATTTGGCGGAGAAAGTTGATGATTGGAATTTCGTGAGAAGATTCCGTCGCAACGAAAAACGCCTTTCTTTTAATGATGTCCAGACCAAATCCTGTATCATCTTTGTGACACACTCTCTCTCATATTTTGTGACAGTACAAAACGTGCTTCCCTTCTTCGAACATTCTCGGTGCACTCCGTTAATCCTATCTGCTAAGGATCCCACACGCCTCAGCAATACTCCAAAATAGGACGGACAAGCGTAGTGTAGGCAGTCTCCTTAGTAGGTCTGTTAAATTTTCTAAATGTCCTTCCAATTTAAGTTATTCGTAATTACAATACTTGGGTATTTAGTTGAATTTACGGCTTTTAGATTAGGCTGATTTATCGTATAACCGAAGTTTAACAAGTTCCTTTTAGCACTCGTTATTTCGGGTCAACTGCCACTTTTTGCAGCATTCATATATCTTTCTAAATCGTTTTGCAGTTTGTTTTGATCTTCTGATGACTTTATTAGACGGTAAACGACAGCGTCATCTGCAAAAAACAGAAGACGGCTGCTCAATTTGTCTCCCAAATCGTTTATATAGATAAGGAACAGTAAAGGTCCTATAACACTACCTTGCGGAACGCCGGAAATCACTTCTGTTTTACTCGATGACTTTCCATCAGTTACTACCAACTGTGACTTCTCTGACAGAAAATCAGAAATCCAGTCACACAACTGAGACGTTATTCCATAAGCGCGCAATTTCACTAGGAACCGCTTGTGTGGTACAGTGTCAAAAACCTTCCGGAAATCCAGAAATACGGAATCGATCGGAAATCCCTTGTCAATACCAATCAACACTTCATGTGAATAAAGAGGAAGTTGTGTTTCACAAGAACGATGTTTTCTAAATCCATGTAGACCGTGTGTCAATAGACCGTTTTCTTCGAGGTAATTCATAATGTTCGAACACAATATATGTTCTAAAATCCTGCTGCATATCGACGTTAACGATACAGGTCTGTAATATAGTGGATTACTCCTACTACCTTTCTTGAATATTTGTATGACCTGTGCAACTTTCCAGTCTTTGGGTACGGATCTTTCGTTGATCGAACTTTTGTATATGATTGTTAAGCATGGAGCTAATGCATCAGCATACTCCGAAAGGAACCTAACTGGTATACAGTCTGGACCAAAAGACTTGCTTTTATTAAGTGATTTAAGTTGCTTCACTACTCCGAGGATATTTACTTCTACATTACTCATGTTGGCAGTTGTTCTCGATTCGAATTCTGTAATATTTACTTCGTCTTCTTTTGCGAAGGCATTTGTGAAGGCTGTGTTTAGTAACTGTGCTTTGGCAGCACTGTTTTTGATAGTATCTCCAGTGCTATCATGCAGAGAAGGCACTGATTGTTTCTTGCAGCTAACATACTTCACATACGACCAGAATCTCTTTGGATTTTCTGCCAGGTTTCGAGACAAAGTTTCGTTGTGGAAACTGTTATAAGCATCTCGCATTAAAGTCCGCGCTAAATTCTGAGCTTCTGTAAAACATCGCCAATCTTGGGGATTTAGCGTCTGTTTAAATTTTTACGTTGAAGAATGTGTCCCGCAATTTACCCGCCAGGGTAGCCGAGAGCGCTAACGCGCTGCTTCCTGGACTCGGGTGGGCGCGCAAGCCCCGGATCGAATCCGCCCAGAGGATTAACGACGTGGGCCGGTGTGCCGGCCAGCCTAGATGTGGTTTTTAGGCGGTTTTCCACATCCAACTAGGTGAATACTGGGCTGGTCCCCACGTTCCGCCTCAGTTACACGCGTCACAGACATTTGAAACAAGTCCGCACTATTTCACGATTTACACTCGACACAGTTGGGGTACACTGATTCCGTCCTGGGGGGGTGGCGGGGGGGGGGGGGGGGGGGGGGTGGCAGGAAGGGCATCCGGCCATCCCTAAAACTAACATTGCCAAATCCGTGGAAACCACGCCGACCCTGCGATCGCTGCGGGACCAGGGCGTCAGCGAAAGAAAGAAAGATGAATGTGACCCGCAATTTGTGCCGTACATTTTTGTTGCAGCTGATATAACTTAATAATAAGCATATACAGGGTGTATCATAATTAATGGCGTAAACGCATAAAGTTGAAAGCACACGATACTAGATGCAAAATAGTCTCAGTAAACATAGGGTCGAAAATGCATACCTTAAGAGCTAGGAGCAATTTTTCATCTACGATACTGTGAAGCAAATCTCTTCTACTGCAAGCTCTTTGCTTTCCATATTTTGGGAACTGGTAGTATGGACCAAAACAAGGAAAAAAATGCCCAGTAAACATGTGCTCTAAAATGCATACCTTAAGAGCTATGAGCACGTGTTCATCTTCGCTACTTGGAAACACAACTCTTCTAATGAACAATTGCTCATGACTTTTAAGGTATGCACTTTAGAGCAAATGTTTAATGAACATTTTTTCTTCTTTTGGTTCGTACTACTACTTCCGAAAATGTGGAAACCAAAGAGCTTGCAGAAGAAGAGATTTGCTTCACAGTATCGTAGATGAAAAATTGCTCGTAGCTCTTAAGGTATGCATTTTCGACCCTACGTTTACTGAGACTTTTTTGCTTTTAGTATCGTGTACTTTCAACTGTATTCGTTTACGCCCTTAATTATGATACACCATGTATACAAAGAAAACATCATTAGTTAGAAAGAATATAAAACGAAGATAAGTAATGAAACAAAACAAAAGAAATACATGTATTACGTTACTTCTTATGTAAATTTCTGTACCTATATCTCACCTGTCCTAAGGAGGAAAGTAGCCTACACATGAGCCACCGGCGCAGTGATTAGCACACTGGGCTCGCATTCGGAAGGACGACGGTTCAATCCCGTGTCCGGCCATTCTGACATAGGTTTTCCGTGATTTCCTTCAATCGCTTCAGGCAAATGCCGGGACGATACCTATGAAAGGGCACTGCCGACTTCCTTCCCCAACCTTCCCTAATCCAATGAGACCGATGACCTCGCTGTTTGGTGTCTTCCCCAAACAACCCAACACAATACCATGAGCCACCTGTTCCTTTCCTCCACGTATTATACCTGTACATGTAACGTGAAACATTTACAACTGTAATAACTGTAATTATAATTTATTGCCCAGTTGTTGAGTGACTCAGCATAAACATCGTGTCATCGCAATTATTTCTAAATGATGGTAAATATTATCACTAATAAGTAACTTAAACCAAACTAGATTACAATTAAATATGCAACAACACGAAAAATTTTTGTTTGTCCAAATCGCGGGTTATAAAATGATACCACCGGTGTCGATTGTGCTAGTAATCATATCCAGATATAAAACGGGCAAAAAAGATACTATACATAAAAAGTTCCAAGTACTTAAAATGTGAACTTATACATTGTACATATTGTAAGTAGATATCTGAATATTAATTCTAGTACATTCGAAATCGGCTGTATCATATTATAACTTGCAATATGGCCAAAAATGCTGTATTCATGATACGAGTATTTCTGTCTCTAATTCCTGCTCTGAACTTGTTCAAAAATGGTTCAAATGGCTGTAACCCCTATGGGACTTAACATTTGAGGTCATCAGTCACCTAGAACTTAGAACTACTTAAACCTAACTAACCTAAGGACATCACAAACATCCATGCCCAATGCAGGATTCGAACCTGCGACCGTAGCAGCAGCGCGGTTCCGGACTGAAGCGCCTAGAACCGCTCTGCCACAGCGGCCGGCTCTGACCTTCTTTATTTCATTCCTAGGTACATTGTGACTATGTTCGGTAAATTCAACGTGTCAGCATTCCTAATTAGAAACACCATTTCGTCACGAGGGATGCATGTTTCCTAGCTTCTACTTGCAGTGGACACATGAATACCAGACGCTCATGGTATCCTAAATCTCGACACTGGCAGAATACCGACGGCGTCTTTCTTCGTCTATGGACGTATTGGGTGTAAGGGCTCTATCCCGGCATAAAATAGAGTATAAGCCGGCCGGAGTGGTCGCGCGGTTCCAGACTGTAGCGCCTAGAACCGCTAATTACGGTCGCAGGTTCGAATCCTGCCTCGGGCATGGATGTGTGTGATGTCCTTAGGTTAGTTAGGTTTAAGTAGTTCTAAGTTCTAGGGGACTCATGACCTCGGAAGTTGAGTCCCATAAGGTCAGAGCCATTTGAACCATTTTTTTAACCTTCCAATTTAAGTTGTTCGTAATTGTAATACCTAGGTATTTAGTTGAATTTATGGTTTTTAGATTAGACTGATTTATCGTGTAACCGAAGTTTAACGAGTTCCTTTTCGCACTCATGTGGATGACCTCACACTTTTCGTTATTTAGGGTCAACTGCCACTTTTCGCACCATTCACATATCTTTTCTAAATAGTTTTGCAGTTTGTTTTGATTTTCTGATGAGTTTATTAGTCGATAAACGACAGCGTCATCTGCAAACAACCGAAGACGGCTGCTCATATTGTCTCCAAAACCGTTTATATAGATGAGGAACAGCAAAGGGCCTCCAACATTATCTTGGGGAACGCCAGAAATCACTTCTATTTTACTCGATGACTTTCCAACAGTTACTACGAACTGTGACCTCTCTGACAGGAAATCACAAATCCAGTTCCTCAGCAGTTAAGTCCCATAGTGCTCAGAGCCATTTGAACCAATAAAGTATAGCTACATTCGGTACGATGTGTATCATTTGCAGTCTCTGTCTGTTGTTGGAAGAAAGCTATACCAGGTGCCTGTATTTCGACTGTCCCAATCCCGCTGCCATTCATCAAGCGCCCCTCTCGAAGTCGGTTATTCTGTAACCTGAAATTTCTCGTACTTTACGTACGTTATCTCGCTGCAGTCAGTATGCAGCGGTAAGATGTCTTACTCTGATGTCAGCGGGATATGTCCTCAGAATGACGAGAAGAACCTCCGGGTGTGTATTAATCTATGCTTTCACCGTCCTCCGCTTACACAATAAATCACACTAATCTAAAGGCTGTAAATCCAACTGAATACCTATGGATTACGATTACGAACAATTTAAGTTGGGACTATCTCATAGAAAGCGTCGCAGAGAAGGCGAACCAAAGAGTGCGCTTTATTGCCAGAACACTTAGAGCCCACCGCGGTGTGGTATGCTTACCAAACGGGATAGGTAGCGGACGTCGAACCAATTCAAAGTGTTCTATTATCAAGAAACAGGCGAGAGATCGTCACGAATATAATGGACGGCGAGTTGGGGTGACAGTCATAAAAAAAAGGCGTTTTTCGTTGGGGGCGAGATGTTTTCACGACGCTTCAATCGCCAACTTACTCCTACGAATGCGAAAATATTTTGTTGGCGCTTATCTACACATGGGGAGAAGGTCATTGTAAAAAAAATAAGAGAGATCAGAGCGGACACCTAAAGATGTACGTGTTCTTATCTCCTGTGCACTGTTCGAGAGTGTAATAGTAGAAATATAGTCTGAAGGCATTTCATTGAAATCTCTGTCAGGCACTTATGTGTGAATTCCAGGGTTGTCATGTAGATGTGAAACCGATCGCTGCGAACGTCTTAGGCCGTCTTCACACGGGACGTGTTTCTCACCGTGAATCGCGCCAGATGTGGCGTCCGCCGCGGTTGCTACATACTCGCTCTGAAACGATCTGCTTTTACACGTCACGATGTCTGCGACCGCAACGGTCTCAGAGGCAGTTGTGGGCTGCCTCTGCCGCGCTAATCAGTTTTCTTCCGAAAATGCAAGCTCCTAAAATAGTTACGGTAACTGTGGTAGTGATCGTCGAAAGAGAGTGGAGAAAATCGCGAAGTAGATCCTGGACTCGTCGATAGCTAGAAAATCAAATTGCTGACAGAGGAACAGAACATGTGCTGCAGAAGGATCTGAGGTATATAGTAGCATAAGTTATTCGTAACTCAACTGTAATCTACATCACAGTTTGGTTTGAAATTGAATATCGTTATAGTTTGAGACCTCCTCCTCGAATTTCTGTAACAAGTGCCACATTAATTAAATTTGAATCTCATTTTTTCGCCATAAAGTTTATATCATATTGCTTATTTATCTACTAATGAGTGATTGCGAGATTCAGGTAGTGGAGTATTGGTTTTGTTTTCATTTGTGTTGTGTACATAGTTCCACGTAGTCAGCGCGTACACAACTTTCCCACTAGAGCGCGCCCCGCTAAACACAACAGCGCAGGAGCAGCGCTCGTCTGTCTCCGCACTACGAGATGGCGCTGCCTTAAAGACGGACAAAATTCTGCTTCTGCCGATCCGCGTATTAATATGTAACGCAGCCAACGAGATTGCTGCTAACGTAGAACCTTTTCTCCTCGCGGATCACACTCGCGCAGTGATACATGAACGCGCGAGGTATTATAACGAGTGTACAGACCTCCGATTAGTCAGTCTGCATTAGTCTGTACCAGTCTGTACGATTTCTACATTTGTCTGTACCAGTCTATAGTCAAGTTTCAGTCTGCGCCTAATAAGATTACCATATTCCTGTACATAACCATGAAGATAAATGTATAGACACTTTTGTCAAGTATCAGAGATATATGTGAGAATAAAATTAATGTACCAACACCAAAGGAACTTCAGATTGTCAATTGTAAATAGCATCCAGAACCAAGTTAAGTAATTTTTATGCTTGTTATTATTTTAATAAATGTGTGTGAAAATTAATCAAGTTCTGTTTAAAGTTGGTCACCGTCAATCTGCTACTCTAAGCGTGCAAGTGGCATTTCTATCGTCTGACCTAACGGCAGAAGATAAACACGCCACGATAAGACTACGAGACATATTGCTGACTCTCACCTACTTCGTTAGAGCGACAAGTCAAATAATCTGATGGTGTGTGTACCGAAGGTCTTACAGTACGCACACCACAATTTGTTATTTCATTTAACGTTTAGATTTCATTGCTGTGCATTGAGGTCCTGGAAAGTGGCATTCTGGGCAGAGGTGCTGCTTTTCTCTCGGTCTGAAGTGGGCAAAGAGCGTGTCGCTAACCCTTTGTGTGTGACCTGCACAGCGAGGGACGGTGAGGACTCGCAGAAAGAGAACTCCGGCAACCTACGCTTTCGGAAAGGGGCACCGTCTGGCTGTGTGCGATGGCCTCGCTTTGGCACCATCGTCTAGGAGACTGGAGAGGGCAGTGCAGCACTGGTCCCGATGAGATCAAACTGTGCTCCTCACTCTGGGCGTCCGTCAGTCTGCCACCAGTGGTCGCCGGTTTGCCGAGAATTGTAAGACTGAACTACACAGAGAGCAGAACTTACAGTCGGGATAAAATCGTTGCCGGCCGATGTGACCGAGCGGTTCTGGGCGCTTCAGTCTGGAACCGCGCGACCGCTACGGTCTCAGGTTCGAAGCCTGCCTCGGCCATGGATGTGTGTGATGTCCTTGGGTTAGTTAAGTCCCATAGTGCTCAGAGCCATTTGAACCATAAAATCGTTCCCAGCTTCATGCAAATCTACATCTTCATCTACACGACACCGAAGGTTACTTGTTCAGTTTTTAACTCGCTTTATTGTGGAAGAGGTAAAACGCAACTCTCTCTCTCTCTCTCTGTGTGTGTGTGTGTGTGTGTGTGTGTAGTTGCAGCAGTGGAAAATTTTGGGCGTGCATCTGCCTTTTGGTAAAGGCGAGCCTCATTCGCTCCTCCATGTTAGTCGCACTGATGGGACATTAAAATTTTTTATGGAGGTTTCGACTGGAAGCTGCCTCTGCCGCCTGGCCAATTGCTGGTTCCATGGAAGCAACGAAACTCTACTCCGAGGCTGTATGGCTTCCCACAATTATATTTTGACTTCACTTGGAATCGGTCTTCCGGCAGTTAATACTTCGATTTCGGTTTTCTGAAAGTTCACTTCGACTTCCGGTTTGGAAAACATTTTCGGGATATTGGAAGAGAGCACTATTGTTTCAGGCGTCCAGTAGCTAACATTTGGCTCGAACACATTGCGCATTTCCTTGCGTGGTTGTAGGTTTTTAGGGCTGAACTGCGTAACTCGTGGAGTTTAAAGTGATAGCCATTTTCGCTGGGAAGAACTGCCGATATTGTCCGGCAACGCCGAAGCGGACGTCACCGACGAGCGAGTTGCACATTCTGAATTTCACGCATCTCTTTCGGACCTATTCTCGATGCTTGGCACTCCGAGAGCGTTCTCAACATGGCTGGATTGGCAGCTACGGCAGCAGACATCGTACTGGAGCCTGTGGCTGGTCTTCGAGCAACATCAGCAAGCAACATCAGCAAGCGATATTAGCAAGCGACATCAGCAAGTGACACCAGCAAGCGACATCAGCAAGTGACATCAGCAAGCGACATCAGTTAGTGACATCAGCAAGCGACATCAGCAAGAGACATCAGCAAGCGACATCAGCAAGCAACTTGAGCAAACAACATGTAACTCGCTAGCTGACCAGCCGTGGGCTCTAGTACCACGTCTGCTGCCGCAGCCGCCGACCCAGCCACGGTGAGAACGCTCTGGAGGTGCCAAGCATTGAGTGTAGGTCCAGACGAGATGCGTGAATTTCAGAATAGGTAATGTGGGTTTGAGTGATCAGTAGTCTTTAATGTGAAACGGAACTCATGTACCATTAGACGTTCTCTTCTCGTTTCTTAAATAGTTTTGATTCGAATAGTCACTCGCTTTTCAGTCAGAATTAATGAAATATCCATTGTCGTGTTGGGGTAGAACTTAACAACACTTGTTCCTCGTTTGTTTCAGTTATACCACAGCCTTGGCTCCTCATTTAAATCAGATGTCCTATTTTGTAGGTTTTTTCCCCTCAGAGCTCACTTTGTGGTCATTGACTTTCATTTTGTCTTGCACTAAAGATCGTCCAAGACCGAATTCTTTTCAAGGATGTAAACCTCCTCTGAGGACTCGAATTCTGAATATTTTTTGTCGTTAATTAATAATAAATTTTGTAACTGGGTACATCTTTCATTTGATATTCAACTACATCATTGAAATGATTGAGATCAGTGTGATCCTGTAATCACTGCTTAGCGTTATGGGCATCATAAATTGAAAGTTAAATGCTGATTAACCTCTTAGTAATGTTATCCTAATACACATAGACGTATCAAATGCTGAAGTTCGTGGCAGTCTCTGCATCATGCGATCAACTGTGTCAGAGATTGGTACAAACCTCAAGTTTCATACAAGCTCGAGCAGGCAGAATGATAAAGTATTGTGTCTAATGTTGGTTTGTGCACGCATAATACGCAAATTCTCGATGTCGTATTGACTGCCATCACCCTGAAATAACGAACCTCTCCTCATAGGTTTCAAAATCGAGATTCGTTACGTAATTTCATCCGAATGGAAGAGAAGATATTTTCGAAGTTACTAAAGATACAAACATAAGGCACTTCGTATCAGGGTGTTACAAAAAGGTACGGCCAAACTTTCAGGAAACATTCCTCACACACAAATAAAGAAAAAATGTTACGTGGACATGTGTCCGGAAACGCTTAATTTCCATGCTAGAGCTCATTTTAATTTCGTCAGAATCTACTGTACTTCCTAGATTCACCGCCAGCTGGCCCAATTGAAGGAAGGTAATGTTGACTTCGGTGCTTGTGTTGACATGCGACTCATTGCTCTACAGTACTAGCATCAAGCACATCAGTACGTAGCATCAACAGGTTATTGTTCATCATGAACGTGGTTTTGCAGTCAGTGCAATGTTTACAAATGCGGAGTTGGCAGATGCCCATTTGATGTATGGATTAGCACGGGGCAATATCCGTGGCGCGGTACGTTTGTATCGAGACAGATTTCCGGAACGAAGGTGTCCCGACAGGAAGACGTTCGAAGCAATTGATCGGCGTCTTAGCGAGCACGGAACATTCCAGCCTATGACTCGCGACCGGGGAAGACCTAGAACGACGAGGACACCTGCAATGGACGAGGCAATTCTTCGTGCAGTTGACGATAACCCTAATGTCAGCGTCAGAGAAGTTGCTGCTGTACAAGGTAACGTTGACCACATCACTATATGGAGAGTGCTACGGGAGAACCAGTTGTTTCCGTACCATGTACAGCGTGTACAGGCACTATCAGCAGCTGATTGGCCTCCACGGGTACACTTCTGCGAATGGTTTATCCAACAATGTGCCAATCCTCATTTCAGTGCAAATGTTCTCTTTACGGATGAGGCTTCATTCCAACGTGATCAAATTGTAAATTTTCACAATCAACATGTGTGGGCTGACGAGAATCCGCACGCAATTGTGCAATCACGTCATCAACACAGATTTTCTGTGAACGTTTGGGCAGGCATTGTTGGTGATGTCTTGATTGGGCCCCATGTTCTTCCACCTACGCTCAATGGAGCACGTTATCATGATTTCATACGGGATACTCTACCTGTGCTCCTAGAACATGTGCCTTTACAAGTACGACAAAATATGTGGTTCAGGCACAATGGAGCTCCTGCACATTTCAGTCGAAGTGTTCGTACGCTTCTCAACAACAGATTCGGTGACCGATGGATTGATAGAGGCGGACCAATTCCATGGCCTCCACGCTCTCCTGACCTCTTGACTTTCATTTATGGGGGCATTTCAAAGCTCTTGTCTACGCAACCCCGGTACCAAATATAGAGCCCCTTCGTGCTCGTATTGTGGACGGCTGTGATTCAATACGCCATTCTCCAGGGCTGCATCAGCGCATCAGGGATTCCATGCGACGGAGGGTTGGATGCATGTATCCTCGCTAACGGAGGACATTTTGAACATTTCCTGTAAGAAAGTGTTTGAAGTCACGCTGGTACGTTATGTTGCTGTGTGTTTCCAATCCATGATTAATGTGATTTGAAGAGAAGTAATAAAATGAGCTCTAACATGGAAAGTAAGCGTTTCCGGACACATGTCCACATAACATATTTTCTTTCTTTGAGTGTGAGGAATGTTTCCTGAAAGTTTGGCCGTACCTTTTTGTAACACCCTGTATATCTTCTAGAGGTTTCATAATAGCAAATATTTCCAGTGTGTGCTAGCGTTAACTTTCGGACATAGACTTGCAGTCATGCTAGGATTTCTGGCTACTGGGGTAACATTACGGTCCCTGGCTTATGGACAAAGAATTGGAGCGAGTACATTATCTACGTAAATAAAAATCGGTTGTCGGATGTATGACAGAGCATTACTTGAGAACGACTCGACAGGTTTGGCTGTCTTTTTTTGTGTTCTTAATTCTCAGGACAAGGCTTGTATGCAAGAAAAGTTTCGGAAAATCCACTGGAAATGCCGGAAATTTGAATTGTACTTTTTGTATTAAAATCTCAATGAAAGAACTGCGACAGTCGGTTTGATGGTTATACTGTCCCTTGTTTTCATAAAGAAATCTGACGATCACTTTGACGGTTCGGCTGTCGCATGTTTTCATAACAACAACAAATTCCGCATTGAATATTGATACTTTGCGAAAAAGAGTACAATTGAAAGCGATATTTCAGTACGGTACCGATGGTGATCGTATCTCTGGCGTGTTGCAAACATTGAATTGTGTCATTTCAATGTGGTGTAGTGAGTTGCAAACATTCAAATGATTTCAGTTCGTGGTTTATTTCTTTGGAAAATATGCCACCAGTGAGGCGTCGAAATATCGGTCGGCGTACGCAATCGTCAACTCAATGTGAATGACGAAGAACGTAGACAATGTCTGGAGGCATAAACGAATGCTCTTTGAGAGTTGCTTTCCATCAGAACGTTCCACACGGGTTACTAGCAGTAAAATGCAGCCTGGGTGGCTGTCTAGTGGAATAAGGATGTCATGTAGAATAAAGCGGAAATTATATCAAAATGTTAGAAGTACTCACAATCAAGCTACAGTAGCCCATTACAAACAATATTGTAAGGTGTTTAAAAACGTTATTAGGAAGGCAAAGAACATGTGGTAAGCAAATAGAATAGCTAATATGGTCAGTTGTGGAGGAAGTCACTCCTCAATAGCACAAAGTCGACGATATAAAGACAGTTCGTAGTAAAAATATTTCTGTTACTGATAAGTCAGATGTATGTACAGTATTTAACAATCATTTTCTGAGCATTACTGGTGAATTAAATAAAAACTTAAGTTTCTGTAGGGAATCATATAACCCTCATGGAAAACGCCTTTCCGAGTTTGATGTATTGAAATACTCATCTGTGATACTGACGAGGGGAGACTGAGTCAATAAGGAAGTCACTGAAGACTAAGGACTCTCAAGGCTATGATGGAGTGCCTAGCAGAATATTAAAGTACTGTGCTGCACATGTTAGCCCTGTAATTAGTCGTATTTGTAATTTTTCCTTTAAGAATGGTCAGTTTCCTGAACGATTAAAGTAATTAATGCCGTTTTATGAAAAAGGAGAAAGGGATAATGTACATAATTTTAAACCTACTTCTATGCCATTAGTGTTTGCTAAAGTTACTGAAAAGGCTCTGTATGTAAAGATAATTGATCATATTATATCACACGATTTGCTATCAAATGCACAGGTCGGCTGTAGAAGCCGTTTAACAACTGAAAATGCTGTATTCTCTTTTTTTATCTGTCAGGTACTGGATGGGTTAAACGAAAGGTTTCGAACGCCAGCCATATTTTTGGTTTAACTAAGACGTTTGATTGTGTTGATCATGAAATATTGCTCCAGAAGTTGGACTATAACGGAATACGGGGAATAGCTCACAATTGGTTGACCTCTTACTTTAGCAACAGACAGCAAAAGGTCATTATTCGCAGTGTTGAGAATGGCTGTGATGTGTGGTCTGAGTGGGGTAAGGTCAGGTGGGGGGGGGGGGGGGGGAGTGAGGGGGGAGGGGTGCCCCAGAGATCACTGCTGGGGCCACTCCTGTTCCTTATTCATGTAAATGATATGCCCTCTCGTATTACGGCAAACTCAAAAATATTTCTCTTTGCTGATGGCACTAGCTTGGTAGTAAAGGATGTTGTGTGCACTATTAAAGAACCTTAGAATAGTTAGGAGCCAGTCGTTGTGGTCGAGCTGTTCTAGGCGCTCAGTCCGGAATCGCGCTGCTGCTACGGTCGCAGGTTCGAATCCTGCCACGGGCACGGATGTGTGTGATGTCCTTAGGTTAGTTAGGTATAAATGGTTCTAAGTCTAGGGGACTGATGACATCAGGTGTTAAGTCTCATAGTTCTCAGAGCCATTTGAACCAATAGTTAGGAATTTTGTTTCACATTTGTGAACACCCAATATCAATATTTTACCGTCCTGTACGTATTAAAATTATGATTTATAAGTCATAATGTCATACATAGAGTAAAATATAAACCTGAATAACGAAAATCTAAGATCTTCATTTTTTTGCTAACATGTAGCTACACGTGAACCCATACACTAATTTATGTTAACCATAAAGTTTCCTTTACAAGGAATGTAGTGGAGCCGACATTGAGATCATTGTCTGATTACATCACTGTCCGTACTGCTGCGCTCTTCTGAACTGTGCATGAGGAGCTGCTGTCTTCCTACCCTGCAGGGCATGGGCTCAACACAAATTCCTAAAACACTCACAGGGCGTCCTTGCGGAACTGTGGTGGGAAGATAGAGCACAACCAGTCTCACACATGTTAGAAAATTACTAAGAAAGCCCCAGAATCTTTTGGATGAGAAACACCGAAACAAAAATTTGGAAAATAGCTAGAATCACACTTGCTTTCTTTTTATAACTTACAACACTATCAACTACACTATGGCCGAGCGGTCTAAGGCGCTGCAGTCATGGACTGTGCGGCTGGTCCCGGCGGAGGTTCGAGGCCTCCCTCGGGCATGGGTGTGTGTGTTTGTCCTTAGGATAATTGAAGTTAAGTAGTGTGTAAGCTTAGGGACCGATGCCCCTAACAGTTAAGTCCCATAAGACTTCACACACATTTTGAACTACACTATGTCTCCAAAGTTATAGAATGCGTAAAGTCGGTAATTACAAATGTCATTTTTGATATTTTATTATGTGAAATTGTACCAAAAGCAATGCACTTTTGATAAATGGTCATTGTGTCGCGGCTCTGAAGTGATATACTTCCATAGCACGCAAGTTATTGACCGAAAAACATCAAATATGTAAATCCTTTTAATACCCATATGTAGTCTCCTGTCATTTTATTGCAACAAATCGAACCTACGATGACGCGGTTTCGACAGATGCTCCAAATGGTGGTATTTTGAATTAGCTTATATTCATGCCACGTACACTGTAATATACGAGTAAAAACCACCAAATACGTTCAGTTCCATGTACCTTAATACAATATGGCGTCTCCTAACTGATGTTTGCGACGTAAAACTGACGTGTCATCTCGCTGACAACGTGTCTCTCCGCGAGGCAGAAATCTGACCTGGCACGCTTTGCGACGTCGTGCAAAGTGGAATTCGACGCTGTGACGCCGGCAGCTGTTCGTTCACGAGCCGAAGCACTTGCTACAAAGCCCGCAGTAGCTACTGGCATTGCAGCTCTGTGGAGATTCGCTAAGAAATAGAAAGCGCGGCAGTTGCTCTGTACAGTAGGGTCGAGGAGAGCGACGGCCGGTGGCAGCGCTGGGTGGAGGAGGAGGAGGAGGAGGAGGAGGAGGGGGGGGGGGGACCCCCATTCTGACAGCGGGGCTCGGCGGCTGCGACGTCTGCAGAGCGGGCGGCGCAGCCGGGCGAGACGACGCTGTTGTTGTAGCGCCGGCAGCCGTGCTCGCCAGCTTAGAGCGGCGCGTCCAAATTAAGCAGGCGCACAGCGGACGACGTCCGGCGGGGCGGGCCGGGGAGAAGCGCCGACGCCAAGATTACTCCGCCGCCGCCTTTGTGTGGCGACGCCGACGCAGACGCCGCTTCTAAGGCGCCGCCTGCTGCCGCCCGTCCCACGCTCTGTTCTGGCGGCCAGTCCTCGCCTCTCTCGGCACCAACTTGCGCAAACACTCTCCGGCTGCAGCCAAACTTTCGCCGCCACTTCTTCTCCGCACTGTCGAGTCACAGAGCTGCGACCCGCCGCCACTACCCAAAAGCCGTATGACACTCGACAGGGTGCGATACGCAGTGTGCTCAAAAAAAATTTTCAAATGTGTGTGAAATCTTATGGGACTTAACTGCTGAGGTCACCAGTCCCTAAGCTTACACACTACTTAACCTAAATTAGCCTAAGGACAAACACACACACCCATCTCCGAGGGAGGACTCGAACCTCCGCCGGGATCAGCCGCACAGTCCATGACTGCAGCGCTCTAGACCTCTCGGCTAACCCCGCGCGGCAGTGTGCTTGAAAGCAGAATAAGTGACCAAATACCTGCTTTTCCTGTCTGACGGCGTTACTGCACTAAAGCATGTAATTCGAGTCATAAATCGCAATAATCTTTGTAACGAATCACAAACTTGAAAAGTCGGAAATTTCTGGAAAAAAAAAATAAACTATTGTGCCCCAGGATAAGCATACACAGCGGACACTAGAAGTTCGTCCCAATTCTACCTCGGCAGCTCACAGGAACCTAACCGCATGTGTTAGTGACCAGTAGACTCCCAAGTTGCGGGAAAGGGCTGAGCGAGTTGCAGCAAAAACGAAAGCTATCGCTGAGCCGCGCGCGGCTAATGTTCATGCCGTTTATTGCTTGTCGTCTCCTCTTTACGGTACTGCCGCCTCGTTTTCGTATTCGATTTCCTGTCTTAACTGCCCGTGAGTGGCAGCAGCAGCTCTTATCGCTAAGAGCACTGTCTTATTATCTTTAAAGCGACCGCTAGTACACTACTGGCCATCAAAATTGCTACACCAAGAAGAAACGCGGATGATAAACGGGTATTTACTGGACAAACATATTATACTAGAACTGATATGTGATTACATTTTCACGCAATTTGGGTGCATAGATCCTGATAAATCAGTACCCAGACCAACCACCTGTGGCTGTAACAACGGCCTTGATACGTCTGGGCATTGAGTCAAACAGAGCTTGGATGGCGTGTACAGGTACAACTGCCGATCCAGCTTCAACACGTTACCACAGTTCATCAAGAGTAGTGCCTGGCGTATTGTGACGAGCCATTTGCTCGACCACCATTGACCAGACGTTTCCAATTGGTGAGAGTTCTGGAGAATGTGCTGGACAGGTCAGCAGTCGAACATTTTCTCTATCCAGAATGGCCCGTACAGGACCTGCAACATGAGGTTGTGCGTTATCCTGCTGAAATGTAGGGTTTCGCAGGGATCGATTGAAGGGTAGAGCCACCGGTCGTAACACATCTGAAATGTAACGTCCACTGCTCAAAGTGGTGTCAATGCGAACAAGAGGTGACCGAGACGTGTAACCAATGGCACACCATACCATCACGCCGGGTGATACGCCAGTATGCTGATGACGAATACACGCTTCCAATGTGCGTTCACCGCGATGTCGCCAAACACGGATGCGACCATCATGATGCTGTAAACAGAAGCTATATTCATCCGAAAAAATGACGATTTGCCATTCTTGCACCCAGGTTCGTCGTTGAGTACACCATCGCAGGCGCTCCTGTCTGTGATGCAGCATCAAGGGTAACCGCAGCTATGGTCTCCGATCTGATAGTCCATGCTGCTGCAAACGTCGTCGAACTGTTCGTGCAGATGGTTGTTGTCTTGCAAGCGTCCCCATCTGTTGACTTAGGGATCGAGACGTGGCTGCACGGTCCGTTACAGCTTTGCGGATACAATGCCTGTCATCTCGACTGCTAGTGATACGAGGCTCTTGGAATCCAGCACGGTCGCGGTACGATAAACCGCAATCGCGATAGGCTACAATCCGACCTTTATCAAAGTCGGAAACGTGATGGTACGCATTTCTCCTCCTTACACGAGGCATCACAACAACCTGTCACCATGCAACGCCGTTCAACTGGGGTATGAGAAATCGGTTGGAAACTTTCCTCATGTCAGCACGTTGTAGGTGTCGCCACCGGCCCCATACTTGTGTGAATGCTCTGAAAAGCTTATCATTTGCATATCACAGCATCGTCTTCCTGTCGGTTAAATTTCGCGTCTGTAGCACGTCATCTTCTTGGTGTAGCAATTTGAATTGCCAGTACTGTATTTCCGGCTCGGTGTGTCGGGGTTCAGTCGCGGGAGGGGGCGCCAGTGAGGGGCGGACAGCCAGTACTCGCGAACCACTTGCGACACACATGCACTGTCCGACGGAAGGACAATGGAGCGGGAACAACCGTTGGTTGGTCGTCTCATCGGGCGATGTGTATTTCGTCTCTTGACCGTTTCTGGGCGTCGTCAGTGGGTCATCTTGCCGGACGTGGGTCGGTTCCTTCCTTGTGCAGAGATGTCGTGGCCAGTGGGCAAGAGTTACCACTGCTTGGTTGGGTCCGAGCCAGTGAGCCCGGGTCCCCGTGTCTCCGAGTTCCGAGCGCACATCGAGTTGAGTCGGGTTGGAGCTGCAGTGAGTTCCGGACAGCCAAGACTCGCCCGACCGTTGCCGACACTCATAACTTGAGTGGGGGCGACCTTGGTTGGTCGATGTGTCGGTTGTCTGATCGGACGACGTGTATCTGATCGCCGACCGCTTATGGAAACTCTGTGTGTGTGTGACTTGTCATTTCTCCTTGTTGTTGCACGGCGATTGGTTTTAGGATTGTCGGAGTTCTTGGTGCAAGTGTTTACGTAGAACTGTGTCTAGTTTCTGTGATTTCCGCTGAGCAGATGAATGCTCTCTGCGTACTGGAACAGCCAGTCGGTCGGTTGCGACAGAGCAGGGGAACTGATTAGGTTGTTGGTTGGTTCGTGAGCCGTCCCTAGGTCGTGCTGGCACCCGATTATTCAGTGTTACGCTTGGCTGCCCATTCTTCCGAATGCAGAGGCCTGTTGGAGTGTTTTTCTCTTCCATGTAATGTATAAGAGTTAACTTGATAGCGAACTAATACTTAGTATGTGTTGGGCGGATTTTGTAATGATGTGGAAATTTGAGAAGATGGTGCGTCTCCGGTGGAGCGTTATTCGCTCCCATGTAAATTGTTCTGTTCACTCCTTCTGCATATTTGGCGTCTTTATTTAGGTAAGAGATATCGGTTGTGATGTGTGCATATGGCATATGGAAGACATGCTTGCCTGTTCTCTAGACATGGGAAATGTGGTGTCACCGCCAGACATCACACTTGCTAGGTGGTAGCTTTAAATCGGCCGCGGTCCATTAGTACATGTCGGACCCGCGTGTCGCCACTGTGTGATCGCAGACCGAGCGCCACCACAAGGCAGGTCTCGAGATACGGACTAGCACTCGCCCCAGTTGTACGGACGACATAGCTAGCGATGCACACTGACGAAGCCTCGCTCATTTGCAGAGCAGATAGTTAGAATAGCCTTCAGCTAGGTCAATGGCTACGACCTAGCAAGGCGCCATTAGTAACATTGCATGTATCTAAAGAGTCTCACTTGTATCGCCACAATCTCCAGATGTACCAAAAGTATTCCAGAAGCTACGTACTTTTCTTTATAGCATTCATTACGTATCCTGTTTCAGACCTCACGCCCATCTGCGTGAGCGTAGCGCGTGCCTTTCGGCTTCCTCTCATTGTGTCTAGGCTGTCTTGTCCAGACACAACAGGAAAGACCTTAGTTTGCTTGTAAATTATAGGAATGATTTGGAATGTGTTACATCAGCGAGATCTGTATTTGCGGGTGTAAATATGATTTTTAATGTGTTTGTTTCTAGTTATTCAGTGGTCTAGAGCACGCTCCATGTAGCTAAAGTTTCGGGTTTGTAGAGAAATAATTTCCAGTTTATATCTTCGGAATTATGTTGCGCTAGCTATCGGAAGGCTACTGCTGTGTACTTGATATCGAAAAGTTCGACGAAAATGACATAATATTATGGTGAAAATAGGTGTGTTCATGTAATCCTATGGTCTGGAGATGTCTGTAGAAAAGCAAGCAAGCAGGCAAGTCCGGACCGAAAGAGTAGCGCGTTTGTACCTATGGGGAAACGATTGTGTCTTTCTATATCATTTCTGAGAGTGACTTCGATTCACTGAGGGCTTTCTGATGTAAAATGGGTGATTTTGTATGGCGTATGATATGAATTGTGTGTTTACTAGATCGATACGGTACGCATTGATATATTGCTGAGTTGGAGATTGGTTTCACGCACTAATATTCAAGCTCCTGGCCCCAGTAGGAGGAGAGTGTAAATGAGTAGGTGTGTTTAGGTATTTCAAAAAATGGTTCAAATGGCTCTGAGCACTATGGGACTTAACATCTGTGGTCATCAGTCCCCTAGAACTTACAATTACTTAAACCTAACTAACCTAAGGACATCACACACATCCATGCCCGAGGCAGGATTCGAACCTGTGACCGTAGCAGTCCCGCGGTTCTGGACTGAGCGCCTAGAGCCGCGAGACCACCGCGGCCGGCCGTTTAGGTATTTGATGATATGTATGGCACTTTGCTAGTTTTAGTTGTTGGTGCGAAGTGGTGATCAGTGTAAAGTAGTTTATTACTGCTGAATGTTGGGGCTGTAGAAAGAAATAAAAGGCTGATGTGCTTCGCAAAGACTGGGGAGCATCGTAACATATAGCCAGTGTGAGTGTAGGTGTATGATAACTTTTTTGGGTGCTGTAAAGATATAAAAGATATCAGCACTGTTTGTCTGAAATTGGTGTATGTTGTATTGTAAAGTTAGTATGGTTTATGTTATGGCATGACTAGAGAGGATGACTCTGTGTCCTATCGTGAGGGACGTATAGATAGAGCAGGTTGATGATGATGAGGGTACGACTGAGAATTTTTAAGTGGAAAATAACATTCGCTATAAATACTGAAGTACAGTCGTCAAGAGGAGAGATTACGTGTACATTGATTGGTATCAGACTGTAGCAGCAATAGTAATATTTAATTGTAATTGCAGTGGTAAATATGTTCCTGGCTTGCAATATTCTTATGAGTCTGGTATGTATTTGATAATGTGGAGACAGTTTTGCGGGTTTAACTTGAATGCAATTTAGCGATCTGTATAATATACCAGCTGAAAGCACCAGAAAGAATAGGTGGATGGTGCTTCGATACCGGCGGCACAAATAATTCGGCGTGTAAATTCGATAAGAGCAAATGAGAATGCTCGATTCATTGATGTCGTTTGTGCTGAGATGTAGGGGTCTGTACATAGCGGAGGGGACGTTTGCGTATGTTGAAATCTGGAGGGGAAAGACGTTAGGAGCGCTAGGATGAGTGCGTTCGTTGTTATTTTCGTAAGTAGGTTCCGTAAGAGTAGGAATTTCCGCGGATACAAGCTGGGACGTATAAAAAGCTAGCGTTAACTATCTCTGGGAGAATATACAACTCTGGAGAGGTCGAGTTGGTTATTATTTTTTATTTTTAGAAAGCCATGTGACGTAAGAATAACATTGGGAACGTTGTTAAATGGCGAGCCGCCACACAGACGTTCTGCTGGGAGACGCGACGTGAGCCACGCTGGGGCGGGTACGCACAGCTGAACCCGCCACGTATGTTCTGTTAGATGGAAGCAGGCTGTGCTACTCTGCCATCCACGGTAAAGACAATGCTGGCCTGAGGTGTCTAGAGTATGGGCCTGCGCCTTGGAGTTATGTGACGTGGGTATAAGAGAAACTGTATAGACGCATCTCTCGGCTACGTTCGGGGATGCTCCCAGCTGCGCTGGGCACGTGTGTCTAGATGAACACGTATTTGGATAGGAATTTCTCAGAAATGAAGTATGAATGAGATGTGGCCGCCTGATGCATGCGGGCCCTGGCGGTGGCCTGAGCGTGGTTTGACAGCTAAGGGCTGCGCGATGTCGTTCGGGCTGCCTGTGCTCTCTACTGGACTGGGGTTGGCGGAGGGTGCTTGCAGACATTGATTGAATTATTTTGCGAGCAGCTGTGTAGGCTGTGCTGTGAGTTATTTGGGCAGATTACGAGTACTGAGCGTGTCTAGAAATAACTCTGCTGAATTATTTAGGAGGAGTCTGAATGTCTGTAATTAAATTATTTGCGTAAATTGGGAGTTGTTTGCGTGTCGCAGACTGTGTATTGTGACTGCAAGCATAAGATGGAGAGTGTTTTGCCTCAGTGTCATAAATATATTCGATTCATAAATAAAATACTCGAAAGTAAATAGAGTGGACTCCTTTCTTAATCTCCGCAGCAGCCTGAGTAATTTTAGCGTAATTATTCCCCCTACAGACCAACTTCCAGGTTTAGGTCATAGGAGGGTTGACACTACGATCTGATGGCAGTAATGTGTACCATGTCAGTTGTACAGTAAATCTCGTGGTGGAGACATCACCTGCAAAATAAAGACTTGTGTTCAGATCTGTTTTCCCGCCATTTCGCCCCACCATCTTGGATGACATCATGCGCTGTGCACATTAGTACACGTTAGTGCACGTTACTACACGTTAACCCGCCAAAATGGGTCGGTAAGGGGGCGTGGTGCTGGGTGGAGGATCGTGCTGGAGATTTTAACTATGTGAGTCCAAGTCCAGGTGTGTGTGGCATAGGTGAAAATTGATTCCGTCCTAGGTTCTATGAACTCGAATCATGTGACTTATGAAGTAGGCAGTAGGAGCGCAGAATTCACGCCATCGTGGGTGCCAGATCATGAATGAACATCGCGCTGATAGTAAGAAAATGTTGAACTTCTCATTTGATCATCGCATATTGAAATTGTAAATTCACTTATTGAACATGATCAAAATCGAAATAAAATTAAGTACTTAGGTAATTGGTAGGTTAGATGAACGATGATAGTGTCTCTTGTGTTCAGTTAAAATCGTTTGCACGTTTACAGAAGACTATGTCATAAGGGAGCAAAAGGGTGGTTGCTTAAGGTTGAGATGTAAATAGTAGCTCGTTCGCGGGCCGGTGATATGGCACGTGCCCAGTTATAACGCATGCGAGAGAGAGAGCAGATAATCTTGTGTGATCACCTGACTTCACGGTAGCACCTCTGATGGCCACGATATGAACCAGGTCAGATGTGCTCTGGAGCTCCTGGTGAACAGACTAGGTACCATCTTATTGAATACTGCTACTTGCATCATTATCTGACATCACGAGAGCGCCACTGGTGGCCACGATATGAACTAAGCCAGTTGGGCTCTGGAGCTCGTGGTGAATAGACTGGGTGCCGTCATATTGAATACTGGTACTTGCGTCATTATCTGACATCACGAGAGCGCCCTCTGGTGGCCACGATATGAACTAAGCCAGTTGGGCTCTGGAGCACGTGGTGAACAGACTGGGTGCTGTCACATTGAATACCGTTACCTGCGTCATTATCTGACATCACGGGAGCGCCCTCTGGTAGTCACGATATGAAATAAGTCAGTCGTGCTCTGGAGCTCGTGGTGAACAGATGGGTGCCGTCATATTGAATACCGGTACTTGTGTCATTATCTGACATCAGGAGAGCGCCCTGTGGTGGCCACGATATGAACTAAGTCAGTTGTGCTCTGGAGCTCGTGGTGAACAGATGGGTGCCGTCATATTGAATACTGGTACTTGTGTCATTATCTGACATCATGAGAGCGCCCTGTGGTGGCCACGGTATGAACTAAGCCAGTTGGGCTCTGGAGCTCGTGGTGAACAGACTGTGTGCTGTCACATTGAATACCGTTACCTGCGTCATTATCTGACATCACGAGAGCGCCCTCTGGTAGTCACGATATGAAATAAGTCAGTCGTGCTCTGGAGCTCGTGGTGAACAGATGGGTGCCGTCATATTGAATACCGGTACTTGTGTCATTATCTGACATCAGGAGAGCGCCCTGTGGTGGCCACGATATGAACTAAGTCAGTTGTGCTCTGGAGCTCGTGGTGAACAGATGGGTGCCGTCATATTGAATACTGGTACTTGTGTCATTATCTGACATCAGGAGAGCGCCCTGTGGTGGCCACGATATGAACTAAGCCAGTTGGGCTCTGGAGCTCGTGGTGAACAGACTGTGTGCTGTCACATTGAATACCGTTACCTGCGTCATTATCTGACATCATGAGAGCGCCCTCTGGATGTCACGATATGAAATAAGTCAGTTGTGCTCTGGAGCTCGTAGTGAACTGATGGGTGCCGTCATATTGAATACTGGTACTTGTGTCATTATCTGACATCAGGAGAGCGCCCTGTGGTGGCCACGATATGAACTAAGTCAGTTGTGCTCTGGAGCTCGTGGTGAACAGACTGGGTGCCGTCATATTGAACACTGGTACTTGTGTCATTATCTGACATCATGAGAGCGCCCTGTGGTGGCCACGGTATGAACTAAGCCAGTTGGGCTCTGGAGCTCGTGGTGAACAGACTGTGTGCTGTCACATTGAATACCGTTACCTGCGTCATTATCTGACATCATGAGAGCGCCCTCTGGTTGTCACGATATGAAATAAGTCAGTTGTGCTCTGGAGCTCGAAGTGAACTGATGGGTGCCGTCATATTGAATACTGGTACTTGTGTCATTATCTGACATCAGGAGAGCGCCCTGTGGTGGCCACGATATGAACTAAGCCAGTTGGGCTCTGGAGCTCGTGGTGAACAGACTGGGTGCCGTCATATTGAATACCGGTACTTGAGTCATTATCTGACATCACGAGAGCGCCCTGTGGTGGCCACGATATGAACTAAGCCAGTTGGGCTCTGGAGCTCGTGGTGAACAGACTGTGTGCTGTCACATTGAATACCGTTACCTGCGTCATTATCTGACATCATGAGAGCGCCCTCTGGTTGTCACGATATGAAATAAGTCAGTTGTGCTCTGGAGCTCGAAGTGAACTGATGGGTGCCGTCATATTGAATACTGGTACTTGTGTCATTATCTGACATCAGGAGAGCGCCCTGTGGTGGCCACGATATGAACTAAGTCAGATGTGCTCTGGAGCTCGTGGTGAACAGACTGGGTGCCGTCATATTGAATACTGGTACATGAGTCATTATCTGACATCATGAGAGCGCCCTGTGGTGGCCACGATATGAACTAAGCCAGTTGGGCTCTGGAGCTCGTGGTGAACAGACTGGGTGCCGTCACATTGAATACCGTTACCTGCGTCATTATCTGACATCACGAGCGCGCCCTCTGGTTGTCACAATATGAAATAAGTCAGTTGTGCTCTAGAGCTCGTGGTGAACAGATGGGTGCCGTCACATTGAATACCGTTACCTGCGTCATTATCTGACATCACGAGAGCGCCCTCTGGTAGTCACGATATGAAATAAGTCAGTTGTGCTCTGGAGCTCGTGGTGAACAGATGGGTGCCGTCATATTGAATACTGGTACTTGTGTCATTATCTGACATCAGGAGAGCGCCCTGTGGTGGCCACGATATGAACTAAGTCAGTTGTGCTCTGGAGCTCGTGGTGAACTGACTGGGTGCCGTCATAGTGAACACTGGTACTTGTGTCATTATCTGACATCATGAGAGCGCCCTGTGGTGGCCACGATATGAACTAAGCCAGTTGGGCTCTGGAGCTCGTGGTGAACAGACTGGGTGCCGTCATATTGAATACTGGTACTTGCGTCATTATCTGACATCACGAGAGCGCCCTCTGGTGGCCACGATATGAACTAAGCCAGTTGGGCTCTGAAGCTCGTGGTGAACAGACTGTGTGCCGTCACATTGAATACCGTCACCTGCGTCATTATCTGACATCACGAGAGCGCCCTCTGGTAGTCACAATATGAAATGTCAGTTGTGCTCTGGAGCTCGTGGTGAACAGATGGGTGCCGTCATATTGAATACTGGTACTTGTGTCATTATCTGACATCAGGAGAGCGCCCTGTGGTGGCCACGATATGAACTAAGTCAGTTGTGCTCTGGAGCTCGTGGTGAACTGACTGGGTGCCGTCATAGTGAACACTGGTACTTGTGTCATTATCTGACATCACGAGAGCGCCCTCTGGTGGCCACGATATGAACTAAGCCAGTTGGGCTCTGAAGCTCGTGGTGAACAGACTGTGTGCCGTCACATTGAATACCGTTACCTGCGTCATTATCTGACATCACGAGAGCGCCCTCTGGTAGTCACGATATGAAATAAGTCAGTTGTGCTCTGGAGCTCGTGGTGAACAGATGGGTGCCGTCATATTGAATACTGGTACTTGTGTCATTATCTGACATCAGGAGAGCGCCCTGTGGTGGCCACGATATGAACTAAGTCAGTTGTGCTCTGGAGCTCGTGGTGAACTGACTGGGTGCCGTCATAGTGAACACTGGTACTTGTGTCATTATCTGACATCATGAGAGCGCCCTGTGGTGGCCACGATATGAACTAAGCCAGTCGGGCTCTGGAGCTCGTGGTGAACAGACTGGGTGCCGTCATATTGAATACTGGTACTTGCGTCATTATCTGACATCACGAGAGCGCCCTCTGGTGGCCACGATATGAACTAAGCCAGTTGGGCTCTGAAGCTCGTGGTGAACAGACTGTGTGCCGTCACATTGAATACCGTCACCTGCGTCATTATCTGACATCACGAGAGCGCCCTCTGGTAGTCACAATATGAAATGTCAGTTGTGCTCTGGAGCTCGTGGTGAACAGATGGGTGCCGTCATATTGAATACTGGTACTTGTGTCATTATCTGACATCAGGAGAGCGCCCTGTGGTGGCCACGATATGAACTAAGTCAGACGTGCTCTGGAGCTCGTGGTGAACAGACTGGGTGCCGTCATATTGAATACTGGTACTTGTGTCATTATCTGACATCATGAGAGCGCCCGGTGGTGGCCACGATATGAACTAAGCCAGTTGGGCTCTGGAGCTCGTGGTGAACAGACTGGGTGCCGTCACATTCAATACTGTTACCTGCGTCATTATCTGACATCACGAGCGCGCCCTCTGGTAGTCACAATATGAAATAAGTCAGTTGTGCTCTGGAGCTCGTGGTGAACAGATGGGTGCCGTCACATTGAATACCGTTACCTGCGTCATTATCTGACATCACGAGAGCGCCCTCTGGTAGTCACGATATGAAATAAGTCAGTTGTGCTCTGGAGCTCGTGGTGAACAGATGGGTGCCGTCATATTGAATACTGGTACTTGTGTCATTATCTGACATCAGGAGAGCGCCCCGTGGTGGCAACGATATGAACTAAGTCAGTTGTGCTCTGGAGCTCGTGGTGAACAGATGGGTGCCGTCATATTGAATACTGGTACTTGCGTCATTATCTGACATCACGAGAGCGCCCTCTGGTGGCCACGATATGAACTAAGCCAGTTGGGCTCTGAAGCTCGTGGTGAACAGACTGTGTGCCGTCACATTGAATACCGTCACCTGCGTCATTATCTGACATCACGAGAGCGCCCTCTGGTAGTCACAATATGAAATGTCAGTTGTGCTCTGGAGCTCGTGGTGAACAGATGGGTGCCGTCATATTGAATACTGGTACTTGTGTCATTATCTGACATCAGGAGAGCGCCCTGTGGTGGCCACGATATGAACTAAGTCAGACGTGCTCTGGAGCTCGTGGTGAACAGACTGGGTGCCGTCATATTGAATACTGGTACTTGTGTCATTATCTGACATCATGAGAGCGCCCGGTGGTGGCCACGATATGAACTAAGCCAGTTGGTCCCTGGAGCTCGTGGTGAACAGACTGTGTGCTGTCACATTGAATACCGTTACCTGCGTCATTATCTGACATCACGAGAGCGCCCTCTGGTAGTCACGATATGAAATAAGTCAGTTGAGCTCTGGAGCTCGTGATGAACAGATGGGTGCCGTCATATTGAATACTGGTACTTGCGTCATTATCTGACATCAGGAGAGCGCCCTGTGGTGGCCACGATATGAAATAAGTCAGTTGTGCTCTGGAGCTCGTGGTGAACAGATGGGTGCCGTCATATTGAATACTGTTACCTGCGTCATTATCTGACATCACGAGAGCGACCTCTGGTGGCCACGATATGAACTAAGCCAGTTGGGCTCTGAAGCTCGTGGTGAACAGACTGGGTGCTGTCACATTGAAACCGTTACCTGCGTCATTATCTGACATCACGAGAGCGCCCTCTGGTAGTCACGATATGAAATAAGTCAGTTGTGCTCTGGAGCTCGTGGTGAACAGATGGGTGCCGTCATATTGAAAACTGGTACTTGTGTCATTATCTGACATCAGGAGAGCGCCCTGTGGTGGCCACGATATGAACTAAGTCAGATGTGCTCTGGAGCTCGTGGTGAACAGACTGGGTACCGTCATATTGAATACTGGTACTTGAGTCATTATCTGACATCAGGAGAGCGCCCTGTGGTGGCCACGATATGAACTAAGTCAGTTGTGCTCTGGAGCTGGTGGTGAACAGATGAGGGCCGTCATACTGAATACTGGTACTTGTGTCATTATCTGACATCAAGAGAGCGCCCTCTGGTGGCCACGATATGAACTAAGCCAGTTGGGCTCTGGAGCTCATGGTGAACAGACTGTGTGCTGTCACATTGAATACCGTTACCTGCGTCATTATGTGACATCCCGAGAGAGCCCTCAGGTAGTCACGATATGAAATAAGTCAGTTGTGCTGTGGAGCTCGTGGTGAACAGATGGGTGCCGTCATATTGAATACTGGTACTTGTGTCATTATCTGACATCACGAGAGCGCCCTGTGGTGGCCACGATATGAACTAAGTCAGTTGTGCTCTGGAGCTCGTGGTGAACAGACTGGGTGTCGTCATATTGATTACTGCTACTTGTGTCATTATCTGACATCACGAGAGCGCCCTGTGGTGGCCACGATATGAAATAAGTCAGTTGTCCTCTGGAGCTCGTGGTGAACAGATGGGTGCCGTCATATTGAATACTGGTACTTGAGTCATTATCTGACAACACGAGAGCGCCCTCTGGTGGCCACGATATGAACTAAGCCAGTTGGTCCCTGGAGCTCGTGGTGAACAGACTGTGTGCTGTCACATTGAATACCGTTACCTGCGTCATTATCTGACATCACGAGAGCGCCCTCTGGTAGTCACAATGTGAAATAAGTCAGTTGTGCTCTGGAGCTCGTGGTGAACAGATGGGTGCCGTCATATTGAATACTGGTACTTGTGTCATTATCTGACATCAGGAGAGCGCCCTGTGGTGGCCACGATATGAAATAAGTCAGTTGTGCTCTGGAGCTCGTGGTGAACAGATGGGTGCCGTCATATTGAATACTGGTACTTGCGTCATTATCTGACATCACGAGAGCGCCCTCTGGTGGCCACGATATGAACTAAGCCAGTTGGGCTCTGGAGTTCGTGGTGAACAGACTGGGTGCCGTCATATTGAATACTGGTACTTGTGTCATTATCTGACATCAGGAGAGCGCCCTGTGGTGGCCACGATATGAACTAAGCCAGTTGGGCTCTGGAACTCATGGTGAACAGACTGTGTGCTGTCACATTGAATACCGTTACCTGCGTCATTATGTGACATCCCGAGAGAGCCGTCAGGTTGTCACGATATGAAATAAGTCAGTTGTGCTGTGGAGCTCGTGGTGAACAGATGGGTGCCGTCATATTAAATACTGGTACTTGTGTCATTATCTGACATCACGAGAGCGCCCTGTCTTGGCCACGATATGAACTAAGTCAGTTGTGCTCTGGAGCTCGTGGTGAGCAGATGGGTGCCGTCATATTGAATACTGGTTCTTGTGTCATCTGACATCAGGAGAGCGCCGTCTGGTGGCCATGATATGAACTAAGCCAGTTGGGCTCTGGTGCTCGTGGTGAACAGACTGTGTGCTGTCACATTGAATACCGTTACCTGCGTCATTATCTGACATCACGAGAGCGCCCTCTGGTAGTCACGATATGAAATAAGTCAGTTGTGCTCTGGAGCTCGTGGTGAACAGACTGGGTGCCGTCATATTGAATACCGGTATTTGCGTCATTATCTGACATCAGGAGAGCGCCTTCTGGTGGCCATGATATGAACTAAGCCAGTCGGGCTCTGGAGCTCGTGGTGAACAGACTGGGTGCCGTCATATTGAATACCGGTACTTGCTTCATTATCTGACATCAGGAGAGCGCCCTCTTGTGGCCACGATATGAACTAAGCCAGTTGGGCTCTGGAGCTCGTGGTGAACAGACTGAGTGCTGTCACACTGAATACTGGTACTTGCGTCATTATCTGACATCAGGAGAGCGCCCTCTGGTGGTCACGATATGAAATGAGTCAGTTGTGCTCTGGAGCTCGTGGTGAACAGATGGGTGCCGTCATATTGAATACCGGTACTTGTGTCATTATCTGACATCAGTAGAGCGCCCTCTTTTGGCCACGATATGAACTAAGCCAGTTGGGCTCTGGAGCTCATGGTGAACAGACTGTGTGATGTCACATTGAATACCGGTACTTGTGTCATTATCTGACATCACGAGAGCGCCGTCTGGTGGTCACGATATGAAATAGGTCAGTTGTGCTCTGGAGCTCGTGGTGAACAGACTGGGTGCCGTCATATTGAATACTGGTACTTGTGTCATTATCTGACATCAGTAGAGCGCCCTCTGGTGGCCACGATATGAACTAAGCCAGTTGGGCTTTGGAGCTCGTGGTGAACAGACTGGGTGCCGTCATATTGAATACTGGTACTTGCGTCATTATCTGACATCAGGAGAGCGCCATCTGGTGGCCATGATATGAAATAAGTCACTTGTGCTCTGGAGCTCGTGGTGAAAAGACTGGGTGCCGTCATATTGAATACTGGTACTTGCGTCATTATCTGACATCAGTCGAGCGCCCTCTGGTGGCCACGATATGAACTAAGCCAGTTGGGCTCTGGAGCTCGTGGTGAACAGACTGGGTGCCGTCATATTGAATACCGGTACTTGCGTCATTATCTGACATCAGGAGAGCGCCCTCTGGTGGCCATGATATGAAATACGTCACTTGTGCTCTGGAGCTCGTGGTGAACAGACTGGGTGCCGTCATATTGAATACCGGTACTTGCGTCGTTATCTGACATCAGTAGAGCGCCTTCTGGTGGCCACGGTATGAACTAAGCCAGTTGGGCTCTGGAGCTCGTGGTGAACAGACTGGGTGCCGTCATATAGAATACTGGTACTTGCGTCATTATCTGACATCAGGAGAGCGCCCTCTGGTGGCCATGATATGAACTAAGCCAGTTGTGCTCTTGAGCTCGTGGTGAACAGACTGGGTGCCGTCATATTGAATACCGGTTTTGCGTCATTATCTGACATCAGGAGAGCGCCCTCAGGTGGCCATGATATGAAATAAGTCAGTTGTGCTCTGGAGCTCGTGGTGAACAGACTGGGTGCCGTCATATTGAATACCGGTACTTGCGTCATTATCTGACATCAGTAGAGCGCCCTCTGGTGGCCACGATATGAACCAAGCCAGTTGGGCTCTGGAGCTCGTGGTGAACAGACTGGGTGCCGTCATATTGAATACTGGTACCTGCGTCATTATCTGACATTAGGAGAGCGCCCTCTGGTGGCCATGATATGAAATAAGTAAGTTGTGCTCTGGAGCTCGTGGTGAACAGACTGGGTGCCGTCATATTGAATACCAGTACTTGCGTCATTATCTGACATCAGTAGAGCGCCCTCTGGTGGCCACGGTATGAACTAAGCCAGTTGGGCTCTGGAGCTCGTGGTGAACAGACTGGGTGCCATCATATAGAATACTGGTACTTGCGTCATTATCTGACATCAGTAGAGCGCCCTGTGGTGGCCACAATATGAACTAAGCCAGTTGGGCTCTGGAGCTCGTGGTGAACAGGCTGTGTGCTGTCACATTGAATACTGGTACTTGCGTCATTATCTGACATCAGGAGAGCTCCCTCTGGTGGCCACGATATGAACTAAGCCAGTTGGGCTTTGGAGCTTGTGGTGAACAGACTCTGTGCTGTCACATTGAATACCGGTACTTGCGTCATTATCTGACATCACGGAGCGCCGTCTGGTGGTCACAATATGAAATATGTCAGTTGTGCTCTGGAGCTCGTGGTGAACAGACTGGGTGCCGTCATATTGAATACCGGTACTTGCATCATTATCTGACATCAGTAGAGCGCCCTCCGGTGGCCACGATATGAACTAAGCCAGTTGGGCTCTGGAGCTCGTGGTGAACACACTGGGTATGGCCATCTTGTATACTGGTACTTGCATCATCACCTGACGTCATGGTGGTGTCCTCTGATGGTGACGATATGAACTAAGCCAGTTGGAGTCCAAACCCAGTGGAGAACAAACTTGCTTGAAATTGGTTAAATAATAAAGACAAGTACTTTTTCCCGCCATTTCCTTTGCATGGTAAACTGGGGTGTGATGTATTATCCTCCTGGAATTTGAACTTCGCGCCATTTTTCTGGGGAGAGGGGGCATGGCACTTTCGCTCCAAAATTCAAACTTCCCGCCAAAATCTGTCATCTTGATTGACATCATCTTGGTCATCTTGATTGACGTCATCGCCGCCATCTTGGATGATGTCATCGCGGCCATCTTGGATAGTGGTACTTTGTCCCATACTCAGCTTTGTTCCACTACTGTCACCAGCAACATAGTCCTTATGGCGACAGTGCTTCACCCAGCTCGTGATGATACGTAATGCGCCAGGTATAGACATTATATATATACACTTGATAGGATAATAATAGTATTTGTATGTAGCGGGTATAGTTCCATCACTTATCCAGTTGAACTATATTGACTAAACAGATAAAAGAGCTATGTATTTTACACTTGAAGAGTAAGATGATCATCTAAGTAGTTGAAAAAAATAATTGTAATACTTTGATTATAATGAGAGAGAGGTATGAAATAAAAGACAAACACGGTTTGAGATTTCATATAAATTATTTATTTAAAAATGATACATGGGGTCTAGTATTTCAGGACTATCATTAGAATCTTATACTCTTCACACCTGTACAGTATTTACCAAATAAAGGTTTTTGCAAGCAATAAATTTGGCGCGTATCTCACTCAAGCCAATAGATGATTCACAGTACTCAGTTTTTTCACACACGTATTTTATCTGTTTGCCTTTATGTTTCTGCTTCATGTGCCAACAAAGGTGTTGCTTAAGATCGTCAACATGTATACTATGCACACGTAGGGAGTTTACAACATCATTGTATGCAGAGTCTATGCTAGGCAACCAGCGATTCAGTCTGTCCAGTGCACGACGTATGGCAGAGTCCATGAGGGATGTCTTAGATAAACATAGTTGTCACCCGATTTTACACATATTACACAGTCATCATACACTGTCGTAATAGAAAGTGTCACACCAGTTAGGCGAATGTCTGGGGGAGAATGAGTTGGATAATATTCCATAGTCATCTGCTGATTGATGTAGCGCTCTGCACCAAGGTGAAAAGCGTAGGCGAACTTGACGTCTTCTTATCTACAGTATCTGCACTTGCACTATGACAGGAATGTTCTGCTGGGATGGGTCACATGTCGGCGGCCAGTACTAGCCTCCATCTTGTTGTTGTTTAACATCGCCAGTGACAGCATTCAATGTGTTGTGTACAGGTCGTGTGTCCTCATTACATAAACCAATGAGTGGGACGGAGAGCAGCATGTCCTTGTCCTGCTCCAACAAGTGGGCTATGTGCACTACCGGATACCGCATTACCGCTACTGTTTCAGACAAGGTGTAGGCTGTTGATGTAGGTTTCGACGAGATGGCAGGTGAGGTTGATGCAGTCCGGACATGTCAGCAGAGCTAGGCATGTTGGCGCTCAACCCTGCTGAACAAAGACGGGGAAGCATTAGATATGGACGAATACATGAAAATATTGAATAATAATAATAATAGTAATAGGCTAACAAGAGAGAGAATAATGTGATATGGGATGCTTACTTTTCTGTTTAATCCTGTTCTGCATGACTGAGCTGGAGTGCGACTGCAGTTGGCGCTTCATGGTTCTTCTTCTGCTGCTGACTGACTGAACAAGACTGAGGCCTGGGAGCTGCTTAGCCTGGCCTATATATCGTACAATGACGTCACCGGATACTTCATTCCTATTGGCTGAAGTCGAATACATGACTAGATTGGTTCACGCCATTTCCCCCACCCCACACGTCACTACAGCGCCCTCTGGTGGCAGCGAAATGAACTAGACCACATGGTGAATACACCGGCTGCCGCCATCTTAAATAACGTTACTTGTGTCATTACCTAACGTCATGAGAGCGCCATCTGCTGGTGGCGAAATGAACTAAGCCAGTTGGGCTGTGGACCCAGTGGCGAACACACCGGCAAGAAATTGTTTAAATAATAAAGAATAGTCCTTTTCCTGACGAATGCTTAGGAGGAGGAGGTGACGGTCAGGCGACTGAGGTTAGCACAAGTGACCTATCTTCCCGCAATTTTCTTAGGTTGGTAGCGAAAACCCAAGTGACCTACCTTCCCACCAAAATTCAAACTTGGCGCCACTTCATAGGAGGAAGTGGCGGTCAGGCGACTTAGGTTAGCCCAAGTGACCTATCTTCCCGCGATTTACTTTGCTTAGTAGAGGTAACAGCGGTGTGATGCATTATCCTGTTGGAATTTGAAGTTACCGCCATTTTTCTGGGGGAGGCGTTTAGGTTAGTGGAGGTAGCCCAGTTGACCTTCCTCCTGCAAAAATTCCAACTTCTCGCCAAAATCCACCATCTTGAATCGCGTCATGGCCGCCATCTCGGATGACGTGATGCACTGTTGCCAAGTCTAAATGACGCCATCTTGGATGACGCCATCGGTGACACATTGTATTCATCTGGTAGCAATGCAGAGTGGAATGAGATCGGTGTTGTTCCAGTACTTGGATATATACCATCTCACTTTCGGAAAAATATCATCCGCACAATTCCGAAGATAGCAAGGGCTGAGAAGTGCGAGAATTATATCAGCTTTAACAGCTCATGCAAGCAAGATGCTGACGAGAATAATGCACAAAAGAACGTAAAGGAAAAGTGAAGATGTGTTAGATGAAGATCAGTTTGGTTTTAAGAAGCGTAACGGCACCAGAGAGGCAATTCTGACTTTGTGGTTGATAATGGAAGCAAGACCAAAGAAAAAACAAGAAACGTTCACAGGATTTGTCGACCTGGAAAAAGCGTTCGACAATGTAAAATGGTGTAGGATGTTCGGAATTCTGTGGAGAACAGGGGTAAGCTATAGGGGGTGACGGGTAATATGCAACAGTACAAGAGCTAAGAACGAATAATAAGAGTGGAAGACCAAGAACGAAGTGCTCGAATTAAAAAGGGTGTAAGACAATGATGTAGCTTTTCACCCCTACTGGTGAATCTGTACATCGAAGAGGCAAGTGGACATAAAAGAATAGTTCAGGAGTCGAATCATTCATGGTGAAAGGATATCAATGATACGATTCGCTGATGACATTCCTATCTAGAGTGAAAGTGAAGAAGAATTACATGATCTGTTGAACAGAATGAACAGTCTAATGAGTACAGAGTATGGATCGAGAGTAAATCGAAGAAAGGCGAAAGTAATGAGAAGTAGCCTAAATGAGGACACCGAAAAACTTATCCATCAGGATTGATGGTCACGAAGTAGATGAAGTTCAGGAATTTTGCTACCTAGGTAGCAAAAAACCAATGACGGACGGAGCAAGGAGGACATCAAAGTGACGAAGAGGGCGGTCCTGGACAAGGGAAGTCTACTAGTATGAAACATAGGCCTTAATTTGAGGAGGAAATTTCTGTGAATGTGCGTTTGGAGCACAGTATTGTGTGGTAGTGGGATATGAACCATGGGAAAACCGGAACAGAATAGAATCAAAGCATTTGGGATGTTTTGGTGCAGGCGAATGTTGAAAATTAGGTGGACTGATAATGTAAGGAATGAGGAGGTTCTGCGCAGAATCGGAGAGGAAAGGAATTGACAGGGAAAAGGGACAGCATGATAGGACATCTGGGAATGACTTCCACGGTACTAGAGTGAGCTGTAGAGGGTAAAAACTGTAGAGGAAGACGAAGATTCGTATACATGTAGCAAATAAATGAGGACATAGGTTACAAGTACTACTTTGGGATGAAAAGGTTAGCACAGGAAAAGAATTCGTGGCGGGCCGCATCAAGCCAATCAGAAGGCTGGTGACTTAAAAAGAGAGAAAGAGAAGAAATGTTTAGGACTGATTTGTTCAAGTTACAGTTTATTTACGTCGAAATTTTACTGCAGGGTTGTTTTCTTCTCTCCAAGAAATGGCTGAGAGTATATGGAGTGCTTATTTGATTATATACCAGGGTGTTATAATTAAAGCACAACCGCTTACGGAGGTCCGGTGTTGGCTCTAATTGTCGTATAGCGGCGAAACTAGGTAGCTCTGGTAATGCCCTAATGTGGAACCAATTTACGGTGGAAAACAAATTAGTTCCAGCTGTGGGCACCAGGTGCAAATCTGGCGCTGTGCACTGTTTATACGACGGGATGACAACCACTCTGTCAGACCATAACGTGAGTGAACAGCGTGGTTATCCAGAAGAGACGCCGTACGCTGTTAGTGAAACTGTTTTACTCGTAAGTAAACAGCAGCAATTACTGTGCTGCGTTGAGAGAGTACGCTGAATGAAAGGTCTGAGGAGAGACTGGATGTCATATTTGGTTTAAAGAGGATGACAGTAAATCTGGAACACACGGGTGAGCTTGGTGTGGCACCTGGAAGAGGAAGGTGCCCTATTCCGGTAGAAGTTATTGATGTCGTTGCTGTTGCTGTAGCTCTCCAAGCATCATGTGCCTCAGATAGTGCTAGTGCTTGTGCAGTGTCACGAGAACTGTCCATCCCATGTCAATAGTACGGAAATTTGCGCGGGCTACTTACTACACTGGCACCCGTACAAGATCCAGACAGCGCAGCACCTGAAACCTCATGATACGCGGCAACACTGTGAAATTGCTCTTTGGTTTCTGGCACGGATCGGAGTTGATGACATGTGACTGGGCAATATTCTATGGAGTGGCGAGTAATTTTAGACTACAAGGAGCGATGAATACACAGAACTGCCAAATTCGGCATACTGTTAAAATGCGTGTTGTGCACGAAGAGACACTGCATTCGCCGTATTTGACTGTATGGTGTGGATTCACATGCACTTTATTCTCGATCCGTTCCTCTTTGAATAAACCCAGAGGGCTCGTCGGGTGTACCGTGACCTTCTTGTACAGCATGTTATTCCTCATTTGGAAGAACAAAACTGTGTGGAAACCACTGTTTTCAAGCAAGATGAGGCAGATGCAAAGCCTGCAAGGTCACCTTATCTGAATGCGTGTGACTTTTGGCTCTGGGGATGTCTCAAAGAACGCGCTCACCGTGGACACGATCGGTCTTTACCTGATCTGAAGGTTCAAATGGTTCAAATGGCTCTGAGCATTATGGGACTTAACATCTGTGGTCATCAGTCCCCTAGAACTTAGAACTACTTAAACCTAACTAACCTAAGGACATCACACACAGCCACGCCCGAGGCGGGGTGCGAACCTGCGACCGTAGCAGTCGCGCGGTTCCGGACTGAGCGCCTAGAACGGCATGGCCACCGCGGCCGGCTGATCTGAAGGCCAGCATACAGGAATTCATTGGTCGCTACCGGAACGGCTATTGATCACGTCGTTTTACGAGTGCAGCATGTCGTCGATTTCTCTGGTGCTCATACTGAACAATTTGTGTAAGCTGCTGTTAATAATAAAATCAACATTGTGCGTCTCTCACTTGTTTGACATTTTCAGCCCACTTCCCGTTCCTTTTCCATTACATTTGGAAACATTTCTGCATGTTAAACGATCCCCTTCAATTTACGTATTACTGTATGTGCTTCTTTCGCCAGATATGCACCGGATAGCCAAAACTGGAACTAATTTTTTTTCCATCGTAAATCCGTTTAACACTTTAAGAGTATCTCCCAAGTTCCACTTCCATACGGTATTTACACCCTACACTGGAAGTCAGCGAGTAGGTGCACTTTAATTATAACCATCTGGTACATCCATACAGCGTAAAGCATCGCAACAATGTACATATTGTAACATAGCTGAGAGAGAAACTTTTTGGCACTGTTATAGTCCAGATATTGTCATCTTTATATATATTTTCCCAAGCGGCAAAAACGTTATGTGTGTCTGTGTTTTATATAAATACAAGCAAAGAACACTGCAAAAATACACATATCAAAAAAGTTTTGCATCATCCCGGTTCCCAGAACTCCTGAAGATGAACGTTGACTGTAGATGTAGTATCACAAACACAGTCCCTTTGACTGTTCAGAGATGTCACTAAACCGCCCAAAGATATAAACACCCATGCATGAGCAGTGCCTATTATACGGAAGGGGTCCGACAGCCAATCACTTCCAGTCATACCACCAGGAAGGAGGTACACGGCTCGTCTTGTGCGTAGTTCAACCATGCCCAGGCGGTCAATACCGTGGATCGATCGCGTCCGCATTGTTGCTCAGGGCCAGGGCGGGCTCTCAACAAGGGAAGTGTCCAGGCGTCTCGGAGTGAACCAAAGCGATGTTGTTTGGACATGGAGGAGATACAGAGAGACAGGAACTGTCGATGACGTGACTCGCTCAGGTCGCCCAAGGGCACCTACCGCAATAGATGAACTCTACCTACGGATTATGGCTCGGAGGAACCCTGACAGCAACGCCACCACGTTGAATAATTCTTTTCGTGCAGCCACAGGACGTCTACATCTACATCCATACACCTGACGGTGTGTGGCGGAGGGTACTTTGAGTACCTCTATCGGTTCTCCCTTCTATTCCAGTCTCGTATTGTTCGTGGAAATAAAGATTGTCGGTATGCCTCTGTGTAGGCTCTAATCTCTCTCATTTTATCCTCATGGTCTCTTCGCGAGATATACGTAGGAGGGAGCAATATACTGCTTGACTCCTCGGTGAAGGTATGTTCTCGAAATTTCAACAAAAGCCCGAACCGAGCTACTGAGCGTCTCTCCTGCAGAGTCTTCCACTGGAGTTTATCTATCATCTCCGTAACGCTTTCGCGATTACTAAATGATCCAGTAACGAAGCGCGCTGCTCTCCGTTGGATCTTCTCTATCTTTTCTATCAAACCTATCTGGTACGGATCCCACACCGGTAAGCAGTATTCAAGCAGTGGGCGAGCAAGTGTACTGTAATCTACTTCCTTTGTTTTCAGATTGCATTTCCTTAGGATTCTTCCAATGAATCTCAGTCTGGAATCTGCTTTGCCGACGATCAACTTTATATGATCATTCCATTTTAAATCACTTCTAATGCCTACTAACAGATAATTTATGGAATTAACTGCTTCCACTTGCTGACCTGCTATATTGTAGCTAAATGATAAAGGATCTTCCTTTCTATGTATTCATAGCACATACACTTATATACATTGAGATTGAATTGCCATTCCCTGCACCATGCGTCAATTCGCTGCAGATCCTCCTGCATTTCAGTACAATTTTCCATTGTTACAACCTCTCGATATACTACAGCATCATCCACAAAAGCCTCAGTGAACCTCTGACGTTATCCATAAGGTCGTTTATGTATATTGTGAATATCAACGGTCCTACGACACTCCCCTGCGGCACACTTGAAATCACTCTTACTTCGGAAGACTTCTCTCCATTGAGAATGACATGCTGCGTTCTGTTATCTAGGAACTCTTCAATCCATTCGCACAATAGATCTGATAGCCCATATGCTCTTACTTTGTTGATTAAACGACTGTGGGGAAGTGTGTCAAACGCCTTGCGGAAGTCAAGAAACACGGCACCTAACTGGGAATCCGTGGCTATGGGCCTCTGAGTCTCGTGAACGAATAGCTCGACCTGGGTTTCAAAAGATCGTCTTTTTCGAAACCCATGCTGATTCCTACAGAGTAGATTTCTAGTCTCCAGAAAAGGCATTACACTCGAACATAATACGTGTTCCAAAGTTCTACAACCGATCGACGTTAGAGATATAGGTCTATAGTTCTGCACATCTGTTCGACGTCCCTTCTTGAAAACGGGGTTCCTGTGCCCTTTTCCAATCCTTTGGAACGCTACGCTCTTCTAGAGACCTACGGTACACCGCTGCAAGAAGGGGGGCAAGTTCCTTCGCGTACTCTGCGTAAAATCGAACTGGTATCCCATAAGGTCCAGCGGCCTTTCCTCTTTTGAGCGATTGTAATTGTTTCTCTATCCCTCTGTCATCCATTCGGTACCTACCATTTTGTCATCTGTGCGACAATCTAGAGAAGGAACTACAGTGCAATTTTCCTCTGTGAAACAGCTTTGGAAAAAGACATTTAGTATTTCAGCCTTTAGTCAAATGGTTCAAATGGCTCTGAGCACTATGGGAGTTAACTTCTGTGGTCATCAGTCTCCTAGAACTTAGAACTACTTAAACCTAATTAACCTAAGGACATCACACACATCCATGCCCGAGGCAGGATTCGAACCTGCGACCGTAGCAGTCCCGCGGTTCCGGGCCATTAGTCTGTCATCCTCTGTTTCAGTAGCATTTTGGTCACAGAGTGTCTGGACATTTTGTTTTGATTCACCTACCGCTTTGAAATACGACCAAAATTTCTTAGGTTTTTCTGCCAAGTCAGTACATAGAACTTTACTTTCGAATTCATTGAACGCCTCTCGCATAGCCCTCCGCACACCACATTTCGCGTCGCGTAATTTTTGTTTGTCTGCAAGGCTTTGGCTATGTTTATGTTTGCTGTGAAATTCCCTTTGCTTCCGCAGCAGTTTTCTAACTCTGTTGTTGTACCACGGTGGCTGTTTTCCATCACTTACGATCCTGCTTAGCACATACTCGTCTAATCCATATTGTACGATGGTTTGGACTTTGTCCACTGATCCTCAACACTATCTTGAAACAAAACTTTTGTGTTGAGCCGTCAAGTACTCTGAAATCTGCTTTTTGGCACTTTTGCTAAACAGAAAAATCTTCCTACCTTTTTTAATATTTCTATTTACGTCTGAAATCATCGATGCAGTAACCGCTTTATGATCGCTGATTCCCCGTTCTCCGTTAACTGTTTAAAATAGTTCGGGTCTGTTTGTCACCAGAAGGTCAAATATGTTATCGCCACGAGTCGGTTCTCTGTTTAACTGTTCAAGGTAGTTTTCAGATAAAACACTTTAAAAAATTTCACTGGATTCTTTGTCCCTGCCACCCATTACAAACGTTTGAGTCTCCCAGTCTATATCTGGCAAATTAAGATCTCCATCCAGGACTATAACATGGTCGGGAAATCTACTGCTCTGCCACAACAGCTGCTGAGCCAGGGGGCCTATAGAGACATCCAATTACCGTGTTGGAGCCTGCTTTAACCGTGACCTTCACCCAAATTATTTCACATTTCGCATCTCGGTCAATTTCCTTCGATACTATTGCACTTTTTATCGCTATAAACATGTCTCCCCCTTCACTGTCCAGCCTGTCTCTGCGGTATACATTCCAATTTGAGTTTAGAATTTCATTACTGTTTACATCTGGTTTCAGAGAACTTTCTGTCCCTAGTGCTATGTGGGCATTGTGACCGTTTATTAATGAGAGCAATTCTGGGACCTTTCTATAGACACTCCTGCAGTTTACTATTACCACATTAATATTGTTACTCCCTGTTGCGTTTGGCCTACTACTGCCTTGTCGCGTCTCAGGAGGCGTCTTATCGGGCCTAGGGAGGGAATTCTCTAACCTAAAAAACCCACATGTGCACTCGTGTTACGACTCAAACTGTGCGCAATAGGCTGCATGATGTTCGACTTCACTCAAGACGTCCACGGCGATGTCCATCTTTGCAACCACGACACCATGCAGCGTGGTACGTGCCTTCAACCAGACAATCGTCTGAGACGTGTTTGGAGGCAAGCCGGTCAGGCTGAACGCCTTAGACATACTATCCAGCGAGTGCAGCAAGGTGGAGGTTCCCTGCTGTTTTGGGGTGGCATTATGTGGGACCGACGTACGCCGCTAGTGGTCATGGAAGGCGCCGTAACGGCTGTACGATGCGTGAATGCCATCCTCCGACCGATAGTGCTACCATATGGGCAGCATATTGGCGAGGCATTCGTCTTCATGGACGACAGTTCGCGCCCCCATCGTGCACATCTATGAATGACTTTCTTCAGGATTATGACATCGCTCGACTAGAGTTGCCAGCATGTTCTCCAGACATCAACCCTATCGATAATGCCTGGGATACACTAAAAAGGGCTGTTTATGGGCGATGTGACCCACCAACCAGTCTGAGGGATCTCCAGCGAATCGCCGTTGAGGAGTGGGACAGTCTGGACCAACAATGCCTTGATGAACTTGCGGATAGTGTGCCACGACGAATACAGGCATGCATCAATGCAAGAGGGCGTGCAACTGGGCATTAGAGGTACAGGTGTGTACAGCAATCTGGACCATCACCTCTGAAGGTCTCACTGTATGCGGGTACAACATACAGTGTGTGGTTACGATGCGCAAAAAAGGGCGGAAATGATGTTTATGTTTATCTGTCTTCCAATTTTCTGTGCAGATTCCGGAACTCTCGGATGATGCAAAACCTTTTTTGATGTGTGTATGATGCGGGATTTTCGACGTAAGTAAACTATAGCTTCAGTAAGTCACCCTTACAGATATGCTTGTTGTGGTCAAACAGTATTAGGGACATTTACGTTTAAATGGGTGGGTAGTCTGTAGCATCGTTATTTTTTTTCTTACTATAAGGAATCACCATCGCCAGGATCTTTCACTAGAAGGTTGGATACAGAGCAGAAATCAATGTAAACATCAATAAATGTGGTTTTAGATGTGAAGGGTCATCTGAAGTTGTACCTGTCAGTTCGAACCCAGTAACGGTGCTATCTGTTTGAACACCTATAAACAGCATTATTGATACTGTCTGGCTGCTGCTTTCTTCTTTGCGAAAACGAGCTTGTATTTTGTACACGAGAACGGTCTCAACACGTCAGTTTTCGACAACACTGCAGCTAATTTGATTAACTGCAGAGTTGAGGATTCATTGTACCGTAAGGTTGAATGCGTATACACGACATACCCTTGTGAAACCGGATGGTTCTTTTGAAAGTAATAACTTTGTACTCTGAAACGTCTCTGTGGAGTCGTTTCATAGACGCTTGTCTCACTGGATTCTGTGCATCCTATTCTGTCCACCGCCTGATTACAGTTTAATTTATTAACTCTCCCAGAAAAAACTGAGGAATCAAACTAAGGCTTATTAAATGATATTGTGTTTGATTTTTTTGTGTTCCATAGGAAACCATGACCTGTATTTTCCCTTCACCCTACCCTATGTGTGAGTGAAGGTGACTGAATGAGTCTTTTTATAAGTAGTTTCGGGTTTCTTTTGTGGGGGATGCTGTGTTGGTTGTCGTCTGCTAGGAGCAGGTGATGTTTGCTTCTCGTTTGAAGGGTAGCACAGGATGACCAACTTAGGATCCCAGTACCTGGACAGAGAAGTTTACCCCTTTTATACTGAGGTTGGTTTGTCTGTTGGGTTGGTGGCGGAAGCCTACCCCTCTTGTAGCTTCCGTTGCACCGGTAGTTAGGCGAAGCCCGGTGAAGGAAGGACACTCTGCAGCTAGCGGTTGGTGAGTACAGTTCGTAGCTCCTAGAGAGGGTTTCTGCCTTGCCAAGTTAATTTTACTTCGTGACGACAAAATCATTCTGCTATTGCACCATTAAAATTTCTTACATGTGTGCATGGTTTAATGTCTAAATTCTGAACAGTTAACTCTTAATCAAGTTTACCACATGCTGAAGTTCGGCCGTTCGTATGCGGCAGGAGCGGATTCCATGTCGTATATCCACTTTACAAACCTTGCGAATCGGATAAACCCAGTGCGTGAGCATAATGGTGATAGGTATCTCTCTGAACTATTTCTGTCGTGGGTATGTAGATGGAATGATTGAATTATTGTGTTCCACTTCCCTTTTGTGTGTATTTCCTTTTTTAATTGCGCTATTCTACCATTTTTGGCCAATTATTTAGTTAAATTTTTAATTCAGGCACCAGTCATGTGTATTCATAGGCTGTGCATCAAATTCAGTTATGAAATAAATGTGCTACGTAAAAGATAAACTCTACGTCCTTTGTTTTTCTCATTGATGCCAGTTTTCTAATTAATTTTCTATTCCCTGATTTTTTTAAGTTAATCTGCTTGCTTGTGACGAACAAATATGGAAGGGAAAATCAATTTAATTAAATAAGCTCATTGATATACAACATACAATGCTGTTTATCTTGTTAGTTTGTTTAAAAAAATGGATTATTATAATTAAATTCTTAATTTAATTTTTGTCTTTTTCTTTTACTATATCTTTAACTGCCCTATTCATTCCCTCCATCACAACATTAAAAAGTGCAGGAGATAGAATACTTCCTTGCTTAAGTCCTTGTCTTATTTCGAAGTATTCAGAGTTCCCCAATGGTGTTCTAATTCTACAATTGTGTCCTCTGTACATTGTCTTCATAACATTAATGTATCCATCTTCTATATCTATCTTCTTCATTTCTGGAAAGAAATTCCATGGCCTAGCCTTGGCTAGGATCCGTTTACACTTCTTCATACATACATTACAACTCGTATGTCTAAACATTTACCTCAAGTTTGTACAGGGTGTTTAAAAAATGACCGGTATATTTGAAACGGCAATAAAAACTAAACGAGCAGCGATAGAAATACACCGTTTGTTGCAATATGCTTGGGACAACAGTACATTTTCAGGCGGACGAACTTTCGAAATTACAGTAGTTACAATTTTCAACAACAGATGGCGCTGCAAGTGATGTGAAAGATGTAGAAGACAACGCAGTCTGTGGGTGCGCCATTCTGTACGTCGTCTTTCTGCTGTAAGCGTGTGCTGTTCACAACGTACAAGTGTGCTGTAGACAACATGGTTTATTCCTTAGAACAGAGGATTTTTCTGGTGTTGGAATTCCACCACCTAGAACACAGTGTTGTTGCAACAAGACGAAGTTTTCAACGGAGGTTTAATGTAACCAAAGGACCGAAAAGCGATACAATAAAGGATCTGTTTGAAAAATTTCAACGGACTGGGAACGTGACGGATGAACGTGCTGGAAAGGTAGGGCGACCGCGTACGGCAACCACAGAGGGCAACGCGCAGCTAGTGCAGCAGGTGATCCAACAGCGGCCTCGGGTTTCCGTTCGCCATGTTGCAGCTGCGGTCCAAATGACGCCAACGTCCACGTATCGTTTCATGCGCCAGAGTTTACACCTCTATCCATACAAAATTCAAACGCGGCAACCCCTCAGCGCCGCTACCATTGCTGCACGAGAGACATTCGCTAACGATATAGTGCACAGGATTGATGACGGCGATATGCATGTGGGCAGCATTTGGTTTACTGACGAAGCTTATTTTTACCTGGACGGCTTCATCAATAAACAGAACTGGCGCATATGGGGAACCGAAAAGCCCCATGTTGCAGTCCCATCGTCCCTGCATCCTCAAAAAGTACTGGTCTGGGCCGCCATTTCTTCCAAAGGAATCATTGGCCCATTTTTCAGATCCGAAACGATTACTGCATCACGCTATCTGGACATTCTTCGTGAATTTGTGGCGGTACAAACTGCCTTAGACGACACTGCGAACACCTCGTGGTTTATGCAAGATGGTGACCGGCCACATCGCACGGCCGACGTCTTTAATTTCCTGAATGAATATTTCGATGATCGTGTGATTGCTTTGGGCTATCCGAAACATACAGGAGGCGGCGTGGATTGGCCTCCCTATTCGCCAGACATGAACCCCTGTGACTTCTTTCTGTGGGGACACTTGAAAGACCAGGTGTACCGCCAGAATCCAGAAACAATTGAACTGCTGAAGCAGTACATCTCATCTACATGTGAAGCCATTCCGCCAGACACGTTGTCAAAGGTTTCGGGTAATTTCATTCAGAGACTACGCCATATTATTGCTACGCATGGTGGATATGTGGAAAATATCGTACTATAGAATTTCCCAGACCGCAGCGCCATCTGTTGTTGAAAATTGTAACTACTGTAATTTCGAAAGTTTGTCTGCCTGAAAATGTACTGTTGTCCCAAGCATATTGCAACAAACGGTGTATTTCTATCGCTGCTCGTTTAGTTTTTATTGCCGTTTCAAATATACCGGTCATTTTTGAAACACCCTGTATCTTCATTCGTGCGTATGTTAGAGTCTTGTGAAATCGGACGAGTATTTTGGGAACTCGCCGCACGTCTCGTGTCGGTGCCCGCCTTTCGCGTCGCGTTTGACGCCCGCCGCAGCGCCGGCGCCTCGGAGGGCAGGAAAGCCCGGTGTGCCTGGTTCACCTGCTCCTCTTCTGGGGCGGATTACGGCGGACTGACAGCCGCAGCCGCGCGGCCGCGATGTTATAGGCGCCGCGCGGGGAAGCCCCTACCCAGATCCATAAATCCAGGGGGCGGTGCGGCGCGGCGCGTGCGCACCAGACCTGCCCCCTGCCCCCCTGCGGGCCGGCTTCCCACAGTCAGGACGTGCGTCCGCCGCTGTTATTCCTCCGCGGGCTGAAGAATGGACCGGTAATGCCACCCCTGAGCCTCCACTCTGCTGCCTTATCCTCGACCGACAATGGCCGCTGTCCGGAGCGGCTGCCCGCCAGCGTACATCTGAATCACAGATGAAAAGAAAACGAGGAGGACAAAAGTACGCGCTCGTGCGTCTGAATGACAGCTGGAGAGAAACATGAAGCAAAGCAGTTCACCTTCAGGCTGTTCCGCTTTATTGACATTTTTAAGCTCAGATGGGAGGTTATCTATAGGCTGTTCCAAAAGAATGTACACACTCTTTGGAAACGGAACCTCTCTTTTAATTAAAGCAGATAGTCTATTTCCCGTGAGTTAACAGGTCAGGAGGCAGTGGAAAACTTAGCAAAGGTTCCATTTGGTGCGGGATTCGAAAGAAACACGGCGTTATTGTCTGAAGAACGGAAGTCGGTGCTCAAGTGTAACTCGACAACAGAGAATGTGAGTGATGTTCGACGACGTCGGAGACCCTATTTTTTTAATTTTGCCACTTTCATGGTTAAGAAATACTCGTATCTGAGGCAAGACTGAAGGCGATGCATCGTTGCGCGACATGAAGAAGGGAGGTTGCGAAAGGAAGAGACGCTCAACGGGCAACGAAAGCGCTGATGCAGTGATTCAGCGTCCAGGCATACAGCTGAACGCCAGTGCCACATACTGTGCACGTCTGCGTCTGTATCTGTCAAATATGAAACCTTGATAATGATGTGATTCTTCAGTTTCTCCAGGCGTATTTTATGACGAAATAAATCTCGGGTGGACATCCTGGTACGAGTGTGCATAGGACACAATATTTCGGCAATCGACCACGTTGCCATCATCAGGTGCGCTGATGTACTGACCGGCGGTGGGCCGGCGCCAGGTATATATAGGTCAATCCCCCTCCCTCAGGCGCTTCCTATGAGTCGGTGCGGTCCAGGTGCAGCGTCCGTTCTCCCGCCGTCTGGGCGCTGCGTCCTAGGTCTTCTCGTTCAGGGGGGTCTGCCGGCACAGCTCTCGTTATTCTTCCCTCCTCCCCCGAAGTCGGTACACTCTGGGAAATATCCTTTTTCTTCTTGATCCGGGTGATCGCTGGTTCCCACGCCTTGCTAAGGATGTAACCGCTGTCACGATTTAGTTGTGGCTCCCTTACTCTGATCTTTATAGCTTCTTTGATGACACAGTCCCAGTATTTGTAAGTCTGTGTCAGAACTGCTTTGGTTCGGTCATAATCCATGCTGTGGAGTTCCGACAGGCAATGCTCAGCAATTGCCTACTTACGGGGCTGTTGCAGTCTACTGTGCCGTTGATGTTCTTGGCATCGGTCCTCAATGGTAGTCTACGAATGGTCTGCCCTATGCATACACGACCCCATTGGCAAGGTATCTGATAAACCCCTGATTTACGTAGACCAAGGTTGTCCTTGGCAGCCGGCCGCGGTGGTCTAGCGGTTCTAGGCGCTCAGACCGGAACCGCGGGACTGCTACGGTCGCAGGTTCGAATCCTGCCTCGGGCATGGATGTGTGTGCTGTCCTTAGGTTAGTTAGGTTTAATTAGTTATAAGTTCTAGGCGACTGATGACCTCAGAAGTTAAGTCGCATAGTGCTCAGAGCCATTTGAACCATTTTGTCCTTGGCACTACCAAGAGGGCTCTTGGTTTTGCTTGGAGGACGGAAGATCGTTTTCACTTGGTCTTTACGTAAAATGCGTTCAATTTTTCCGGATAAGGCCCCACAAAACGGAATAATAGCTAAGGCTGCCTGCTCCTGAAGATCATCCTCAGTTTCCGCCGGTGCTGCAGGTGTGGGATGTAGAGCCTTCCGAATTTATCCTTCCTTGTAACCGTTCCTCCGAAACACGGTCTTCAGATGGTCCAATTCTTGTTGGAGACTGTCCCTATCGGAGATGGTGTGAGCTCTGTGTACCGGCGGAAACTGAGGATGAACCTGGGACTGTGTCATCAAAGAAGCCATAGAGATCAGAGTAAGGGAGCCACAACTAAATCGTGACAGTGGTTACATCCTTAGCAAGGCGTGGGAACCCGCGATCACCCGGATTAAGAAGTAAAACGATATTTCCCAGAGTGTACCGACTTCGGGGGAGGAGGGAAGAATAACGAGAGCTGTGCCGGCAGACCCCCCTGAACGAGAAGACCTAGGACGCAGCGCCCAGACGCCCGGAGAACGGACGCTGCACCTGGACCGCACCGACTCATAGGAAGCGCCTGAGGGAGGAGCGGGAGGGCAAGGTAGAAGAATCGCCAAGTGTACAAGTTAGATGGGTCGGCAACATATTCCTGTCATGTGGTGCACATGCCGTCACCAGTGTCGTATAGAATATATCAGATGTGTTTTCCTGTGGAGGAATCGGTTGACCTATGACCTTGCGATCAAATGTTTTCGGTTCCCATTGGAGAGGCACGTCCTTTCGTCTACTCATCGCAAGGTTTTGCGATGCGGTCGCAAAACACAGACACTAAACTTATTACAGTGAACAGAGACGTCGACGAATGAACGGACAGATAATAACTATGCAAAAATAAATAAAGTAAAATTTTCACTTCTGGGTAGACTTGAACCAAGGACCTCTCGTTCAGCAGCTGCTCACGCTACCACGGGACCACGGGGCTCCTGAGCTCACATTGTGCATGATGTTGCCTATGTGACCCATGGACTACTCAGTTTGTATATTTTGCTTATTTTTTCATAGTTCCACACAACTTCTTCCTGTTTTCTCAATTGATCTGTGTTCAGTTTATCAAGGCCTATCCATTGTGCCAACTTATAACTAAATCTGAGGGGGGTGCGATGGGGAGGTTCCCTTGTAAGTGTTCTGCGAGTAAAACGCAGTCTTTGGTTTGTGTTCCCCACAACATTACCTATCAAATCGTTCCAGTTTATATTGTTTATCATTGTTGTCCAGTTGACAGCCTTTAAATTTGTGTGATTTATCATGTTACCAAAATTTAACGTATTTCCTTTTGTAGTCATGTGGATGACGTAACGCTGTTCCTTATTCAGAGACAATTGTATCCTTTCGAACCACACGGATATCGTGTCTTAGTAATAATGCAATCAGTTTTAATGTTCTGATGAGTTTACTAGTTGCTAAATGATAGCATCATCTGCAAAGAATCTAAGAGGGGTGCTGAGATTGTCTCCTAAATATTTAGGAACAGGAGTACCCTCCGCCAGGCACCGTCAGGTGTAGATGTAGCAGCTAGTTGCGGATCTACCACTCACTGATATCGTAACAATTACAGATAATGATATCTTATTGTAGCCTCGGCCATTAAGAAGAACATAGGGCGGGGAGAAATTTCGAATGGGGATTAAAGCGCAGGGACAATAAATGAAAACTTTGAGGGTTGCCGGGTCGCTAGTGACAGTGTAATTCTGTCAGAGGCGGGAGAGGCCTTGGAAGAGCGTCTGAACGGGACAGGAAATGACGGAGGAATTGGATGAGGAAATGCGATAGTGATAGAGACGTTGGCTATTTGGGCAGCATAATAACTGACAATGGCTAAAGTAGACGGATTATAAAACGCAGATGGCAATGACAAGAAAAGTGTTTATGATAAAGGCTAAAGTAGACGGTTTATAAAACGCAGTTGGCAATGACAAGAAAAGTGTTTATCATAAAGGCTAAAGTAGATGTGTTATAAAACCCAGTTGGCAATGACAAGAAAAGTGTTTATGATAAAGGCAAATTTGATAACGTGGAATATAAATTTAAGGGCTGTTGTTGTTGTGGTCTTCAGTCCTGAGACTGGTTTGATGCAGCTCTCCATGCTACTCTATCCTGTGCAAGCTTCTTCATCTCCCAGTACATACTGCAACCTACATCCTTCTGAATCTGCTTAGTGTATTCATCTCTTGGTCTCCCTCTACGATTTTTACCCTCCACGCTACCCTCCAATACTAAATTGGTGATCCATTGATGCCTCAGAACACGTCCTACCAACCGATCCCTTCTTCTAGTCAAGTTGTGCCACAAACTTCTGTTCTCCCCAATCCTATTCAGTACTTCCTCATTAGTTATGTGATCTACCCACCTAATCTTCAGCATTCTTCTGTAGCACCACATTTCGAAAGCTTCTATTCTCTTCTTGTCCAAACTATTTATCGTCCATGTTTCACTTCCATGCATGGCTACACTCCATCCAAATATTTCAGAAACGACTTCCTGACACTTAAACCTATACTCAATGTTATCAAATTTCTCTTCTTCAGAAATGCTTTCCTTGCCATTGCCAGTCTACATTTTATGTCCTCTCTACTTCGACCGTCATAAGTTATTTTGCTCCCCAAATAGCAAAACTCCTTTACTACTTTAAGTGCCTCATTTCCTAATATAATTCCCTCAGCATCACCCGACTTAATTCGACAACATTCCATTATCCTTGTTTTGCTTTTGTTGATGTTCATCTTATATCCTCCTTTCAGGACACTATCCATTCCGTTCAACTGCTCTTCCAAGTCCTTTGCTGTCTCTGACAGAATTACAATGTCATCGGCGAACCTCAAAGTTTTTATTTCTTCTCCGTGGATTTTAACACCTACTCCGAATTTTTCTTTCGTTTCCTTCACTGCTTGCTCAATATAGAGATTGAATAACATCGGGGAGAGGCTACAACCCTGTCTCACTCCCTTGCCAACCACTGCTTCCCTTTCATGCCCCACAACTCTTATAATTGCCATCTGGTTTCTGTACAAATTGTAAATAGCTTTTCGCTCCCTGTATTTTACCCCTGCCACCTTCAGAATTTGAAAGAGAGTATTCCAGTCGACATTGTCAAAAGCTATCTCTAAGTCTACAAATGCTAGGAACGTAGGTTTGCCTTTCCTTAATCTGCCTTCTAAGATAAGTCGTAGGGTCAGTATTGCCTCACGTGTTCCGATATTTCTACGGAATCCAAACTGATCTTCCCCGAGGTCAGCTTCTACCAGTTTTTCCATTCGTCTGTAAAGAATTCGTGGTAGTATTTTGCAGCCATGATTTATTAGACTGATAGTTCGGTAATTTTCACATCTGTCAACACCTGCTTTCTTTGGGATTGGAATTATTATATTCTTCTTGAAGTCTGAGGGAATTTCGCCTGTGTCATACATCTTGCTCACCAGATGGTAGAGTTTTGTCAGGACTGGCTCTCCCAAGGATGTCAGTAGTTCTAATGGAATGTTGTCTACTCCCGGGGCCTTGTTTCGACTTTGGTCTTTCAGTGCTCTGTCAAACTCTTCACGCAGTATCATATCTCCTATTTCATCTTCATCTACATCCTCTTCCATTTCCATAATATTGTCCTCAAGTACATTACCCTTGTATAGACCCTCTATATACTCCTTCCACCTTTCTGCTTTCCCTTCTTTGCTTAGAACTGGGTTTCCATCTGAGCTCTTGATATTCATGCAAGTGGTTCTCTTTTCTCCAAAGGTCTCTTTAATTTTCCTGTAGGCAGTATCTGTCTTACCCCTCATGAGCTAAGGAATCTTTTATGAAAGTATCTGAATGAAGTATAGGTCTGTACGCAAGTGTAACGTGAACGATAAACAGTTCAGAAGAGAATATAATCTTTTGAAATTTGAAGCTTGAAGAGAGCGTCAGCGTTGGATGAGTGGGTAGAATAACTAGTGAGAAGATAATGAATCGAACTGGTGTGAAAAGAAATTCACGAAACAAGTTGAGAAAAAGAATTGTTGGCTCGATGAGTTTGTGACATTACAGCCTTTATCACTGCGATTTTTAACATGTAAAAGTTTTTTTTTTGTATTCGCGTCAGTATGTGCGAACTTTTAACATATACCAATGAATGTTGTAACCAGATATCTTTGCCGCGCTCCTGAAAAGCGCAGAATATCACGATAGCTATAAACTGTTATACGCTGCTATCGATCAGTAAAAAAAAAAAAAAAAAAAAATGCACCTATGTTTCAAAATAACAATTGCCAATTTTTACTTCTGCAGGGAGCCGCGCCGCTCTCTAGCTGTTCTGTGAATGTGTTGCGAGTCGGACGCAAAAGTATTGTTCTCCATACTGATATAATCATTGTATTGTAAATTTAAGAGTTTAAGTGATTAAAAATATATGTATCCACAAACAAGCGAGAATGTATATCATGAAAATTCGCTCCACCGCCACAATGGGTGGCCATGTTAATGTAAGTTTCCGTTTCATAATATAATACTTGAAGCCTTGAAGTTTATTTAATTTCAAAGCAAATCTCTTAACCTTACTTTCATTAATTATACTTGTGATAATCTTTCCTGTTTAAAAGATTTATGCAGCTTATGATCCAGCGTGTGTTCTGTCGGAACAGGAGGCTGTCGTGACGACATCGTTATAGTATTTATTCCAAGTTCTTTCAGTTCCGTTTATATGTTCGTACAAATCCAATTAGTTGGTCCCTTAGGTTTCTTTCATGTAACTTCCGTCTGTTTTCTCCGCGCGATCTTCCTCCGAAAAAAAATTTCTGTTCATTTTTTTAGTAATTTTCGATATCGCGAATGAGAAAAGACAGCCGCCTCCTGCTCCGAACGGAACACCACGACTTTTCTAACGTCGGAGAGTACCGCACAAATTTTCCGCTAAAAGGTAATAGAATTTCTTAAAGCTGGATCAATTACACATGTTGCTGCTGTTCTCCGACAAATCTGGTGTGATTAATAGTAATTTATTCTGTTACGACAAAAAGAACCAATTTTATTTTTACCAAAGCAACAAAGCTTTCAATTAAATTACTAAAAAAAAAAAAAAAATCATACCAGAAGTTACAATGGGACGCATCACGAAATCGTCAGTATGGTAATGGATAAAACCGTCCGGGGTAAAAGTTGTAGAGGAAGGCCGAGACACGAATACAGTAAGCAGGTGAAACGGATGCAGTGTGCAGTAGTTATCCAGAGACGAAGAAGCTTTCACTGGTAGAGTAGACTTGCGTCGAGAGCTGCGTCAGACCTGAACACAGCAGCAACTGCAACCACAGCAACAGAGTCGCTTCAGTAGGCAGCGCTGGTAGCCGAGCTCACCTCAGGGGAGGTCAGGAGGAGGTGAGGGTGAGGTGAGAGACACGGCCTGCGCCCTCCCGCGCTTTAATATCGCAGCGCCACGGGGAGCCGAGCTGGCGCCAGATGCGCTTGTGCCCGTCATCGCATACTGGCGCGCCGGCGGAAGTGGCGCTGTCGGGAGTCTCTGCCCCCACCCCCCACCCCCATCCCTTCCGCTCGCTCCCTTTTCATGGTTAACAAAAATGGTTCAAATGGCTATAAGCACTATGGGACTAAACATCTAAGGTCATCAGTCTCCTAGACTTAGAACTACGTAAACCTAACTAACATAAGGACATCACATACATCCATGCCCGAGGCACGATTCGCACCTGCGACCGCAGCAGCTGCGTGGTTACGGACTGAAGGGCCTCGGTCACAGCCGCCGGCTCATGCTTAACACTCGTCTTTTGTGATGTTACGTCAGGAACACACTTGTGCATCACCCAGACTTAGCGAGTTGCGTCGCAAGTAGAACTTCCGTCACGTACAACTGGGAGTTCTATGTCACACATATATTTCCGACGCAAATACATCTTCCACACATAATTAGCAGACGGGACGTTGAACTCGTACTTCTGATTCGTCTGCCCGTGACGTGCCGGCTCGGTCCCTCAGGCCGTGTAACCGACAATCACGTCGCTCTTCAGATTCGCCAGCACGCATTGTGGCGGCGTGATTCCGAATACATTGCAGGCGATGGTATCGTTGACAGTCTGTTTCGTTTCTTCGCAACAGTGTCGCTTTTTTTCCTTTCCGTTGAATCTGTCCGATAAACTCTGAAAGGCAACCGGTTCCGAAAAGATTCAAGCATCGGATTTTTACCGTGAAAGTGCCTAAATGCTTGACTCAAAATTAATATAGTAGAATTCACTGATTTTAGATGCGAAATAACGAACGCATTTTGCTATCTAAATTGTTATAAAGGTCGTATTAAAATATAACGAATAAAAACCCAACGGCACATAAATTACATAACAATTATCTTAAAAATAGTTAATTTACTGTAGTATTGTCAAAAGTTAACTACAAAGCAAATATGACTACAAGAAAGCTGCTATATGGCGCGTTGGAGGACATAATCACGAGGTACTGTCATAGAACAGCTGTCAAAAATTAAATCCGCACCGTGTTCACCACTTGCACCAGTGATAAATGCTCTGCTGTACTCTGATTGGTCGAAGCCCTGACACAGGTCACGCATTTTACCAAAGCCAACATTTAAAGATGTAAAATTACCGAACAGAAACATTGCACACACGTATGTCGAAACACATCTCCCTAAAGATACGTTAAGTTAAATAATATAGCTACAAAAATAAAGAAAAGGTGAAATTAGGAAATAGTGGCTGTAGAAAAATAATAATTTTACAGACAATGACATGAAAAATCGAATCCAGGCATTAAAACCCTGGATCCGATGCATAAGGTTTAGAGAACTGACTTATTCAGTTAACTTGCCTAACAGCGCTCGGATTTTTTCCGTCACGGTGTAGCCTGCAGTTAAATCTTGATTTAAATCAAATAATTTCAGTTTCTAATTAATTATCAGTTTCGTTTGTCTAAAGAGACTACACTGGAGAAATATTACTTTCTTTCGTCGTCGTAAAACTTCTGTTTATCCCTGTAGCTTGCATCGGTTTTAATAATCTCAGATTTCAGTCTTCGGCAAACTAACAATTCGTAAAACGGTTTTATTCTAACGCGCGAAAAATCAACTAACTTAGCAGGTAAACCGCATCAAAATCATTGCCTACGAGATTAAATAATCTGTTTATATTTCTTGATTGCGTTGGCTGAGAAACAAATTTCACTTCATAAAACTTTTGTTAGTACCGTATAATACAGAAATTGCAGCTGGTCCCGGCGGAGGTTCGAGTCCAGCCTCGGGCATGGATGTGTGTGTTTATCCTTAGGATAATTTAGGTTAAATAGTGTGTAAGCTTAGGGACTGATGGATGACCTTAGCAGTTAAGTCCCTTAAGATTTCACACACATTTGAACAATACAGAAATGTTATATGGTAGATCTTGACTAATAGTCACAGTACAGACTGTTTCACAATTATCATTTTAAATGGTTATCAGTGGCTGAATAGTTATTTGGAAAGTGATTTGCAAACAGAAACTCGGTGAAGTTAGTTAGTGTGGAACTCTGCAGTCTGTTGTAAGTTTCGTGTGCCACAAAATTTTGCTGGGTCGCCACCCAGTTTAATTAAAATTGGGAAAATTTGATATAAGAACTGAATTGATCACTGAATTGCTGAGCAATAACTAACGTGTTAATATTGATAAAAAGATCCAAGTGAATATATGGAATGAGCATATAGCAACAGTTGAAGTACAAACGTTAAATCAAATAATTCAGAGCAAGCAGGAGCTTAAGTCTCAACAAAAAGAATGAGATAATCAGACAAAAGTCTACAAATATGATGTCTAGCTTTTGCGCGTCAGAAACGTCGTATTAAAAATAATCTTGCAAAAGGGGAGGGGTTAGTCTGAGAAATATTCATCACAGTTTAACATTGTTTACTAAAATAAAACATCATATTAAAAATACACACAGTAATTCTAAACAATGATCTGTCGTTGCCTGTTATTTAATTAATTAGCTCACTTATATTTTTCTTATATTGTGTGTTGAGGTACCTTGCGGTGATGAATGAAGAGGAAATCTTAGGCACGCATGGGAGAAGTTCACACAAAAATGCCAGATTCACACACACAAGAATAGACATGAAAAGAACTTTGCCCATCACAAGAAGTCAAAGACTCAGAGGTTTGTCCCCATGGCTATGACGGAACTACTGCGAATACGAGTACTATGGAACACTTTCCAACAAAGCAATCTATCTGCATCACCTTGCGCTTGAAACTAAGCTACGCTGGCGTGAAACACCCGCAAATGCCGTTGAATATTCATGAACAAAACGAAATTTCTAAGACTCGTGAAAACTTCAAGGACACAACTGTACACCGTGCAGACACAAATAGCGATAAAGTATCACGCGGAACAAAGAATAAAACTTATTCAACATGGTACTGAAATTACACACGATGAATCACCACCACGATCTATGACTAAAGATACACGATCTTAAAACTGAAACGAAATGAAAAGTAGAAGAAATAAAACACACACACACGAGGAAAGTTCACATATTCCATTTAAAAGAGAAGTCAGGCGACTGAATTTTAAACCTGTGCTGTAGTAACGAACTTCCTAGACCACGTGTTCTGCCAAGGCAAAGCAAGGACCGGAGAAACTTACTACATACAGAAAAGTATATTCGTTACCACACACTGAAAAATATTAGAATTCGACTACAAAACTTGAAAATGAACTAGCAGATCAGACGTGTACATCAGTTGGAATAGCTACACGCCATCACACATTAGCACAATCACCAGCTTCCAAATCGCCCTTAAGAGTAACGTCTTCACTCACCAGAGGTCCAGTCGCGAGTGACCTTGAAACAAACTTCCCCCAGGTAGCCGGAAGAGACCAGAGGGACCCTTTCTACCACCAGCTTAATTACTGTCGAATGACTACCGAAAGGGTACAGATCTCTTCGGCTTGACTGAGAAAGCTACGTTGGCTGCACTGTTGCTACCACAGCAAACAACAGATGCTGTACTGCTACCATATAAAAGACAAATTTAACATAAACACACGCTCACTCATTCATACAGATGATAAAGAGAGAAAGGAGATTCGGGAGCACAAAATGTAGGTAATGCACACAGCATTAGATGCTTACTTGAAAACTGATCTCTAATGTACTTTTGCACCACTGAATGGGGACAAACACGAAGTACTAAACTAAAACAGATGATTGAGGGTGACAGCACGAAATACAAGTGAAACAGTATGAAACCAATCCAACAGAGAGGTTTCAATTTCATGTCCGTTTGGATTAGATTTCGTCGTCATTTTTCCTTTGAACACAATTATTTTACTAATTGCATCCGTCTCCGTTATTTTCTACCATTCTACACTGTCGATTTCCGTAAGTCGACAAAGCCTACGATGTGCCTTAATTTTCCTAAGTCTTGCTTCCGTTATCAAGAAAAACGTTGAAACGTCATTGTGAAGTCGTTTCATAAGACGCTTGTTGAATTCGGTACAACTTATTCACTTTACCACCTGATTTTAACTCAATTCATGAACTCTTCCAGAGAGACTGAGCACTCAAATAAGGCCTATTGAATATTATATGTGTGTTTTAATGTGGGGTTTCGGTTTTGTTTTGTGGGAAACGCTGAGTTGGTCATCGTCTGCTGGGAGCAGACGATGTTGCTTCTCGTTCGAAGAAGAGCACAGGATGACCAACTTAGGTTTCCAGTACCTGAACAGAGAGGTTTACCCATCTTAGTCGAAGGCTGTGTCGAAGGCTGTTTTTGTGTGTGATGTTGGTGACGGAGGGCTACCCCTCTGGTACCTTCCGCTGCACGGGGAGCTAGGTAATCTGGAAAGAGAAAGGGGCACTCTTCGGTGAACGCTTGGTGAGTACGGATCGTAGCCCTTAAGGGGGGTTTCACGTGATAGGAAGCAGGTTGAGTTAGGACTTCGTTACGTTTAACTGTTGAAGTACTTAAGAACTTCAGCTTAATTGAAGCGTGTAAAGCGAATTATTCTTCCGAATGTGCCACAATTATATTGCCTCAAATAGGCGATTTTTGGGTGTTTGAGTTAAAGGTGTGGAAGTTACTTTGTTCATTTTGAACAACGATGAAGTAGAATTTCAAACGGTAAATCTGATTAGCAAAAGCTAGTTAGGATCACTTCAACCGTACGTGAGTGTAATACTGTGTCGAAGCGAGTATGATTTTTAATGATTTTTAATCTTATATTTTGTGGAAGTTGCTTTTGTCTTTGTGTGTAGATTTTGTGCCACGTGTTTGGTAATCAATGACCCTTCTGGTCCACCACGGCATCGCAATTGGCTTTATTTTATTAGTTTGCTTGTTTAATGAGCTATAATTTAAGCAAGAATATCTGTTCTTTCGCGCGCTTTCTACAAAGCAGCACAACAGTTTGATTCGGAATGCACCACGCGCTCCAGTTCGGCCGTTTGCAAGCAGCACACGCAGTTACTATGTTGAATAATTATCGCACAACCTCGTGCATTGGTTAAACCTCTCTCCACAATAGTGGATGCGTAGAATCGTAATGCGAATTTCACTGAGATATTTTTATGGTATGAATGCAAAGGAGATGATAGTATCATTATCTCCCAACCCCGTTTTCTGTGTTTCTTCTTGCTGTACTTAAATTCTGCTCTGTTACATTCCCACGTAATTCTTACTTAAATATTTCTAGTCAGGCATCAGTTATGTGTAGTTAGTATGTGCAACCAAATAGTTCGATACAATAAATAATCTACGTGAAAGACAAATTCTGTGGTGTTGATCTTACCCTCTTACTTCGATTTCCAATCCTGAATTAATCAAGTTGCTTCATGCACGACATGGAGTGCTATTTATCTGGCTACTTAAAGAAATTTTCATACTTGTAATTAAATTATTAAAGTTATTAAACTAATAATTTTCCAGCTCCGTTTTTTTTCTCTAAATGGTTAGGAAGGGCTTTGGCTGGTGGCGACCCTGAATTTCTGATTTTTTGTCATTATTTCTGTGAGAGAAGCAGCTAGAAATGCGAGATAACGTATATGGCTCGATGAGAAAGTAAGTGGAAGACGACCACTTGCCTATAGAGGATTGATGCATAATGCGCAGAAACATACACATTACTAAGAAATAGTATTTGCTTATGAAGGCTATATTTACAGGACCGCCACTGATAACACTTTGTCAATAAAAGCGTAACACATCTGGTGGAACACTACGTATACGTTACAACGCCAGAACTGCCTCTCTGGCGCCTTTGCCTTTCGTAAAGCCAAACAGACCGTCATCTAACAGAACAATACGATATTGCAGTGGCTGCGTAGTTCAGAAGTACGATGTAATGTTCCTTCGGATATGCATGCACTGTCGTCATCCTATCTGATGATCGTCTATATTCGCAACCGCGAATTCATTTATGTACAACAACTAATGTAGCACATGAGCAGGAGTCAGCAAGTAGGGTAGAATGCTCTAAATTTTTGGGTGTACTTAGTGACAAAATTTTGAACTGGAAGAAGCAAGTTACTGGATTTTTCAAGCAATTAAGTTCAGCTACTTTTGCTCTTCCTGTAACTGATAATCTTGGAAACAAATTCAACAACCTACTGACATATTGTGCATTTTCCCACTGAATGATGTCGTACGGAACAATTCGCTGGGATAACTCAGCACGTAGGAAGGAAGTGCTGAATGCACGAAAGCGATCAGTGAGTATAATATGTGGTGTTCACGCACGGACGTCGTGCAGGCTCCTTTTCAAGGAGTCAGGCATTTTATTTTCGCCGTCAAATATATTCGCTAATGACAAATATTCAAATGTGTGTGGAATCTTATGGGACTTAAGTGCTAAGGTCATCAGTCCCTAAGCTTACACACTACTTAACCTAAATTATCCTAAGGACAAACACACTACTTAACCTAAATTATCCTAAGGACAAACACACACACCCATGCCCGAGGGAGGACTCGAATCTCCGCCGGGACCAGCCGCACAGTCCATGACTCCAGCGCCTGAGACCGCTCGCCTAATCCCGCGCGGCACGTCATAAGTATTCCATCACAGTTTGAGAAGAACAGTGATGTACATACCTACAACCCTAGAGGGGAAAAATGACCAATACTCATTTTTAAAGCTGTCAGTCTCTCAGAGAGGAGCTCAATATGCAGCAATAAAACTTTATGATCATCTGGCCAATGACATAAAAAGTCTGATAGGTAGCTGGCCAAGTTTTAAATATAATTTAAAATCATTTCCCCTGGACACCGCCTTCTATTCCATTCACGAATTTCTACTCAATTGCTGGTAACCAGTAAAAAAAGATACAAAATTGTTTGTAAGTGTAGTTGCATAAGCAGCAATAAAATGATATGTTTATTAATGCTAACGCTATTCATGTATACATATCGTGTACACTGACTCGTTCATTTCGATAAAACAATCGTTAAATTGACCTGTAGCACACGTAACTAACAGACCCTCAATTTTGTTTTCCATTCGGTTGTGTATTATTATTTTTAGCAAATTGCTCACATGTGCTGTTAAGCTGATTGTGGTACAGTTCTCTAGCAGTTATCTGCTCTCGCTATCTTCGGGATTGTGCAGGTAATATTCTTCTGAAAGTCTCATCGTATGTCTCCAGACTCATAGGTTCTGCACAACAGCTTGAACATTCGTTTGATTGCCACTTGTAAGGGGACCGTAGGCCCTTACTATAACTTTGCACTCGGCACAGGTCGATAGGGCGAACAATCGATTGTGACGTGTTGCGAGAGCGAGTGTCGAGATGCGCCAGAGTGGTTGGCGAGAATGGTGTGTGTGTGTGGAGGACATTATTGGAATACAGGGTTTTTAACCGAGAAGGGTGTCACCATCGCCGTGGTTAGACCCCTAAATAATAAATAAATACCGGGAAAGTGATGAAGTATCCTTATAAAAGGGATCAGTGACGTTACTAATGCCGATATTTAGTTTCGCGTCTAACGCGCCGGCCTAACCTTGGATTGCAGTGTTGGATGCAGTGATGGATTAGCGTGTGACGATAATGGAAAATGAAGAAAGCCTGTGCTGAGATTAGCCGTAATTAGACATGTATGACGAAGGCAGTGGCTGCCTTCTTTTTGTGTTTTGAGATGAATATAAGTTCGTAATTAGTAAAACTGTGTTGGTGTTCCTTATTACCATACATTCAGTGTTATAGTATTGAACAGGACGAACTGGAAAGTAACAACTTCCGTAGCAGTCAATTCCGATTACCAGCCCCATTAGGTTCGCGGTCGTGTTAATAATAAATATTGGGCTGCTATTCGATCAGATCAGCTCGGGATAACAACGGAGGTGTTACAGACTTCCCCCCCCCCCCCCCCCCAGTGACGTTAGAAATTCCGAAGGAATGCCACCCATGCCTTCCGCTGTATCTGATCGCAACTTACTGGTAACGAAGCGAAAAGAAAAAAGGAAAATGTCGGCACGTGGAGAGACCGGTGCGGGAGTCGAGTGCAGCGGTGTCCCCGGGCAGTGGAGGCGCAAGTTGTGCCCCCCCTCCCCCCCCCCCCCCCCCCCCCCCGCCCCAACGCACCGCAAGTTGCGCGCCCGCGGCGGGGAGAGGTCTGCGGCCTGTGCCCTGATCCACGGTCCCTGACTTGCTCCTCATCTCACCTCCAGCGCTGCCGCCGCAACTTTCCGCAAATGGACGTGTTTTAAAACTTTGGCGCGTCAAAAGTTCTGCCTGCCATTATATTAGCAGCAAGTGAACACTCAGTCTCCCAGCGCTCAGGAGCAACTTTCTTCTACGGCTCCGTAACCTTTTAAACTTCATCCAGTTCGTCGCGCTTCATTCCTCGTTTAAATATTTCATGTAAATTTTTCTCTAGACACGTTTAAACCGTCTTTGTCACCTTCTGCCTCTTTGTTCTGCGTTACTAGATAGCACGATATGAATGACGCCGACGACAATACGTCCGACAGCAGCGATAATAGCATCTACATCTACATTTATACTCTGCAAGCCACCCAACGGTGTGTGCAGAGGGCACTTTACACTGTCATTACCTGCCTTTCCTGTTCCAGACGCGTATGGTTCGCGGGAAGAACGGCTGCCGGAAAGCCTCCGTGCGCGCTCGAATCTCTCTAATTTTACATTCGTTATCTCCTCGGAAGGTATAAGTAGGGGGAAGCAATATATTCGATACCTCATCCAGAAACGTACCCTCTCGAAACCTGGACAGCAAGCTACACCGCGATGCAGAGCGCCTCTCTTCCAGAGTCTGCCACTTGAGTTTGCTAAACATCTCCGTAACGCTATCACGCTTACCAAATAACCCTGTGACGAAACGCGCTGCTCTTCTTTGGATCTTCTCTATCTCCTCCGTCAACCCGACCTGGTACGGATCTCACACTGATGAGCAATACTCAAATATAGGTCGAACGAGTGTTTTGTAAGCCACCTCCTTTGTTGATGGACTACATATTCTAATGACTCTCCCAATGAATCTCAACCTGGCACCCGCCTTACCAACAATTAATTTTATATGATCATTTCACTTCAAATCGTTCCGTACGCATGATGTTTTACAGAAGTAACTGCTACCAGTGTTTGTTCTGCTATCATATAATCATAAAATAAAGGATCCTTCTTTCTATGTATTTGCAATACATTACATTTGTCTATGTTAAGGGTCAGTTGCCACTCCCTGCACCAAGTGGCTATCCGCTGCAGATCTTCCTGCATTTCGCTGCAATTTTCTAATGCTGCAACTTCTCTGTATACTACAGCATCATCCGCGAAAAGCCGCATGGAACTTCCGACACTATCTACTAGGTCATTTATATATATTGTGAAAAGCAATGGTCCCATAACACTCCCCTGTGGCACGCCAGATGTTACTTTAACGTCTGTAGACGTCTCCGCATTGAGAACAACAAGCTGTGTTCTGTTTGCTAAAAACTCTTTAATCCAGCCACACAGCTGGTTTGATTTTCCGTTGGCTCTTACTTTCTTTATCAGGCGACAGTGCGGAACTGTATCGAACGCCTTCCGGAAGTCAAGGAAAATAGCATCTACCTGAGAGCCTGTATCTAATATTTTCTGGGTCTCATGAACAAATAAAGCGAGTTGGGTCTCACACGATCGCTGTTTCCGGAATCATGTTCTACAATTCTACAACAGATCGATGTCAGAGATATAGGCCTATAGTTCTGCGCATCTGCTCGACGACCCTTCTTGAAAACTGGGACTACCTGCGCTCTTTTCCAATCATTTGTAACCTTCTGTTCCTCTAGAGACTTGCGGTACACGGCTGTTAGAAGGGGGGCAAGTTCTTTCGCGTACTCTGTGTAGAATCGAACTGGTATCCCGTCAGGTCCAGGGACTTTCCTCTGTTGAGTGATTTCAGTTGCTTTTCTATTCCTTGCACACTTATTTCAATGTAAGCCACATTTTCGTTCGTACGAGGATTTAGAGAAGGAACTGCAGTGCGGTCTTCCTCTGTGAAACAGCTTTGGAAAAATGTGTTTAGTATTTCACCTTTACGCGTGTCATCCTCTGTTTCAATGTCATCACCATCCCAGTGTCTGGATATGTTGCTTCGATCCACTTTCTGAGTTAACGTAAGACCAGAACTTCCTAGGATTTTCTGTCAAGTCGGTACATCGAATTTTACTTTGGAATTTACTGAACACTTCACCCACAGCACTTTGACATCGTTTAGCTTCTGTTTGTCTGAGAGGTTTTGGCTGCGTTTAACCTTGCAGTGAAGCTCTCTTTGCTTTCACAGTAGTTTCCTATCTTAAAGGTAGCACGGTGCAGGATCACGGCTCAAGAACAGATCCCAGTGGAGTTTTGCCAGAAGACCCTTTTGCCAAACACTATAGGCTTACAGTATTTATAACTTTCAGGAATAATATTGTGACTAACATTTCAAGCTGCTGAATTAAATACACTATGTGATCAAAAGTATCCGCACCCCCCCCCCCCCCCCAAAAAAAACACACGTTTTTCATATTAGGTGCATTTAGCTGCCACCTACTGCCAGGTACTCCATACCAGCGACCTCAGTAGTCATTAGACATCGTGAGAGAGCACTATGGGGCGCTACGCGGGACTCACGGACTTCGAACGTGGTCAGGTGATTAGGTGCACTTGTGTCATACGTCTGTACGCGAGATTTCCGCACTCCTAAACATCTCTAGGTCCACTGATTCCGATGTGATAGTGAAGTGGAAACGTAAAGGAACACGTACAGCACAAAAGCGTACAGACCGACCTGGGCTGTTGACTGACAGAGACAGCCAACAGTTGAAGAGGGTCGTAATGTCTAATAGGCAGACATCTATCCAAACCACTACACAGGAATTCCAAACTGCATCAGGATCCACTGCAAGTACTATCAAAGTTAGGCGGGAGGTCAGAAAAATTGGATTTCACGGTCGAGCGGCTGGTCATAAGTCACACATCACGCCGGTAAATTCCAAACAACGCCTCGCTTGGTGTAAGGAGCGTAAACATTGGACGATTGAACAACGTTGTGTGGAGTCACGAATCACGGTACACAATGTGGCGATCCGATGGCAGAGTGTGGGTATGGGGGATGCCCGGTGAACGTCATCTGCCAGCCTACGTAGTGCCAACAGTAAAATTCAGAGGTGGTGGTGTTACGGTGTGGTCGTGTTTTTCGTGTAGGGGACTTGCATCCCTTGTTGTTTTGCGTGTAACTATCACAGCACAGGCCTACATTGATGTTTTAAGTGTCTTCTTGCTTCCCACTGTTGAAGAGCAATTCGGGGATAGCGATTGCATCTTTCGACACGATCGAGCACCTGTTCATAATGCACGGCCTGTGGCGGAGTGGTTACACGACAATAACATCCCATTAATAGACTGGCCTGCACAGAGTCCTAACCTGAATCCTATAGAACACCTCTGAGATGTTCTGGAACGCCAACTTCGTGCCAGGTCTCACCGACCGACATCGATACCTCTCCTCAGTGCAGCACTCCGTGAAGAATGGGCTTCCATTCCCCAAGAAACCTTCCAGAACCTGACTGAACGAATGCCTGCGAGAATGGAAGCTGTCATCAAGGTTTTAAGGGTGGGCCAACTCCATATTGAATTCCAGCATTACCGATGGCGGCGCCACGAACTTGTAAGTCATTTTCAGCCAGGTGTCCGGATACTTTTGATCACATAGTGTAGCTTTTTACAGTGCCAGTTTCAGTCAAGGTGACCATCTTGAGGTACAAACTTTGAAATTCGTGTGTGGTTGTGAGTACTAAGTCATTATTGCCGGCTAGTAACAGTCCGTTAGCAATATTCCGTACATTCAACACACAAAGGCCCTATATTCATTCCGCTGCACAGTGCCACATTGTATTAAGAAAGAGTGGCATTATCTCCACTTCTGCTGGATTTCTTTTATTGGACACGACTATTTCCTGCCTCTTTGGCCATTTTCAACTGATTTTCTATATGAAAGAAAGTACATTGCAGTAGAGAAATGGGCCACATGCATTAGAATGGCAGCATCTTTAAACTGATATGTTATGTTTGCTTTAATTCACACATATGCTGTCTTGTTAGTTTGACAACTTGACCGGGTGGCAGAAACCTTAGCCGATGAGTTCTTGAAGCATAACGAACTAAAATTTTTTTAAATAATTTAAACAGAGAACAAGCAAAGCCACTTATTACAAACGCATGTAGAAGACACTTTAGGCCTTTTGAACGGTGCAGAAAGGGGCACGCTTCACAAGTAAACAGTATGCACAATAAAAGGAAATTCCCCAGTGATATTGAAATAAATAATTGTATTATCTTCTTAGATATTATTATAAAGAAAGAAAATTCAGTATAAAAACCGGGAATTTTTGGAAACCCAACCATTACAGACACATTAATCAATAACGCATCATGTCACCCAGTAACCCATAAAGAAGCACACCTTCACTCAATTACATGGAGAATGATAAATGTTTAACTTGATGATGACGGGATTAATAAATAAATAGCGATCCCAGAAAGTTTAGCCAAAGTAAATAATTTTGAACCGTAAACAATGAAATAACACAGAGAAAAACTGAAAGTTAAGCAAAAAAGTCAGATGCAAACAAAATTACTGTAGACGGGGAGAAAAGCTAAACAAAAGACTACGAATTGCATCCTACTTTTGGATCAAAGCCGAGAAGCGTAAGTGTAATTCTCATTTTAAAACAAATCTTCGATCGTACAGTACGAGCGAGTAATAACAGAGTAGTTGAACGGAGGGTGGGTAAACCTAATGTGATGACTAGAATCACAAAGGGGTGCCCGCAGGGTTCAGTTTGTGGGACCATCTTTTCGGATCTTTCCACTGACGACCTCCTAACAGAAATGAATGGGACTGTGGGACAGGCTGATGATTTGTTGACAGTGGTATCCAGAAGAGAATTGGAAACCAAAGCCAGTGGAATTCTACACCGCCTGAGCACGAGGTGCCTGTAAAACATGCTTACTGCGGCTCCGGACAAGTTACCCAAACTTTAAGGAAAACTCCAGAGAGATACGATTATAAAACTGCAGCATGCAAATAATCACAGAAAACAGGTAACCAAATACTTTGTGGTACAGACCGACGTTTAACCAACACATACAACAGACAACTGAAAAAGCAGGAAAACTTGCACGCTTCAGCACAATCACTTACCTTGTTTACGAATCGCTGCGAGCGCATGGGCACATGAGTTCTGTCTCACATCGATCACAAACGTTGTTACACCAGGTCAAAGAAGTCTTCTGCGGACACTACTGAGGGCTTTTAACACCACGCCGGTGAAAGCGCAGTGCGTGGTGGTCGTATAATAGCTAAAACAGTGCCAAAAGATTGCGTGGTAGTGTGAGTGGGCAACCAGTCTTGAAGGCCATAGAATTTACTCCTTTTTCCTGACATCCTGGATGGTGGAAAATGCTCCATCCAGGCCCTAGTCGAAGCAGGGTGCACATTTTAACAGGACACAGCCCGTACCCAATGCATCTTCATCGAATGAACCTCGGTCAGCGAGCAGACTGTTGCTTTGGGAAAGCAGGAAGCCCTGAGCATATACTTCTACATTGCACACTACACATGCGTACCCGAAAAACAATTTTCACACAGGAGGACTTATACACCCATAAGGGGCTCAGACAAATGGCAAGATCTAAACAGGGCCGCTGACACTTCATCATGTACATCGTATGCCGAATACCTGGAAACACGAGTGTGCAGATGAAACAGATGGGCAATTAGCCGAGATGAACGTGACCCATGGGAAGTATCCGACACTGAGCAGAAAGAAATCACTGACTCTGACAACGACAGATGAGCTGTGCAGTTTATTTTATTTAGCGTATGGCTATATATGCAGCATTAATACATCAAGTGTTAGACATTAAAATCTTATAACAATCATGAATATAATTTATGTTTATATTGGTCAGTTAAAAGGTTATATCGAGGTTTGAGATCCATTCTAGTGCCGATGGGGATGCCTCCAGGAAGTCGGACCAGTTCCCTGCATATGCTCGCAAGGAGCATTTACCATGGATGTGTTGGATCGTCTGTCTAGGGGCACCGCAGTCGCATTCTGGTGACATCGCTCTTCCCCATTTGTGTAGTGAATCCGCACACCTGCCATGTCCAGTACGTATTCGATTTAATGCGGACCATGTTTTCCGTGTTAGTTCCATTCCAGAGATGTTGCAGTTATAGCTCTCAAACCAGGTCTGTAGTTGGTCATTTGTCTTTTGGTTCCAATCTAGTCTCCATTGTTTCATGTGGTCATAGTTATTATTTTCAAGCTGCTCAGCTGTGCGTATGGGTGGCTTTCTTGATTTCAATCGATAGTGTCGCAGTTGTGAGAATTCTTCTTTAATTGGTAGTTCTGGTTTTGTCTCAATCTTTCTGAATTCGTGCAGTAGGGCCGCTTTTCTACGCAGGTCCGGGGGCAGGATATTACATAGCATCGGTAACCAGTACGTGGGCGTTGATTTAACAGTTCCAGAAATCAACCTCATTGTGTTATTTAATTGCCTGTCAATAAGTTTGGTGTGACAGCTATTAATCCAGACTGGAGCGCAGTACTCAGCCACAGAGAACACTAAGGCGATAGATGAGGTGCGTAATGTTTTTGCGTTAGCTCCCCAAGTAGTACCGCTAAGTTTTTGAATGATGTTATTCCGTGTTCCAATTTTTGCAGTGGTGTTCTCCAGATGTTTTCGGTAAGAAAGAGTGCGATCCAATGTTATACCTAAGTACTTTGGAAACTTATTATGTTTGAGGTTGGTGTTTCCGAGTTTTATGTTAATAATTTCATTTGCCATTTTGTTATTACGATGGAATGTAGATACTTCAGTTTTGTTAGGGTTTGGCTTGAGTCTCCATTTCTTGAAATAATTGTATAGTATTTCAACGTCATTATTAAGGACTTCCTCTGTATTGAAGAGATACTTGTCTCTGGTAGCCAGTGCTATGTCATCCGCATAGCAAAATTTTCTTGTCTTTGTGTTTGGGAGATCTGCTATATAGAGGTTAAACAGAAGAGGGGCCAATACGGAGCCTTGCGGAAGCCCGTTGTTAATAAGTTTTGTTTTGCTTGTCTTTCCGTTTAGGGTGACCTGGAAGGTTCTGTTACTCAGCATATTATGTATTAAGGATGTTAGAATCTGGCAAGGAATCACTCTTAAGAGTTTGTAAATTATTCCATCTCTCCAAACAGTATCATATGCAGATGTTAAGTCTAGAAATACAGCACTTGTTTTCAATTTCTGTTGAAAGCCAGCCTCTATGTAGGATGTTAATGCCAGAACTTGGTCACAGCAACTACGGCCAGGTCTGAAGCCTGCCTGTTCTATAGGTAAGTTCTCCATAATAATGCCGCTAATTCGATTATGGACAAGTCGTTCGAGAAGTTTGTATGTACAGCTAAGAAGTGCTATTGGTCTGTAGCTTAGCGGTTGGTCTGCTGGTTTCCCTGGTTTCAGCAAATCTATTATTCTTGCCTTTTTCAATTCTCTAGGGAGATGGCTTGTAGTCAAAATGTTCGAAAAGAAATTTGCCAGCCATTTGACTACGTTCTTTCCAGCGTAGGTTAGAAATTCTGGATGTATGTTGTCAAAACCTGGGGCTTTGCCCGGTTTCATATCCTTGAGGGCAGTAATGACATCATCCTCAGTGAATGGTCTGGAAAGCTCTGATATATTTGGAGTATTCTTTTTTAGTGTTCTGAGTTCGCGCTTAATCATCCTGGTATGTGGTTTGTCTCTCGGAGCTCTTGACATTTCGACAATGTTATTTGCAATTTTCTATGGTGTTATGGCTGGATTTTTCTGGGCTGGTCTTGTCGTACCTCCGAGTTTACGTAACAAACTCCATGCCTTCCTACTTGATTGAGTGAAATTCATTCTTTCAGTTGCTTCAGTCCATCGTTGTCTTCTTGCGGAATCTAGATTGTGGAGGAGGTCATCAGCTATTTCTTGGTCACCACTACTGGTAAAATCCTCATATAGCAGATGGCATTTTGCATCCCATCCTGGGATGTATTCTTTTCGAAACCCCCTAGGGATGTGTTTTTTAGCTGTGGTAATTATAGCTTTCCTGAAACGATCGTAGCATTTAGGTAGTGATGGTATAAACCGGATGCATTTATCAAGGTCCGCTGAATACTTCTCCCAGTCAGCTTTTTGGAAATTCCATCTAGGTCGAGGGAGGGACCGTATCAGGGGTACAGTGACACCGATGTCTAAAATAACAGGCCTATGCTGGCTGTGTGGGAAATCTGTGGCAACCCTTCTATGTATAGGCACTGGTTTTCCCTCGTTATCGGTAGTTACAAAGCAGAGGTCCGGATTGTAGTCCCTGCGCCAGGCGGCCGAGTGGAATGTGCGCCTCTCCTTGGCATCGAATATAAGATGTAGATTGTTCTCGTCCATTCCACCAGCGCTTCTCCGTGTTCATTATTTTGGGTGTATCGCCACATTTCATGATGGCTATTAAAATCACCGGCATATATCGTTGGGTGTTCATGTGCGGGCCAGATTTGGTTTGGTGGTTTGTAGACATTTATAAGTCTTATGTTGTCTACTTTTATATCAACAACATGGATGTTGTTTTCTGTGCTTGTGGACAGCAGGTGTGCATGTTCAATATCGGATCGTGCATATGTGGCGGTGCCATAGGCGTGATGATGTGTTGCGCCTATTTGTTGGAAGCCTTGAATACTTCCTCTTCTTTGTAAGTCTTCCTGCGAGTCGGTATGTGTTTCCTGAAGGAGTACCACATCGATGCTATTGTCCAATAGAAACTTTGAAAGATATTCAGATTTGGATCGACTAATTCCCTCAATATTTAGCTGGCAGATCCGGGCTGATGGTCCCAATCTTCTAGTCGGATGGTTCCCAAAGGAATCGTTCGTTTGGTCGCTTCGTTGCATGTTTGAATTACCAGGAGATCCCAAAGGATAGTCTGGTAGCCAAGTTTGTAGACTATTTAGCCGCGATATAATCACGTTGCCCGGGGTGCACCACGAGGAAGCTAGTCTACTACGCACCCCAGCTGTGCAGTGGAAGCAAAATTGACCGATTCACAGCTAACAGCTCCTAAATCAGGAGACACCAAGATGAAACGTCTATAAACTATGGCTATCTATAACCGTACCGGGGTGTGCCCTAATGCGCACGTTAAAACTTTAATAGCTATAGTGTAGAAGTAGTACCACTAGATCACTAGACTGTAAATTTTTGAAATAGATTAACCACATACACAGAGCGATAAAAGGAGTGTAGAGAGATGGTTCAAATGGCTCTAAGCACTATGGGACTTAACATCTGTTGTCATCAGTCCCCTAGACTGAGAACTACTTAAACCTAACTAACCTAAGGACATCACACATGTCCATGCCCGAGGCAGGATTCGAGCCTGCGACCGTAGCAGCAGCGCGGTTCCGGCCTGAAGCGCCTAGAGCCGCTCGGCCACCGCGGCCGGCTGCAGAATATCGTTAGTAATTTTCCTGATCATGCCGTTGTAATAGGGGGTGACTTCAACTTGCCAGGTATAAAGTGGGAGTGTCATGTTATCAAAGCTGGTGTTAGAGGCAGACACTCGTGTGACATTGTTCTGGATGTCTTGTCCTAAAACTGCTTTGAGCAGCTAGAGGATGAGCTCGTGAAGGTAATTTCTTAGACCTCCTGGCAACAAACAGACATTAACTTATCGAATCAGTTAGCACAGAGGAAGGTATCAGTAATCATAAGGTTGTGATAACATACGTGACAACGGGCCTGACAAAGAATGTTAACAAAGGTAGGGAGATATTTTTGCTTAGCGAGGATGACAAGATACAAATTTCAGTGTATCTGAGCAGTAAGCACAGTACCTACCGTAAAATATCTAGGAGGAACAATCCAGAGCGACCTCCGTAAGTGGAATGACCACACGACACAAATAGTGGGAAAAGCAGATGCCAGACTCAGATGCATATGAAGTATCTTAAGGAGATGAACTGATCCACCAAGGAAGTGACTTACAAGGTTCTTGATCGACTGATTCTTGAGTATTGTTCATCAACATGGGGTCCTTACTAGGTAGGACTGATAGAAGAGATAGTGAAGATCCAACGAAGAGCGGCACGTTTCGTCACGGGATCGTTTAGCTGGCGAGAGAGAGTTACGGAGATACTAAAGAAATTCCAGTGGTAGACGTTACTAGAGAGGCGTTGTGAGTCACGGAGAGATTTACTATTTAAATTTCGAGAGAGCACTTTCCGTGAAGAGTCGGACAGTGTATTATGTCTCCCCCCCCCCCATCCTACACACGTCTCGCGTAATAACCACGAGAATGAAATTCGAGAAATTCGAGCAAGTACAGAGGCTTACCGATAATCATTCTTCCCACGCGCTATTCGCGTGTGGAACAGGGAAGGGGGCATCAGTTAGTGGTGCCAGACGTACCCTCCGCCACACACCACTCGGTGGCTTGCGGAGTATGACGTAGATGGCGCTGATGTATAACTTCTAATCAAAGGTTCGTACGTGTGCACTTTGACATCGTCGGATCGCTGGCGCCATCACAGGGATGTACTTACAGTCTGAATCTGATAAACAGATTCACTTGCTGGCCGGAGGTACTCGCCATGTCTGATACCACCGCCGTGATCGCCGCCGCTACATTTCTCCGGACACGGATTGCCCCTTTCGGCGCACCATTACGCATTGCTATCGACCAGGGCAAGCAATTCGAATCTTATCTACACGAGGCACTCGCCACCCTGTTAGGTAAGAAATGTTCCCGGACAACTTCTTACCGCCTAGCAGCGAATGCTTCGATCCGTCAGCTCAAAGCGTCTCTTCGGTATCACGAGTCACAGCGTTAAACTGAGACAATACCGATCGTGCTGCTGGTTTAATGGTTTAATGGCTCTGAGCACTATGGGACTCAATTGCTGAGGTCATAAGTCCCCTAGAACTTGGAACTACTTAAACCTAACTAACCTAAGGACAACACACACATCCATGCCCGAGGCAGGATTCGAACCTGCGACCGTAGCGGTCGCGCGGTTCCAGACTGTAGCGCCAGAACCGCTCGGCCACCAGCGGCCGGCGATCGTGCTGCTGGGACTCCGCACAGCCATCGAAGACTGCCTGAACGCAACCGCAGGTGAGCTGCTCAACGGGCAACCCTTTAGACTACCTGGTGAGTTCCTGCGCAGCGTGCCGGACTCTATCGTCGATAGGTGGAACATCGTCTACGAGTTACGCGCACAGATGCGACAACTCCGGCATGTTGCAGCAAGAGAGCAAGTGACTTGTCTCCCATTCGTCTTTGTCGGGCAGAAAACAAGTGTTCATTCGGCACAACACGGTATGTAATCCTCTACAACCACCATACGAAGGGCCTTATACCGTAGTCTGCAGGGAGGATAAAACGCTTAGAGTCGATGTCATGAGAACACCAATAATAGTTTACATTGACCATCTAAACCAGCGTTTAGCGCTGCTGATACTGCAACACACAAATCACCTACATTACCACGTACAGACACGTCTGAACTATTCACTACCCCGCCACTTGCCGCCAACAACCCGCCACGAAGATCGACTACTGCCGCTGACGATTCCACAACAGCCGGTACGCGATCCGGACGTCAGGTCAACTTTAATCGCAGGTGTATTTAATACTTATGGAGGGGGGGGAGATGATGTAGTGGTTGCATAGTGCTTGTGCTGTGTAATACATTAAAGCGGAGTAGAAGTGCCAAGTTGTACACTGAATACATTAGACTCTGTGTTTATTCTTTGTTTTATATATTTATGCCGTTGTTGAATTTTGATGTTTACAGAATATTCTCATATTGCTCTGTGTGAACACGCCAGACAATAAGTGTTACTTCAGACTCAATTTCATATTTGTCGCAACAAACCAAATTGATAAAATAACCGAGAAGAGGTCAACCATGTTTCATATCTCATTAAAATATCCAAATATTTTAAAATATCACTACCGAAATTGGGTTCCGCACTGAAAACAGTATTAGCAATATTATAAGGCACACCACCAATACAACGGACCCATTTGATAGGCTACGTGAGGTATATACAAAATTGGATGTGTCGAGTGTGACGGGTAAACTGATAGAAACTGTCGGATACATCTTAAAGCTCACAGAAAATCTGACAATAACAGCGCTAGCTCCGTTGTACTACATCTGAAAAACAACAACCACGCATCCTAAAGCATTAATGAAAAGCTCCAAATTCTTCATTAGGCTGAGAAATGGAAGCAAATGATTTTGGAAGAGATTGAAATTTACACTTATTTAAAAGGATAACCAGAAAACCTTTCTAAGGAATAAATACATCTACAGAACAAAGTTTCTCGATAACTTCAGTCACACGCTACAAATGACCACCAAAAATCGTATACAATTTAGTCTTACCTCGCCACATATTTTAATATGTTTTATTTCATACTTATTATTTTCTGTCTATTTTTATTTCTAGCTATGTTACTAACTTTCCTCAAATATGCACATAAATACACAGTCACTGTTATTTGTAACTATTAGCCATCGCTCAGCTCTTCATTCTTTGCTCAGTGCCTCCCGTCGCCTCTTGTAGCCGCCTTCCCAGCGACTCAGGTCGTGGTCTGGTGAGAGAGGTGCGCGTTCGAGGCGTCCAGATTTCACTCGGTCTACTGTACGGTCGCCAGCGGGCAGTTTGGGGACGAACCTTGTTGGCCGGCCGGGGTGGCCGAGCTGTTCTAGGCGCTACAATCTGGAACCGTGCTACCGTTACGGTCGCAAGTTCGAATCCCGCCTCGGGCATGGATGTGTGTGATGTCCTTAAGTTAGTTGGGTTTAAGTAGTTCTAAGTTCTAGGGGACTGATGACCTCAGAAGTCTCATACTGCTCAGAGCCATTTGAACCATTTTGAACCTTGTTGTGTTGCGACAAGCTCACACTCACAAGTCCTCGCCATCTGCTCCGCACTCCAGGACCAAGGTGATTTCGTAGCAGGTTTCAGTACGAGTTACGGGTCGCTGCTAACCCCTTTCCAAACGATCCAAATTTATACCTTTACCATCCCAAAAGACAGTGAATGTGACATTCCCTGCCATAGGTTGAGAGCGAAATATGTTCGGCCTGGATGAAGAGCTACGGTGCCATCCCTGGCTCGATCTTTTCGTTTCAGGTTGTTGATAGTGCATCGAAGTTTTATCTCTTGCAACGATACCGTCCAGGAATCCAGTACCTTCGAACTGGAAACGACGAGAGGCGTTGACGCGACGGTCTGTCAGTTCAGCAGTCAGCTGACATGGTAGCCATCTTGCGGACATGTCGCTGAATTACATCGTGGACAATATCGAGCGCTGAACCGACACGGTATCCAAAATGGAGGCTATTTCATTAACAGCAAGACGCCCGTTTTCGTTCGCCAGTACACAGATTGCCTGGCATGGACGCGGAGGGTCTTGCACAGAAGTTGTGCCTCTTTGAAACCTTCTGCACCACTCCTACTCTCGCTACAGGGACACACACGAATAACAGGACTGTGATTTCATGCTGCGATGCCTTTCCACGGGTTCAACAGCTCCCCTATCCAAAGATGTATCACAGACTTTCCCACTGAGACAGCTTCCTTTTCGGTGGTGTACAACAGGCTGACAATTGTTGGTCATTTATCGAAACACAAGTCAAACTCTGCCAACTGCCAAATCGGAATTTTATTCCACCTTTGGGGTTCCCAGTCGAATCACCCTTGTTAAAAGAATTTTATCGGTCGCGATGTAGGACTATTGTGTCTGCTGCACTCGTACAACAGTACGCTAACGAGTGAGTATGAAATTCTGGAACCTCTAATACTTCACGCGGTTTTTCGGTGACGGGAGCATTGTCGAGTCGCACCGGAATCGTTCAGTGCATAACCAACGGGCCTGCGAGTAGATGGATGTCTAGCGCTAGAAGCGTTGATCGGATGGTAAAGATGTGTTTCGTAGTAGCTAAAGAAGAACAAGTCTATTAACATGTCGAGCGCCTATCACTTAATGATCACATACGGTGTATAAAAGTTAATGAGAAAGTATGTTAGCCTTTCTGGTGTGAGTTGAACTCAACTTACGGAATGTATTTAAATTAAAGACCTGTAGGAGATTGTAGTGAGTGATGAAACTGGCATCGACGATAAAATCAAGATCAATTCAGAGGTGACTTTTCCGAAACGACAAGTTATCACTGTAGATTAGACTACAGAAGTTTGAGTGTCCAAGGCGTATTTAGCAACATTTATCATTGCGGATCAATGAATTAAGTTTATATACAGTGTCTGTTCAAAAGCATCTCGAAAAACCCCTATCCAATGCAGAACTGAACACTAGATGTCGCGACAGGCGTATCCGCCATATAAAAGGAGGCGAAGAGTATCAAACTACATCATTAATTACTTTTTTTTTACACACTAACCTACAGAATTTTCTCTAACAAAGACAACTCAAACTTAACCTATTCATTTATTACCCATAGTATACAAGCTGAAGATTAGATGGGTAGATCACGTAACTAATGAGGAGGAATTGAATAGAATAGCGGGGAAGAGGAGTTTGTGGCACAACTTGACAAGAAGGAGGGACCGGTTGGTAGGACATGTTCTGAGGCATCAAGGGATCACCAATTTAGTATTGGAGGGCAGCGTGGAGGGTAAAAATCGTATAGGGAGACCAAGAGATGAATACATTAAGCAGATTCAGAAGGATGTAGGTTGCAGTAGGTACTGGGAGATGAAGAAGCTTGCACAGGATGGAGTAGCATGGAGAGCTGCATCAAACCAGTCTCAGGACTGACGACCACAACAACAACAACAACAATACAAGCCCTACGAAATCTGACAGCTATACATCAACAATGTGACTTTCAATAATTAACACAAAGGAATGGCCCTGAATTGCAAGAAATCCTAACAATAATACAAATCCAAAAAATACGAAATTAAAGAAGTATGAAACTACCTCCAACTGTGTTAATTGCCTAAACTCATTTCAATCACGAATCCCAACAGTGCAAACCCCATTCTTTTTCATAAATCATTTACCTCACAGAAAATCTTCATAACACTAACTACAGCAATTATAGCAAGTGGCAACTACAGCCAGCTAAATAAGAAGATTCTAACTACTATAGACTCTAACTACTAGGAGACATGCGGTTAGTGAAAGAAAGATTTTGTTGAAGAGCAAACAATATATTTAGAAAATGTTACCTTTTCATGTGACATCCAGTTCCAAAAATTATATAGTTGTCAATAATTCCAGTGCCCAAACATTATCAACCAAATATCCATCATTATACATTTCCCTGCGTATTGTCTTATAAACACATCATTTCATCTCACTTTAAAAAGTATGTGCTACCTGCACAGAGTCAGCACTAAGAGTATCATGTCCATACACTTCCCTTCGTTGGACAAATGTATTATACTAGAACTGACATGTGATTACATTTTCACTCAATTTGGGTGCATAGATCCTGAGAAATCAGCGCCCAGAACAACCACCTCTGGCCGTAATAACGACCTTCATACGCCTGGCCATTGAGTCAAACAGAGCTTGGATGGCGTTACAGGTACAGCTGTCCATGCAGTTTCAACACGATACCACAGTTCATCAAGAGTAGGGACTGGGGTATTGTGACGAGCCAGTTGCTCAGCCACCATTGACCAGACGTTTTCAATTGGTGAGAGATCTGGAGAATGTGCTGACCAGGGCAGCAGTCGAACATTTTCTGTATCCACAAAGGCCTGTACAGGACCTGCTACATGCGGTCGTGCACTATCCTGCTGAAATGTAGTTTTTCGCAGCGATCGAATGAAGGGTAGAGCCACGGGTCGTAACACATCTGAAATGTAACGTCCACTTTTCAAAGTGCCGTCAATGCGAACAAGAGGTGACCGAGACGTGTAAACAATGGCACCTCAAACCATCACGCGAGGTGATACGCCAGTATGGCGATGACGAATACACGCTTCCAATGTGCGTTCACGCTTCCAATGTGCGTCCACTGCGATGTCGCCAGACACGGATGCGACCATCATGATGCTGTAAACAGAATCTGGATTCATCCGCAAAAATGACGTTTTGCCATTCGTGCACAATGGTTCGTCGTCGAGTACAGCATCGCAGGCGCTCCTGTCTTTGATGCAGCGTCAAGGGTAACCGCAGCCATGGTCTCCGAGCTGATAGTCCATGCTGTTGCAAATGTCGTCGAACTGTTCGTGCAGACGGTTGTTGTCTTGCAAACGTCCCCATCTGTTGACTCAGGGATGGAGTCGTGGCTGCACGATCCGTTATAGCCATGCGGATGAGATGCCTGTCATCTCGACTGTTAGTGATACGAGGCTGTTGGGATCCAGCACGGCGTTCCGTATTACCCTCCTGAACCCACAGATTCAATATTCTGCTTGGATCTCGACCATCGCTGGCAGCAATGTCGCGATACGATAAACCGCAATCGCGATAGGCTACAATCCGACCTTTATCAAAGTCGGAAACGTGATGGTACGCATTTCTCCTCCATACACGAGGCATCACAACAACGTTTCACCAGGCAACGCCGGTCAACTGCTGTGTCTGTATGAGAAATCGGTTGGAAACAATCCTCATGTCAGCACGTTGTAGGTGCCGCCACAGGCGCCAACCCGAGGCTAACCTTGTGTGAATTCCCTGAAAAGCTAATCATTTGCATATCACAGCATCCTCTTCCTGTCGGTTAAATTTCGCGTATGTAGCACGTCATCTTCGGGGTGTAGCAATTTCAATGGGCAGTAGTGTAGTTTAGTTCATTCCTATCGCATCTATCCTTGCGAACGAAACGTCAACTATGGCAACGATGTCCCTTACCAGGTCTGCAGTGACATGATACGGCACCAAATTTAACTCGCCGTACGAGAAGGAGTGCCAGGGTGTGGGCAGATCCGTGCAGCAACAGTCGCCAGCTTCTCGCGGCACGCGGCGGCGATTATCTGGACAGGGAGCAGGGGTGACAGTTGTGAGGCGGGGTGGGCATCAGGCGGGGCGGCCGCCGGCTCGAGAGGCCGGTAATCGGGGGCGCGTGGCCGCCCAGCCCCAGCCTCGGACAACGCAAACACACGCCGCCACCCTTGACACCAGGGGGCGGCGGCGGAGCTGCTGCCAGCGCGCGAGGCTTTCCACCTCCGGCGGCGACAGCGAACGCGTCCTCACTTACGAAAAAATTAGGTCGAGCTGATTAGCGATGTAACATTTCTGGCTGTCGGAGCAATACGTTTCGTTACAACGCTTCACATCTCACAAGGGAACCTCCCCATCGCACCCCCCTCATATTTAGTTATAAGTTGGCACAGGGATAGGCCTTGAAAAACTGAACACAGATCAATCGAGAAAACAGGAAGAAGCTGTGTGGAACTATGAAAAAAATAAGCAAAATATACAAACTGAGTAGTCCATGCGCAAGGTAGGCAACATCAAGGACAATGTGAGCTTACGAGCGCCGTGGTCCTGTGGTTAGTGTGAGCAGCTGCGGAACGAGATGTCCTTGGTTCAATTCTTCTCCCGAGTGAAGAGTTTAATTTTTTATATTCAGACAATTATCAGAGTTCAGGCACTAACACATAATCAACTTCGCTCTCCAAAATTCCAGGACATGTTCAGATTTGCTTTGACATATGCAGGGTTTGACGGTCTACACACGGAAACATTTGAAAACGTAAAAAAGATATGTTTTGACAGAGCACAGCGAAAACTGTGCGACTGTGAAACTGTTGCATTCATTTGTTGCAGTTTATGTGACAAACTCTTATGTTTTCATCACCTTTTTGGGAGTGATTATCACATCCACAAGAAAACCTAAATCTGGCAAGGTAGAAGCATCTTTTTACCCATTCGCCAGGTGTGCAAGTTAGGTGGGTCGACAACATATTCTTGTCATGTGACGCACATGCCGTCACCAGAGTCGTATAGAATATATCAGACGTGTTTTCCAGTGGAGGAATCGGTTGACCTATAGCCTTGCGATCAAATGTTTTCGGTTCCTATTGGAGAGGCACGTCCTTTCGTCTACTAATCGCACGGTTTTGCGGTGCGGTCGCAAAACACAGACACTAAACTTATTACAGTGAACAGAGACGTCAATGAATGAACGGACAGATCGTAACTTTCCGAAAATAAAGAAAGTAAAATTTTCACTCGAGGGAAGACTCGAACCAAGGACCTCTCGTGCCGCAGCTGCTGACTCTAACCACGGGACCACGGCGCTCCTCACTTGACATCGTCCTTGATGTTGTCTGTCTTACGCATGGACTACTCAGTTTGTACATTTCGCTTATTTTTTCATAGTTCCACACAACTTCTTCCTGTTTTCTCAATTGATCTGTGTTCAGTTTTTCAAGGCCTATCCACTGTGTCAATTTATAACTAAATCTGAGCGGGGTGCGATAGGGAGGTTCCCTTGTCAGTAGCGCTAAGTCACTTAGTGGACTGAGGTACGAACAACAAACGTTACCGTAAGAACACCTATCGAGAGAAAGTGCATCGTGTGAACAGTCTCGTAACGTGATTGGCTGTTATGGTGGAAGATGGATGGATTACCCCGGAACCGGCCTGCCAAAACGGACATTTTCCACCCATTAATTATTAGTACAGTGTAATTAAGATTTCATTTCCGATAGTAAGTAAAACTTCCCCACGTCAAGCTGTGACCACACAGTTAAAATTTCACTTTGCTATCAAATTTTCAAGAGTATCTGAATAACGAGACAGAGTTGCATTTCTTCGTATGTTGTCGACTGTGCGACGTACGACCGTCCAGCGGAACAGTTCGCATAAGATAGTCATAGGACTTAGGTTCAAATGGCTCTGAGCACTATGCGACTTAACTTCTGAGGTCATCAGTCACCTAGAACTTAGAACTAATTAAACCTAACTAACCTAAGGACATCAAACACATCCATGCCCGAGGCAGGATTCGAACCTGCCACCGTAGCGGTCGCTCGGCTCCGGACTGTAGCGCCTAGAACCGCACGGCCACTCCGGCCGGCAGAGGACTTAGGGAAGCAGTTCTGTCTCAGTGGAGAGGACGAACTAGTCAAGTCCCAAGTGAGCGCCGAACACTCGTTCAGGAGAGACCTTGTATTGAAGGATTTCACTGTGCGTCCCAAGTCGCGACTCCTCAAGCAACCCAGAGAGGAATTCAGCTAACGGTGTATAACTCAGATTGTGAAATACTAATAATACTTTCTATCTTTCCTGAATATAAAGACGATTAATGATTTAACGACGCGTGAATCTTCTAGACCAATATTTTTTGTTACCCAATCAGTTTTCGGATTTATGTGGTGAAACGTGGAAAATAAAAAGTCGACGGCACCCCATAAGACTTGTGGGTTTTAACTGCAGTAGCATTGGGACCTGTCCAGTTTATAAGCAGCTGTGCTAAAATGTTCAAAATGTTCAAATGTGTGTGAAATCTTATGCGACTTAACTGCTAAGGTCATCAGTCCCTAAGCTTACACACTACTTAACCTAAACTATCCTAAGAACAAACACACACACCCATGCCCGAGGGAAGACTCGAACCTCCGCCGGGACCAGCCGCACAGTCCATGACTGCAGCGCCCCAGACCGCTCGGCTAATCTCAAGCAGCAACAGCATTCGGCTCGCCACCCTACACGCCAGGTCTCTGCTGTGGCGAAAACATCACCTGAGGACGCCAGGATGGTGGACATTTTCAGAATTCCAGTCTTCCGTGACACAGCTAACCGCCTGATGCGTTCTGCTGCTCCAGTACCACGTGGAGACAGTCACGTGGTAACACACACGGGAGGGAACCACCAGCGCACGACTGACTCACGTCACATTCGGTAGCCACGGCACTGCGTGCTAATCACACGCACGTCTGTAGCGGAGAGTCGCCGTAGAGCGCTAGCTCAGTTGGAGGAAGGAAACCGAGCGGTCGTGGCCTCTTCAGGAAAACATCCCAGTATTCGCCTGCTGTGATTCACGGAAGGCGCGAGGGTCGTAAGCGCAGCGACGTCGACCTGCTGTTTGAACCCCCCCAATCCCGGGTACGAGTCTAGTGCTGCATATCGCCAACTTCGTAATATTCGGTTTTAAACGCTTATCATTTTCTTTACAATAACGCTCCTGTAGGAATAAACATCCTGCGGACAATGGAACTTACTTCACTTTCTTTTCCAACAACCAATTTTTAATCGGCATTTTACCAATTAAAATGCTATACCGTCGCTCATTTCAGTGCTTAAAAAACACTTGCTTATAATTCGCCGCATATGTCGTAAACTGATTTCACTATTCATAATCAAAAAACCGTGAATGAAAATGAAGAAACCTATTCCCGGGTTCGATTCCCGGCGGGGTCAGGGATTTTCTCTGCCTCGTGATGACTGGGTGTTGTGTGATGTCCTTAGGTTAGTTAGGTTTAAGTAGTTCTAAGTTCTAGGGGACTGATGACCATAGATGTTAAGTCCCATAGTGCTCAGAGCCATTGTTTGAAGAAACCTAAATAACGCTCAAAGATAAATTTCTACATTATGTATACAAACGTACAAAGGAAGAAGTGACAGGATGATAGTACGTTGGTTAAGGCATCGAAGAATAACTTCCACAGTAGTAGATAGAGCTGTGACGGATAAAAACTGCCCGGAAAGGTAGAGACTGCAATGTAGCTAACAAATAATTAAGGATGTAGGGTCCAGCTGCTACTCTTGCGTTAAGACGTTGGTACAAGACGAAAAAAGTGGCGAACTCAGAAAAAGTATAGTAGTTTCCACAAATTAGGTTGAAACGAAAAAAAAAAGTTTATCTTATGAGACAATGAAGAAGCGTAAGAACAATTCTGAGTAAAGTGTTCGGAGTATTCAAAAAGAGTAATGAACACAGAAAGAGAAATAATACAGGTCTGTAGATGTACGGTTATCCAGAAATTATGAGCATGAGAAAACAAATGCTCATATTTTATGGTCCTCTAGCACTAGTTACAATTTATTTATCGATTGATCATTTTTGAAATGGCATGACATCTTTCTTTCTTTCTTTCACTTGCGCCTTTGTCCCACACTGTTCGCAGGGTCGGCGTGGTTACAACGGATTTGGCGAGGTTAATGTGAAGGGGTGGCCGGATGCCCTTCCTGCCGCCACCCCATACCCCCAGGACGAAATCAGAGTACCCCATCTGTCTGCGTCTAGTGTAAGCCATGAAATAGTGCGGAAGTGTTACAAATGTCTGTGTGTCGTGTAACTGAGGCGGGATGTGGGGACCAGCCCGGTATTCACCTAGCGGGATGTGGAAAACCGCCTAAAAACCACATCTAGGCTAGCCGACGCACCAGCCCACGTCGTTAATTCGCCGGGCGGATTCGTTCATGGGCCGGCGCGTCTTCCCGAGTCCAGGAAGCAGCGCATTAGCGCTCTCGGCTAACCTGTCGGCTAATGGCATGACATATGTCTCCTTAATTCAAAGAGTTGGTATAACTGAAGCTTAACTAATTTATTTATACAGTCCAACCATGAGTCAGAAGTCTTCTTAGCTCTTTTGCCTATAGGCCTATGTATTCGTAAATAATATTATAACACTAAAACTAGTGTCGCATACTCATTTATACCTTATAACTGATAGGCTTTGCACACACGAAAGCCACCTAAACGTTCGGCTCAGAACAGGACCATCAGGGAACTGCTCCCTTTCCTCACGCTGTCCCAGTGATATGTCACACCTCCCGTGTAATGAATTCAGAAACTCAACACTGTAACATCAGCGGGGTTAAAGTTATCGCACACAGAACTGGACGCAAGATTTTTCATCTATTGTTAGATCATTTGTGTCACGAAAGCATATTAAGAAATTCTAGGGAGTTTTCATTGTTAATTTGCGTTATAATTTTATTAGCACCTGTTCAGTATTATTTGAATAATCATTGACTGTGCAGTATACATGATGTCGTCCTTTTTAAACAAGTGTATTTATAACAGATAAGGCAGCTTCTTTACTCGCACTGGCAATTTTATTGAATAATTTTATTTCCTAGTAGACAACGCAGTTCGAGGTTGGCGTTTTTGCTTGGTTGTTTAATTAACTTAAATTTTGTTATGTGGTAATTAAGAGAGATATCTCTATTGCTTGTTATGTGGTAACGAGAGAGATATCTTTTAATAATTTTTAATGTCTTTCGTATTATTGAAAACTGATTTGTAGGTACTTAAACACTGAAATTGCCGTCACAAAACTAATTGATGCATATCATAAACAACGCTCTTTCTGAGGCGCTACCCTGTGAGAGTCTCATATTAATGTATTTTGTATTTGTCCTATGTCCATGCTGCCACCAGCCTGCGCCCGTGGCGCGCTGCACGTTTCGAACCGCCGTTCACCTCGATGACGGTGTTTGTGGAAACGACCAGCGACCTAGTGTAGCAAGAATGTGATACACCCAAACAGCCCACACGTTTCCACTGATCGACGGTCGTATCCCGATGGTCTCGTGTTCATTGTAATCGCAACTGGCGACATCGTTGGGCCAGCATGTGAACACGTAGAGGTGGTCAACTGCAAAGCTCCATGTTCAACAACGTACGATGAACCGTGTGCTTAGAAACAGGTGCGTGCACCAGCTTTGTACTCTTTCGGCCGAGATGCCAGGTCACCATCTAACTTACTTTACAGAGCAGACGGGCCTCCGAACCCCACGTTCTGGGAAGAGTCGTCCGTCCGACCAGTTAGCGCCCAGTTGTAGTTTCACTGTCCCCCTTCCTCTTTCCGTAGATGCTCACGACAGTAGCACGCGAACATTCGACCAGCTTCGCCGTCTTCGAGATACTCGTTCACAGGATCTGCCTATTAATAATCTGCTCTTTGTCAAAGTCGCTTGTCTCAGTGGATTTCCCCATCTGCAGCCCATATCTTCACATAGGTGATTCCCCGTCCACGTCTGCTACTTTTGTTACCGCGTCACGTGCCTGCAGCGCCAGTAGGTGGCATCCAACGTCGAAGTGGACGGTGGTTATAATTTTTTAGTTGCAAAAGTTAAGCACGAGCTATATAATGTAACAGAACGCATTAAGTACTCAGTGGAAATCCACGAAAGTACAGGAGCGTGTTGCTACAGGTCTCCCAGTCGAGCACAGAAAGTTATACGTCACATGGCGTGACGTCTGTATGAATATAGCGCCAAATGGAGCTGGCACTGCAACACGAGCCAGTGTGTGTCAATCATCGACCAACTACGGTGCACTCTGGTGGTGTTTTTGATCGCAACATGACCAGGAGACAACAGTCACATGGGGAAGAAGCATCGGGACACTGGAACAGCGACGAGCTGTATGGAGTGTAGCACGTGACCTGGGTATTTCGTAAAACATGCACCACAAGTATTTTGGAAAATGAAAGTTCTATTGATGTGCGATTGTCATAGTGGTTCGGTTGACAGCGCTTCGTATTGTTAGCCAACAAACAGATTGTAATTATACTCAGAAAGTGTATTTTTTCGTGCAGACATACACGTTTTGTACAAGGAAAGTGCCTATTGACATTTGTTGTTGTTGTTGTCTTCAGTCCAGAGATTGGTGTGATGCAGCTCTCCATGCTATTCTATCCTGTGTAAGCCTCTTCCTCTCTGAACAACTACTGCAACCTACATCCTTCTGAATCGTGTATTCATCTTTTGGTCTCCCTCTACGATTTTTACTCTCCACGTTTCCCTCCAATACTAAATTGGTAATCCCTTGATGCCTCAGAACGTGTCCTACCAACAGATCCCTTCTTCTAGTCAAGTTGTGCTACAAACTCCTCCCCTTTTCTATTCAATACTTCCTCATTAGTTACGTGACCTACCCATCTAATCCTTAGCATTATTCTGTAGCACCACATTTCGAAAGCTTCTATTCTCTTCTTGTCCAAACTATTTATCGTCCATATAAATACTTTCAGAAAGGACTTCCTGATACTTAAATCTATACTGGATTTTAACAGATTTCTAGTCTCCAGAAACGCTTTCCTTGCCCTAGCCAGTTTGCATTTTACATCCTCTCTACTTCGACCTCATCAGTTATTTTGTTCCCCAAATAGCAAAACTCATTTACTACTTTAAGTGTCTCACTTCCCAATCTAATTCCCTCAGCATCACCTGATTTAATTCGATTCTCATGATAACGACGCCCTCCCGAGTAGTCCCCGCCCGTAGATCCGAATGGGGGACTACTTTACCTCCGGAATATTTTACCCAAGAGGACGCCATCATCATGTAACCATACAGTAAAGCTGCACGCCCTCGGGAAAAATTACGGCTGTAGTTTCCCTTTGGTTTCAGCCGTTCGGAGTACCAGCACAGCAATGCCGTTTTGGTTGGTGTTACAAGGGCAAATCAGTCAATCATCCAGACTGTTGCCCCTGCAACTACTGAAAAGGCTGCTGCCCCTCTTCAGGAACCACACGTTTGTCTGGACTCTCAACAGATACCCCTCCGTTGCGGTTGCACCTACCGTACGACTATCTGTATTCCCACCAACGGCAAGGTCCATGGTTCATGACATTAACAGACAAAAAGTAGGGTAAATTAGATTGTCAGTGGTGTTTGTTGCAGGATTCTAGTGCGAGTAGTTACGAGGTGTCGTATTTTGAAAAGTTCCCACACCGACATTTGTTCGACACTTGTGGCAGCACATATTAAAGGCAACCCAAGTGCGTCACTAGTTGCCGGCATTCTTACTAGTAACGAGACAATTGACCATCACAGGTTGTGTTCAGAATGACTACTGGCAGTGTCAATACACGCTTCCAGTCTGGTATGGAACGACTGCTGCACACGTGCTAGCATTGAGGCTGCAATAATATGTAGTTGCATATCATCGGGTGTAGTTGATCAGACATTGTAGACAGGAGTCTCCCAGCTTTCCCCACAGCAAAAAGTCTATAGGCGACGAATTCCGGAACGGACCGGTCGATGTATAGGTCCTCTGTGTCCGATCCAACGGAAGGGAAAAAACGCGTGGAGGCACGCTGTAGCACCTTGTACACTATGACCTGGACAGCCATCATGTTGGCACCACAGGTTCCTCCTAGTCTGCAGAGGAACGTCTTCTAGGGTCCGTGGAAGATGGTCTGTTAGGAGGATGCGATACTTGCGCGCGTTCAGTGTTCCGTCTATGAGACTCCGATCAGTGTCCTGATGGTTTACTATCCCACACCGCACTTTCCATGGAGGCTGACGTTCCACCTGACGAAGCCAAGGGGTGCTGTCAACAGACCAACAGGGCATGTTTCTACGGTTTATCTGCCATGTTTGGTAAATGTGGCTTCATCACTAAACAAGATACATGATGCATCTGGAGTATACTGTCTTAATGTCCATGTACAAAAGCTAACACGATTCTCACAACCGTTTCCATGCAGATCTTTATGAAGATAGATGTGATAGAGATGGAACCTATGTGGCTGCAGAATGTATAGGACACTTGCCTAACTCATGCCACTTTCTCGTGCGACTGCACGGGAGCTAACGAGCGGATCAACTGCAGCAGCAGCAAGAACATTAGTTCCCCATCTGCTGTCGTCACTTGTTTCCTTCTGTTCCGCTGTCTAGGTGTTACACTACCACTTTCACGAAACTAGCTGAAGATGTTGATAAATAATTGCCAAGATGGTTGATGTCCATAGGGCTATCTTGCCGCATACACTGCCCAAGAACGAACTGCATTCTTCCTACATTCTCCACACACCATAAGCATGTCGGCTTTTCCTGCATTGATAAATCCCGTTTCCCACTGATGACCTACTGCTTGGACTGTTACACACTGGCTAGCATGTCAAATGCACTCAATGAACACATAAGCACACTGTAAACAAATATTACAACATCGTACCTAGCAACAACGCGGGTTCAATGGCACAAACAAGTGTTGGAGTGGGACATTTCGTGAAGTACTGGCAGTAGAATCCTGCAACAAACACCACTGGCATTCTAATTTACCCTACTTTTAGTCTGATAATATCAGTAGGCATTGTTCCATTAAAAATTTATGTTTGCACAAAAAATACACTGTCTTAATGTTATTATAATCTGTTTACTGGCTAACAATACGAGCCCCTGACTACCAAACCATTCTGTGAAAACAGCACATCAGTGGCCCTTTCCATTTCCACGATATTCACGGTGCAAGTTTTAGGTGATTCACCGTGTATATATTACACCTGTCACATAGTCTTCCTCGTCTGCAGCACCAAATACCTCGTTTGTAGCGTGGCTAATTCAACACTTCTAATTGTTTGGGATTCCATGCGTGCTTCACAGGATATCGGAAGGTTGAATTCAGACAGCTGAGTGATTTGCAATTCATAATTGATTCCGCAGTGTAAAGCAAGGAGCATAGTTAATTTGTGCATATTATGCGGGGCCTTTCTTTCGAAGAAGAACAATTCTTACTTATTGTTGACACCCTTGAAAGTTTCCTATGTCGAAGGTCTCATTTATTACATTAGTTAAGGAAAGTTACATGCTGCCTAAACTTTCTCTTAGTACAGAGATGGACGCTTCATCTATTCCTGCTGACTTCCTACTCTTTCACTTTTGTGTCACTTTCATGGCTTCATACAGTGCCGAGTAACAAAATTAATTATACTTGCTGCATAGGTTTTTCAGCAGTTACATCTGGTTTTTGAAACGTTTGTTGGACTTTGTATGCAAAACAGAGAAAATACTCATTAGCACAATTTGCTAGTTACTATGGAACATTTGCTGATTTATCTTGTCGTTTATATGCAACTACTAATTAACACAAGGATCAACAAGGAACACATTGAAAGTAACTACGAGTTTTTTTCTTTTCTCTGAATCCTGTATAAAAAGGTTCCAGGTCGCATCAGCTCCCTTTTACAAGTACTTTAATAATGGTGATAAAAATTTGTCACTGTGACTATTTTATAGAATTAAAATTGTTTAAATGACTGCTGAGATTTCTAATACCTTTCACTGCCTAGTGATGACTGGGTGTTGCGTGCTGTCCTGAGGTTAGTTAGGTTTAAGTAGTTCTAAGTTCTAGGGGACTGATGACCATAGATGTTAAGTCCCATAGTGCTCAGAGCCATTTGAACCATTTTTAGCCATTTCTAATACCCACACTTTTTCACTTGTTTGAATCTGACACGGATGCTTCTGAAAATTGCTCAACATTACATAGCGATTAGAAAATTCTGCACCTATGTTGGTTTCGTTATACCACGGCTTCCATCTTTTGACTTACTGTCCTTAAAAAACTTTTGACTTCCGAATTTTGGAAAAAAATTTCTGCAGGCCTGGAGTTAAGTGTGCTTTTCAAGTCGACCAAATACCTTTCTTACGCGTCAGTGGCAATCCATGAGGTCGACATATTTTACAAATACACCGCGGTGTTCTCCCTTTGTGTTTATAGCAACAGACTAAAGGTTTAGTGTCCATTCTTGGACTATCGATCAACTGGGACATTCCGAAATAGTCAGTGGTCCACAATGAATGAATGTATTTTCATTCCGCAACGAAGTGTGTGCTGATTTGAAAGTACCTGGCAGATTAAAACTGTGTGCCGGGCTTGTATTCCAACCTGGGCCTCTGCCTCTAGCGTGCAAGTGCTCTACCGACTTTTCTTTCCGTTTTGTTCGTCACTTTCCTCGCCGTCTGATCTGGTCGGACGTCACAGGACAGCGCTTCATGTTCATTATTGAATATTTCACTCAGCCGTTTTATTATTATTAAGGCCGCTACGGTCGCAGGTTCGAATCCTGCCTCGGGCATGGATGTGTGTGATGTCCTTAGGTTAGTTAGGTTTAAGTAGTTCTAAGTTCTCAGCAGTTGAGTCCCATAGTGCTCAGAGCCATTTGAACCATTGTATCATTATTATTACGGCGGCAGCCAGCCCTCTCACCGACACGGCGCCAGCGAACCTACTGATCTACCCAACGACGATTCACGACCGTCCTCGCAGCTTTACTTCCACCAGTACCTCACCTCCTCACGATTTTTATGAGGCTACTGCTTATTTCATCTACGATATTTCTGTTTACGTTTACATTTGAAACCAGATTATTTTATCTTTGGGGTTGATGGTCCAGTAATCATCACACATTTCTCCTAGACTAATGGGATTCCTATGTATCCCCTATCATTTCCCATACAAGGACGACCCAGCTCTTAACAGGATGTGGCAGCAGCGTACATTTTTACACAGTGAGAGAACCAGGTTATTCAAAAGTAGGCTTTTACAGGACTCCTCCCCTGATGACGTAAGTGGTCGGTTATGCTGTCTACGAACACTGTTTTATTATATGCAGTAAAGTAAAAGTGAGAGTAACTCGCATGATGCTACTTTTCAGAGGACGGCAGTGCAGTCCTTTACTTTAGGAGTGGCTGCCCATGTCACTAGTTTTCCTTTCTGTTTCACGTATTCCCAGAACTAGTATTATTCTGAAATCTTTCTTATGGATTACATCAGGACTTATATAGTGCAGCTCCACTCACTGTTGCTCGCATAGCTGCAGAAAATTCTCGACTCTTAATCTTGAACAGCTATGCGTCTTTCAGAATATGAATATACGAAATCAAGTGAGACAGTGTTTAATCAAAGAGTAATGTGACGCCCAGTGACTGTAAACCGGGATTTTGATTCACCTCAACTACCATTCAAGTTATTTTAACAGTACTGTCTAAAAAAAAGAAAAAAAAAGTGAGAAGACTACAGGACTTTGAAATGAAACTAAACAAGAAAAATTACAATACAGGGGATAACATTGAAGCTTGGAACACTCTTCAGTCCTGTAATAGAAGTGTAATATATTTTCTTATATCATTTTTAAATGACGACATCACTTTTAATGTCCTGCGGTCCTTTTCTGAAACCATAAAAAATGGTTCAAATGGCACTGAGCACTATGGGACTTAACTTCTGAGGTCATCAGTCCCCTAGAACTTAGAACTACTTAACCCTAACTAAACCTAAGGACATCACACACATCCATGCCCAAGGCAGGATTCGAACCTGCGACCGTAGCGGTCGTGCGGTTCCAATCTGTAGGGCCTAGAACCGCTCGGCCACTTCGGCCGGCTAGTGTGATAGTGTGGGGAGTCATGAGTGAGACTGGGGGAGAGTGAGTGCCGTTCTAGCTCCGATTGCTTTTTACCTCGTTAGTCGCATTTCCTCCGTTTGAACCACATTCATTTCCACAATTTTCGTATTGGCGCTGACAACCTCGTCGTTGACCACCCCTAAAACACACAACTGCCCTCACACACACACACACACACACACACACACACACACACACACACACACACACACACACACACACACATACATACGAGGCCTGTTCAGAAAGTAAGCTCCGATTGATTGCCAAATTGAAACCACAGTGAACATCAGAAATGTTTTACTTGTAACAATTAGCTACACCTTTCAGCTACTTCTCTACGTAGTCGCCATTCTGACTTAGACTTTTGTCATAGCGTTGTACCAACTTTTCAATAGCCTCATCATAGAAGGCAGCCGCCAGTGCTTTCCGCCAATTCTCCACGCTGTCCTACACCTCGTTGTCTGTGTCAAAATGTTGTCTTCAAAGACAGCGGTTCATGTGACCAGAGATGAAACTCAGGGGGAGACAATTGCGGACTGTATTGTGGGTAATCTCACATTTCCATTTGAAAACGATGCAGGAGCATCGTCATTGCCCCTGCAGAATGCGGCTGAGCATTGTCTTGAAGAAGAAACAGCACGACAGTTATGTAATGTTAGCTGCATAGCTTCAGGCGAAATTTCTCACCAGGCCCTCGTACTTGGCGGCAGACACTATTTTCTAGACATCTTTACGCACTCACTGCGAGCTCAGAAATGAGAAGAGCGACGTGATGCTAACTGGGGTTATACTAGAGACACTACCCAACACATCTGTGCAAAGCTTTATCGGATTTTCATAGTCGTTTCCATTTCGCGACCGATCGGAGCTTACTTTCTGAACGCCCCTCGTACATACATCACGCGCGCACGCATTTCCATGCTCTCACATGTCTTTTTGTTTCAATGTACAAGACTGCGCACGACCGATTAAGTATGTCTCCACATTTTATGTAATTAATTCTAAAAATATATAGCATTTTACTCACCATATAACTCTATACCTGAAGAATTAACACTATCCTCAAAATGACTTTGATTGCAGCACTTAAATGTGCGGAACGCAAAATTCAAATGTATTTACAAATGCTGCACAAAACACAACCTCATGTCTATCAACAACACAGACTGTAGAAAACAGAGGAAACTGTTTATGGCGGTCTCTAGTGCGCACTCCACATAATTCTGAAATCAGCCACTAGCCTGAAGTGGCGACGAAGAAACATCGCGATTCTTGTACTTCTGTTTCTGATTCTTATTTAGATCTTATTCGCTGGGACACCACTTTCGCCTTTCGCCACGGACTTTTGAAGAACTTTATAACTGTAAGAATTTGAGGGAAACAGCATTTGATTCTCAGTCCCACAGTAGGTGCAACGTCATGAGAAGTCCCACTGAAAATCTATTTTTTATGGCGTTGTAGATGAATGTGGAGACTTGGACACGACGATACACATAGGATGATAAGAATTTGAGGGAAACAGCACTTTATTCTCAGTCCCACAGTAAGTGCAATGTCGTGCAAAGTCCCACTGAAAATCTATTTTTTATGACGCTGTAGATGAATGTGGAGACGTGGACACGACGATGCACATATGATGTCTCGTTATACGTTTCCCACGCATTTTCCAAACGGCGTACGCTTTCTGTTATTGCTTTCACAGGAAAAATAGGAATGTGGCGGACCACGAATGGAGCTAAGAGGAAGAGTGACTTATATTGTATATCCTGGACATTACTTGTGAAATCCTTTACCTCGCAGAAAACACTGTGCATAAAGACAATCATCTAATCAACACGATTCCCTAAGATACATCGAGAGTTACTACTAACAGTCTGTCCTAACATCAGAACATGAACTTCGTGGAAGTAAAAGTGGAGTGTGCGAACGCCAGGAAAACGAAATAACTTTGTGTCTCATAACACACGAGCATTCGTACCAGAGGAAACTTAGGGAAAATTTGTACAACGTATTGATATCAGCATGCACTGCGATCGCATGTTGAAGTTCCAAGGGAAGGATAGCCAAGTCCACTGCATTTGATAAACGGCAATAATTTTAATAAAAGGTAATCTATTGGAGCATTCCCAGCCACACGGGTATTCTTGCTGCTTAGGGAGTTGAGTGTGATGCACTTAGGTGAGCCTGCTATGGATGGACAAATCAGGTGAGGCTGTAAAATATGGAATAAATTAGGTAAAATGTGATACTCACACATTTGGATATAGATATGAATATTCTTCTATTCAGTGACTGGAGAATTATTGGATTAACTAACGCCGTCGAGGGAAAAACTTTATTCAGCACTCACATGTTGGTTGGTACGACACAGACGTACAAGTTCAACTTGGATAGTCACCTACGAGTTACAATCGCAATTAGAACGATCAAAATAGAAAAATTATAGGTACATTAATTCATTGATGGCAATCAATCAACTACATGATTAGAACGGTACACACTTCAAACTCGGTGCAGCGTTCTCAGACATAGTTCATGAAAACAAGGGAAATTTATTCACATTGATGTGTGTGAAATCTTATGGGACTTAGCTGCTAAGGTCATCCGTCCCTAAGCTTACACACTACTTAACCTAAATTATCCTAAGGACAAACACACACACACCCAAGCCCGAGGGAGGACTCGAACCTCCGCCGGAACCAGCAGCACAGTCCGTGACTGCAGCGCCATTAGACCGTTCGGATAATCCCGCGCGGCATTTATTCACATTGTCTTATTCTCTTAGCACATTGTGTAATCCTACCCTCCCACACATCACCATTAAATTTCTCTGTCTCTGCAAAAGTTTTGAAAGCTTCGTGAGACGTAGGATATACAAAAGCAAAACTTTTCACTTATCTTCATTTTCATTTCTTGTTGTTGCGTCTAGAGGTACATTCTTGCGGCTGAAATTTTGATTTAGCATTGTGGGCTCTTGTTGATCTGAATAATGTTTGAAGATTTGCCTGTTTTACTATGGAATTTTATTTTTTGTCACATTTTTCAATATCACATGGTCTTTACGATTTCCACTTAATATTCCAGATTAGATTGTTAGTGTTGATCGTAAAAAAATACATCTGTCTCCATCAGAGGGATATCCACTACTATTTACATTCTGCGTTACTCACAATATTCCAGAGAGTTTACAAAGCAAAAGAGTTTACAACCGTTCTTGACAAAAGAAGAATCTTCCAATTATATTATTATTTTATAAATGAGACTAGAAATAAATTTAATAATTCGTATTAGATTTTGCAATTAATAATATGAATTTTAAGTATGCCAGATATTTCGTAACTTCAAATATTTCTAAAAGAAGAATAATTTTAACCACACATACAGAGTGTAATAAATTAATTATGCCGCGCGGCCTGAGGGGTCTTGTCACGGTCCCCCCTCCGTCGAAGGTTTGAGTCCTCCTTCGGGCATGGGTGTGTGTATCGTCCTTAGTGCAAGCTAGTTTAAGTTAGATTAAGTAGTGTGTAAGCTTAGGGACTGATGAATGGTTTAAATGGCTTTGAGCACTATGGGACTTCACATCTGAGGTCACGTCCCCTAGAACTTAGAACTACTTAAACCTAAGTAACCTAAGGATATCACACACATCCATGCCCGAGGCACGATTCGAACCTGCGACAATAGCAGTTTGGTCCCATGCGAATTTGCAATTTCCACAAAATCAAATGAAACTCTTTCAGTGAAACAGTCAAGAATGTTCACCTATACCAAATTCGGAATTAATCCTGCTATCGGCTATTTCTATAGAAAAAGAAATAGAAAAAAAAACGTTATGTTTTCTAATGGGTGTCTCATTACAAGCGCGATTATGCATTAATCAAGTAGTAACCAGGGAAAAACAACTGCTGAATCTTCAGCGTCGCCGACCGGTGTGGCCGAGCGGTTCTAGGCGCTACAGTCCTGCCTCGGGCATGGATGTGTGTGATGTCCTTAGGTTAGTTAGGTTTAAGTAGTTCTAAGTTCTAGGGGACTGATGACCTCAGATGTTAAGTCCCATAGTGCTCAGAGGCATTTGAACCATTTTTTCTTCAGCGTCAGACCTAGCACAGAGGATTAAGATGTAAGACCACATTAAAATGACAAACTGCTTAGAAGTTGGACCAGAAACTCGAAATCATTTTGCGCCCTGTTGACACGTATCATACGACCAGTTTTTCCTACCGCTTTTGTTGCTGAGAACACTATACGCCGCACCAGGACAGGCGTGTGTCTACGAATAATTCACCCGAACGTGAGTGAACCATTCTGTGTAGGCCAACTTGCCGCAGTGTGTTTGCTATCACGTTGTTATATCGCAGACGGGTGGTTATCGAACCCGACAGCAGGCGGCAGTGAGTGCGCCGGTTCGGCGACAGCAGGCTCTGGCAGCGCGAAGCTGGTGAGGCGGCCGCGCGGTGTGCGGTGAGCTGCGCCAACAGGTGAGGCAATTTCAGGGTCCAGGGCGGCCGAGCGGCGGCGCTAAGCCGAGGGCCGGAGGGCCGTGATCTGGCGGGGAGCGGAGGGCGCGGGAAAGGGAAAGGGAAGGGCGAGGCGCGCAAAACTCCTCCCACGTCTTCCGCCGCCGTCCTTCTACCCCGCCATCGCTGCTGCACCTTCCCTCCCCACCTCTCCCCCCCCTCACGTCGTCCAACTCTGCCGGCAGCCGGTCTTTGTGCGCCGCCGCTGCTGCCGCCGCGGAGATCAAAAAGTGGTCACGAGGTGAAGCGAGGCGGCCTCGCTCCCCCCCCCCCCCCCCACTTTCCACCCTACCAGTGGCCGCCCTTTGACGGAGGATTTCTCATCCTTTTTTGTGTGTGTGTGTGCGTCGCGCCCCCGCTGTCGCAGGCTCGTACTGCGGCGCCTTCAACAGCTGACATGCAAATTAAAAAACTTTGGCCCGGGCCCCGGAGGCGGGCCAGATTAGCCGCGGCTTACACCGCGCCACACCACACCCGCCTCTGTGCCGACTTAATCGCGCTTTACGCGGAAATTTCCGCGGCGGCGGCGGCGGCGTACAGACGGGTCGCGACAACTTCGGGCGCCCGTCCCTCGTCTTCTGAATGCGACTCTTGGGCCGCTTTTCGTTTTTCCTCCCGCGAACGCTACGGAAAATCTCGTACTGCTGCGCTGTTACGCCCTCTTCCCTCGCCACGAGCAGGCGCCGAGTGTGTGAGCGGAAGGAAAAACGCCCATTGAAAGGCACAAAGGCGGAGTTCCGCGAAATATACAATCAAACGGAACGTCCGCCGAGCCCAGCGCGTCCCGCAGCCTTTACCGACGTAGAATGAAAAGCTCTTTGGATTTCGGTGTACGGGACCATGAATTTGCGAACGAGATCGCTACTCGGCAGCTGTGGCCAAACGTGGCCTCAGCTCGGCGGCTCTTAGTGGCCCTCTACAGCAACTCACACGTTACTGCTATTTCTAATTAGTACTTCATCCAAAGAGATTCTGGTCGTATGTGAAGTATGTTAGCGGCAAGAAACAATCAGTGCCTTCTCTGCGCGATAACAATGGAGACGCTATCGAAGACAGTGCTGCCAAAGCAGATTTACTAAACACAGCCTTCCGAAATACCTTCACAAAAGAAGACGAGGTAAATATTCCAGAATTCCAATCGAGAACAACTGCCAACATGAGTAACGTAGAAGTAAATATCCTCGGAGCAGTGAAGCAACTTAAATCACTTAATAAAAGCAAGTCTTCTGCTCCAAACTGTATACCAATTAGGTTCCTTTCGGAGTATGCTGATGCCTTACCTCCATACTTAACACTCATATACAACCGTTCGCTCAACGAAAGATCCGTACCCGAAGACTGGAAAGTTGCACAGGTCACACCAATATTCAAGAAAGGTAGTAGGAGTAATCCACTAAATTACAGGCCCATATCATTAACGTCGATATGCAGCAGGATTTTAGAACATTTATTGTGTTCGAACAGTATTAATTACCTCGAAGGAAACGGTCTATTGACACACAGTCAACATCGGTTTAGAAAACATCGTTCCTGTGAAACACAACTAGCTCTTTACTCACATGAAGTGCTGAGTGATATTGACAAGGGATATCAGATCGATTCCGTATTTCTGGATTCCCGGAAGGCTTTTGATACTGTACCACACAAGCGGCTCGTAGTAAAATTACGTGCTTATGGAATATCGTCTCAGTTATGTGACTGGATTTGTGATTTCCTGTCACAGTTCGTAGTAATTGACGGAAATTCATCGAGTAAAACAGAAGTGATTTCAGGCGTTCCCCGAGGTAGTGTTATAGGCCCTGTTCCTTACCTACATAAACCATTTGGGAGACAATCTGAGCAGCCGTCTTCGGTTGTTTGCAGATGACGCTGTCGTTTGTCGACTAATAAAGTCATTAGAACATCAAAAGAAACTGCAAAACGATTTAGAAAAGATATCTGAATGATGCGAAAAGTGGCAGTTGACCCTAAATAACGAAAAGTGTGACGTCATCCGCATGAGTGCTAAAAGTAACTCGTTAAACTTCGGTTACACGATAAATCAGTCTAATCTAAAAGCCGTAAATTCAACTAAATACCTAGGTATTACAATTACGAACAACTTAAATTGGATGGAACACATAGAAAATGATGTGGCGAAGGCTAATCAAAGACTGCGTTTTATTGGGAGGACACTTAGAAAATGTAACAGTCCTACTAAGGAGACTGCCTACACTACGCTTGTCTGTCCTCTTTTAGAATACTGCTGCGCAGTGTGGGATCCTTACCAGACAGGAATGACAGAGTACATCGAAAAAGTTCAAAGAAAGGCAGCACGTTTTGTATTATAGCGAAATATGGGAGAGAGTGTCTCAGAAATGATACATGATTTGGGCTGGACATCATTAAAAGAAAGGCGTTTTTCGTTGCGACGGAATCTTCTCACGAAATTCCAATCACCAACTTTCTCCTCCGAATGCGAAAATATTTTGTTGACACCGACCTACATATTGCGGAACGATCACCACGTTAAAATAAGGGAAATCAGAGCTCTTACGGAAATATACAGATGTTCATTCTTTCCGCGCGCTATACGAGATTGCAATTATAGAGAATTATGAAGGTGGTTCGATGAACCCTCTGCCAGGCACTTGAATGTGATTTGCAGAGTATCCATGTAGATGTAGATGTAGATAAAGGATTATATATTGTTGCGCCGACAGCAAAAGTTTCTAGCGGTTTCCTCATTACTGCAACAATATTTTGCTACGACCTTCTTTTACGTTAGTCACTCTTCATTCGTTAACTGCACCCTATTCTCCTAAATACGGCTTCAATCTTTGTGACTATTGACTACCTATGATCAAAATAACACTAAAGACAACTGCATAACATACTTATCACGTAGTCAGGGTTGCCACAAGTTTCCCCAAGTGAAATTCCCTGATATTTCCCTGATTTCCAGACAAGTTTTAACATTTTTCCCTGACAAAATTTTGAGATGTCCGGGGTAAGTTAAGACGTAAGTTGACAATCTGTCTTTGCAGCTAAGGTACAAGAAACAATAGTGCAAGCTAGGAAATACCTAAAAAAAAAAAAAAAAAAAAAAAAAAAAAAAAAAAAAAAAAAAACTTGCAAGCAGATTCCCGACCCATTACACAACTTCCTGACAACCCAGATGAATTCTCATACCGTTCTCCAGGCCATTTCTTATTGGTGAACCCTTAACAACTATCCCAGAGCCAGCCTTGCTTTCAGAGCCATCGTCCAGGTTGTCAAGATGGCAGCTAATCCAGCAGCGCAAGGAGCACATCTAGAGACGGTGGTCAAGGGATTACCTATCACATCTACAACAGAGAACTAAGCGGTCATCAACAAAGGACAATCTAGAGCCAGGTACATTGGTTCTACTGAAGGAAGACAATTTGCTACCCCTCGTGTGGCGGTCTGGGGTCATTGTTGGTACACATCCTGGTCCTGATGGTATGGAACAAGTTTTTTCAGTGGGCACACCAACGGGAACTTGTAATCGACCACTGTCGAAGATCTGTGTTGTTCCACGGGAAACATAGACTCTAGTGCACATCACTATCAAATACTGAAGTGTTTCTTCTGCTTATAGTGGACAATTCTTCAATCATTTTGCTTCCTTGTTTGTTTGTGTAATTTGTGCTGCATGTGATTATTTGTATTTAGTGTAATTTATATAAATTAGGTGCGCGGAATGTTCTGTATTGGTGCAAGGTGCCACAAGGGTGCAGCAGCGACCGGACGCTCGCTGCACGTAAGGATTTTTTCTTGCCGCCCGTCCACACAATGCACGGCCAAACTGGCCGGGACAAAGGGAGACGGGCCGTGACCGCCAAGCAGCGCGCACGCTTCTGTCGCTGAGTTTCTCAATGTGGTCTACAAATACAGTTCACTTTTACCATTCACGTATGTACTTAATTTTTACCGCCCTCAGATGTTAAGTCCCATAGTGCTCAGAGCCATTTGAAACATTTTTTACTGCCCTTCCTTTGCAACGAGTGATATGCATTCGTTTGGACTGTGGAAGGAGCGAGGCAGCACATAATTTACCTCGCGTTTTGCGGCTGCCTACAGATAGCGTTTCCTGTTGTGAGCAAAAATCTTAAGTACTAACATCAACATCTGTTGTAATGAAATATTTGTGGATGGAGAAAGCAACTGATGTTATTTTATTTCAAAAAAACCAAACAGATTTGGCAACAAAAATTCGCACTGCCTTGTAGTCGCAAGACAGATTTCAGAAATAACCTCAGAAAAAGTAGGCCTCTTGAAAGAAGTGCATAAGGTGGGGAAGAATTGTGTAAACCAACGCCGCGCGGGATTAGCCGAGCGGTTTAAGGCGCTGCAGTCATGTACTGTGCTGCTGATCCCGGCGGAGGTTCGAGTCCTGCCTCGGGCGTGGATGTGTGTGTTTGTCCTTAGGTTAATTTACATTAAGTAGTGTGTAAGCTTAGGGACTGATGACCTTAGGAGTTAGGTCCCATAAGATTTCACACACATTTGAACATTTTGTAAACCAACACTATATGTGACTACCACTAAAATGTTCATTCTACTATGTTCGTTATTGTCGTTTATTACCCACTGTGTTATATCCATTATTTTATAGGTATTGTGTGATTTTTCTTTCAAGAAATTCATGAGTACATAGCTCACAAACTGCTAGCGGCTGCCACAATTTTCTTCTTCTTATCGTCCATACTTTCTAATATATAAACTATTTTTGAAGTTTGGAAATTTGTGGTAAAGTCTTATGGGACCAAACTGCTGAAGTCATCGGCCCTTAAGCTTATGCACTACTTATTCTAACATAAATTAACTTACGCCAAGGACAACACACACACCCATGACTGAGGGAAGACTCGAACCTCCGACAGGGCAGCCGCATGGACCGTGACAAGGCGCCTGAGACCATGCGGCTACCCCGCACGGCTATGTTTGAAGTGCCAAAATCTAGGATAAATAAAATGTCTATAAAATGCCGCACTGTACAATGTACTTGCAGTGAGACTATCGCAATTCCTGAAATCCATCAAGCATGGTTTGTGGCCTGCTGATGAACAATGCAGCCCTGAGTCTGTGGCTGAACCACGAAAATCTGCCGCATTACGGCCCACACAGACAGACCTGGCCTGCGGGCAGATCGGTGACACTAGATCTGATGGGCATGGCCTACACATTAGTGGGAAATGATGGGCTTGAGATCGGCAGAGCCAATCCATTGCAGATACCCGCTGTAGCGGCAATACCGTTTGGGATAGGAAAAGTCAGATTTGGTGCAATGTTTCTAAGTGCGCAAGTTACAGCCAGGTGCGGCCCGTTTACAACGAGTTACGCTCACGAGCTGTTCAGGCCACAGGGGCGTAGAACCGCCTGAAAAAGAACACGCAGCGGTTTGCATGTCGCAAGTCACAGGCAGAAGGGGCCCACTGGACAACCCAAGTGTTATTATTACATGACGCGGAGTGGCGTGTTTAGCAAAACAGAGGCGCACAGCCGCATATAAATAGATGCCGGTTCACTAACAAAGTATTCAATTGTGACAGCTCACCTCACCTGGATGGCGGGGCATCTCACACCACCGGCTACACACAGCAGCAGATGGGGCGCCAGCGTCCCAGTCCACGGTGGGTTGCTGGTTCGACCCTCTGAGGCCAACGCGGGGTCGCAGCCAGCCAGTGGCAGGTCACGCCACAGTTCGCTACCGCGGGCAGAATTGTTGGCTCCCACCACACGCCGGAGGCATTCTGAGGCGAGGGCCGCAGATTCGGACATCAGATCGCAGGCTCTTGTTGTCGCCCACAATCTGAAGTAAGACGGCGAAGAAGTGTGCAGCAGGCCGCTTGCAGCTCCTGGCGAGCGGCGCTGAAGTGGCAGGGGCGAAGACCGCTGAGTCGGCTGCCGGCGCAACCTGACGCCGTGGCCGTACAAGACTGACCAACAGCAGTGTGTGCACGGTTCGCTGTGGCAGCCATTCTACGCCAAGACAGCACACAGCAAAGTGGTGTCCTCAGCATTGCGGCACCCGGTGACGCAGACTGAGAGGAATGGGGGAACTGTAGCTGGAAATAATAAATCACTTGGAAACTCAGACGAGTCTTAATACGGTGCCTTCTTCATCTTCCCGCTACATTTGGTGTTGCTGTTGCACTCGGTGTCAGAAGTTTCCACTACAAGGCAGAAACAGCATCCTGTTTTGGCCCATTGCGGACATCCACTCGTGTGACCAACCATTCATGAGCCACAAACAGCGTGTTGATGAACTGAGACCACAGTGACCAATCCTTGCAAGAGATAACTTGTTCAAATACTCTGAGAATGAATACTACACTCCTGGAAATGGAAAAAAGAACACATTGACACCGGTGTGTCAGACCCACCATACTTGCTCCGGACACTGCGAGAGGGCTGTACAAGCAATGATCACACGCACGGCACAGCGGACACACCAGGAACCGCGGTGTTGGCCGTCGAATGGCGCTAGCTGCGCAGCATTTGTGCACCGCCGCCGTCAGTGTCAGCCAGTTTGCCGTGGCATACGGAGCTCCATCGCAGTCTTTAACACTGGTAGCATGCCGCGACAGCGTGGACGTGAACCGTATGTGCAGTTGACGGACTTTGAGCGAGGGCGTATAGTGGGCATGCGGGAGGCCGGGTGGACGTACCGCCGAATTGCTCAACACGTGGGGCGTGAGGTCTCCACAGTACATCGATGTTGTCGCCAGTGGTCGGCGGAAGGTGCACGTGCCCGTCGACCTGGGACCGGACCGCAGCGAGGCACGGATGCACGCCAAGACCGTAGGATCCTACGCAGTGCCGTAGGGGACCGCACCGCCACTTCCCGGCAAATTAGGGACACTGTTGCTCCTGGGGTATCGGCGAGGACCATTCGCAACCGTCTCCATGAAGCTGGGCTACGGTCCCGCACACCGTTAGGCCGTCTTCCGCTCACGCCCCAACATCGTGCAGCCCGCCTCCAGTGGTGTCGCGACACGCGTGAATGGAGGGACGAATGGAGACGTGTCGTCTTCAGCGATGAGAGTCGCTTCTGCCTTGGTGCCAATGATGGTCGTATGCGTGTTTGGCGCCGTGCAGGTGAGCGCCACAATCAGGACTGCATACGACCGAGGCACACAGGGCCAACACCCGGCATCATGGTGTGGGGAGCGATCTCCTACACTGGCCGTACACCACTGGTGATCGTCGAGGGGACACTGAATAGTGCACGGTACATCCAAACCGTCATCGAACCCATCGTTCTACCATTCCTAGACCGGCAAGGGAACTTTCTGTTCCAACAGGACAATGCATGTCCGCATGTATCCCGTGCCACCCAACGTGCTCTAGAAGGTGTAAGTCAACTACCCTGGCCAGCAAGATCTCCGGATCTGTCCCCCATTGAGCATGTTTGGGACTGATGAAGCCCCGTCTCACGCGGTCTGCACGTCCAGCACGAACGCTGGTCCAACTGAGGCGCCAGGTGGAAATGGCATGGCAAGCCGTTCCACAGGACTACATCCAGCATCTCTACGATCGTCTCCATGGGAGAATAGCAGCCTGCATTGCTGCGAAAGGTGGATATACACTGTACTAGTGCCGACATTGTGCATGCTCTGTTGCCTGTGTCTATGTGCCTGTGGTTCTGTCAGTGTGATCATGTGATGTATCTGACCCCAGGAATGTGTCAATAAAGTTTCCCCTTCCTGGGACAATGAATTCACGGTGTTCTTATTTCAATTTCCAGGAGTGTAATTAGGATAGGTAGCAACTCACTATACAGATGATTGCTGGGCCAGAGACAGGCATGTAGCAAAGACAATCACACTCTCGCAACTAAATTTTCGGCCGTAGCTTTTGTCACACACACACACACACACACACACACACACACACACACACACACACACACACACACATTGACACAATCACTCAGAGAAAACTCATGCACACATGACCGCCACTCTGCCCGCTGCATGTACAGTCTCTGAGAATCAGATGCAAACAGACCAGTCCTCACGCCTGCCTACCTCTCGTCGGCAGCTGCTAGGCTAGCTGCAAGAAGTGGTGGCAGCACTGTCTGCAATCTGAGGGGAGTGGTAGGACGGGCAGAAGCAGTAGCAATGAGGCAGCAGGGAAGCGGCGCACGTACTCAGTTGCACCCAGCCACCGCTCGTGCATGACACCTCAGCAAACAAACCATTTCATCTACTGAGACAAAAATGAGATTTTGCCAGTGTTTTTCTTTTTTCAAATTTCCCTGATATTTCCCGTTTGAAATTCCCTGAATATTCCCTGATGTGCCTGACTTCCAGAATCTAAGGCAACACTAGTAGTATTGCCTCGCATATGGAAGAGCTGGGGCGGGGGGGGGGGGGGGGGGGGGGGGGGGGGTTGATGGTCCATACAAAATTTTCCCTTGATTTTTACTCCCTTGTCTCCTAGAGAGTGCAGTTCTGGAGAGTATTCCAAAGGTCTTTACCAAGATCCCGCCTGACAAAGCAAGAGTTTGCAAATACCTCCAAAATCATACTTCAAAAACGTCCATTCCAAATGATAACCAATCCAAAACCGAGCCAAATAACTTTTGTAGTCACATCACTGATTAGGAGAGTTAATCTTTACTAACATGGATGAAAAAGCCACCCTCCATGTTAATGTACGATCTTTTCGCCGTCTACATTGCATTGTCGTCAGGTGCCGAAAGCGCTTTTCAGAGTCCCTCTCATTATAAATACCCTGTAAAAATTATGTTATTGTTTACATATCGAAGAGTGACGAATGCTGTTACCTACGAACGACAAGCACAGTTTTAATTACCACTTACAAAAAGTTCTCCGTTAATGCAGAGACAGAGATCCTGATGAAGACCAGCTTCTCACAGTTGATGCGGTAGTGGAAAACAGGAAATTTTGTCTCGAATAAGTTTTCGCTCGTGAGGAGGTCTGCCGAATCGAATATTGCAGGTGTGTCAGAACAAACCAGATTTGTTTAGCCGCCTAATCACTGTGAACTATTGCGAGGTGCTGGGGTGGAGAAGAGTTTGTACCTCTTTAATTCAGACGAATTTTGCATGAGAACGAGACATACACTCGACGCCCTCCTTATCTACCAGCTAATTAATTATGAGCACAACGGTAACGGAAGGAAATGATGGTGGACCCTGCTAGTTGGTAAAATAAGGAGTGCAAATTCACAATAATTTAATAAAAATCGTAATCTACTCAAAAAAAGAGAACTTTATCATAATAAACAACAGGAAATGGGATTCTCCCTATATCTACGAAATGATACGCGGATTAAATATTACAATGAGATTTATTATATATAAGAACATAAATGCACATGATTGTCGACACACACAGTAGGTTAAAGGATAGGGTATACTGAAATATTATGAGAATAACAGTTGGCTCGAGAACAAGGTGCTCCTACTCTCTGTGATGAAATAGATTGACGATAATGACTGGAGGTCCTAATGAATCAAATATTAATCTCCCGACTATATAGCAGGATCGCAATAAGTAGTGAGAGCTCAAATGGGATCACATGGAGAAACGAGCAAGGTGGACTTGTAGCAAAGCGAGCGTGCGTGCTGCTGAGGGATTCAGTATAAAATTGCTAAGGTCCTACAATGCTGGAGCTGCAAAATACTGTACCAGTACTGAAATCTGCGGCACGTCGTCGGTAGGCAGCGTCCTGATGATGTAGGCGCCGACTTCTGCCGTGCAGCAACTCTGTGTCAACCCGTGGACGTGAAGGCTGTCTGAGAATTCAAAGTTCATCCGAAAACGAGCGACCAAGTCGCAAGACCATCCGACTCTGAGGAAGATCAGATCCCAAAACCCACTTCTGTGATGCGATGCAAGCAGCGAAGCCAGCATTGCTCAACTCCCTACTCTCCTCGGAAACCGTGAATCAGCATTGAGTGCCGATTCCAAAATTCTCCCACACTGTCTCGGAACATCATTCGCGCCAATAGCGACCGTTCCGTCTAATTTTGAGCAGGGTTTTATGACGTCCACTAGCCTCAGTTTATGTTGACCAATCATGCCTCTGCTATTCAGCTGAGGGCACTGAACTTGCCATTTGACCGGCTACAAAAACAACCTGCCTAGACCACCGGCCATCTGGCCGCAGATGGTCTCACCCAGCAGGGCACAGTCAGTAACGCCGGCAATGCATATCCTCCTATTTCCATCTATTGTAATGAATTTTTGTCCTTATTTTGTTACCTGAAGATATGACATTTTTATGTCTTTATATATTGTAATTGTTTTACTATATATATATATATATATATATATATATATATATATATATATATATATATATATATATATACATTTATGTCGATGTATAATTGGTTTGTTTTGTTAATACTATTTGTATTTTTACGCTGGGTCTGGCCTAGGGAAAACTATGCTATCGAACGATTACATCGATAGGTCGTGTGGAGAACCAAAGTGTTTAGGATCTTCGGTAGTGTTAACTCTGCCGCGTGGAGCGCGGCCAGAGCAGAGTCTGGCTGGTGTAGGGCGGTGAAGCAGGTGTGTTGGGTGACGCTCCCGCGAGTTGCCACGCTTTCGGGGATTGTCGGCATGTAATTGCGCTCGGCTTGCTATGTTACTTTCTGGCACGGTGTCGCGGACGGGAAACATTAGCAGTCACACATCAAGAGCCCGTTTCGCCTGGCGACCGTGTCGAGAAGAAGGCGCGCCAACATCCAGCTTCTGCAACAGCGACGGCCGACAATGAGTGACTGTCGACACCTCCCCGATCGACGACTTGAAACCTTCAATCAACCAACAAGGAAGACTGGAAGCACGTAAAGTTTTGAACTGTATGGCACACCTCAGATTTCCATTTGCCTCACAAAATTACAGCAACTTAGCATGAACCTTTGTTGCTCATTGTCCCAATTGCATTACCAAGCAGAGTCCCTTCCTTTTCTGAAATGAACTCGAGTGTCGTTGAAATTCAAACGCCAGCATTAAAGTAATATCATTCGATTTCACTGCTTTAATTTCAAAGTTCAGTTAAAGTATTCACAGCTGGCTACAATATTTAGATTGCACAAGCACAAATTAAGAGTGCGAGTTTTGTTACCATATTTTAGCTTACCTGTGACTGCAGCTCAGCTTGGTACGTACTAAATTTTTCTATTGTTAATTGTTCAGAATCATTTAATTCAAGTTCAAAGTTAAATCTCCTATTTCTAAATTAAGTAAATTCAAGTACCTTTTGAAATGATTGTTGAGGTAGCCCAAGACTAACCTTATTTTATTGAATTTCGTAGTGCTTCAGAAACAAAGTTCACTATTAATTTCAGTCACTAAATTAACTTTCAATTTTCCGGTTTTATTAATTCTTTTGCTAAATTAAGTCAGAGTGTAGCGAAAATTGTTACTTCTGACAAACATTCAGTTGCCACGCTTTTAGTGCTAATTATATGTACAATAACCTTTCTTTTTCAGTTATTATATTAGTTGTCCATAGGACTGGCGACCGTAATTTTCCCCAAATCTCAAATATCTAATTAACGCCAGTTAATTGTTAACGTAACGACCGCACATTTACTTTCTTTATTAACTTTACGCCTTTTCAAAATTAATTTCCACCAGTTTCATTTGCATTTTCCTTTCATTTAGATGTAACCCTTTCCTCCCCCTTTACCGACAGATTAACTTCGGTGACGATTGCTTTTCCCAAATTTCCATTAGGTACACGCGGTTTAATTTTTACTGTCATTAAGATGGACAAGTGAGGGGGAGGTTACAAGTCCACAAGTATTCTCAGAATCAAGAGGACAATGCAGTCAGTAGGTGCCAGGAGTCTTCGTTCCGGACGAGCCGGAACAGTAAACACATAAACTGCGGCGACACTTAGACGTCTCACAGATCGTTTCGCCCTGCATACAATAGGTGAAACTCGACCGACATTTGTCACTCCGCCAGGCACTTGAGCCTATTGTACGAACCCTTCAGAGTTCAGGGAAGTGCAGCCCCCAACCGGAAGTGCCGTGTGCCGCATCCTAAGATGCTTGTCTCGCACATGCCATCCAAGGAAGTAACCCAACATGTTTAGCAATCAAGTGAAAAGTATTTTTTGAGCTCTCTGTACAAATACTCTCATTACAATAACCTTTTTCGCTCTGTTACTACCGTGCAATGATATAGAACATTAATAAAATTGATGAAAATGAGAGGAGACATGCAAAAGAGGGCTTGGAACCTCTCACCGTCACTATCGCCTAGAGACAAAGCAGCAAAGCGAGCACTGCGAGCGTGTAGCTTCAGCACCAGCCGTCGGCAGACAAGGTGACGCTCTGTACTTGGACCGTCGCGGTACGCTGCTGACATCACATTATACGCTTCTACAACGACAGCCGTGGTGGCAGCAGCCCAGCAGCCCAAACCAGGCCGCAGTCTGCTCGGCTTCCGCAACCGGTGCTTCCCCGTGAGTGACGTCAAGCCGACTCCCGCCACACGAACGACCGACCTGCCGATTACGCCGAATGCCCGACATTTGCCACGCCAGACATTTGCCACACTTGCCCCTTCGCCAGGTAGATTGAGTAGAGACCCTCAGCTAAGGGACGCCCTTCCCCGTACTTCTTCTGTCTGCTTTCAAAGCGCCGTCTCCACACCTTACTCGAACCAACCAGTACGTAAGGGACCTTCTTCTTCGACATCTTGGCCAAATACAGAGCTTCTTTTCCGAAATCGAAATATTTATAACTTTTGGGAAACGAAAGCAATACCGACGATTATGTCAGTTGTAAGGTGTCAGGCAAATCCAACACCTTCCATGAAAACCCTGACATGATAAGCAAATCCAGTAGTATGTCACATAGCTCCGAATAAATCGTGACATTAAATTAACCAAAGTAATACGAGTAACGAGTGAGCAAATGGAATACCACAGACTAACACAAGAATGCCTAAATGCATGTCATACCTTCCCACCGTCAAACAGACGCAGTTCCGAGGGAAGAAACGAGAACAGAAGCCGAGAGCAGAACCGTGTTAAGCTAGAAGGCCCTACGATAAGGGACGGACACCCACGTGTCCAGCTAACCACCAGGACCACCCCTCAGCCCATGTTAAAAGATAGAGCCCTCCAGAAGAACAGTATAGATCTTACGATAACACTAAAAGGGCCACACCAGCTGCAAGTTTTAGCGTGAGACTTTTTCGCGTCTCTGTTACGTTGCAAACTTTAAAAACATTGCCCCACCACGAAAAGTATAACGTTTGTCATTGGATAGACAGAATTTTTGTAGGCGGAGCTTAAGGTTAACATTGAGACCCTAATTGGTCAGATGAAAACACAGCCAGATAGTTTTTTTTTTAAACCAACTTCGGTAAATTGTAGTAAGGAGACGTTAGGAGAGTTGCTTCCGGGATGGCGAGCTGTATGGAGCTGCCCCGGCCGCCGCCCCCTGACGAACACCGACAAGGTAATGAACGCACGCGATGCCGCATCTCTGAGCGCATAAGGCTTCACTCAAAACTGCAGAAGTCTCATCTGTTACATCCACTTTTTACGTAATACTAGTGTCGATCGTCAATTGAAGCTCATGGTATTCACATTTGCTACATAAGTTAAAATCTGAAACGCGATGATTTTTCTATTATGTAATTATTGAGAAGCCACATCAGCCACTGTAATTTACGACAAGTTAGATAAGTAATTAAAGATAATTGAGGGTCACTGTAGACCATTTTGATAGTTTTCTCTTTTGTGAAACTTAATTTAAACCTAGATTATAGATGTGATATGGCATAGGTTATCCTTCGATCCATTGTAGAACTTGGAAACCAATTCAGGGAATATTCGTTCACATTTTTGTTGAACGCAGTTGGTTTTCATCATCCTGTATTAAAACATTTCCTTTTATCAATAGTGCAATTTATAAACAATGTTTTGTGAGTAGAATAAAATTTCCAGTGGTAAACTTAACTGCTTTTTCGACGTTATTTTACCAGCTAACTAAAAATAGGAAAGCCTTGAACCTCTTCCACTAAATTTAGTTAGTATTAAGATTCTTTTTCAGGGAGTGCAGTGGAGCTGAAGCTGAAATCATTAAGTATTTGGTTATATCATTGCTAGTCTCACTGAACTCTTCTGAACTCTACATGTCATGTGTGGTCTGGCGTCTCCTTACCAGCAACTGGTCCCAGGTTCAAACTAGTCAATTCCCTAAAACACACGCTCAGAGCATCGTTGCGCGAAAGTGGTAGGGAGACACGACATAGAACCGCAGAAACCATGCAGAATGTTAGACAGTATGCAATTAGTTCAGCCAAGTATAAATATAGATCCCTCTGTCTGTACGGTACCTTCCTTTCACGCTTACCGATTGCGATAGAAACAGTCCATCGCCATGGGAGCAACAAGAAAGGAATGTTGTAAAGAGAAAGCGAATGTACGCTAATCGTTTCTTTTTGATCACTGCATTTGTGCCTACTTTAATTACTACAGCTGCATGCCCACAAGACAATAAGGAAAGAAGAAATGGGTATGTGAATGTTTGAAAAGAAGAACGACATACTCCATATTAACTTACTCTCTAAAATCCGATATCTTTTGCGGGACAATGTTCAAAACACGACTAAAAATACGTTCATTAAACAGAGATAAGAACATCTATGATTGACATGTCATCTAAAGTCGACGTATAATATTAAAACGTTAGAAATAAGGAAATGAAGTAATACATTGTTTAACTCTGGTATTTACAGGGTCACAGATAAGGCGTCTAAGGTTTTGGAGGGAAAAGCCGTAATTGTAATTCTCTGCGCTAAAACAGAAACAGGAACCACTACTTAAGGAAAAATAATGTAATGTGTGTTTCAGCTCACAAGCGACATTGAAGCAGATAGTTCCTGTGACTTAGTATGGGCAGAGGTTATATTCGACAACCGGAATAAATTAATAACTGGCTCCTTTTACCGACCCCCGGTCTCACACGAAACAGTTGCTGAACAGTTCAAAGAACCCGAGTCTCATAACAAAAAGGTACGCTACTCATACAATTATAGTTGGCAGTGATTTCAATCTACCTTCCGTCTGTTGACAAAAATACATTTTCAGACCCTATTGTAGATAGAAAACAACTTCCGTAATCGTTCTAAAGGCTTTTTTAAAATTATTTTTAACAATTAGTTCACGAGGCCATTCAAATTGTAAATCGTTACGGAAACACACTTGACGTCTTAGCCACAAATAATGCTGAGCATCACGACGGATACAAGGATTAGTGAACACACAGTCGAGCGAGGCTCAATTTCGTAACAAAGAAAGTCACCAAAACTAAACGCGAAATACATCTATTTATAAAAGCAGCTAAAAATTCGGTTGACGTCTTTCTAAGAGACAGTCTCCAATCCTTCCAAACTACGTAAGTGAAGACCATATGTGGCTTAAGTTCAAAGAAATAGTACAACACCACTCGAGAGATTCATACCAAATAAATTAATAAGAGACGGAACTGATCCCCCATGGTACACAAAACACAATAGAAAGCTGCTGCAGGAACACCGAAAAAGGCACGTATAATTTAGACGAACGAAAAATCTCCAAGACTAGCGAAGTTTTACTGAGGCTCGAAATTTGGTGCGGATTTCAATGCGAGATGCATTTAATAGTTTCCATAACGAAAGTCTCTCTAGAAATGTGGCGGAAAATCCAAAGAGATTCAGGCCCTATGTTAAGTAAACCAGCGGAAAGGTTCAGTAAGTATCTTTACTGTGCGACAGCGATGAGGAGCAGGTAAAATCGTGGCAAACGTCCGGCGTGGCACACCGATTACGCCACACCGGGCCGTCGACCCCGCTCCAGCTGCATGGAAGCGGCCTCGACACACGGAGCCTTCTGCAACAGTCAGCCCGTGGAAAGGGACACAGGGGCGCCAGCCCGCTGCAAGCACCGCCACCCTTGCTGCCTTCAGCCGCCTACCACCATCACGCCGTGGCAGCCGGGCCGCCGCTACTGTCACGGAAAACGCCTGCGTCGCCACCCCCATACCAGTGTGCTGGCGTCCGAGACTCACCTGCCCTCGCCTGCACTCAGTCTGTTTCAGATGTGCTGATCCGTGCCTGTTCGTGTTCGTCAATAACGTTTTCTATCAACGCCTTGGCTGCCTTCTTCGCCCAGTTGTGATATTTCTGGCTGTGGCCGCCAGTATTTTATTTTGCCAGAAGCTCGCCTTGATACCGCTCGTACGGGTGAAGTAGCATATGATGCAAAAGTAGGGTGAGGTACAAGCGGCAGATGGTACAGTATGTACAAGTCCCCTGGGAGAGTCCGCCAATTGTACTGAACTTGCTTCTGATTGGTCGGCACGTTCGGGTGCCAGTAAATTTAAATTGTCAGTATTTTCTGTTTAACATCAGGTAATCATTTCCTTCACACAAAACACATTGAACGATGACAGCATGACGTGTTATTGAATCATTAGGTAATAGAATATTTGTTGTGATGTTCAGTGCATAATAGTTGCTTTTGTTCTTTATTTATTTATCAGAAAGCACATTGGTACAAGGTTACTGGCCGTGACATTCAAAGCTAAGAAGGAAACTATATTGGTTTTATGTAAAAGAATTTAACGTTTATTATGTAATGGATTTAGGAATTAGATTACGAAATGAGACGCTTAAAGTAGTAAATGAGTTTCGCTATTTGGGGAGCAAAATAACTGATGATGGTCGAAGTAGAGAGGACATAAAATGTAGACTGGCAATGGCAAGGAAAGCGTTGCTGAAGAAGAGAAATTTGTTAACATCGAGTATAGATTGAAGTGTCAGGAAGTCGTTTCTGAAAGTATTTGTATGGAGTGTAGCCATGTATGCAAGTGAAACGTGGACGATAAATAGTGTAGACAAGAAGAGAATAGAAGCTTTCGAAATGTCGTGATACAGAAGAATGCTGAAGATTAGATGGGTAGATCACATAACTAATGAGGAGGTATTGAATAGAATTGGGGAGAAGAGGAGTTTGAGGCACAACTTGACTAGGAGAAGGGATCGCTTGGTAGGACATATTGTGAGGCATCAAGGGATCACCAATTTAGTATTGGAGGGCAGAGTGGAGGGTAAAAATCGAAGAGGGAGACCAAGAGATGAATACCCTAAACAGATTCAGAAGGATGTAGGTTTCAGTAGGTACTGGAAGATGAAGACGCTTGCACAGGATAGAGTAGCATGGAGAGCTGCATCAACCCAGTCTCTCGACTGAAGACCACAACAACATGTAATGCATATTATTGTTACTTTATTTAGAACGTGAAACACCCTATTACAATATACAAGGTGGTACATTGATAGTGACCGGGCTAAATATCTCACGAAATAAGCATGAAACGAAAAAAACTACAAAGAACGAAACTCGTCTAGCTTGGAGGGGAAAACCAGATGGAGCTATGGTTGGCCCGCTAGATGGCGCTGCCATAGGTCAAACAGATATCAACTGCGTTTTTTTTAAATAGGAACCCCATTTTTATTACATATTCGTGTAGTACGTAAAGAAATATGAAAGTTTTAGTTGGACCACCTTTTCGCTTTGTGATAGATGGCGCTGTAATAGTCACAAACGTACAAGTACATGGTATCACGAAACATTCCGCCAGCGCGGACGGTATTTGCTTCGTGATACATTACCCGTGTTAAAATGGACCGTTTACCAATTGCGGAAAAGGTCGATATCGTGTTGATGTGTGGCTATAGTGATCAAAACGCCCAACGGGCGTGTGCTATGTGTGCTGCTCGGTATCCTGGACGACATCATCCAAGTGACCAGACCGTTCGCCGCATAATTACGTTATTTAAGGAAACAGGAAGTGTTCAGCCACATGTGAAACCTCAACCACGACCTGAAACAAATGATGATGCCCAAGTAGGTGTTTTAGCTGCTGTCGCGGCTAATCCGCTCATCAGTAGCAGACAACTGGCGGGAGAATCGGGAATCTCAAAAACGTCGGTCTTGTGAATGCTACATCAACATCGATTGCACCCGTACCATATTTCTATGCACCAGGAATTGCATGACGACGACTTTGAACGTCGTGTACAGTTCTGCCACTGGGCACAAGAGAAATTACGGGACGATGACAGATATTTTTGCACGCGTTCTACTTAGCGACGAAGCGTCATTCACCAAAAGCGGTAACGTAAACCGGCATAACATGCACTATTGGGCAACGTAAAATCCACGATGGCTGCGGCAAGTGGAACATCAGCGACCTTGGCGAGTTAATGTATGGTGCGGCATTATGGGAGGAAGGATAATTTGCCCCCATTTTACCGATGGCAATCTAAATGGAGCAATGTATGCTGATTTCCTACGTAATGTTCTACCGATGTTACTACAAGATGTTTCATTGCATGACAGAATGGCGATGTACTTCCAACATGATGGATGTCCGGCACATAGCTCGCGTGCCGTGGAAACGGTGTTGAATAGCATAATTCATGACAGGTGGATTGGTCGTCGAAGCACCATACCGTGGCCCGCACGTTCACCGGATCTGACGTCCCCGGATTTCTTTCTGTGGGGAAAGTTGAAGGATATTTGCTGTCGTGATCCACCGACAACGCCTGACAACATGCGTCAGCGCATTGCCAATGCATGTGCGAATATTACGAAAGGCGAACTACTCGTTGTTGAGAGGAATGTCGCTACACGTACTGCCAAATGCGTTGAGGTTGACGGACATTATTTTGAGTATTTATTGCATTAATGTGGTATTTACAGGTAATCACGCTGTAACAGCATGCGTTTTCAGAGAGGATAAGTGCACAAAGGTACATGTATCACATTGGAACAACTGAAATATAATGTTCAAACGTATCTACGTTCTGTATTTTAATTTAAAAAAACCTACCTGTTACCAACTGTTCGTCTAAAATTGTGAGCCATATGTTTGTGACTATTACAGCGCCATCTAACACAAAGCGAAAAAAGTGGTCCAACTAAAACATTCATATTTCTTTACGTACTACACGAATATGTAATAAAAATGGGGGTTCCTATTTAAAAAAAATGCAGTTGATTTCCGTTTGACCAATGGCAGCGCCATCTAGCGGGCCAACCATAGCGCCATCTGGTTTTCACTTTCAAGCTAGACAAGTTTCGTTCTTTGTAGTTTTTTCGTTCGACTCTTATTTCGTGAGATATTTGGCCCGGTCACGATCAATGGACCACCCTGTATAGTGAGTGCATATAATTCAAAACAGAGCTCCTTCACTCTGTGAGGAGTTTTTGGTAGAGAAGCACCCTCACCTTTTGCATTATGCCAACTTACTCCAGAGGAGGGCGTGTGCTCTGTTTGGGACTTCACTAAAAGGCTAAAAGGAAGATAACGTCAGGATAAAAAAATGAAGACAAAGGCTGTAGAAAGACAGGATCGCAAAAAAAAGAGCGAAATTACATAAGTATCATATCGGGCAATGGTTTATGTTATCTTACCCTCACATTCCGAAGAGGTAACAAATAAATTCATTCCACGACACCAAGCACCCTATTAGGTAGTCGAAACGCCATCCCAATTAACGTTAAAATACAGGGTGATTCAAAAAGAATACCACAACTTTAGGAATTTAAAACTCTGCAACGACAAAAGGCAGAGCTAAGCACTATCTGTCGGCGAATTAAGGGAGCTATAAAGTTTCATTTAATTGTACATTTGTTCGCTTGAGGCGCTGTTGACTAGGCGTCAGCGTCAGTTGATGCTAAGATGGCGACCGCTCAACAGAAAGCTTTTTGTGTTATTGAGTACGGCAAAAGTGAATCGACGACAGTTGTTCAGCGTGCATTTCGAACGAAGTATGGTGTTAAACCTCCTGATAGGTGGTGTATTAAACGTTGGTATAAACAGTTTACAGAGAATGGGTGTTTGTGCAAAGGGAAAAGTTCTGGACGGCCGAGAACGAGTGATGAAAATGTAGTCCGCATCCAGCAAGCATTTGTTCGCAACCCAGGAGAATCGACTCGCAGAGCTAGCAGAGAGCTGCAAATTCCACAATCAACTGTATGGAGAGTCCTACGAAAAAGGTTAGTTATGAAACCTGAACGTCAACTACCCGAGGCGATGGATCGGCCGCCAGGCAGCCCGTGACAGAGCACTTCATCACTGGCCTCCAAGAAGCCCTGATCTTACCCCCTGCGATTTTTTCTTTTGGGGGTATGCTAAGAATATGGTGTTTCGGCCACCTCTCCCAGCCACCATTGATGATTTGAAACGAGAAATAACAGCAGCTATCCAAACTGTTACGCCTGATATGCTACAGAGAGTGTGGAACGAGTTGGAGTATCGGGTTGATATTGCTCGAGTGTCTGGAGGGGGCCATATTGAACATCTCTGAACTTGTTTTTGAGTGAATAAAACCTTTTTAAATACTCTTTGTAATGATGTGTAACAGAAGGTTATATTATGTTTCTTTCATTAAATACACATTTTTAAAGTTGTGGTATTCTTTTTGAATCACCCTGTACAACTCCCCAACCGAACCACAGTTGTCTGTATAAGTAAAATCCGCCCGTTTCAAGGTGGAACCGGAAGCACTACATCAGTAGCTGGCAGCTCCTTCCGAAGGGAGGAGGGAATTGGGTACGGAAAGCAGAAGAAATGAAGGTAGAAATAAGCCAGTTATGCAGAGTCTACCCGAGAGTGTTCCGACACATCCATACGCGTTAACACCACGTGGTGGTCTCAGGAGTTCAATGTTTGTAATTACATATCAGTTATGTTTTACGGCTATACTTATGTTGTGTTACGTCTATGAGGAAGGTTCACAAGGAACATTTGTGTATGCGCAGTAGGGTAGGAACTATTAACAGAGCAGTATCGTGTTTAATTTAAATCTACTGTTATGTTTAAAATGTAGTTGGTATAGAAATAGATAAGCAGGTAGACCGCAAGTTGAGAATGAGTGAGTACATGTGTGACACGCTTTGGCGTGTAACGTTAAGGTTGAGGAACCTTTATAACGGATGTTTTCTAGATCAGTTTAGCCATTTAGATGATTAGGGATTTCAGGAAGTACTACTCTCCGCCGTGGATCCACTGCAGTGCCGAACGGGGCGAATACACACCACACCTGTCATGCGAATACACCCTGTTTCGCTCCGAGAAGCCCGCAGGTAACCGCCCCAGGGAGGTCATTACAAGCGAAACCGAATTTTTTCGGAATATAGGGTCACACTGGCTGTACTCAGTACCAAAACTGATAGTAGCCATCTGTACTGGCTATGAGGAAGGACCGTCCGTCCGCTCCAAGCGTACAGAGCTATGAGGTCAGGGATTCCTAATTAATGGTACGCAATGCGACAACGCATTGAAAGATCATGGCCCTGGCAGAGTGCGGAATTTGCATTTTATCGTTGAAATATATCATACTCGATAAGGGAGACAACATCCACTCCAATCAAAGACATGATTTAAGTGAACTGTTTATCGCATTTTAAGCAAGCGTTAGAATGGACAAGCATCTAAATAAATCATGAAATCACCAGGGTTACGAGGACAGAATATTAACTGCGAGAAAAGTGAAGTATCGGTTGGCAAACTCACTCGGTGGGGGTCAAAATTAGTTAATAATCACGTTGTGAAATTTATGTCGACCTGCCTACACGTCAATTACAGTAATTGTTCGTCGGTACAGGATGCCGAAGGAACTCGTGCAAGTAAAATGCGCGGACGAACGTGGGAACGGGAAAGCAGTCATGAATCTGAGCTTCCAGTTCGTGGCCGTCAGAACACGCCGAAGCTCATGATTACGCTCACCGTTATCGTCAGTGCTGTACGAGCAGGAGGGTGACAACTGACACCGAGGGTGACTCTGTAACGCGGCCATTTCTCGCCGAAACTGTGCACTGACATATTTCACAGTTTGATATGCAAATTCCGTCGATCAAGTATTCGTTGAATACACCGCTCTGCAATTGCAGATCTAGGTTAGCATTGCCAGTGGCTGTTTGTTGCTTCACTTCTGCCTTTCTTATGTGGTTGGCGGTGGTTCCGAAAACCAAAAGGCTGATACGATTGGTTTTACTTTGTTTTGCTGGAGCCATTCGCGCCCAAGTCAAAACTACAGAACACGAAGACACAGAGGAGTTAAAAAACGACTATACATATGTGACAATTGACTTAAGAGAAGTCAGCTAAAAACAGGGACGTGCAGAAAGGGCTAAAAAAGACACCATACAGAAACGGAGGTCCAAAAACTAAAAGGCCTTCGCCATGTTGCTTTGGCGGATAAACAGTAAAACGCGGTGGCCAGACCGCGCGTCGCTCGCTAAAACGGTCGATAACTCAGACGACAAACCCAAGTGGGAACGTAAACGGTTAAAAAATGGGCAGTCCGTCAGGAATTGGCGAAGAGTTAAAACTTGGGCGCAATGTGTACAAAGTTGTGGGGTAGCGCAACTTATTCAAATGGTTCAAATGGCTCTGAGCACTATGGGACTTAACATCTGAAGTCATCAGTCCCCTAGAACTTAGAACTACTTAAACCTAACTAACCTAAGGGCATCACACACATCCATGCCCGAGGCAGGATTTGAACCTGCGACCGCAGCAGCAGCGCGGTTCCGGACTGAAGCGCCTGGAACCGCTCGGCCACACGGTCGGCGAGCGCCACTTACAAATGACGGTGGCTGAAACGGCAGTGCCCAATACGCAGCCTAGTAATGACCTCTTCCCGACGGCAGGGCCGACGGGAGGTCATCCAAGCCTCTGGGAGAGGCCTAATAAGCCGGAGCTTATTCCAATGAAGGGAGAACCATTGGTGTTGTCAAAGGGACACCACCTCCTGACAGACAGCAACACAGAGGTCATCGGAGGGACTGTAGGAACTAGAGTTGTGGCGATTCGTGAATGACTCGTTCATTTGAACGACTCTAAATAAAGAATCGTAAGAATCGAATCCTGATACGGACCAATCGTCGTTCAAAAGAATCGTAAGAACGATTGCGTGTTTCCGAGTCGTGGCGATTCCAGGTTCCAACGATTCATCGATTCTTAGTACGCTATGCTTCGAAGGCAACTTCCGAATCATGCCGAGTCGTGCCGAATGATTGCGACCGCCAGATGGGAGTCAAGTGGAGGATGCGTGTGAACAAAGGAAGCTCGGAACGAACAAACGAAGTTCGCGGGCCGTAATATTACTCGTGAAAACCAAGCTGACACTTGGCGGTGGCTTTAAACAAAGCTTTTTAATTAATAATTTCAAGTTCGAGTTTTCGAACGTTATCGTGTTCAGATTCATATTAAATTTTAGTGAAGTAATGTCGCTGTATACGATTGAATCCTACTGTTTAGAAGTGTGTCGTCTCCTCACGTAAATAGTAGTGACAGTGGCAAGTTCTCAGACAAATTATAAGCAAAATACCTATGCTTTGTATTTAGAAGAAATGAAAGTTAAGCTAAATTTGCTGTGTGGGAGGGCTGTCAGCTAGGTTATGAATTATAAGGGTGATGTGGACTTGGAAAGACATCTTAGCACAGAAAAACGTAGGATAATATGAGCCAAACCACGTCTGCCTCACTGCTAGATTTTGTTACTATAAAACAGACGTCTGTAGTTAGATACGTTCAAGCCACACAACCAAACTGGCATACCACGTAATTTTGCGCCAGCTTTTGCACATATCGGCTCCTCTTTCTTGGTATACTGAAATAAAACAACAGATGCAATCAAATCAAATGTGACCTTTCATCAATTAAGGCATTACACGTATAAATCGAGAATCACACTTGTAACGTCATATGCATGTTTACTCATAAATAAACTATTTCTCGCATATCTTATCATGACACAGTTCGATTCTAGCCCCATTGACAATTTCAGACATGTCCTGCCATCTGTGAGTAAGATGTGGAACTTTTTGCATTCCGTAAGAATCGTGTCATCGCAGACTAGAATGAATCGTGAAAGAATCGTGAACGAATCGTAGGAATCGATTCGGGAAAAAGAATCGTGTTGCCCAACTCTAGTAGAAACTAGCGGGCTGAGGTAAGAGGACAGCAGCCTCGTTTCCTGGCAGACTGACATGACCAGGAATCCAGATAATCATTACAGTGGCTCCATCAAGAGTGATCAAGTGACAGTGTTCCTGTACCTGCTGCAGTAAGGGATGGGCGGTGTACAGCGCACATAGACTTCGAAGGGCATTGAGGAAGTCTGAGCTGACGACACAATTGAGAAGTCTGTATCGCCGGATGTACTCCGTGGCCTGATACAGGGCGAAGAGCTCGGCTGTAAATATTGAGCAGTGTGCCGGAAGCCGATATCGAAAGGCACGGGCGCCAATGAGCCGATCCCACCGTCGGTCCGAGAGCCATCAGTGTATACAAAGGTACTATCGCAAAGTCGTCAAAATGAAGACACTAGAGCGAGGCTGGAGTAGCGTCCTTAGGAAGCGAATGAAGGCCAAGGTTAACATGGCCGCTTCACGAAGCCAAAGTGGTGAAGGTAGTGTGAAGTTAAGCCGCCGTACCAAGTGCCGAAAGCGGACTCTAGGAGGTAACAGAGAAGAGGGATGCGCCCCATACTGACGATCAAAGGAATCACCGAAGAAGGAGGCATAGGGTGGGTGGCCTCACGTGGCAGACAAATGGCATGCATTGCAACGTAAACTTCCAGTACTGGTGGTGGTAAGACTCTACCTTAGTACGAACATCACCGTCGCTTTGTCATGTCCTACCGCTCCTGCAAGCTACCGTCTGTAGTAAATGGTTTCTGAAATTCATGTGGTCCACGAAATTACTGGGCCCTGCGTGTTATTGGCAGGTATTAATAACCTCTAGCGGAAAGTTTTCACCAACCGGTGAAAATTGGAATCCAAGGGATAACGCAATTTTTTTTAACCACTACAGAAGACACCTATACACGGATTAATAGGCAGTATATAGCTTTTATTTACTTTCATGACCCAGAATTCGACTGTGGTACTGACTTTCATGTATTCTTTATGATGGAGTGAGCAAATAATCAGTCGAGGGTAGAAATTAATTGATATTTATTCAGTACCGATGGTATTTCAACAACTAGTCGTGTCTCTTAAAACTGGTCTCCCTAGTTAACATGGTTCAGTTCCACCACGTAATTATGGAATGGGACAGGGGAGCACAGACCTGGCTTCAATGTAATTTCATACAGACACACAATTATACTTAAGCTTTCTGCTACATTCAGTTGCTATAGGTGACTCAGAACAAGTTCAGCAAAGATACTACAAGTAAATCCAGGTCAGGACGGAAGAGTATTTCGCAAGTCTTTATCAAATCAATGGGATTAAAATCCGATACTTTTCCTAGTGGCACGAGTTTAAACCATGTATTTTACTTATCGCACAACATCGCCACCAAATGAAATAGTTATGGGGGAGCACAAGAAACATCATTACTTCAATGTTTTTCAACACTCGTGGCCAAGTTTCGGTAGCCAACAGAAATCCAGAGAATTACGGTCACACAAGATTATTCCTTCCCTATTTTACACTCGCCCACTATCGTAAGAATATTCATCGTGTACAATACATTTTCACACCGCAACTCTAATTTATCAATGTGGCAGTTGCTCCAACCGACCACGTGGCGCGAAAACAAGTTCGCAAAGGAAACATATGAAAAATAAATAAAAATCCCCCAAAATATTACTGTAAATGAAAGAGCACATTAAAATACATTGAATGAGTGAATTTCCATTAAGCACAGAGCAATAATATGGCCGTGGGCTTAACGATCATGGTGCGTGGCCTGACCAAGGCACAAACGTAAAGTTCTACTGAATTCGAATAAATTATGAAAATAAATTCCCTTATGGGGTTTAGGGGTAATCTCACACTGATTTCAACATCTTGATTTCATTACCGATCAGATTTTAGACACTCTAATACCTTTGTTAACATTACCAAAACGAGAGCTGCCTCTCCATGTTTGTCCAGCGCCGCGACGCAGGAACATGTGCTCAACCGGACACCTCGCCTAACCGTTCTTCGTTCAAAAGGTGGTGGAGGGGATGGTTCGCCAACCTAACAGAGCCAACCCTCAGGCCTTCGTGATCTCTTTGTCCTGACTCGCCCACCAGCTTTGCTAAACTTGTTCACGTTTAGGGGGTTGGTACTATCCTACCACAGAACGACTTTACACATGCAATGCTACGACCTCTGACCAGAGCTTTCTGCTACATCACATACTATCTCATTCATACAGTCCAAGGTCGCATACGGGAAAAGATACAAGAAAACGTGGCACACATGAAATAAAATGAATAAATAAACACCACTCTGCTGTTTGTCATACACGGAATTCGCTTCTGCAGAGTCTAAACACTCTGGCTATAGTTCTCCTGTAACGGAATTTATTGGAAAAAATATCGAACGGGACAAAAAGTTCCGTTTCAGCATACCTGTTGAGGAGAAAGTCACGGGGTTAGGATAGTGGTAGTTCCGCAGCTTCAGCATACAGACTCTCAACCGGGCTGGCGTAAAAGGCGCCAGTGGCCAAACGGATGCCACGATGGTGGCTAATGTTGAGACGGCGTAAGACGGATGGGCGTGCAGACGCATAAACAAAGCACCCATCGTCAAGTTTCTAAAGGACAAGGGACCGGGACAAACGGAGGAGGGTGGTTCAATCGGCACCCCAGAAAGTACCACTGAGGACAGGTAGGACATTGAGGAACTGCGAACAACGGGCTGCCAGGCAAGACACATGGGACGACCAAGAGACTTTCCTATCGAGCATGAGCCCGAGGAATTTCGAAGTTTCAACGAACGGAAGGGCAACAGGCCCAAGATGTGTCGATGCTCCAGGAATAAAGACGATCAAGACATCACTGAAGACGCCAGTCAGTGAGACAGATCCGTGGAGAACTGCAATAGATGGCAAAATCGTCAACAAAAAGAGAGCCGTAGATGCCCGGCGGGAGACAGGCCATGATAGGGTTAATGGCGATAGTAAAGAGCACGACGCTCAGGACGGAACCCTCAGGCACACAGTTTTCCTGGATAAAGGTATTCGACAAGGCAGAACCCACACACACCTTGAAAACTCGGTCTTTTAAAAATTGCTGTAGGAAACAGGACAGGCGGCCACGGAAGCTCCACGAGTACGGAGGATACCTGTTCTCCAGCAGGTGTCATAGGCCTTCTCCAAATCGAAAAATACGGCCACAATCTCGGATTTCAGCAGAAAACCATTCCTGATGTGAGTGGACAAAGTGACGAGATGGTCAACTTCAGAATGCCGTGGACGAAATCCAAACTCTGCATTCGTTAGCAAAATTGCGAGAATTGAGCCACCATACCAGCCAGGCATCAATCATACGTTCCCTCACCTTGCAAATGCAGTTAGTGAGAGAGGTGGGGCGGTAGCTAGAAGGAAGGTTTCTGTCGTTACCGTGCTTAGGTATGGGTATGACGGTGGCTTCACGCCATTGTCCAGGAAATGTGTCCTCTGCCCAGATGCGGTTGTATGTGTTAAGCAAGAGAAAGGTTTCCAGAATGAGATTTTCACTCTGCAGCGGAGTGTGCACTGATATGAAACTTCCTGGCAGATTAAAACTGTGTGCCGGACCGAGACTCGAACTCGGGACCTTTGCCTTTCGCGGGCAAGTGCTCTACCAACTGAGCTACCCAAGCATGACTCACGCCCCGTCGTCACAGCTTTACTTCTGCCAGTACCTCGTCTCCTGCCTTCCAAACTTAACAGAAGCTCTCCTGCGAACCTTGCAGAACTAGCACTCCTGAAAGAAAGGATATTGCATAGAGTGAAAATCTCATTCTGGAAACATCCCCCAGGCTGTGGCTAAGCCATGTCTCCGCAATATCCTTTCTTTCAGGAGTGCTAGTTCTGCATTGTCATAAGAGCGGGAGCGACACGCCCAGAGGGGCCAGAAGGGGCGGCTGGGCTAGAGATTCGGTTTCTTCGCAGAAACTTAGTCAAAACACTTTCTGGCGGGCTACCAGCGAGGCGTGGGAATGACTTGTGTTCCCAGGCAGAGTATCCATTTTGAGCCAATTTGATGTATTGTAAATGTTTCATGTGTTTTGTTTATTATTTGGAGTCTGTTCATAATAAATCATATTGTTATTTTGGACAGAACTTTCATTCTGTTAATCGGTAGAGCAACCCTTTCATTTCTGACTACGTTAATGAAACTTTCCTTTATTTAATTAATTTCTATCAAATTAAATTATTGCAAGTGCCAAATCCTTTCTACTCCACTTGCAGGGTCGATTACAGTCAGTTCGCGGTTCTTCTTAATCCATGTGCAACAGCAAAGGTCGGAGTTAGAATAGGGGGGGGGGGGCTTAGAGCATCATTTACATATGACGATTCTAGAAGAATTTAGTGTTAAATACACTGCTAGCCCCGGTACCTCGCACATAAACCAAATCGCCTCGCTCATCAATAATTACTGAGGCGCACGTTCGTAACAGTACTGGCCAGGTAAATACAACGAGGTGAGGAAAGTCATAGGATACCTGTCACTATCGTGTCGGACCTCCTTTTGCACGGAGTAGTGCAGCAACTCGATATGGCATGGACTCGACAAGTCGTTGGAAGTCCCCTGCAGAAATACTGAACCATGCTGACTCTATAGCCGTCCATAACTGTGCAAGTGTTGCCGGTGTAGCATTTCGTGGACCAACTTTCCTCTCGATTATTTCCCATAAATGCTTGATGGGATTCATGTTAAGCGATCTAGGTGGCCAAATCATTCGCTCAATATGACATTGTTGTTTGGGAACATGAAGTCCATGAATGGCTGCAAATGATTATGTTCGGCTACTGCGGGACCATTTCCAATCAACGGCGTGTCTAATTCGACCAGTTTACCCAGTCCACTCCATGTAAACGCAGCTCACACCGTTATGGAGCCACCACTTGCACCGTCTCTTGTTGACAACTTGGGTGCATCGCTTCGTGGGGTCTGGGTCACACTGAAACCCTACCACCAGCTCTTACCAATTCAGATCGGGACTCATCTGACCAGGCCAGGATTTTTCGATCGTCTAGGATCCAACCGATATGGTCACGAGATGAAGGAGAGGCGCTGCAGGCGATGTCGTGCTGTTAGCATAGGCACTGGCGTCGGTCCTCTTCTGTCATAGGTCATTAGCGTCGAATTTCACCTCACTGTAACGGATAGCTTCGTCCAGTATTAATTTCTGCACCAATTTCACTCAGTGTTGTTTGTCTGTCAGCACTGTGAACACTACGCAAACGCCGCTGTTCTGTGTCGTTAAGTAAGGGCCGTCGGCTACTGTGTTGTGTGTAGTGAGAGGTAACGCCTGAAATGTGATGTTCTCGGCACTGTTAACACTGTGGATCTCTGAATATCGAATTCCCTAACGATTTCCGAAATGGAATGTCCCCTGCATCTAGGTCCAACCACCATTCCGCGTTGTAACAAGCAGAGGCCACAACAAAATTGTTAAGGCTTTCGTGGCCACTTGTTGACAAACTGCCTATTGGCTTCTGCCTCGGGTTCTTCGGCCGACGTTCATCTAATGATTTTTCTGACGTTTCGCCAGCACGAGTGGCTGGCATTGTCAAAGCTTCACCCTGCACCGGCAATGGAGGGTGAAGCTTTGACAATGCCAGCCACTCGTGCTGGCGAAACGTCAGGAAAATCATTAGATGAACGTCGGCCGAAGAACCCGAGGCAGAAGCCAATAGGCAGTTGGAGGCCGCAACGTTTGGAACGCGGATTTACCGCAAACTTCGTACACTCGTAGTACTCCACGAGGACAACAAAATGTGTAAGCAGTAGCGCGTACTTTGTGGTGTCACCCCCAGACACCACACTTGCTAGGTGGTAGCTTAAATCGGCCGCGGTCCATTTAGTACATGTCGGACCCGCGTGTCGCCACTGTGTGATCGCAGACCTAGCGCCACCACAAGGCAGGTCTCGATATACGATAGAGCACTCGCCCCAGTTGTACGGACGACATTGCTAGCGACACTACTGACGAAGCCTCCCTCTCATTTGCCGAGAGACAGTTAGAATAGCCTTCTGCTAAGTCCATGGCTACGACCTAGCAAGGCGCCATTAGCCTTACCTATTTTGAGAGTTATCGTATAAATGTCTCCAGAAGAACGCTGTATTCATCAAAGAATAAAAGATAAGTATTTGAGGAGCTGCATACTTTTCTTATGAGAATTCACTACTTATCCTGTTCCAGAATTCACGCCCGTCTGCGTTAGATAGCGTGCCTATCGGCCCCCTCAAAATAACACTGTGTCGGCACTTCTGTCGACACATCATACTTCTCAAGCGTTATTGACAAAATCGCAAGATAATTTCGGTCGTCTAATATATATATATATATATATATATATATATATATATATGTATATATATATATATATGTGTGTATATATATATATATATATATATATATATATATATATATAGTTGTGGTGGCCTTTTTACCATGAAGCGGCTGCAGCTGAGTGGTGCCGGCTCGGTAGCTCAGCGTGTTCGGTCAGGGCGTGAGCTACCCTGTCTAATAAAAAGAACTGAGAGAACGGATCAACGCACAAACTGAACGGGTGTCATCGGACTCCGCCCTGAATAAATTCAACGAACAAAACGTTTTTTTAAAGAAAAAAAGTGATTCATTGTAAATTTAACAAAAGTTCATCTGATTACACGTATTTTCCCCATTATATCAATTGTAATATAAATAGTAAAGAAAATGACTGTGCTGAAAGTAAAAAAAAAAAAAAACTGACGAACGGAACTCGATCTATCGATCCAGCGGCTTGAACGCCAACCATTTGTTCTATATTGTTCGTTGAATTTGTTCAGGGCGGACGCCCGATGACACCAATTCAGTTTGTTCGTTGATCCGTTCGCTCAGTTTTTTTATTAGACAGGGTAGCTCACGCTATAACCGAACACGCTGAGCTACCGTGCCGGCACCACTCTGGTGCAGCCGCTTCACGGTAAAAATTGCCACGCATAGGTATATTTGAAGACCGAAATTATGTTGCGATTTTCTCAATAACACTTGAGGAGTACGCGCTGCTGCTTACACATTCTGTTGTCCTCGTGGAGTACTACGAGTGTGCGACGTTTGCAGTAAATCCGCGTTCCAGACGTCGTGGCCTCCCCTTGCAAGTCTGTTATTTCCCGTCGTGCGGCCATAATCGCGTCGGAAACCCTTTCGCTTGAATCATCTGAGTTCAAATGACAGCTCCGCCAATGCACTGCCTTTTTATATCTTGTGTAAGCGACACTATCGCTATCGCTCAATGCGCATGTCGCTCTCTCATGACTTTTGCCACCTTAGTGTATGTCGCACACTGCGGTACCAGCTATGTACCCACCGGACCTGCATGTGCACCACCGCACGTTGCACGGAGATCTACGCCTCCGAACGCCATCCTTGACATCCTGTGGAATATGTCGGTAGTTACGCTTCCAAAGGTTTCCTCCACACTTACGTTCAATTCTTCGTTAGTCTGTCTTGTACCGATGTCGAGCCTCATGGGACTTTATTTTCCCAACGACTTTGGCGTTGTGAGGTGCAGGATTCGTGGTGGCCACTTCAGTGAGGCTGAAGTTGTTTCTAGACCAACCCGGCGTCCTCGAAGTTTTTCGTGCAACAACTCATGCACATGAGTAACGCAGTGTGCGGGAGCTCCGACCTGCTGAAAGCACCCATGATCCACTACACCCGTGCCGAGTAGGGGTGTTAACCAAGTTTGATACATGTTTAGATAATAATTTCAACTCACATTCCATTAAAAAATGTGTGTCGTGGTGATACACTTGCTTCCTACAACCTAACAAATCAGCAGTGGCTGAATTTTCTGTTTTCAGGATCATTCCATAGATTACGGGGAAGTCGAGATTCTGGCGACAGCCTCCTTCTGTGGTCAAGGAACCTGTGGAAGTAGAATTAGGAGGCGATTTGCTCAACCGAGGCGAGGGTTTTGTGCTTGGCCGGTCATCGACGCTCTCAGAGAAATTACTGTTGTCAGTCTCCCCCGGCTAGCAACGCAAAATATGCCACCCATTTTAATAATCGAGCACGTAATTCGTAAGCACTGCGAATTTGCTGGCTCTGCGCTTGTTTTGTGTTACTCTTGCAATTAGACGCGTGAAGTTTTATCTGTGAGTGACACTCTTGTTGCCGACTCTGTTGTATCTAACGGCCGCGCTATTGCTGCACAGTATTGTGCAATGTTTTTGTTTTTAAATTCTGGCAGCGACGCGGCCGGAAGATAGCTGTAATGTTATCTGCTGAAATGTCGGAAGAAGAAATGTCACTATCCGGGATAGCACGCCGGAAAGGTGATGGAGAAAGAAACAGGCTGTTTGGCTATTGACAATGAGTATTCAAACATTTCTAGGATTTCAGGATACTTTTTATCTATCACAATAATTATGCTTGCTGATCTTGTTTATGTCATAATCACAATCACTGAATAATAATCACACATAGCAGAGGTCAAATAAAACTCGTGTCTTTTTCAACACGCTCTCGCGCTATGTATGTGTCTCTCCACGCACTTTCGCTGTCAAGGTTGCGGCTAAGCCTTCTTATCACGCCTTTCTGGAGTGTACATCCTCGACCGCTGTCCAGTCAGGGGCCAGGAAAGGCAAAGCTTGCTGACGAGGGTGTGCTCTGTACAGCCAGTGGAAGATCAGAAACTGTAAGTAGGCTGTTTAGGTTTTTTTTATTGGTAACGCCACCTCTGTATAAAAATCACTGGCTGTGCTATGTGCAGTCTGTGACTAGTTTGCATTGTTGTCTGCCATTGTAGTGTTGGGCAGCGGCAGCTGGATGTGAACAGCGCGTAGCGTTGGGTAGTTGGAGGTGAGCCGCCAGCAGTGGTGGATGTGGGGAGAGAGATGGCGGAGTTTTGTAATTTGTCATGAACTGCTATATATATTACGACTATTAAGGTAAATACATTGTTTGTTCTCTATTAAAATCTTTCATTTGCTAACTATGCCTATCAGTAGTTAGTGCCTTCCGTAGTTGGCAGTAGTGGCGCTCGCTGTATTGCAGTAGTTCGAGTAACGAAGATTTTTGTGAGGTAAGTGATTTGTGAAACGTATAGGTTAATGTTAGTCAGGGCCATTCTTTTGTAGGGATTTTTGAAAGTCAGATTGCGTTGCGCTAAAAAATATTGTGTATCAGTTTAAGCTCAGTCTTGTATAAATTTTTCAAAGGGGACGTTTCATATGTCGACCCTTAGCTGAGGATACCTTACTGGAATCTTCTGATGATTTTTTTCTTGTAGTTTGTGTAATTAGTGTAGCTATTGTTTATTGCTAGCGCCTAATTGTAGAGAGAATCTCCTTTGTAGTTGCAGTCTTTCATTGTTGTACAGTAAAACAGTTGTGGCATGCATGTAGATTTGCACCAAGTATTTCGCAGCTGCACTTGCAAGTAACGAGATATTATTTTCAGTGCTATGTTAATGTCTTCTCTCATTGTTGCTCTTCAAATTGTGTGTTTCTGTGTTATCGTGTGAAATATTGTGACAATAATGGCGTGTGAAAAACGCAACACTACGCTCCAAAGTAAACTGAGAAATAATAGTGACGACGAGTGTAGCTTACCAGCACCGCTGTGTAATGAATTAAGAGACATTCAAAGTAGTAATTTGGTAACTGTGCATAGGGAAATGGAGCGGGCGTCAAATAATGGTGTAGACAGTTAAACAGGTAGTGAACAGGGAAGCATTATCGATCAATCGGTCGGCAACAGCTCGCCTCAGGAATCGGGAATGACAGAACACAATATTGCAAATACTGTAGACTCAGGTTTTGGGTTCTCACCGTTTTCTCAAATGAGTCAAAAAACATTTTTTGCTTGTCAAAATGTGAATGTTGCCGGTGCAACTTCACTGCCGAAAAGCACTGAGGAACATGTTTCAGACACCAGTGCATTGTTATTACAGTTAATGCAACAAATGGGACAAAGGCTACAAAAATTAGACACAATGGAAAAAAATCTTCGAAAGTTAGACACAATGGAACAACACCAGAGACAAACACAGCAACAGTTAGACACAGTGGAACAAAATCTCAAAAAGTTAGACACAGTGGAACAAAATCTTCAAAAGTTAGACATCACACTTGAACAAACACGTGAAGATTTAACTGCTGAGTTACATAACATTGAATCGAAATGTCAAAAAGCCTGTAATGATGTAAAAACACAAATTTGTGAGCATTTTCAACCTATTTTTTCGCGGCATGAAAATGCATTACAGAATCACGAAGCAGCCATAAAAGAACTGCAAACCATTGTTCATGAAAATCATGAGACCTTGTGGGCTAAAATTGACTCAGTTGCATCTACCGATTCGGTTACGCAACTTGCAAAAACTCAGGAAATCTTGAAGGACACAGTAGATTCGATTTCAACACAAATGGACACTCTGAAACTTGGTTCAGAAAAACACACTGAGGAAATGTGTTCACTATCGGAGAAAGTAGCCAACTTTCGGATCAGGTCACTAACTTGTCTACAAAGTTAGATGATGATCTGAATGACACAAGACCTGTAGCCTTCACTGACACAGAAGAGTATGAACAAATTAGAAAATTCAAACAAAATCAGAATCAAATTAATACGCAATACAAAAGAGAAATCCGGGAAGTACAAGATCAGTTGGCACAAGTAATACAAAAATTTCATATTTCAGAGGACACTCGCGCTCCAACACGGGAAGAGGAACTTAGAAATACGGAAAAGCCACAAAATAATAACACAGGGCATTTCGGAAGTTATGAAAGAAATTGGCAAGGTGCACTGAATTTTGAGATGGAAACGCCGACACGACGTAACAATGACCGATATGCTACTCGCCGACACGATGATTTTGACTATAAGCTGTTCATTACTACACGTAAATTCAAAACGTTTAAGAATTCTGCCAACGACATTCATCCACAAGCGTGGCTCCATCAATTTTCTCATTGTTTTACTCCCAACTGGTCATTGGAGCACAGGTTAGAATTTATGTGTGGCTACTTGGAGAATGAACCAGCTGTAAGAATGTGATCGGTCATTCACGATTGTCACAGTGAAGGAGATTTTTATCATGCCTTCCTCTCAGCATATTGGTCTCAAGCTACACAAGACCGAGTAAAACGTAGCATCATAATGATGAAACATTTCGAACAATCTGAATTTTCCAGTCTTGTGACATAATTTGAAGACATGTTGCACAAGAATCAGTACCTGTCAAACCCATACAGCCCCTCAGAACTCATCCACATTTGCTTAATCAAACTGCCTGAACAATTGCGGCTAAGCCTTCTTATCACGCCTTTTTGGAGTGTACATCCTCGACCGCTGTCCAGTCAGGGGCCAGGAAAGGCAAAGCTTGCTGACGAGGGTGTGCTCTGTACAGCCAGTGGAAGATCAGAAACTGTAAGTAGGCTGTTTAGGTTTTTTTTTATTGGTAACGCCACCTCTGTATAAAAATCACTGGCTGTGCTGTGTGCAGTCTGTGACTAGTTTGCATTGTTGTCTGCCATTGTAGTGTTGGGCAGCGGCAGCTGGATGTGAACAGCACGTAGCGTTGGGCAGTTGGAGGTGAGCCGCCAGCAGTGGTGGATGTGGGGAGAGAGATGGTGGAGTTTTGAAATTTGTCATGAACTGCTATATATATTATGACTATTAAGGTAAATACATTGTTTGTTCTCTATTAAATTCTTTCATTTGCTAACTATGCCTATCAGTAGTTAGTGCCTTCTGTAGTTTGAATCTTTTATTTAGCTGGCAGTAGTGGCGCTCGCTGTATTGCAGTAGTTCGAGTAACGAAGATTTTTGTGAGGTAAGTGATTTGTGAAACGTATAGGTTAATGTTAGTCAGGGCCATTCTTTTGTAGGGATTTTTGAAAGTCAGATTGCGTTGCGCTAAAAAATATTGTGTGTCAGTTTAAGCTCAGTCTTGTATAAATTTTTCAAAGGGGACGTTTCGAAACCTATTCCTAATTAATCTACCTCGGCGCAGCAGTCTCCCAGTCCACTTCATCCCATAACTTACTGCGCAACATTACACTTCCCATATATCACACTATTTGGTTCGAATGACAGTCTCCGCCGGCCGTGGTGGCCGAGCGGTTCTAGGCACTTCAGTCCGGAACTGCGCGACTACTACGGTCGCAGGTTCGAATCCTGCCTCGGGCATGGATGTGTGTGATGTCCTTAGGTTAGTTAGGTTTAAGTAGTTCTAAGTTCTAGGGGACTGATGACCTCAGATGTTAAGTCCCACAGTGCTCAGAGCCATTTGAACCATTTTTTGACAGTCTCCCAGCAAACCGACAAAATGTTTTGGCTTTAACACTTTCTGCATAGCGCCAATCAACCAGAATTTTACACGGTGCGCTATTTATAGGTGAATCAAACCCCAACTGGATGAGAGATGGCGCAGCTTAAGTCTTTCACTAAAAAGACAGCTGTTGTCTTCATTTATATCAACTGCTCAAACCAAAAATATTTGTATTACGCGTAACTGATCGCAGCCTCTTCTCCGACAAGCTCTAGTCGAAACGCATCTGACCATAATTTATGTGATAACAACAGCAGAGCATAGCGAGCACAACGGAAAAGAGACTTATTAGTCAAGAAGAAATGATTAGTAAGTACTACAAGGAAAATATGTGGGGGTCAAGGCGGTACAAACTTCATGAAACGCTTAGTGTAGTGGAGGTCGCCTTATAGACCATCTTCCGTGCAACGAACATCTTCACACAGTTTGCATAATCTGAAACACCGATGTACCTTACAGAAATGCAAAAATTGAGGTCTCAACAGGGAAAATTAGCTTTTCTCTGAGCTTTCGATGAAGAATCATGTAATATACAATAATAATACTCGTGGCGCTGTAAAGTGCACAAGACATTCATGAGAGCCGGTGTAATAAAACAGGCCGAGTAATCATTGTTTGCTCTGTTACAGATCGTGAGCTTACATTAGCACCTGGTTGAGAATAAAATACGGAAAATTTGGAAAAAACGAGCATGTCGAATGCAGATTTGTTGATAACTTGCTGTATTAGGAACCAATCCTTTTACTGAATAAACAGACGTACATTGAAACTGCTTAGTGAATATCAAAATACAAAGTGAGCACAAAAGAAATAGATCACTTTACAAGATAAAATAGTGATATCACAGAATCGAATTGACTTGTTATTGAATAAGAGGTGTTTTAGGTACACAGCCTGATCATGGATGGCAATAGAAAGTGCGAACATTCCTGTCCAAACGGACACGCGACTCAAACCCGTCCTCTGTTTTAAGTACGTACCACAATTTTATCTTTGTTTATACAGATGGAGCCCAGCAGGAGAATGCTCTCGGTTGTCCTGCTGTTTTCCCTGACATGGCTTTTAAAGTGCTTCTTCCAGAACACTTTACAAATTATGAAGCGGAGTTATATTGCATCCTGATGGCAATGGAGAGGGTTCAAGGACATCACCGTACAAGGTTTCTTCTCAGTTCGACTCTCTTAGTGTACTGCAAGCACTTCACCAAATGTATCCAGAGACCCGCTGATTCTGCTCATCCATGACTTCTTAAAGTGGCTCGAACACCGTGGCAAGGAGGTGATCTTTTGCTGGGTACCTGGACACATTAGGATACAGGACAGATGCATCATGCGTCGATGGGAGACTAAATGGTTGCAAGTGACAGACAACAAACTGCGATCGCTCAAATCGACCACAAAGGCTTGGCTCACTTCGTGTCAACCTCGCCGCTGGAAGGAGGTTTTGCTTACCAGACAGCGTATCGGGCATAGCCCTTTCACACATGGCTTGCTCCTCCGGCGGGAAAATCCACCACAGTATGAAGTTTGTGGCGTGCCGCTTTCAGTTCAGCATCTTGCGGCTACCTGTGTCCTATATACTGATTTACGGCAGTCCTCAGTCTCGCTGGAGATCTGCCCACCATCCTGGAAGATACGGATACCAGTACTACACGGGTGATGAAATTTTGTTTTCTGTCAGGACTCATCCCTAAATTGGTGGGGAAGTGTGGCGGTTTTGCGTATCATCAACATGGACAAATGCAATGAATATGGATGATATGATACTCTATGGTATTCTGCGGTTTGAATTCACTCTGATATTTAGCAATTGCATTGATTTGATTTTCTAAATGATACTGACAATACTATACACATGTATATTGCAATATTCATATGACAGCTTCTCCTGGATAATTATTTTGTTCAAATTGCACATGAATTCCACCTGACGTAGTGTAATAATGTTGGCTGTAAGTTGTGTTCATATCACTAAAATTACAGATCGTACATCAGAGCTTTTATAATTTTTGTCTTCGATTGATTTAATTATTCTTAGCAAATTGATCATGAAAAGTAACCACAGAAAACCACCCGCACACAACACTGACGTATGCTACCAGAAATATTTTTCTCCGTGATTCGCGCGTAGTTTAATTTTGGCCTCGTACATCAGCAATGAAATCTTGTTCAACATTAAATACCATCAGCACTGTTCTTGGAGGATGCAGTCTGATTCTATTAATTTTTTTTTTTTTTATAAATAGAGTTCAGTACCACCGGTGCACAATTATTTCTTACACATCGGAATATTGTTTGCAGTTTCAGGTAATTTAAATTTGCCACTGAGATAAAAGTCAAGATGGCGGCCAGCAAAAGATAGAGGATTTCTTTTTTAATTAAGATTTTCCTTTGCTCAATAAATAATTAATCATTTTAATTGATGCCACCAAAAAAATTATTAATACTGTTTTGCAAATTAGTTTAACACAAACCCTTGATATTTCGACCAGAAGTACAGACGAAGTTGCTATATAATCGCAACTAACAATGGCTGCGCTTCTTGGAGCTATGATAAAATAATTAATACAAAATTATAATTAAAAGAGGAAGTGATTTTTCAATAATTAATCATTAATAGTTTTAACGCATTTGGCTCTATTTGTTTTTTACCAGCAAATGAACGTAAAACTACAATAATTTTACGTTAAATGTTTTTCATTCAACAGAACTCAAAAGGGTACAAAACAAAAGAAAATAATGACATAGATTAACAAAGAGTGTGAAACAAATATTGTCTCTGTTTTACATAATTATCATCTTTTTAAGAAACAATTACATAATTGAATGAATATTATTGAGTTACGTAATTTTCCACACGTTCATATTCCATTCGTCACATAATAAGTAAATATATATATATATATATATATATATATATATATATATATATATATATATATATCGTGTATGTTATAGAAGGGCGGCGGTCTTTAATACATTATAAACTGCTCCGCATGTGGGGACAGCCTTCGTCCCCAGCCATGAGATATGAATGCTGACTTTTCGTCAGGGCGCTGATGACCATAATGTCGAGCGCCCCCTCAACCCAAATCATCATCATCCTCATCAAACTCGTCCACAGATAAGTTCTTATTTCTGTCGGAATGGTAAGTAAGCGTAATAGATTTACCCTGCCTGACCGCGACACCAGAAGAACAAGTTCGCCAAACATCCGTGCCGTCCATTACACGTCGGGTGGCTGCCAGCGACCACAAACAGCAGAGCGACCCACAGTGCCGTCGCGGCGGCCTCGCGCTCCATAGTACTGAGTACACTACTGGCCATAAAAATTGCTACACCAAGAAGAAATGCAGATGATAAACGGGTATTCATTGGACAAATATATTATACTAGAACTGACATGTGATTACATTTTCAAGCAATTTGGCTGATTAGGTCCTGAGAAATCAGTACCCAGAACAAACACCTCTGGCCGTAATAATGGCCTTGATACGCCTGGGCATTGAGTCAGACAGAGCTTGGATGGCGTGTACAGGTACAGCTGCCCATGCAGCTTCAACACGACACCACAGATCATCAAGAGTAGTGACTGGCGTATTGTGACGAGCCAGTAGCTCGCTCACCATTGACCAGACGTTTTCAGTTGGTGAGAGATCTGGAGAATGTGCTGGCCAGGGCAGCAGTCGAACATTTTCTGTATCCAGAAAGGCCCGTACAGGACCTGCAGCATGCCGTCATGCATTATCCTGTTGAAATGTACGTTTTCGCAGGGATCAAATGAAGGGTAGAGCCACGGGTAGTAACACATCTGAAATGTGACGTCCACTGTTCAAAGTGCCGTCAATGCGAACAAGAGGTGACCGAGACGTGTAACCAATGGGACCCCATACCATCACGCCGTGTGATGCGCCATACTGGCGTGCAGATGGTTGTTGTCTTGCAAACGTCCCCATCTGTTGACTCAGGGATCGAGACGTCGCTGCACGATCCGTTACAGCAATGCGGATAAGATGCCTGTCATCTCGACTGCTAGTGATCCGAGGCCGTTGGGATCCAGCACGGCGTTCCGTATTACCCTCCCGAACCCACCGATTCCATATTCTGCTAACAGTCATTGGATGTCGACCAACGAGAGCAGCAATGTCGCGATACGATAAACCGCAATCGCGATAGGCTACAATCCGACCTTTATCAAAGTCGGAAACGTGATGGTACGCATTTCTCCTCCTTACATGAGGCATCACAACAACATTTCATCAGGCAACGCCGGTCTACTGCTGTTTGTGTATGAGAAATCGGTTCGAAACTTTCCTCATGTCAGTACGTTGTAGGTGTCACCACCGGCGCCAACCTTCTGTGAATGCTCTGTAAAGCTAATCATTTGCATATCACAGCATCTTCTACCTGTCGGTTAAATTTCGTGTCTGTAGCACGTTATCTTCGCGGAGTAGCAATTTTAATGGCCAGTGGTGTATATTGCAGCATCGTGCACTAGTTCGTGATTGTCGACTGAGCTGCGCCGGTGTGCAGCAAACCAGGTACAGTAGCTTGTTTGCCGTAATCAATTTTTTTTCCTGCCACTTTACCTCCAACAGAATTTTTATTACTAACTCTTGCGAAATTTAAGCGTCCCTTATACGTCTATTCTAAAGTCTACTGCTAATTTCTATTTTTGCTGTATTGTACAATAGAGGAAGTGGAGTAAAGTCGTCATGGTGGGAAAAACTATCCGTTCCATGTTTTCTGCCCTGAATAGTCCTGCTCCCTGCAGAGAAGTGGTCAAACTAAATAATTAGTACACCTTGAAACATCAGATGACTGAAATTAAGTAGTGTTCTCTTAAACCAAACAATAGTAAATTAACGACTACTCCTGATGGGGAAGTTTTAATCCAAATCCCTCAAATATCTCCGCTCATATGATTCTCTCTATTCATTATATTTTCAGCCACTTTAATTCTATTTAATCAAATAAACTTTTTTTCATTTAAACCCAATCTTATTAAAAGAGCAGAAAAAAGAACATTTGAGATAAAAAATCTAATCTGAAAGTGATAACAAATTTATTCTCAACATTTGATCCATCTACTAACATCTTTAACTTACCATTAAATCATTAAATTGACCTATAACATTTCTAGGACTATTATTAATCCCATCAACGCAACGTTCGCAGGAGAGCTTCTGTGAAGTTTGGAAGGTAGGAGACGAGGTACTGGCACAATTGAAGCTGTGAAGGCGAGTCGTGAGTCGTGCTTGGATAGCTCAGATGGTAGAGCACTTGCCCGCGAAAGGCAAAGGTCCCGAGATCGAGTCTCGGTTCGGCCAGGAAGTTTCAGTGGTCAAACTAGTTTCTACATCATCATTGTGATCAGTCAGTTTGAAAGGAAGCTTGTCCTTTATTTTTTAGTGGAACCTTTTCTGATTTTCTGTTTTCTAATGTAGGGTAAGTCATGTTCGTTATTCTTGTTACCTCATTTAAACGCAGAGTAACACTTTTTTTAATATCAACGTTTAAACAATGTCTTTTGGCTTACAGATGTAGTTTCTCCTTGTTTCTTTCGGTCTGATAGTACACTTTGTGAACCGTATTGCATGCCTGATATTATATAGTTCAGAAAAGACCGCAATGAGGTGTTAGCGTCTAGAAAAAGCCCGTCGGATTGCCGTTTCCAACCAAACTAGATGGTTGATGTGGATTATCCATCCCGGAAACAACACTGGTAGGGGGAAAAAAGGCCCAGAGATACAAGAATCCAGTGTAATCTGTGGTAACCATCCTTTCAAGCAGTCTCCAGAGCAAGTTTATGAGACTAGTCGGTCAACGGTCTTTAATAAACATTGGGACTTTGCCTGGCTTAAGGGGCTCCGGAACGCCCTATACTTGCAATGTTAAAATAACGCTTATAAATTACATCTTTCCTCACAAAGTATTTGAGGTAGGAAGTTGAACTTTTTACAGATTATTTATTGGAATATGGGCTACAACTTAACACAGGGATTTTACAAAATTTTAGTTCAGTTATTAAAGATGATTTTTTTTCAATTGTAATGAAAATTCACAACATTTTTTTGCAATTTTTTATTTATATATTAAAAAATATACAGTTTTTTGGAAAAAGGCTGTGTTAAATTATGCAGAAGGTACTGTGTAACATTTACTGAAAGTTTGAAACAAATATGTTTGGAAGATCCTTAGAAAACATGTAATTAGTATGAGAAAATAAAAGTTTTGGGAATCGAGCGACAAAGATTGGATTATTTTTTTAGTGCATTCCAGGTCCATAGAATGGATTATCTTCATCCTCTGCAAACTCCTCCTCCAGCTTCCTCTTGTTCCTCCTCCTGTTTACTCTTGCTTGTATTTCTAGACTCTTTACAGCCCTGTCTGCAGCCCGAAGGCGTTCCTTGTCTAAAGCAAGCATCGCTCGTTGTTGTGTTCGTAGATTTTGCTACCATTTTCTTCAGTTGCAGTTACTGCAACACTGTTCCAAAAGGTGGTCATGTAAGAACACTTAACACATTTCAGTTGTATTTCACTAGCAAGTCCTACGTACTTTATTATGGAGAGTTCCAGACCAACTTCACTACAATGAATACATCTTACACAGTTTGAAAAAATTCCTTTGAGAACCGACATATCAAATATTTCATTCACATCCGATTCGCCCATAAAACATTCATAGTTTTCACTCATTGAACCAAGCTTCTTCTGTGAAGTATTTTCTTTCCCACTTTGACTGCTATGGGCAGGTGTACTTGAGAGGTTAGGTTCACTCACTTGGTTATCGTCTTTATTGTTTACACTAATAACACATACCTTTGGCTTTCCAACATTTCTCCTTTTCTTAAAAGCCTTCAGAGGATTTCTAATAACTTTACTTTTACTCATTATTATACTTCAACAAAACAGAGACTCAAGAAACAGAATTAATTACGAATATTTTCGAGATAACAACAGAGTAAATAAACATGAAACAATCGACAATCACACCAGCGATATATATTGAACCATCACAGGTTAGCCACAACACATACTTTATCTCACATCACTAAAATGTACCTGATGAACACGGACGTTAATAATAACACCATTTGACAGCAGTTTAACAGCGCCACAGTGGGTCACGCCCATGTAGAACACATTTCAAAATAAATTTAAAAATAGTTGTAGTCTTCGGAATTGAATAAATTATATATCTATTAAAAGGTAATAGTCTGCAGATTCAGAAAACGCAAAAAAGTAAAAATTGAACTTTTCATGATTTTGAGCCTATCCGGAGCCCCTTAAGGATGTGGAGAATGATAACTATCTCGCCATTGTGAAGGGAAGGCACCTTTAAGCAAATATAGTTGAAGACGCTAAGAAGATGTAGCTTCTGACTAACATTCAGATAGTAGATCATCTGATTATGAATTGAGTCAGGGCCTGTGGCCGTATCTTGAAATGAGGCAAGAATCTGAAAGAGTTCCCAGTTAGTGAAAGGCCGGCCGTTGTGGCCGAGCGGTTCTAGGCGCTTCAGTCGGGAACCGCTCAACCGTTACGGTCGCAGGTTCGAATCCTGCCTCGTGCATGAATTTGTGTGATGTCCTTAGGCTAGTTAGGTTTAAGTAGTTCTAAGTTCTAGGGGACTGATGACCTCAGATGTTAAGTCTCATAGTGCTCAGAGCTATTTGAATCATTTGCCAGTTAGTGAAAGGTTCCTGATGTAATTCCATTTGGAGGGGGTGAAACCTGGAGGAATGTCTTCAATTTGGCGTTTCTGCATTAGGAAGGTAGCTGGGTGAGAAGAGGAAGCCGACACAAAGTGTTCAGCAAGGACTGACGGATCAGCACAAAGACCACCCCGAAGGACGAGACCGGAACAGTTTTTGATCTTTGGCGACGCAGAAGACTACAGAGTTTGGTCCGCACCCTGTGTAAGAGATGCACACTCACAGGGAAGATACGTAGCGCTTCCAGCACTCCTTCTTAATGTACTTAATTAGACAGCGGGCTTTAGCACAGAGTCGCTTAGAAGGGATGAGAACGGCCTGCGAAGGATGCTGCTTCAAACGTTGCTAGGTCCTACGACGGTCATGAATAGCAGCTGCAATCCCTTTCGTCCATCATGGGACTGTCCGGAGGTGGATCATGTGCCTACAGAAGGAGGAATAGCAGCTCCAGTGACACAGGTGATTGTGTCGAAGATGGCTCCCACAACCTAACCTAAGTGTATTGCATATTTAATATTTGGTGACAAGTTTTACATGTTTTTAAATGTAAATATGCTTAAGACTTTTTTTACTGATCCCAAGTCCACAAGGTCAATTTCATTCTAAATTTCATTCAAAATCTAAGTGAGTAGTATTTTACAAATTCGTGTCGATAGAGGCATGCTTGTGTACAGATACTCACTTTTATTAAAACAGACTTTTGTCGTAAGGTTATCGTGGGTAGTTTTATTTCATTTCTTATAATACAGTACACAATTTTCGTAAGGTTTCCTTTAGTGTTGTTGAAACAATAGTAAACATGAGAGCGAAATTAATCATCAACGATATATGCGAATTCTCTGATGTTATCTACACTCCTGGAAATGGAAAAAAGAACACATTGACACCGGTGTGTCAGACCCACCATACTTGCTCCGGACACTGCGAGAGGGCTGTACAAGCAATGATCACACGCACGGCACAGCGGACACACCAGGAACCGCGGTGTTGGCCGTCGAATGGCGCTAGCTGCGCAGCATTTGTGCACCGCCGCCGTCAGTGTCAGCCAGTTTGCCGTGGCATACGGAGCTCCATCGCAGTCTTTAACACTGGTAGCATGCCGCGACAGCGTGGACGTGAACCGTATGTGCAGTTGACGGACTTTGAGCGAGGGCGTATAGTGAGCATGTGGGAGGCCGGGTGGACGTACCGCCGAATTGTTCAACACGTAGGGCGTGAGGTCTCCACAGTACATCGATGTTGTCGCCAGTGGTCGGCGGAAGGTGCACGTGCCCGTCGACCTGGGACCGGACCGCAGCGACGCACGGATGCACGCCAAGACCGTAGGATCCTACGCAGTGCCGTAGGGGACCGCACCGCCACTTCCCAGCAAATTAGGGACACTATAGCTCCTGGGGTATCGGCGAGGACCATTCGCAACCGTCTCCATGAAGCTGGGCTACGGTCCCGCACACCGTTAGGCCGTCTTCCGCTCACGCCCCGACATCGTGCAGACCGCCTCCAGTGGTGTCGCGACAGGCGTGAATGGAGGGACGAATGGAGACGTGTCGTCTTCAGCGATGAGAGTCGCTTCTGCCTTGGTGCCAATGATGGTCGTATGCGTGTTTGGCGCCGTGCAGGTGAGCGCCACAATCAGGACTGCATACGACCGAGGCACACAGGGCCAACACCCAGCATCATGGTGTGGGGAGCGATCTCCTACACTGGCCGTACACCACTGGTGATCGTCGAGGGGACACTGAATAGTGCACGGTACATCCAAACCGTCATCGAACCCATCGTTCTACCATTCCTAGACCGGCAAGGGAACTTGCTGTTCCAACAGGACAATGCACGTCCGCATGTATCCCGTGCCACCCAACGTACTCTAGAAGGTGTAAGTCAACTACCCTGGCCAGCAAGATCTCCAGATCTGTCCCCCATTGAGCATGTTTGGGACTGGATGAAGCGTCGTCTCACGCGGTCTGCACGTCCAGCACGAACGCTGGTCCAACTGAGGCGCCAGGTGGAAATGGCATGGCAAGCCGTTCCACAGGACTACATCCAGCATCTCTACGATCGTCTCCATGGGAGAATAGCAGCCTGCATTGCTGCGAAAGGTGGATATACACTGTACTAGTGCCGACATTGTGCATGCTCTGTTGCCTGTGTCTATGTGCCTGTGATTCTGTCAGTGTGATCATGTGATGTATCTGACCCCAGGAATGTGTCAATAAAGTTTCCCCTTCCTGAGACAATGAATTCACGGTGTTCTTATTTCAATTTCCAGGAGTGTATAACAGTCTGACGATGCACATGCAGTTTATTGATTACATGCATGTAGAAAACTTGTTCTGAGTTAGAGCTGTCAACCAATGTTTGAAGAAGAATAAAATGCCACTGCCACACGACAGCCAATGTAGAAAATACTTTTCTGACGTATTTGGGCACGATGCGCTCTCCCCATACATAATACAAAAACTTCGAGATGCATCTGCTGCCTGGCTGTCTATTAAGCCTGAAAAGAACAAAATGTCACAGAAGTTAGCCCTTTTTTCCACATGCGACTATTTTGGGTTGAGAAGTGAAGGGAATTATGTTCAAAGTTCCATTAGATTGGTAACTTCAGCAGAGAGCAGAATTGAGTTTTAAAAAAGTTTAGCAGTAAATGTATTCGAACTCGCGACATCTTATCGATGGTGCACGACACTTACCGTTACACTACTAGCTGACACATAGCTACAACAGCTCCAGAGCTGAACAACAATTCCTCTAGAACTTCTGCATACCACAGCGCTGCTTGATAATGCAAATGGCCGGGTCTAGACTTCTGACAATCAGAGAAACAGTTACAGCTTTTCTTTTGCGCTGCACGACGTTTTTTACAAACACATAGCGCAATAGAATAGCTCAAGTGGAAAGGAACACTTCCTATTTAAACTTCTGCATCCTACACTGTTGGCAGTTCTGTGTAGGTGGCAGTTAGGTGATTTTATTTCGGTGATTACAAAACAGAGTCGAATGTATGCACTGGGTAGCCAAGGCAGCTAGTTCATGGTGATTCGGTCAACCAAGTAAATGAATTTACTGAACATGCTGCAGTTTACTGCAGGGAACCTATGTCTCAGGATTCTCATTCAGTGTGGCGCAACGGTGTTATGATAGAAAAATGAGTCACAGAAAAGAGGATTTGGTGGTCTGTTGGACTGATGAGAGGTTCTTATACCTATGGTCTGGGTTCGATTTCCACTTCTGTCAATGATTTTAGATAGGGAGAGAAAGATTCCATTCTCTTCTTGCTACACCAAGTGAAGTGGTTCAAATGGCTCTGAGCACTATGGGACTCAACATCTTAGGTCATAAGTCCCCTAGAACTTAGAACTACTTAAACCTAACTAACCTAAGGACATCACACACACCCATGCCCGAGGCAGGATTCGAACCTGCGACCGTAGCAGTCCCGCGGTTCCCGACTGCAGCGCCAGAACCGCTAGACCACCGCGGCCGGCGCTACACCAAGTGAAGAAGATATAATGGCAGTGTAGTCTGAAATTCACATTAAAGATGATATTCTTTCTCTGCCAAGTAGACGTCAGGTTGAACCACAATAAAGTCTGGAGTGGCGACATGTAGAAACTCTATTACCAGTAACCTTTCTCATACTGGTTATTTATTTCTAGTGATGAAACAAACGCTATGTAGGGTCACAGGACACTTATTCCATCTTTTGTCTGAGCTTCTGTATGTCGATAAAATTGGTTGTGAACTGAGAATGCAACTCAGACCACCTTTATTGTGGAATTTGATCCCTTCGTGACAATACAGCTCGGCTACAATTTGTTGTTTGTTCAAAACTGCAGATTCCTCAACATCTCCACATATTACGCGTGAATGGGATCGAATCCTGGCCTGGCACTAAAGATTTCATTATGTATTATCAAGCTCTAGCATGAGAACACCTATCTGCTGTTGGATAATAATTTTGATTTTTAATGTTTTTTCATTCGTTGTCAACACTAACAATACCTGACTTTTGGACTCCCAGTGAGACACAGAAGTATTTACGAGATCACTGTAAGTTCAAGATGTTAGTCCGAGCTGGAGAAAAATTCGGTAGCTGACGTCTCTTTGTGTGTAGTCAAAAACGATATGTGTGGAGCTCTATTCCTAGTCAGCACTGAACTCTTCGTCATATTGTTTCTAGTTCAAAAATGCTCACATGTCGCTGCTGGTGCAACAAACCCATATTTAACGTTCGTTTTCTCAAGAATATAACAGCGATAGGTGTCGGAGTCCTGGGAAGGAAAAAAATTAATGTTTCGTCTCGTCATTTCAGTTAAAACATCTAGCTACTGCCGAGAAAATCCGATATGTCACAGTTGGTTGTGCTTCGATATCAATCCGATTAGGTTCTGGGTTCGAATCCCTGTCCAACACAAAGCTTTGCCTCACGGCCTTTCAGGTAAGTTATTTGTGAAGAAGCAATATTTAACATCTCTCGTAGTTCGTTAACAGGGACAATAGATGCTGGGTAGGAATACGCGTCTTTTAAAAATGTTTGCGTTATGTAATTTAAAGTTGATATTTGCTAACTGATCCTGTCTAAAATCGACGTATATCACTCTCTGTATGCCTAATCAGGAATGACTGTTAGTTTGCGTCAGTCACGAAATCTTTGCTTAGTCTGTCTGACCCGGGTTTGAATCCATATGCAGAACGAGACGGTTCGTCGTGTCATTTGAAGTTCATACATATTCTCAACTATCTGCTCGTGGATAACTTAATTTTTTAATGTCATTTTGTGTTAAATAATAAGTACTGTATGTTACTTTGAAGAGGATATCATGAATACGACGAACTTACTACGTGCATTACCTATTTGACGTAATAATGAGAGTGGTAACATTTCAGATATGTCATTTATTGTAATAAATGTGAGCTTACAAGCCTTAAGGACAATCTTATCTGTGATAAGGTGTTCCCTGATATTTGTAGCATCCTGGTATTACTTTACATCTTGAGTTACTGCGATACAGAGCAGTGTTTTCTAGTGGTGACATGTTGGAACCTTTTTCAATAGTCAAACGACTGTACCAAGGAACTTTTAGAGGACCTGCTAGACAGCCGCGATATGTCGGTTGCATGCGAATCAGGCGAAATGCAGTTCAGGTCGTTCGGATATTTTTGAGCACGACTGTACATTAGCATATCTGTTCTTATTTTGTAAATATCTATTGGGTATTCTTGTTTTCAGACATTTTCCACTTCCCTACGATCTACTCACTATGGATCAATTAGAATGGAAAGTACGCCTACTCTAATCTAATCGAACCACGTCGATGCAATCTGACAGGGTGGGTGAAGGTAACAGCAGAAGTATGTAACTGGCAGCTGGCTCTTTAAAGAGCCCATCGTGGTAACTGACCTGTACGTCAGTGACAAGGAAGTGGGCAATGTCGCAAAGGTGGTCGTGTTGCGGTCAATGTAGCCGCGCCATGAGGCTGGGAGGAGAGGACGTCGATAGCCGAAAAGAGGCCATGAGTGGCACTGAAGTGGGCAGGAGTAGCGTCATTGAGGAGGCACAGGTCGAGATCGGAAAGACGTGTGTCAATAAGACCAAGAGTTACTTCCCCAGTGGAGGGGTGTGTATTGAAATCCCCAAGTAGTTGAGAAGGGGGGAAGGGAGCTGTTTGATTACGGTGATCAACTCGAGGGAAATAGGTGCCCTGACTGAAAGTAAATATATGTTTCAAATGGTGAACGCTGGGTAGTTTGCTCTGACACTACTAATGATTCCAGAGAAGTATGTATGGGATCCACTCACTGACATCTGTATGAACAAACGTACATATCACTAAAGTTGCCCTCCTGCAGTCAGTAGTATTCTGACCGAATGTGTGGTAAAAATGAAACGTTGGAGAATGGTCATCAGTGAGTAAGTTACTTGGATAGCGATGCAGACTGCAAAACGAGAGGAAATTAGTTGTTGCAGTTCTAGCAAGTGACAGTAGTACCATATCCGTTACAGATCCATTGGATCAACAAGTTGAGGATGTCCTGGTTAGGGGAGAAGCGGCCAGGAGCACCGGTCATGTCCCAGGACCACTATCTGTCATGAGTGTGGGTGAGACATTATCAAGGAACATTGACTCAAAATCCGACGCCGTGGAGGGTCACCAGACTAGCCTTCTCCCAACTCTCCTTTTCCTCCTTCCTCTTCTTCTTCTTCTTCTCTTTCGCATCTTTCTCTGGTCGAAATTCTTATGATGGTTTATCCACTGTAGGTGAGGGACAAATGACGAGCAGCCCTGGGAAGCAAAGGTCACCGTTCCTTCAGCTGTTGACGGGTGTCTAGCCTCTGGTCTTTGAGAGAGGAGTCTAGAGAGGGAGCCCTGGCAATGATAGACACCAAAAGAGGAAGCTGATTTTCAGTTGGGTGTGAGAAATAATTTCCGAGGATGGTGTTTGGAAATCATGAGAGTCGAGGGTGGTGGTAGATTTGCTTTGGAAAAGATACAGGTGGGGAGGGGAGGGGGAGGCTTCGAGCCGTGCCTTTGCTTAGTTAGTCATTATGTGAACAGGATGCACGAGTTCATATTTTTTCTTACCTCAGTATATGACAGGCGGAAGAGAGATTTATATTATTGTGTTTTCTTTTCTGTTTTGAAGACTGGGCAAACCAGTGAAGATAGAGAATGGTGTTCAGTACAACTGTGTCAAAGGCATTGGAGTGGTTGTCCATTATTTCTGCATTTTGGGCCTGACATGCAATAGTTTGACATTTGACCAAAACGTACACATCGGATACACGTCATGGACTGCGCTACATAAGTTTACAAGGCACATTTGTGCACCACAAATGAAATTTTTTTCTGAGAGGAAATTTCGTTCTAAGGCTAGGATGAAAGTACCTATATATCTTTGGTTATCCTTGAGACCTTTTTGTACATGTCGGACAAAGTATACAGGGTGGTCCATTGATAGTGACCGGGCCAAATATCTCACGAAATAAGCATCAAACGAAAAAACTACACAGAACGAAACTCATCTAGATGGAAGGGGGAACTAGATGACGCTATGACTGGCCCGCTAGATGGCGCTGCCATAGGTCAAACGGATATCAACTATGTTTTTTTAAGTAGGAACCCCCATTTTTTATTACATATTCGTGTAGTACGTAAAGAAATATGAATGTTTTAGTTGACCCCTTTTTTCGCTTTGTGATAGATGGTGCTGTAATAGTCACAAACGTATAAGTACGTGGTGTCACGTAACATTCCGCCAGTGCGGACGGTATTTGCTTCGTGATACATTACCCGACGTTACTACAAGATGTTTCATTGCATGACAGAATGGCGATGTACTTCCAACATGATGGATGTCCGGCACATAGCTCGCGTGCGATTGAAGCGGTATTGGATAGCATATTTCATGACAGGTGTATTGGTCGTCGAAGCACCATTCCACGGCCCGCACGTTCACCGTATCTGACGTCACCGGATTTCTTTCTGTGGGGAAAGTTGAAGGATATTTGCTATCGTGATCCACCGACAAGCCTGACAACATGCGTCAGCGCATTGTCAATGCATGCGCGAACATTACGGAAGGCGAACTACTCGCTCTTGAGAGGAATGTCGTTACACGTATTGCCAAATGCACTGAGATTGACGGACATCATTTTGAGCATTTATTGCATTAGTGTGGTATTTATAGGTAATCACGCTGTAACAGCATGCGTTCTCAGAAATGATAACTTCACAAAGGTACATGTATTACATTGGAAAGGCCGAAATAAAATGTTCAAACGTACCTACGTTCTGTATTTTAATTTAAAAAACCTACCTGTTACCAACTGTTCGTCTAAAATTGTGAGCCATATGTTTGTGACTATTACAGCGCCATCTATCACAAAGCGAAAAAAGTGGTCCAAATAAAACATTTATATTTCTTTACGCACTACACGAATATGTAATAAAAAATGGGGGTTCCTATTTAAATAAACCGCAGTTGGTATCCGTTTGACCTATGCCAGCGACATCTAGCGGGCCAAACATAGGGCCATCTAGTTTCCCCCTTCAAGCTAGACGAGTTTCGTTCTGTGTAGTTTTTTCGTTTGACGCTTATTTCGTGAGATATTTGGCCCGGTCGCGATCAGTGGACCACCCCGTATACCACGCCATTCGACATTAGCTCATCGCTCCTCGTCTGTGTAAGGTCTCCGTGAAAGATAACTCGTCGCACCATCCTCGATGTTTTATGTGGGGCAATAGTCTCTGTTATGTCACCCAGTCGTTCACAACAATGCATCGCTTGAGATTGTGCGTAGCGGAGGTCTTACTCAATGATGATCCATTGCGCATTTTCCCGCAATGGGTCGACCTCTCAAACAACTTCGTCTTTTACACAAAAAGTAATAGTTCTGGCGCTGTAAAAGTATCTCCATCTGTTCAACTACATATCAGATATTGAGTATATTGTGTAACTAACCGGTTACTACGGGTTATTCCTTATTATTGGGAATGGAAATACTTATTGCTTATGAAATCAACGTGAGAAGAATAGGGTCGCCACTGACTCAAACCATACAACTAATCAAAGATTTGGTCGAGTCGGAAAATAAATTAATTTGATCACAGACCAAAAACTCACAAACATGCGTACGTTGTTATGACGCTCATAGGGGATACGATGTAATTAATAGAGTTCCCCGTGCACTGTTCACGACAATCAAACATTTAAAATAAAATAGCACATGCAAGAACACTGTGCAGAAGATCAGCTCCCAGCAACACACCTGAAAATAGGACTTAATCTACAGCATTTGTTATAAAATACAAGGGGAGACTAATCACTGGACCTGTGCGTAAGGAAACGCATTGGATATGCTAAGGGGAAAGCTACGGGGTGAGTGGCTTAGGAGCAAAAACGTAATCTCGGAACACAAGAGAAAGTTGTAGATAAAATCATTTATTCCTAAGATAAGGATGTGAGGCATGTACACGATTCCTGATAACACGTGGTTTGTGGAGACACAATTTCTAGTTATAGTGCCAAATTCCAACAATATCACATCACACAATCATGTTAACATTATCTAAAACAAACATGCGATCGGACAGTTAGTGATGCCGGTAGCCCAACAACTATAATGTTCTACCACGTGGTTGGCTCCCCACGGACGAAAGACACATAAAGCAAGGAAAATTTACGATGAGGCAAGGCTCTAAATATTTAGAAAGGTGAAAGCTTATGCAGGCACAGCTGAAGGCAAACAGACATTCATACAGAAGCGAGTGCTCACTTCTTATCGACACCTTTGTGTGGCGCTCTTCCGGCGGATCCAAGTCTGCTACAGAAATTTGCTAAAAGAAAAATCTGCCAAAGTTTTGCATTCCTTGCTGCGACAAGGCAAAGCAATCGTCCAGATTGAAAAGCGAGAGCAAAGGCTAACAGCTCTCCCCTCGCCAAGTAACAACGCGCCACGCGGTCAGTCTAACTCACCCTTCTTCGACTGGAGCACAGCTGTGGACGCTTCCCGTACCGGCGGCAGACTGCCTCCCGCTTCGCCAGCCTCTTCCACGCTCCGCATGGCCCGGAAAACCCAAAGATGCCATTTCCGCCACTAACCTAACGCATGTGGATTTCTCACAAGTAGCGGAAACCTCTTTGCCGACTTGACCACTACGAGAGTTGGCTGTTCTGTACAACTGCTGCTGAAGCTGTACGACTATCGCAGACTTTCTGCAGCAGACTACGCCACCGTCTAGCAACGTGACACACAACCACATTCATTCAATCACACTACTATGAGAGTAAAGAAAATAGAGAAACGAGGAAAAGAAAGAGAAATGGTAATGAAAATGGGCTACCGGACTAATGAAAGGTGGCTACAGGACCCTTTCAATTGTTTCGCCTCTAATTGTCTGGCTTGTCCCTCTACCTCTGTTGTAGCCACAGTAGGGAAAGTAGTAGGATTGTAACTGTCTGCGTTGAAATCTCTAGACTGTCTTTTGAGACAGCCGAACGGCCATTGTGTTGGAATAATTTGGAACGTCTGATCTGTGAAACGTCCGCCCTAACACCACCATCTCAGGGTTGGGCCCTACTCACGGGCGCCACCGAACCACAGCACACACCGTGCCTTGAGCGCTGAGGCCCCAGGAAGCCGGGCATTTACCCCTTCGCATGCATGACGAGCTAGCAGAGCACAAGGGAAACTCCCCAACGCACCCCCCCCCCCCCCCCCCCGCCTCGGATTTAGTGGTGTTGTTGTTGTGGTCTTCAGTCCTGAGACTGGTTTGATGCAGCTCTCCATGCTACTCTATCCTGTGCAAGCTTTTTCATCTCCCAGTACCTACTGCAACCTACATCCTTCTGAATCTGCTTAGTGTATTCATCTCTTGGTCTCCCTCTATGATTTTTACCCTCCACGCTGCCCTCCAATACTAAATTGGTGATCCCTTGATGCCTCAGAACATGTCCTACCAACCGATCCCTTCTTCTGGTCACGTTGTGCCACAAACTTTTCTCCCCAATCCTATTCAATACTTCCTCATTAGATATGTGATCTACCCATCTAATCTTCAGCATTCTTCTGTAGCACCACATTTCTAATGCTTCTATTCTCTTCTTGTCCAAACTAGTTATCGCCCATGTTTCACTTCCATACATGGCTACACTCCATACAAATACTTTCAGAAATGACTTCCTGACACTTAAATCTATACTCGATGTTAACAAATTTCTCTTCTTCAGAAACGCTTTCCTTGCCATTGCCAGTCTACATTTTATATCCTCTCTACTTCGACCATCATCAGTTATTTTGCTCCCCAAATAGCAAAACTCCTTTACTACTTTAAGTGTCTCATTTCCTAATTTAATTCCCTCAGCATCACCCAACTTAATTAGACTACATTCCATTATCCTTGTTTTGCTTTTGTTGATGTTCATCTTATATTCTCCTTTCAAGACACTGTCCATTCCATTCAACTGCTCTTCCAAGTCCTTTGCTGTCTCTGACAGAATTACAATGTCATCGGCGAACCTCAAAGTTTTTATTTCTTCTCCATGAATTTTAATACCTACTCCGAATTTTTCTTTTGTTTCCTTTACTGCTTGCTCAATTTAGTGATAAGATGGCAAAATAGAAACAGTGAAGGGTCCAGGCTTAACAAGTGCAATACAGAGCAGCCTCAAAGAGCGACGTCGTTGTGCTTTAAGGGGTCAGGATGTTGGACTGCAAACAGGGCGAGTCGTGTTCAAAACTCACTCGTGCCATTTAGTTCCATTTGTTTATTTAACATTATGATGAATAGTGAGAGCAGGCGAGAGACCACATAGAAGTCTCACGGAAATGAAAACAACAAATAACTGGTTGTGAATTCTATTACACCAAAGGAATTGAAGACACGCACGGAAGTATAAGCTAACCCTCAAACGCAAATGCTTAGAGATAAAATTTGGCCCCTGTTTCTGACTACGGGAACTATCAATACTGACATTGGTCTCACCCCTAAATATCCTAATATGATATTTAGGGGTGAGGCCAGTATCAAATTTTATAGTTCCCGTACCCAGTAACAGATGGCAAAACCTTCTCTCTGAGCTTTTACACTGAAGTGCCAAAGATACTCGTACAGGCATGCGTATTCAAATACCGAGATATGTAAACTGGTAGAATACGCCGCTGCGATCGGAAACGCCTATATAAGACAACAAGTGTCTGGCGAAGTTGTTAGATCGGTTACTGCTGCTACAATAGCAGGTTATCAAGATGTAACTGAATTTGAACGTGGTGTTACAGTCGGCGCACCAGCGATGGGATACCACACTTCCGAGGTAGCGATGAAGTGGGGATTTTCCCGTACGACCATTTCATGAGTGTACCGTGAATATCAGGAAGCCGGAAAACGTCAAATCTCCGACATCGCTGAGGCCGATCCTCCAAGAACGTGGCCAACGGTGACTGAAGAGAATCGTTCAACGTGACAGAAGTGCAACCCTTCCGCAGATTCCTGCAGATTTCAATGCTGGGCCATCAGCAAGTGTCAGCGTGCGAACCATTCACCGAAACATCATCGATATGTGCTTACGGAGCCGAAGGTGCACTCGTTTACCCTTGATGATTTCACGACACGAAGCTTCACGCCTCGCCAGGGCCCGTCAATACCGACATTGGACTGTTGATGATTGGAAACATGTTGCCGGGTCGGACGAGTCTTGTTTCACTTTGTATCTAGCCTCATGAATCCATGGGCCCTGCATGTCAGTAGGGGATTGTTAGAGCCGGTGGAGGCTCTGTAATGCTGTGGGGCGTGTGCAGTTGTAGTGATAAGTCCAAATACGACTCTGGCAGGTGACACGTACAAAAGAATCCTGACTGATCACCAGTATCCATTCGTGTCCATTGTGCAATCCCACAGACTTGGGCAATTCCAGCAGGACAATGCGACAACCCACACGTCCATAATTGCTACAGAGTGCTCCAGGAACACTCTTCTGAGTTCAAAAACTTCCGCTGGCCACCAACCACCCCCCCCCCCCCCCCCCAGACACGAACATTATATCTGGGATGCCTTGGAACGTGCTGTTCAGAAGAGATCTCCACTCCTCGTACTCGGAAGGATTTATGGGCAGCCCTGCTGAATTCATGGTGTTAGTTCCCTCCAGCACTACTTCAGACATTAGTCGAGTCCATGCAACGTCGTGTTGCGGCACTTCTGCGTGCTTTCGGGGGCCCTATTCGACATTAGGCAGGTGTACCACTTTCTGTGACTCTTCAGTGTATATTTGAGCGTTAGCCGGTTCTGGCGCGAATGTCTTCAGTTCAAGAGTCAATACTTCCAAAACTTAAAAAAGTTAAAAATATATGCTTTCACAGAGCACAGAGAAACTGTATGATTGTGAAACTCTTGGGTTCATTTGTTGCAGCTTATGTGACAAACTATGGTGTTTTCATCATTTCCTTTGGGAATGATCACATTCACATTCATACGAACACCTAAATTGGGCAAGAAGGCATATCTCACTCACTCACCAGCCGTTCGAATTATGTGCATCGTTAAGACATTCCTGTCATATGATACAGGTACTGTAGCTAATGCTGTGCATGACACACCGGACGTGTTTTCCGGTGGAGCATTCGGTTGACTTGTCGCTTTGTCATCAAACGTTGCGGTTCCCATTCGAAAGCCACTTCCTTTTGGTTGCTGACAGAGTAGTTGTGGGGAATCAACTTTCATTATAGGTCCCTTTATTAAAACTCGCTGTTGCAAACGGACGCTACACCACGACACACAGAAAAATTTGAATAAAGCGAACAGCGGAAAATAAGACTCGAGGAAGGTTTGAACAGGGCTCGCCCGGTTGGCAGACCAACACCGTGGTCACTTAACCACGACGACGTTGCTCTTCCAGGCTGCTCTATATTGCACTTCTCGTCATTGGAGCCTTCACTGTTTCTATTTTGCCTTATTTTTACAGTCCAGTACACCTTCTTTCTGTTTTGATGCTTTATCTGTTTTCAGTTTTTGACGGGCTATTAGTGGGCCATCTTCACTAAATCTGAAGTGGGTGCGATGGGAGTTTCCCTTGTCAGTCATCAGCAATGTGATGAGGAGACCCAAAGGCCCACAATGACCCTACAACGTCGATTGGCTACAGTACTGGCTTTTAACTGCACGCTTGAGTCCACGCAGTTATTGTACACAGAGGGTTTCAGCACTGTAGGCAGCAGATGCTATTTAAGGCATTCTTCTCCAGTCGGTCCACACTGCAGAAAAAGTTTTGAAAATGGAGGTCAGACTCAGAATGGGACCAAAATTACTTCAGCCAAAAAGTGATGTTAGAGTTATTAGTGAATATGTCGACGAAGTGAAGCAGAAACTAGCGAAAAAGCCGGGTCAAATTCAAAGACTGCCAGAATGAGGAAGAAAGAGGAGCAATGATAGTAGGAAATGGAAGACCGCAGGGTAAGGAAGGAAGCAGGCGTTGTAATAGCTTCGAACTCTATGCTCGTCACACATTTAATCACAAAAGAGTCGTGAGCCACTCAGGAGTTGAACCAATTGATATATTTTACTCAAAACCAGCTTCGTTCTGTTATATTTGGCCTAATACGATATAAAACGGGCTTGAAAAGCCTCTTGGTATTGTTTCATAAAGTATGGCATCAGGATGTCTAGAAAGCTGCAGTTAACAAGGCAAGCTAAAGAGAATTTATAATACTACTACTGTGTCGGAGAGCCAGACTTATTAAATTCACTGGTCATGATAGGTTTTCGAACAGTACATAGTAAATTTCTAAATGAGTGTTACAGTTCCATTTCAAACACCTTTTTCACATTGTTCATAAACATCGAGTAAAACAGAAGTGATATCTGGCGTTCCCCAAGGCAGTGTTAAGTCCCTTTGCTGTTCCTTGTCTATATAAACGATTTGTGAGACAATCTGAGAAGCTGTCTTAGATTGTTTGCAGATGACGCTGTCTTTTATCGACTAATAAAGTCGTTAGAAGATCAAAACAAATTGCAAAACGATTTAGAAAAGCTATCTGAATGGTGCGAAAATCGGCAGTTGACCCTAAATAACGAAAAATGTGAGATCATCCATATGAGTGCTAAAAGTAATTCATTAAACTTCAGTTACACGATAAATCAGGCTAATCTAAAAGCTGTAAACTCAACTAAATACCTAGATGTTACAATAATGAACAGCTTAAATTTGAAGGAACTGATAGAAAATGTTGAGGGGAAGGCTAACCAAAGAGTGCGTTTCATTGGCAGGACGCTTAGAAAATGTAACATATCTACTAAGGAGACCGCCTATACTAGGCTTGTCCGTCCTCTTTTAGAATACTGCTGCGCAGTGTGGGATCCTTAGCAGATAGGACTGATGGAGTACACCGAAAAAGTTCAAAGAAGGGCAGCATGTTTTGTATTATCGCGAAATATGAGAGAGAGTGTCACAGAAATGATACAGGATTCGGGCTGGACATCATTAAAAGAAAGGCGCTTTTCGTTGCGACGGAATCTTCTCACGAAATACCAATAACCAACTTTCACCTCCGAATGCGAAAATATTTTGTTGACAGCGATCTAGATAGGGAGGAACGATCACCACGACAAAATAAGGGAAATCAGAGCTCTTACGGGAAGATATACGTGTTCTTTCTCTCCGCGCGCTATACGAGATTGGAATAACAGAGAATTGTGAAGGTGGTTCGATGACCCCTCTGCCAGGCACTTAAATGTGATTTGCAGAGTATCCATGTAGATGTAGATTAGCAGAGGTAGAAACACGGTTTGAAAAAAGTGTCTTCAATGAAAACTTCGGAGAGGTTGTGTATTTATTGAATTACGACAAGCAATTTCGCGTGTATTTTTCATTTATTATAATAAGAGTGGGGATTTCAGTAGCAGTATTTTTATTGAAACACATCTGATCTCAGCGACTATACACACTGAGCTCTCCCCCTCTTCATTTAACCTGGTGCTTGAGTCGCTCATTTTATGGATGATTTCTGTGTGCAGCGCACTGTGTTTGGGACAGACAGAGCAGAGAATGCAGCGATAGGAGCGGCCCCTCGCCGCCAGCCCAGACCGGGGAGAGCTCTGCGATTTGCGACCGCAGACCCGAGAGCGTCCCGTGAGGCGTGTACGTGCAACACCGACTCAAAGGAAGGCCTCGGCGCTTGTTGGTGACGTCACGTCAGCTAGGCACGGCGAACGCCAGGTCTGTTGCAGGCGGAAACGTCTGGGCGTGCTTATCACTATAAACCTCTTATTTTTGGACAAAATGTTTGGTATTGTTTTGGATTCTGCAGTTTTATTTAGACGAAAGATTTTCTTACTATCGTAAAGCTACAAATGAAGATCATAGTTCTGTATTATTGTATCCTGTCGAAACAAACGTAGATCAATATGAGAAGATGCTTTGCCCCATTGGAAGCTTCGGAAATTTTACATTCAAGTAACTATATTTACTTGATCCATTTTGTTATCGAAACTTACCCCAACCCCCTTACAATGAACCCGTTTCTTTTATTTATTTATTTATTTTCGTTTGACGTCGTCACTGGAAATGTGAACTAATTTACATGTGGAAATGCCCAACTGTTGCCAATAATTAGATTACAGTCGTTTTCAACGAAAAGAATTCTAAACAGGTAACAATATAGCTTCTTACACCGAAAATACTGCTGAGCTTAAACTTTTTTAAACATGCACATTAGAAAAGATAAATATTCCCCTCTTGCAACTGAAAGGAGAAACTTTATAAGATAAAAAATTTTATTTGATAAAACAAGTATCTCTCTTTTGCCTCTTCATCTGTCTCCCACCCCCTCCCCCAAAGTGTACAATCGCAAGATATTTCATTGACATTCAGTGCTCCTCACCCCATAGTCAACCAAGATACCTAAAGAAGAGCACCAATATGTTCAGTTTCTTGTAAAAGTAACCCAGTACAAACGAAACTTCCTCTGATTTACAAATAGGGTAAAGAAGCACGAATTCTGTTGCTGCTGGACCACGAAGTTGTTTTTGTATGTCAATCCTTAAAACAGGTGGAAATTTAAGTTCAGGAGTACACTATTAGTTAAGAAGTGTAATGAACTGCACAATTAGTTGATTGCAGAAATTTTTCAGAACAATGTGTGTTCGTCAACTAGCGCCAATAGTTTCACATTTTCCTGTGTCAGAGAGGGAGACACCACCATTATGAGTATGCCTGCAACAGACCTGGCGTTCGCCGTGCCTAGCTGGCGTGACGTCACGAACAAGCGCCGAGGCCTTCCTTTGAGTCGGTGTTGGTACGTGTCCGCGAGCAGTCCATCGATACCGGTGTCTACACGCGTGCCTTTTTGGATGAGACGGGACAGCGCCGTGTTAATGTCTCAGTCGTGGCGAAAAGCAGACGCAGACGCGCTTCGCACAGAAATTTCGTGCACTCGGCGAGCCTTCTCGGAGGACGGCAGTGGTCCCGACTATTTGCCAGTAGGCTGGCGCGGAAGCGATCCCCAGTATTCCATTACTGGCGGCGTCGGCCTTAATTGAGAGCCCGCACGTCTTGCCCCGCCCTTCGCCCTCCGCCCTCTGCCGCTCCTTTGACAGGCGCAATTAGGGCTCGTGTGCCTCTTTCGTCTGCGTCTGCCGGATGGCGCTCCCCTTCCGGCCTGATTTCTTGATCTTCTTTTTGCCGGCCGCTCCGTTCCTTTTATTGCGAAGCGATTCCTCGGCGCTCGGCGGTAATTTGGAGCTGGCTCTCAAAGACGGGCGCAGAGGTGCGCGCGGCGCGGCCGACGGGAAAAATTACGGGATTCTTGCGAGAGCCGCTAATTGCCGGCGCGCGGCTGCTGAAAGAAGTGGCGGCCGGGACCCCGCTCCGCCCTGGGAACGGCGACACGTGCCGGCAGGCCTCCGGTAACAAAGAATCACTACCCCCACCTCCCACACCTCCACCTCCCACCCGTAGCCCCGCCACGGACGCGCCCAAATAATGATTTCCTTCCCTTTCTGCCGACTCGTCTCGAGCCCAAGAAACGGGCGATTTTGTCCGCAAGTGCCGCTGTCCGAGTCACCGGGCACTGCAGCATTCCCCGTTGGCAATGTGCTTCTCACTCACGGACGTTTTACTCCAGATTCGCGTTTTAGACCCTTTGCTAACAAATCCTAAGACATTTTGGTCTTATGTCGAAGCGGTAGGTGGATCAAAACAAAATGTCCAGACACTCTGTGACCAAAATGGTACAGAAACAGAGGATGACAGACTAAAGGCCGAAATACTAAATGTCTTTTTCCAAAGCTGTTTCACAGAGGAAGACTGCACTGTAGTTCCTTCTCTAGATTGTCGCACAGATGACAAAATGGTAGATATCGAAACAGACGACAGAGGTATAGAGAAACAATTAAAATCGCTCAAAAGAGAAAAGGCCGCTGGACCTGATGGGATACCAGTTCGATTTTACACAGAGTACGCGAAGGAACTTGCCCCCCTTCTTGCAGCGGTGTACCGTAGGTCTCTAGAAGAGCGTTGCGTTCCAAAGGATTGGAATAGGGCACAGGTCATCCCCGTTTTTAAGAAGGGACGTCGAACAGAAGTGCAGAACTATAGACCTATACCTCTAACGTCGATCAGTACAATTTCGGAACACGCATTATGTTCGAGTATAATGACTTTTCTGGAGACTAGAAATCTACTCTGTAGGAATCAGCATGTGTGTCGAAAAAGACGATCGTGTGAAACCCAGCTCGCGCTATACGTCCACGAGACTCAGGTGACCGAGCGGTTCTGGCGCTACAGTCTGGAACCGCGCGACCGCTACGGTCGCAGGTTCGAATCCTGCCTGGGGCATGGATGTGTGTGTTGTCCTCAGGTTAGTTAGGTTTAAGTAGTTCTAAGTTCTAGGGGACTTATGACCTCAGCAGTTGAGTCCCATAGTGCTCAGAGCCATTAGACTCAGAGGGCCATAGACACGGGTTCCCAAGTAGATGCCGTATTTCTTGACTTCCGCAAGGCGTTCGATACAGTTCCCCACAGTCGTCTAATGAACTAAGTAAGAGCATATGGACTATCAGACCAATTGTGTGATTGGATCTAACAGAACGCAGCATGTCATTCTCAATGGAGAGAAGTCTTCCGAAGTAAGAGTGATTTCAGGTGTGCCGCAGGGGAGTGTCGTAGGAGCGTTGCTATTCGCATTATATATAAATGACCTTGTCGATAACATCGGATGTTCACTGAGGCTTTTTGCGGATGATGCTCTGGTATATCGAGAGGTTGTAACAATGGAAAATTTTACTGAAATGCAGGAGGACCTGCAGCGAATTGACGCATGGTGCCGGGAATGGCAATTGAATCTCAATGTAGACAAGTGTAATGTGCTGCGTATACATAGAAAGAAGGATCCTTTATCATTTAGCTACAATATAACAGATCAGGGAGTAGGTATTAGGAGTGATTTAAAATGGAATGAACATACAAAGTTGATCGTCGGTAAAGCGGATGCCAGGCTGAGATTCATTGGAAGAATCATAAGGAAATGCAATCCGAAAACAAAGGAAGTAGGTTACAGTGCACTTGTTCGCCCACTGCTTGAATATTGCTCAGTAGTGTGGGATTCGTACCAGACAGGGTTGATAGAGGAGATAGAGAAGATCCAACAGTGAGCAGCGCGCTTCGTTACAGGATCATTTGGTAATCGCGAAAGCGTTACGGAGATGATAGATAAACTCCAGTGGAAGACTTAGCAGGAGAGACGCTCAGTAGCTCGTTACGGGCTTTTGTAGTAGTTTCGAGAACATACCTTCACCGAGGAGTCAAGCCGTATATTGCTCCCTCCTACGTATATCTCGCAAAGAGACCATGAGGATAAAATCAGAGAGATTAGAACCCACACAGAGGCATACCGACAATCCTTCTTTCCACGAACAATACGAGACTGGATTAGAAGGGAGAAACGATAGAGGTACTAAAAGTACCCTCCGCCACACACCGCCGGGTGGCTTGCGGAGTATGGATGTAGATGCAGATTCGCTGTCTACAACGTGTCCTACGCGGCAAGGCGAACTGATAACTGGGCAGTAGCGGGAAGTACCGGGAAGTGTCTCTGCCAGCTGACTACGTACAGGCACGCTAAAGTTCAAAGCGGCGTGTGTTTGTACCTCACAATAAGAACGCCAACAGTGACTGTGGAAAATACCTTCGCGGGAAGTGGCGACACCTTGCTGTCAACGTCATTAATTTTTCTAACGGTGAGAACGACGAGCGTGTGACAGCGCCGACTGAAAAGGCGGCTGAACGTCCAGGCAAGTGTTGACAAGCATACGTCTAGTAAGTCAATGGTGTGCAAATTACAGAAGAAGTGACGCTATGTACCGTATACCGGGGTCAAGTATCTGCCCTAAAACAGAACAAGTAAAATGCACACACTAAATCTTTCGTCGATTATATAGATAAACGACTTGTTAGACAGCAATATTTGTATCATTTTATTTCAAATTTATAACTCTCCGAACTTGCTTAAAATCTCCTAGTGAATAACGATGCATTCACAACGAAGTGTCAGTGTTCGAAGCACTCGAAAAAAGCTCTGAAGCTCACATACTAAAAGGCACAGGAAGATGGTCGAAAACCGAAGGGCGAAATTTAACACTATACCGAAAGGTTAGGCCGGCCGCTGTGACCGAGCGGTTCTACGCGCTTCAGTCCGGAACTGCGCTCCTACTACGGTCACAGGTTCGAATCCTGCCTCGAGCATGGATGTGTGTGTTTTCGTTAGGTTAGTTAGGTTTAAGTAGTTCTAAGGCTAGAGGACTGATGACATCAAATGTTAAGTCTCATAGTGCTTAAAGCCATTTGAACCGAAAGGTTAGGGAAATGAAGACGCTGCGCAGGGTTGTCGCGCGATCTAAGCCACGTTGCCACGGTTCGCACGGCTCCCCCCGTCGGAGATTCGAGTCCTCCATCGGGCATGGGGCTGTGTGTTGTCCTTAGCGCAAGTAAATTTGAGTTCGATTAAGTAGTGTGTAAGCCTAGGGACCAATGACCTCAGAAGTTTGGTTCCATAGGAACTTACCACCACCACAACTCTGGAAGTGGAAATGGAATGATGTATTTGTCGCAAGAGAAAAGAAATTCAAATAGATAGACGCACGTATTTTCTTAGAGTTAACTTTCCTTTTGGCCTGGTTGCAAAGAATATCGGTTATGGTGGAAACAAGAATCAGATAAAAATTATAACAAAAGGAATCGCACTTTGTTAGAAAAAGAGAAATGATGAAGATTGCAAGTGTTAGCGTCCCGGCAAATGACCAAATTAAACAAAAATGGCGGCCACAAAGGAAGAAAAGGGCATGTTCACCAACCTCTATTGTTGTACTGCGCCGTCGCGTAGACCACCGCTGCTATCGGTTTCCATCTCGTATAAATAATAACAATATTGGCCCAGGATAATGTGTTATTAGGCTCCCATAAATAATGATAAACGCGGAGATTTCGTTTTGACTTAAACTGTTGATTATTCAAATAAACTTTCATAAATATAGAACCAGGTTTCACATATACGTCTACACTTTATGACGAAAAATAACAGAAGAGAAGACTGCTACTAAAGCTAAAAATTGAAGAGCCTAATTATGTCATTGTCTCTCAGAGACTATCCGTGCTCTTACTTATCTTTCATTGGCCGACCGATATCTGGCAAATATTTTACATTTTGGTCTATCAAGAAATATTGAGAAAGTATATCCACATTGTTATCACTCAGAGGTGCGCACATGTGTGTAGCATGTAGCAGAATTCTATAAACTCCCCTCTCGATCCCAGATTCTTGGGCGTAAACACGACGGCACCACTACCTGGAAAGGTAACCACCTTGCTTTGCCGCGCCACAGTAAATGATAGGAAGGCAGTAAGACCTCGTGTACAACATGTAACGCATTACTCTCGTACCGCCACTGTCTTCTCGTCTCTGTGGCTGTTGTGTACGCCCAGTAAAGCGGTTTACCAAAGCCTGCTGGTAATGGGCCGCTCTGCCCCTGGTCATCCTGAGTGAAAAGGAAGTAGGGAAGCATAGAGTTCAACGTCCCACTGACAGCTCGGTCTCTGGACCACGTGCGCGTACTGGGGAAGGATGCAGAAGCAGATTTGCCGTGTCCTTCCAGAGGAACCATCCCGGCTCTTGCTTGGAGCGATTTAGAGAAATTTCAGAAAACCTAAACCTGGGTGGGTGGACGGGGATTTGGACCGTCGTCGTCCCGAATAAGACTACTACGCGACCTCGTAAATGGGCAGTGACCTGGCCATACGACGTCGGTTCAAGGTCGAGTGATTTCCCATATGGCTGCTATTTTCCAACCTATATTGCAGAGAAACTTGTCAAAGTCATCACAGAAAGCAGCGCCTTACAGAAGTGCTCTAACTGTAAGCAGGAAGCGGAATGGAAATGATCACATTCTGTTGGTGACTGTGACTGACTGCGAAGCGTCTACTTATCTCCTGTATCTCTCGTGTCCTAAATACCATGTAAACTACTGTACTACTGCATTTTATTGCCACAATATGTAGAAGATGTAACAAATCTACCAAAGAGACCACTTGCACTGCCAGTAACCGAGGGAATCGGAGGTGACTTTAGTTTTGTCTCTTATTTCTGGTATTTTTTAAGATATTCTTCGCATATACTCTAATGAGGTAAATATACTCCAACTATCATTTTCGACATGTGAACCAGCGTGTGAGCACTCTCCATTAGTATTTACAATGAATTTTGATGGCTTGTATTCCTCACTCATACCTATTTTTTTCCATATTCTGTGTTTAAAGCAATTTGTAAGCCTTTCTTACACGACGGCAATGGTCTGTTGCTTTTCGAATAGCAGTCTATAATTTCCCTTCGGAGCAAAGTCGTCCACATTAACTGCGCTTAAGGGAGTATTTTGTTTAACAGATACCTGATTAAGTCTTTTCACTATATTGCTTCTTCTTCTTATCACCTGTGGAATGACGTATCTACATCTACATCTACATCTACATTTATACTCCGCAAGCCACCCAAAGGTGTGTGGCGGAGGGCATTTTACGTGCCACTATCATTACCTCCCTTTCCTGTTCCAGTCGCGTATGGTTCGCGGGAAGAACGACTGTCTGAAAGCCTCCGTGCGCGCTCTAATCTCTCTAATTTTACATTCGTGATCTCCTCGGGAGGTATAAGTAGGGGGAAGCAATATATTCGATACCTCATGCAGAAACGCACCCTCTCGAAACCTGGCGAGCAATCTACACCGCGATGCAGAGCGCCTCTCTTGCAGAGTCTGCCACTTGAGTTTATTAAACATCTCCGTAACGCTATCACGGTTACCAGATAACCCTGTGACGAAACGCGCCGCTCTTCTTTGGATCTTCTCTATCTCCTCCGTCAACCCGATCTGGTACGGATCCCACACTGATGAGCAATACTCAAGTATAGGTGGAACGAGAGTTTTGTAAGCCACCTCCTTTGTTGATGGACTACATTTTCTAAGCACTCTCCCAATGAATCTCAACCTGGTACCCGCCTTACCAACAATTAATTTTATATGATCATTCCACATCAAATCGTTCCGCACGCATACTCCCAGATATTTTACAGAAGTAACTGCTACCAGTGTTTGTTCCGCTATCATATAATCATACAATAAAGGATCCTTCTTTCTATGTATTCGCAATACATCGTATACTGTTGGAACAGTAGCGGTCAATGGTAGTTTTTTTCTGAAGACTTGTAGAAAAATAAAATGCAATATCTAGTCCATTACACTTAGATGCAATATAGCCACTGAGCCGTGGCCAGATTCCTGGTGTCGCCTTTCGAATTCCTGGCGCCACGAGCTAGATCTGTCATGTTAGGTCCGTGTGGTTTGAGGCCACTTAGAACTTCGCTCGAGCTTGTTGATGGGGACGAGGCGTGAGGCGGCGTGGTGACTTGGGGAGTAATAACGAAGCGAGGAAGGCGGCGTGAGAGGTCCGCCCGGCGACTGAGGCGAGCACGTCTTGGGCACGGAGTCCGGAGAGTGGTTGCTGGGCATATTTGTCGGCCGATTTGAATCCGTTCCAGACTGAAGCGCCTAGAACCGCTCGGCCACAGCGGCCGGCTGAGTGTACACACACAGTTAAGAAGAATGGCCTACACTGGGCTGGCAGCTTCTCGTAAGCCAGACGTTACTGCAGTCAGTGCTAGCTGGCACACGACGTCGTACGAAGCTCTATGCCAATGGAGAGGGGATGACTGGAAACGAATAGATCTGCAGTCACGAATCGCACCATACCCTGCGGCAGTCCTATAGAAGGCTTTCGGTTTGCCGAATGCCCGGAGAACGTTGCCAGCCAAACTACAGGGTGTTTCAAAAATGACCGGTATATTTGAAACGGCAATAAAAACTAAACGAGCAGCGATAGAAATACACCGTTTGTTGCAATATCCTTGGGACAACAGTACATTTTCAGGCAGACAAACTTTCGACGTTACAGTAGTTACAGTTTTCAACAACAGATGGCGCTGCGGTCTGGGAAACTCTATAGTACGATATTTTCCACATATCCACCATGCGTAGCAATAATATGGCGTAGTCTCTGAATGAAATTACCCGAAACCTTTGACAACGTGTCTGGCGGAATGGCTTCACATGCAGATGAGATGTACTGCTTCAGCTGTTCAATTGTTTCTGGATTCTGGCGATACACCTGGTATTTCAAGTGTCCCCACAGAAAGAAGTCACAGGGGTTCATGTCTGGCGAATAGGGAGGCCAATCCACGCCGCCTCCTGTATGTTTCGGATAGCCCAAAGCAATCACACGATCATCGAAATATTCATTCAGGAAATTAAAGACGTCGGCCGTGCGATGTGGCCGGGCACCATCTTGCATAAACCACGAGGTGTTCGCAGTGTCGTCTAAGGCAGTTTGTACCGCCACAAATTCACGAAGAATGTCCAGATAGCGTGATGCAGTAATCGTTTCGGATCTGAAAAATGGGCCAATGATTCCTTTGGAGGATATGCTACAGAGAGTGTGGAACGAGTTGGAGTATCGGGTTGATATTGCTCGTATGTCTGGAGGGGGCCATATTGAACATCTCTGAACTTGTTTTTGAGTGAAAAAAAAACCTTTTTAAATACTCTTTGTAATGATGTATAACAGAAGGTTATATTATGTTTCTTTCATTAAATACACATTTTTAAAGTTGTGGTATTCTTTTTGAATCACCCTGTATATAATATACCTTGAAAGTTAGAAATGTCTTTAGTAAACCAATCAAACGTCAAGTCTAATAGAAGTGTAGAATATAATAATTCAAGAATACAGACTGTGAATAACTGGCAGACGCCGCAGACGACCGAGGTGTCCAACCCGTGCGCCGTAAGAGGACAATTAACCAGAGGAGCGCGCAACAGCCACCGGCTACAACTAACAGGTACGTCACCTTAGCTGGAGACGCACAGTAGCTCAGTCTCCTGAGCTCGCCGGGTCCTTCACGCCACCGGCGGCGGCTCCACCGACATCGAAGGTACCGCCCATCGTGATTCACAATTGTTCCGACCACGCCGAGCTGTCCACGGGGCTCGTGCATTTGATTTCTGGCGGCTTGCGAGTGGCGTACACTGGCAGTAGAGAGAAGTGTTACGTCGATACGTCTGAAGTTTACCGAAAGGTGTTTGATTTTTTGTCGGGCACACCAACTGCTATTCCATACACACCAGGGTGCCTCTAACAAGGTTTTGGAGGCGGTCTTCAACGGTCTCCCACCTTCGGTCTCTGCGGGTGAAGTCCCAGAGGATTTACTGGCATAGATTTCTACAATTAACAGAGTGCATCAGTTCGAGCGTACACGGCAGGGACACCTCCCCCCTCCCCCCTCCCCCCACCCTCCCAGTCTGTGCGGTGACACTGTCGGGGGCGACATCCACAGTACTATCTTTGGAGTTCGTTATGTTCTATCTATGAAGGTGAGGATGGAATATTACCGATCTCTCACCGAGCCCTTCCAATGCAAATGATGCAGGCGTTGGACACACACACGACGAACCATTGCTGGCTGCGGGCGCGTTGCGTAAAGTGTGGCGATATGCACTCCAGCAAGGACTGCAAACTTTCAACCTTCCGCAACGCTCCCCGCCTATGTGTGCGGGCTGCCAAGGACCACGTGCTGCAACCTGAAAAGGCTGCAGTGAATTTCAGAAGGCGCTTGAGTAGTTTCGGCCGTCGACGCCGAACCCACCTAACTCTCAAAGACCACCGGAGACTAACACCGACGGAGTAAGATGTGTAATGGCGGACGTTGCTGCAGCACCTACACAACACCCTTCTACGCCCCCGCCACGGCCAGCGTCTCCAGTTCGTGCAGACTGTACATTTGCTTCTACTTTACGAGGCCCACTGTGCAACACCGACCGTCCTGCGTCGAGGGCGAAGCTAGAAAAGGACGCAGATGCTGCGCTTACTGCGTTAAGGGGATATTTACTACCTTTTGGTTCAAAAACTCGATTTTTTAAAAATTGCATTTTTGGATCCGTACAAGTGTTTAGAATCCACCCCTGAAACGGTTTTTCCGAAAACGGAACGGAAATGTTATGCGCGGTTGAACAAAATAATGCACCTGCCTGAAATCGGCCTTTATCACGCACCAGTTTTTTTCTTTCGGAGGGCGAGTTATTGTACCGGTACTTGGGAGGAAACACACAAAATTCAAATGAAAGTTTGAAAGCGTGTGTTTGGAAGTTATCCCCCAAGCATTTGCATTCTGGCGCGAAGACTGGAGATTGCGACTTTCCTGGCAATGAGCAGCTGCAAGGAAGGGTATTCAGCAATTCTGAAGACCATGACAACGATGAACGTCACCCTGGGACTCTATTTGACGCAGTTCGCCAAGCATTCGGACGACCATCGGATTGAAGGGACCGAAAACCGCTTGTCACCGGCCGTACGAGCGGCTCTGGAGCAGCGCAGGATGGCCCAGTTCGAGCAGAACGCCCTCTATGAGGAAGAGGAAGGACTAGTTTATGGATCCGGAATAGCAGATTGAACGTAAGTTGCGTAATATTACATTTATATGTAGTCAAAACTTCAAACGCGTTTTTCTCGAAATGACTTTTTTTTATCGCACGGTATGGTAACTTCAAATCTACTGAACCGATTGGCATGATTCTTTGTTTCCGACGAAGCTAACTTGTCTAGGAGTTATACCACTTTTATTCTGATCCATCAACCATAAATATTTTTACTTGCCCGACAAAGGCGAAAAATCGATGAGAAAAACCCTATTTTTTTCAAATGGCCGCCATTTTGTTTCCTATGGTCCAAATAACTTAAGCGAGGCACAACTCCTAAAGAATCTTATATACTTCGCTAACGTCAACTCAGTTTTGATTTCAGGCGAGCCGGCTCATCTATGACATACCGCGCGTGAAGGTCTATATCGAAATTTTGTTTCGTTCCGACGGCACTTCCGCCTTTGCTCTTCCACATCTCCCGTCGAAAAAATTCCAGTTTGTAGAGGAAATATCAATAAACATTTTGGCCAAATTTGACATTGATATCTATAACACATCCCGAGAAAAAAATTCTCAAAGAACATGCTTTTTTCGGCCCAAAGATAGTAAACCTTCCCTTAAAGTTTCTTGGCAGCCAAAACTACTTCTACAACTTCATTGCCGCTGTGAAAAAATATAGGTGGCGAAGGACAAGCTGTCGAAGATAGTTACACTGGTGGAAATACTAGCGCAGCTTGAGAGTCCAGACTAGCACGTATGACAGAATTTCGTATTTGTATGTGGAAAAGCAACTGGTGTGCGGAATAATAAATTCGAACCGAAAGATTTTATGGCTCACCACAAGACTGACATTGTGCTGCTGTCTGAGACTCATCTGAATTTGAAACCTGCGGAAATCTTTGAACTTCAGAATATGGTGGGCTCCCGCTACGACCGACTCGAGGGACGTGGGTGTGGCACGGCCATCTACCTCTGCCGCAGCCTCTGTCACCGAGAAGGCACCGCTGCTGGACCCAGAAACAAACACCATTGCTGTCTGCACGGAATTAGGCGAACTGATATTTGTTGTGGCATACCTCCGCCCCAACGCTTAGCTCATCGATCACGATTTACGCGCCGTCCTCGCCCCTCGCGGAAAGACATAACGATGGCGACTGGAATGCGAAACGTTCCACGTGGAACTCCCCCACCCTCAACCCCAAAGACCTCCAGCTATGTCCTTTGGAACGGTAATTGGATTTGGAAGTTTAGGGTCCCACAGGGCAGGCCCATATTCCCCACCCCTGTCGCCAACTGCCGGATGTACTCAATACTGCCGTCAGCCGTGGGCTACAGATGGACCTCCGGCTCGAGACGGTCAGCGAATTATCTACGGATCGTAGCCCTGTGGAAATTTTGGAAATTTCTGGTAAGATCCTATGGGACCAAACTGCTGAGGTAATCGGTCACTATGCTAACACACTACTTACTTTAACTTACACTAACTTACGCGAAGGACAACACACACAAACACACACACACACACACACACACATACAAAACTGAGGGAGGACTCGAATTCTCAAAGAGGGAGCAGCGCGAACCGGGGCAAGGTGCTCCAGACCGCACGGCTACCCCGCACGGCTGTAGCCTTGTGCTGGCAAAGCTATCACGAACGAGATGTTAGCCTCAGCGAGTCTGCTGGGAAACTAACTGGCCTCAATTCCACTGTTATGCGAACAACAGTGTCGCCCCTACTTTGGAGGTTCAGAATCTGGCCCAAATCGATTGCGCTGTGAACTATCCCACACGCAAAAATTCGATAGGTACACCAGCTATTCTCCTTCACAGTAATGGAGGACCACCAGTCCTACGATCCACTGTCTTCTTTCACGAAGAACTTCGTTTACAGAAGAATCGTTCGCGCAAACTGTGGCAACGGACAAGGAACCCGGCTTCTACATCTACATCTACATCCATACTCCGCAAGCCACCTGACGGTGTGTGGCGGAGGGTACCTTGAGTACCTCTATCGGTTCTCCCTTCTATTCCAGTCTCGTATTGTTCGTGGAAAGAAAGATTGTCGGTATGCCTCTGTGTGGGCTCTAATCTCTCTGATTTTACCCTCATGGTCTTTTCGCGAGATATACACAGGTGAGAGCAATATATTGCTCGACTCCTGCGTGAAGGTATGTCCTCGAAACTTCTACAAAAGCCCGTACCGAGCTACTGAGCGTCTCTCCTGCAGAGTCTTCCACCGGAGTTTATCTATCATCTCCATAACGCTTTCGCGATTACTAAATGATCCTGTAATGAAGCACGCTGCTCTCCGTTGGATCTTCTCTCTCTCTTCTGTCAACCCTATCTGGTACGGATCCCACACCGGTGAGCAGTATTCAAGCAGTGGGTGAACAGGTGTACTGTAACCTACTTCCTTTGTTTTCGGATTGCAATTCCTTATGGTTCTTCCAATGAATCTCAGTCTGGCATCTGCTTTACTGACGATCAACGTTATATGATCATTCCATTTTAAATCACTCCTAATGCCTACTCCAAGATAATTTACGGAATTAACTGCTTCCAGTTGCTGACCTACTATATTGTAGCTAAATGATGAAGGATCTTTCTATGTATTCGCAGCGCATTACACTTGTCTACATTGAGATTCAATTGCCATTCCCTGCACCATTCGTCAATTCGTTGCAGATCCTCCTGTATTTCAGTACAATTTTCCATTGTTACAACCTCTCGATATACTACAGCATCATCCACAAAAAGCCTCAGTGAACTTCCGATGTTATCCGCAAGGTCATTTATATATATTGTGAATAGCAGCGGTCCTACGACACTCCCCTGCGGCACACCTGAAATCACTCTTACTTCGGAAGACTTCTCTCCATTGAGAATGACACGCTGCATTCTATTATCTAGGAACTCTTCAATCCAATCACACAATTGGTCTGCTGGTCCATATGCTCTTACTTTTTTCATTAAACGACTGTTAGTTACACAGACTGGAAAGGCGGTCCGACATCGCTTCTGGAATGGCGTACGGAGACGTGGCAAGCAAGATGTGTTCCTTCTTCCTACAGACCAGAGAAGAATGGTAGTTGGTCAAGAATTAATGGGCTGATCCCACTCCTAAGCCACCGCTCCGGGCGCCACAAGGGCATACAGATAGCCCTCCCACTACGTTTGTTACGGCTTCTGAACAACAGATGCTCTTGCGAGAATCGCTGACTGTTGTACAGCGGGAGTATGAACTTACTACCTTCCAGATCGTCGACAGGAACATCACCGCGAACGACCGTCTGCAACGGCGTTAAACGACTCCCAGGGAAGTGAGGGATATCATATGGAAACTGAATGGAAATAAGGCGCCAACCGTTACTGCACGTGTGGGTGGAAAAAATCGAGTACATCGCCGTCTTATAAATTGGGAAAACCTTTGTATAGAATGTGACTTGTCATTAGTTACTGTCATTTGTGAAGACACCTTTCTTGAGAGGCCTGACTATAGCATATTTCAATACGTCTCGGAAAACAGCCATAATTAATGCAGTGGAAAATGCTGTTATGGCCAGTTTACGTTTGATGCACTTTAGGTCGTACAAAGTTCCATGCCAAATTTACCTAACATACCGAGATTGTTGTTAACGCTGGTAGGAGAGCCATACATGCTTCCGGTCTCGAGTAAATACTAATGTGCAAGTTCTGAAACTTTCCCGGCGTATTTGTTCTTCCAGTAATTTCCGGGTAAGCACCCCGGTCCTATTCTTCCACGATATTTCAGTCCAGAGACGTCCGCCCATCTTCAGATGAGTAGACAACTACTTGTCTAGACAAGTAGTTCAGGTGAGTGGACAACTACTTGCCTGGACAAGTAGATGTCGGATGTCTGTTACAGCTTTTCCCGTTTACAAAGGAAATCGAATTTTGATTTTAACACTGAACGACCTGCTGTAGCTTTATTATACTTGTAGTAGTAGGCTACAGTTAACGTTCTTTCTCCGCAATCCTCAGTATTGATGCGATGCTTATCGTGTTTACATTTGACCAGATGTAAGGCTAAGACACACTTTGGAGCACTACTGACAGTTCTGAAAGACTGAGTTGCAGTTCTTCGGTGTATTCCGGCATTTGTTGTGTTGTCACCCACTTAATTCGCCTCTTCCGCAGGAGTATAAGACGAAATACCACGCTTAGCAGGAAGCACCTACACTGAAAGCTACAGAAACTGGTATAGACATGCGTATTCAAATACGGAGATATGTAATCAGGCAGAATACGGCGCTGTGGAAGGCAACGCCTATATAAGCAAGTGCCTGGCGCAGTTGTTAGATCGGTTACTGCTGCTACAATGGTAGGTTATCAAGATTTAAGTTAATTTGAACGTGGTGTTAGCCGGCCGCTGTGGCCGAGCGGTTCTAGGCGCTTCAGTCTGGAACCGCGCTGCTGCTACGGTCGCAGGTTCGAATCCTGCCTCGGGCATAGATGTGTGTGATGTCTTTAGGTTAGTTAGGTTTAAGTAGTTCTAAGTCTAGGGGACTGATGACCTCAGATGTTAAGTCCCATAGTGCTTAGAGCCATTTCAACCATTTGAACGTGGTGTTCTAGTCAGCGCATGAACGATGGGAGACAGCATCTCCAAGGTAGCGATGAAGTGGGGATTTTCCCATACTATCATTCCACGAGTGAATATCAGGAATCCGGTAAAACATCAAATATCCAACATCGCTGCGGCCGGAAAAAGATCCTGAAAGAACGGACCAACTACGACTCAAGAAAATCGTTCAACGTGACAGACGTACAACCCTTCCGCAGATTGCTCCAGATTCCAAAGTTGGGCCATCTACAAGTGTCAGCGTGCGAACCATTCAACGAAACACCATCGATATGGGCTTTCGAAACCGAAGTTCCACTCGTGCCCCCTCGATGACTGCACTACACAAACATTTGCGCCTTGCCTGGGCCCGTCAACACCGACATTGGACTGTTGACGACTGGAAACATGTTGCCTGGTCGGACGAGTCTCGCTTCAAATTGTATCGAGCCGATGGACGTGTACGGGTATGGAGACAGCCTCATGAATCCATGGACCCTGCATGTCAACAGGGGACTGTTCAGACTGGTGGAGGCTCTGTAATGATGTGGGGCGTGTGCAGATGGAGTGATGTGGGACCCCTGATACGTCTAGATACGACTCTGACAGGTGACACGTACGTAAGCATCACCTGCATCCATTTGTGTCTGTTGTGCATTTCGACGGACTTGGGCAATTTCAGCAGGAAATACGAAAACCCACTTGTGCAGACGTGCTACAGAGTGGCTCCAGGCACACTTCCGAATTTAAAAACTTCCGTTGGCCACCAAACTCCGCAGGCATGAACATAAAGAGCATATCTGGGAAACCATGGAACGTGCTGTTCAGAAGAGATCTTCACCCCCTTGTATGGATTTATGGACAGCCTTGCAGGATGCATGGTCTCAGTTCCCTCCAGCACTACTTCAGACGTTAGTCGAGTCCACGTCACGTCGTGTTGCGGCACTTCTGCGTGCTCGCGATGGTCCTACACTATGTTAGGCAGGTTTCGCCAGTTTCTTTGGTTTTTCAGTGTAGTTTTCTGGTGATTGCTCAACAGTACCTGTGAAATGTGTGACTGTGCTTTTATAAGAAATGAGATGCATTTGTATCGACGATGTCTGGTTTTTATTCTGAATAAGAATTCACGTTATCAATTTTGCTTAATCCAGTACACAAATGGAATCAGTATCAAGATGAGCAATATAACATTTTGGAAAACGTCAGTTAAAGAGAAAACTCTAGGGATGAATTCGATATTAACACTCTGCTGTGTCAAAATCTTAGTTATTCTTCGAGTTTTAAATCTGAGAAGCAGTATAATTCTAAATGTAGAGATTTGTTCGCGTAGATTTTTGTATTCTTGGAACAATTTTTCCTGTCGAACAATATATTACTCTCTTCCACATATTTTCAGTGCAGGCAGACGCTGCAGAAGATTGTATTATTGTGATAAAGAAACTATTACTGGACACAGTACAGTTAACCTAAAGATACTTTGAACAGTATGCGAGAAGTCGTCTGCAAACAGATGCTGCTATTAGTCAGCAGATCGAGATGTTAGTTTCAAAATGGTAGCATCATGCGCTGTCTATAGCATCTATGAGCAACTGTAATCGCTCAACGCAGAGAAGACGGGATAGTAACACTGTTCTGTACAGTATGCGAAATAACTTGCCCCTCTTCTGGCAGCAGTGTTCCGTAGGTCTCTGGAGGACAAAAGCGCTGCTGGCGATTGGAAAAAAAGCACAATCACAACAGACGCACAAAACTATATATCTACTACATCTCTGACGTAGGTGGGTTGCAGAATTCGCGTATTACGGCATTACTGGAGGCCGCAAATATCCTCTGTAAGAGCCAACACGGGAGCGGAAAACGACGGTCGTGCTCGCTCTGCCGTCCACGACACCCAGACTGGCGTCCATGTTGATGCCGGGTTTCTCGACTTCCGGAAAGCATTCGACACAGTTCCGCACTGCAGCCTAACGAAGAAAATGTGAGAGTACAGAATACCCGAGCAACTATGTGACTGGATTGAACACTGCGTGTCATTCGCGTCAGAGAGAGGTCTTCACACGTGAAAGTCAGTTCGGCAGATCCCAAGGAATCACCAATTACACTACTGGCCATTAAAATTGCTACACCAAGAACAAATGAAGATGAGAAATGGGTATTAATTGGACAGATATATTATACTAGAACTGACATGTGATTACATTTTCACGCAATTTGGGTTCATAGATCCTGAGAAATCAGTACCCAGAACAACCACCTCTGGCCGTAATAACGGCCTTGATACGCCTGGGCATTGAGTCAAACAGAGCTTGGATGGCGTGTACAGGTACAGCTGCCCATGCAGCTTCAACACCATACCACAGTTCATCAAGAGTAGTGACTGGCGTATTGTGACGAGCCAGTTGCTCGGCCACCATTGACCAGACTTTTTCAATTGGTGGGAGATCTGGAGAATGTGCTGGCCAGGGCAGCAGTCGAACATTTTCTGTATCCAGAAAGGCCCGTACAGGACCTGCAACATGCGGTCGTGCAATATCCTGTTGAAATGTAGGGTTTCGCAGGGATCGAGTGAAGGGTAGAGCCACGGGTCGTAACACATCTGAAATGCAACGTCCGAAATTCAAAGTGCCGTCAATGCGAACAAGAGGTGACCGAGACGTGTAACCGATGGCACCCCATACCATAACGCCGGGTGATACGGCAGAATGGCGATGACGAATACACGCTTCCAATGTGTGTTCACCGCGATGTCGCCAAATACGGATGCGACCATCATGATGCTGTAAACAGAACCTGGATTCATCCGAAAAAATGACGTTTTGCCAATCGTGCACCCAGGTTCGTCGTTGAGAACACCATCACTGGCGCTCCTGTCTGTGATTCAGCGTCAAGGGTAACCGCAGCCACGGTCTCCGAGCTGATAGTCCATTCTGCTGCAAACGTCGTCGAACTGTTCGTGCAGATGGTTGTTGTCTTGCAAACGTCCCCATCTGTTGACTCAGGAATCGAGACGTGGCTGCACGATCCGTTGCAGCCATGCCGATAAGATGCCTGTCATATCGACTGCTAGTGATCCGAGGCCGTTGGGATCCAGCACGGCGTTCCGTATTACCCTCCTGAACCCACCGATTCCATATTCTGCTAACAGTCATTGGATCTCGACCAACGCGAGCAGCAATGTCGCGATACGATAAACCGCAATCGCGATAGGCTACAATCCGATCTTTATCAAAGTTGGAAACGTGATGGTATGCATTTCAAATCCTTACACGAGGCATCACAACAACGTTTCACCAGGCAGCGCCGGTCAACTGCTGTTTGTGTATGAGAAATAGGTTGGAAACTTTCCTCATGTCAGCACGTTGTAGGTGTCGCCACCGGCGCTAGCCTTGTGTGAATGCTCTGAAAAGCTAATCAATTGCATATCAAAGCATCTTCTTCCTGTCGGTTAAATTTCGCGTCTGTAGCACGTCATCTTCGTGGTGTAGCAATTCAAATGGCCAGTAGTGTAGTTTTCGCAATACAATGTCGAAAGTTCCATGAGGCTTTTTTCGCGGATGTTGCTGTTGTATACAGAGAAATGGCGACGTTAGGAAATCGTAGCGAAATACAAGACGACCTGCAGAGGATCGAAGCTCGATGGAGGATGTAGGGAGTGAACCTCGACATAAAGAAACGTAGCGTGCTGCGTGTACATTTGTGATTGCACAATTGCAGAACCATCACTGCAGGCAGTTGCTTCCATAAGATGTCCAGCAGTGTATGTATATGTTGGAGGGGTCTGAAGTCGAGCGACCGTGCAGAGCTGGTCACGGGAAGGGCGGACGCCAGACTGAGATTCATTGGAGGAATCGCCAGGAAATGTGGTCCATTAAGGAAGGAGGTAGCTAACAGAACCCTCGTCCGACCACAGCTCTAATGCTGGTCGTCAGTATGCGATCGGTACCAGACAGGACTGATACAGGAAACAGAGAAGACCAGAGGAAGAGCAGCGCGTTTCGTTACAGGTTCAGGACGAAAGCGTCAGAGAGATGATCGACCAACTCCAGTGGCAGACTGCAAGGGAGGCGTTCTGAATGACGGTGTGGTTTATTATTAAAGGTTCGGATACTTTACGTTCGTTTCTTCCTCCTACGTATGCCTTGTGAAAAGACCACGGAGATGAAATTGGTGAGATTCTAGCCCGCTCTGAGGTTTACTGACAATCGTTGTTTCAGCAACCTGCTGTGACCGTAGAAAATTTTTATTTTTTATTATTGCTTTTGTGACCATAATAAGAGTCCAGGCTCCGTAGGTAAACAGCCAGCTGACATTAAGAAATAGTCCACCAGGACGTAGGGACGATAAGCGGCGGAGGCTGCCAAGTATGGCTTGTTGATGAAATAACTTAGTGTTTGACTTCCTGCCAGAGGAAGCAGCACGAATCAAACTTGCGCAATGGAAGACACAAACACCAGGGCGATAATACAGCAAGAGAGAGTGTCAGTCACGTGCAGAAAACACTCGTATGGAACCAAATTAAGTTGCGTGCAGCTTGAAATGAAAGTGTCGTGTGGAACCGAAGGCATTCTTGCGCAAGCCGACCAATTAGAAACGAGAGTGTCGTGTGGAACCATAGGCATTCTTGTGCCAGCCGATCACTTAGAAATGAAAGGGTCATGTGAAACAAATTAACTAGTGCCGGCAGTTTGGAGATTCCGCAGTGAGACACCAGCGAGGTCGAGTAGGCCCATAGCGGCCGATACAGCCGATAAAGACTTCAACTACGAGAAGACGGTGATAGACCCTGGTGGACACTCAAGCCAAGTAGGATTTTTAGAGTTTCATTGGAATAGTGTCGAACAGAGGCTGTCAGTCTTTGTCTCAGTTACTTAGAGAGGTTTCAGTGCTATCCAAGAACAAGTGATTGCTTTGTACTCGTTTCTTATACGTACCGGCAATTGGCTTTGAAGTAGCAAGTCCGAATAAATAGACTGAATCTTACTAAGGGGTTTATGGTCCAACACCTCACATAAGTATAAGTGAGGATAAACTTGATAGAAACTAACCAAACTTTTCTGCCTTTGCAATTCTGTAACCTATTTTCAGGAAACTTATTTGCTTCAAACCAAGGAGATTCTCTCCCTCTCATCTCTGATATAAAGGTTGACAGTAATTTATAACTAACCCATTGTCGTTAACGTCCCGATTACGCTACGCAGTTCGCACCTACTTCATTCTGGTACAGTGAGGCTGTGCCGGGACGCGACAAACCGAACGTGACTGGAATGGGAGGACTAAGAATGATACAAAAAGTACTCTCAACCACACACCGCAAGGTGGTATGCGGAGTATAGTCCGTCGGTAAACTGAAGAGCGAGCGAGCGAGTCCCCACTCTGCCAATCCACCTACGTCACTGGGCGCTTCTACAGGCTGTTTCACAACGTAGTACCGGCCCTGCCGCTGCGCGCGATTTAAATCTGTGGCGACGCCTTGTACAGATACGTCTGGGCTGCGTTCATTTTTAGACAAATGCATTAAGACCATAAGGAATACAAAAAACGATAGCTTCTTCCGAAAGACAACATAATAGAGTAAATAATATTAAGATAAGAAGTCAGGATTATACTACAAACATAGCACCGAATGCCTGTTCATGTGAATGTATTGTATGTTCCTCTATTGCTATTCGTGAAACGATCCCCATATAATGCAATCAATCTGTAGAATTTAAGGCTTGTTCTTACTTTGTGTTTCTACTAAAAGGTAGAAGTTTTCTTTCAAGGACTTGCAACACGAAGAGTGTTTAAAAGGTAAGCAAAAATTTATGATTTTGTGTATTGTATGAGTCCTATTTGCACTACTTTCTTGTCACTGTGTTCGTAAACATGTCTCAAAAGTATGTGTACAATGTTATGCATATTGGGTACTTATTCTGTTGTCAGCTGTCAATAGGTTACATGTGTTTTCGTAGCATCAAGGATTATTTGTTTTGAATAAAAACAGATTAGAGAATCTGCATTAAATTTTGTTATAAGAATGGAATAAATTGTATGAAATTTTTAGAGATGTTAAATATTGCTTTTGATGAGTCTGTATGTGAGTGAACCAAGGGCACACAAGTGGTATAAACATTTCAAAGCAGGCCTTAAAGGACAGCAATTTTACAAGCATGGATGAGATTAAAAATGCACAGTTAAGAGACCTATAAACTATCGTGGAGAAACAGTTCCTAAAGAATTTCGGGAACTGGAAAAAGCACTGGCGCAAGTGTATAGGATGTAATGGGGAGTATATTGAAGAGCATAACATTGCTGTAGATTAAGAAATAAAGTTCTTTCCAAAAAATAAAAAATTAATGTGTGAACGCACCTCATATGTCAAGCTTTTTGCTTAGAAGTCCAGAATCGATACACATGTTTTGAAGAAAATTTCAGCAGTGTTTAGAAAAGCTATTCAGCACATATTTCAAGCAAAAGTCTCAAAATCAGGTAAATAGTGAGATAGAGATTTAGTGTTCCATAAGCATCAAAGGTGTTACGTGATTTTGAAACGGTCTGTAACGATCGGTTTCCTCTCAAGATTATTAGTTTTCCTTCATGGCGATTCCATTAAACTATGCGGCTTATTTTCGCGTTCGTTCCTTATGTGTCCTATTGGGTGAGGCTGACGTTTGCATAGATTGCAGCCCTTTAATTGGGACTGGTAATATTAGCTAACAGTTCTTTTTGGGCTGCCTCTTTAATTTACGCTGTAATAACATTAGAGACGATCGAAAGCTCGTTACTCCGCAAATACATCCTCTTCTTCGTATTCTGCACATTTTCTTGCAATGCTAGACGATTATCCATCACTTCCGGATATCGAAGTACATCAGTAAGTATACAGGGTGTTACAAAAAGGTACGGCCAAACTTTCAGGAAACATTCCTCACACACAAAGAAAGAAAATATGTTATGTGGACATGTGTCCGGAAACGCTTACTTTCCATGTTAGAGCTCATTTTATTACTTCTCTTCAAATCACATTAATCATGGAATGGAAACACACAGTAACAGAACGTACCAGCGTGACTTCAAACACTTTGTTACAGGAAATGTTCAAAATGTCCTCCGTTAGCGAGGATACATGCATATGGAGAAGCGTACGAGCACTTCGACTGAAATGTGCAGAAGCTCCATCGTGCATGAACCACATGTTGTGTCGTACTTGTAAAGGCACATGTTCTAGCAGCACAGGTAGAGTATCCCGTAAGAAATGGTGATAACGTGCTCCATTGAGCGTAGGTGGAAGAACATGGGGCCCAATCAAGACATCACCAACAATGCCTGCCCAAACGTTCACAGAAAATCTGTGTTGATGACGTGATTGCACAATTGCGTGCGGATTCTCGTCAGCCCACACATGTTGATTGTGAAAATTTACAATTTTATCACGTTGGAATGAAGCCTCATCCGTAAAGAGAACATTTGCACTGAAATGAGGATTGACACATTGTTGAATGAACCATTCGCAGAAGTGTACCCGTGGAGGCCAATCAGCTGCTGATAGTGCCTGCACACGCTGTACATGGTACGGAAACAACTGGTTCTCCCGTAGCACTCTCCATACATTGACGTGGTCAACGTTACCTTGTACAGCAGCAACTTCTCTGATGCTGACATTAGGGTTATCGTCAACTGCACGAAGAATTGCCTCGTCCACTGCAGGTGTCCTCGTCGTTCTAGGTCTTCCCCAGTCGCGAGTCATAGGCTGGAATGTCCCGTACTCCCTAAGACACCGATCAATTGCTTCGAACGTCTTCCTGTCGGGCACCTTCGTTCTGGAAATCTGTCTCGATACAAACGTACCGCGCCACGGCTATTGCCCCGTGCTAATCCGTACATCAAATGGGCGTCTGCCAACTTCGCATTTGTAAACATTGCACTGACTGCAAAACCACGTTCGTGATGAACACTAACCTGTTGATGCTACGTACTGATGTGCTTGATGCTAGTACTGTAGAGCAATGACTCGTATGTCAACACAAGCACCGAAGTCAACATTACCTTCCTTCAATTGGGCCAACTGGCGGTGAATCGAGGAAGTACAGTACATACTGACGAAACTAAAATGAGCTCTAACATGGAAATTAAGCGTTTCCGGACACATGTCCACATAACATCTCTTCTTTATTTGTGTGTGAGGAATGTTTCCTGACAGTTTGGCCGTACCTTTCTATAACACCCTGTATAGTCGCTGCGATCACATATGCTTTAATAAAAATATTGCTACTGCAATCCCCACTCCTATTTTAATAAATGAAAAATACACGAGAAATTCCTTCTCGTATTTCAATAAATACACAAGCTCTCCGTAGTTTTCATTGCAGACACTTTTTTCAAACCGTCTTTTTACCTCTCCTAATCTACATCTAGATGGATACTCTGCAAATCACATTTAAGTGCCTGGCAGAAGGTTCATCGAATCACCTTCACAAGTCTCATTTCTTATATGTACCGGCAATTTGCTTTGAAGTAGCAAGTCCGAATAAATAGACTGAATCTTACTAAGGGGGTTATGGTCCAACACCTCACATAAGTACATGTGAGAATAAACATGATAGAAACTACCAAACTTTTCTGCCTATTGCAATTATGTAACCTATTTTCAGGAAACTTATTTGCTTCAAACCAAGGAGATTCTCTCCCTCTCATCTCCGATATAAAGGTTGACAGCAATTTATAACTAACCCATTGTCGTTAACAGGTAACGGGCAACACATTTTGTGTGCCCCTGTAGGCCGGTGGCAGCGTTCTTCCGGGAAAGGCCGCTTCCCCCACCAAAAGCGCTGCTCACTCTTGAGTTTACAGACAGAGTATACAGGCGTAGATGTAGGTGGAGGCGTGCTGGAATGTGGTACGACCAGCTAGCGTGAGGAATAGCGCCAGTGTCGCAGCCTGTGGAGACGGGCGCTGGAGGGCGAGTCGGGAGGGCGACCCTCGCGTGGGGTGGGAGGCGGCGGCAGCGGCGGCGGCGGCACTTGAGTCGCGGCCGCAATGGCGCCGGCCCCCGGCACCGGGCACCTGCTCCCGGCCGCCGCAGCTTCGTGCCCTGCCGACCGCCGACCGCCGACCGCCGACCAGCCGATCTTTTGACTCGTGCAGTGGGAGGGGGGAGTGGCGGGGGGGAGGCGCCGGGGGCGGCCGCACCAACTTCACCTGCCCGCCAAAACACGCGGGGTAGGGGGCGGCCGGTGGAGGGGCTGCGCGGCCAGCGATTGGCCGGCGCGCCCCAGGGAGACACCCCTCGCCTGAGGCCGTCCCCGCCCCGCGAGTGTATATATGGGGTCGCGACGCGGCGGCGCCGCCACATCTAAAGTTCAGCGGCGAGCCAGCTGCTCCAGACACACGCCGCCGCCGCCCCCGCCGCTCTGCTACCGGGAGCTGCCGCAGCGCTGCTGCATGCGGAGGATGGGCACAGGTAGGCCGCAGCCAGCCAGCCGCGACAGCCCCCACTGTTTTCACAAAACACACCACTTCTGCATCTTCTGTCAGGCATTCTTTAGCACTTTTCTGCACGCACTGGTCCTTTTATTCATTTATTTCCACTTCTATTCCGTGTGTGATTCCGACATTAGTCCGGTACGAAGGACCAGTAACTCAGTTTATTTATTATTTACTTACTTTTGACTAACAGTTGCTTATAATCTGTAACGGTGACTGGTTTCGAACACTACCGTTCATTTCCAAATCATTGCCTGCATCTGCAATATTTGACTGTAACATAATTCCAGTGGAACATTCGAAAAATTTGTCCATACAACAGGGCAACGCAATAAATGTTACTTGTCATGTTGATCTGGTGTATCAACAAGCCGGCCGTTGTGGCCGAGCGATTCTAGGCGCTTCAGTCCGGAACCGCGCGACTGCTACGGTCGCTGGTTCGAATACTGCCTCGGGCATGGATGTGTGTGGTGTCCTTAGGTTACTTAGGTTTAAGTAGTTCTAAGTCCTAGGGGACTGATGACCTCAGGTGTTAAGTCCCATAGTGCTGAGAGCCATTTGAACCATCTGAACCATTTGTATCAACAATTCCTTCGAATTTTGCACTGGAATTGTATTACAGATGAAAGCGATGGTTTGGAAATGAACGGTAAAGGTCACCCTTACAGATTACAAGCCACTGTGATAGGAAACAAATAATGACAAATTTCTTTTTTTAATTTAGTGGTTGAAAAGTGTGTTGGCAGAAGCTTGCATTTGCCAAACGCTTTTGTTTCACATACTGAACATACTTCGAGTAATTTGCGCCAGCCTCAGTTGTTTCTGTACTTTTATCTTCTACCGTGTCTAATTCTTAGCACTAAAAAAAAAAGTTGCCGTGACAGACTGTTTTGCATCCCACTATTTTTAAGTATTGTGCCGCTGTCTGCTTCCATATGATTCTGGCACACTTCATCAATGAGCATCTTGTTTAAATTTTTTTTACATGCTTTCTTTCGGTGTGTAAATCTCTTCACGCTTATCTCAATATACAAGTCTTCAGTGCAAGCGTACTGCATTTATCACTGATGTTATTGTCGTGCTGTATGCTGCGCATAAAAATACATATTTACGTCAGAATAGTGAGGCTGGGGGGTTGGGTTGTTTGGGAGAAGAAACCAAACTGCGAGGTCATCGGTCTCATCGGATTAGGGAAGGAAGTCGGCTGTGCCCTTTCAAAGGAACCATCCCGGCATTTGCGTGGAGCGCTTTAGGGAAATCACGGAAAACTTAAATGAGGATGGCCGCGGGATTGAACCGTCGTCCTCCCGAATGCGAGTTCAGTGTGCTAACCACTACGCCACCTAGCTCGGTTTCAGAATAGTGTCATCTTAATAATCATCACTATTCTAACACTTTCTAACTAACAACACCAACATAAAGGCTTTCGACTAAATATGGTTTTTTCTCCTTTTTTTCCCTTCCATTTCGCCATCTAGTGTTACTCAGAGATATTGTGAAAGTTGTTAGGATTTTTATATACCTTTTTGCAACTCATATTGATTGCAGTTAGACAGACTGGAGCTTCTTTCACGACAAGTTTTCGCCAAGTCCCGTTTGAGCCTCGCAAACATGTTACCGTATCATAAATAAATAATGTTCGCATTATGAAGTTGACGCAACTGCGTGTAAATAACTATGTAGTGCAATTAAAAAATTTGAATAGTTGCCTTCTCTGCTGGCGAACCTTCAGCGATATATTCTTATGTACCAAACACAGAAACGCAACGAGGACTGTTTCCTGTCATATCGACAGCCCGCTACAAATTACCATTTTACACAATTATGAAGTGAAGTGTAGCGTTCAAGCAATACATAAATAAATAAATACAGAACATCAAACTGCCGAGCAAGCATATGTGAAGTTATAAAAACAAAGAACTTTTGCCTTTTTTATTACCCCTATCCACGGGAGATGGGCGTGCAGCTTTAGAAATCTGCGGGTGAGTGAAGCAGTTCTTGACTTGTAATATTTGCAAGGTGTGGACGTGAATAGTCAACACTTTTGTTTCTCCTTATATGAATGTGATATTTTTTGAATTCAAGTCACGTCGTTTGCTAAATCTGATGCATTTCAGATTACTCGATGTGGCACAAATTAAATTACCTACCTTTTTTCTTGAAGTATACTCATTCCGTTATTGCGTTTCGTACATACAAGTCAGTGAAAGATCTGTGAATGCTCTGTTGACCTTCAGTGTCAACAGAGAACTCAGATGTTTCACTGACGTCCAGTCATATAAAATCTACTAAGCGAAATTTTAGTTCTTGTTAGCACGACTTTCAAACGATCTCGGCCAAAAGAGGAAAGGAGAATAATATAATTTATCTGACGTATTATGGTATTAACTGATCACCTCAAGTACACAAATTTTACGTTGCCTTGAAAAAGCTATAGATAGTCATTATTTCGTTTTGCGGTTTTAACTCCTGGCTACTTCATTGGCACGTGCTGACTAGGCTGAATTGTCTTTGGCGACGTCACATTGTCTAGCGCCTCAACACATTATCACTGAGAACTGAATGTTAAGACAGCCTGGGTGCACTTGGGAAAGACAGAGTCCGCTAAATACTTTGCAACAATATCACCTGTCGTGTAGGGCGCGGAAATAGCTGCATTGCTAGTGTTTAGTATTGTTGCGTCATTAAGTTCATGTACACATTTTTAATTAGCTCTCTCTTGCATCTTCTCAATTATTTTTCATACAGAAAACTGTTACGTTTAATACCAGTAAGTAGGTATTGTGTCATGATCTCCTAGACAATGTCATCGTTGTTTCCCGTGACTCAGTTTAGGTCTAATTTATTTTCTTTGCGTATATTGACGCGCTGGAACGAGAAAATGTGGTAACTAGAAAATTAAAAAGCTGATTCTTTTCCAACAAGGTGAAGCGAGCCGGCAGTGAATTACTTTAAACAATAAGCGAAACATACGAACTACGTGCGACATTTGTCGTCAGAAATTGAGAAATATCTTCCCACATGCTCTCAGAGCAAATGACCTACATTATCCACAACAGAAAATTTGCACTGATTGTGACATAACAAATAGCTTTCCTAGTTACAAAGTTCTTTCTGCCCATGACTCATGTTAATCATTCGTCCTGGAAAAGGTGAGAAACTCGTAATTTCGAAATGTTACTCAATGCGGTTCATGGATTATTTGAACTTTATTTGCGAGATGCACTGTAACGCTGGATGAGTGAAAATCTGTCTTTGTCGGTACTTTTTCACTTTTGTAAATCACCTGTGCCCGTGTTTTCATGACACTTTATCTATATGCAATATCGGCAGAATATCTAACCTGTACTAAAGTCAGTCTATAAATTTAATGTTATTCCAAATTGACTGAAGTATTTAACATCTAGAGCTGGAACATGCAACACAACGACTGACGCGTAAAATAATGTATTTCAAAATTAGAACGACACAGTGAAATCTCTTGTCCAGACGCACATAATAGAAAGGACAGTTTTTGTTTGGGAATTACGTAATAGGCGACATACTGTGATCTCAATTTGTTAAAATAAAGGACATGCCGGTAGCGTGAGGCTTTTCGGAAAATTTTATCACTGTAGCATCAAAACGACAGAGCTAGCATCCGAAAATCCGTAAATAAAAAAGGTACCACTTGCTCCATTAAAGACTTACAATTGCTTCTCATTTCAATTGAAAGCAGATTTTTATTAAACCTATACACTTCGAATGCGAACTATGTCTTGTCGACCCCCCCCCCCCCCCTTTTTTTTATCAGTTCTTAAAACTTCCTTTCCTATGTGTTACAGAAGGAAACTGACAGATTTGGAACAAGGTTGACATTTTCATAAACTGCCAAAACGTGGTGCTCGAAAGACTGAGTCTCCCAAGTTGAGCCGGAGTATAAGAAGGATGTCATGTGAAAGTACGGTTCGAGAGGTTGCAGGTTTATTGCCCTCGTACTTGACAAGACTTTCACCTTTGCAGCGGTCTACGTACGTGAAAAGTGCACAGTGATCCTGCGGCAAATGACTAATTCGAAAGTCGTGGGGGCAAGCAAAGGCCCACGCCTGCAACAGCGATGTTACGTTCGGGGTAACGGCTGCTTCGCTCCAGACACTTAACGTTGCAGGAACACCTGATCTGACGAGCCCGCAGAAAACGCTCATGATACTGTCAAATAATTTCCCAAAAAAGAAAGACGGTAGTTCTAAATGCAGTCGTATGGTAAACATAGCGCGCTGCACAACAGACTATAATGGCCTGTTGAAATCCGCGCTCTTTTGGACACAAGAATTGGAACAGTCTTTACATAAGCGACTTCTTAAACACCTTTTTTCTGGTGCAGTGTAGCTGCTCAAAAAACTACCACCTAGAGCAGCGTAGATTTCCCAAGGTAGCTGACGTCGATTTTGTTTTGTCCTCTAGCACCTGCTAGAATATCGCTACATTTCTGATGTACTGCGACCTAAGCAACGATAGCAACATCGCGGCTAGTTGTTACGTTCATGCACAAGTCAGGAACGAGACAGACGAGAACAACGCAAGAAGAGAATTTGCAACGCCCGACTAGTAACCACCGTAAAGTTGCTCGCAAACAATGCGAGAAATTAAGACAACTACGCTAACCATGAAAAAAATTTTTTTCCTCGTTAGGTGGCGCTGCCGACTCGAGTATCGTACACGGTTACAATTCACCAGATTTCAGTGCCAGCATCACCAGATTTCAATACCAGCACGGGGAAATTTGAACGGCTGCATCAGTAGTGAGTCCACTTACGGAGAAGAAGCCCGTACTGAAGCGGAACAAGGAAGCTTTTATTCACCACACACCGACACACAAAGTCTTTGTAGCGCATCGCGCTTTGCATTACACTATACTTTATGTACCACAGTCCAGTCATCCCACCGAGAGATTCGGCAAGAAGCCAAGAACATGTACTTTAAGGGCAACACAATGAAATACTCAATAGTGTTAATATTATCTACATTATAACGTAATACATTAATTTTAAGATTTCCTGTGAACATTTTTTTCAATAGGGCAGGAGGATTTGCACAACAAAAGGTACTTAATACAATGTTATTCGACAGTACATCGCCCATAAAAGTCTTAAAATGGTCTGCTAGGTAACTGAATACACGAGGGTGGCTCATCCCTGTGCTAATGTTAAGCCACTTAAATCTTTGTAGATGCGGATTTTAAATCATGTATTGTTTTATTTTTTGTGGCAAGAGAAATATTGGTAACTACAAAGAACTACTGAATATTTGTATTGAGAAATAGTTGTCAAACTACAAGTTCTCGTTAGAGGTCTTTAGCTTTGTTCGATGATTAAAATTCGTTATAATTCTCACAATACGCTCCTACATTCTGGTAATAAATTACCTCTGTAAGTTGGCTTCTCAAAAAAGTTTACTGCATAACTCATTAGTGAATGAAGTAAACTCGCAGAATATACTAATTTCTTCATTTTTAAATCATTTATAGTTGTAATCTTGCTTACTGCGACATTTGCTGAACTAAGACACTTCATTAAATTTATGATTTGGATTTTAGAATTAAAAATCTGTAGCCCTAAAAACTTATCATTACACAACACTATTTATTGTGGCGAACTGTTTTTGTAGATTGTTGAACTCTATGTAAAGTACAGACTTCCATCAAAATTCAGTGATCATAGTCAATTTTCCTTGGGTTGTTGGCGTTTAAAACTACTTTATTAGCTGCTTTTGCAGAAAAAAATATTGAATCCGTTTCTTATCCGTACATGTGTATCGTTTGCAAGCAGGAAAAAATCGGGATCTTCCGAAATTCAAGTGGAACATGAGAATCTGTGTCAATGAATACGAAAGAAGCCGCGCGCATTTACCGCCAATGAGTTATCGCATTGTGGTTTTCTTTTTAATTAAAAAGTAGGCAGAACTGAGCAATTTCTCGTCGAACCTTTGCCTCGAGGACTCATTGTCAGTGTGATCTCCCAGGTTACCTCGACATGATGGTTGTTTACATTTCACACAGGTTTGATCTGTTTCACATGTGCCTAAAAGGCAGACGACAACGGGGCTGAATACAACTGTCAACAGACAGCCACTCCACACGTACCGCCACGAGCTGCGTCGACTGTTGTATTGGCACGTGCGGTCCTGATTCGGCAGATTCATCGCACCAGGCGACGTGAAATTATTTTCAACACTGCAAGTTTTCAAGCGACGGTGGAACATATATCTCTGTCCGATAACCGAGATTTCCGTTTTCGTGATTCTCGTAAATTACTTCTGAGGAATGCCAGACGGATTCCTCCAGCACGCCTAGAACTGCAGCACTTGCTTCGTCTCTGATGATCTTGACGTGGACGAGCCTAAAAGCTGTAGCCTTCACTTTCTGTCCTGGAAGGAAAAGTGTTACCGACATCTATCGTTTATAACTCTGTGGCTCATTTCACAGTGTTAGTAATCTCATTACGTGTCTTTTTAACATTTTCCCAGATAGGAAAAAGGGGTTATTTAATTTTTTTCTTAGTTTTGCTATAGTTTCGTGAGAAATTTCAGTTATTTTTGGTAAGATATTTCCTCCATTTCTGAAGTTTGGCGGCTCCCTGCGTTTAGCACACAACGCAAATCAAATCCGCAGGCTTGCCCAGCTTAACGCGCGACGAGAATCTGATTCCCTTCTGACCGACGCATCACGTTGCCACTACGCCAGCGTTCTGCCGTCCTCGTCTTCCTGAACGGTCGTCGTAAAAGAAGTACGTACGACGCCCGTTAAAATATCCCGGGCTGTTACGGCCTGGTCGGATTAATTTCGTGTTGAAACCCGACGTTTCGTCCCCAGCTGCAGACGACATCTTCAAGAGAGGGTTGCAGCTTTTTCGAGGGCCCGTCTCACACCTGGCTCACTACCGGCCGAAGTAAACTTCCGTCTCAGTGCGTTCCCGCGCAGTCCGTGACATCGTTCCGCAACAGCTGATCCGTCTGTCCCACAGTGCACCTCGGGGACGGAACGCTGGCTTTTAACAAGAAATCCATCCAGCCACAGCTCGGAAGCACGGAATGTTTTAGTGAGTGCGACATTTCCAGCTGTGCCAATTTAAATTTTACAGAGAAACGTACTTCTGAAGAGAGGGGTCACGACGGCGTGTTAGGTTCCAGTTCATGTCTGTCAGCTTTTCTTTGCATGTGAGAGGACGAAGAAACCAATAGGCACGTTTTATGAGTATTATCATTTGTGACTGATTGTAAGAAAGAAACGTCAAACGTTGGGTTATTCGACCAGTCAAAAATCTCCGATAAATCTTCCACCAAGGATCGAAAAATTGTATAAATTAAAAGTTTATTTTTTTACCGACAAGTATTCATCCAAATCACCGGTATAGTAATATTTTTTGTTAAGAATACTCTTGGTTCAGCTTGCATATGGGATCCAACCAAGTTGTTTTTTTATTCATTTAAGTACCATTCATTAACCATTTGTGCAGCTACTGAGGTAGAGCACATATATCAGGGCAAACATTAAATGCTCTGTTAAGCTGTAGCACACGTTCGATATTGCAGTAGTGAGTAACTACCTTGACTTCTTGCAAGCAAATGATATGAATCCTAGTGGCGTATCCCATATTAATTTCTGCGCCACGTAGTCATGACGGCAACGTCTGCTGTGACCCGACGACTGGACCTGTTTTCGGTTGAGGTGTCGCCGGGACAGTTTGTGTATCAATAAAAGTCTAAATAGGTCACTCGTTACCAATGTAGGTTCCCTATCTAACGGCTTCCAGAGGTAACGTAAATTTGTCTTTCAGTATTTCATATAAATACTGCCCGAATTTGAAATGCTGGCATAATCTAGGTACTCATTCAGAGGGGAAACATTACGTTGAAGGCTTAACGCCATAAGAGAAATATTAAAGTGTGTACACGTCTCGATGCAGCGTAACTCGCCTCGCAGACACCCAGAATATGTTCTTACTGTATTTGAGAATGCGAGCGCTTGATGACTTCCAACATACTTGACACATAATTTCAAAACTAACAAGTTTGTTTGCGTAGCCATCATCCGCAACAAGCACAGAAATATTCGTTTTGTGTATAAAAACCACCTTTATCTTGCTACAATGCATTTTATTTGTTGAAAACAAGAAGTGAACTGTTTTATAATCTACAATATTGCATATCAAAACAAAACTGTATCATTCTAGATTCCACTGGAAATGCCTCAAAGTAAAAGGCGAAATGCGTCTGCAACAAATAAAATACATTTCAGCAAGAAAAGATGGTTTTTATTTGCAAGAAGGAAAATTTCAAACCTTGACCGAACTTTTTCTCGCCGACAACCCTCTACAAAATGACGAATGAAAAGAAGTTTATCGCAGTATACTACGTGCAGCATAATATCAGCACTAGGCATGATGTTTTTAATTTATTATTTATTTACTAGTAGCTCCATTTCGCAGACACTGTCCACATAACCACTGAATGTACCTGCAAAATTCCATCACTGTACGACACACAGTTCAAAGGATATGAAGTCATAAACACTGAGATGCCTGAAAAACTAGCTTTTCTTAAAACGGAGCTGTTTTGTGCAGGAGAGTTCTTTAAAGAGTCAGGTAAGAGTGGGGGAGGGGGGGGGGGGTGTTACTAGCTGGTAAGAATCGGCCATTTCTTGTGAATTTAAATTTTAAGTTTTCATGACGATCTATTTTCTTCCAAGCATCATACAAGGCAAATAACCATTAATTCTTCAGGTTGTTTTTTACAGTGAAGAAAGATTATTACTATAACAAACGCCATGTCTCTCGGGCCATAATACTAAAACGGATTCCGTGTAGTGTCCAATTTTTTATGGAGCCATCGGACGGTGAAAATGCAAAGTAAAGGAAACCACAAACGGAAAGAAAGAAAGAAGTTTTGAGCATTGCATCTCGTAGACGTCGCAGCACTAATGTGGATATTGTTGGGGAATAATGCAACAGTTGTCCGTTTAAGAAACCGTCCTACGGGTCTGTTAAACTTCCAGTTAATTTCAGCGGTCTCAGTGACTAGCTGCACATGGTTCAAAACGTGAAGAGCCAATTATCTGCATGTGAGCCTTCCACTTCGAATGTTAGTTAACGGAGGAATAAGTTTTTTATGTAAAAAATGCGACAACAAGCCAGTGCTGCCAGTATTAACGCAAAACTTTCGCTATTAAAACTACTCAGTGTATGAAGGAAAACGACGACGCAGTTGAAGAAAGCAGATCAATAAGGAGTAGTAAAAAAGGTATTTCAATAGCAAAATAATGACGGTGTCTAAAATATGCAGATGTGAAAACTAGTCAGGAAATTACATTCACCTCTATAAGAGTTTTAACGATTAGAATTTTATCTGCCTTGAAATTTTAGGAGGCCTTTGACGGTGCACAGTTCAAAATGTTCAAATGTGTGCGAATTCCTAAGAGACCAAACTGCTGAGGTCATCGCTCCCTAGACTTACACACTACTTAAACTAACTTATGCTAAGAACAACACACACACCCATGCCCGAGGGAGGACTCGAACCTCCGGCGGGAGGATCCGGGAGCACAATTGTCATCACTCTGAAAGCTCTAACTGAGCGGTCGACAACTCCCCCCGACTACCCCCCCCCCCCCCCTCCCCCCGCCCATCGAATCGAGAATTCGTGTGGCCCGTGGTTCTCAACCGTACTTTTATAATATTAAATATCTAGCAACTTACAGCCGAGTCCACAAAAGGTAAACGTTGTTAAGAGCTTCTGAAGAGTGTAGTTTTCCTGTTACAGGTGCAGTAATATTATAAGCTGTGGGTAATTTTAAGTGACATTAGTGAGTGAGCTAAGCGAATTTGGTAGGTAGGGCTAAGTAGGGGGTTAGAGGATGTGAGGGACCGTACAGTACTACCGACTCACGGCCGTGCACGACTCGTAATGGTTCAAATGGCTCTGAGCACTATGGGACTTAATATCTGTGGTCATCACTCCCCTAGAACTTAGAACTACTTAAACCTAACTAACCTAAGCACATCACACACATCCATGCCCGAGGCAGAATTCGAACCTGCGACCGTAGCGGTCACGCGGTTCCACACTGAAGCGCCTAGAACCGCACGGCCACACCGGCCTGCCGACTCGTAATGAATCAAGTGCTACGGTGTAAATTCGGTACATATTTCTAGCAACGAATATGATATGAACTGAAGCCTGTTATAATACAGTGCAATGAGTAGAAGAAAAATCACCTCCAAAAACTGTAAAAATTTGTGATCGTGACTCATATTGCAATAATCATTTAAATATAAGTACAATTACCGTTGTTTATCAATTGGTCATCCGGTCACACAGAGTACACAGCAACACTTCGTCAGGCAATTGCATAACCGTGGGGTCGCTGAGGGTGGCAGCAACCTGAAACAGAAAACACTCGACACGAAGTGTTCAGAATGGTCCTGACTTAATTATTATTACCGGGAGACCGCAGAGAACTTATCGCCCCCTTACTACAGCTAGTCTTTACGAGTCTCGCAGTATGCTAATTTATGAAGGTTATTAATCAATAATAAGATCGATACACATAAGAACCGAGGCGCCGCCTCACAATGTTAGAATTGACTACTGAACAAAAAAGTCTGGCGGTCATTTCTGTAACTGATGGCTTAAAGGGCGATCTGGAATTGCATCATTTGGCCTGAATATCTGAAAGAAGACAGTGCTACCTTTAGCTGATCGGTTGAAGCTATTTGAGCTAATCCTACTCATCCATATTTAGAGTCACTACCTTTTCGATCTCCGTATGAGATGCTAGGCAACCTGCTGCTCATTGACTTCTGGAACACGGATCCACAATTAAACCACAGCGGTACTTGGACAGTTTGCAAAAACTGAAACGTGCAATAAAATGCAGACGGTGTTAATGGACGGCATCATTCTGTTGCACCATAATGCCCGCCCACTAGTTGCCAGCGTTCTGTCGACTACGAGGCAGAAGTTTCCCTGGGAAGCCCTTACACGCCCTCCGCAGAGTGCGATTTTCATATTTTTGGAGCCCTGAAGAAAGACGTCAGTGGCATTTGATTTGCTTCGGAAGAAGAGGTGCACGGCTGTGCAGAATCGTGGTGCTGTACGCAGCCCGAAACATTTTTCCACGAAGGCGTTCACCGACTTGTCTCACAGTCATCCAAGTTACTTCCACGGCGCATGGCGGAGTGTACATGTAGCCGCACCAGTGTTTTCCTTTTCCAGTCTATTCGCAAATGGAGCGATGAAAAAACGACAGTCTATGCAGGAAGATCTGCAGCGGATATGCACTTGGTGTAGGGAGTGGCAACTGACCCGTAACATAGACAAATGTAATGTATTGCGAATACATAGAAAGAAGGATCCTTTATTGTATGATTATATGATAGCGGAACAAACGGTGGTAGCAGTTACTTCTGTAAAATATCTGGGAATATGCTTACGGAACGATTTGAAAGGGAATGATCATATAAAATTAATTGTTGGTAAGGCGTGTGTCAGGTTGAGATTCATTGGGATAGTCCTTAGAAAATGTAGTCCATCAACAAAGGAGGTGGCTTACAAAACACTCGTTCGACCTCTACTTGAGCGTTGCTCATCAGTGTGGGATCCGTACCAGGTCGGGTTGACAGAGGGGATGGAGAAGATCCAAAGAAGAGCGGCGCGTTTCGTCACAGGGTTATTTGGTAAGCGTGAGAGCGTTACGGAGATGTTTAGCAAACTCAGGTGGCAGACTCTGCAAGAGAGGCGCTCTGCATCGCGGTGTAGCTTGCTGTCCAGGTTTCGAGAGGGTGCGTTTCTGGATGAGGTATCGAATATATTGCTTCCCCCTACTTATACCTCCCGAGGAGATCACGAATGTAAAATTAGAGAGATTCGAGCGCGCACGGAGGCTTTCCGGCAGTCGTTCTTCCCGCGAACCATACGCAACCGGAACAGGAAAGGGAGGTAATGACAGTGGTACGTAAAGTGCCCTCCTCCACACACCGTTGGGTGGCTTGCGGAGTATAAATGTAGATGTAGATGTCAGATAAATGCGTAAGCAGCTATGGCTGTTACTTTGGAAGCAATAAACAGTTTGCTCACGTTCTTTCCATCCGTCTCGTTTTCATTTGACTGCCTGTTGTAGATGTAGACTAATATTGGACTTGCTTTCTGGAGTAAAAGGCGACCCTCATTTAATTATTGTGCGGTTCGCCATATAAACACGGAACGACTCCTTAGAGAGGCACACATCCGAGTTACTTCCACGACGCATGGCGGGGTGTACATGTAGCAGCATCAGTCTTTTCCTTTTCTAGTCTATTCGCAAATGGAGCGATGGAAAAACGACAGTCTATATGTCTCCAGACGAGTCCTAATTTCTCTTGTCTTGTCTTTATGGTTCCGCAGAACGTACCTTGTCGGCAGGAGAATAGTTCTGCAGTCATCTGCATACGGCGGTTCTGTAAATTTTCTCATTAGTGTTTAACAAAAAGAACACCGTCGCCTCTCCATGCATTCTTGTTTTAGTTCATCGAGCATCTCCGTAACACTCACTTGTTGATCGAAGCTACCGGTAACAAATCTAGGAGCACGTCTGCGAAGTGCTTCGATGTCTTCCTTCAATACGGCCTGGTGAGTACCCCAAACGTTCGAGCAGTACTCGATAATGGTTTCGCACTAATTTTCTGTTCCCGATCTCCTTTACACCCCATGACTTACACTTCTCTAAAACTGTCCGTGGAAAAACGACGCGATCATTCGCCTCCTCTGCTTAAGGGTTCATTTCACTTCGTATCACTTTCGAATATTATGATTAGCTATTTAATCAGCCTGACTGTGTCAAGCAGCGCAGTATTACGGGATTGTTTCTCGCCTTTATTTCCATTAAGTCACATTTTTCCACATTTAGAGCAAGCCGCCGTTCATTACATCAACTAGAAATTCTGTCTAAGTCACATTTATCCCTCCAGAATCATTGAACTACGACACTTGCCCCTTCATCACCGAGGCTTCAGGTGTCACAGATAGCTACTCATCATGTTTGTACATTGAGAAGAAGAGCAGTCGCGTCACACTTCGCCAGTGCACTCTTGACGGCACCCTTGTCTCTAATGACCACTTGCCGTCGAAGGCAACGCAGTGGGTGTTACTGCTTACGAAGCCTTCGAGCCACTCACACATTTGGGAAACCACGGTTAAACAGTCTGCAGCGGAGCGCCGCGCCAAATGCTTTCAGAAATCCGAGAAAATCGAATCTGTTTGTATCCCTTCGCATATGGTTCGCAGGATATGGTGCGAGTAAAGGGCAAACAGAGTTGCGCACGAGACACGCTTTGTAAATCCTTCCTGATTTGTGGAAAGAACGTTTTCTGTGCCAAGGGCATTTATCATTTTCCAACTCAGAATTTGTTCAAAAAATCGATGTTGAGTATATTGGTCTATAACTCTGCGGGTCCGTTCTTTGACCCTTCTTACGTACAGGAGTCACCCGCGCGTTTTTCCAGTCGCTTGGCACTTTGCACTGAATGAATTCGCAATGAATGCAAGGGACCAGTGCCGCAGAGTACTCTCCGTGAAACCGATGTGGGAGTGGGTTCGGACCTGCCTCAACGCATACCACGAGAGCTATTCGGAAAGTAAGTTCCGGTCGGTCGCGAAATGGAAACCACTGTGAATATCCGATGAAGCTTTGCACAGACGTGCTGGACGGTGTCTCTAGTGTGTCCCGTCGATCGCGTCTCGTCAGTCTTTTCGGTTCTGAGTGCACAGTGAGCACGTAAAGGTGCCTAGAAAATAGTGCCTCCGGCCAAGTATGAGGGCCTGGTGAGAGACTCTGTCTGATGTTATGCAGATAAAATAACTGTCATGTGGTTCCTCCTTCAAGACAATCCTCGGTCGCACTCTGCAGGGGCAATGAACATGCTACTGCAGCGTTTTCGATGGGAAATGTTTGATTACCCACAATAGACTCCCAACTGGCTCCCCCTGAGTTTCTTCTCTGCTCGCAGGATGATGTTTGGTTTTGTGGGCGCTCAACTGCGCGGTTATCAGCGCCCGTACAAAGTCCCAATCTTTACACAGTCCACTCTCGCCACTTTCACGAATGATGACGAAATGATGAGGACAACGCAAACACCCAGTCCCTGAGCGGAGAAAATCTCCAACCCGGCCGGGAATCGAACCAGGGACGCCGTGATCCAGAGGCAGTAACGCTAGCCACTTGACCACGAGCTGCGGACTCTGCTCGCATGATAGCAACATTTTGGAACAGTCAACGAACTCTATACGAGCGTCGAGTATTGGCCTAAAGCACAAGCGGCTGCCTTCCACGACCAGATTGTTGGAAAGGTGGCACAACGCTACGACAAATGTCTAAGTAGGAGCGGAAGGTGTAGCTGACTGTTGCAAATAAAACATTTTTGATTTTCAAATGGTTTCATTTCGCGACCGATGGGAAGTTACTTTGCGAATAGCTCATGTACTTGACTTACTGTGTCACACTTTCAGCATAAGGTTAAACCTTTTAATGAGTAAAGTATGACAGCATTTTGAATTATAAAGTCGTTTAATAATTGTACGAGATAGTCTGAAAAACGTCTGTTGGCTCTGGACGCCGTCAGATAGGCAGCCTGCAGTTGGGACCGAGTGACCAGGTGGCCGCTTCATCAGTCTAGCAGCATCTCTGACCTGAGCACTGAAATCCGTCAACCAGTCAGTGGCAGATTCTTTACTGCTGATGCAGTACTCAGATTAAGTTCCAACGATACGCTAGTCACATGTTAATGTACACCGTGACTCGCTCCACACCGGTGACTGTTCTCCTTCTTGATGGGGCATGCGGAACAGGATAAATGAATGAATGAACTAATGAATGAGCATCCTCAAGTCTCATATGCCCTCACTTCATGAGGCACTGCGGACAGATGTGGAATTTAAAACCTGGACCGTGGCGCGAAGAGTAACGAGCATCAACACCACTCCACCACCTCCCCTCCCCTCACATGGCCAAATTCTGACGACGGAAGTTTCTTACACCACCAGGATTCGAGCAGCGTACCACCACGTCGAACACCGCCGAACACGAGTTGGGTGGCTGCGGAGGCGAGTCTGTAACCACATTGTCTGTCCCGGCTTGAGCTTTTCTCAGAGTACTACCGTACTGGCCGTTACACCACAGACTGTCGCCCAGGGTGCTTTAAAGATGACATTCGTGTTCTCGGATGGAAACGTGTACGTAGGCGTAAATCAGTTTCTTATGTTCTAGAAGTTACATCGTCATTCTTTAACTATCGAAACATGATAGTGATGTCAGTACCTACATCTATAATTGGAAAGGCGACTTACAGTGTACGCAAAGCCGACCACTAACGCACACTCCTGTACCTCCTCTTCCGTTTGAGAAGTGTGGGAGGGAAGGAAAAGTCCCCGTGTGAGTACACACTTCTCTGTGGCTAACGTGCTCTCATTTCGTTACACGCATGGAAGGGGTTATGATAAGTTTCTTCGACCTCCTTGAAACGTACGCTCTCCGTGCCTTACCAGTGGACCTGTACCTCTTTTCAAGCGTCTGCACTGCAGTCCGGTGAGCATGTCCGTGTCGGTCTCAAGTTTAGTAAACGCCTTGTTGATAAAACGCCGACCTACATAGAGAGAAACGATCATCATAATAAAATAAAGGAAATCAGATCTCGCACGGAAAGATATATGTGTTCGTTTTTTCCGCGCGCTGTACGAGATGGGAATAATAGAGAATTATTGTGGTGGTGGTACGATGAATCCTCTGCCAGGCACTTAAATGTGATTTACAGAGTATCCATGTACATGTAGAAAGATTGCTGTGTCCTTTATCAGTGCTACTGTAACTGGTAAAGGCAATACTCTAGAATCATTAGAGCGAAGGTTCTGTTGGCAAACTCTTTCTTTCGATTTCTTCCACACAGTGTCAGCGTGTCACCAGGCTTCCTGCAACTTCTGTAAAGTGTCAATCACCCTTTCCGTCTCTGCGGAACGTCCAATGATGTACTTCAGAGATGCATGCGGCCCGGCATTGATCTGATGGCGGCAGGTCCCTCACTGTTCCCTCTGGTACATTTTAATTTGTAGCCGTCTGTCATTCCCTGAGGGACATCAGAGTGCTGTCCCTTGCGGAAACTACGAAATGACATTCTCCAGCAGAATAATATTTGTGAAATAAGTGAAGAAGACTTTTTTGCGGTCCTTACGTAGTTAGCTTGTGACGGGTTTGCGGGCCGCCGTATATTCTTACGAGGCTGCAGACCCCTAACGTAATCGAACAGTTGTAGTTCTCTCCGGCTATTTATGTGCTACATGTTGATCACGTATTGCATTCTGGCTCCTGTCTCTGATTCTTCGAGTAACGTTTTATTTAACGATTTTCCTCAGGTTTCGTCAAAACGAAAGGCTGGCAGTGTCCAAGGTTCACCTTCCATTGTTGGTGGCGGACTCGACTCGAACCCGCGCCCGGGTATCTTATGCAGCGCTACTCGCCGCGCAAACGACTGTGGAGGGTCTTTCTGCTCGACTTGCTTACGGGGAATGATGAAAACCCAGGCCATAGCGCGTGTCGAAACCTGACTCACACAGGCCGGCACCAGCACAAACTTCACAATAGCAAATCCGAGTCACAAGATAGAAATGACCGATATGCTAATAACGCGCGCGAAATATATACAGGGTGTTTCAAAAATGACCGGTATATTTGAAACGGCAATAAAAACTAAACGAGCAGCGATAGAAATACACGGTTTGTTGCAATATGCTTGGGACAACAGTACATTTTCAGGCGGACAAACTTTCGAAATTACAGTAGTTACAATTTCAACAACAGATGGCGCTGCAAGTGATGTGAAAGATATAGAAGACAACGCAGTCTGTGGGTGCGCCATTCTGTACGACGTCTTTCTGCTGTAAGCGTGTGCTGTTCACAACGTGCAAGTGTGCTGTAGACAACATGGTTTATTCGTTAGAACAGAGGATTTTTCTGGTGTTGGAATTCCACCGCCTAGAACACAGTGTTGTTGCAACAAGACGAAGTTTTCAACGGAGGTTTAATGTAACCAAAGGACCGAAAAGCTATACAATAAAGGATCTGTTTGAAAAATGTCAACGGACTGGGAACATGACGGATGAACGTGCTGGAAAGGTAGGGCGACCGCGTACGGCAACCACAGAGGGCAACGCGCAGGTAGTGCAGCGGGTGACCCAACAGCGGCCTCGGGTTTCCGCTCGCCGTGTTGCAGCTGCGGTCCAAATGACGCCAACGTCCACGTATCGTCTCATGCGCCAGAGTTTACACCTCTATCCATACAAAATTCAAACGCGGCAACCCCTCAGCGCCGCTACCATTGCTGCACGAGAGACATTCGCTAACGATATAGTGCACAGGATTGATGACGGCAATATGCATGTGGGCAGCATTTGGTTTACTGACGAAGCTTATTTTTACCTGGACGGCTTCGTCAATAAACAGAACTGGCGCATATGGGGAACCGAAAAGCCCCATGTTGCAATCCCATCGTCCCTGCATCCTCAAAAAGTACTGGTCTGGGCCGCCAGTTCTTCCAAAGGAATCATTGACCCATTTTTCAGATCCGAAACGATTACTGCATCACGCTATCTGGACATTCTTCGTGAATTTGTGGCGGTACAAACTGCCTTAGACGACACTGCGAACACCTCGTGGTTTATGCAAGATGGTGCCCGGCCACATCGCACAGCCGACGTCTTTAATTTCCTGAATGAATATTTAGATGATCGTGTGATTGCTTTGGGCTATCCGAAACATACAGGAGGCGGCGTGGATTGGCCTCCCTATTCGCCAGACATGAACCCCTGTGACTTCTTTCTGTGGGGACACTTGAAAGACCAGGTGTACCGCCAGAATCCAGAAACAATTGAAGAGCTGAAGCAGTACATCTCATCTGCATGAAGCCATTCCGCCAGACACGTTGTCAAAGGTTTCGGGTAATTTCATTCAGAGACTACGCCATATTATTGCTACGCATGGTGGATATGTGGAAAATATCGTACTATAGAGTTTCCCAGACCGCAGCGCCATCTGTTGTTGAAAATTGTAACTACTGTATTTTCGAAAGTTTGTCTGCCTGAAAATGTACTGTTGTCCCAAGCATATTGCAACAAACGGTGTATTTCTATCGCTGCTCGTTTAGTTTTTATTGCCGTTTCAAATATACCGGTCATTTTTGGAACACCCTGTATGTGAGCCGCAGTACCTCGGACGCGCGATGCAGCACCTGGACGCGGTCTGAGGAGCAATGAGTACACCACCAGTTGCGTAAGGCGTGTCGCGAAACCCAACACTCGGCGAAGTGACACGTCGGAAGAACCGTGGCGTACAGCCTTTTGCCGTACATCCCCAGGGTGACGGACAGAATAGGCCGTATATAGCGGAAACAGAGAGTGGAACTACTTACAAAGCCACCAACAAGAGTGTTTCGGATCGGCAAAGGACTTAAGAGACCCACTTGCAATTTCGGGTGTATACCTCGAACCCTCTACATGTGGAAAACTCTTTTCCAATGATTGGACGATCCATAAATATCAGGATGAGTGAAAATATTGCAGATGAGGACGACTGGGGAGGCCGCGCGGGGTAGCCGCGCGGTCTTAGGCGTCTTGTCACGGTCCACGCGGCTCCCCCCGTCGGAGGTTCGAGTCCTCCCTCAGCCGTGGATGTGTGTGTTGCCCATAGCGTAAGTTAGTTTAAGTTAGATTAAGTAGTGCGTAAGCTTAGGGATCAATGACGACAGCAGTCTGGCCCCATATGACTTGCCACAAATTTCAATTACGAATGGAGAAATTGGTGTGTTGGAGCACACGCTGTGTGAGACCGAAAACAAAATAAAATTTTCGGACAAGCAATTGCTCGCCTTTAGAGAAGAGTTAAACCACGGCCACTTCTTCAGGGAATCCATAGAAATCCATAAATATGATAACAGCTTCAACAAGAAATAAGGGACACAAATGTTCAAATATGTGTGAATTCCTAAGGGACCAAACTGCTGAGGTCATCGGTCCCTAGACTTACACACTGCTTAAACTAATTTAAACTAACTTATGCTAAGAACAGCACACATACCCATGCCCGAGGGAGGACTTTAAGCTCCGGCGGGAGGAGCCGCGCTGTCCGGGTATGACGCCTCAAACCACGCGACCAATACGCGCGGGTAAGGAACGCATCCTGGATTCCCGCGCTGCAGCGAAACACCGTCACAGGCATGACGGAGAACCGCAGCGATTCTGAGCAGGGAAATATCTTCTCACATTGGTTTGACAACTTCGTACTGTATAATCCTCAGAATGCCGGGATGGCTTCTCTGAAAGGGCACAGCCGATTTCCCTCCCTATCCTTGACACAATCCGAGTTTGTACTCCGTCTCTAATGATCTCGATGTCGACGGAGCGTTCAACTCAATCTTCCTTCCTTCCTACAATCCTCGGCCGCGTGTTCAGTCCGCCATCATTAGTGGAGGATGAAGCTTTGACATTGGCGGCCGCTCGTTCTCGGGAAACGTGAGTAAAGTTGGTCAATAAACGTCGCCCGAAGAACGCAAGAAAGACTATTTATCAACAAATGACCACAAGGTCTCGACAGTTTTGTGTGCGTCAATGGTCAATTGTCAGTCCCTACACCGACCGTCGGCCCTTTCTAGGAAATCCTCCATTTCGCTACAGCCCTGTGGAGCTTCCACCCAGATCGTTTACGTCCTGAACAATAGTGGTCCTACAACGGACTCCTGAGGTACGCCCAAAATTACTTTAACATCTGATAACTTCGCCGTATGGGAAAGAAGAAACTGACTTCCGTCTCCTAGGAAGTCCTCAGTAGACACACAGAGCCGATGCGGTACTCGGTGAATATACGACGTCACATACGCGTGTACCTATGCTAGAGGTGCATGTCTGAGGGTGCTCCCTAGTGTACCAGTTAGCAACGCTTCTTCCCAAACCATTCACGACCGGTGCGCGTGGAGACTGACCAGCGTAATGGGCCTAGTTCCGTGCGCGCGCCGCAACTAGTCCAATCTCACTTAATACTAGCTCTTCAAGCGTTGTGTCTACGCTCTGTCGGTATAGTTGACGTCTGCCATGAAGCATATGCCAATTCAGACTTTTCAGCATTTCCGTCATTCTCGTCTGTGGCACCAACAAACCTTTCCTCTTCTCTTTCTCAGTCGGCAAGTCATGACAGCCGGCAGGAGTGGCCGAGCGGTTCTAGGCGCTACAGTCGGGAACAGCGCGCCCGCTACGGTCGCAGGTTCGAATCCTGCCTCGGGCATGGTTGTGTGTGATGTTCTTAGGTTCGTTAGGTTTAAGTAGTTCTAACTTCTAGTGGACTGATGACCTCAGCAGTTAAGTCCCATGGTGCTCAGAGCCATTTGAACCATTTTTTGAAGTCATAACAAGGGGACATTAGTTAAAGTGATTAAGTTTTCGCGGCGTAATATTTGGCCCGTTAAATTTCGGGAGTGCATACGATTAACTCTGTTTGTTCTGTTTAGATGTTTTGTAGTGGTGGTGGTGGTGGTGGTGATGGTAAGGTCTTATGGGACCAAGCTACTGAGGTCATCGGTCCCTAAGCCTACGCACTACTCGATCTAACGAACTTACGCTATGGACAACACACACACACCCACGCCCGAACGAGGACCCGAACCTCCGACGGGGGGAGCCGCACAGACCGTGACAAGGCGCCTGAGACCGCACGGCTACCCCGCGCGGCTAGATGTTTTGTTTCGTTGCAAAGATGGAGGCTTCTCGCGTCACGGAGTTTATCGAAAGCCGAGTCATACAGACTTAAATATACGTGCAAATAGCTGCCAGCACACCTCGCTGACATGAGTGTCCTTTGGTTGACAGAGCACGTGGCACTGCTAACGAGAGCTGACCTCAGTCAGCTTCTACACATGAACAGATATTCTTCAAAGTACATACTTAAGATGCTGTGAATGAACCTGAGGTAAGCATAAGGAATGAGGAAGCAGAGAGAGAGAGACACTTGCATCCAAGGCTTTCCTGCCACAAGCGAGAAAACCTTTCCTTACAGATATGTTGGCTCCTCGCCAATGCGAGGTTATCCGCCTCGACGGTAAACTACAGCACTGTGGGTTGCGTCGACCTTTCGTACGTCGGACAGACGACACGCACAGCCCACCAAAGTTGCCTGGAACGCCTGCCAGTCTCCAGGAAAGACTGCAGCAGGGCGAGCGTCGCCCCGGACTCCATCTGCCGTCTCCGCCGCCCCCGCCGCCCGCGGAGACCGTAATTAAAGGATTAGGTGGGGGCGACTAAGCCGTCACCTAGCGCCCCTCCCCCCTTGTGCTCCGGCACGGGCATTAGCCGGGCACGGCCGCGATTACAGCGGCAACACGGGGCGGCAGGCGGCAGGCGCGCTTCTTACCGGGAACTGCCGGCAGAAGTGTGCGCAGTAGGAATTACAGACACGCCAGGTGCGCTACAACGCTGTAAGTGAGGATTACCGAAAGGCACGATCGATGGCGTCCCGGGGCACGGTCCGCAGCCGACCTCTCACACGCCACTGCCAGTGCGACTCGCGTCCTATTGGTTCGTAAGATAGCACCTGGGGCACCACCAAAACAGAGAGCCAAGTGTGACGAAAAGTTCACTTTATCGAGTTTGACGCAGCTTAGGCCGAATGGTCAAAGGTCACGAACTTTTATCCTTCCGCGTGTGTCAGATAGCCAGAGGTGGCTGTTTCACTCCCTCTAAGGGCATTGTAAAATCAGCACTCACCCACCTCGCGAAATGATACGTAGAAGCTGACGATTGTGTGGCGCGCCGTCTCATGAGCGTGACAACAGTAGACTGGTAAAGCTATGATCCTTATGCACTCATACACGTAACTAAAATACGCGATGCAATATTCCCAATAATTTATCAGCCCTACTGCAGGTACATGACACGATTAAAGTTTCAAATAACTTCCGGGAATTCAGCCAATTAACACTTTCAGCGACCGCCAATATTCCGGCGGGAGAACACCCCGCAATTTTCAAGGCAAACTCCAAGGTACCATGGAGTAAAAATATCTCTGGAGTGAGCATTGCGTCCTGCGTATGTTGTCAACATTAAACTGGAATTGTCACGTGATCTAGGGGCGACGTCGATTGTTTAGCGCCAATTCACGTCCGCCATCAGGTAACATCATGTCTCGTCACATAACACCAAAACATTCTACAATACCTTTCGAATGGAGGCATTCGCACAGGTCGTCAACGGAACGTCACGTCATTTCACGGTACGTCAAGGTTTCTTGGGAAGAAAATTTTAACGGTACCAGTCTGTTAACATCTTAAGTTAACATATTTTCACCGCGCTCATTCTCCTTATAATAGTGGATTTTGTACTGTTGTATCTTCATAATACAACATCCTTTACAATCATAATACAACGCCTTTTATACAAGGGCGATGTACTTGAGGACAATATTATGGAAATGGAAGAGGATGTATATGAAGACGAAATGGGAGATAAGATACTGCGTGAAGAGTTTGACAGAGCACTGAAAGACTTAAGTCGAAACAAGGCCCCGGGAGTAGACAACATTCAATTAGAACTACTGACGGCCTTGGGAGAGCCAGTCCTGACAAAACTCTACCATCTGGTGAGCAAGATGTATGAGACAGGCGAAATACCCTCAGACTTCAAGAAGATTATAATAATTCCAATCCCAAAGAAAGCAGGTGTTGACAGATGTGAAAATTACCGAACTATCAGTTTAATAAGTGACAGTTGCAAAATACTAACGCGAATTCTTTACAGACGAATGGAAAAACTGGTAGAAGCCGACCTCGGGGAAGATCAGTTTGGATTCCGTAGAAACACTGGAACACGTGAGGCAATACTAACCTTACGACTTATCTTAGAAGAAAGATTAAGAAAAGGCAAACCTACTTTTCTAGCATTTGTAGACTTAGAGAAAGCTTTTGACAATGTTAACTGGAATACTCTCTTTCAAATTCTGAAGGTGGCAGGGGTAAAATACAGGGAGCGGAAGGCTATTTACAATTTGTACAGAAACCAGATGGCAGTTATAAGAGTTGAGGGGCATGAAAGGGAAGCAGTGGTTGGGAAAGGAGTGAGACAGGGTTGTAGCCTATCCCCGATGTTATTCGATCTGTATATTGAGCAAGCAGTAAAGGAAACAAAAGAAAAATCCGGAGTAGGTATTAAAATTCATGGAGAAGAAGTAAAAACTTTGAGGTTTCCCGATGACATTGTAATTCTATCAGAGACAGCAAAGGACTTGGAAGAGCAGTTGAACGGAATGGACAGTGTCTTGAAAGGAGGATATAAGACGAACATCAACAAAAGCAAAACGAGGATAATGGAATGCAGTAAAATTAAATCTGGTGATGCTGAGGGAATTAGATTAGGAAATGAGACACTTAAAGTAGTAAAGGAGTTTTGCTATTTAGGGAGTAAAATAACAGATGATGGTCGAAGTAGAGAGGATATAAAATGTAGACTGGCAATGGCAAGGAAATCGTTTCTGAAGAAGAGAAATTTGTTAACTTCGAGTATAGATTTAAGTGTCAGAAGTCGTTTCTGAAAGTATTTGTATGGAGTGTAGCCATGTATGGAAGTGAAACATGGACGATAAACAGTTCGGACAGGAAGAGAATAGAAGCTTTCGAAATGTGGTGCTACAGAAGAATGCTGAAGATAAGGTGGGTAGATGACGTAACTAATGAGGAGGTACTGAATAGGATTGGAGAGAAGAGAAGTTTGTGGCACAACTTGACTAGAAGAAGGGATCGGTTGGTAGGACATGTTTTGAGGCATCAAGCGATCACAAATTTAGCATTGGAGGGCAGCGTGGAGGGTAAAAATCGTAGAGGGAGACCAAGAGATGAATACACTAAGCAGATTCAGAAGGATGTAGGTTGCAGTAGGTACTGGGAGATGAAGAAGCTTGCACAGGATAGAGTAGCATGGAGAGCTGCATCAAACCAGTCTCAGGACTGAAGACCACAACAACAACAACATCTTCATAATCTTTATTTTACAATAGCGCTTTGTTATAGTGACAAATTGGAGATGTTCCATGACGACTGGGATATTTTTTCCACTTTCTTACACAACCGAGGTCCTATATCTGATGGCGAAAAGTTATTCAGGTTTTACGATAACACAACGGCGCTGACGCCCACAATGGATATGTATAAGAACATAAGTAGACGAAGCAAATTCCACCGTATGACATTTGAAGCAAAAAAGTCATAGAGTAGAAATATCTCTGGAGTGAGCATTCACATGCGCAGAACAGATTTTGTGTTGTCAACATACGTTGCCACAATGGTCACGTGATCTCGGGACGCTGTAGATTTGTCCGACATTTGTCCTATAAATTTTGAATGTTGTCATATCGCTAGTAAAGACAGATTCCCTTCGTAAGTGCTGTGGATTTAGTATAGACGTTTGCAGCCACCATAGTGTTTACGTCTGATATTTGAAATAAATTGGGCTCTTAGCTTTGAAGAGCAAAATGAACGAGCATGACGTCACAGAAGCTTCACGTTAGCATGTATTTACAATGTCTTTCATGTCACATCTCGTCAAGTCCCTTAACACAGTACTGAACGGCGAAATTGGGGTTTTGAGTCACCATCCCTAATATGCATAAAATGTTATGGTATCAGAAGTGAGGAGCTAACAACGACAAAATTTGTCAATGGCCGAAGCAAACTTTATAACCTATGTTCTTGATCCATTATGTTTGGTAAATTACTGAGAAGTGAGACAACGTTTCAAAACATCGACAATTATTTGCTAGGGAATATATGTACATTCGTACACATCAAAGAAAGCTTCAAACGAATTAATGAAGCCTGTTAAACTTATCCTTAATGTTTTTTCTTCCGTAAATAATAACGTCATAAACAACTGTATTTTACTCCTTCATTAAAGCTGACTTTTTTGCTTCAAATGTCATACGGTTGGATTTGCTTCGTCTACTTATGTTCTTATACATATCAATTGTGGGCGTCAGCGCCGTTGTGTTATCGTAAAACCTAAATAACTTTTCGCCTTCAGATATACGACCTCGGTTGTGTAATAAAGTGGAAAAAATATCCCAGTCGTCATGGAACATCTCCAATTTGTCACTATAACAAAGCGCTATTGTAAAATAAAGATTATGAAGATACAACAGTACAAAATCCACTATTATAAGGAGAATGAGCGCGGTGAAAATAGGTTAACTTAAGATGTTAACAGACTGGTACCGTTAAAATTTTCTTCCCAAGAAACCTTGACGTACCGTGAAATGACGTAACGTTCCGTTGACGACCTGTGCGAATGCCTCCATTCGAAAGGTATTGTAGAATGTTTTGGTGTTATGTGACGAGACGTGACGTTACCTGATGGCGGACGTGAATTGGCGCTAAACAATCGACGTCGCCCCTAGATCACGTGACAATTCCAGTTTAATGTTGACAACATGCGCAGGACGCAATGCTCACTCCAGAGATATTATTACTCTATGGCTCACTCAAGAGATATTTCTACTCTATGCAACGGACAGGCGACGTATATGTAAATTTAAAACCTCGGTTCTCGGAGTGAAGCAGGAAAGATAACACACACACTGAACACTAGTGCCACCAAAGATGACCAAAGTCAGAGCTATCGATAGTGAGACTACAAATTCACATGTGAGGTAGCATTGACTCTGTCCCTCTTGTTTTTTGACAAGGGAGAGAGCCGGATTCCAGACAGAGTTTACACAAAAACCTCCATCCCTGTTAACGAGGTTGCACGCTAATTTAATCTCAACTGCCACCCTAATAACACTGTCCCAGTAGCTGGACGTGCACGCCAATATCTCGGTGTTATTATACAACATGGGGTGACCAGTATCCAAGCAATGTTCGGCAATAGCAGATCTACTTAGCTGCTGTAATCGTGTGTGCCGTTTATGCTCACAAGGGAACCTCCCCATCGCACCCCCCTCAGATTGACTTATAAGTTGGCACAGTGGATAGGCCTTGTAAAACTGAACACAGATCAATCGAGAAAACAGGAAGAAGTTGTGTGGAACTACGAAAAAATAAGCAAAATATACAAACTGAGTAGTCCATGTGCAACATAGGCAACAACAAGGGAGTGCCGTAGTCCTGTGGTTAGCATGAGCAGCTGCAGAGCGAGAGGTCCTTGGTTCAAGCCTTCCATTTGCTGAAATTTTTTTTCAGTTTATGTTTTCATCACATTTTTGGGAGTGATTATCACATCCACAAAAAAACCTAAATCGGGCAAGGTAGAAGAATCTTTTTACCCATTCGCCAAGTGTACAAGTTAGGTGGGTTGACAACATATTCCTGTCATGTGACGCACATACCGTCACCACTTTGGATAGAATATATCAGACGTGTTTTCCTGTGGAGGAATTGGTTGACCTATGACCTTGCGATCAAATGTTTTCGGTTCCCATTGGAGAGGCACGTCCTTTCGTCTACTAATCGCACAGTTTTGCGGTGCGGTCGCAAAACACAGACACTAAACGTATTACAGTGAACAGAGACGTCAATGAACGAAGGGACAGATCATAACTTTGCAAAAATAAAGAAAATAAACCTTTCACCCGAGGGAATACTTGAACCAAGGACCTCTCATTCCGCAGCTGCTCACGCTAACCGCGGGACCACGGCGCTCCTGAGCTCATATTCTCCTTGATGTTGTCTATCTTGCACGTAGACTACTCAGTTTGTATATTTTGCTTATTTTTTCATAGTTCCACACAACTTCTTCCTGTTTTCTCGATTGATCTGTGTTTAGTTTTTCAAGGCCTATCCACTGTGCCAACTTATAACTAAATCTGAGGGGGGTGCGATGGGGAGGTTCCCTTGTCAGTACATCGGTCCTCCACGGTCCTGATAGTTTGACCAATATATGCCATGCCGCAGCTACAAGGAATACGATATACACCCGCGTTACGCAGACCAAGATCATTCTTAATAGAACTCAAAAGCGCTCTAATTTTAGATCGAGGTCGGAAAACACATTTCACTTCGTATTTTCGGAAAATACAACCGATCTTGTTGGAAGTGTTTCCTACGTACGGCAAAAAGGCAGTAGACTTAGATGGCGACTTGGACTGCGTAAGGAGGGTGTATGCCGTATTCCTTGTAGCTGCGGCATGGCATATATTGGTCAAACTATCAGGAGCGTGGAGGACCGATGTACTGAGCATAAACGGCGCACACGATTACAGCAGCCAACTAGATCTGCTATTCGTGCGGTACTAGGCGCTACAGTCTGGAGCCGAGCGACCGCTACGGTCGCAGGTTCGAATCCTGCCTTGGGCATGGATGTATGTGATGTCCTTAGGTTAGTTAGGTTTAATTAGCTCTAAGTTCTAGGCGACTGATGACCTCAGAAGTTAAGTCGCATAGCGCTCAGAACCATTTTTTTTTTTTTTTTTTTTTTTTTGTATCTGCTATTGCTGAACATAGCTTGGATACTGATCACCCCATGTTATACAATAACACCGAGATAGTGGCATGCACGTCCAGCTATTGTGACAGTGTTATTGAGGAGGCAGTTGAGATTAAATCAGCGAGTAACTTCGTTAATAGGGATGGAGGTTTTTGTCTAAACTCTGTTTTGAAACCGGCTCTCTCCCTTGCCAAAAAACAGAGGGACAGAGTCAATGCTACCTCACCTGGGAATTCGTGGTCTCACTATCGAGAGCTCTGACTTTGGTCATCTTTGGTGGCACTAGTGTTCAGTGTATGTGTTATCTTTCCTGCTTCAGTCCGAGAACAGAGGTTTTGAATTTGTATGTACGCCGCCTGTTCGTTGCAGTTTGCCTTGAATATGGCGGGGTGTTCTCTCGCCGAAATATCGACGGTCGCTGAAAGTGTTACCTGGCTGAATTCCCGGAAGTTATTTGAAAGTTGTATACGCCAGGAGAAAATCAGGTCTCACATGATTAAAGTGTTTCTCTGTAGAAAAAAAAGGCTGTAAGGACTTAGCTTTTGAACATTTTATCCTTAAGATAAGGAAGATGCGGAATTCAGAACTTGGCGCATTCAGTAGCGATTAAAAATATGAATCAATATATTTTTTGTGGCTCTGCAGGTAGAAGCATGTGTAGATCGGCATTTAGGAAAATTTGTTTCTGAATTAGTTCAGGAATATGTCCCGCTTGTAATTATCATAATATGCAGATACCCACTGGAAGACGAAAATCTCGCTATCTTTTCGACTGAAATCGAACAGTTATTAATCGAAACTTCTGTGTAATCATCTTACAAGAGTGAGACGGAAAACGTGATCTACAGATAGTAATACACAGCCACTCTATACAGGGTGGTCGGAAATTCCCTTTACAACTTCTAGGACTTGTAGAGAAGAGTGAGTACACCGTATTTTGAATAGGAACCCATGTCCGTAAACGTCATCCAACGAGACTACAGAACGTCTGAGTTATACTCGCGGGCGTCTGTAAATGTACGTATACACAGGGTGATCCCATGATGATGTTACAGAATTTCTAGGATGGTGGAGGACGATAAATGTATTAATTTGAAGTAAGAATCTCTGTACCGAAAACTAACGAGTCGAAAGTTATAAATGAAACCCGTTCTGATACCTCTGACAGTTAAATACATGTACCAGTTCTTGTTTTGCGAAGAGTGTAGGGCTGGTAACTTTCAGAGGTGGTAGTGAGGACAAAAACGAGAAAAAATGTCCAATAAACGTGGGCTCTAAGTTGCATACCTAAGGAGCTATGACCATTCGTTCATCTTCGCTAATGTGAAACACATCTCCTCTACTGAGCAAATGTTCATAGCTGTTAAGGTTCGTTTCCGGTACAGGGATCCTTACTTCAAATTAATACATTTATCGTTCTCCATCATCCTAGAAAGTCTGTAACATCATCACGGAATCACTCCGTGTATACGTACATTTACAGACGCCCGCGCCTATAACTTTGACCCTCTGTAGTCTCGTTGGATGATGATTCTGGACATGGGTTCCTATTCAAAATATTATGTACTCACTCCCCTCTACAAGTCCTAGAAGTCTGTAACGGTAATTTCCGACCACCCGGTATACTCAATAATGTCACAGAATTACGCACAATTTTCGCTTCTCCAACACATGAGAGTAATTAAGAGGTACATAATGTCTTCATACACAGTGCTGAAGTTAAGCCGACACAAGCGTATCTCCATCACTCACCGGACTTCCAGCTTTCAAGAACCCCATTCCAGTGAAAGTTGACTTCGAGGTGCGCTAACTCAACATGACCTATTTTCAGGGTCTGAAATGACGTGGGCCCTACAAACCAAATTAGTAGCGGAGTTATTCCACCTCGAACTCACCTTTCGCCAGAAAGGTTATAGTGAAAGAAACATCTGACGCATGTTGCATAATCGGCTACCCGCGGGTAGCATTTCAAACAGGATTGGTTGTATTCTGAGCAAATACGGTGGGAAATATGTTTTTCTACCACCATCTAAGATTCTGTCTCCTTCAGGATATTTATGGATGATATTGGTTTGCATAAGGCTGGTGTCAGTCGTATCGCATTAAGCTGTAGCGTTTCGTTCACTGGGCACATCATCAGGACGGTGGGCGACTAGTGTGCGCATTATAAGCGTCACGCACGCTTAGAACAGCCGAGCAGATCTGTTCCTGCATAACACTGCCAGCACCGTTCATCAAATGGAATATAACACAAAGACTCTGGCAGCTATTGAAATAGTGCTACTAAGAAAGAAATTTAGACTAAATTAGTAAGTGATCTTATAGTGACGGAGCGTTTCGCTCAATTACTGCTTGAAATTCTGCTCTCCCTCACTGGGCAAACAACAGGGGACCCGTTTGTAACTGATATTCACTATCGATAACTTCTGGCGCTGGACGTCATTTACGGTGCGTATTGTTGTTTTATATCATATTATGGTTACTAGTCGGCGTAGCACCGTCAAACGAGGTTTTCATATTTCCCTGCACAGCGCTCTCTCGTTGCATTTACGCCTTGAAAACGACGAGGTATGTAGCTGTCTAAATATCGGTGGTTGTTGAAGGCGTCACTCGCTGCATTCCCGTAAGTTATTTGAATATTTCATACGCCGGCGGAAGCTCGAGTCCCACACATTACAGACTGGTTTAAGGGGGGTAGGACGTAAAACGGGCTGACTTGGAGCAGGAGAGGAACCACAGGACATTTTAAATTCAAATGGCTCTGAGCACTATGGGACTTAACTGCTAAGGTCATCAGTTCCCTAGAACATAGAACTACTCAAACCTAACTAACCTAAGGACATCACACACATCCATGCCCGAGGCAGGATTCGAACCTGCGACCGTAGCGGTCGCGCAGTTCCAGATTGTAGCGCCTAGAACCGCTCGGCCACCCCGGCCGGCCAGGACATTTTAATTTTCACTGTCAATACTTTTGCATACAGGTGTATGAAACTCTAGGAGTTATTTAATTTATGAAAAAATGAATGAACTGTTACATTTTAAACTTAATGTTTAGAAAAAAATTCAAGTTTTATAGTTTATTATCTCAATTTTTTTCACAATTTTTAATAGATTTGGAAAATTCTAGAGTTTCATTCACCTGTAACTACTGTTTGTATGCTATGAAAAATTCATCGAAGAATCTCTCTTACTTAGGAAGAAAAGTGTACCTATAGCGACAAATGCAGCCAGTAATAAGTGAAAAAATGATGAAATTTCAGATGTAAAAAAAGGTATTTTGCTACGTTTTTGAACTTCCACTGCGATGAGTGTGAGTCCTCAATCCTTCCTGGTCATGGTGACAAAGTTTTATGAATTTATTTGTAAAAGTATAGACAGTAGAAATTAAAATGTCCTGTGGTGACTCTCCTGCTCCAAGTCGGCCCGTTTGACGTCCTACCCCCCCTTAAGTGTCCTTCTCATTTCAAACTTTTTAATCACATTTACAAAAATAGAAAAAAAACTACAGATACTTGCATCAACCCAGTAAATATTCCTTCTATCAAAACAATGATTCAAATGGCTCTAAGCACTATGGGACTTAACATCTGAGGTCATCAGTCCCCTAGACTTAGAAGTACTTAAAGCTAACCAACCTAAGGACATCACACACATCCATGCATGAGGCAGGATTCGAACCTGCGACCGTAGCAGCAGCGCCGTTCCTGACTGAAGCGCCTAGAACCTCTCGGCCATAAAGTTCGTTCTATCCTAACAGGATCTGTTCTTGATGTACGATAAGGAAAAGCTACAGTTTACTTTTCCGCATATACCTAGGTTACCAGAATCGGATAACCAGCACGATGTTACGATCACTGAAACGACAGCCGCTACCAACCGCGAGCTAGTGCCACCGCGACAACACAAGCTCATTTTCAAAAGCAAAAACTCGTTACGAGCAGTCACCCAGTCGATGCAGCGAAAACAAATCACCAGGCCAATCATTCGCTGCAATTACAGCAGCTGCACATTGATATTGGCAAAATTAACAAGTCAGCCGTGTGCAGTCCACGCCACAAGCTTCGTACGCAAGTGCTGCAAAATTATCTCTGGCAATGACTCGTCCAATGACGAAAGCAGCAAGAAGCATTTCTGTTTCAGGTAGTTGTAAGAGCTGCGAATCTCTATAACAGCTGGGAAAAGTCTGTATACTGTTTTGTGGTTCCCTGAGCGCTAGCACCGCAGCTATTGCTGACGAAGCATATCTTTACACTTTCTGGGAAATCATGACAATCTTGAAGTAAGTCCCCGAACAGGTGTTTTAGTCTAAAGACACAGGTGCTCTACATCTACATCTATGCTCTGCAAACCGCTGTGAGGTGTATGGCAGAGGAAAATTCCCACTGTACCAGTTATTAGAGCTTCTTCCCGTTCCATTGACGTCTAGAGCGCGCGAAGAATGATTGCTTAAACTGATCTGTGCTGGTTGTAATTACTCTTCTCCAAGCGAATCCTATGGGAGCTATAAGTAAGGAGTTGTACTGTATTCCTAGATTCTTGGAACACTGTACGAATTGTTCACTCTAGGAAGCCTCTCGTTACGCCATTTGACGAGAGTGAGTCGAAACGACACAAGTAGGAAGACGAAGCAGGGATTAGGACCGACATTCACTTGTTTCTACTCTTAGATTTCAAAATATAAGCGATTTCAAGATCAGTTACTTATAACATTACGGTGATCTTTGACTCTGTCTGTTTCGTCTGCTTTCCTTTACGTCTGTCGATACAGCCACGCCCGTCAACCGCAGCGCCGGGAGTCTTGTGAACGAATACTAAGACTTCACGGGATAGTTTACATCTACTCACACGAACAAAACTTTTGCATCATCTCTTTATTGTCCGCGGCTCGTGGTCTTGCGGTAGCGTTCTCGCTTCCCGCGCAGGGGGTCCCGGATTCAGTTCCCGGCGAGGTCAGGGACTTTCTCTGTCTCGAGATGACTGGGTCTTGTGTGTCTTTCATATCACTTCATCCTCATCCACTCGCAAGTCGCCGTGTGGCGTTAAAGAACTTGTGGAGCGGGGACAGAACCGCCCCGCGAGGGGTCTCCCGGCCACCAATGCCACATGCTCACTTTTATTATTATCTCTTTATTTCAAAATTCGTGGCACAGGAGACAAAAATTGGCTCTGAGACAAGCATCTATATTCATTTGCAATGTGTCCAGATCATCAAGTAAAAAGAATTGATCAACGACAGAATCGTTTGTTTCCCACGAGGGGAGGGAAGAGGTTCACAGCAGCCTTGAGCGATGTCGGTAGCTTGTGAAACATCCCTTTGCTCGGTTGCAGGATGGAATCAGTCGTGTCAGTCGGTCGCACACATGTTCAGTTGGGTTCATGTCTGGGGAACAGGGATGCCACTCCATTCTGATGATTCTAGAAAGCTACAGGAACTAGTTATGTTCACGAGCACAACACGATGAGCAAGCGACTTATCATCCGTCAAGACGAAATTCTCGCCAAAATGTTTGCGGTTCAGCACACTGGTGCTTGCAGAACCTCGTCCCTGTACCGAAGAGCAGTCAGACTGCCCTCAACAACCACGAGAGGTGTACAGTAGCTCCTTCGAACATCTGTCTACCACCACATTGTTGGACAAGGCGCTGGAGGCGTTCGATATTACCGTGTTATGTCCAGACACGTTGTCTGCGATCATCAGGGTACAAACAGATCCGAGTTTCGCCCATAAACAAAACCGGACGCCAATCCTGGGGCGTCCATTCTGCTCGATTTCTTGCGCATCTGTGACGGAGTCCGAGGTGTCGTGGTGTACGACCTTGTGTTCCCCACGGTCATCGGGAATCGAGATTCGTATCGTGCAGTCGTCTCCCAACAGTTTGATGCGATACGTGACGTCATGTAACCTCTTCGAACGCCGAATTCAGTTCTCCAGCACTCACAAGGGAACCTCCCCATCGCACCCCCCTCAGATTTAGTTATAAGTTGGCACAGTGGATAGGCCTTGAAAAACTGAACACAGATCATTCGAGAAAACAGGAAGAAGTTATGTGGAACTATAAAAAAATAAGCAAAATATACAAACTGAGTAGTCCATGTGGAAGATAGGCAACATGAAGGAGAGCATGAGATTAGGAGCGCCGTGGTCCCATGGTTAGCGTGAGCAACTGCGGACTGAGAGGTCCTTGGATCAAGTCTTCCCTCGTGTGAAAATTTTTCTTCCTTTATTTTCGCAAAGTTATGATCTGTCCGTTCGTTCCTTGACGTCTCTGTTCACTGTAATAAGTTTAGTGTCTATGTTTTGCGACCGCACCGCAAACTTACAGTTCGGAAAATATTCATTGACCTTGTTATTGAAGTCGCGAGCTATATTTGCTGGATTCATATTGCCCACGGAATGCATCTCACGTATTTAAAGCACTCTCGTCCAAAGTAGTGAACAGTCAACTGCCAGCCAGGGAGCCTCGTTAGCAGGAATACTCTCTCTTCCGTGCGCTGTTGTCGACTGACGTCGTGTGTTTCGATGTTTGTTTAGGTGTAGCATCCTCATGCTACGGCGCAGTTACCTCGCATCGGACGGACGGACAGATAATAATTGTCTGAAAATAAAAAAAATTAACTCTTCACTCGAGGGAAGATTTTTTTTTTTTTTTTTGTTTTTGTAAAGTAGGTGGGGGAGGGCGGGGAAGGCAGAGCGATCAGGGGTCCTAACCCGAGGCCTGGTCGCAGTGTCCCCCTCGTCCGTGAAGGAATCAGGGATGGGAAGGGGAAATCTTTTGTGGGAATTATTATTTTTTATTTATTTTTATTTGCTGTTTTGAATACATTCTTATCGTGGTTTTACTTTATACCACAACAAAAATAAATGTATCTAGCATAGCATCGTGCTCTGAGAAAAAGAAAACAATATCTCGGCACGTTCCTACACCGAGGTAATGTATATGGGGAAAACGAAAAAAAAAAAGTGCTTCATACAGGATGCAGAAGGGTGTGTCGCTACTCTCCTTACGCTTCTTCATCCAGGTACGTCTTCACGTATATCATGTTGTTCCATCGAGAATCGAACTTAGTCATGTCAGCTCACTCAATGGGTATCTTCTCCTACCTGTTGATGATCCAGCTGCGTGGAGGGTAGCGTAAGGCACTCCCTAAGTAATTAAAAAAATACTGTCTGTATTTTGGATTCCGTACGATCTTGCAATGACGTTCTTGCAGGTAGATCCAAAAGTCTAATACATCTTTAGGTCCATCGTGAAATAAGTAGTGTACCGCATGCGCACGGATCCACGTGACAGCGTTGGTCTTGGCGCGCGGGAAATACTGTTGATCCGGAAATAGTAGAAACCGAGGTGTAATGTGTTCCGGAGTCACTCGTAGAAAATACGACAAAATTTGTCGCACCAAGCGCCATACCTACGTCTTCTGCCGCGCCACATGTGAGACGGTGTTCGTCCGTGTCTGGTATCCCGCAGTCTACGCAGAGAGGCGATTCCGCCATGTTTATCTTGTGGAGGCGTGATCGGGTGATCTGTTTACCATTGACTGTGATGTACCATGTGGATCGGACGGCTGTGTCCAGTGGAACCGCGTGAATCGTCTTCCACACCACCTTCCAATTAACCTGAGGGCTTTTGGTCTCCACGATGTTTGGTGGGCGCCTCTGCTGTAGGACATGATATATACCCGGCGCCGACGCCTGTTTCGTCGGTGGTACTGCGATACGGACATAGCTGTGTTCAATGTAAAAGTTCCCGAAGTAGTAGAAGGGTGGAGGTATGTCTTGCGTCGTCAGTGGGGGCATAAGGGAGGGCGGAGCTAAGGACTCCAACAGCAAACCTGTCAAACTGTCCGGGTGGTGGCGCCACACCTTTATGTGTGAGCTGACATACAGGGCCACAGCTCTGTCATGGACATGCACTAGACCAAGACCTCCCCTTTCTGGGGGAAGGGTCAGTGACTCATAACTGACTTTGAAGAGCATGCCGGTACTGACGTAGGCTCCGAATGCCGCTAATAGACGTCGAGCCATCAGTAACGGTATTGGGAGAACACGCGCTATATGTGGAAGGCGCGATGCGAGGTAAACATTGACGAAGTGTGTCCTTTGGAGAATGTCGAGGGTCCGCAGACGAAGGTTGAAGATCTGGACCGAATTTGTTGTAATAAGCGGCGGTAGTTAAGAGCCGCAGTGCGCCGTATGTCGTCGTGAAACTCTATTCCGAGACATTTGATAGTGCCACGAAGCTGTAGGGGCTCGACACACGCTGGGGTCAACCCGTATTCTATGGCCATGGCGACCGATTTGGCGGCGTTGAGACAGCTGCCGGAAGTCACACCGCACGTGGTAATCCATTCTAGTGCTCTGTTGACATCGTCGCGATTGCGGAACACGAGAACCAGGTCGTCTGCATATGCTGTACAGCGAAATGTGACGTCGCGTAGGGTAAGACCAGTGAGGCGTTGACGGAGGCCACAGAGGAGCGGTTCCAGTGCCAGATCATATAGTAACGTCGACAAGGGGCAGCCTTGACGCACGGAGCGGAAAGTCGGGAGGGACTGCGAGAGACGCCCGTTAACGAGCACTTTGGAAGTCGCTCCTCGGAGTAGGCGCATCACGACGTCTGTGAATTGCTGTGGGTACTGCATGTGCTGGAGAACGGACGTTAGGTACTCGTGATCCACTCGATCAAAAGCTTGGCTAAAATCTTGTGATGCCAGCGCTCCCGGGATGCGGCGTGCTCTGGCTAGGGCTATTAAGTCACGGTATCGACACAGTGCTGTGTGGATGTTGTTGATACCCCCTAGGGAAGTCTGATCTGGCGAGATGACGTAAGGTAGGGTCGGTCGTAGACGGTTTGCTAACAGTCTGGTAAATATCTTCATGTCGCAGTTGACGAGTGTTAGCGGGCGGTAATCTTGTATTCGAGCCCCACCTTTAGGCTTGTGAACCGGTATAATTATTCCTTCTACGAAGTTCGCAGGGAGCGGCACCGCGGGGGACATAAGCTCCCGACAGATGTCTGTTAACTTGGGAGCCAGTAAATACTGGAAAGTTCTATAAAACTTCACAGGGAGCCCGTCGGGGCCAGGAGACTTATTCGCCGCTCCTTTACTGATGACGTCGATAAATTCGTCTTCCGTAATGTCGTTCAATAATTCAGTTTGGAAATCCTGTGGGACAACGCCGTAAACCAGTTGTGAGACTGCTGTCACCGTCGTCGGGTCGGAACATTGGGCAGAATAAAGTCGTGCGTAATGGTCGAAGAAGGCTGCAGCAATATCGCGTTGTGTGGTGTGATGACGGCCGCCCTCATTGGTGATGGCATGTATCAGCGCCCGTCTTCGCAGTGTACGTTCTCGGATGACGTGGTACATGGTGGGTCGTTCCATTGCGAGTCTGTCTTGTGTCCGCGCTCGGACGATCGTCCCTTCGAGGTGTCGGCGCATATGGGCTACGATCTGTGCTTTCGCACGCTGAACTGTCAGCTGTCGTTCCGGTGTGGGTGGCAAGGAGGCGCATTCGCGAAGAACGGTGAAATAAAAATCAAGGGTCTGCCGCCTCCAAGCAGCAGTCTGACGACCATACGTAATAAAGGTTCACCGTAGGGCCGGCTTGGCGCAGGTTAACCACCAACTAATCGACGTAGGATACGTTGGGAGGCGGCGGACGCACAAACTCCACGTGTCTTCGATGGCGCGTCGACAATCCGGAGAAGCGATATGAGCAAGGTTTAATTTCCAGGGATGTCGGCTGCGCCACACCCGTTGGTGACGAAGGGTGACGGCACATATATAGGCCTCGTGATCAGAAAAGGCTACTGGCCACACCTCCGCGTCACTCACCGTTGCCGCGAGAGAACGGGAGACGTAAATCCTATCGATGCGACTAGACGAGTGACTCGTGAAATGGGTGTATCCCGGTCTATTTCCTCGGACATGTTTCCATGTATCTACCAGCTGGAGATCGCCGATGAGTGTCCCAAGTTCGGGGCACGGTGAATGCCGTGGCAGCTGATCTTTAAGTGCTTGGGTGCAATTGAAATCGCCCCCTAATATCAAGTCATTGTGCCTGCCCTGAAAAAGCGGTGTTATTCCTTCTGCGAAGAAGAGCGATTGGTCACGACGGCGATTCGTTCCGGAAGGGGCGTACACATTGATAAACCGGACGCGTTGCACCGTTACGGCCATTCCTCTAGCGTCGGGGAGATATCGGACTTCGTCCGCCTCGAGGCCCTCTCTGAGGAGAATGGCGACTCCACTGTTAGTTGGCGAGGCGTGGGACACATGAGCCGTATAACCATACATACCCGGGAAATCGGCGACGAAGACTTCTTGGAGAAAGACAATGTCAACGTCTGCTGCATTGAGCATGTCTTGGAGCAGCGACAACTTCGTACGTGTCCGAATGGTGTTAATGTTGATGGTCGTTAAGCGATAGGTCTGTAGATCGTCTCCTGCGGTGGGGGCCGCCGTCAGTGTCGCCGTAAAAGGTGGGGCCTGTGATCTGCTGGCCGCGTCCGCGCCGTCATCTGTTGCTATTCGGGAGGGGCCGAGGTGTGGGAGGAGAGACCCCTCTCCTCATCCACCACAACGGCCGTAGAATCGTCTTCAATGTCATCCGCCCAAGGTCCGTAAGTTAACGGTGGCTGCGGTAGAACACTTGTGGGCTGAGTGACTAAGGGTGAATCCGCAGTTGTTTCCGGTTGTGTACCAACGGCGGGCGCTGTGCTGGCCATCCGTTTGTCCGAGAAAGCGGAATCGGTTTTGTCAAAATCAGACAAAGTGACAGGTGAGGGCGATCTCTCGTCATCCATTTTCCTCGTCGTTTGGTCGGCCGTCCGGTCGTCAACTGGAGAGGACGTCCGTTGGAGGCAATTGTCTGAGGGTGTGCGACGTCGCTTTTTATGTTTTCTCGGTGACCTTTGTTTGCGGACGGGGGTTTCTGTGTCCGAAAGAGGTTGTGGTTCCCGTATAGCATCCCCCTCAGGTAGAAAGGCAGAGGTCGGTACAACCCTAGCGTCGAGTTCCATTCTCTCGTCCGAATCTTCATGTGGAGTCGATGGGCGGCGTTCTTCGACCCCTGCAGACACCGTAATGGTGTTGGTCAATCCAGGACCGGCGACAGGTGCGCATTCTAACGCTTCCTGTCTTCCGGGGGGGGGGGGGGGGGGAGGGGGGGAGTTGTCGTCTGTCATGACGGTCGATCGTGTCACCTCTGCGTAATTGAGGGGGAGGGCCGTGAGCGTAGGAGGTGGTGTCGTGTCATGCAATGAAAGTTGTGTAACCCGACGTTGAATACACGCCGAGCGCACATAACCCTCCTGGCCGCAACCAGAACAAGTACGAAGTTGGCCGTCGTACATTATTATTGCTCGACAGCCACCTATGACTAAGTAGGACGGCACATGTTTCTTTAATTCAATTTTCACTTGTCGGACGCCGCTGAGGACTTGGTACGTCTCGAAGGTGTTCCATTTTTCGGCCACGTCCCATAAGGGCGGAAAGCTGAGGTAACGACGTCCGGTGGTACTTCGAAAGGGAGTTCGAAGACTCTTAGTGTGCGTAATCCTAGTCCAGCATGGTCAACAGTAACCTCTCCGATGTGACCATCGGAGTGTTTGAACTTGAGAGTGTTCGCGCATGTGTTCACAACTGCGTGACATAACCCGTCATCGACCATCTTGACGTAAACGACGCTGCTTGTGATGGATAGGTGGATACCGATGATGTGCTGTGTTGGTATTTGAACTTCGTCACGGATGAATCGTTCGACTTCAAAGGCTCGTGGTCGTGCGTAGTCGGGCTGGAAGCTGATCTTGATGGTAGCTTTTCTGTACGAATGAGCCATGGCGACTCAGTGTTAACGGACGCGAGTATTAGCTGCGGTGAGGAAGTAAACAGACTACGCGCGCTCGCGACTCTGCGGACGGGACCGCGACTCTGCGGACGGGACGTAAACAAGACGTCCTCGCCGCTCACCGGCCGAAAGCAGACTTAGACTTGGAACCAAGGACCTCTTGTTCCGCAACTGCTCACGCTAACCACGGGACCACGACGCTCCTGAGCTCACGTTATCCTTGATGTTGCCTATCTTGCACTTGGACTAATCAGTTTGTATATTTTGCTATTTTTTTCATAGTTCCACACAACTTCTTCCTATTTTCTCGATTGATCTGTGTTTTTCAAGGCCTATCCAGTGTGCCAACTTATAACTAAATCTGAGGAGGGTGCGATAGGGAGGTTCCCTTGTCAGTACATGTTTCTTTTCACTCAAAAGTCGAACATACTGCCCGCTAGACGAACATTGGTGCCTTTTGCAGTGTAAGTCCTCAACACTACCTGTCAACTCGAAGCGATTCCACGTCCGCACCGCATCATTTTGTGACTCCGGTGCACACGTCTAGCTACTTCCCCGGTTGACCAGTCTTCTGCGCATCGCGTGATAATGCGGACCCGATTACCTGTTGCCATTGTCCTCGGTGACGTGATGGTTGTACACTGTGCTGTTCCACATACGTCTCCAGTGCGTCCCTAGTGGTGCTTTGCTTTCAGCCGAAATGCTGCAATTCTCGTACTTTCGACTGGAGAGTTCAACCCGTAGGTAGCGCTCATGGTAACTGTATGTATGGGGTGTTCAAAAAGTCTCTCCGCAGTGCCGTATGATTGGTAGCCGCGCGTGCCGTACGTCGCAGTGAATATACCGAAATGAAACTCAGTAAAATACAAGTTATTAATTTATTGAATATTGATTTTTACTTACAAATTTGCACATTAAATGTTGAAAGTGTCCCCCCTGTTGTTGAAAACATAATTCAATTCGTCTAATCATGTTTCCAAACACAAGCTGTAACGTTTCTTCTGTAACATAAGCAGTAAAAGTGGACATCGCAGTTTTCAGTTCATCGATGGATTTTGGACGGTTTTTATAGACAGTTGCTTTCGCTGCACCCCAGAAGAAAAAGTCAAGTGGTGTTACATCACGCGATCGTGGAGGCCAAAGTCCCTGCGAAATTATGCGATCACCAAAAACATCAGCAAGCAGTGACATTGAAACGCGAGCTGTTTGCGCGGTTGGACCATCTTGTTGAAAACAACCGTTCAGTATTTCACTTAACACAAATTCCCCTATGAATGGGTACAGAACGTCACTACAGTATCGTTGTGCGTTTATTGTTTCGTTGAAAAATATGGAACCCACAATCCGACGTCTAGAAATTGCAATGCAAATTCCTATTTTCACAGAATGAAGTGGTTCCTCATGAATACACAATGGATTTGCAGTACTCCACATACGAGAATTTTGCGAGTTCATGTTCCCGGATAAATAAAACCACGCCGCATCAGCGAAAAACATTTAATTAAGAATATCCCTTCCATTTTTTTGAACGAAATTTTTGAACCATTGACAAAATGCAGTCTCTTGCCACGATCACTATTTTTCAGTCCTTTGTATGGGATAAGTTCTAATTTTTTCCTTACGGCTGTGTGGGCCGTTCCGACACTGACATCGATTTCCTGGGCGAGTTTTCTTACTGACTTGTCCGGGCTCATGGAGATTTTATCGGAAATATCGAGTAGTTTATCCGCAGACAAAACGCTAGGACGACCACTGCTGCAACTGTCACTGAACTCGTACTTCGAAATATGTTAATCAAATATCGCACAGTATCGCGATGTGGGAGTAAACTGAATTAAATGTTGACGGACTGAAACTGTGTAATTACCGCCAGCTTTGAAGACATGTTCGACTAAAAGCACACGTTCTTCAATGGTTAGAATTATAACAGCGACAAAAACGAAACAAACGAAAAGGAACGAAACTTAAACGTTCACGTCAACACGTAACGACACACACCAACGATACTACTGACGCTGGCTGAGATCAACGAAACAGTGGAATGTTGGCAGAGTCCACTTGAAGGGAAGTAACCCAGGCAGCTAACAATCATACGGCACTGCGGAGAGACTTTTTGAACACCCCGTATGTTTGCAAACAACGTCAAGGATGACCTTCAGACAGGTACAGAAACAGACACAAAAACAGCACACCCGCACGGCAAGTCGGGTTGATTCAAAACTTTCTTGATGTGTGTTTCTTCAATCGTCTACTAGTTCAGTTCTTTCTCCCCTCCACCAGGTGCCCCTAACTGACAGTATTTTCCTAGTCTTCCAACAACGATCCGAAGTCTGCCAACTGCTCTGCTTACGACTAAGGCTGTGTTATGTTATGTTAACCGGGGACCTAGAGACGACGGGGAGCCTCCGTCCCCGCCGTACCCGCAGTGGTCCACAACCCCACGACGACTACCGCAGTCCACTTCACCCCTCCGTCGCCCCACAGCGAACCCAGGGTTATTGTGCGGTTCGGCCCCCGATGGACCCCCAGGGAACGTCTCACACCAGACGAGTGTAATCCCTATGTTGGCGTGGTAGAGTAATGGTGGCGTACGCGTACGTGGAGAACTTGTTTGCGCAGCAATCGCCGATATAGTGTAGCTGAGGCGGAATAAGGAGAACCAGCCCGCATTCGCCGAGGCAGATGGAAAACCGCCTAAAAACCGCCCACAGACTGGCCGGCTCACTGGACCTCGACACAAATCCGTCGGGCGGATTCGTGCCGAGGACCGGCGCTCCTTCCCGCCCGGAAAGCTGTGCGCTAGACCGCACGGCCAACCGGGCGGACTGAGGCTGTGTACTCGTTCCATTTCTTATCCTGAAAAATGTTTGATCCAGGTATTTACAGGGTGTTACAAAAAAGGTACGGCCAAACTTTCAGGAAACATTCCTCACACACAAATAAAGAAAAGATGTTATGTGGACATGTGTCCGGAAAAGCTTAATTTCCATGTTAGAGCTCAGTTTAGTTTCGTCCACCTACGCTCAATGGACCACGTTATCATGATTTCATACGGGATACGGGATACTCTACCTGTGCTGCTAGAACATGTGCCTTTACAACATTTGGTTCATGCACGATGGAGCTCCTGCACATTTCAGTCGAAGTGTTCGTACGTTTCTCAACAAAAGATTCGGTGACCGATGGATTGGTAGAGGCTGACCAATTCCATGGCCTCCACGCTCTCCTGACCTCAACCCTCTTGACTTTCATTTATGGGGGCATTTGAAAGCTCTTGTCTACGCAATCCCGCTACCAAATGTAGAGAATCTTCGTGCTCGTATTGCGGACGGCTGTGATGCAATACGCCATTCCCCAGGGCTGCATCAGCGCATCAGGGATTCCATGCGACAGAGGGTGGATGCATGTACCCTCGCTAACGGAGTTTTGAACATTTCCTGTAACAAAGTGTTTGAAGTCACGCTGGTACGTTCTGTTGCTGTGTGTTTCCATTCCATGATTAATGTGATTTGAGGAGAAGTAATAAAATGAGCTCTAACATGGAAAGTAAGCGTTTCCGGACACATGTCCACATAACATATTTTCTTTCTTTGTGTGTGAGGAACGTTTCCTGAAAGTTTGGCCGTACCCTTTTGGAACACCCTGTACATAAATTGACCGATTCCCGTACCGACTCGTTGATACTGTAGCCATAGGATACCATGTTTCTTCCGTTGTACGAGGCGCAAAATTTTATATTTCTGAACTTTTACGGCAAGTTACCAATCTTTGCGCCACTTTAGGATCTTGTCAAGATCCGAATAAATATTTGTCCAGTTTTTTTTTCAGACAACTGTTCATTGCAGATAACTACAGCGTCTGTGAAAAGTCTGAGGTTACTACTGATACCATCTGCAAGGTGTTAATTGCACAGCTTGAATACTTATATGACAACAGACATCCCTGGGGCACACCTGAAGCTATCTCTACTTCTGGCTGTGGCTTCCCATAACATGTTGCGTCCTCGCCATCAACAAATCTTCTATGCAGTCACAAATTTCGCATTAATTTCGGTTTGTGCTCGTTACGACACCGCTTTCAATAATGAGCGTAGGTGGGGTACTGAGTCAAATACTTTTCCGAAATCGATTAACACTGCATCTACCTGACTGCCTTTCAGGATGCTACGTGGGGCAAACGCGAGTTGGGTTTCACATAATCGACGTTTTCGGCTGGCTGGCTGGCTGGTAGGGGAGAGGTCATCCTGCTCGAGATACGTGCTCATACATTGTGTGAGTAGGCGTTCTCTCATTAGTATCACTGTACCCACAATCACCGTTGCACACTTGCTGCCCTAATACTGAAATTGCGTAGTAATACAGTTGTGGTGATTGTGATTAAATGAGTGACGTGTTTATCTCTCTGTCTCTTCCGTTTTATAGTATCGTGGATACGTGCATATCACATTTGGTGTATACTTGATCCTGCGCAGGACATCAAGGGACAGAGGTTTTTAGTTACAGAACACCATATATTGGCACAGAAAGAAATATAAATGCTGGCTGGGTATACGATATCTCAGTTGAAGGACGTCTATCTTGTTCCTGTCAAATTTAACGTCACAGGCAATGTACGAACGACAAATGCAGACATTCTGCATCCCATCTATTGCTCTCGCTTTAAGGGGACACTCAACAAGAAAATTCAGCTATGTCATTGTTTAGACACGCGTTGAGAAATTGTATTCTTTTACCCGAGGCCAGAGAAGCTTCAGCTACTCAGATGCAGAATTTACACAATTGCACCAGAAAAAAATTGTGTCCGATTAAGAATAAGTGGGGACGGAAATGTTTAGACAACAAATTTCCGAGAAAAAATTGTACTTTATAAAAATGTTTCTTTGTTACAGTCCACTCACAATCTCACAGAATCAACATATTTTTATGACACGCCTCACCTAACAGTCAAGAAACGTTGCTAAAAATAAACTTAGCACGTGTCTGTCCAATTGTCAAATAACGATGTTACGTAATACAAATGCACTTGAGGGAGGGAATCGTTTCCCGAAGCACGTCGTGCGTGGGTCAGATGAAATGCGTGAGCGGCTGACTGGCCGCAGCAAAATTTTTTTTCATTAAAAATGAAACTGCATCTGTACCCGGTCTGACGCGCCCAGTCACAGTCCGCTCGGAGGGGGCGTGGTGGAAGGCGAGGGGATGGTGGGGGTGGAGTAGGCGGAGGGGTCGGCGTCTGCGAAACTGCCTTCTCCCGGCTGTACCAGTTCCAAGTCGGACAAGACGCTCAGCTTTCAGGACTGACTTCGTAATTTAAAGTTCTCTCGTTTTCTCTGTCGTTGTTCCTTAAGTATCGCCCAGGTTGAAGAGGCACTTCTCTGGTAGCGTTCCTACTGTCGACAAAATTTCACAGTTAGCAAAAGCTAGAAACGAACTGTTAGTGGTAATTTGGAAGTGAAGTGTTTTGTTCGTGACACATATACGCTGGTTTAGTGGTTGATATATCCATGCGGAAATGTTTGAACCAGATGATAGTTTACAAGTTATGGATAACCTTTCCTGAACCTTCGTTACGTCGGTGGGACCTCGGTGCTCGCTGAGCTGAAGGACGTCTGTGGCTGTTCTCTACCAGAGTGTACACCCGATTGCTCATCAAACGCTAGCGCTCACGTAACCTGGTGCGATGCCTGTACACTTTCTTGTGTGAGAAATTTGCGCTCGGATATTCAGCACGCATACTGAGAGCCTTAGGTTGTTGAAAATGCAAACTGCCAGAGGGTTGAGGTGCACATCTAATTTTATGGTTTTCCGTTCACGTCACCAAGAAATGTGCAGTGGTATAACCACTGGATGTAGGCAACAATTAACGCAATTTAAAATGTTCATTTTGTTTATGCTCACCTTTTCATCTGTCAATAAAACACATTGGAAATGACTGTTGCGTTCTGTTTACGAATGACGCACGTATTATCAGATTAACTAAGAACGTAGATTGTTCGAGTAATATGAGAGACTTGACACTTATGTAGAAGGTGAACCATTACTGAATTACGGGAATAGATCACTGTTGCTTCTTTTCGTATCAGACAACTAAGAATGGGGACGTTGTCCTTTCGTGTCAACAAATAGAAAGCGTATTCCTATCTCCCTAGGGTACTGTAGATTGTGGGGATTTTGCTCTAGGTCCACTGTTTTTCCTGATATATATCGATGATCTACCACTAAATATGACGAGTGGTTAAAAAATCTACTTATAAATGACGAGTCTCATTGTGAAAGACACAAATGGTTTAGTAGATACAATAGCCCCAGAACTCTCGATAAACACACAAACGATTTTCTCTCTGCTGAGACTTCGTTAATCGTTGTATAATGAATACATTTCCTGTGGAACTGAGAAATGTGAATGATAAACCCCAAATTTTCAAAACTAAGTTGCAAAACTTGCTTGTGCCCCGCTCTTTTTATTCTACACGAGAGTTATTCGCAGTAGATTAGAATTCACCACTGTAAAACGTTTCTCTTTTATTTCGTATTCTGTCGCAAAGCAATTGTTTTCGTGTTAAAATTTCTAGTTTTTTTTTCAATTTTGGGCGTCAGATATCATCAGTCGAAAAGCTGAATAACCAACCTGTTAATACTGCACCAGCGTTCTTTCGATTAAAAATTAGTTTCCTGGACTTCTACTTCTACATCTGCATATAGATGATTACTCTGCAATTCACAATTAAATATCTGACAGTGGGTTCATCGAACAACCTTTAAGCTACTTCTCCACCGTTCCAGTCTCGAGTAGCGCTCGGGAAAAACGATCACTTACACCTTTCCGTGGGAGCTCTGATTTCTCTTACTTTATTATGATGATCGTTCCTCCCTATGTAGTTGGTCGCCAACAAAATATTTTCACGATCTGAGGAGAATGCTGATTGAAATTTTATAAGAAAGTCCTGCCGCAGGAAAAAAAGGCCTTTGTTTTAATGATTGCCACAACAATTCGCATATCATATATGTGGCACTCTCTCCACTATTTCACGATAACACAAAACGTGCTGTCCTTCTTTGATCTCTTTCAATGTCCTCCGTCAGTCCTATCTGCTGCAGATCGCCCACAGCACAGCAATACTCGAGAACAGGGCGGACAAGCGTAGGGTAAGCAGTCCCCTCAGTAGACCTGTTACATTTTCTAAGTGTCCTGCCAATAAATCGGAGTCGTTGGTTTGGTTTCCCCAAAACATTATCTGTGTGATAGTTGCAGTTTAAGTTATTCGGGATTGTAATCACCAAGTACACTCCTGGAAATTGAAATAAGAACACCGTGAATTCATTGTCCCAGGAAGGGGAAACTTTATTGACACATTCCTGGGGTCAGATACGTCACATGATCACACTGACAGAACCACAGGCACATAGATACAGGCAACAGAGCATGCACAATGTCGGCACTAGTACAGTGTATATCCACCTTTCGCAGCAATGCAGGCTGCTATTCTCCCATGGAGACGATCGTAGAGATGCTGGATGTAGCCCTGCGGAACGGCCTGCCATGCCATTTCCACCTGGCGCCTCAGTTGGACCAGCGTTCGTGCTGGACGTGCAGACCGCATGAGACGACGCTTCATCCAGTCCCAAACATGCTCAATGGGGGACAGATCCGGAGATCTTGCTGGCCAGGGTAGTTGACTAACACCTTCTAGAGCACGTTGGGTGCCACGGGATACATGCGGACTTGCATTGTCCTGTTGGAACAGCAAGTTCCCTTGCCGGTCTAGGATGGTAGAACGATGGGGTCGGTGACGGTTTGGATGTACCGTGCACTATTCAGTGTCCCCTCGACGATCACCAGTGGTGTACGGCCAGTGTAGGAGATCGCTCCCCACACCATGATGCTGGGTGTTGGCCCTGTGTGCCTCGGTCGTATGCAGTCCTGATTGTGGCGCTCACCTGCACGGCGCCAAACACGCATACAACCATCATTGGCACCAAGGCAGAAGCGACTCTCATCGCTGAAGACGACACGTCTCCATTCGTCCCTCCAATCACGCCTGTCGCGACACCACTGGAGGCGGGCTGCACGATGTTGGGGCGTGAGCAGAAGACGGCCTAACGGTGTGCGGGACCGTAGCCCAGCTTCATGGAGACGGTTGCGAATGGTCCACGCCGATACCCCAGGAGCAACAGTGTCCCTAATTTGCTGGGAAGTGGCGGTGCGGTCCCCTACGGCACTGCGTAGGATCCTACGGTCTTGGCGTGCATCCGTGCGTCGCTGCAGTCCGGTCCCAGATCGACGGGCACGTGCACCTTCCGCCGACCACTGGCGACAACATCGATGTACTGTGGAGACCTCTCGCCCCACGTGTTGAGCAATTCAGCGATACGTCCACCCGGCCTCCCGCATGCCCACTATACGCCCTCGCTCAAAGTCCGTCAACTGCACATACGGTTCACGTCCACGCTGTCGCGGCATGCTACCAGTGTTAAAGACTGCGATGGAGCTCCGTATGCCACGGCAAACTGGCTGACACTGACGGCGGCGGTGCACAAATGCTGCGCAGCTAGCGCCATTCGACGGCCAACACCGCGGTTCCTGGTGTGTCCGCTGTGCCGTGCGTGTGATCATTGCTTGTACAGCCCTCTCGCAGTGTCCGGAGCAAGTATGGTGGGTCTGACACACCGGTGTCAATGTGTTCATTTTTCCATTTCCAGGAGTGTATTTGTCCGATGTATCGAAATTTAGCGGATTCCTTTTAGTGCTCGTGTGGATGACTTCACACTTCTCACTATTTAGAGACGATACTTTTTGTGCCATACAGATATCTTGTCTAAATCAATTTTGCAATTCGTTTTAATCATCTCATGACTCTACAAGACAGCAAATGACACCATCATCTGCAAAAAATCTAAGAGTGCTGCACAGATTGTCTCCTATATCTTCATGTAGATCAAGTGTAACAGAGAGCCTATAACACTTCCGTGGGGAACGCTAGATATTACTTCCGTTGTACTCAGTGACTTCCCGTCAGTTATTACGAACTGTGATCTTTTTGACAGAAACTCAGGAATCCAATCACGCAACTGAGACGGTACTCCAAAGCCACGAAATTTGAGTAGAAGTCGCTTGCGAGCAATGGTGTCAAAAGCCTTCTGGAAATCTAGAAATACGGAATCAATTTGACATCCGCTGTCGATAGTACTCCTTACTTCATGAACGGCATTTTCTGAATTTGTGTTGGCTATGTGTCGATAAATCGTTTTCTTTGAGGCGATTCATAATGTTCGAGTTCAGTATATGTTCCAAAATCCTACTGCAAATCACCGTTTTAAGCTGCTTCGCTACACCGAGGATATGAACTTCTAGTTTACTTATGTTGGCAGTTGTTCTTGATTCGTCTTCTTTTGTGAAGGAATTTCGGAAAAACTTGTTGAGTAATTGTGCTTTAGTGGCACTGTCATCAACATCATACTGCTATCGCACAGTGAAGATATTGACTACGTCTTGCCACTAATGTACTTTACACGCCACCAGAATATCTTAGGGTTTTCTACCAGATTTCGAGACAAAATTTCGTTGTGGAAACTGTTAAAAGCATCTCGCATTGAAGTTCGCGCTAAATTTCGAGCTTCTGTAAAGCTTCGCTAATCATGGGGATTTTGCGTTCTTTTATACTTGGAATGCTTTCTTCGTTGCTTCTGCAACAGTGTTCTGTTTTGCGTACCATGTGGTATCAATACCATCTCTCATTAATTTATTTGTTATATATCTCTCAATTGCTGTCGATACTATTTCTCTGATTTTAAACCACATTTGGTCTTCGCTTATATAGTCAGATCGTAAGAAGTGGAGACTTGTAACGGTGTCAAGCGATTTTTTATATGGTTTCTGAAATAGATGTATTTTTGACTTCGTAGGCTTTCTCGGCATAATAAATCTTCCAAGTATCCTCGGGTTTGCTGCTGGATTGTAAAATCAACTCGATTCAATATTTCGGCGATCCAACTGTTCACCATCTTCAGGAGAACGCTGCTTCTGCTGATGAATCCCGCTGAGAACTGACGCCAGGTTGTAAGTCGACGTCCTATATACGCCTCCGTACCGTACACGGCGCATGCGCCGCCCATCACGGTTGCTGTCCCCCAAGACTGAGCAGATAACGCCGCCCTTGGTAGAACACCGGCGTCAACGATATATCGCACTCAGAGACGATTTTCGAACACTCTTATTGGCCACACCGATGAACGCTCTGTTTTGATGCGGGATGGTACAGGATTCCAAGTCCTGCTGAGAGAAAAGGGATTTATCTCTATTAATTAAATATCCGCTGTATTTTAGTGCATTTGCATGTTACGGTATTCAGTCTAGCTACAAGAACCTTGTGGCCACTAATCGCTGTATCTAACATTGTGCTCCCTATTTGGTCAGGATTATTTGTTGCTTAGTGCTCAAAAATGTTTTGGCAACTATTAACATTTCAAGTGAGCACCTGAACTAATTGTTCAAAATAATTTTCCGAGGAGGTAATCAATCTGATTTCGGACAACGTTTTATATCTACCAGCGACTTTAAACACGTATTTTCGCCAACATGCCGAGGGCAGGTTGAAGTCACCACCACCTATAATTGTATGTGTGGCATACTTATTTGAAATGAGACTTAAGTTTCCTTTGAACTGTCCAGCAGCTGTATGATGTGAGACGGGGGTTCGGTAAAAGAATCCAATTATTAATTTATCCTGATTGTCGAGTATAACCTCTACCTATACTAACTCACAGGAACTATCTACTCCAATTTCATTAGAAGGTAAACTACTTCGGACAGCAATGATCACTCCACCACCAACAGTACTTAAATTATCCTTTCTGAACACGGTTAGGTTCTTCGTAAAAATTTGTACTGAGCTTTTAGCCAGCTTTGCGTACCCACGAGTATAACGATTTGAGTTTCAGCTCTTTCTGTTAGCGCTTGGAGCCCTGGTTCTTTCCCAATACAGCTAAGACAGTTTAAAACTACAGTACTGATTGTTGCTATGTCTGACCGCTCTCTATGTTCGTGCTGCACCCTTTGAACCTGAAGTTCTTTCTGCACTTTCCCGTGACCCTCTAACCTAAAAAACCGCCCAGTCCCCTCCACTTCAAGTTATGGTTTCGAAATACGGTATCCTGCAGAGAAATAAAGTAAAAAGAAAACCGAGTAAAGGATTCTTCTTTTTATGAGGACAATCTGACACCATTTGCAATGTTGCAGTTCAGCATCGGGACATCTGCACCCTATACGGTTAGTTCGTTCTGGTATGAGGTAGCACTTGCATCAATAACTTCTTCCAGAAGACAGTCCGTAAGCACTTACTTACGAACACAGTATAGAATGTCATAAGTTGTGTCTTGGTTCATTTCCTAAGATCAGATCGATGCCAGAAGATCGGATATCGGACAGGCGTCAATACGCAGCATTGGAAGCGAACGTAAGATCAGGCGTATCTCACAATATGGAAACAGAGCCTCTAGTATTTAGAACACTCGCAAATAAATTTGTCGAACTGTCGAGTAATATTGTCCATGGACAAGGGTGTCGTTTAAAAGAGAGGTCATTATCGTGAGAGGTGCTGCGGCCTTCAAGAGGTGTGGGTGTTGAGCGTTTGATGCGATGACGGACATCCGTCTCTGCACAGAAGCAAATTTAACGCGTATAAGTAGACAAAATATAACTGCGTAGGCTTCCGTGGCACAGGAGAGAGAATGCCGCCATAACCGCGGCCTAAACGTTGGTTTCTCCAGGGTAGTTTTTTTACATCCTGACGCAGTACGATAGTCAAGCAGACAAAAGTTTGCTCTACTCTTATTTTATCGCTGGAGGTCTGGTTCACCGAGTGTATGTACTATGAAAACCGGGGCAGAAGAGAAGAATGCCGAGATGTGCCGCGGCCAACAAACGTAGCGACGGTGTGAGTTTTCTGTACACCGAACTTTCAATTCGACAAGATTGATTTTGATTACTGAGAAAACATTCTACCCCGAAAATTACCTCGTCGTCATTCTGGAGGCGCCAGCCGCAGCTTCAACGACGGAAAGAGCTCAGGAGAACACAGGGTCAGGCAAAATTTGGTAACCCAAAGCGTGGCTACGTTCAGTGCAGAATGATCTGGGGTGTTGCCCTTTAGCAGACATCAGACATACACCCTTCCAACCTTTTCACCCCCCCCCCTCCCCCCAGGGCCACCGCCCCCACGCGGCACCGCATCCCAGGCCAGTTTCTGGCGACTCTCTGTCTTAACAGCCACCCTAAGTTCGTCAGGAGTTTTCGGCAGTAAGCTCCTGTGATGGTTTGGCGCTTACCAGCATGATCTGTTAGCGTCACACCGCGGCAGTAGCAAAAAAGTCTGTATTCTTTAGCCAGACGATTTCTGGGTGTCAGACAGTACTCGTCCACGGTGATTAGGCGCCTAGAGAAACCACCTGGTTTGGGCCTGACTGAGCCGCAATACTTCCACTGCTGCCTTGGGTCGACGAGCTCTCAGAATGTGTGCGAAAAGTCGCACAACATAGATGGCGGCGACTTTCTCCTCGTTCGAGATGTCGTGTAAGATGTTCAAAACTGACTGATAACTGTTTTGCACTTTTACTTTCGCCACTATTTTGATAGGCCGCCCTCCGAACTTCAGCGTCTCCACTTCGCAGCTCTCCACAGACAGCTGGTCTGCCACTTCGTTCGAAACCCATTACTGTTCCGTCACATTATTTGCGGTAAAGCACGTACTGTAAAATACCTAGAAGTAACATGGAGCAAAGTAAAGTGGAATCACCACACGAAACCAATACAGCAGTGAGTAAAGTAGACTCTAGGCTGAGATTCATCGGGAAAACCTGAAGGAATGGTTTACAGAACATCGTTCGACTGGTTCTCGAATATTGATCATCAGTCTGGAACCGACACTCAATGAACAGCGGCGCGTTTCGTTACGGGATCGTTTAATAACCGCTAAAGCTTCACGAAGCTGCTCTACGAACCCCCGGTGGCATATGTGCTACATGACAAACACTGTGCAGTATGCAGAGCGTCACCGATAAAACTATCTTAAAAACACCAACTTCGCTTGGTCTTTACCTTTATTTGTTTTCTGAGAAGATTCCAGATCACTCTAGAACATTCTCGGACCGTATTTCACTTTCTATCACTTTTCCGGGAATATCTCTAATCGATTCCAAAAATATATTGTCACACGCGTCTAGCCATCGTATAAGTATCTCCTTCTTAGCCGGAACGTGTCTTCTCAACAACGCGGTAATGGAACATTCGAGTAAGTTCTCGAACATGCTGTAACATATTAGAACATTCTCAAAGATTCTAGAATAGTCTCCCACATTCTGGAAAACTGTGTGACATTCTGGAACAGTAAATAAAATCCTCGAACGCTCTGGAACATTCTGTATCATTCTTCAACATTCTACAAAATTGTAAATACATTTTCGAACGTTCCATCATTTTCAGGAACATTCTACAACATTGTCCTGAACATTCTGAACGTTCAGCGACATTCTGGAAAGTGCTTTCCACTGTGGCACTCGATTCCTAGCTGCCCCAACAACTTCCCATAACACATCCACTGGTGCGATGCCCAGTTTTTAATAAACGCATCCCACATAAACCCCATGGTCTGCGGAGGTAGGTTGCAGAGTTAGAGGGGTACGGGCAAGGACACACCACGTTTCCATTTATTATACACATATTGATTTTGAGAGCATATGTTCCGGGAAGAGTCACACAACGTATCTCTTCCTCCGGCATGAGCCTCGCGATACAGTCCAGACCAGAAGATCAGAGACATCAAAGTTGATACGCAGTTTCACCTACAGTCGTTCTTCCCTTGAGTCTTTTCCGAATGGAGCAACAAAGTGGGCGAAAAGATGGTACTAACCAAAGTACCCTCCACCACATACCATACGGTGATCAGAGCAGTATGGATATGCCTGAAGACTTGCGCGATAATTTCAGTGACTCAGTGTACTGCATACAGACACCTGCAAGCGAACAAAAAAATTTGTCTCCCACCTTTATGTTTTGGGGACAATGATCAATGCAGTAGAAATCGTGGGTGGGGCACCTACAAGTGCTCATTCGGCCTCCTAGCTAAAAAGGTTTTGTTTCTCTGCGTACAATGGAACCTTTCCTAAGCGTGGTGTGAATGTTCTGTCTTAAATGCATCTGTTCTGCGCAGGTGACCGCGATGAGTGGATTTTTAATTTGATATCAAGATGGACGGGAGAGGCTGAAATCCGATGCCAGTACAAAACCTATTGCTCCAGATTAGCTTAACAACTTCTTCCCACGTACGACAAACAATGTCGCAAGCTTTTAACTACACCAGAAAGTGTGGAGTAGTTTGGAAACTAACGCAGAACATTAACTGGACCTTCCTCCGCCATTATCCACCGACCACGAGCCTCACATCCCAGTCCAGTCGCGTAGAAGCCTCACTGAGGTGTGAATTATTCAGGAAGAGGGTCGCTCATTTGGACACCTCACTTACGAGGGACGTTTGAAAAGTCCGTGCAAAGTCCAAGAGATGGCCCCTTCGGCCCGTATCGAGGTCATGTTTGGTTAGTAGCATCTTTGGAAAGAACGCACACCAAGATTCAGCCATATTGATCTATTTCTTTGTGTTTGGCATTCGTGTGAATCAGCGATGTCGAGTGATTGTCAAAAAATGGACGAAGTATAATTTCGTGTAGTGATTAAACATTACTTTATGAAAGGCAAGACGCCTCAGGAGACTAAAGACAAGCTTGATAAACATTACGGTGACTCTGCACCTTCGATTAGAACAGTTTATAAGTGGTTCCAAAACTTTCGGAGTGGCCATATGGGCACAAGTGATGCTGAACGTTCTGGACGCCCTGTGGGGGTTACGACTCCAGAAATCATTGATAAAATCCATGATATGGTGATGGATGACAGAGTAGTTAAGTTGTGTGAGATTGCTAGTGCTGTGGGCATCTCGAATGAATGGTTACATAAAATTTGAATAAACATTTGGACATGAGAAAGATATCTGCAAGATGGGTTCCGCGATTGCTCACGCTTGACCAAAATCGGAATCGCGTGAAGTGTTGCAAGGATGGTTTTCAGCTGTCCAGGAAGAATCCGCAGGACTTGAAGCGTCGTACCGTCACTGTGAATAAACATGGATACATTACACAGCCGGCCGGAGTGGCCGAGGAGTTCTAGGCGCTACAGTCTGGAACCGCGCGACCGCTACGGTCGCAGGTTCGAATCCTGCCTCGGGCATGGATGTGTGTGATGTCCTTAGGTTAGTTAGGTTTAAGTAGTTCTAAGTTCTAGGGGACTAATGACCTCAGAAGTTAAGTTCCATAGTGCTCAAAGCCATTTGAACTTTTTGATACATTACTATACTCCTGAGACCAAACAACAATCTAAACAATGTGCTACCAAGAGAGAATCTGCACCAAAAAAGGCGAAGACAAGTCCTTCGGCCGGAAGGGTTATGGCTACTATCTTTTGGGATTCGCAAGGGATAATCCTCATCGACTACCTGGAAAAGGGTAAAACTATTACAGGTGCATATTGTTCATCGTTATTGGACAGTTTGAAAACAGAGCTGCAAGAGAAACGCAGGCGATTGGACCGCAAAAAAGGCCTTTTCCATCTCGACAATACAGCAGCACACACCTCAGCAGTTGTGGTCGCAAAATCAATGGAAATAGGATTGCAACTCGTTTCACATCCCCCCTATTCTCCAGACTTGCCTCCCTCTGACTACTATTTGTACCGCAATTTGAAGAAATGGCTGGCAGGACAAAGATTTTATGCAAACGTGGAGGAGATTGCAGCAACTAATAGCTATTTTGCAGACTTGGACAATTCCTATTATTCGGAAGCGATCAACATATTAGAACAGCGTTGGGGAAAGTGTATAAGTCTAAAACGATACTATGTCGAAAAATAAAAAAAAAGGTTTACTCCAGACACGTAAGTACTTTTTTTGTGCGCGGACTTTTCAAATGCTCCTCGTACACGAACGCTCTCCTACTAGAATATCCATCTGAACAGAGCCAGTTACGTCAACTTCGAGGCGTGCTTCCCCCCCCCCCCCCCCCCCCTCCCCACTCAAAGTTCGAATGATTCTTCTCTCCGGCCGCTGTGGCCGAGCGGCTCTAGGCGATTCAGTACGGAACCGCGCTGCTGCTACGGTTGCAGGTTCGAATCCTGCCTCGGGCATGGATGTGTATGATGTCCTTAGGTTAGTTAGGTTTAAGTAGTTCTAAGTGTAGGGGACTGATGACCTGAGATGTTAAGTTCCATAGTGCTCAGAGCCATTTGAACCATTCTTTTTTATTCTTCTTCGCTGACCAAATTTGATAAAAATTTGATTTAAACTGTGTTGTAGACAGTTAATTCAGATACAGTATCCACAAGATAGAGAAAAAATTAAATTCTTCGCTGTCTGGGAAGAAAAGTGAAGTACGCAGATCGAGAGGAAGAAATGAAATGAAACTCAACGGACTGAGAAGGTAAGCGACGTTATTTCAGTAATTACAAGCTAGAGTCAAATTTACAAATAACTTGGCGGTATAAGGCAGTATCAGTATGACGCTGTATCCCCTGTGGAACGGATACACGCACCGATTCGTTTGGGAAGGATGCTAAAAAGACGTTGTATCCCATCCCGAGACAGACTGGCCCACAACGGTTGTGACTGGTCCTTCGTATCCTGGATGCTGGCACTGGGACACAGTTGAAATCCGAGCTGGTCCCAGACATGTTCTATGGGGAACAGGTCTGGAGAGCTTGCTGGCCTCGGGAGTACCCCAGCAGCACGCAGACAGTTCACAGAAAAGTTCGTGTGTGGACGAGCATCGTCGAGCTGAAAAATGGCGTGACGACTCTGTCACACGAGTGATAACACAAGGGAACGCAGCATGTCCGTGACGCACCGTCGTGCCCTCAATCACTGCTGACTATCACGGGAAGGGCTACCCGTCGGCTCCCCACATAATGACGCCAAGGATAAAACCGTAGTGCCGCGCGGGATTAGCCGAGCGGTCTGAGGCGCTGCAGTCAGAGACTGTGCAGCTGGTCCCGACGGAGGTTCAAAAATGGTTCAAATGGCTCTGAGCACTATGGAACTTAACAGCTGTGGTCATCAGTCCCCTAGAACTTAGAACTACTTAAACCTAACTAACCTAAGGACATCACACACATCCATGCCCGAGGCAGGATTCGAACCTGCAACCGTAGCAGTCGCGCGGTTCCGGACTGCACGCCTAGAACCGCGGGACCACCGCGGCCGGCCCCGACGGATGTTCGAGTCCTCCCTGGGGCATGGGTGTGTGTGTGTGTGTGTGTGTGTGTGTGTGTGTGTGTGTGTGTGTGTGTGTGTGTTTGTCCTTATGATAATTTAGGTTAAGTTGTGTGTAAGCTTAGGGACTGATGACCTTAGCAGTTAAGTCCCATAAGATTTTACACACATTTGAACATTCTTTTTTTTAAACCGTCATGTCCCGCCGACGATGGTTATCTGGCGCAGCAGAGAGCCGTAATTCATCCTTGAACACAGTGTGCCGCCATTCATCAGAAGTCCGCGTTTCCCCGTCACGGCATCGCTCCTAATGCAGCAGTCTGTGTTGCGGTCTTAACGGCAACCGAAGCATGGGAAGGTAACTCACCAGTCCAGCAACTACTTACATGACGTCGTAGGCTTTCCCGCCGTAATAAGTCTTGAAAGTCTCTTCGGTTTTGCTGCCGGATCCTAAAATCAACTTAACTCGATATTTCGGCGATCCAACTGGTAGCCATCTTCGTGGAGAATGCTGCTTCTGCTGATGAGTCCCGCTGAGAGTTGACGCCAGGCTGCAGATCGACGTGCAATAAAGGCCACCGTTCAGTATACGGCGCATGCGCCGCCTATCACGGTTGCTGCCCTCCATGACGGAAGTGGCGCCGCCCTTAGTAGAACACAGGTAGCAACGATGTATCGCACTCAGGGCCGTACCGAAGAGCATTCGAATTTGATGCGAGATAGCACAGGATTCCTCGTCCCGCTAAGAGGAAACCCATTGTCTCTGTTGATTAAATTATCCGCTAAACTAATTTCTGTCGCATCTTTATACACACTGTTCCAAAAAACGGAAATGTGGGCAACTACGACAGTTTCATCAAATACAAAATTCCGTGCCAATGTGCGGTTCGATTCGCACAGTTCATGACAGTTGTGTGGAACATCGCCGTCATACGAGGCTACAAGATCTGGAAAAATCGGCAGTAGCAGAACACCGCTTAAATGAGGGACACCGTATGAAATTTGATGAAACTGTAGTAGTTGCCAACATTTCCTGTCTTTGGAACGGTGTCTATAAAGAGGCGATTGGAATTAGGTTGGTGGATAATTTAATCAACAGAGACAATGGGTTTCCTCTTAGCCGGACGTGGAATCTTGTGCTATCTCGCATCAAAACTGAACACTTTTCGGTGCGGCCCTGAGTGCGATACATCGTTGCCGCCAGTGTTCTACTAAGGGCGGCACCATCTCCCTGTCTTGGAGGGCAGCAACCGTGATGGGTGGCGCCTGCGCCGTCTACTGAACGGCGGCATATATAGGACGTCGATTTGCAGTTCTCAGTGGGAATCATCAGCAAAAGCAGCATTCTCCATGAAGATGGCGACCAATTGGATCGCCGAAATATCGAGTCAAGTGATTTTAGGGTCCGGCAGGAAACCCGAAGAGCCTTTCCAGCTACTTATAGTCTCCGATGTGTTGTGCGGAATGACACTGGATGTCGCAAGGAGTTGTTCTCGGACGGCAGGTGCAGATGAAGGGGTTACGATGTACGAGCCCCTCTTGTAGTGGTCAGACGTGATTTGCTGAAACGTTGGCAACGAGTATACCTGCCTTCCAGCCGCCATGCAGTCGACCATCAGGCCACTGTGTCATCCGCAAGTCCCACAAAATTGGATATTGGCATTGCACAATTTTGCCAGCCTATGAAATGGAGACTCACAACATGTGTCCTTTCGAACAATGTCATCTGCTGACTACACTGCCTCACAGGATTACATGGAAACTCAAAGTGGTCACTCAACATCTGACACTGTTCACACCCCTCACATATTCCAGCAAGCCTGGTAACAACTCCTTACATGAGTAACATTAACTGCACACTGCCGGCCATTCCACCGTTCACACATAACTGCAACTCTAAAATGATTAGTGCGACGGAGTACAAAAGAAACTGTCGCTTGGGACATATCGACAAATCGGCAGTAGCGGAACATGTTTTTAAGGATGGAGATCACGAAATAAAATTTGGTGAGACAAGCGTGCTAGCGAGGACGTCGCACTATTATACACGTATGTATAGAGAGGCAATTGAAATCCACAAACATCAATACAATTTTTATCGTAAAGAAGAAGGATTAAAATTGAACAATATATGGCGGTCGACGTTGCATCAATCACGTGACAATCGATTGCCTGCAATCGAGAGAACAGACGATAGCCAGAGATAGCCACACATCGACGCCACGTGACGTGTGGTGGCGCCCTCTACGATCTCCATATAAGCGGCAGCCCCAGCTCCTAGCAGCCAGAGGGGACTTATGACCTAAGATGTTGAGTCCCATAGTGCTCAGAGCCTAGCAGCCAGTCGTCGACTCACCTCGGAAGATGTTCTCCGTAGTTGAGAACGAAACGTCAGGGAGAAGAATTTCTACAGATCGACCACGGCAACTTAGCCCGGAAGTGTTTACTGATAACTAAGTAAACTACCCTATGGAGCACGCTGGTGCACATTCCGCAACTGTTGTACTTATTTCGAATCAAATGACAGCAAAAGTTGTTAATTAGTACGACTGGTAGTAACAAAAATAAAAATAAAAGTCCAACTGATACTGCCATTATGTTCGTATCTCAACAGGAATCGTAACTTTTCTTGAGTTTCCTGTAGTATATTCCTTTCACTGAATAGTTTGTAAGTAACAGAGAAAACATCTGATCTGAAACAGCTCCTGTGTAATGACTATTATGTAAAATTGGAAAAAATCGTGGCCATAAATAAGGGTAATAATATTCATTATCCCACGAGTTGTCCGTGAATGAAATAGTGCAGGTGAGCTGGGGTCAAATGAATTGTAAGCCTCGTAGGCATCACATAAATATTAGTGTGCACTCCAAAATAACTAATGTGGAAACTTATGTCTACTGGATGAGACACGAAACACAGTTACTTTCATTAATTCCGATAAAATTATTCACAGAACAAATGACAACTAGCGACAACTTTTACATAGTAAGGCCTTGGCGTATCTGAGGGAGACTGAGGATTATGCGAACAAACACGCAAGTGAGTTGATTGTAATCGCAAAGTGCTGCGTGATTGTCGTGATGTTACCTGAAAACACAGTACTACAGCAGGGAATACATCACATCTGCGGTTGCTGTTGAAAACAGAGTGTTCACTGATTTGAAATACAAGTCTTAAAAATGAAGCTCGAAGAGATGGAAGTGTTATAAAATGACTTTGGTCTCCCTACACATTGCCTCGTGATTGCGAATCGATCGCACTGTAATATATAGGTGGGAACTGAAGTTTCTGCTAAATTACACATTGTGAGATCCAACGAGCCTCACCAATGGCAATGTGCAGATCACCTCAAAAGTTCTCTAAGTCCCTCGACACATCACACCTGGTGTGGCACTCAGCAGTAACCAAGTCGAAGATGGTGGATCAGATGCAGTTGACGATGAAGAAGAAGATGAAGTCATTTCTGCTCAGATATTTATTACAAGAAAATCTTGCTTTCCCACGTTTTCCGTTTCTTACTGAATCCAGATTGGCTCGGCTCCAGATCTTTCACGTGCTGATCAATAAAAATGCTCCGCTCCTTCGAACATGGTAATCCCCTTTGCATAGGCTCTGCTGTATTTGTTTGTATACACCCAATGAGGCGTTGTTTGTCAGCACACTGGAACTTCTCTGTCTAACCTGCAGTTCATTTAAGTGAGCCAATCCGTGCAATTCTTGTTGTTGTTGTGATCTTCAGTCCGGAGACTGGTTTGATGCAGCTCTCCATGCTACTCTATCCTGTGCAAGCTTCTTCATCTCCCAGTACCTACTGCAATCTACATCCTCCTGAATCTGCTTGGTGTATTCACCTCTTGGTCTCCCTCTACGAGTTTTAGCCCCCACTCTGCCCTTCAATATTAAATAGGTGATCCCTTGATGCTTCAGAACATGTCCTACCAACCGGTCCGTTCTTCTAGTCAAGTTGTGCCACAAATTTCTCTTCTCCCCAATCCTTTTCAATACCTCCTCACTAGCTATACTTTCAGAAATGACTTCCTGACACTTAAATCTATACTCGATGTTAACAAATTTCTCTCCTTCAGAAACGTTTTGCTTGCCATTACCAGTCTACATTATATATCTCCTCTACTCCGACCATCCTCAGTTATTTTGCTCCCCAAATAGCAAAACTCATTTACTACCTTAAGCGTCTCATTTCCTAATCTAATTCCCTCAGAATCACCCGATTTAATTAGACTACATTCCATTATCCGTTCTGCTTTGGTTGACGTTCATCTGATATCCTCCTTTCAAGACACTGTCCATTCCATTCAGCTGCTCTTCCAGGTCCTTTGCTGTCTCTGACAGAATTACAATGTCATCGGCGAACCTCAAAGTTTTTATTTCTTTACCATCGATTTTAATTCCCATTCCAAATTTTTCTTTTGCTTCCTTTACTGCTTGCTCAATATACAGATTGAATAACATCGGGGATAGGCTACAACCCTGTCTCACTCCATTCCCAACCACTGCTTCCCTTTCATGCCCCTCGACTCTTATAACTGCCATCTGGTTTCTGTACAAATTGTAAATAGCCTTTCGCTCCCTGCATTTTACACCTGACACCTTCAGAATTTGAAAGAGAGTGTTCCAGTCAACATTGTTTCTCCTGATAACAACGTCCTCTTGAGTCTGCAATTCTTATGTCATGAAAATATTTTTCTCGGAGTAGACACGTCCAATGGTATCTAAAATCTTCAAGGGTCCAAAATTGCCGGTGCTCATTCTATTTTCGAGATGTTTATATGTGATATCTGTGGACGACCGAAAAGAAACTCTACTTTCTGCTCTCGTGCAAAGTAGTGCTTTCTATTAAAATGTTGCTCTCTTTCCGGGCGGTAAAGTGTTAGTGGTAGGAGCCTGCAGAACCCGGAGTCTACATCTACATCTACATCCATACTCCGCAAGCCACCTGTGTGTGGCGGAGGGTACCTTGAGTACCTCTATCGGTTCTCCCTTCTATTCCAGTCTCGTATTGTTCGTGGAAAGAAGGATTGTCGGTATGCCTCTGTGTGGGCTCTAATCTCTCTGATTTTATCATCATGGTCTCTTCGCGAGATATACGTAGGAGGGAGCAATATACTACTTGACTCTTCGGTGAAGGTATGTTCTCAAAACTTTGACAAAAGCCCGTACCGAGCTACTGATCGTCTCTCCTGCAGAGCCTTCCACTGGAGTTTATCTATCATCTCCGTAACGCTTTCGCGATTACTAAATGATCCTGTAACGAAGCGCGCTGCTCTCCGTTGGATCTTCTCTATATCTTCTATCAACCCTATCTGGTACGGATCCCACACTGCTGAGCAGTATTCAAGCAGTGGGCGAACAAGCGTACTGTAACCTACTTCCTTTGTTTTCGGATTGCATTTCCTTAGGATTCTTCCAATGAATCTCAGTCTGGCATCTGCTTTACCGACGATCAACGTTATATGATCATTCCATTTTAAATCACTCCTAATGCGTACTCCCAGATAATTTATGGTATTAACTGCTTCCAGTTGCTGACCTGCTATTTTGTAGCTAAATGATAAAGGATCTATCTTTCTGTGTATTCGCAGCACATTACATTTCTCTACATTGAGATTCAATTGCCATTCCCTGCACCATGCGTCAATTCGCTGCAGATCCTCCTGCATTTCAGTACAATTTTCCATTGTTACAACCTCTCGATACACCACAGCATCATCTGCAAAAAGCCTCAGTGAACTTCCGATGTCATCCAAAAGGTCATTTATATATATTGTGAATAGCAACGGTCCTATGACACTCCCCTGCGGCACACCTGAAATCACTCTTACTTCGGAAGACTTCTCTCCATTGAGAATGACATGCTGTATCCTGTTATCTAGGAACTCCTCAATCCAATCACATAATTGGTCTGATAGTCCATATGCTCTTACTTTGTTCATTAAACGACTGTGGGGAACTGTATCGAACGCCTTGAGGAAGTCAAGAAACACGGCATCTACCTGTGAACCCGTGTCTATGTCCCTCTGAGTCTCGTGGACGAATAGCGCGAGCTGGGTTTCACATGACCGTCTTTTTCGAAACCCATGCTGATTCCTACAGAGTAGATTTCTAGTCTCCAGAAAAGTCATTATACTCGAACACAATACGTGTTCCAAAATTCTACAACTGATCGACGTTAGAGATATAGGTCTATAGTTCTGCACATCTGCTCGACGTCCCTCCCTGAAAACGGGGATGACCTGTGCCCTTTTCCAATCCTTTGGAACGCTACGCTCTTCTAGAGACCTACGGTACATCGCCGCAAGAAGGGGGGCAAGTTCCTTCGCGTACTCTGTGTAAAATTGAACTGGTATCCCATCAGGTCCAGAGGCCTTTCCTCTTTTGAGCGATTTTAATTGTTTCTCTATCCCTCTGTCGCCTATTTCGATATCTACCATATTGTCATCTGTGCGACACTCTAGAGAAGGAACTACAGTGCAAGCTTCCTCTGTGAAACAACTTTGGAAAAAGACATTTAGTATTTCGGCCTTTAGTCTGTCATCCTCTGTTTCAGTACCATTTTGGTCACAGAGTGTCTGGACATTTTGTTTTGATTCACCTACCACTTTGACATAAGACCAAAATTTCTTAGGATTTTCTGCCAAGTCAGTCCTAGCTGTGTGTTCACGAACTTGTAGGTGCCCCAGGACAGCGTCACAAAGAAGTGTCTGGCAGTGGGATATTGACCCCCAGCTCTCTGTGAAGAGGCCTTCTGGGAAATGGCTCAGAGGGTGGTGGCCAACTCTTAGTGTCCCTGCACCATCGAGGGTGCTGTCGGTGTCTCAGGACAGCGTCACAAAGAACTGCCTGACAGTGGGATATTGACCCTCGGTTCTCCCAGGACAGTGTCACGAAGAACTGCCTGGCAGTGGGATATTGACCCTTGGCTGTCTGTGAAGAGGCCTTCTGCAATATGGCTCAGAGGGTGGTGGCCAACTCTTACTGTCCCTGCACCGTCGAGGGTGCTGTCGGTGTCTCAGGACAGCGTCTCAAAGAACTGCCTGACAGTGGGATATTTACCCTCGGATCTCCGAGGACAGTGTCACAAAGAACTGCCTGGCAGAGGGATATTGACCCTCGGCTCTCTCTGAAGAGGCCTTGTGCAATATGGCTCAGAGGGTGGTGGCCAACTCTTACGGTACCTGCACCATCGATGGTGCTGTCGACGTTCCGTCACTTCTAGAAGGCATTAAAAATTCGAATCAGGAGTAGAAGGAAAGTACCGTTAAATTAGGCAGTTAGTTACAATCACTAGTACTGCTGTTTGTCATATTCCTCGGCGTCAATTAAATATTCTGATCAAATGGGCCTTTCACTGTGAATTTAAATACGTTATGTGACTGTTTCCAGAAAAGCGGTCACGTAACAACTAGAATGGTAGAGAGTGATTCTGGTGCAAATTGCAAGGTGGCGTTCTGAGTGGAGATGTACAGCAGATGTACGGCAGTTGGAACAGAGGACGATACAGTCGGCAACTGCTGGGCCACGAGATCAGGTGTTGTCGCCGCGTCCTGCCCCGCTGCCCCCGGCTGCAGCACGCGCGCGGCGCCGCCGACCGCTGCGGGGTGGAGCTTTCCCGTGCCGCTAATAACCGCCGGACAAAACCGGCTACAAAGCGCCGGCCCACCGCGGGACATAATCGCGCTTGTCGCTGCCGTGCTCTCCCTCCCCCCCTTCCGCCCACCACACAGCTCAATGTACGCGCAGGGCGGTTTTTTTTTTTTTTATTCCTCTTTCTCCCCGTGGCGTGCGCGCGTATTTTCCCTTTTCCTTTTTTTAGGCGATTCCGCGCCCGGCAGCAGGCGGGGCGCATGACTTGTCTGTAAATATCCGGCCCGGGCAGCGCTGCGCGCTAATCCAGTGTTAGCGCGGCGCGGCGCCGATTGTGCGAGCGGTCGGGTGCGGGGGTCGGCAGGTGGAGGTGTAATCCTATCAGCGCGCATATTGGCGGCCTCTCGCTAAACGGGCCACCCTGCCCGCGCCGCAGCAGCGGGCCCGCCCTTCGATGATCAGCGCCGTGGCTTCCCTGGAGAATTACGCCGGCCGACGCTGCTGGCTGGCGAATTTAGCTTACGGCACGGCACTCCACTCCCCAGCTGCCGCCCGACGCGCGGGCGCAGAAAACGTCACACCACGTTTCTTCTTCCTATAAATACGAATCACTACGCATCACTTGGATGAATTAGTTCAATAGTAGAAATACGGGGGTAAGTCTGTAGGGAAGCAGCCTACTCACGCCGTAAAAAAATCACATCAGTCTTTCCATTGTGTGCCAGCCAGTCCGCTGTAACCAGCTCTGACGTCATAAATGTTGCGCAATACTTTAAAAATCAAGTAAATAACCTGAAACGTTTCTAGCATGTAAGGAGTAATACTAAATCAATATGTGTTGAATATTAGTTCAATAACTTTAACCATTTTCGAAATTTGGAAGTTTTTCTGTAAAAATCATGTGTGCAACAGAAAAGAGCTAGAAACTTAAAAATTTATATTTAGATTCCTTTTTCATAATAATTTAGTAGAAACAGTATTCGGGATTTCACAAATCAAAATTGTAGTTGAAATTCATGATTTTCTGGTTTTTGTCTTAAAAATTAAGGAAGCAAGATAGATTAAGTAGGCGAATAAATAAAGCTATGATGTTTAAACTTAAGTAGAAGGGAGATCCGCTGTAATCATAAAGATGTGAGAAGTTTCAACTGAATAACTATAAAACTATAGCGATAGCGTATCTCCAAAGGGCAAGTTCAGAGCTCATCTACTGCGTGTAGTGTAATTAAATTAATTTTCTCGCCCAAAATATTTGACTTAGCCACGTCAGATATTTTATTATGATTACTTACCTGTGTGCTGATTGCACATTTAAACTGAGAGCTTCATCGGCCATCAGCAAAGGAAGCGATGATTAATTCAATAACTTAAAGTGGTGCATTACTAGCCCAGCGGCTAGTCGGGAGAGCCAATTTGATCAGGCGTTCCCTTAGCCGTCCGCACCGCGGCTTTATATATAAGAACGCTGCGCGAGAGAAAAAGGCCCCAGTTCTCTCCAGACGCTGATTAGCGCACCATCTGTGCCGGGAGTCGCGTCGCATCGGTATCATTGCTATAAACAGCCTCAGATGCCGTAATAAGTTACTCGGGATACGCGTAACCATGAAATCGTTTTCGAGTGAAGTGTTATTCTGGGATGACTTTAATGATCTATCTTCAGTTTGCATATGTCGTATTTTCACGTGCCGCCGCAGGACAGACATTCTACCATTATTTAGCGTGACGTTTGATGAACATTATCATCAAATTATGGCGAGCATTCACTTAAACATTTAATTCGAACAGTTATAGTTGCATCAGCGCATTAGACTCTGAACTGCTCTGGTAGTTGGATTGTGTGGATTCTCTTTTTGGTCTGTGACTTTCAGAATATAGTGGACATTTTAGAGAGAATCGAATTTTGATTATGAATCCCAGACAATCTCCTAATTCCTCAGAGCTATAAGCTGTAGCTATAAGTGTATTTCTCAGATGAAGTGGGCACTAGGAATTCTAATTACAGGCTTCACGTTTTGCTAATCACTTTCTGGTTGCCAATATTGTAGTTAGGAGACAGTGTTGAGAACGGCAAACAACAGCATTAAATAAAGAAATACAAAACATTTATAATAACAATTATTCCACCTGCCGCCCCACATATGTTGCTAATCGGCCGGGAAATGCATCATTTCTACATTACTTATATAAACAATAATTTCCACCCGCCGCCCCACATATGGTGCATCGACCGGGAAATGCATCTTTTCTACATTACACTCTACATTTAAATAACAACATAAATTCCACCTGCCGCCCCACAAGTCAAATGAAAACCTTAAATATTTTTTTAAATATTATTTATTGTGCAGAAGTGGTACAAAGCTGTATCACTTTTCAACATAATCTCCCTGTTGTGTACATAGTTCCGCGTAGTGAGCGCGTACACAACTTTCCCACTAGAGCGCGCCCCGCTAAGCACAACAGCGCAGGAGCAGCGCTCGTCTGTCTCCGCACTACGAGATGGCGCTGTCATAGAGACGGACCAAATTCTGCTTCCGCCGATCCGCGTATTAATATGTAACGTAGCCAATGAGATTGCTGCTAACGTATCACCTTTTCTCCTCGCGGATCACACTCGCGCAGTGATACCTGAACGCTCAAGGTATTATATCGAGTGTACAGACCTCCGATCAGTCAGTCTGCACCAGTCTGCATTAGTCTGTACCAGTCTATAGTCAAGTTTCAGTCTGCGCCTAATAAGATTATCATATTCCTGTACATAGCCATGAAGAGAAATGTATAGACACTTTGTCAAGTATCAGAGATATGTGAGAATAAGATTAATGTACCAAGACCAAAGGAACTTCAGACTGTCCGTTGTAAACAGCCTCCAGAATCAAGTTAGGTAATGTCTATATTTTTTATTATTTTAATATGTGTGTGAAAATTAATCAAGTTTTGCTTAAAGTTGGTCACCGTCAACCTGCTACTCTAAGCGTGCAAGTGGCATTTCTATCGTCTGACCTAACGGCAGAAGATAAACACGCCACGATAAGACCACGAGACATACTGCTGACACTCGCCTACTTCGTTAGAGCGACAAGTCAAATAATCTGATGGTGTGTGTACCGAAGGTCTTACAGTACGCACACCACACTCCCCCACGCTCAATGCAAGCCCTCCAGCGCTTACAAAGTGCATAAATACCACTAGAAAAAAATTCTTTTGGTAGTCCGCGCAATCACTGATGCACCGCGTGGCGTACCTCTTGATCAGAAAGGAACTTCTTTGCTCCCATTGCGTCTTTGAGTGGACCAGTCATATGGAAATCACTTGTGGCAAGATCTGGTGAGTATGGTAGATGAGGAAGACACTCAACATGCAAGTCTGTGATTGTTGCAACTGTTGTACGGGCAGTGTGGGTCCTTGCATTGTCATGCTGCAAAAGGACATCTGCTGACAGCAATCCATGTCGCTTTGATTTGATTGCAGATGATTTTTTTAGGAGTTCTGTGTCTGATGCACTGGACAGTGGTCCCTCTAGACGTGTAATGCTCCAAAATGACGCCTTTTTCGTCCCAAATGAGAGTCAGCATAACCTTCCCTGCTGATGGTTCTCTTCGAAACTTCTTTGGTTTTGGTGATGATAAATGGCGCCATTCCTTGCTCGCTCTCTTCGTTCCCGGTTGGTGCAAGTGAAACCAGGTTTCATCCCCAGTAGCGATTCTTGCAAGGAAGCTACCTTCCTGTTCAAAGCGCCAAAGAAGTTCTTCACAAACATCAACACGTCGTTCTCTCATTTCAGGAGTCAGCTGCCGTGGCACCCATCTCGCAGACACTTTGTGAAACTGGAGCACAGGATGCACAATGTGGTGTGCTGACCCATGACTAATCTGTAAACATGCTGCAGTGTCATTCAGTGTCACTCGCCGGTTTTCCTTCACTATGGCTTCAACTGCTGCAATGTTCTGTGGAGTCACAACTCGTTGTGCCTGACCTGGACGAGGAGCATCTTCCAATGAAGTCACACCGTTTGCGAACTTCCTACTCCATTCGTAGGCTTGCTGCTGCTGGGACAAACATGCATCACCGTACTGAACCTTCATTCGTCGGTGAATTTCAATAGGTTTAACACCATCACTACGCAAAAACCGAATAGCAGAGCTCTGTTGTTCCCTGGCGCAAGTCGCAAGTAGGGCGGCCATCTTTATACTGATACTGCGACGGTATGTGTGTATCTGCACTATGCTGCCACCTACAGGCCATTCCGCACGCTGTTTGTAGCACGCTTACCAACTTATAGGATAACGGCGCGAAATTTTGATTTGTTGTTACAAATTTAAGGTTTTCATTTCTCGTATAACCAATATAAGTCTTTAATAATAAATTCCTTGTGTCTGTTAAACAGTCAATGTACATTTTGAGGTTCAGGGCTTCAGCTGACTGTCGAAAGTTTGTGATGTTGACGTGACCGAAACCCGTATCTGTAGGAGGTCAGAGCGCAATTTCAACTGTGTTTCGCAAAGTTGTGGTAGATCCTTACATTTACGGTAAAATATACAGGATGACAATTATTGAACTCTATGAGAAAAAACGTAAATTAGTTAAAAAATACGGCGTGCACATACTTTATTCATAACGTAAACGTCACTACAGATATTCGGTTTTAGGTTATGACATCTTCGATACCCCTGTCATCATTGGCAATGATGTGGCGTAGAAGAATAGCGAAATTCTGCATGACCCGCTGAAGTGTCGGAACATCGGTACTGCCTTGAACTCCTGAATGGCTGTTTCCAGCTCAGGAATAGTTTTGGCGTTATTGCTGTACACGTTGTCTTTAGTATAGTCTCATGAAAAGGAGTCGCAATGGGTTCAGAACCGGAGAATATGGCGGCCAGTCGAGGCCCATGCCAGTGGGCTCTGTGTACCCAGAACCAGAATACAGTCCTCAGAGTGCTCCTCCAGGACATCGAACACTCTCCTGCTTCGATAGGGGTCCAGCTCCGTTTTACATCTTGTCGAAATCAGGGTAACTTTGGATAATGCGGATGAAATCATCTTGCAAAACCTTCACTTACCGGTCGGCAGTCACCGTGCCACCAAGGAATATCGTACCGATTATTCTGTGACTGGACATTACATACAGTCACCCGTTGAGGGTGAAGAGAGGTCTCGATCGCGAAATGCGGATTCTCAGTCCCACAAATACGGCAATTTTGCTTACTGACGAACCCCTCCAAATGCCAGTGGGCTTCATCACTAAAAGACCAAACCATACGTCACCTACTAATTTCTATCATGCTCCACACCCAACTGTGCAGTTTGAACGTCATAACGCAAACCGTTCAGAAGTTACAATGATTTTATTTCACGTAGCTCAATAATTGTCACCCTGCATGCATTCTTTGTAAAAAATACTTTTAATGTATCTTTTGCAAGCTTCCGGATTCTATCAGTTGCAACCAAGACTTTAATAAAATGAGAACGGTAATGTAAATCAGAACACTGGGAGGAGTTGTGGTCTAAATAACAGTTGATTTATTCTTTGTTAACATCACATGACAAGAAATGGCTAAAGAAATGCCACACAAACAATTTATCTTACAATTGCTTTCAATAATGTGCGGTCTATGTTTAACAAAGTGGTCAGCTGCGGATCAACGCACCACCCTAACGAGAACTAATCGCTTTATCTTGAAAGATTACCGTCAAACCTGCTTGCCTAGGGACCCCAGATGATAGTTGATGTCGTCAAGCCCTGAATGAAAATTGCGCAACGGATAACTGGGGAGGGGAGCTTGAGAGTGCTACCTAGAGAGCGTGCCCTTTCTGTACGATACTAGGCAAGGGGCTGGAGGGCTCACACGCTGATGTGTGGGTCCCTGCATTCTATATCTTTTATCTTAAATGAATTCCTTTGACTCCTTGGTGATTTTTAGGGTATTTTAAAGAGTGATGACAATTGATTACCTATTTATTTTAAACAATATCACTCGACTTTGCAGCAATTGTTCCAGTTTACAGATATTACAATTTTACAACTTATAGCTCGGGTATATTATATACTAATCTGCACGCACATTTCTATGTGCAAGACGGAATTGCGTTAGCCAAATGTATACCACCAAAGTCTCCCAATATTTTACGTGGGACAGCCATTATGTGAGTAGGATAACGGGCCAACTGGGGACCAGATACATTAATACAGGGGGTCAAATTTCCGAAATTAAACGAGAACATTCATTTCCTTACACGATCCGAAACTGGAAATAAAAGAATTAGTGCAAATATTCAAATACGTCTCTTCCACGTGTGAACATCGAGACAGACGCACTGAGGGCACGTCTGCTCACTTACCCGTCTTCTGTAACACTCGTAGAATATCGCGGGGCCGGCCGGGGTGGCCGAGCGGTTCTAGGCGCTACAGTCTGGAACCGCGCGACCTCTACGGTTGCAGGTTCGAATCCTGCATCGGGAATGGATGTGTGTGATGTCCTTAGGCTAGTTAGGTTTAAGTAGTTCTAAGTTCTTGGGGACTGATGACCTCAGAAGTCCCATAGTGCTCAGAGCCATTTGAACCATTTTTGATTATCGCAGGCACCCGGAGGTCTTCCTGGGCCCCGGTGGAGGGGATGGTCGAACTACTTGGCCGTGACCAACCTCTCCACCCCACATCTTGTGACACTGGAACATCTTTGACTTTTACCTGCCTGTGCTGTCTCTCTGATCCCCTACCCAGGAGTAAGGTTGGCTCTACTATACTACAGAACTACTTCCCAACTAAGATTTGGCCACGCTTTATGGAAAGGTGTGAGGAGGATTAGGAAAGTCATGTGCAGATTCACATTCATGTACAAGAAATGCATAATACACGACACATATAAATACGTATTATGAAGCCTGACACATTTCTTTCCACCCGTCCACATGGGTTCTGTTGCACCCGCGGCCGGCCGCGTCGTGCAATAAAATTGGCAGCGGAACCGCCTCTGTTTGTATTTCCCGGTGCGAGCGAACAGCGAAACCTGCTGCTTATGGAGCGGAAACTACTGTACCGTTTCAATCTGACTTCATAAATGTGAATCTGTGGTATGGCCCAATAACTACGCTACTATCAAGCATCTATACTCTACTATTACATAAAGAGAAACATGGTTCCAAAGAACAGGGTGGTGAGAAGCATATATTGGAGCCCTACGCCACAGCAGCGAATACTTTACACTTCTGCAGCTGAGGGCGGCACAGCAATACGTGCTCGCCGAGTGCAGTCATGGACAGCATCAATCTGTTACTAACAGCGCACGCCCGGAAATGTGCAAGTACGCGGTCTCGATCGCGTTCGTTTGATGCAGAATACAATTACTTGTCTATGAGCCTCTGAAACCCCGGTGGATTGCTGGTCTGTCAAACCAATTTGACTCTGTGACACGACTATGCGTGACAGAATATGTCAAACGTTTAGACGGGTGACTCAAAACAAATAAGTACACCCACACATAACTCGTTGTGTGCGTGATGCTAGAAGCAGTACCTCTGACGGTTCATGTGGTGACTGGCACAGGCTCTAAGTGGCATACTACCAAAGGACACAAGTCTCACTGTCTAAGTAAAGACCTGCCGTTCTTTACTAGCGAAGCGCCAGTATAAGAGTGATCTTCTCTTTCTCTACAGTTTTCCTCCACAGCTCGGTAGCATAGCACATTTGCATGCTTAGACTACATCCACTTTAGGACAACCCAATCATGAGCCGGAGCTCGGCATTCGAAGCTGAGAGACCGCCCCCTTCTCTCCATACACAGATTTGACCAATCAGCAACTTTAAAAATTGATTAGGAGAAAAGGAAAAAAAGATTCACCTTCGCTCCCTCTTTCCCAAGCGTTTATGCCGTGTATTTGCTAAAAGCACGACTTGGATTGAACCACAGCCCTCCTAAAAAGATCATTATTCCCCTGTTGCGTCCATTTCGAACTTTCTAAAGGACGGCCATAAACTCGCTAAAAGCCTTGTGCCTTCACAAATATGTTCTGTAGCAGAGTGTGAACGCCTGGGCGCCACTGCCCTGTTCCACGGAAATTCGCAAAAACTCTCAGCCGTCTCATCTGCTTTTTATCTAACAAGGGCCCATACGCTGCTTTATTGCCTGCCATCGGTTCGTACAATGCGCCAGTCAAATCTGCAGTGACTCCCTAGTCAGCCTACCTGGACGCAGCCGCCGACCGACCGGCGCCACCCAATGTGTCTGCACAGTGAGACCGGGAGACTTGGCTGTCGGCAAACGTTTTCACCACAGAAAAAGCTCCCTTCGGCTCTCAGCCGCCGCACGCTTTTACTGCTGTCAATTAACTCGGCACCCTCTTCCTTCGAGGACTGTGCGGCTGGTCCCGGCGGAGGTTCGAGTCCTCCCTCGGGCGTGGGTGTGTGTGTTTGTCCTTAGGATAATTTAGGTTAAGTAGTGTGTAAGCTTAGGGACTGATGACCTTAGCAGTTAAGTCCCATAAGATTTCACACACATTTGAACATTTTCTTCCTTCGAACATAGGTAAAGCCTACCGCTATGCCTTCACTAGAGCACACAAGCAAGAGCATTAACTACTGCCAACCATTTCATCATATGAATGAAGTCAGATCGTATCAAATGTAGCAACCAAGTAATAAATATAACCTTCCCTATGAACATTAAGCAGCATGACACTGTCAAAAGTGAGAGTGCTCTGCAGTCTCTCACTTTCCTGATTTCTTTTGCGTATGATTTTGCAATGAAATGTTTTAGGCATGTTATTTAGATTCACGAACACCCCACCCCCCTTCGCCACCCACTCCCAGCCGTCGATCTTGTCGAGGCAGGGTTGTATGTGTACCTCAGGATACTTCCAGAGGCGTGCCTCAGGTGTAACAATACCGGAGGAATCTCTGTGGAGAAATCTGACTTCCTGAAGAGGGGCACCAGCATTTTCAGTAGTAGCTGGAGAAACAGTCTAGAACAGTCGTTATGTTCCCGAAGGCATGCAGCTCTTCTCTACGGCTTCAGGATAGCATTGGGTGAAATATTTCGGAGGTAAAACAGGAATCCATTCGGATCACTGGGCAGCGACTACTCAGCAACGTGCTGATGCTGTCCACACAAAAAAAGAAAAAAAACGCGTTTCCCGGCTCTAAGAGTGCATTGTTAGATCTCTTAATGGAATAAGTAAGCACAGAATTTAGGAAGAGATAGGGTTGGCTTAAATTTAGATATAGTGGGAATCAGTGACGTGCGGCTTCAGGAAGAGCAAGACTTCTGGTGAGGTCAGTACAGGGTTGTCAGTGGAAAATCAAAAAATGTAAATGCTGGATTAGCATAGTAAAAGCACTATCGCGATCAAGAGAGGTACAAAACCAGCTCTCATCACAGAACTGACAGGTTATATGCCTACAAAATGCGCAGAGGATGAAGAGATTCAAAGAATGTGTGACGAGATGATAGAAATTATTCACGTTATTAAGAGACACTAACGTTTAATTGCGATGGAGAACCGGGATTCCATTGCAGGGGAAGAAAGAGCAGTAAAAATAGTAAGAGAACCTGGCCTGGGAAAAAGGAATGAAAGGAGAAGCCAAATGGTAGAATTTTACGTCAAGCTAATTTTAATAATTGTTAACAAGTGATCTGAGAACCATGAAAGGTTGTATACGTTGAAGAGACGGGGAGATACAAGAAGAAGTCAGATTACTTATATAATGGTAAGGCAGAGTTTCGAAACCAGATTTTAAACTGGAAAACATTTTCGGGAGCAGTTGTGGACTGACCGTAATTTATTGATTATTAAATATGCACTAAAACTGAATAAACTGCAGGGAAGTAGGAAATTGACGAAATGGGGCATGGATAAATTAGAGTTTCAAAGGGAGCAACAGACCAAACAGGGGGAAGGAGTACTACAGAAAGAGAATAGGTAGCTTTGAAAGAAAAATCGTGAAGCATACAGAGGAAGAAACAGAATGTAATACACTGTTGAAAAGAATTATGGGAATACGTGTATCAGCATCCGCTATGTCAGGCAGTGAATGTGGTCTTACTGCATAATCTGACGTCTTCGCCTTTAGTGTATGCAAGATCTAAAGTTATTGGCTATCTATCAGCTGTGTAGTGCATGACAGTGTGAGGTGGGCCCTCAGAAGGAAGTGAATACCAGTGTCCCAGTGTGTTCCAGTGAGGTATACAGACGGCAGCTGTCATTTGTGGACGTTGGATGCAACCATGCACAAACAGAGCGACATCCTAAAGCCGTGCAAGTTGCAACTGCAGTCTGTTTGATCCAAGAATGACGGACTTTTCGTCCTGTTGCTGCAGACGCCAATATCTCGCCATCTGTCATCCGTAGGTTACGGACATGCTACAGGGAGACAGGTCAGTACAGAAGGGGAGTTGTCAAGGTCGCCGACGCATTAAAGCCGTCCGCAGCTCGTGGTCGTGCGGTAGCGTTCTCGCTTCCCACGCCCGGGTTCCCGGGTTCGATTCCCGGCGAGGTCAGGGATTTTCTCTGCCTCGTGATGACTGGGTGTTGTGTGCTGTCATTAGGTTAGTTAGGTTTAAGTAGTTCTAAGTTCTAGGGGACTGATGACCATAGATGTTAAATCCGATAGTGCTCAGAGCCATTTGAACCATTAAAGCCCCACATGAAGACCGGTTTCTGACCATCTCTGCGTTGTGGCGTCGTACGGTTATCGCCAGAGTACTGCAATACGATCTCAGAAGGGCCACTGTAGCCGCTGTGTCTGATCGGACTGTAAGGGACAGGTTACGAGAAACGACCTTACCACCCAGACGTCCTGTCAGAGTACTCCGCTTGGCACGACAATATCTCGCAGCTAGCCTTCAGTACTGTTGTTCCCAGATCAACAGTGAACTTGGTATTTGACGAAGCGTGTTGTTCACAGACGACTACAGATTTCCTCGACGTAATGCGATGGCCGTGTTCGTGCGTGGAGATGCCGTGGTGAGCGGTTTCTGCCAAATGTTACCCAGGAAGTCGACAGTTTCGGCCAAGGTTCTGTGGCAGTGTGGGGAAGCATCAATGTTGGCAACCGTACTGATCTTGTCGTTCTCCCCGATCGCCCCACCGCCAGACAAGACATCGGGCAAATCCTATTCGACCATATGATGGTTGCTCCATACGGAGGTGGCCCTAAGTTCCTCCTCACGCACGAGAATGCCAGGGCCTATGCGGCGGGCGTTACCAGGGATTTCTTGCGAAGCGTGAACAGGGTAATGGAATGGCCGGCGGTTGGTCCCGACCTAAAATCACCGAGTATGGATGAGACGTGTTTGACAGACGTGTTCGTGGTTCCACCGCAGACTCTCCGATAACTCTCAAGTGGCCTCATTGAGAAATGCGAAAGGGTACTACAGAGTCATATCCGTAGGCTTATACGGAGCATGCCACGCAGGGCAAACACGTTACTGAAGCTCTCACAGTCCAATGAAACCACCCCGGATGACGGGTGAATGATCGCTTCCACTTTGTTTTCGACACCTGTCGGGCGTTTTAGTTCTTGTTACACAAATGACGAGGACGTAACGACGTTTCGTTGTGTACTTGTGTACACAAGCAATATAGTTCTCAAAAAATGGTTCAAATGGCTCTGCGCACTATGGGACTTAACATCTGTGGTCATCAGTCCCCTAGAACTTAGAACTACTTAAACCTAACTAACCTAAGGACATCACACACATCCATGCCCGAGGCAGGATTCGAACCTGCGACCGTAGCAGTCGCGCGGTTCCGGACTGCACGCCTAGAACCGCTAGACCACCGCGGCCGGCCATAGTTCTCAAACATGAACCATACGCAGAAATAACTGCTACAGTATAGTACAGTGCAGGAGGTAACTCGTAAGAATAAGCAATGAGACGAACAAAGGTGACATTTTTTTATTCGAAGACCATCATTACACTCGAGTCACGGCGATTAATGATGGGTCCATGTGCATGAGAAAAGGTAGGGCCGTGTTCTTAATAGGGTGTGTTGTGGCCACGGACGGCAGTGCGTGATCTGCAAAGCGCTCCCTGCTGAACACAAGGTTGGTGAGGAGTTCTTGCCGTAGGACGTTTCATTTATCCACCTGCGTGGATGAAAACAAGTGGATGGTCGTCGGTGCATGTGGACGGGCCTGCACGTGCTCGATGGGACTGTAGTCGGTGGAACGGAAGACCAGTCTATTCGATGAATATCCTCTTCTTCCGAAAGCTCTCCCAGCGACACAATAACTCTGATCGGAGAGTGTACCGTATTCAAAGATTTGGTGGTCAGTTGGCCCATGCAACATTATGCCTTCCCTACTCCGTAACATCTGGACTCCAAAACGATCATGTTCAACAATGTTCCTGAGTGAAACGTCCTGGCAGATTAAAACTGTGTGCCGGACCGATACTCGAACTCTGAATTAAAGTTGTGAGGACGTGTTGTGAGTCGTGTTTAGGTAGCTCAGATGGTAGAGCACTTGCCCCCGAAAGGCAAACGTCGCGTATTCGAGTCTCCATCCGGCACACAGTTATAATCTGCGAGGAAGTTTCATACCAGCGCACACTCCGCTGCAGAGTGAAAATCTCATTCTGGAAACGTCCCCCAGAGTGTGGCTAAGCCATGTCTGCGCAGTATCCTTTCTTCCAGAGCGCCAAGTTCTGCAAGGTTCGCAAAAGAGCTTCTGTAAAGTTTGGCAGGTAGGAGAAAGGGTACTGGCTGAATTCAAGCTGTGAGGACGGGTTGTGAGTCGTGCTTGTGTAGCTCAGATGGCAGAACACTTACCCACGAAAGGCAAAGGTCCCGAGTTCGAGTCTCGGCCCGGCACACAGGTCTAATCTGCGAGGAAGTTTCATATCAGCGCACACTCCGTTGCAGAATGAAAATCTCATTCCGGAAATGTTCCTGGGTGCATCACGTACGCTCATATGGCGAGATTGGAAACGCGTAGTGCACACGGGAACTGTAATATTTCTCTCAACTCATAAATTTCTTATTCTCGTCATTTACCTCTAATCTAACTTCTCTTGCTTTATTAAAAAGCATTTTTGCCGGTATTTTCACGTCATCTGTATTGTCAGCGAGAATACGATACCATCTGCAAAGGGAAGTGGGGTGTACGACAAGTAATGAAACACTGTTTCTTTCTCGATCAGTTGTAATAGAAAAAAAATCAGAATTTGTCGTGGGACATCGTGGAATATTTCCGCTTCAGAACCTATAGTTCCATAAAGTTCCGATTGGTGGCAGCGCTATACGTAGCTTTCAAAATGGCGTTTGTAATGGAGCTGCGTTCCAAGCAGTGAACTGTCGTTTAGCTTCTTTTGGCGGAAAGAAAGAGCATCGCAGATAACCATCGGTGTTTGAAAAATATCTTCGGAGACCCGACAGTGAACAAAAGCTCTGTGTAACGTTGGGCGAAGCGTCTGTCATCATCACTACAAAGTCACGCGAATCTGTCCAATCTCCTACCGGCCGCATACAGGTGTGACTCCTACAATGTAGGAACATGTAGAGACTCTCACTGTAGGCCATCGACGGATGCAAGCGAACCGCGGGACTGCTACGGTCGCAGGTTCGAATCCTACCTCGGGCATGGGTGTGTGTGATGTCCTTAGGTTAGTTAGGTTTAAGTAGTTCTAAGTTCTAGGGGACTTATGACCTAAGATGTTGAGTCCCATAGTGCTCAGAGCCAGATGCAAGCGAAGTTTTCCTTCTCCGTGACAACGCAAACCTCACACAAGTCTGAGCACCCGAGGGGAACTCACAGAAACTCACTGGAATGTTCTTCATTATCCACGCTACAGCCCGGGTCTCGCAACTTCCGACTTCCATCTGTTCGGGCCAATGAAGGATGCACTCCGTGGGAAGCAGTACGTGGATCACGGGAGGGTTACTGTTGCGGGAGGACGTTGGTTCCGAAGGGGACGAGTAGAGTGGTACCATGCAGGCATGTAGGCTCTCCCAGTAAGCAGGCAAAAGCCCGTCGCATTGAACGGAGATTATGTTGAGTATAGTGTTTCGTAGCCATAAGAGTGGGGAACAATATGATCTACTGGAATCCTGAATAAAACTACTTCTAGAAACAACTGTGTTGCATTACTTATTGAACGCCACCCCCCTATATTGTTTTTTATTCCTATGTGAACTCCCTCTTCTGTTTCGCTTGCTGCGTCCGTCCTGCATCATTCTGTTGAACAATAGTGATATTTCATCTCCTACAGTTACATCTACACCAGTACTCCCAAAGCCACCTAACGGTTTGTGGCGGAGGTTACTTCACATGAAGTTATCTGATTCCCCTTCGCTTTTCTATTCGCCAACGTCGTGTGGGCAGTATAGTCTACATCTAGATCTACATCCATACTCCGCAAGCCACCTGATGGCGTGTGGCGGAGGGTACCTTGAGCACCTCTATCGGTTCTCCTTTCTATTCCAGTCTCGTATCGTTCGTGCAAAGAAAGATTGTCGGTATGCTTCTGTGTGGGCTCTAATCTCTCTGATTTTATCCTCATGGTATCTTCGCGAGATATACGTAGGAGGGAGCAATATACTGCTTGACTCTTCGGTGAAGGTATGTTCTCGAAACTTTAAAAAAAGCTCGTACCGAGCTACTGAACGTCTCTCCTGCAGAGTCTTCCACTGGAGTTTATCTATCATCTCCGTAACGTTTTCGCGATTACTAAATGATCCTGTAACGAAGCGCGCTGCTCTCCGTTGGATCTTCTCTATCTCTTCTATCAAGCCTATCTGGTACGGATCCCACACTGGTGAGCAATATTCAAGCAGTGAGCGAGCAAGTGTACTGTAATCTATTTCCTTTGTTTCCAGATTGCATTTGCTTAGGACTCTTCCAATGAATCTCTGTCTGGCATCTGCTTTACCGACGATCAATTTTATATGCTCATTCCATTTTAAATCACTCCTAATGCCTACTCCCAGATAATTTATGGAATTAACTGCTTCCAGTTGCTGACCTGCTATTTTGTAGCTAAATGATAAAGGATCTTTCTTTCTATGTATTCGCAGCACATTTCACTTGTCCACATTGAGATGCAATTGCCATTCCCTGCACCATGCGTCAATTCGTTGCAGATCCTCCTGCATTTCAGTACAATTTTCCATTGTTACAACCTTTCGACATACTACAGCAACATCCGCAAAGATCCTCAGTGAACTTCCGATGTTATCCACAAGGTCATTTATGTATATCGTGAATAGCAACGGTCCTACGACACTCCCCTGCGGCACACCTGAAATCTCTCGCACTTCGGAAGACTTCTCTCCATTGAGAATGACGTGCTGCGTTCTGTTATCTAGGAGCTCTTCAATCCAATCACACAATTGGTCTGATAGTCCATATGCTCTTACTTTGTTCATTAAACGACCGTGGGGTACTGCATCAAACTCCTTGTGGAAGTCAAGAAACACGGTATCTACCTGGGAACCCGTGTCTATGGCACTCTGAGTCTCGTGGACGAATAGCGCGAGTTGGGTTTCGCACGACCGTCTTTTTCGAAACCCATGCTGATTCCTACAGAGTAGATTTCTAGTCTCCAGAAAAGTCATTATACTCTAACATAATACGTGTTCCAAAATTCCACAACTGATCGACGTTAGAGATATAGGTCTATAGTTCTCCACATCTGTTCGACGTCCCTTCTTGAAAACAGGGATGATCTGTGCCCTTTTCCAACCATTTGGAACGCTATGCTCTTCTAGAGACCTACGGTACACCGCTGCAAGAAGGGGGGGCAAGTTCCTTCGTGTACTCTGTGTAAAATCGAACTGGTATCCCATGAGGTCCAGCGGCCTTTCCTCTTTTGAGCGATTTTAACTGTTTTTCTATCCCTCTGTGCTCTATTCCGATATCTACCATTTTGTCATCTGTGCGACAATCTAGAGAAGGAACTACAGTGCAGTCTTCCTCTGTGAAACAGCTTTGGAAAAAGACATTTCGGTAAATCTCCTTATTGGCTCTGTTTCCTTGAATTTTCTGGTAGTGGTCGCTTCGCGAGACGCATATGGGAGGAAGTAATACATCCTACCCTTCACGCAATATATTCTCTTGGAATTTCAATAGCAAATCTCTCGGTGAGGCGCGACGCCTGCTTTGTAGCGTGCCGCTGGATTTTGTTGAGCGTCTCTGTAACGCTGTCGTGCCGACCAAACGACCCCGTGACGAAAGCGCTGCTCTTCGTCGAATCTCCCCCATCTCTTCTATCAGTCATACCTGGTAGGAATGAGCAGTACTCAAGAATCTGTCGAACAAGCGACTTGTGTAAGCCACTTCCTTCGTAGGTAAGTTACGTTTCCTTAAGAATCGTCCAATGGAACTCAGTCTGGCATCTACTTTCCTTACTATTTATTTTATGTGGTCATTCCAAAAATGGCTCTGAGCACTATGGGACTTAACATCTATGGTCATCAGTCCCCTAGAACTTAGAACTATTTAAACCTAACTAACCTAAGGACAGCACACAACACCCAGCCATCACGAGGCAGAGAAATTCCCTGACCCCGCCGGGAATCGAACCCGGGAACCCGGGCGTGGGAAGCGAGAACGCTACCGCACGACCACGAGATGCGGGCTGTGGTCATTCCAGTTAAGGTCGCTCCGAACAGATAACTGTAGATACTTTACGGTAGATACTTTTTCCAGCAATTCACCTTTTCAGTATTCACCTTGTCTGCGGGTCATTGTGCAAAGTGATATTGTCTTCTGCCGTTTCTCCCTTCTTATAGACAACCACATCATCTGCGAACAGTCTTAAATTCCGACACTTACTATTAGATGTATTGTATGTTAACCGGGGCCTAGAAACGACGGAGAGGCTCCGTCCCCACCGCAGCCGCAGTGGTCCACAACCCCACGACGACTACCGCAGTCCACGTCACCCCTCCGCCGCCCCACACCGAACCCAGGGTTATGGTGCGGTTCGGCCCCCGGTGGACGCCCCCAGGGAACGTCTCACACCAAACGAATATAACCTCTATGTTTCCGTGGTAGAGTAATGGTGGTGTAAGCGTGCGTGGAGAACTTGGTTGCGCAGCAATCGCCGACATAGTGTAGCTGAGGCGGAATAAGGGGAACCAGCCCGCATCCGCCGTGGCAGATGGAAAACCGCCTAAAATCATCCACAGACTGGCCGGCTAACCGGACCTCGACACAAGTCCGCCGGGCGGATTCGTGTCGGGCACCAGGCGCTCCTTCCCAGTCCGGAAAGCCGTGCGGTAGACCGCGCGGCCAACCGGGCGGTCATTAGGTCGTTTACATACATTGTAAACAGAAACGATCCAGTCACATTTCGCTGGGGTACTCCGGAAATTGCTTTTACATATGTCGGTTTTGTTCCGTTAAGAGCAACGTCTTGAGTTCTGTCTCAATGGAAGTCGCAAATTTGGTCCAATACTCGATAACTTCGAATTTTTTGAACTATATGGCAATGCGGTGCTGTCCTTGCCTGTTGTAGTAGCTGTTGTTGTTGCTGTGGTCTTTAGTCCAGAGACTGGTTCGATGCAGCTCTGCACGCTGCTCTATCCTGAGCAAGCCTCTCCATCTCCGAATAACTACTGCAACCTACATCCTTCTGAATCTGGTTAGTGTATTCGTCTCTTAGTCTCCCTGTACAATTTTTACCCTCCACGCTGCCCTCCAATACTAAATTGGTGATTCCTCAGTGCCTCAGACCGTGTCCTTCCAAACGATCCCTTCTTCTAGTCATGTTTTGCCACAAATTCCTCTTTTCCCAAATTCTATTCAGTACCTCCTCATTAGTTATGTGATCTACCCATCTAATCTTCAGCATTCTTCTGTAGCACCACATTTCGAAACCTTCCATTCTCTTCTTGTCCAAACTATTTATCGTGCATGTTTCACTTCCATACATGGCTACACTCCATACAAATACTTTCACGAAAGACTTAGAGACACTGAAATCTAAACTCGGTGTTAACAAATTTCTCCTCTTTGGAAACTGTTTTCTTGCTGTAGCCAGTCTACACTTTATATCTTCTATCCTTCGGTCATCATTAGTTAGTTCGGTCCCCAAATAGCAAAACTCATCTACTACTCTCATTCCGTAATCTAATTCCCTCACCATCACCTGATTTAATTCGACTACATTCCATTATCCTCGTTTTGCTTTTGTTGACTTTAGTCTTATATCATCCTTTCAAGACCCTGTCCGTTCCGTTCAGCAGCTGTTCCAGGTCCTTTGCTGTCTCTGACAGAATTACAATGTCATTGACAAACCTCAAAGTTTTTTATTTCTTCTCCATGAATTTAAATTCCTACTCCGAATTTTTCTTTTGTTTCCGTTACTGCTTGCTCAATATACAGATTGAATAGCATGGGGGATAGGCTACAACCCTGTCTCACTCCCTTCCCAACCACCGCTTCCCTTTCATGCCCCTCGACTCTTGTAACCGCCACCTGGTTTCTGCACCTTTCGCTCCCCGTATTTGACCCCTACCACCTTCAGAATTTGAAAGAGAGTGTTCCTGTCAACATTGTCAAAAGCTTTCTCTAAGTCCACAAATGGTATAAACGTAGGATTGCCTTTCCTTACTCTATCTTCTATGATACGTCGTAGGGCCAATATTGCCTTGCGTGTTCCAATATTTCTACGGAATCCAAACTGATCTTCTCCGAGATCGGCTTCTACTAGTTTTTCCATTCGTCTGTAAAGAAGTCATGTTAGTATTTTGCAACCGTGACTGATAGCTCGGTAATTATCACACCTGTCAGCACCCGCTTTCTTTGATAAATGGAATTATTATACTCTCTTTGAAGTCTGAATGTATTTCGCCTGTCTGGTACATCTTGCTCACCAGATGGAAGAGCTTTGTCATGGCTGGCTCTCCCAAGGCCATCAGTAGTTCTAATGGAATGTTGTCTACTCCCGGGGAATTCTTTGGTCTTAGGTCTTTCAGCGGTCTGTCAAATCCTTCACGCAGTATCATATCTCCCATTTCATCTGCATCTACGTCCTCTTCCATTTCCATACTACCCTCAAGTATATCTCCTTTGTACAGACCCTCTATATAGTAATTCCACCTTTCTGCTTTCCCTTCTCTGCTGAGGACTGGTTTTCCGTCTCGGCACTTGATATTCATGCAGGTGATTCTCTTTTCTCCAATTTTCCTATAGGTAGTATCTATCTTACCCCTACTTATATATGCTTCTGTATCCTTATATTTGGCCTGTAGCCATCCCTACTTATCCATTTTGCACTTCCTGTCAGTCTCATTTTTGAGACATTTGTATGACCTAACTCCTGATTTTACGGCGAAGGCGCTGGAATATTCTGCTTCCGTTTTCACCATCGCTTTCGAGCCTTCCTGTAACTTTTATAATTCTTGTATTCTTCTTTGCTATTCTAACAGTTTAGAATAGCATTTTCTCCTATTTTTTCTCTGTTTACGTTATCGCAGGCTTTCTTACAGTCAACAAACAGTACTGCTGTTTTGTTTTAGTTCCAATATTTTGATACGGCTTATTTTAGTACAAATATCTGACAAGCAGTGGATCTTTTCTGCATAAATCCCGCCTGTTTCTCGTCTATTACGCCATTAAAATATGGTTGCAACGTTTCCTAGAGAATCTTGGAGAACGCTTTGTGACTGTGGTGGCTCTACAGGTTCTGTACTCCTGTTTATTGCCCTTTTTTTGGATGACTAAATAAATAAGTAAGGGATAGTATGGTGCATATGGAGCATTCGTACAGTTATTCTCCTGCGCTACAGTAAAGAGCGGTCTGCGGAGTGTTTGCGTAGCTGTAAATAATGCCGGCGACGGGCGTAATCTCGCCGCGCTGCATTCTGGGAAGGCGCGGGCGGAGCGCCGGGAACTCGGCGGGGGATGAGCCGGCGCTAATCAGATTAGCGCCGCTCCAAAGCCGATCACCGGCCAGACGGCGGCGGCGACAAAAGAAGCCTACTTAAAAACAACCGGCCGCTAACTCTTTCCTCCGGACTTCCTAATGAACACAGCTCTCCCAGCGTCTTTGAGAATTCCGGGGGCTTATGTACTGCGCAAATCCCTTCTCGTGGTAGCATTCTTCCGAAAGCGAACATTATCCCTTTTGGCGCTCTCTCTAAGTAGTCACTTAGCTATGCGTTGAAGTCCTCGGCTACGAGCTACCTACACCGTACACTAATATTTCTGTAAGTTGCAGTACTTTCAGAGGTGAATGAAATGCCGTCCAGTATAGGCCTGCTTATTTCTCTGCATGAAGCCATTTCCACAAATGGAATGGCCAGACTTGCTAAATCGAAATCTGTGTTCATTTCTTTCCAACTGTTAGTAAACTTTGAAAACTTTCTGTACACGAAATTTTAGCTTCTGTCATGGTGTGAAAGCCGGACCAAAAAACTGTGATATAAGACTTTTCTCACATGGTTTCCACGATTGAAACTGTCTCATGTACAGCCTTGAATTCGACGTGCCGCTCTTTGGTCATTGTGAAAGGGTATGAATTAATATTCTTCTTTGGTACTTGCGGCGGGCGTAAAAAACGTCACAGGTTGGGGGGTCGCCAAATGAAAGAAGTTGTATGAATTAATATTATACTACCACCATCATTATTACAAATGGGGTGCCTAGGCTGTAAAGTCAGATAACAGATAGTTTAAAGAAGTTTATAATCACATAATGCAATGTGGGATAAACAAGAGTACCTCGAGCAAGAACTGGATTTTATCGTGTTATTCACATTATATTCACGTCCAACTGGGCTCGTCTGAAATATCTGAATTTCTACGATTGTATCGGCCCATTAAATCCATTAATAACTGCGATATGCGCAACAGATTACTTTAAGACTAGCACACAAGCTCAGTGGTACGCAGTAACGTATGGAGCGACATAATATGCATTACGATGATATGGTTCCATCCCCTATCTAAACCAAAAATCACAATTCCGGAGCAGATTAAACGTTTGGGAAAGGATTAATTTCGGATTTTACGTAGTATCAGTAAAAGATGAATGTTGGCAAATACTGAGAACAGCAGTTTATTTATACGTAAAACATATGGTTGCCATGAACGTAAACAATGCAAAGACGACAACGTCTTCAACATATAAACGCACTGTTAACAACGACAATAAAGCAATCCTAATTAAATGGTCCCTCAACGCAGTTAAAAAACACGATTCTGGAAGAGAGACAATACTACAAAAATGGTTGAGCACGTGTACGTAGCGGACGTGGAGGACTGTAGGAATAATTCGCATAAGTTCTGATTAAGATGGTTCAAATGGCTCTAAGCACTATGGTACTTAACATCTGAGGTCATCAGTCCCCTAGACTTAGAACTACTTAAACGTAACTAACCTGAGGACATCACGAACATCCATCCCCGAGGCAGGATTGGAACCTGCGACCGTAGCAGCACAGCGATTCCGGACTGAAGCGCCTAGAACCGCTCGGCCACAGCGGCCGGCATAAGTTCTGAGAAATGGACGTACTAAGGGTACTACCGGGTGTGATGGAGTGCTTCGAGGAACACAGTGGCGAGTTCCAGTTGATGTCCTGCCCCCCCCCCCCCACCCCCACCCCCTCCAATTCGACAGACCTGAACTCAGTCGAACACATCCGGGATATGATCAAACGTGGCGTCAGCGCTCATCGTCATTCTCTCCAGAATTTACGGAAATTAGGTGACTTGTGTGTGCAGATATGGTGCCAACTCCCTCCAGCGACCTATGGAGGCCTCGTTGCTGCCATGCCACATTCCGTCGTCGCTGTTATCCCCGTCAAAGGTGGTCATACCGGTTATTAGGTAGGTGGTCATAACATTCTGGCTCATAAGTGTACATTGTTTCATAACGTAACTACACACACACACACACACACACACACACACACACAAACTGTCAGCTGATGGCAGTACCACAGTGGCGATGTCTGGTATCCATTTTCCGTACCGGAACTTCCTAGCCTGGAAAACTGAGTCGCATCTCTCTAACAAGTGAGACGATGAGCTCAGTTATAGGCTCAGGTGTTTTATTTATTTGTGTTTCATTTCTTACCAAACCACTAATCTGTTTTATCTCATCCTTCAATGTATAAAATGTACAACTTAACACGTACTTTCTAACTGGCTTTTCAGATAAGTTTGTTTTGTATGTGTATTGTGTATGGAACCGGGGACCTAGAAACGACGGAGAGGCTTCGTCCCGCCGTAGCCGTCGGTGGGACACAACCTCACAACAGGTCACAACAGTCCACCCACCCCACCGCCGCCAAACACCGAAACCAGGGTTATTGCGCGGTTGGGCCTCCGGTGACTCCCTCCGGGAACGTATCATACGAGACGAGTGTAACCCAAAATGTTCGCATGATAGAGTAATTATGGTGTACGCGTACGTGGAGACAATGTCTGCGCAGCAATCGCCGACGTAGTGTAACTCAGGGGGAAGAAGAGGAACCAGCCCGCATGCGCCGAGGCAGATGGAAAACCGCCTTAAAACCATCCACAGGCTGCCCGGCACACCGGACCTCGACACTAATGGCCGGCCAGTGTGGCCGTGCGGGTATAGGCGCTTCAGTCTGAAACCGCGAGACCGCTACGGTCGCCGGTTCGAATCCTGCCTCGGGCATGGGTGTGTGTGCTGTCCTTAGGTTAGTTAGGTTTAAGTAGTTCTAAGTTTTAGGGGACTGATGATTTCAGATGTTAAGTCCCATAGTGCTCAGAGCCATTTGAACCATATTTTTCGACACTAACCCGCCGGGCGGATTCGTGACGGGGACCGGCACGCCGTCCCGCTCGGGAAGCAGCGCGTTAGACCGCGCGGCTAGCCGAGCGGGCAAGTTTGTTTTCGTTACGTCTTTAACTCCCTTACGCAAAACGTTTGCGCAAAACTACCTGCATGAAAATTTTACAAAATAGATTCAGCCATCGACAGTCGCTCTCGGTTACCGCCTGCTGTACGGTCCTTGGCAGTGAGTGCTTTTGTGGTAAATCTTCTGGGTTCTTAAGCCGTATCATATCTTCTGTGTGATCGACGTTTCGACCTCTCTGTTGGCATATTTTTCAGGATCTTGTAATGTTCACGGTTAACTGAAACTTGTCGAAGATCAGTGTCGTGTTCCTCATACAAGTCATTTGTCCCATGCTTATGCTGACTTCGCGAATTCATTATTTTTTCCTTTGTTCGCTAATTCTACCACGTGTGTCTTATACGCATGTTTGAAAAATTAATATGTGTTTCCAAAAAAACGTGTCCCACTCAGCTACATAGCAATTTGCTCTTGGCCTCAGCTACACGTGTTTGCAGTGCTTGTATTTATTTTCTGTAAGAAATTTTCTGGAGTCCAGGTAAGGCGACGCTGATGCAGTTCATCGTGAATTCTCAGTTTCACCATACACCGTGCAATAAAGTGAAGGATCACTTTTCCGAAACTACCTCGTTGTCTCCCATTGCAGAAGTTTGGAAATAGACTCAAAAGTGCCTACAACCTTCGTCTGTTATGGTGCAAAAGCTTGGCACACCACAATGTTACCCTTGTGCTCAGCTACGCATCATACAATAAGCTGTCGACACATGTGGAAAAAAAGCCAGAGCCCAGAAGTTCATGTAAGGTGTAACATGGGTTAATCGTTTTGGTACCAAATTGCACCACGGTTCTGTCCTACATCATCATGGATGTGTCACACTATGGGAAGGTCGTCACCCCCCCCTCCACCCCCCCTCTAACCACTCCTCTTGACGCCTCTGCGATGGAAGTCAAAACCGCAGCGGTCAGCGTTATAATCACGCGATTTTCTCAACGGTGGCCGGTGAAACCATTTCAGACACACCACCGTTCTGAATCGATACGAAAAGGCCCCAGGGGGTGCCATTAAGTACGTCAGTGAAACCATTCCTTCTCTCGGGGCGGACATTTACCCAAATTTCGCGGCCGAAAACGACAGTTTGCAGGGCGATGTGGAACGTAACGTCGTTCTCCACAATTTCTGACACTGCTGACAGCCCTGCACGGTTCAATCCTTCTCTAGACAGGTGGGGTTACAACCCTGTTGAAAATTACCCACCTCTCTTGGAATCTAGAGCGACCGCAATTTTTGCTCTGGTATATAAAGTGGAGAACCACTATGGACTGTTCAGAAACATTCGACGGAATCTGAGCGTGATCTGAAGCAGCAAATATACTTTTTCAGCCCTCCTGTTTCTCTCCTTTCTGTGGCGTGAACAAGGAGGATTGCGACACTGATGTGCGAGAGAATAAAACAACAAAGGCTCCCTCTAAGACCCGCAGTTCGGAAACACCCTCAGTGTCAGCCTCGCACATCTGTGAGCACGTTAAAAATGTACCTGTACAGAGACAATCGTCTCTTACACTCCTTCGACATCCCTTCAGTACTGCACACCTTCAGACAGACGCTGCAATCGCTTAGTAGTGGAAAGGCGTCAGGACCAGATGAGATACATATAAGATTCTATAAAGATTATGCGAAAGAACTTGCAGCCCTTCTAGCAGTAATTTATCACAGATTTCTTGAGCAACGAAAGGTACCTAACGAGTGGAAAAAAGCGCAGGTAATTCCTGTTTTTAAGAAAGGCTGTAAGACAGATCCACACAATTATAGACCTATATCGTTGATTTCAATCTGTTGTAGAATCGTGGAACATGTTTTATGCTCAAGAATTATGACTTTTCTTTTAACATGAACATCTCCTCTGTAACAATCAACATGGATTCCGGAAACAGAGATCCTACGAAACTCAGCTCCCTCTGTTTCTCCGTGAGAGCTACAGCGCAGTGGACAACGGCGCTCAGGTTGATGCCGTGTTCCTTGATTTCAGTGAGGCATTTGACACCATTGTTGTTGTTGTTGTTGTTGTTGTGGTCTTCAGTCCAGAGACTGGTTTGATGCAGCTCTCCATGCTACTGCAAACCTCTTCACCTCTAAGTAAATACTATTTCTGAATCTGCTTAGTGTATTCATCTCTTGGTCTCCCTTTACGATTTTTACCCTCCACGCTGCCCTCCAATACGAACTTGGTTATCCCTTGATGCCTCAGAACATGTCCTACCAACCGACCCCTTCTTCTAATCAAGTTCTGCCACAAATTCCTCTTCTCCCCAATTCTGTTCAATACCTCCTCATTAGTTATGTAATCTACCCATCTAATCTTCAGCATTCTTCTGTAGCACCACATTTCGAAAGCTTCTATTCTTCTCTTGTCTAAACTATTTATCGTCCATGTTTCACATCCATACAAGGTTACACTCCATACAAATACTTTTAGAGAAGACTTCCTAACACTTAAATCTATACTCGATGTTAACAAATTTCTCTTCTTCAGAAACGTTCTTCTTGTTCTTAACGGAACAAAATCGACAGCTGTACAGGTAACATCCGGAATACCACAGGGAAGTGTGATAAGACCGTTGCTGTTTACAATATACAGGGTGAGTCATTAATTATTGCCACGTAGAATAACTCTGAAAGTATGATAGTAGCTGAAAAGTGTGTGGAACAAAGGTTGCATGGGACAACAGGGGCCATAAAATGACGTTGGTTTTTTGTTCCTAAGTGGGATCGCGTAGAGATATGAAGATCAACTTTGTTTTTCTTAAATGGGATGCTATAGTTTGGTACTTCTTTTCTGATAGCTGCTATCGAGACGAATCCAGTGACGTGTAACAGTAAGGTCTTTGAAGGTCAACGAAGGTCACAAAGGTGGCATGAGCGTCCATTTACAGCAGCTGTTCGAAGTGATGATCATTGGTATCATTGCACTGCTGAAGTCATCTTATCATGGACTGATTGGTATTCCTTATCACTTCGGCACTTATCGAAGCACATGCTCTCTCGTATATCGAGCAAACAGTAAATATTCGCCGAATACGACGCAGCCATCTAACGTGCCATTAACATGTAAACACCATTCGACGGTTTCGCAATACAACACTGATAGAAATGGTAAGACTAGTATTGTCGAATTAAGCGAATGTGAATGATGTATTCCTTCGAAGAACAGGTCGATGTGCTTCTCGTTTACGGAGAATGCCAACGAAATTCAGTGAGACCTAGAGACTTATACGCTGAAAGATATCCTCAACGTTCTCACGCTACACGTCGTACATTTAAATACGTGTATGATAAACTGAGAGCAATTGGATCTTTAACGCATCGGAAACATATCCGACAAAGGAAAGTTACTAAGGAGGGAACAGAAATTGGTACTCTTGCCACTGTAGTTCCAGATCCTTGTGTTAGTTCTCGTCAAATCGCAAGGGATTCTGGCATGAGCCAGAGTGTGTTGTTCGTGTTATGCATCTCCATAAATATCATCCTTACTATATAAGTCTCCACCAAGAATTAACTGGTACGAATTGTATGCGATGCGTTCAATTCTGCCGATGGGCTCAACTTCAGATTCAGAGGAATGACACATTTATTAATTTGATTTTATTTACTGACGAGGTTACATTCACGAACCATTAAAATGTTAATTTGCATAACATGCACTATTGGGCAACTGAAAATCCATGTTGACTGCGGCAAGTTGCACACCAAATGTATGGTGTGGGATTCTGGAGGACAGAATTATAGGACCCTGTTTCATCGAAGGAAATCTTAATGGTAGGAAGTACGCCACATTCCTGCAAGAAACATTAGGTCTGTTATTGGGAGAAATACCTTCAGGAACAAGGAACAGGATGTGGTATCAACAATGCGTGGTGTCCAGCTCGTTTGCCAGACTTGATGCCTCTGGGTTTTCTTTTGTGGGGATTCGTGGAAGACACTGTTTATAAAGACATTCCAGCTACACCTGAAGACATGAGTGAGAGAATTGTCAGAGCATGTGCTTCGATAAGTGCCGAATTGATAAGGGATACCACTCAATCCATGATAATAAGATTGCAGCACTGCACCTTCTGTAAATGGACGTTCATGCCACCTTTGTGACCTTCATCGACCTTCAAAGACCTTACTGTTGCACATCATTGGATTCATCTCGATAGCCGCTGTCAGAAAATAAGTACCAAACTATAGCATCCCATTAAAAAAAAAAGGTTGACCTTCATATTTCTAGGCGACCCCACCTAGGAACAGAAAAGCAACATCATGTCCCATGCAACTTTTGTCCCATACAATTTTCAGCTCCTATCATACTTTCGGAGTTATTCTTAGTGGCAATAGTTACGGACTCACCCTGTATTTAAATGATCTAGTAGAAAGCGTCGGATGCTCTTTAAGGCTATTCGCAGATGATGCAGATGTCTACACAAATGTAGCAACGCCAGAAAATAGTAAGAATTTGCAGAGCGACCTGCACAGAATTGATGAATGGTGTAGGCTCTGGCAGTTGACCCTGAACGTAAATAAATGAACATGTTGCGCATACATAGGAACAGAAATCCACTACTATATAGCTACACTATTGATGACGAACAGCTGGAGAGAGCGTCTGCCGTAATATATCTAGCAGTAACTATCCAGAGCTCCCTTAAGTGGAATGGCCACATAAAACAGATTTGGGAAAATCAGATACTACACTCAGAATCATCGGAAGAATCTTACGGAAATGTAATCCGTCCACGAAAGCAGTGGCTTACAAGGCGCTTGTTCTCCCTATTCTTGAGTACTGTTTATCTATCTGTGATCCCTACCAGGTAGGAGTGGTAGAGGAGATAGAGAAGATCCAACGAAGAGCGGCGCTTTTCGTCACGGGATCGTTTACCTGCCGAGAGAGCGTTACGGAGATGCTAAACAAACTCCACTGGTAGTCATTACAAGAGAGGCGCTGTGCATCACGGAGAGATTTACTATTGAAATTTCGGGAGAGCACTTTTCAGGAAGAGTCGGACAACATCTTACTTCCCCCCACATACATCTCGCATATTGATCACTAGGAGAAAATTCGAGAAATTAGAGGCAATGCAGAGGCTTACCGACAATCGTTCTTTCCATGCATTATTCGCGAGTGGAACAGGGTTGGAGAGATCAGATTGTGATACGGAAAGTACCCTCCGCCACACACCATTAGGTGGCTTGCGGAATATCATGCAGATGTAGACGCTAGAGCAGAATCGTGTCCAGGGGTTGCCTGCCCACAGGCGCCTAGAGACTGAAGAGACAGCAGTCTCTCTACAGGAACACTTCTAACTTGTTCAACAGAGAGGTGTAGGTGGCACCCTGGGGGGGGGGGGGGGAGGCGGGAGGAGGTTTAGCGGGGCCCTTTGCTGTTCTATTTGCGCACATGTCAATGTAGTGACAGCAGAGAAGGGCGCGAAACAGGAGGGCTGAGAAAGCAATGTGAAAGATCGTCAAAACGTCGTTCTGTTGCACTCCGCACAGCAAACTGTCGTTTTTGATCGCGAGATGTGTTTCAATGAATGCTTCAAGAGAAGGGTGGCTTCAATGACGCCCATTAGGCTTAGGCCACCCCTAGTGGCCCTTTCGTGTTGGTTCTAAACGGCGGTGTGTCTGAAATGTTTTCCTCTGTCACCCATAAGGAAACAGTGATTTCAGCAGTGAGTGTCACGGTTGTCACCTCCATTACAGACGCGTCAAAAGAAGGGGTGAAATGTGGGTAAGAGGGGATGTGAGGACTTTCTCAATGTGTGACAAGTTCACGGTGGCGTTGGGCAGAACAGTGGGGTAATTTGGTGCCAGTGTGACGTCATTGCCTCACCTTACAACTCACGTGAACGTCTCAGCTGTGGCCTTGTTTCCGCACGTGTCCGACATCTTCGTGGTGACGTCGCAGGGTGCTGCGCTTTACAAAGGAAGCTTGTAGGCATCTCTGAGCAAAATTTGATACTTCTGTGTCGCAAATGGAGACAATGATGGGGTTTCGAAAAGTAATCTTTTAATTGTGTTGCCCAACGTACAGTGACTATTTTCAGATCATTAGGTAGTGCAGACAACAGATGACAAAAATATTTGTCCTTCCACAAATCGAGCATCTAAGGCCCGATTTCATACATTTCGAGGCAGTTTTACTATGAGCTTTGCAGCTAAATGTTCTAGATCAATACTCACTTGTGTTACTGCTGAATAACCTACCCCTCCCCCATGTCGTCACGTTTTTCGTAAGCTTCGCCTTCTCCAATTAATGGGTCATATTCGTTGTTCGCTGGTACCTGACTATTTTAGAGTATAGACTGGATTCTTAGCCTTGTTTCAACACTGAGGTAGAGTTTCAAAAGCAATGGCAGACTTAAAAAAGAGTCCGCATCATTCATCTGTAGAATGTTTTACACAGACCTCATTATCTTTTGGCGAGTTATCGTTTCCGCGAAAAATACGTGGAAAACAACTCTGTAGCTGAGGGCTAAAGAAAGAATCCCTCGTAAAAAATCTAGAGTAAATATTACTGTTATGTAGGAGCTATAGCCGTACTGTCACTAAGTGTCAGCAATGCAGAACTGTCGGTAAACTGGACTGCTATGGAAAACATTGGAGAGAACTGTGACTCTGCTACTTCCAAATATAACCGTAACTGTCACACCGTGCAGACGATGGAAAACGTGTGCTCGTATTTTTAGCCAAAATAGCTGGTATCATCCGTCAGCGTAAACAGGACAGCGTTCCTGATGACGTAACGTATCGAAAAGCTCGTTACCGAGAGAAGCACGTATTCTGAAGCAGTAACACTAATCTTTCTAGCAGTGCGAGAGTCGTTATTGCTGCCGGAATCCAGCTAGTTGGTAACAATGTCTTGGATACATAGCGTCAAGGCCACGGAGGAAAAAGAGTTCTCAGTGGTTGGGATGGACCAACGCTCAAAAGGATCTGCCACAACAAAGTGTCAAACTAATTGGACACAGATGACATCAGAAGTCATCTCACATCTCGAATAACTTGTTCCTGTTGCCATAATCCGACACGAACTTCCAAAACTAAACGTCCACATCTTTGCACCAGTTTCTAAAAGTGATTTACGCAATAAACGTTAAAACAGTTACACATGCGTAACAGGGTCCGATATGCCGTCATCATCTTTGTAAGAACATACTGCGTTCATGTCTAATGGAATTCAAAATAAAGTTACATGTAGCACCACCTACCAACTAATCCACCGGCCAACGTCGAGGCTTTGTGACGGTGTTAACTGCAGTTATAAGGAACTCTCTTCGCTTCCTGATGCCATTCAATCGGGACTTTGAACCAAGAGTTATGTGGAATCCCTGAGTGATCAAAAGGATAAAATGGTAAGAGTTTATTTTCCTATACACTGGCACCGTATTACGTGATACAAATACCTATCAAACTTTGTTAGGGTTTAGTTAACTGATATGCATACGAAAGAGTGCAACTGGCATAGCCTGCAGGGGATAACCACCACGAACATTAGGGAGCCGACTTTAGAGTATACGATGCAATATTCTACTCACATCATGCTGCACTGGCCAACGAATGCTACAAAATTCCTCTGGAAAGCTGCACGGTAAGTGGGTGGTTGCACTATTTTATGACTATTCGTATCCTGGAACGGTTCGCACTTTCCCTGCAAATGGCTCTGAGCACTATGGGACTCAACTTCTGAGGTCATCAGTCCCCTAGAACTTAGAACTACTTAAACCTAACGAACCTAGGGACATCACACACGTCCATGCCCGAGGCAGGATTCGAACCTGCGACCGTAGCGGTCGCGCGGTTCCAGACTGTAGCGCCTAGAACGGCTCGGCCACCCCGGCCGGCTTTCTCTGCATCGAGCTGGTGTAAAATATCTGACAGAGTATCAGACGCCAGAGTTGAGTGAACTTTGTGAAAAAAACGTGTTGAAATCCTAGCAGAAACTTCTAGTAAAACAGGCTGTCATCTATCATTTCACCGAAACAGTATTACCTACAGTGTTAACGGCAGTGAGTTCACTGGTATACAGGGTGTTACAAAAAGGTACGGCCAAACTTTCAGGAAACATTCCTCACACACAAAGAAAGAAAATATGTTATGTGGACATGTGTCCGGAAACGCTTACTTTCCATGTTAGAGCTCATTTTATTACTTCTCTTCAAATCACATTAATCATGGAATGGAAACACACAGCAACAGAACGTACCAGCGTGACTTCAAATACTTTGTTACAGGAAATGTTCAAAATGTCCTCCGTTAGCGAGGATACATGCATCCACCCTCCGTCGCATGGAATCCCTGATGCGCTGATGCAGCCCTGGAGAATGGCGTATTGTATCACAGCCGTACACAATACGACCACGAAAAAGTCTCTACATTTGGTACCGGGGTTGCGTAGACAAGAGCTTTCAAATGCCCCCATAAATGAAAGTCAAGAGGGTTGAGGTCAGGAGAGCGTGGAGGCCATGGAATTGGTCCGCCTCGACCAATCCATCGGTCACCGAATCTGTTGTTGAGAAGCGTACGAACACTTCGACTGAAATGTGCAGGAGCTCCATCGTGCATGAACCACATGTTGTGTCGTACTTGTAAAGGCACATGTTCTAGCAGCACGGGTATAGTATCCCGTATGAAATCATGATAACGTGCTCCACTGAGCGTAGGTGACTGACGAAACTAAAATGAGCTCTAACATGGAAATTAAGCGTTTCCGGACACATGTCCACATAACATATTTTCTTTATTTGTGTGTGAGGAATGTTTCCTGTAAGTTTGGCCGTACCTTTTTGTAACACCCTGTATACAATAAATATCTACGATAGTCACAGAAGCTTCCATACTCAAATCTCTAGATTAAATCCTTTATTAATTCCAAAAGCGTCCATTTTAGTTAGGAAGAATTATCGTTCTGCTGGCTACTACTGTTTGGAAATAAAACTGAAAATTAGGTCTACCGCTCTGGTATGTATTTTGCGTTTCAAGGTAGGGACCTTCCCATCATTTGCTTTTTTTTCTACATAATTAGAATTTTCCTTACGAACATGCAACACGTATTAATCAACAAATGTAAAGAAAGTCGGCTTAAGGTTAACGTAAAACAGATTCACGTAAATGGTCAGCAAGTTGCCATATTATTACATTCGTTAACTGTCCTCCGTGGTCAGAGGTCGCAGTTATGTTCCATAGAACATGCAAACAGCAAACATAATATTAAATCCAGTTGCCAGTGGAACGAGAGATGAGCATATATTTGCTGCTACCTAAGATAATGAATGCTTTAAATTGCTCAGTCTCTCTTGCAATAGAATACGCTGCTAGTCATACACGCGTTTAGAAGTCACGGAATCGTAATAAAGTATTATGCGTTAATTTACGCGTTTTAATCGCTAGTATGTGGCACTATTTCGAGCGGTACTCATCTCTTTTTTCAATTTTAGAACAGCGCAAGAGTTAGAATTCGTTTGTAGTTCGGACAGACCGCCATTTCTAGCACAGATGACCCCGCTATCAGAGACATCTGGCGTCTTGGAATGTAACTACCAAGCAAAGCCAGATATTGTCTCAGCAAATTTGGGTAAAAAATGTTAAAAACTACTGACCAAAACATTTCGAAATGTTTTTATTCTAGTTCTCTAAAATCGAGTTCTCATCCAAAAGATCGTTACATTTGTTCAGAGATTCAAAATTTAAACATTGTTGTAAATGATGTTAACAAACTTAAGTTTTCACTACTGTGTAGCCTACATCTAAAATTACATTCACGAACGCAGTTAGATGAAACAACAGCAAGCGTTTGTACTTCTGGTGCGGTTCATTATTTTTAGGAGATTATGCAAGGAGGAAAACTGTATCAATGTAATGTGGGATTTTAAAAAACGTATCCGGCATAGCGCGTATTTTACAGCACAATAATTTCTCTGAGCTGTCTGGTATTGCGTTATTTTGAAAGTAATTCCAGCCCGATACACCAGATATTGCCGATAGCAGCACCCGCCAGGTATTCACGGTCCACTAATATAGTCTTTAGGCATACTATTCACTATTACCAGCCCCACACAAAGAGCCTAATATGCTTACGAGAACAATCACCGAATCACAATCTAACTGTACCCCGAAATTTTAACTTCAGTATATTTGACTAAACCTCCACGACCTCCAACAATCGGTTTCAGTTTGATTCGAATAGTTATAAAATAATTCATCAAGTCTCACTTACGTACGTAATTGCCTTACGAATCTGAGTGATTTACATTTACCTATATCTGCAGTAACAAACTGTCGCAACAAGCAGCATAAGATGCGGAGGATCGCAATATAGAATAGCAATTATGTACTAATGCAGTGATTTCGTTAGTTTGTTTCTTGCGTCAATAAATATAGACTGTACCATCTCTGGCGATACCAGTGAGCAGCTGTTTAAGATCTTGGGTATCGCATCAGACTCATAATTATCTGTCCGCACAATGAAACAGCAAGGAAATATAAATAGCGGAATACCGTACACAGTTGGAGATCAAGTAAAATAGGAAATAGCACTTTGAAAATGTAAACCGCAAAACTAAGAGTATAGCGGTGGCCGAGCGGTTCTAGGCGCTTCAGTCCGGCTGCTACGGTCGCAGGTTCGAATCCTGACTTGGGCCTGGATGTGTGTGATGTCCTTAGGTTAGTTAGGTTTACGTAGTTTAGTAGTCTAGGGGTCTGATGACCTCAGATATTAATTCCCATAGTGGTTAGAGCCATTTGAATCATTTGAACTAAGAGAATAACATAAATTATTTTTGTGTACGACAAATGCCCTATATACTAATATTTAATTCCAAAGTGCAGCTTTAGTAGCAGATATACTGAACCGAGTGATGGCTTCTTCATCATATTATCATCCGGTTTGTGGAATTTTATGCATTTTAATGTGTACTTTGGAAAGAAGACTTCAACATGCATTACATGTCAGTAGAACCGCAGTTTCTTTGAAACTAATTCAGAGAAATATTAAAACTTTGTTACGTTATTCTTTAGGATTTTAAACATTAATTTCGTGTGTTGAATAGAACATTGCAATCTTCCAGAGCAAAAGTTTATTGGATTTACTATCAAAATTACACACAGCAACCCTATATAAACACATGAAACACTTGGAGAGGAAGCGGAGTTTGAACCCAGGCTTCACCATTCAGTACATTTCTTCACCGGGGTACTGCTCTTTGACGTACGGACTCATTGTTAAGAGAACTCTTCAATGCACTGTGGTTGCACACACATACGCCACATTTTAAATAAATGTAGTGACAGTCCTCCCCGATAGGTGAGTGGTCAGCGCGGCGTTCTGTCACGCCAAGGAGCCCGGGTTCGACTCCCGGCTGGGACGGAGATTTTCTCCGCTCAGGGACTGGGTGTTGAGTTTTCCTCATTATCCTTTCATCCTCATCAGTGGAAGGCAACGGGAAACCACCACTGGAATCACTTCCCTAGACGCTCATGCGGTGGACCTCTCTGACGAGGCTTCCCCCATGATAAGACCTGCCGTAAGGCAGAACACAAATTTTATGCAACACAAGCAGTTCTAAATGTGTCATTGTCTAATATGTCCTCTATTTGATCTGAGGATGGGACGAATGTGGTTTTGATTCTAAAATTTTGACTGTTCAAATGGCTCTGAGCATATGGGACTTAACATCTATGGTCATCAGTCCCCTAGAACTTAGAACTACTTACACCTAACTAACCTAAGGACAGCACACAACACCCAGTCATCACGAGGCAGAGAAAATCCCTGACCCCGCCGGGAAAATTTTGACTGTTTTCGATCCCCTATATAGGTACGATAAATTAGTAACTTTAGGAGTGACTATCGGTAGTTTATTGTGCCTTAACATAACAACAGAAGAACATTTTTTTGAGATGAAATTATTTTAAAAAGACTGTGTACGACTACACTTTTTCTTCAGTTACACTATAAATCTATTGGCTACAGTCTAGACCAGGACCAGCGGCAGTCAGGCGTTGGCTATCTACCGCTCACAGCTCGGCAACACGTCAGTTTCGCGTAGCCAGCGGGATGATTCTTTGACATAAGCAATGAGAGGCGAGAATAGAGGCAACGTATTTCTAGTTCCAAAATTGAAACCATTGTCTCCTTTATTGTTTTTCGGTGTATGAGTAAGTTTCGAGAGAAATATTTCGCGATTATGGTAGTGAGTGTTATAAAGTGGACTGATTTATGCGATTAAGTTCGGTACGGCGACGTGGTCCTTTGGTGCGTGTCTCACACATTAATTGTAGTGATACGAAAATGTGTCAAGAGTGACGGTGAAATGACTCGTAAAAAGTCACAGGGTTGTGTGGATGCAATAATCTAAAAGTGCAGCAAAAGCCGCCAGCCGTGCGGTCTCAGGCGTCTTGTCACGGTCCACGGGGCTGCCCCCGTCGGAGGTTCGAATGCTCCCTCGAGCATGGGTGTGTGTGTCGTCCTTAGCATAAGTTAGTTTAAGGTAGATTAAGTAGTGTGTAAGCTTGGGGACCGATGACCTCAGTAGTTTGGTCCCACAAGACCTTACCACAAATTTCCAAAAGCCGCCACTTTGTGTAAGTGGGTCGCTGTTTTTAATTCAGCCGTGATATGTTTATTAATAACAGAGTCTCACGTTCGGTGATCCACTTACCTTCTCCCATGATTTATCACAAACACAAAAAAAATACTGATCCACCTACCTTCTTCCATTGATCCTCTTAGTGTGCTTGTGCAGATCGATTGCTTAGCAACACAGCACAGAAATGTTTTGGTGCTTTTTCGAATGTAACACGCGTTGCGAACCTGTCCTTCATTTTATAATCCTCGTTTACAGCAATGTATAACCCTTCTTTACGAATGTACGAGGGCAGTTCAATAAGTAATGCAACACATTTTTTTTTTCTGAAACAGGGGTTGTTTTATTCAGCATTGAAATACACCAGGTTATTCCCCAATCTTTTAGCTACACAACACTATTTTTCAACGTAATCTCCATTCAATGCTACGGCCTTACGCCACCTTCAAATGAGGGCCTGTATGCCTGCACGGTACCATTCCACTGGTCGATGTCGGAGCCAACGTCGTACTGCATCAATAACTTCTTCATCATCCGCGTAGTGCCTCCCACGGATTGCGTCCTTCATTGGGCCAAACATATGGAAATCCGACGGTGCGAGATCGGGGCTGTAGGGTGCATGAGGAAGAACAGTCCACTGAAGTTTTGTGAGCTCCTCTCGGGTGCGAAGACTTGTGTGAGGTCTTGCGTTGTCATGAAGAAGGAAAAGTTCGTTCAGATTTTTGTGCCTACAAACACGCTGAAGTCGTTTCTTCAATTTCTGAAGAGTAGCACAATACACTTCAGAGTTGATCGTTTGACCATGGGGAAGGACATCGAACAGAATAACCCCTTCAGCGTCCCAGAAGACTGTAACCATGACTTTACCGGCTGAGGGTATGGCTTTAAACTTTTGCTTGGAAGGGGAGTGGGTGTGGCGCCATTGATTGCCGTTTTGTTTCAGGTTCGAAGTGATGAACCCATGTTTCATCGCCTGTAACAATCTTTGACAAGAAATTGTCACCCTCAGCCACATGACGAGCAAGCAATTCCGCACAGATGGTTCTCCTTTGCTCTTTATGGTGTTCGGTTAGACAACGAGGGACCCAGCGGGAACAAACCTTTGAATATCCCAACTGGTGAACAATTGTGACAGCACTACCAACAGAGATGTCAAGTTGAGCACTGAGTTGTTTGATGGTGATCCGTCGATCATCTCGAACGAGTGTGTTCGCACGCTCCGCCATTGCAGGAGTCACAGTTGTGCACGGCCGGCCCGCACGCGGGAGATCAGACAGTCTTGCTTGACCTTGCGGCGATGATGACACACGCTTTGCCCAATGACTCACCGTGCTTTTGTCCACTGCCAGATCACCGTATACATTCTGCAAGCTCCTATGAATATCTGAGATGCCCTGGTTTTCCGCCAAAAGAAACTCGATCACTGCCCGTTGTTCGCAACGCACATCCGTTACAGACGCCATTTTAACAGCTCCGTACAGCGCTGCCACCTGTCGGAAGTCAATGAAACTATACGAGACGAAGCGGGAATGATTGAAAATATTCCACAAGAAATTTCCGGTTTTTTCAACCAAAATTGGCCGAGAAAAAAAATGTGTTGCATTACTTATTGAACTGCCCTCGTATTACTTCGAAACACGTCGTCTGCCTGCAGCTCTCATTGACTGCGTAACACAAACAGCTGACACACCTCGCTTCGTTCCCCTCATACCTCACGACAAGCTCTGACAACATTTCTGCACGATACACGAAAGTACCCCACTGGTTCTTGTAGCACAGTTATCGATATTAACTATAGTAGTCTCATCTAAATTGGTTTTCTGTTTTTACCTAATGCGACTTCTGTATAATTACTCTCTTCGATGTAACATCAATGTAAATGTTTTATTCTTTATTATTTGATTACTAATAGAACCTTGTTTCTTTCCTGTCAACAACAATCTTTCTAGAATCGATAAACAGTTCGATACGCTTTCCATTAGACACAGTCATGGTCAGAAAAATCCTTTCACAGGAATAACATTATCGGTATAGGACTAATATAATAGCAGCCTGTAGTGTTACACTCCGTTCTAGACTTCTACCAATCCATTTCCGTCGTTTGACGTATTTAAAGTAATCCTCTCCCCAATCACTGAGAGCTAGACGTGAAATTATGATAGAAAAAAAATTATTTCAGAATAGTTTATTTATTTCTACCAATCTTTACAGCATTAAAGAAGCTGTGTCTTGCACAATACGTGGAAAAGTATGGATAATACAGGAAACGACAATTTCTTTGTACCTTGATGATCCCTAACATTGGGCTGATGAGAACACAGGAGGAACATTCCTCATTTCTTTCACATTTTTACATCAGTTCACGGAGAGTAACGATGCAATATGTGAAAGGAAGGGTACGCCTGGTATCCGATCTCATGTAAGAGCAAACTGAAATTTGTGTGAAAAAAGTCATGTTTCAGAATTACCAGAAGGTGCTGATCAAATGAATGTTTAGTGACTATCAATTTAGGTCAACCTTCAATCATCAAGCACCATAAAATTATTGCATTACCCTGTATGGCAGTGTTTCTATTGTACCGGCAAAAATAAAATTTAAAAAAACCATCAAGTGTCACTGAGATATCCTCTAATAGAATCAGCAGCTGGTGAAGCAGGATAGTGTTTTATTTTATTTTTGATGCCACTGTAACAACCTTGTTGTGAAGGCTGAAGTAGATAATTTTATGGTACTCTAATGATGCTAGTTTCGTCGAAGTGATAGTTAATAAGGTTTTATTTCGTAGGAAAAAATCTTGGTGGTTATGATACACGTTTATTTGAAATATTTACAGGGTGTGGGGCACCACACCGTAAAACGCCAGACTTAGGATTCAGAGGTCTCAGGTTCGATCCCTGCTCTGTCCTACGAATTTCATCTTTGCTTAGTACATGTATATCTATACTCCTCAAACCACTTCACGGTGCGTGGCGAAGGGAGCTTTATGTACCATTTTTCTTCTTCCAGTGACGGAAGGTCTACGGGGAGAAAGATTGGTGATAAGCGTCCGGGTGAGCTCGAATGTCTCAAATTTTACTTCATAGCCTTTTCTCGAGATCTACGTAGCACGAAGCAATATATCTGTTGACTTCTCTAGGAACGGGCACTCTCTTAACTTGAGTACTAAACCACGCCTTGACCGCGCGCGGTAGCCCACATCCTGTAAATATTTCAAATAAACGTGCAACTGGCTCCCCCAATCGGAGGTTCGAGTCCTCCCTCGGGCATGTGTGTGTGTGTGTGTGTGTGTGTGTGTGTGTGTGTGTGTGTGTGTGTGTGTGTGTGTGTGTTGTCCATAGCACAAGTTAGTTTAAGTTCGATTAAGTAGTGTGTACACTTAGAGGCCGATGACCTCAGCAGTTTTGTCCCGTAAGACCTTACCACAAATTTCCAAAATTTTCCACGCCTTGACGCAGAACGGCTTTCTTGTAACGTCTGCCACATTCGTTCGCTGAGCATCTGTGTGACGCTTGCGGGCTAACTAAATTAACCTGTAACGAAACTCACTGCTTTTCTCTGTGTCTTCTCTATTTTTTCTATCAGACCTATCTGGTTCGAATCCCAAACTAGCGATTATTTTTCAGGTAAACATTTCATTTTAAAAATTAATTTTCTAATTAATTAGAGAGTAGTTTGTCAAATAATTAATTATTAATACGATATATTTACGATTTCTACTAGCTGCAAAGCACCACATCTACAAGACAATTTTCAGGTATTGGTCGAACACCTTTATGGATGTACCACACATACTGAGGATTCTTCCAATGGACCTCGGTCTGGCATCTGCCTTAGCTACGATTTCATTTATGTCGTCGTTCCAGTTTAAACTGCTCTCGCTACGTATACTCCTAGGTACTTTGTGGATGAGAATGGTTCCAGTGCATTGCTGTAGCCGTACAAGAATGGGTTTTTCTGGCTCTTTGTGTCAAATGCGTCACATTTGTTGACGTAGAGCGTCAACTGCCAATCCCAGCACCAAGCTTCAAACTGTCTTCTCCACGTGGTATTTTACAAATGTGCTTTTTATGAATTGTACTGAGTGTTGGGTGCTCACTGAAGAATCTGCTCCCAAATGAGCGAACACGATCTCCTCAAATCCTACAGTGGGAGTAATTCTGTGTCGAGAGTCTCGGTTGGTTCTTTGCGGCCTAAACGAGCTCGCGTCGCACCTCGGCTGCAGTTTGGTACGGTTAAGAGGACTCGTTTGCTCCGGACGTTAGTTCAGCTTTTGGGCCTACACATCCTGCTGTGAAGAACGCTGCATTTATTTTTTCTGCGTCATCAGTCTCGATACGGCCCACAACGACTTGCTGTCCTGCACCGACGTCTTCACCCAAAGCCCTTGCACCCAGCGCCCCCAACCGTTCGTTGGTCGTATTCTAATCTCCGTCTGCCACGATATTTTTTTTACCCTGCGCAGCTCTCTCCACTACCATGGTGGTAATTACTTCATGTCTTAATGCATACTCTACCATCTTGTCCCTTCCTCTTGTCAATGTGTTCTACACGTTCTTAACCTTGCCAGTTGTGCGAAGAACCTCCTCGTTTCTTAAAAAAAACAAACTTCCCTGTATGAAACAGTCCAGTTTTAAGAAACGTTAGTTTTACTTCTCAATGTTTGAAACGTCCCCTTCGAAAAATTATGAATGACAATGCTGGTAAACCTCTTACGTTATTTGAATTTCAAATAGCTGAGCAAAACTGAACGTACTCAGACATTTCTCTCTTTACTTATTCTGATCAACACTAAACTGAAACACAATATTTTTAGTGTAACGCAATCTGACTTTCAATAATCCCTACAAAAGAATGGCCCTGACTAACAATAATCTATACCTTTCATGAATCACTAACCTCACAAAAATCTTCGTTACTCGAACTACTGTAACACAGCGAGCGCCAATACTGCCAGCTAAATAAAAGATTATAACTACTGAAGGCACTAACTACTGATAGGCATAGTTAGCAAATGAAAGATTTTGATAAAGAACAAACAATGTATTTACCTTAATAGTGTTCAAAGGTCATAATATACATATATCACTTCATGACATCCAGTCTTACAAATTTCGTTCTTCTGACGGACACACGTCCAGATCGTCCGCTCTCAAAACTCTGGCTTCTCTCTCCCCACATCCACCACTGCTGGCGGCTCACCTGCAACTGCGCAACGCTACGCACTGTTCACATCCTGCTGCTCAACACTACAATAGCAAATATTCCAACAATGAGTCCAACCAGCCACAGACTGCACACAGCACAGTCAGTGATTTTCATACAGAGCGCTACGTGGCGTTACCAACACAAAAACCTAAACAGCCTACTTACACGTTTATGACGTCATATCTCCTGAGGTATGTGTCGCACAATGACGTTATTTTGCTGGTGCATTCTGGGGCAGATGCGAGTCCATTAAAACGTCATGTCTAGAACTGCATGAGAGGCGAACATGTAGTAAACGACAAATTTTCGTTTCATTATTTTGTGGGAGATATCAGGGGAGAAAGTTAAGAAAAGATTTGAGATCTCGTGTTAAGTTTGTTGGAAGTCGATAACTGTTCCCATTCTGAAATTTTGATTGAATACTGTCTGGGTACTCTGCAGTTACGCTGCCTCAAGCGCCTACCTTTATTGCTTGTCTTATTGCGTTAAGCCGTTAACAAATATTACAAATTTGGCTCATGCAAAACAACATTTATTTCTTTTCATTCACCCAGGCACGTTTCGATACCTATATGTCGTCTTCGAACACGTCAGGATGAATGAAAAGAAATAAATGGTGTTTTGCATCAGGTGGCGTTTAGAATAAACCCAGACACGGAAAACGCCAAGAGGAGCTTCCAACCCCAGCAATATGATTATATCAAATGCTGGAAATCAAATTTTAGTTGCCCCTGGAGGTCGTTACACAGGCAACCTGAAACTGCGACTGGGTGCCTGTTTTAGCCGTTTAGTGATGCAGATCAGTCCACATACCTTCTATAGCAGCACACCTCGAGAGCTTCGATTCTTTTCCCCTCTGGTTTTCATATAGTTCATGATTCACTGCCATATAATGAGGTGTTCTAATCATACATTTTCAAAAATTTGTTCCTCAAATTGAGTCCTATATTTCAAACTAGTAGACTGTTTTGCGAGGAATGCTCTCCTTGCCTCTTTCAGTCGGCTTCTTACATTCCTCCTTGCTTCGGCTGTGCAACATGTTTTGTTTTGCTAGATGCTCGTCTCCATGTCAATGTAATCTACGTCGCATCACAACTGCAGACAATATTCAGCACTACCAGAGACTGCTCACCTACACTACTGACCATTAGAATTGCTACACCAAGAAGAAATGCAGATGATAAACGGGTATTCATTAGACAAATATATTATACTAGAACTGACAAGTGATAACATTTTCACGCAATTTGGGTGCATAGATCCAGAGAAATCAGTATCCAGAACAACCACCTATGGCCGTAGTAACGACCTTGATACGCCTGGGCATTGAGTCAAACAGAGCTTGGATGGCGTGTACAGGTACAGCTGCCCATGCAGCTTCAACAAGATACCACAGTAGTGACCCCCATATTGTGACGAGCCAGTTGCTCGGCCACCATTGATTGACCAGACGCTTTCAATTGGTGAGAGATCTGGAGAATGTGCTGGCCAGAGCAACAGTCGAACATTTTCTGTATCCAGAAAGGCCCGTACAGGACCTGCAATATGCGGTCGTGCATTATCCTGCTGAAATGTAGGATTTCGCAGGGATCGAATGAAGGGTAGAGACACGGGCCGTAACTCATCTGAAATGTAACGTCCACTGTTCAAAGTGCCGTCAGTGTGAACAAGAGGCGACCGAGACGTGTAACCAATGGCACCCCATACCATCACGCCGGGTCACACGCCAGTATGGCAATGGCGAATACATGCTTCCAATGTGCGTTCACCGCGATGTCGCCAAACACGGATGCGACCATCATGATGCTGCAAACAGAACCTCGATTAATCCGAAAAAATGACGCTTTGCCATTCGTGCACCCAGGTTCGTCGTTGAGTACACCATCGCAGGCGCTCCTGTCTGTGATGCAGCGTCAAGGGTAACCGCAGCCATGGTCTCCGAGCTGATAGTCCATGCTGCTGCAAACGTCGTCGAACTGTTCGTGCACATGGTTGTTGTCTTGCAAACGTCTCCATCTGTTGACTCAGGGATCGAGACGTGGCTGCACGATCCGTTACAGCCACGCGTATAAGATGCCGTTCATCTCGACTGCTAGTGATACGAGGCCGTTGTGATCCAGCACGGCGTTCCGTATTACCCTCCTGAACCCACCGATTCCATATTCTGCTAACAGTCATTGGATCTCGACCAACGCGAGCAGCAATGTCGCGATACGATAAACCGCAGCCGCGATAGGCTACAATTCGACCTTTATCAAAGTCGGAAACGTGATGGTACGCATTTCTCCTCCTTACACGAGGCATAACAATTACGTTTCACCAGGCAACGCCGGTCAACTGCTGTATGTGTATGAGAAATCGCTTGGAAACTTCCCTCATGTCAGCACGTTGTAGGTGTCGCCAGCGGCGCCAACCCTGTGTGAACGCTCTGAAAAGTTAATCATTTGCAATATCACAGCATCTTCTTCGTGTCGGTAAAATTTCGCGTCTGTAGCACGTCATCTTCCTGATGTAGGAATTTTAATGGCCAGTTGTGTAATTACTTCTCCTCTTCGTTTCCTATTATGACGGCGAGACAGTTTGAGCAACTTTGGAGAGTTCTTTCTAGCTGATCACACAATGTGGAAGCTTGCTTAAAAGGACCACAGAGCTATAAACGTCTTAGGAGCCCGTAGATGGGACAGAATTCGCTTGGTCCCATCTCAGCCCAGTGGGTGGCTCAGGGGCTGGGTTATGTGCTGTAAAACTCTAAAGCCGCCTCAAGAAGTCCTTTTGTAAAGATAACGTGTGAAACCAGGTGCAGCCGGCAGAAGCATCGGACCCGCCGTTTCTGCACAGTCACGCCACGAAAGATAGTTCGTTTAAACTCCTTACACTAGCCACACGGATTGTCTCACAATAATTATTTCTGTAGAACGCGCAGTTTCCCGCATGTGCCTAAGTGTAACGGTTTCTATGGGCCAGAGCTAGAAACTCGTCATTTTGTTGCAGAGATCGTACGATTTTTGTACAATTTTTCCAGGTTTTTGTGTTCATTTGCGCATCTTATTACTGTAGTTCACCCGAGTCAAGTTACGCGAACGTTTATCGCTCATGATTGGTGGTATAGTTAAGATTAATCGTATAAATAGCCTGTGGCATCTAAAATTAAGTAAAAAATATATTTTTGGTCATATGTTTGGGCGGAGCAAAAGCAATACTCTAGAAGTTACACAGTGGATTTTTGTCAGATTTTTCATAGTCGAGCGAAAATTGGGAAATGGGCAAATAGTGTATCAATCTGACCAGCGTGAGGTCTAGTTTTACACAGAGAAGATTTAATTGGTTGAAAATAATCGAAGAACTGCTGCTGCTACTAGCTATGTAAGTGAAATACCAAAAAGTTCATCTCTTCGAGGTCTCGCTATTTATAGCATAAGAGGTTACATTGCTGCGATGTTTAACTATCAAAAACGCGTCCTAATCAAGTACTAAATTTAGAACATTTGGTGAAAGGAAACGCCAGCAAGGCAAATGAGATACAGAATGTACATCTCTTCAAGGCCAGACTGTTTCGAGCATAGAAAGTTGTGTTGGCGTGATATTTAACAGCCAGAATGGCTTCCTTCGAATCAGATCCTAAATTCAGGATATTTCGAGAACAAGTATTAAACGAGGGTGGTTTGAAAAGTTCTCGGGATCATCAGGAGAGGTCAGCGCTAGGGCAATGAGTTGTCCGCGTGATATTCATTGGACCGTTGCCTGTAAAGACGATCCACGCCAGCGCTCTTGGAAGAGAGCTGTGGCGGTGACGTAGCTCTCTTGTTGTTCCCGCGAAATGATTTGCGAACATGGAAAAAATCGAGATTCGAGCAGTGGTTAAGTACTTCGTAGAGAAAGGTATGAAAGCAAAGGACATTCATGCCGACTTACAGAATACACTGGGGGACTCCGCTCCTTCATATTCAACTGTTGCCAAGTGGACAAATGAATTTAAATTTGGTTAGGAGAGCTTAGATGATGATCCGCACATCGGCCAAGATGTGTCACTACTCCAGAAATCATTGCAAAAGTGCACAAAATGGTCATGGAGGATCGCCGATTGAAAGTCCGTGACTTGCTCACATTTGCCAGATGTCATCTGAAAGGATATATCACATTATAACTAAAAAATTAGAAATAAAAAATTACCTGCTAGACGATTGCCGCGACTCTTAACGCTGGATCAAAAGTGTATAAGAATGGACATATCGGAAAAACGTTTGGCCCGTTTTAGCAGAAACGAACAAGATTTTTTGCACCGGTTTGTGACCACAGATGAAACTTGGGTGCACTACTATACCCCAGAGACAAAGCAACAGTCAAAGCAGTGGAAACATGCTGATTCTCCGCCACCAAAGAAAGCAAAGAATTCCTTCGGCGGGAAGGGTCATGGCATCAATTTTCTGGGATCCGAAGAGCATTCTATTTGTATATTATCTACCCCCTTGGCAAACAATTACTGGAGAATACTAAGCTAACCTCCTGGAAAAAGCCGGCCGCTGTGGCCGAGCGTTTCTAGGCTCTTCAGTCCGGAACCGCGCTGCTGCTATGGTCGCAGGTTCGAATCCTACGTCGGGCATGGATGTCTGTGACGTCCTTAGGTTAGTTAGGTTTAAGTAGTCCTACGTCTAGGGGACTGATGACCTCAAATGTTAAGTCCCATACTGCTTAGAGCCATTTGAACCATTGCTGGACAAACTGCAACAAAAGATACGCGAAAAAAGGCCAGGCTTAGCAAGAAAGAAAGCCATCTCCCATCAAGACAACGCGCGCCCGCACACATGTGCCGTCGCCATAGCAAAATTACACGAACTACGGTATGAATTGTTACCACACCCGCCTTTAATGTCCGCAGCTCGTGGTCGCGCGGTAGCGTTCTCGCTTTCCGCGCCCGGGTTTCCGGGTTCGTTTCCCGGCGGGGTCAGGTATTTTCTCTGCCTCGTGATGACTGGGTGTTGTGTGATGTCCTTAGGTTAGTTAGGTTTAAGTAGTTCTAAGTTCTAGGGGACTGATGACCATAGATGTTAAGTCCCATTGTGCTCAGAGCCGTTTGAACCATTTGAACCCGCCTTATTCACCTGATATGGCTCCTTCAGACTCTCATCTCATCCCAAAACGGAAAATTTTTCTTGGTGGACGAAGATTCATTTCAAACGAAGAACTGATAGCCGGAGTTGACATCTATTTTGCAGGCCTGGAGGAAACTCATTTTCGAAATGGCATCAAGGCAGTGGAACATCGCTGGACCAAGTGCATCAATCCATAAGGAGACTACATTGAAAAATAAAAAAAAGTTTCAGTGATGTAGGTACTTTTTTTTCTATTCCGTTTCCAGAATGCTGCCTGAAAAGAAAAAAAAACGGACAAAAACATTTGAGAAGAAGAACGGTCAAATGTTAAGTGAATTTATTTGTGTAAAAGGAAATTAAGTAAGTTGGATTAGGGAAACATCTGCAGCACCGCTGAATGAAGGTCGAAATCGTGTGCAGCAAATGAGATGCCAATTCAGAATTTAAAGTTCACTGTTTAAAGTAGAATTTTAAAATGTACTACAGGGTATTTGTCCGATGGATTGTGTGTAGTTTGCAGCCTGCATCATTTTAAAATTTTTATTTAGTTTTCGCTATTAGACCGATAAGTTTGACCGTTTTTTTTAAGTTTTTTTTTTAGGTTTCGTACCTCAGGATCACTTTGTTGTCCGACTTTTGAAAATCCCATTTTCTCAGGAATTGGGTAGACGTGTCAAGAAATTTATGTCACATACTGAGGTCTAGGGTCCTTTGATTGTGTAAAGAAGTTAAGATTGTAAGTCACTGCAATCAAAAGATACGGTCGTGAGGAGGGGTCGTGAGTCGTGCTTGGGTAACTCATATGGTAGAACACTTGCCCGCGAAAGGCAAAGGTCCCGAGTTCGAGTCTCGGTCCGGTACACAGTTTTAATCTGCCAGGAAGTTTATGTCACATGTTTTGATACTCGCACACTCGCTTTTTAAAAGTTATAAGGTACTTCCCGCTCATATAGAATCATGAAATTTGGCAAAAGGATGTTTCACAGTACAAGTAAAGGAAACAATCCGAAAACTTTTTTTTGTAATTATAGCTCACGAAAAGAATATTTCTTTCGTCATGTGTTATTCGACTTCAGACTTGAAATTAAAGCATTCTCGAAAGTTTTGGAATCTCTGGGACGAAATCTCGCCAGTATCGAGGTCGATAACAGCCAAAAACCGTCCAGATTCTCGATTCCCGGAATGGACGGGATGTGTACAGACTTAACGAAATATGTACGGAATCCTCAGGGCGTGAGTCCTATCCGGACCTAACTACTTTTTTTCCTTTAAAATTATGTAAGTAGTTGCTTTAATGAAAGACTGGAGAGTAGCAACATGTCTACTGCCAGCCCGAGCCCCCTGGTGATGATTTCAGATTACAGATAGCCGATAAACTCATCTTACTGAGATTTAAAGCTCCTCTTGATCTTTTTCTCTGTCTGCCATTTAATATTGGGTTGTTTTGAAAATCAGCCTTACGCAAACACAATTTACTTTTTTATTTTTATATTGACCCAAACATGTTTCGACACCTATATGTCATCTTCTGTGGATCAAATTTTTATTTCTGTAAAGTAGAATATCAAATTTATGATAATTTATCTATTGTAGGCCCAAGAGTTGCAATATCTGCATTTTGATATGTTTTGTTTAGAGTCTCACCTTAAAATTACATCGCTAAATGAACTGTATTATTATACATCGGTATTTGCCCCCTTTTTCGTTGGGTTTCTTTTTACGACAGCATGTCATCTGCAAACTAGCCATGAAGAAAATTATTCTGTATCTGTGAAGAACTGTCTCATGGGTAGAGGGTATGTGCGTTAATGTACCGCACTTAATCTGGTTGACGTCTCGATCAACTGCTACTCAGTGCACCGTTTTCACACAGTTTTTCACATAATTTTCTCTCACTAGTTCACCTCACCTGTACTTCCACAAAATGTGGCGAAAACGTCATCTGAGCAGACACTTCTGACTCCATACTCAGTAAGAGGTGTTTTGACACTGTAGGGAAGCACCCTACTCACGCCATATAGAATTCATATGCTTTCCATTGTGTGCCAGCCTAGTCTGCTATAACTAGCTATGACGTCACGAAGGTTGCACAATACCTTAAAAGTAAAGTAAATGATCAAAAAGTTAATAGCATGTCAGGCATGATGTTAGTTTAGTAACTTTAGCAGTTTTCGAAATTTGGACATTTTACGTAGAAATCATCGGCACAACAAGAAGGAGTTAGAAACTTCAAAATTTATAGTCGGATTATTTTTTCATTGTAATTTGATGGAAACAGCTTGCTGGATCTCACAAAATAATATTTTGGTTGAAATTCATGATTTTCTGTTTTTATGTCCTAAAAGTAAGGAAGCAAGATAGATTAAGTAAGTGATTAAATAAAGCTAGGATGTTTAGATTTAGGAGATACGCTACAATAACAAAGGTGTGAGAAGTTTCTAAAAGATAGCTATAAAACTATAGCTGTAGCGTCTCTCCAAAGGGCAAGTTCAATGCTCATCTACTGCGTGCAGTGCAACTAAAATAATTCTCTCGACAAAAGTATTTAGCCTAGCCACATCAGAATTTTATTATGGATACTTACCTGTGTGCTGATTGCACAATTAAATTGAGAGCTTCATTGGCCTTTAGGGAATGAAGCAGTTAATTATTTAATAACTTTAAGTGGTGCTTTACTAGCCCGAACGCCTAGTTAGGAAGGCAAATTTCGTCGGCTGCGCCTTCAACGGTCCGCACCGCGGCTATATAAATAAGAGCGCTGCGAGCTAGAAGCAGGCCCCAGTTCTCTTCTAGATTCGTATCAGAGCGCACTCAGTGTCGGAAGCCGTCTCGTGTTTGTGCAGTTGCAAGGAACACCCTTGGATGCCGTATTCCGTAACTCGGTATGCACGTAACAATGAGATCGCATTGTGGTAAGGTGTTAATTGCAGAATGACTCCAGTGATTTATTCTCAGTTTGCGTATGTCGTATTTTCACGTGTCGCCACAGGACAGACCTTCTATCATTGTTAGCGTGGCGTTTGATGAGTATTAACATCAAATTTTGGCGAGCATTCACTTTGAACATTTACATCGATAACGGTTACTGGACAGTTTCGTTATCTAGGGATAATAGGATCTGCACAACAGACTCTGAACAGCTCTGATGGTATAATAGCTGATAGTAGCATTGCTGGGTTAAACATTTATTTGTATGGAAATTTACGCTTTATCGTTTTCAGAATATAGCGAAAATTGTTACAGTAAACTGCATTTTCTATGAATCCCAGACATCCTAAATCCTCAGAGTAACGAACTCCAATGATCAACAACTTTTATTCTCCATCAGAGTGGGCACAGTGAACTTTAATTACAGGCATCACGTTTTTGCTAATCACTTTCTGGTTGCCAACATTGTAGATAGAGAGCCTGTTTTGAGAACAGCAACAATGCAAAAGAAATAAAATTTCCACCCACCGCCCCAAAACACTTCAATGCGAAAAAAAAGAGAACAGCCCAACGAGAAAGGGCGCAAAAACCGATGTATAAAAGTGCAGTTCATTTAGCAACGTAATTTTAAGCTTAGCCTCTAAATAAAACAAATCAAAATGCAGATATTACAATTCATAGGCATACAATGCCTACAATGCAAAAATGCAGTAAGTGAAGCAGGTAAAAAGGAATGCAAACGTCTCAAAAATGAGTTCGACAGGAAGTGCAAAATGGCTAAGCACGGATGGCCAGAGGACAAATTTAAGGATGTAGAGGCTTATCTCACGAGGGGTAAGATAGATACTGCCTACAGGAAAATTAAAGAGACCTTTGGAGAAAATAGAACCACTTCCATGAATATCAAAAGCTCAGATGGAAACCCAGTTCTAAGCAAAGAAGGGAAAGCAGAAAGGTGGAAGGAGTATATAGAGGCTCTATACAGGGGCGATGTACTTGAGGACAATATTATGGAAATGGAAGAAGATGTAGATGAAGATGAAATGGGAGATATGATACTGCGTGAAGAGTTTGACACAGCATTGAAAGACCTAAGTCGAAACAAGGCCCCGGGAGTAAACAACATTCCATTAGAACTACTGGCAGCCTTGGGAGAGCCGCCCTGACAAAACTCTACCATCTGGAGAGCAAGATGTATGAGACAGGCGAAATACCTTCACACTTCAAGAAGAATATAGTAATTCCAATCCCAAAGAAAGCAGGTGTTGACAGATGTGAAAATTACCGAACTATCAGTTTAATAATTCACAGCTGCAAAATACTAACACGAATTCGTTACAGACGAATGGAAATACTAATAGAAGACGACCTCGGGGAAGATCAGCTTGGATTCCGTAGAAATGTTGGAACACGTGAGGCAATACTGACCCTACGACTTATCTTAGAAAAAAGATTAATGAAAGGCAAACCTACGTTGCTAGCATTTGTAGACTTAGAGGAGCTTTTGGCAATGTTGACTGGAATACTCTCTTTCAAATTCTGAAGGTGGCAGGGGTAAAATACAGGAAGCGAAAGGCTATTTACAATTTGTACAGAAACCAGATGGCAGTTATAAAAGTCGAGGGGCATGAATTGGAAGCAGTGGTTGGGAAGGGAGTGAGACAGGGTTGTAGCCTGTCCCCGATACTATTCAATCTGTATATTGAGCAAGCAGTAAAGGAAACAAAAGAAAAGCTCGGAGTAGGTATTAAACTCCATGGAGAAGAAATAAAAACTTTGAGGTTCGCCGATGAGATTGTAATTCTGTCAGTGACAGCAAAAGACTTGGAAGAGCAGTTGAACGAAACGGACAGTGTTTTGAAAGGAGGGTATAAGATGAACATCAACAAAAGCAAAACGAGGATAATGGAATGTAGTCGAATTAAATCGGGTCATGCTGAGGGTCTTAGATTAGGAATTGAGACACTTAAAGTAGTAAAGGAGTTTTGCTATTTGGGGAGCAAAATAACTGATGATGGCCGAAGTAGAGAGGATATAAAATGTAGACTGGCAATGGCAGGGAAAGCATTTCTGAAGAAGGGAAATTTTTTATCATCGAGTTCAGATTTAAGTGTGAGGAGGTCGTTTTTGGAAATATTTGTATGGAGTGTAGCCATGTATGGAAGTGAAACGTGGACGATAAATAGTTTAGACAGGAAGAGAAGAGAAGCCCTCGAAATGTGGTGCTACAGAAGAATGCTGAAGATTAGATGGGTAGATCACATAACTAATGAGGAGGTATTGAATAGAATTGGGGAGAAAAGGAGTTTGTGGCACAACTTGACTAGAAGAAGGGACCGGTTGGTAGGACATGTTCTGCGGCATCAAGGGATCACCAACTTTGTAAAAAAATGGTTTAAATGGATCTGAGCACTATGGGACTTAACATCTGTGGTCATCAGTCCCCTAGAACTTAGAACTACTTAAACCTAACTAACCTAAGGACATCACACACATCCATCCCCGAGGCAGGATTCGAACCCGCGACCGTAGCAGTCGCGCGGTTCCGGACTGATGGTTCAAATGGCTCTGAGTACTATGCGACTCAACTGCTGAGGTCATGAGTCGCCTAGAACTTAGAACTAATTAAACCTAACTAACCTAAGGACATCACACATATCCATGCCCGAGGCAGGATTCGAACCTGCGACCGTAGCGGTCACACGGTTCCAGACTGAAGCGCCTTTAACCGCACGGCCACACCGGCCGGCTGTTCCGGACTGAGCGACTAACTTAGTACTGGGGGGCAGCGTGGAGGGTAAAAGTCGTAGAGGGAGACTAAGAGATGAATACACTAAGCAGATTCAGAAGGATGTAGGCTGCAGTAGGTACTGGGAGATGAAGAAGCTTGCACAGGATGGAGTAGCATGGAGAGTTGCATCAAACCAGTCTCAGGACTGAAGACCACAACAAAAACAGGCATTCAATAGATAAATTATTATAAATTTGATATTGTACTTTACAGAAATAAAAATTTCATCTACAGAAGATGACCTATGGGTGTCGAAACATGTCTGGGTAAATATAAAAATAAAATAAAAAAGTAATTAACTGTGTTTGCATAAGGCTGGTTGTGAAAACAACCGAAGTTAGGCGATAAGATTTTAAAAAGTGTGCGGAAAGTGCTTCGTCTCGAAAGGAACCGCCTCGGATGTCAGCGGGACAGGACTGGAGCGGAGACACGACTGTGCTGGGCTGTGGTGACCGCCGACGGTGAGAGTGGAGGGGTGGGGGGCTGAGGCGGCAGGCTGGCTGGCTGGGCCCTGGGCGGCGCTCGGCGTGTTCTGTGCGCGGCGCGACAAGTTGCCAGGGGGGGGGGGGGGGGCACCTGCTGCCTGCTGCCTGCTGCGGCTGGCGTCTTGAGGGCCGCCGGGCCGGCCGCGGGTATCGAGCGGCCGCCGCGGTCAATACGCGCCACGCCGGGGGCGCCGCGCCGCGCCGGGGCGACTCTCGCATATAGCACGCTCCCTTCCTGCCGCCCGCCGTCTGGTTCCACACCGGCACGCGCGACCTCTGCTCGGCGCCCGAGGCGGCGACTCCGTCTCACCTGAACCTCGCTGGGAACTGACGTCACAGTGGCGCGCCTTCCATAGAGCCGACAAATGAAGAACTCTGGAGACGCCATATTGGACTTACGTATTTCGTCGTTTGCGTCTAACACCGTCAGTCACAATCGGTGATGTTGTTGTTGTTGTGGTCTTCAGTCCTGAGACTGGTTTGGTGCAGCTCTCCATGCTACTCTATCCTGTGCAAGCTTCTTTATCTCCCAGTACCTACTGCAACCTACATACTTCTGAATCTGCTTGGTGTATTCATCTCTTGGTCTCCCTCTACGATTTTTACCCTCCACGCTGCCCTCCAATGCTAAATTGGTGATCCCTTGATGCCTCAGAACGTGTCCTACCAACCGATCCATTCTTCTAGTCAAGTCGTGCCACAAACTTCTCTTCTCCCCAATTCTATTCAATACCTCCTCATTAGTTATATGATCTACCCATCAAGTCTTCAGCATTCTTCTGTAACACCACATTTCAAAAGGTTGTATTCTCTTCTTGTCCAAATTAGTTATCGTCCATGTTTCACTTCCATACATGGCTACACTCCATACAAATACTTTCAGAAACGACTTCCTGACACTTAAATCTATCCTCGATGTTAACAGATTTCTCTTCTTCAGAAACGCTTTCCTTGCCATTGCCAGTCTACATTTGATTACCTCTCTACTTCGACCATCCTCAGTTATTTTGCTCCCCAGATACCAAAACTCCTTTACTACTTTAAGTGTCTCATTTCCTAATCTAATTCCCTCAGCATCACCCGACTAAATTCGACTACATTCCATTATCATCATTTTGCTTTTGTTCATGTTCATCTTATACCCTCCTTTCATGAAACTGTCCATTCCGTTCAACTGCTCTTCCAAGTCCTTTGCTGTCTCTGACAGAATTACAACGTCGTCGGCAAACCTCAAAGTTTTTATTTCTTCTCCATGGATTTTAATACCTACTCCGAATTTTTCTTTTGTTTCCTTCAAATGGTTCAAATGGCTCTGAGCACTATGGGACTCAACTGCTGAGGTCATAAGTCCCCTAGAACTTAGAACTACTTAAACCTATTTAACCTAAGGACAGCACACACATCCATGCCCGAGGCAGGATTCGAACCTGCGACCGTAGTGGTCACGCGGTTCCAGACTGTAGCGCCTAGAACCGCACAGCCACTCCGGCCGGCCTTTGTTTCCTTCACTGCTTGCTCAATATACAGATTGTATAACGTCGGGGAGAGGTTACAACCCAGTCTCACTCCCTTCCCAACCACTGCTTCCCTTTCATGCCCCTCGACTCTTATAACTGCCATCTGGTTTCTGTACAAATTGTAAACAGCCTTTCGCTCCCTGTATTTTACCCCTGCCAACTTCAGAATTGGTGATAGCGCTAAAAAATCTGTCCTCTCCTATCATTCTTCATATTCTTCTAAAAAACAACAAAATTTTATTTATGTATCATGCTTACAGTATTGTCATTTCGAAAAGTATTATTCTTCGTAAAATGTTGTAGATGAAAACAAAAGAAAAGAAAACTGCAAAAGAGATGAAAATCAAAAACTAAGATATAAGACGCCTTTTAAAACGTCAGGTAACAGGACTATAATGTGGCAATAAATGAATAAATAACAACTTGCGTGTTATCATAGTACGCCGTTCCGACGTAGCGGCGCGTTAAAGATTTAGCACGACCGCGTCGCTCTCGGTGCGGTTTGTTATGACTGAACGTCAATTAACACCAGATCGCTAGTGAAAGCTCTTAAGAGATCGCAAGATTAAAGGTAAAGTCGGCAATTCAATGAATTCGCTATAGCCTAGTCAACAGAAGCGTGGCGTTACAAAGTATAAGGAACAGGTTCCACGTCTTGCTATATTCTAGTACTTCTTTACCTTCATGCTGATAAATGTTTCTGCCACTTTCTTTTTAATTTAAGAAAAGGTAGTTTCTTGGATTCTGTGACTTCGCTCTGATTAACTAACGATAGGTTCAAATTGCTGCGAGTGAAACATTTGTAACCTCGCTTGTCTCAAATATTTGGCTGTCATATTTCCGAATACTTTGTGATTTTAGGCCAAAACCTGAGAACACAGCATAGGTCATGTATTGTTGCTTGTCACAAATAATGCCGAGGAGAGAAGCCACTTCCACTCGTATCTCGATGTCACGTGTGGCTGCGAAACTCGACAGCAGTCATTCTGACGTCACTTAACGGCAAGATGTGCGTGAAATGAACCTCTCCTGTCGCCCAATAACGGGCACCAGACAGTCAGTGTGTGCGCTACGGACGTACCCTTACCTACATACACGCTGGAACAGGTTCTGTGAGTCTGCTGCTTTCTAATATCCGCTGTGAACTTGAGAGACGCCTTACTGGATTTCGCCGTCTTTAGCTGAAGATTGCATTTGGTCTGTTTCACATAACAACTTACCTCCTACGAATAAACGCTTTTTCAAAATACCAGCACATAGATCTCTCAAATATGTGTCGGTACTGGTACAAATTCTTGTAATCAAATGACCAAAAACGTCATATTGGTCGTTAAACACTTTCGGTATTTGGTTGTTTTCTTAATATAACTTGCGTGTCGTGAAACTATGCCATTTCAATGCAATGGCACGTCGAAGATTTATCAAAAACCCGTCTTCATGGTATGATCCGTAATAATTAAATACGGACAATTAGAGCCTTTAGGAGCTCTAAGATAAGGGACACTCCCACAAGCTGAACGCGTCCACTGCCGTGTAGTGGTCACAGGCATTGAGTTACGAAGCCTAAAGCAAATGGTTTGCATATTGCAACTTCGCGTTTCTAAAGGATTCTGCGATTTAGTTAATTTAATAGAAGCATTTTCTGCAGTATTCGATGTTTTATCTGATACAATGGGGCTCTCTCTTAGTAGTGAGCTGTCATTTGTTAGTAATTTACAAATTAAGAATGAAGCGTGTGGTGCCACCGCCAGACACCAAACTTGCTAGGTGGTAGCCTTTAAATCGGCCGCGGTCCGTTAGTATACGTCGGACCCGCGTGTCGCCACTATCAGTGATTGCAGACCGAGCGCCGCCGCACGGCAAGTCTAGAGAGACTTCCTAGCACTCGCCCAGTTGTACAGCCGACTTTGCTAGCGATGGTTCACTGACAAATTACGCTCTCATTTGCCGAGACGATAGTTTGTATAGCCTTCAGCTACGTCGTTTGCTACGACCTAGCATGGCGCCATTATCATTTGCTATTTATCTTGTGATGCATGTACCGCCAGACCGATGTTCACCAATTATGGATTAAAGTTAAGTATTCCAGAAGCTACGTACCTTTTTTGCTAGTCTAAATACCTTGGCCTTGTTCCAGACCTCACGCCAGCCTGCGTGAGCTTAAACGCGTGCCTTTCGGCTTCACCTCATAGTGGCTTGGCTGTCTTGCCAAGTCACAACAAAACGTGCAAATGCGGGTAGATATTCGAAACTCACTGATCGTTTGCTAAAACAAACTGCCACTCAGAATTGGAAGCGTAGAGAAGACATTTGAAACAGAACGAAAAGGTAACTTATTCTGAGCTGTCTATAAAGTGTAAAACAAAAATTACAACCTAGTTATTTTACAATACCTCTTTTCCAAACTTCTTCAGTTAAAGTACATACGCTAACGAAACGTACTTTGGCACCGGTGCAGGAATGTTACTGGCGATGTTTGTCCCCGTTGTTTCAGTTACTTCCGAGTGCGAAGGAAGTAGTTCGTTTTTCTCGTACCCAATTGTAATTTTTCGCAAAAATCAGAACATACCTGACACAACCAGCACACTCATTTAATATTAGGTACTTTTCGTAATACATATACAACGAATATTAGGTTGTCGGATTCTCATATCCAAAGAAAAAAAGGCAGGAATAGTTCCGAAAATTGCAACGAAAGCACCAACTGAAAATATAATGTGCAGCTTGTGAAGGTCGTTCTCGAGTTTAGCTAGCACAGTCACGACGATACAGTGACAACAGACATCTGTCGGTGCCTTCGACAAAGCCAAACTATGCCTTTGAAAGAGACATACCCACAGCTTCTCTCGTAGCGTAGTATATGAAGGGGACCATGTGCGTGCGGGGAGGTGAGACCCTATTCGCGCTACCCTACGAGGAATACAGATGATGATGATGATGATGATGATGATGATGATGTTTGGTTTGTGTGGCGCTCAGCTGCGCGGTTATCAGCGTCAGCACAAATTCCCAACCTTCACTCAGTCCAATCTCGCCACTTTCATGAATGATAATGAAATTCTGACAAACACCCAGTTATCTCGAGGCAGGTGAAAATCTCTGACCCCGCCGGGAATCGAACCCGGGACCACGTGCTCGGAAAGCGAGAACGCGACCATGAGACCACGAGCTGCGGACAGAAAGACAGAATTTAGAAACTCTCACAACTAACGCATGCATCGCGTGAACAGAATCTTCGTAAATCACCGCACACACAGCTGCACTGCTAGTTGGAAAACCGATTTTAAAGCCCGTTCCACACGAGCATCTCTCTGGTCAAAATCGGCTAGTCGCCGTGTGTGCGCGTCACATTCTTGCGTGTAAATAAGCCACCATTCAGGTCGTGAGCAGGTCAGTGACATAACTGATCAATTGACTGCGCCGAGTGTGGAATATCTTGAGTATGATTGTAACTTGCCCTCTTACTTGTCGGTTAGAGCGATAATATGACTGATCGCATATATCTAATGAATATTATTTTGGACGAGGCTATCGTTTCCGCTTTGACCGGTTGGAGAAGAGAAGTGTACAAGCTATTCTAATGAACACCATATCGCCCGCATCTCGTGGTCGTGCGGTAGCGTTCTCGCTTCCCACGCCCGGGTTCCCGGGTTCGATTCCCGGCGGGGTCAGGGATTTTCTCTGCCTCGTGATGGCTGGGTGTTGTGTGCTGTCCTTAGGTTAGTTAGGTTTAAGTAGTTCTAAGTTCTAGGGGACTGATGACCATAGATGTTAAGTCCCATAGTGCTCAGAGCCATTTGAACCATTTTTTTGAACACCATATCCTACTCCAGCACTTTCTACTTGTATGAATTTTGTTTGATACTTAAAACAGTCCCATCAATCATCTAAACTGCGAAATAAAAAGCGGTACCAAATGACTAGAGTCCACCGCAAGTCTAATTGAAATAATGCAGAAATTAATTAATACAGTCATAAGCCCAAATGCGTATTGTCTGTTCGATAATTAAGCGATAATACGAAACTGTTTGAGTGTACGTGAGGCAACAGAAGATTGACATAGGCTTCTGACAACACAAAACGTTAAGAAATACTAATGAACTAAGAAGGCAATTATCTTATACCGCTAATACTCAGATATGGTAATTTGAAAAGATGTTTAATCTCGTTATTGAAAAGTAAATGACTGAATGGAGATACATTAGGTGATCAAAAATATCCTGACACCTGGCTGAAAATTACTTACAAGTTCGTGGCGTCCTCCATCGGTATTGCTGGACTTCAGTATGGTGTTCGTCCAACCTAAGGCTTGATGACAGCTTCCACTCTCGCAGGCATACGTTCAATCAGATTCTGGGAGGTTTCTTGGGGAATGTACGCTAATTCTTCACGGAGTGTTGTACTGAGGGGAGGTGTCGATGTCGGTTGTTGAGGCCTGGCACGAAGTCAAATGGTTCAAATGGCTCTGAGCACTATGGGACTTAACTGCAGAGGTCATCAGTCTCCTAGGACTTAGAACTACTTAAACCTAACTAACCTAGGGACATCACACACATCCATGCCCGAGGCAGGATTCGAACCTGCGACCGCAGCGGTCGCGCGGTTCCAGACTGTGGCGCCTAGAACCGCTCGGCCACTCCGGCCGGCGGCAGGAAGTCGGTGTTCCGAAACGTCCCATAGGTGTTCTGCAAGATTTAGGTCGCAACTCTGTGCAGGCCAGTCCATTACTGGGGTTTTATTGTCGTGTAGCCACTCCGCCACAGGACATGCATTATGAACAGATGCTCGATCGTGTTGAAAGATCCAGTCGCCATCCCCGAATTGCTCTTCAGCAGTGGGAAGCAAGAAGGTCCTTAAAACATCAATGTAGGCTTGTGCTGTGATAGTGCCACGCAAAACAACAAGGTAAGCAAGCCCCCTCCATGAAAAACACAACCACACCATAACATCACCGCTTCCGAATTTTACTGTTGGTACCACACACGCTGGCAGACGATGTTCACCGGGAATTCGCGCACCCACACCCTGCCATCGGATCGCCACATTGTGTACCGTGATTCGTCACTCCCCACAACGTTTTTCCACTGTTCAATCGTCCAGTGTTTGCACTCCTTACACCAAGTGAGCCATCGTTTGGCATTTACCGGCGAGATGCGTGCCTTATGAGCAGCCGCTCGACCATGAAATCCAAGTTTTCTCACCTCCTGCCTAACTATCATAGTACTTGCAGTGGATCCGGATTCAGTTTGGAATTCCTGTGTGATGGCCTGGATAGATGTCTGTCTTACACATTACGACCCTCTTCAAACGTCGGCTGTCTCTGTCACTCAACAGACGAGGTCGGCCTGTGCGATTTTGCGCTGTACGTGTCCCTTCACGTTTCCACTTCTCTATCACATCGGAAACAGTGGACCTAGGGATGTTTAGGAGTGTGGAAATCTCTCGTACATACGTATGACGCAAGTGACAACCAATCAGCTGACCACGTTCGAGGTCCGTGAGTTCCGCGGAGCGGCCCAATCTGTTCTCTCACGATGTCTAATGACTACTGAGGTAGGTGATATGGAGTACCTGGCAGTAGGTGGCAGCACAATGCACCTAATATGAAAAACGTATATTTTTTTGGGTTGTCCGTATACTTTTGATCACATAGTGTATACTCTCGACCGCTTTGTGACTAGCGAATGACGTTTTTCAGCTTTTTCTGTAGGTGGTATAAATCTTCGCTACAGTGCCTCTTGAAACACCAAACACTTTGAGTGCCGTAACTACGGAAACACCCACCACAAGAGCACCAACTATTTGCCCATGTTCGAATTCACTTAGCCCCTCACAACGCTCTAACAACTACACGGAACACTGGTCTGACTTCGACCAACACTGGCAACATACTGAAGGCACTGCACAGGGTCCGTTCGTAGTCAAATACGACAGTGCAAGTTGCAGGCTTGCCTGGCAACTGCATTTATGTTGAAGCTTGGATTTCTCGAGTGTTTCTATATTTAGCTCGTTAATAGCTGAATGGAAGTATCTAGGAAGACATCTTCCTGACTTTCCGGTATGATTCCCTTTCGCACAAACTGCAACCGAGAAACTAAATCGTGTGCATTTCTTTCACGAGTGACTGCACAAGCAAGTAGAATCATTTGCATATCAAATCACATTATTCATATGATGCCACCATACACACACGTCTCCCTGTCGGTAGTACAGACTGCTACGAAGTATTAGTCATACAGCATAACTCTCTGAACGTTCGTGTATAGCCGTTAATCAGAAAACTGGTTTGCTAATTACGAACAACATGTTTTTAAAATTTCAGCGAATAAAAGCGGTCCACGTGTTATCGGAAATAATACCATATAACACTATAGGCTACTACTAAAATAGCAATAATGTTACTCCTGTGAAAGTATTTTAATTTTTGACCATGAGTGTGTGCAATGGAAAGGTATCGGATTTTAAAACAAATGGGAATCGAACCAAGGTCCCCATTAATTATGAAGATTATATCGAAGGAAACAGTCGCCAGCCTAAATTAGGCAATGTTATCCAAAATACTAGCACTGTTCATAAAGCAAGTTAACTATTAAGACTGACTTGATTTGATAGTGAAATTCTATTTTGCTCATAGGATAGAAGGCAGTAGCACAGTTTAGCAAGTAACGTACCAGTGGTTTGACATGAACTACACATGAGGAGCACAAATACGTTTTGGGAAAAACTGGCTGTCAATAAGACTTACTGTCCGTACAATAGAGTAGGAAGCTAATGATCGTTATAGGTAAATGATTACTAATGATGTAGCACTACTAACTTGGACAAGAGGTTCTTTTGTCAGTTCAATTGTTGGAAATTACTACCACTGAAATAGTATTCAGGCACTGTATAATCCGTACTGATTATTATTTGTATTCTCAAGGAGCATTCACTTCTTGCACTATTTATCTCAAATCGGACATGTGATAGCTACCTGGATCTAGTATAGTTTGAATAGTTGTAGCTGTTTGCTTATTATCGTAAGCACAAGTTATAAGAATGAAAGTTGTACTCCCTGAGTACTGTTATTGTAACATGAAATTTAAATTTGGCTCAACTATTAGCATGGGGACCCCAGTAGACTCACATCTAGGCTGAACATTTTAGTAACACAATATTAGAAACACTTAACCATATAACACAGTAATCCTTACGCTGGCCCTCCAAAGTCTACTATGCAGTGTCTGTTATGAATCAGCACAGTTCTTTTGCAGGTAATTGTAACACTGTACTGAGGTTTCAATAAGAAGGATCTTTAAACTGAATGCTTCAAATCTTCTCTTTGCATATTGCACCTTGGTGGAACTTTAACTACCCTTTAATGAAATTTACGTGGAGTATTTCCATCATAACTCCCACTAAATAATTATGTACTTTACTACTTCCCAAAGTTTATTAACTTAAGGAATGTAATTACTTTTCAGTTCAATAAAATAGGATACTCGGAAATACTTCCATTCTTTTACAGCACGTTAGTTTTGAAGTTACATCCATAGCTTAGTTACAATTACATAAATCGTCATACGCAATGAATAAAATATTTACACCGATGTTACATCAAAGAACACGGTTATACAGAAGTCACGTTAAATAAAAAGAGACAAAGAAGTTAGATAAGATAATTATAAGTAATGTCGATAATAGTGTTACACAGTTTGGAAAATGAAAGTAGTCGTTCGAGAAGTTAAATTATTAGTGCAAAAGTTGTAAGTGAGATTGGGATAGGGATAACCGCAACCGAAATAGAAACTGCGATATTATTGGAAGAACGATATAGATAGAAGCAGCATACTTTCCCTGTACTGTTTCTGTTTTAAACTTCTTTTAAGTTTTCTTTCCCTTCTTTTGCCTCAGTTCACTCGTTTAGATGCAGAATAGCTGCATTGTGTCCGCAGTAGAGAATATTTACAGGGAAACATATCAAATTCGTCGTAGCTCACAGTATGCTGTAGACGCAACATCACGCAGCAATAAATAAAATAGTTCCCAGAGTGAATCTCGCGTTACAGAACATTTATCTGTAGACCACTTTGTCAAAGTGAAAAGCTCTAAAACAAGAAATAAAGGACGCACTTTTGCCACAGAGCAGTGGCGAGACTGTTTTATGCGGTAGCTGGCGGCGCACGGTTTTAAATTTCCACAGTTTGTCGGCGAACAAATACGAAGCTATGCAAGCTTCGCAGCGCTTTGCGTAAACCGAATAACGACCAAATACGTGCGACGTGAAAGAACAAACGCGTGCGAGCGTATTTCTCTTTCGCCGGAACTCTCGCTTCCATCTAACTCTGACTTTGAATTGGGGCTTCGAGCTGTCGCTAGTTCGGCGCGTGTACGCACATTGCGAATAAAAAGCCACGGATTGACCGGACACACACAGCAGACGTCGCGTCGCAGCCAGCAGCACTGTGCACCCATTTTCCCACGGCTGGGAGCGCTGCGGAAGAAGGCGGTGCACACACACGGCAAGGATTACAGGGTCCGGCACGCAGCGGGGAATTTTCCAATTAATTTCTCCTGTTCAGCGACGGAGGTGGCCGACGTGGGACGCGTCGCTGCGGTCGATATTCCTCTCGATCCAAATTCTGCACTGCAGATGAAAATTTACATACCGGCGTTCCCGTGCGTGTATCTGTGTGGCAGTCTTTGTTTCAGTGTACTTCATTTCTGCGGAACGGTCAAGGGTTAAAACAAAAGAACAAACGTGGTAATGATGCTACCGATTTCAGTCGAAGATCATTATGAACAGGTGAACATAATCTGATGCTACCTATAACCACTGTTATACCGGAGCCAAGGTAGCCCCTGAGGGCCGGCAATCCATATAACACCACAGAGGACGAGGTTGTATATGCCCAAGGCGCACCCAAAAGCACCATGGTAAACACCGGCTATTTACCGAAATCAAAAAGTCAGTATAAAATTGAAAACTTAAGAAACCACGGAATAATGTAGATAGAGAGGTAAAAATTGACAAACATGCTTGGAATGACATGGTGTTTTATTAGAACCACCCCATATTGCTAGCCTCGTGAAAGATCTCTTGCGCGCGTCGTTTGGTGATGATCGTGTGCTCAGCCGCCACTTTCGTCATGCTTGGCCTCCCAGGTCCCCAGACCTCAGTCTGTGCGATTATTGGCTTTGGGGTTACTTGAAGTCGCAAGTGTATCGTGATCGACCGACATCTCTAGGGATGCTGAAAGACAACATCCGACGCCAATGCCTCACTATAACTCCGGACATACTTTACAGTGCTGTTCACAACATTATTCCTCGACTACAGCTATTGTTGAGGAATGATGGTGGACATATTGAGCATTTCCTGTAAAGAACATCATCTTTGCTTTGTCTTTCTTTGTTATGCTAATTATTGCTATTCTGATCAGATGAAGCGGCATCTGTCGGACATTCTTTGAACTTTTGAATTTTTTCGGTTCTAATAAAACCCCATGTCATTGCAAGCATGTGTGTAAATTTGTACCTCTCTATCTACTTTATTCCGTGACTTATTCAGTTTTCAAATTTATACTGACTTTTTGATCACCCGATACATACAAGATAATGGAAACAGACATTCCGAGCACTACTTCCTGCAGGGGGAGCTCGAGCCACGGCCTGCAGGAAGTATCACTACGCCAAAACCTGACTGGCTGGAGACAGCTATTTAGGGGCTAGAACCAGCCCCGACGTTCAGTTCACGCCGGATGCCGACCTCGTGTACAGCGACCGTCGAAGATTACCTCTTCGTCTCGGAATTGGACTGTTACTAGTGTGTGTGTTACGACGAACCTTTGTAGAAAATAAGAAGTGAACTTCTGTTTACCTCGATCAGGAGACTTTTTTCGTTATTGTTACCTTTCGTTTGTATGTTCAGTCATCAACCCTGTGGACTTACATCAACAAAAGTTGCGTTTGTGAAAAATTGCGAATCTTCAGTCACAACAACCACTACTTACTTATTTAACAGTACACATGTAGACTTATTATCACTCTCAAATCTGTTTAACTCTTTTCGTGCAGTTATCGTTACACCAAAGTAGTCATCAACTCGTTCAAATAGGTTGTGAACTGCATTAAATTATGAGTGTGTCACTTATGACACTCTACTTACTTCTGGACAGGACTGAGCTTCGTTTACATTTTTCCAACTCGTTGAGCACCTGGGGTCGCCCAGGTATGTATTTATTCCAATCTTCCGTCTCTCTGTCTGTCCATCTTCTTCATCTCCCAATATATCGTCCATCCCCCCCCCCCTTTCTCTCTCCCTCACAAAGTTACCATCCCCACCCTAATAGGAAGCTTATGGTTCTCACCCTCACAGTATTTCTTCCAGATAGTAAATAACACGTAGTTGGACTGCGATCGATCGAAGAGTTTAGGAGAAGCTTTCTACACGCGGCTTTGCACAGGTTCTCATATCCACGTATATCTCACCTATATTTAACATATTCACACACATTTCTACACTTATTTCATCGTTATCTCTAACGAATTTCGCCCTGCCTTTTCATTTTCACACAGCCCAATGTTTATGACGTCATATCCCCGGAACTACACTACTGGCCATTAAAATTGCTACACCACGAAGATGACGTGCTACAGACGCGAAATTTAACCGACAGGAAGAACATGTGGTGATATGCAAATGATTAGCTTTTCAGAGCTTTCACACGTGCTGACATGAGGAAAGTTTTCACCGATTTCTCATACACAAACAGCAGTCGAACGGTGTTGCCTGGTGAAACGTTGTTGTGATGCCTCGTGTAAAGAGGAGAAATGCGTACCATCACGTTTCCTACTTTGATAAAGGTCGGATAGTAGCCTATCGCCATTGCGGTTTATCGTATCGCGACACTGCTGCTCGTGTTGGTCGAGATCCAATGACTGTTAGCAGAATACGGAATCGGTGGGTTCAGGAGGGTAATACGGAACGCCGTGCTGGATCCCAACGGCCTCGTATCACTAACAGTCGAGATGACAGGCATCTTATCCGCATGGCTGCAACGGATCGTGCAGCCACGTCTCGCTCCCTGAGTCAACAGATGGGGACGTTTGCAAGACAACAACCATGTGCACGAACAGTTCGACGACGTTTGCAGCAGCATGGATTATCAGCTCGGAGACCATGGCTGCGGTTACCCTTGATGCTGCATCACAGGGAGGAGCGCCTGCGATGGTGTACTCAACGACGAACCTGGGTGCACGAATGGTGAAACGTCATTTTTTTGGATGAATCCAGGTTCTGTTTACAGCATCATGATGGTCGCATCCGTGTTTGGCGACATCGCGATGAACGCACATTGGTAGCGTGTATTCGTCATCGCCATACTGGCGTATCACCCGGCGTGATCGTATGGGGTGCCATTGGTTACACGTCTCGATCACCTCGTGTTCGCATTGACAGCACTTTGAACAGTGGACGTTACATTTCAGATGTGTTACGACCCGTGGCTCTACCCTTCATTCGATCCCTGCGAAACCCTTCATTTCAGCAGGATAATGCAGGACTGCATGTTGCAGGTCCTGTACGGGCCTTTCGGGACACAGAAAATGTTCGACTGTTGCCCTGGCCAGCACATTCTCCAGATCTCTCACCAATTGAGAACGTCTGGTCAATGTTGGCCGAGCAACTGGCTCGTCGCAATACGCCAGTCACCACTTTTGATGAACTGTCGTATAACACTGAAGGTGCATGGGCAGCTGTACCTGTACACGCCATCCAAGCTCTGTTTGACTCAATGCCCAGGTATACCAAGGCCGTTATTACGGCCAGAGGTGGTTGTTCTGGGTACTGATTTCTCAGGATCTGTACACCCGAATTGCGTGAAAATGTAATCACATGTCAGTTCTAGTATAATATATTTGTCCAATGAATACCCGTTTATCATCTGCATTTCTTCTTTGTGTAGCAATTTTAATGCGCAGTAGTGTATTAGTCCATCGCTTCCTTCACCCTTTTCCTGCCCATTGCCTCCTACCCATCTCTCTGTCTGTAGAACTCCCCTTCCGTCTCTCTGTCTGTCCATCTTCTTCATCTCCCAATCTACCTGACCATCTCCTGCCCACCCCCCTTTCTCTCTCCATCACCAAGTTACCATCCCCACCGTAATAAAGCTTATGGTTTTCACCCCTCAGTATTTCTTCCCAGATATTAAATAAGACGTGTGCAAGATGGACTGCGATCGATCGAAGAGTTTAGGAGTAGCTTTCTACCCGCGGCTTTGCACAGGTTCGCGCATCCACGCATATTTCACCTATATTTAACATATTTCACTCGCATTTGTCCACATATTTCGCACTGTCTTTTCAATTTCAAGAGCTCAATGTTTATGATGTCATATCTCCTGAACTACGTGTCGTACAATCATGTATTTTTGCATTTACATTCAGTGATATATGCGGATATTGTCTGCGAAACGTATTGCTACTACAATTAGTAGAAAAAAATTGTAAATTAAAACTTCACGCAGGGTGCGGAGATTTTTGACGCATCTCAGTGTTTATGACGTCATAACTCCTGAACTATGTGTCTTATAATGAGATTTTTTTCAGCGTCATTCATTGGTATATATGAATACATTCAGCGAAATCTGTTGTGAATGGAGTCAATGGTAAAGAAGTAATAAAAAAGTCATGCCTGACCCTGAAGTTTTAGTGTATATACCACGGGCGTCCTGTAACTAATGCAGCACATTATTTTCTCTGCCAATTTCGGTTGAAAAAGTTCAGAATTTGTTGTGGGACCGCTTCAGCCCCTATAGTTACATGACGTTGTGATAGTTGGCGGCACTATACGTAGCCTTCAACATGGCGTCTGTAATGGATGTGCTTTCCGAGCAGAGAGCTTTCATTGGGTTTCTTTTGGTGGAAAACCTGTGCATCGTAGACATCCACAGGTGCTCGCAGAATGTCTACGAATTCCTGGCAGTGAACAAAAGCACGGTGAGTCTTTAAGCGAGGTGTCTGTCACCATCGCAACGAGATCGCGCAAACCTGCCCTATCTCTCGCGTGTCGGCCGGCGGCACACAGCTGTGACTCCTGTGATGTGGGTACGTGTGGACACTCTCATTCGAGGTAATTGACGGATCACAAACATCTCGTTGGTCAACTGGACGTCTCTGTTGGTAGTGCTGAAGCAGTCGTCCACGAGGTTGGGGTACTCAAACGTGTGTGCCCGCTGTGGTTCAAATGGTTCAAATGGCTCTGAGCACTATGGGACTTAACTTCGGTGGTCATCAGTCCCCTAGAATTTAGAACTACTTAAACCTAACTAACCTAAGGACATCACACACAACCATGCCCGAGGCAGGATTCGAACCTGCGACCGTAGCGGTCACGCGGTTCCAGACTGAAGCGCCTAGAACCGCACGGCCACACCGGCCGGCTGTGCCCGCTGTGTTCCTCGGCAAATGACAGCAGACCTTTTGTCTGTTTGGCTCAATGGAGGATTCACCCCGCGGGAAGCAGTACGTGGTTGATGTGGAGGTTACTGAGGCAGCAAAAGGTTGCCTCCAACGTCGACCAGAAGTGTGGTACCAGGCTGGCAAATAGGACCTCCATGGAAGCTGGCGTTTAGTTTAGCCCTCACATTGAACGGAGATTATGTTGAAAATAGGGTTCTGTAGCCAAAAGAGTGGGGAATAATGTACTGTATTGAAATCCTGAAGAAAATCAAGCTGCTTTCAGAGAAAAATGTCCTGCGTTACTTATTGAACGCCCCTAGCAGTAGGCTGTAATTTTTTTTTCCTTTCATCATTTCGTGGTTTGAAATTGTGTGTAAAGTTTGTTGCAAGTCACGAAGTGCTCTCATTCTCAATGTAGTGTGGCTATTCGCTCACCGTGAGGTACGCTTCTCTTTCAGCCCCAACAACCAAAATGAGGAATTTGTTCTCGGACTTCGCGGAATATTCCCGCTTCAGCCCCTATAGTTTCATGAAGTTCTTATAGGTGGCGGCGCTATAAGTAATCTTCAAAATTTTAAAGTTGTTTTTCTACATATGTCACTAAAATGTGCAAGAAGCATTGTTATGACAAGTCGCCTTTAATGTACTCTAGCAATGTAACGACTAACTGTCTCAAGTCTTAACCAGTTACGGAGATGGACCACAAATTTAGTTAAATCTTGCAGCTATTTGAGGACTAACAGCCACTTTGACAATTAACGTCTCATCTGCCGGGAAAAGAAATAATGACGACGCTAAAACAGAACTTAAAAGTGATGGAATAAATGTATTAAGGGTGAGGGGACTCAGAATACATTCGTGTATTGGGATACCATTAGATAGAGTTAAAATAAGATTAATGATATTTTATCGATTATCAAATCAATTCTTAAAGAAGCATCAGTTACAAGCCAATTCAGATTCGTAGTAACTACACGATTACGACTACAACGAGACACTAAATTGAAAAAGAAAGTTGTACTCAGTCAAGGATATCTGGATTACTTTTTTCACAAAATTTACGGAAGGCCTAAAAATAAGTATGAAAGGAACTCAACAAACAGACTGAAGACTCTGAAAGGTGAACAAATAATGGTCTAACTACTATTTTGTTTGAAACCGCTGGAGATGTTGCAGTATGGTTTGTCTGAGGGCCGGAGATAGGAAATTCCGCTAACGCACTCAAGACTGTGTGATGTGTCCACTGGCGTCGTCTATCCTCATGTGAAACGGTGTAAGACTGCAGTTTCTGTTGTTTACAACAGCAGCGTACAGTAGACGAGGCGCAGTGAAATAAGCGTTATTATCGGTTAAGGAATTATCTGGCATGGTTTTCGTGTAAGGACAAGCAAATGAGAATCACTTGGAGGCTGACCGTATCCAATGTAGGAGACGCCGGAAGCACGCCATAGTTCAGACACTGTTCCGACTGCCAAGAGAGCCTAAGCAAGCGACACCACAGCACAGCGTTCGAGGAACACGTTAGTACTCGCAGACTGCCTTCTTGGGAAAAGCCGTGATTGTCCTCGTGGATCAGCAGCCTTCAGTTTGTACTCTGTCCGCAGCTCGTGGTCTTGCGGTAGCGTTCTCGCTTCCCGCGCACGCGGTCCCGGGTTCGATTCCCGGCGGGGTCATGGATTTTCTCTGTCTCGTGATGACTGGGTGTTGTGTGTTCTTCATCATCATTTCATCATCAGTGACTCGCAAGTCGCCGAAGTGGCGTCAACTAAAAGAGAAAAAAAAAAAAAAAAAAAGGACTGGGGCCTCCCAGCCAACAATGCCATACAATCATTTCATTTAGTTGGTATTCTATCAGTTACGATTCAGATGTCCGTTACGCACTGTTGTGTGTGGCGCGTAATACGGAAACAGTAGCTACGGTGCTACTATTAACATAAAATGCTCTGACTATGGACGTCATATCGTGTTGAGCCGATGGTTGATGTAGTGCTCTATGGTGCAGCCTCACTTTCCGAAGTGAATTTTTCCTCGTGTGATGTCTGTTTCACCGGAGACGCAATGCTAAATAGTCGTAACAGTCACGAATGGGTCTACATTTGTGAAGAGTCATCAACACAGACTTACAGTGTGTTTGTTCATTATCTGGTTAACAGGCCAGTATTTGCTTCCTTTCTACTTAACTGCACCAGTGTTCGCTTTGTTTCTGAAAGCCCCGCCCCTCACTTTGTTGACAGATAGCCGACTTGATGTTCCTGGATGGATATGCTTGCAGCAAGGTTAAGTCCCGTCTCACTCTGTACTAAATTATTCGTAAGTACCTCTGATGAATCAGAAGTAACCACATGACTACAAGGAAATGGACACGTGCCAGTGGAGAGAGCATCCCTCTCAGTTTGTAGCTCACATTACAGGTGCTCAGTGTTGGCTCGGCCTGTGACGCAGCTAACGTCAACTCGTGTGTGCACTTCTTTGAAGTTGCCGCTGCTGCTTAGAAGCTGCAGCCGCTTGGGAAGGCACTATGACAGCGGCCCGCTTTGTGGATCTGTTCATTCGGTTGCCTACTCGCAGGCGGGAGCTAATTCGCTGCTGCAAAACGGAGCAGGTGATTTGTGCCCATGTTGTGACACTCCCGTGGCCCTATTGCAATGACGTCACGGCGAGAACTACGAATCGAGGTTTGGAGGGCTACTCTGGCCACTGGCACAGGTCGTTTTTCTGTACGTCTCACACTTCTCTGGTAGCTGTCTCCTCAAGCTCCTGAGGTATATGCAAATATCCCTGAGCATTTAAATCGTCGTAACTAACCCTCTGACATGGACTGCTGGGTAAAGGCGTCCCCCAAACTTTTCCACTGCATCTTTTCCAGCACCCATCAGATAATCTTCTCCTGTCTTCTTAAATTCAACAAAGAACTTTCGTAGGGCAGGTACAATCCATTCGCTTTGCTATACCACCCACCTTCATTTCTTCTTCATTACAGTCTTAAATGCGTCTCCCTCTCCAGCCTGTTCGCTGGTCTACTTGTTTTTCGGTCTCTCCCAGACGTTGTCAATATACCGGAGCTGGTCAAAGTTACGTAAATACAACGAGAAATGCGCGCTCAGCGATAAAAGCAGATGCTGGCCAAGCCTGTAGGGTGGGCCGTTTCATTTGATCAGGAACTGCGCCACTGCAGTGCCCTGAAAGCGTTGCAGTGTTCAATGTGTTTTTTTTATTATTATTTTACACGTCTAGTTCCGTAGGACCAGACTGGGGAGCAAATCTGCAAGGTTATTGAACTTGTCAGTACATAAAATTACCACATAAAAGTAATAACAAATAAAATAAAATGTTTATGAACCAAAAAAGGCAAGCGATAAGTTTATGTAAACGCAATCGACAATATAATACAGGATCAGCTTAATTTTTTTGTAATGTGTGTAGCTGTCAATGCGTCAGGTCGGAGCTACGGTTGGAATGAGTTGTGATGTGGGTATATTATTTCATACTCGCATGGCGTCCGTAACCGAGGCAACCGAAGTGTTTGGGAGTTTCAAGAGGCACCGCATCGTACATTTGTAATGCGTACAAGGAAGCTTGAAAAACGTAATCCGCTAAGTCAGAAAGCGGACGAAGGTCTGTGTTGAGTGATGGTGACGGACTGACGTCCATTCAAGATGATTGTGTGTGTGTGACAGCTACACAAGTCAGTGCAGAGCTGGATGTCGCACTTGCGAACCCTGTCAGCACCAAAGCAGCATGAATGGGGCTCCATAAGCCGGGAACTTCAGAGCTAGCTAGAATTCCAAAACCACTCACCAACGATTCAAATCCCCGTAACAGCAAAACGTTATTTTTAAGTTTGATAAGTCTTACGAGGCGTGTTTTTTAAGTAAGTACCGTTTTGAAACTAAAAAAGACCTGCTAAGATATCTCAATAATTTTACTTTTACATCAAAGCCTGTACCTTAATCTACAAACTGACGCCATTACAGTCTGATTCTTCCTTATATACATTGTGTACTGAGTGTTGCTTCCGATAATCGTGAGTACCGCCGACTGTGAAGTACGGGCTGTTATAAGATTTCTTAGTGCTAAAGGCCTGAAAGCGATCGATATTAGCCGGCCGCGGTGGTCTAGCGGTTCTAGGCGCGCAGTCCGGAACCGGGGGACTGCTACGGTCGCAGGTTCGAATCCTGCCTCGGGCATGCATGTGTGTGATGTCATTAGGTTGGTCAGGTTTAAGTAGTTGTAAGTTCTAGGGGACTGATGACCTTAGAAGTTAAGTTCCATAGTGCTCAGAGCCATTTGAACCATTTCAACAACGCTATGACAAGTGTCTCAATATTGACGGAAATTATGTAGAGAAGTAATTTAAGGTACAGGCTTTCATGTGAAAATAAAATTATTGAGATACCTTAGCACGTCTTTTTTTTAATTTCAAAACGGTACTTACTTAAAAAACACGCCTCGTGTGTCACACTGTTTCCAGTTACTGGCTGAGTTGTCCCAGGAGTGAAATACTGCAGGGTTACCGTGATGATTTTGGAAGCGCTGTCGTGATATTCCATGACCCGATGGTTAGCATGCAAGGCTGCATTACTGCCAAGGATTATGTGACCATTTTCGCTGACCAGGTCGATCGCATGTTCCACTGTTAGTTCCTAAATGGTGCTGCTGTGTTGTAAGACGACAGGGCCCCTCTTCACACAGCTCACATCGTCCTGGACTGGTTTTGTGAACACAAGGATGAATTGTAGCGTCTGCCGTGGCCGCCACAGTCACCAGGTGTCAACATTATTGAGCGTTTGCGGTCTACATCCGACAAAAGGCTGCTTGGTCCGTGTCATTGTTTCCTCAACCTGCCATTGTTACGCAGGAAGCATTATATACGAGGGTAAGCCAATTATTATCCGCAAAATAGTTATAAAAGTTTATTGTAATCAATAGGAAAATTACAAGAACATCATTTTTCGACATAGTCTCCTTGCGTTACAACGCTCTTAGTCCATCGTTGTACAAGCTTGCTGATGCCCCCATAAAAGAAGGTTCTCTGTTGAGATGCGAGCCAGGAATGCACCGCTTCTTTCACTGATTCGTCCGAGACAAATCGACGGCCCCTTAATGCCTGTTTGAATGGACCAAACAAGTGACAGTCAGAGGGGACAATATCGGGACTATATGATCCAGTACTTCAAATTTAAGTTTCTGGAGCGTTTCAGAAGTGTGGACAGCAGTATGCGGACGGGCATTGTCGTGCAACAACACAACACCTTTTGACAGCAATCCTCGGCGTTTGCTTCGCATTACAGCCTTTAGCTTGGCAGTAAGCATCTCATTGTAACGTACACTGTTTATTGTTGTGCCCCTTTCCCCATAATGTTCCAGTAACGGACACTGTGCGTCCCAAAAAACCGTAAGCATCAGTTTTCCTGCGGACGGTTGGCTCTTGAACTTTTTCTTGGACGGCGAATTTGGATGTTTCCATTCCATACTCTGCCCTTTACTCTCCGGCTCGTAATGATGGATCCATGTTTCGTCACCAGTAATGATCCTGTCTAAGAAGTTGTCCCCTTCGTTACCATAGATACCCAAATGTTTTTGCAGATGTCCAAGCGCGTTTGTTTATGCGACTGTGTGAGTTTTTTTGGGACCCATCTTGCACAAACCTTATGAAACCCAAGTCTGTTGTGGATGATTTCGTAGGCCGAAAAATGCTTCAAATGGCTCTTTAGCACTATGGGACTTATCATCTGAGGTCATCAGTCCCCTAGACTTAGAACTACTTAAACCTAACTAACCTAAGAACATCACACACATCCATGCCCGAGGCAAAATTCCAACCTGCAACCGTAGCAGCAGCGCGGTTCCGGAATGAAGCGCCTAGAACCGCTCGGCCACAACGGGCGGCACGTAGGCAGAACCGTGGCTAATTTGCAGTCAACAGTTAATCGTCTGTCTAAGAGAATCATTTCACGTGAACGCTCAATGGTTTCTATTTGTGGCGGTAAACGGCCGTCCGGTTCCTTCGTCGTGCGTAACACTTGTGCAACCACTTGGGAATTTTATTTTTCAATCCATTCGTAGACACTCCGTAGTGGCAAAACGCTGTTACCGTACTGTACCGAAAGTCTTCGATGAATTTCGGCCCCTGATACACCTTCCGACCACAAAAAACGGATCACTGAACGTTGCTCTGCTTTGGTTCAAATAGACAGCGGAGCAGCCATGATTAACAGCAAGGCAGCGATAACGAAACTAACCTAGCAGCTTGAAAATTGCAAAGATATAACAACAAATAAACAAAGCATGCGTCATCAACGTAAAACAACAGTACTACCAAAATAAACAAAAATATAACTAAATCGCCGATAATAATTGACTTACCCTCGTAAGATACCCTTCAAAACCAAACAGCACCTGTAGTTATCTACTCCGAGACGACTGGAAACTGCTTTGAATGCCAATGGCGCTTCGTACACCGTACCAGGCACGGTAATGTGTTGTGGAGTTTCCATATCTTTGTCCACCGCTGTAATTCTCACTGCCACGCGCAACTAATGTACTATTCCACGCCACTCACGTGAGACACGCTTTGTTGTTGTTGTTGTTGTTGTTGTTGTTGTTGTTCTATTGGTGAAGGTCGGTCTTTCCTGTTCGCAGGGGACCGCCTCCTGGACATCCCCTGCAAAGTGTGCGGCGACCGCAGCTCCGGCAAGCACTACGGCATCTACAGCTGTGACGGTGAGCGCCTCACCCTGCACCTGCTCATCTTGCTCTCTCATACTTACTATAAAAATAAAAAGGCCTTCCCAAAAGCGTAGGCCGGAAATTATCGTTTTGTCGGTAAACTCAGTACTTTCACATGTGGAACTAATGGCCAATAATGACTTTTTAGTTCTTGTTCAGAGTGGTGCATGCATTAGACTGGCGATGGATAGTCCACTGGCATGACTGAACTCAGGCTTCCACGTCACCTGGCCACAGCCGAGGCCTACGAGAAAGACTGGCGCGGGGCGTACGTCACGAACGTAGGCCTGTGCTCGCTCGCTCAAATCAGCTGACAAACTACTTTTCTACACCTGTTAACTCGTAACTAGGCGGATCCGTACAAACTAAAACTGAATCTTCTGCTGGAATCCGCTATTATGCAATCTTACTGTTATTAGTCCTATAATGATGAGAAGTCCATGGGCCTACTTATAATTTGTTACGGCTGAACTGCCGTAAAATAAAATAAAATAAAATCATACTAAAATGATCAGTTGCATAAGGCACCACTTCCAACATGTAATGACTACTGTTAAGCAGAAGAGACTAAATGTTATTAACAAGCCGTTATACCATTTATACACTCCTGGAAATTGAAATAAGAACACCGTGAATTCGTTGTCCCAGGAAGGGGAAACTTTATTGACACATTCCTGGGGTCAGATACATCACATGATCACACTGACAGAACCACAGGCACATAGACACAGGCAACAGAGCATGCACAATGTCGGCACTAGTACAGTGTATATCCACCTTTCGCAGCAATGCAGGCTGCTATTCTCCCATGGAGACGATCGTAGAGATGCTGGATGTAGTCCTGTGGAACGGATTGCCATGCCATTTCCACCTGGCGCCTCAGTTGGACCAGCGTTCGTGCTGGACGTGCAGACCGCGTGAGACGACGCTTCATCCAGTCCCAAACATGCTCAATGGGGGACAGATCCGGAGATCTTGCTGGCCAGGGTAGTTGACTTACACCTTCTAGAGCACGTTGGGTGGCACGGGATACATGCGGACGTGCATTGTCCTGTTGGAACAGCAAGTTCCCTTGCCGGTCTAGGAATGGTAGAACGATGGGTTCGATGACGGTTTGGATGTACCGTGCACTATTCAGTGTCCCCTCGACGATCACCAGTGGTGTACGGCCAGTGTAGGAGATCGCTCCCCACACCATGATGCCGGGTGTTGGCCCTGTGTGCCTCGGTCGTATGCAGTCCTGATTGTGGCGCTCACCTGCACGGCGCCAAACACGCATACGACCATCATTGGCACCAAGGCAGAAGCGACTCTCATCGCTGAAGACGACACGTCTCCATTCGTCCCTCCATTCACGCCTGTCGCGACACCACTGGAGGCGGGCTGCACGATGTTGGGGCGTGAGCGGAAGACGGCCTAACGGTGTGCGGGACCGTAGCCCAGCTTCATGGAGACGGTTGCGAATGGTCCTCGCCGATACCCCAGGAGCAACAGTGTCCCTAATTTGCTGGGAAGTGGCGGTGCGGTCCCCTACGGCACTGCGTAGGATCCTACGGTCTTGGCGTGCATCCGCGCGTCGCTGCGGTCCGGTCCCAGGTCGACGGGCACGTGCACCTTCCGCCGACCACTGGCGACAACATCGATGTACTGTGGAGACCTCACGCCCCACGTGTTGAGCAATTCGGCGGTACGTCCACCCGGCCTCCCGCATGCCCACTATACGCCCTCGCTCAAAGTCCGTCAACTGCACGTACGGTTCACGTCCACGCTGTCGCGGCATGCTACCAGTGTTAAAGACTGCGATGGAGCTCCGTATGCCACGGCAAACTGGCTGACACTGACGGCGGCGGTGCACAAAAGCTGCGCAGCTAGCGCCATTCGACGGCCAACACCGCGGTTCCTGGTGTGTCCGCTGTGCCGTGCGTGTGATCATTGCTTGTACAGCCCTCTCGCAGTGTCCGGAGCAAGTATGGTGGGTCTGACACACCGGTGTCAATGTGTTCTTTTTTCCATTTCCAGGAGTGTATTTATCTCCCCGATGTTGTTCAATCTGTATATTGAGCAAGCAGTAAAGGAAACAAAAGAAAAATTCGGAGTAGGTATTAAAATTCATGGAGAAGAAATAAAAACTTTGAGGTTCGCCGATGACATTGTAATTCTGTCAGAGACAGCAAAGGACTTGGAAGAGCAGTTGAACGGAATGGACAGTGTCTTGAAAGGAGGATATAAGATGAACATCAACAAAAGCAAAACGAGGATAATGGAATGTAGTCAAATTAAATCGGGTGATGCTGAGGGGATTAGATTAGGAAATGAGACACTTAAAGTAGTAAAGGAGTTTTGCTATTTGGGGAGCAAAATAACTGATGATGGTCGAAGTAGAGAGGATATAAAATGTAGGCTGGCAATGGCAAGGAAAGCGTTTCTGAAGAAGAGAAATTTGTTAACATCGAGTATAGATTTATGTGTCAGGAAGTCATTTCTGAAAGTATTCGTATGGAGTGTAGCCATGTATGGAAGTGAAACATGGACGATAAATAGTTTGGACAAGAAGAGAATAGAAGCTTTCGAAATGTGGTGCTACAGAAGAATGCTGAAGATTAGATGGGTAGATCACATAACTAATGAGGAAGTATTGAATAGGATTGGGGAGAAGAGAAGTTTGTGGCACAACTTGACCAGAAGAAGGGATCGGTTGGTAGGACATGTTCTGAGGCATGAAGGGATCACCAATTTAGTATTGGAGGGCAGCGTGGAGGGTAAAAATCGTAGAGGGAGACCAAGAGATGAATACACAAAGCAGATTAAGAAGGATGTAGGTTGCAGTAGGTACTGGGAGATGAAAAAGCTTGCACAGGATAGAGTAGCATGGAGAGCTGCATCAAACCAGTCTCAGGACTGAAGACCACAACAACAACAACAACAACATCGAGTATTGATCTTAAATTAAATTTTGCTGTAGTACTGTTAATCATAACGACTTCATAATAGCAGATTCCAGTGGAATATTCAATTCTCGTTAGTACTTACACGCCCCGCTGCGAGTTAACAGGTTTAGAAACGCATTTTGTCTGCTGAGCTGAGCGAGCGAGCGAGTTCAGGACTACCTTCGCCGCGGCCTATCTTTCTCGTGGGCCTCGGCCACAGCTCTTGCACACACGTTGTTTATGAGAGTGCTTTCTGTACAGTATTCTTTGAAGTATCCGATAAACGTGCAAATTGATGACTACTTATTAACACGATCCAGCAGCACTCCGCGAATTCTACCGTGCGAATAATTCCTCGGCCAACTGTGTGTGACGTGAACAACCCACTTTCTTGTAAGTTTCTACTCATGGCAGTAATTTTTTTTTCAGTTACGAGTACGCCTGCCACAAAACTTTTTACTATACCTATGTCACCCTTCTTTGGCTCTACATTCTGCTGCAGAATACATTAAATACACGTCAACCGCTCCTCCTTCCCGCTCCCTTCTCTCTCTAAACCAGTTGTGTGTGTTTCGTCATTCGAGGTTTTTACACTGTGGAAAAAGCAACACCATGAAGAGTCATCAGATATCAGCCACCATATCCGGACAGAATAAGAAGTTTCAGTACAGTGGTTTCCTTCACCCATTCCTGTAGGCCGAATTGCGTGTCAGGATGTTATCCTACTTCAAATTGGCGTCAAATATTATGTAATTGCCGTAATTAATTATATGAAATGACTGACCTCAAATTTCTTATTTTAATTAGCTATATTAGGAGCAGACTACTTGGCATTTTCTGTAAGCACTCTAACGTATGACCACCTCCCACTGCTTTTTACAATTTTAAGGTTGTTTCTAACATTTTTTTACCGATTTTCTCACATTTATCGAGATTGCCAACCAAACACAAATACGAAAGTACTAGACTTTAAATGCTTAACAATTATCACAGTGTGATATTTTAACAAATACACTGATATCTCAAGTTTAACAATTAATTGCTGTTGTGGTCTTCAGTCCGGAGACTGGTTTGATGCAGCTCTCCATGTTACTCTATTCTGTGCGAGACTCTTCATCTCCGAATAACCACTGCAACCTACGTCTTCCAGAATCTCCTCACTGTATTCATCTCTTGGTCTCCCTCTATTGTATTTACCCTAACCCCCCCCCCCCCCCCAACACTTCCCTCAGATACTATATTGGTCACCCCTTGATGTATCAAAATGTGCCACAAATTTCTTGCCTCCTCTGTTCCACTCAGTACCTCCTCATTAGTTACGTGATCTACTCATCTAATCTTCATCATTCTTCAGTAACACCACATTTTAAACACTTCTGTTCTCTTCTTATCTAAACAGTTTATCGTTCGTGATATACTTCCATATATGGCTACACTCCAGACAAATACTTTCAGAAAAGACTTCCTAGCACTTAAATCTGTATTCGATGTTAATAAATTTCTCTTCTTCAGAAATAGTTTTCTTGCCATTACCAGTCTACATTTTATATCCTCTCTACTTCGGCCGTCATCTTTTTTTTTTTTTTTCTCTACCCAAATCGCAAAACTCATCCACTACTTTAAGCGTCTTGTTTCCTAATCTAATTCCCTCAGCAACACCTGATTTAATTCGACTATAAGCCATTATCCTTGTTTTTCTTTTCTTGTTCATCTTGTATCCTCCTTTCAAGACTCTGTCCATTCCGTTCAAGTGCTCTTCCAGGTCCTCTGCTGTCTCTGACACTATTACAATGTCAACGGCAAACTATAAAGTTTTTATTTCGTAGCCCTGCACTTTAATTCCTGCTCCTAATTTTTCTTCAGTTTCCTTTACTGTTTGTGCAATGTACACATTGAATAACATCGGGAATAAGCTGCAACCCCGCCTCACTCTTCTCTCAACCACTCCTTCCGTTTCGTGCCTTTCGACTCTTACAATTGCCGTCTGGTTTCTATACAAGCTGTAAATCGCCTTTCGCTCCTTGTATTTTACCCCTGCTACCTTCAGAATTTCAAAGAGAGTATTCCAGTCAACATTGTCGACAGCTTTCTATAAGTCTACAAATGCTATAAACGTGGATTTGTCTTTCTTTAATCTATCTTCTAAGATAAGTCGTAGGGTAGTATTGTCTCGAGCGTTCCTATGATTCTCCGAAATCATAACTGATCACAACAGCATTTTGGAACCAAGACTTATTAAACAGATAGTTCGGAAATTTTCATACCTGCCAGCAACTGCTTTCTTTGAAATTGGAATTATTACAGCCTTGTTTAAGTCTAAGGGTATTTCGCCTGCCTCATACTTCTTCCACACCAGACGGGAGACTTTCTTGCGGTTGGCTCACTCAAGGCTATCAGTAGTCCTAACGGAATGTTGTCTACTGCCTAAGCTTTATTCTGTCAAATTCTTCTCATAGTATCATAGCTTCCATCTCACCTTCATCTGCATCCGCTGCCCTTTCTATAATATTGCCCTCAAGTACATCTCCCTTGTATAGACACTCTATATATTCCTTTCACCTTTCAGCTGGTTTTCCATTCATACAGCTGCTTGGTTTTTTATCCAAAGGCCTTTTTGACTTTTCTGTAGGCAGTATCTATCTTTCCCCTAGTGAAATATGCTTCTAAACCCTCACATTTGTCTTCTGGCCTTTCCTGCTTAGCCATTTTGCACTTATTGTCAACCTCATTTTTTAAACGTGTGTATTCCCTTCCTCCTACTTCACTTTCTGAATTTTTATATTTTCTCCGTTCATCAAAGAAATTCAATATCTCTTTGTTATTCAAGGATATCTGCTAGGCCTTGTCTATTTACCTACTTGTCCTCTGCTGCCTTCATTATTTCATTTCTTGAAGCTACCCATTCTCCTTCTACTGTATTTCTTTCCCTTGTTCTAGTCAACCGTTGCCTAATGGTCTCTCTGAAACTCTCAGCAACCTGTGGTTGATTCAACTTATCCAGGTCCCATCTCATTATTTTCCTATCGTTTTCCAATTTATTCAGTTTTAATCTACGGTTCATAACCAATCTACGGTTCAGTCAGAGTCAACATCTGCCCCTGCAAATGTCTTGCAATTTAAAATCAGGTTCCTAAATCTCTTTCTTACCATATACAATCAAGCTGAAACTTTCTATTGTCTCCAGGTCTTTTCCACGTATACAGTCTTCTTTTATGATTCTTAAACGAAGTATTAGCGATTATTTAATTATCCTCTGTGCGAAACTGTATTAGGCGTGTTCTTCATGCATTCCTTTCTCCCAGTCCATATTGATCTACTATTTTTCCTTCTCTTCCTTTTACTGCTATATAATTTCAGTCGCCCATGACTCTCAAATTTTGGTCTCCCATGAAAGGAGTATACTGGGGCACACTTGTATAAGACCGCAGACCCAGAGATACTGATTCTGGTCTGAGACTGCAGTGTTGGAGCAAGACAGCGCTTGGCGCTCAGTTGTAGGCAGCTGTCTGTGAGCGAAAGAGGATGGTCTGGGCGGTTTTGTGGTGTGCTGTGTGAAGCCACCAAGTGTTAGATTAATGTAGGTGTGTCAATATTGTTGAACTTGGAAGCAGAAGTCTTCATGCAAGCAAGGTAAACATGTTAAATGATTATGATTTCTGTTTTTGCCAGTACGTTAGTATAGATGAGTTGGCTGATAACCCGTAATTGTTGAGTGATCCCAGAATGTATGTAAACCGTTTTGATAAGAAGACTAGTTAGATATTTCACTTTGGAATGTGTCTAAGATTTGTTAACAGAGCTACATTTAGTTTAATGATTTGCATTTATGTTGGTCGTGTTTCCCTCACAGACAGCGCTCCCTTACTCCAACACTACAATCTCAGACCAGAAGCAGTATCTCTGGGTCTGCCCCAGTATACTCATTTCACCCTTAAGTATCTGAATAATTTCTTTTATCTCGTCATACATTTCTTCGATCTCTTCATTATCTGCGGAGTTAGTTGACATATAAACTTGTACTACCGTGTTGCTTGTGGGCTTCGTGTCTATTTTGGCTACAGTAATGCGTTCACTGTCCTGTTAGTGGTGGCTTTCCCGCATTTCTATTTTCTTATTCATTATTAAACCTACTGTTGCATTGCCCCTATTTGATTTTGTCTTTATAACCATGTATTCGCCTGACCATAAGTCCTGTATTCACCTGACCGAACTTCATTAATTCCCACTATATCTGACTTCAACCTATCCATTTCCATTTTTAAATTTTCTAACCTATCTGCCCGATTAAGGGATCTGACATTCCACGCTCCGATCTGTAAAATGCACAGTTTTGTTTCTCCTGTTGACGACATCTCGTGAGTAGTCCTCACCCGGAGATCCGTAGGGGACTATTTTACCTCCGTAGTATTTTACCCCCAGAGTCCGCCATCATCATTTAACCATACAGTAAAGCTGAATGCCCTCGCGAAAAATTACGACTGTAGTTTCCCCTTGCTTTCAGCCGTTCGCACTACCAGCGCAGCAAGGCCGTTTTGATTGATATCACAAGATCAGATCAGTCAATCATCTAGACCGTTGTTCCTGAATATACGGAAAGGGCTGATGACGCTCTTCAGGAACCACACGTTTGTCTGGTGTCTCAACAGATACCCTCCGTTGTGGTTGTACCTACGGTAGGGCTATCTGTATCGCTGAGGCATGCAAGCTGCTCATGGTTCCTTGTGTAGCACTTCTATATATTTCTTCCACGTTTGAGCTTTCCCTTTTCTGTTTAGTACTGGCGTGCAATAGCTTAGCGCTGGCTTGATATCAGGCTATTGATATTGACTGAGTTGCATTTCATTTCTCCAATGGTCACTTTAATTTCAGCCGGCCGTTGTGGCCAAGCGGTTCTAGGCGCTTCATTCCGGAACCGCGCGACCGCTACGGTCGCAGGTTCGAATCCTGCCTCGAGCATGGATGTGTGTGATGTCCTTAGGTTAGTTAGATGTAAGTAGTTCTAAGTTCTAGGCGACTGATGACCTCAGGTGTTAAGTCCCATAGTGCTCAGTGCCATTTTAACCATTTGAACTTTAATTTTCCTGTAGATCACATCTACCTTTCCCCTAGTTACGTATTCTTCTACATACTTGCATTTCTCGTTTAGTCATTCCTTCTTTTCCATTTTGCATTTGCCGTCAATCTCATTTTTAGACGTCTGTTTTTCCTTTTGCCTGCTTCATTTTCTACATTTTTACATTCGCCCCTTTCGTCAATTATATTTAACATCTCGTACGTTACCCAAGAATTTTCATGGGCTTTGTCTTTTTACCTGTTGCATCCATTGCTACCTTCATTATTTTCTCTGTCGAAGCCATCCATTGATCTTCTACTGTCTTCCCTTTCCGACTGTTTCGGTCATTTTTTTTCTTTCTAATGCTGCTTCTGCAATTTTTAACAACCTCTCGTTCTTTCAGTTTATCCTGATCTCTCCTTCTTAATTTTCTACTTGTTTGCGATTTCTCGAGCATATGGCTCGCCGCCTTGGGAAACAGCATGACTACTGCGCCCACATATATGGCATTATACTGGTGCTTCTAGCCAAAACTGGCGACCATAGTCTAAAGTAATTGTTTTTTCAGAAAATTTAGTGCTGCTAAATATTTCGTGCACTTTATATATCTTTTCTGGGTGTATTCTGCAGAAAACTGACAGACTATTGCGACAAAATCCATCTATGCTGCCGGGAAAAAATGCAACGTCGTCAACAACAAGATCGTTTTATTAACAAGTAATGTGACAGACAGGAAATCCAGTATGAATATGACAACAATTTCATACCAAATGAAACGCACGCGTCACAGCAAATGGGGCCCAAACAGTTGCATCCATACGTTGTATATCCTCCCCTCTGGCTGCAACGTAGACGTGTATTCTTACATGCAAACTACCATAAAGATGCCGAATGGCATCCTGCGATAGACTGTCTCAAGCACCTTATACCTTTTATTACTATTTGATAATGGTTTCTGCAGGTTTTGGAGAACAAGTAAGTTCCCCCTTCACCCTACTGAGTAAGCGTTGGACTGGAGAGAGATCATGTGATCTTGCTGGTCAGGATAGTTGTTGTGCGCCACGAAGAGCAAGTTGCGTAACAACGGCCGTATGTGGATGTGCACTGTCCTGCTAGAAAAGCACTTCACCTTCCTGTCGAAGAAATGGCAGTAGCGCGGGGATAACAACCTGCGTTACGTATCGGGCACTAGTTACTTTACAGAAGAGATATATATCTTCTGCATCTCATATCGTTGTTTTGCAAGGCGTAAGTAGAGTATAAGAAGAATAATAGTGATCAGTTTTCTGATCTGCCTCTCAAATATGGATCAGACTAGATTTTTGCTATGATGCACCAGAATTATCACCGGTTTCTGCACTACTCTTGAAATACTTCATCTTGTTCTTCTCCAGAAATCTGGAGTATGCAGTGTAATCGGCCCAAAATGAGCGTAGAATCGGAAATTATTTCCTTTCACATTCTAATGCGCTTAGTGCCCGCCCGCCGTGCTGTAGCTGGGCACGAAGTGTGGGGCTCTTTGGCCGGCACGCGTAGGCAGCCACGGTTAGACATCCAGTTTAGATGGGCATCACTGGTATACATCGAAATGCTTAATTGGTAGCAGCAACCGTGTGTAAGTACAGATGCTGCCAGTCTTTTATTTCGTGGCAAACACTAGAATGATGAGATGTTGTGAGTACGAAGCCACCACTCAGTCACGAGGAAGGTGCAGACGTGTTCTGCAGCGGGCGGGCAGCCGCAGCAGTGTGATGTGTGTTGTGCTGCGCAGGCTGCTCGGGCTTCTTCAAGCGGTCGATCCACCGGAACCGCGTCTACACGTGCAAGGCGGCGGGCGAGCTGAAGGGCCGCTGCCCCATCGACAAGACGCACCGCAACCAGTGCCGCGCCTGCCGCCTCAACAAGTGCTTCCAGGCCGCCATGAACAAGGATGGTAAGTCGCCTGCCGCCTCAACAAGTGCTTCCAGGCCGCCATGAACAAGGATGGTAAGTTGCCTGCCACCTCAACAAGTGATTCCAGGCCGCCATGAACAAGGACAGTAAGTCGCCTGCCGCCTCAACAAGTGCTTCCAGGCCGCCATGAACAAGGATGGTAAGTCGCCTGCCGCCTCAACAAGTGCTTCCAGGCCGCCATGAACAAGGATGGTAAGTTGCCTGCCACCTCAACAAGTGATTCCAGGCCGCCATGAACAAGGACAGTAAGTCGCCTGCCGCCTCAACAAGTGCTTCCAGGCCGCCATGAACAAGGATGGTAAGTTGCCTGCCACCTCAACAAGTGATTCCAGGCCGCCATGAACAAGGACAGTAAGTCGCCTGCCGCCTCAACAAGTGCTTCCAGGCCGCCATGAACAAGGATGGTAAGTCGCCTGCCGCCTCAACAAGTGCTTCCAGGCCGCCATGAACAAGGATGGTAAGTCGCCGGCCGCATCAACAAGTGCTTCCAGGCCGCCATGAACAAGGATGGTAAGTCGTCTGCCGTCTCAGTAAGTGCTTTCAGGCAGCCATGAACAACAATGGTAAGTCGCCTTCCACCTCAACAAGGCCTCTGGCCGTCATGAACGAGAACAACAAGTCGCCTATCACCTCAACAAGTGCTTCCAGGCCGCCATGGACAAGGACGGTGAGTCGCCTGCGGCCTCAACAACTGCTACCGCTATACCATGAACAAGGACGGTGAGTCGCTGCCACCTCAACAAGTGCTTCTGGCTGCCATCAACAAATACGGTAAGTCGCTTTCCACATCAGCAAGTGCTTCCAGGCTAGCATGAAAAAGGACAGTAAGTCGTCTGTTACCTCAGCAACTGCTTCTGGCTGCCATGAGCAACGCTGGTAAGTCACCTGCCGCCTCTACAAGTGCTTCCAGGCTGCCATTAACAAGGATGGTAAATCGCCTACCACTGTAACAAGTGCTTCCTGGCCGCCATGAACGAGGACGGTGAGTCGGTCACAACCCCACTTTCCGAGCACTGAGATGGACGCATTGATACCAGGTCGTGATCCCTGGTTCATTGTTTCTCACGTTATAAAACAACGGTAACCGTCGACCTAAAATTCAATAGCGAAAATGGTCATGGCAAACTAATCTCGTGAACTTGTAACGTTCTTTACTCAATTTTATGCATGTTTGTCTGCCAATGAATATGAAATGCGTAATTTTTTTGTGATGTGTCGTTGAGCAAATAACTTAATCTGAAAAACCAATACGTAATGCCCATAATGAAATCAGTCCCTCTTAAATTTACCCAGTCTCGTGAGTACCGAGTTTTTTATGGCCCTGTTCAGTAAACTGACAAAACTACCTGCGCAAATAAACAGCGAAATAAATTTTCCTTATCTCTAGAGTCGCAACGCATGTAATATTGGTATTCTGTCCTCTCCACAGTAGGTATACAAAATATTCAATCTTGGCGCTGGGAAGTGCAATGCCGGCCGTAAAAAATCAGTAGATTATCTGATAAATGGATAACCTTGCAAATGTGTACTAAAAATATTGGATATTGGCTCAGCGCTGTGCAATGCTGCCCGCGTTCAAACTGTCACAAAAATTCTGATTCTGGCACATTCACATTTTTATTATGATTTTAAAACTATTTCTTTTAGAAAAATATTCATTAGATTTAAATAAACATGACATGGAAGAGGATGAGGTACTGATAAGGGGATATGCTAATACCAAATGCTTCAGTTTGAAAATTGTAATCAAAATAAAGTTTCTCGTTCACAAAATCTGATAAGAAACATTTGACATTAATTTCAAAATCAGTGAACTCCTCAACTAACTGTCGTAATTAAAAAGTACTTGGATTGTTACACGAGAAAAAGTCTGACATCGTTTGACAAAATAGATTCCAAAATTTAACTTCTCTGTACCAGGATTACAAAAACCTCAAAATATTACAAATTGGATACACCTAATCAAACTATACATTAAATCTGATGGAAAATACCTGGTTCCTACATTCAGGGATCACTATTGTAAAACTGAATGAAATCCGCAAGTCGCATTGCTGCATACTTAAAACTAAATATAGAAAATTTCATTACCTTACAAATTTGTTCCCGTTGCTTTCCCTTTGAGTTACAATATCAATTCATTACTCTTCTCTAATTTCCATGCACGATGGTCAATATTTGTCAACGATCAGTATCACTTCAAATCTTGATAATCTTATATCCTTACAAATTAATAATACACACTTTAAACTTTTATAGAAATAACTACGACCTAGCATTTACTGGCTCCCTGTGAGCGTAAACATCATTCATCACTTCGTTTTATAAAAGCTATATTATGCTACGTCCACAGAACTACATTCTCACAGCTAGCCAGCAGCTTTAAGTCTTATATTCTAGCTATGACACATTGCAACGTCGACTGCTACTGCGCTCCGCGCGCTCCTACTTACAATCGATTCTGACCCTCAGACAATATCTTTGGTTCAGTGGTGTCAAAGACACAATCTCTTCTACGTATGACAACTGTTTCAAGTCATTTTTCATGAATTATATTGCAAAATCGGTCTCCACGTACAAGTGGACCCGTCACAAACTTAAGGGGGTTACTTAACGGTGATTACATCTACATCTGCATCCATACTCCGCAAGCCACCTGACGGTGTGTGGCGGAGGGTACCCTGAGTACCTCTATCGGTTATCCCTTCTATTCCAGTCTCGTATTGTTCGTGGAAAGAAGGATTGTCTGTATGCTTCTGTGTGGGCTCTAATCTCTCTGATTTTATCCTCATGGTCTCTTCGCGAGATATACGTAGGAGGGAGCAATATACTGCTGGACTCTTCGGTGAAGGTATGTTCTCGAAACTTTAACAAAAGCCCGTACCGAGCTACTGAGCGTCTCTCTTGCAGAGTCTTCCACTGGAGTTTATCTATCATCTCCGTAACGCTTTCGCGATTACTAAATGATCCTGTAACGAAGCGCGCTGCTCTCCGTTGGATCTTCTCTATCTCTTCTATCAACCCTATCTGGTACGGATCCCACACTGCTGAGCAGTATTCAAGCAGTGGGCGAACAAGCGTGCTGTAACCTACTTCCTTTGTTTTCGGATTGCATTTCCTTAGGATTCTTCCAATGAATCTCAGTCTGGCATCTGCTTTACCAACGATCAACTTTATATGATCATTCCATTTTAAATCACTCCTAATGCCTACTCCCAGATAATTTATGGAATTAACTGCTTCCAGTTGCTGACCTGCTATTTTGTAGCTAAATGATAGGGATCTATCTTTCTATGTATTCGCAGCACATTACACTTGTCTACATTGAGATTCAATTGCCGTTTCCTGCACCATGCGTCAATTCGCTGCAGATCCTCCTGCATTTCAGTACAATTTTCCATTGTTACAACCTCTCGATACACCACAGCATCATCTGCAAAAAGCCTCAGTGAACTTCCGATGTCATCCACAAGGTCATTTATGTATATTGCGAACAGCAACGGTCCCATGACACTCCCCTGTGGCGCACCTGAAATCACTCTTACTTCAGAAGACTTCTCTCCATTGAGAATTAATTCAATGTATGGCTGCGCCATAAGAGTGAAATTAAAATTTACTGTACAATTCAAAAGCAATAAAACTGTACTCATATACTCACTCGGTACCTTTATTCTAACAAGCAAAAACCAGGATCAAGAAAGTTAAACAAACGTTTTCTTGAATTAAATGTTACCACAAGTATATTCTTGAATAATAAGTGTGTATGCATCGAGAAATGGATTCAGTTACTCCAAATACACTGTCACGTTAACCCATGCAACCTGTGTGACACTGTAAAGAAACTTGCCAGAAACACATGTTCAACAGCTGTCAAATTAGAACACTTCCGGACTATGGTTCTCAGCCAACCACAAGAAAGCACATTTATTACGGGTTTGCTCACACGCCGTGTGATAACAGTTTACAAATCTTTTCCTGCTAAAAAGTTATTTACTTATTACGTGGTAAATCAGAATCTGCGAAACATGGCAGATACACTGAATGAATGGGAGTAATTATGACTATTATTTTACTAAGGAGTACAAAAATAGTAGTGAGGAGGTGGAGCAAACTCTACATTAAGCTTACCATTGCGGTTGTTTAATAACCTGTGACTGTTTATTGAACGTAAATACATAAAACTCCAACCACTCACTTTTTTGAAATAGGTATTTATTCATTTTCGAACCTTTTCAGTCTCATCTTCAGATGGTGTACAGGAAGGTACATAGCTGTTTCAAGCTTAATGCTGGGTTCTGGCTCTGGGACAAGATGGAACATGCTTTAATACTTTGCCATGAGCATTGTTTATCTGACGATTTGGACCCAAAATTTAGTTTTGTATTTACTCACACAGTATGGGCGGCTGCTGTTAATATCCATCTCTTTACATCGTCTTGGTACCACATGTGTTACAGAATATGTATGGACGTACGCTGTGATTACAAAATTTCGCCAACATCCAGCCTGTGTATACAACTGTTACTAGTTACAAAGGTCTTTACACAAAGATACGGCATAGGCCTACGTTGCTCAGAGATATTATTTGTTTTTGTTTGCATGTACTAAATTCGATTTATGGTCAAATAATTTAACCAAAACTGACGTTAACATGAAAACAAAATAAATAAATTACGACAAGGACATATAATACAGTCAATTTACGAGCAAATACTTGAATCAAGGTTGGCATTAACATGAATGCTCAGGAATAAAATAATAGAGTTGTGGTATTTGCAATGAACTGCAGTTGTTTGTATGACCATGAACTTTATATATATAAATTTAAGAAGAAGAACAAAATTTCAAATGAACTGCTTGCTTATTTCTGTTCAACAAGAATATGGTCTTGGAATATTAGTAAACGCAGACTGTGTTTATTTCAGTTAGAGGCAACAAGTATAAAAGTTATAGCTTTTCTAATGAACTGCTTGAAATAGCTATGTAGCTTCCTGTATGCCATCTGAAGGTGAGACTGAAAAGATTCGAAAACCGGTTCATTGAATGAAAAAAAAAACTATTTCAAAAAACTGACTAGTTGCAGTTTTACGTATTTTCATTAAACACTCCATTTATATGTTGGCACTATTGCAACGATAATGTTGTCAAAGATCGATAAATTGCAATATTACGACTGAAACAACATTTCATTTCAAAGGGAAAACAAATACTGTAAGTACGTTACTTTTGAAACTGAGAGCTCGATCTGATTTCGCGATCTTTATTGAAGCAGGATCCAGAGACAGTTCAGTGACACATGCGCCTGGACCTCCGTGGAAAATAATGTCTCCAGATCCATTATACATGTGTTGGAGGTAATGATAGGACTCCAGAACTGTGGCAACTGTAAGGCGACTCTGATGTCGCGGGAATGCAGTACCAAAGTGAGCACAACATCCTACTCTGTGGCACCTGTGAAACAGTTTCAGTTCACTGAGTGACACGACACAGTTCAAGGCATATTCACGTCAGAGCACAGTCATCGAAACGTTCAAACTTGATACTGCGCACACGCATTGTTCCACAAGTGACCCCCTTGTTTGCATCCGCGTAAACTGTTTTAGTTCATCCACGAATAAAAGCAGAAAGTTCTGTTTACAGTTTACTGAATATTAGTAGCTGTCTCTCTGCAGGCCATACGGTACTGTGCACGGACCTTGCTGTGCACACATTGATTTAAATGTTTTCTCTGTGTCTTTACGCACGAAAACCAACACACCAACTGCGCCACTCGTCAACAATGAGCGTTCTTCTCGTCACTGGCCTAACACTCGATTATTCGGTTTCGATAGTCGAAAACAGGCTCTCATATTTCAAAGATGCACACAGATACATTGAAGCATATGTTATTGCAATATTTGAATCTATTTACATTTATTGCTGAACATAATAAAGGAAAAATATTTATATGGGCTCCCGAGAGGTATATTTTTATAACATATAGCAAACTCCGTTTTACTCATTTTAATGCGGAACCTAGACTGCAAGGTTAATTCTAAATAGGCATATTTATATGGCAAACTGCTGTTTACAGTACTTACAAAACATGTTGTATAGAGAGAATTCAATCGTGGTTGCAATAAAGATGGATTTATGAGTTCTTCATTTGCGACACATTTCGCCTGTATTGAAAGGCACCCGTAGACTGTCTATGAAAATTACAAACTCCGATACAAATGTAGTGGCCATATAAAAAAATTGTAAAAGCACAAAACCATGTAAAAGTTACAGGTCCTAAATTGCGTTTAGGTTCGGGGGATTAAAGATTGTACTAGCTCCTATAGTATGCAATATAAAATTTAATACTTACCGAACTTTGGATACATAATGTTGACGTGAAATCAGAAATCAAACGCATAAAATTACACCCCGGAAAGAATGGGTAAAGTGCATGTATAGCGCTAAAATACGGAACAATGCCTATGGTGGCAATTTGTACCTAAAACAAGAACGACATTAGGTCTTATACAATATAACTGGCAATAGCCATGAAAGAGAAACGGGTCAAAGCCTACCTTGTCGAGGTTTACAAAAATGTGGCAACACACTACAAGCCAATAATGGCAATAAATGATAACTCTCATATGGTAAGATCAAATGTGACTTTTAAGTACAGCTTCTGTCAACAGCACAAGTCATCCGGAGAAGGAAACCAACACTGTTAAAATATATAAGCTATGACTTTAGCCGGCCGGTGTGGCCGAGCAGTTCTAGGCGCTTTAGTCCGGAACCGCGTGACTGCTACGGTCGCAGGTTCGAATCCTGTCTCAGGCATGGATGTGTGTGATGTCCTTAGGTTAGTTAGGTTGGAGTAGTTCTAAGTTCTAGAGGACGGATGACCTCAGATGTTAAGTCCCATAGTGCTCAGAGCCATTTGAACCATTTGAACCATGATTTTATACAACAGGAGGAAGCAAACTGGGACCGATGGCCTTTGTAGTCTGGTCCGTTCAACCCCCACAAACCACCCAACCAGGAAGCAAACTGTCTGTATACCGTACGTCACATTTCAGTGCGTTACTTAAGCGTTAATCGCTAGAGGTAACGGCTTGGAAATTACCGACCGACCCATAATTACTGCATATAGAGAGGAAATCGACCGCCCTCACGTGCAAGGGTAGATTTCTCACATTTCGCAGTAAATGAAAAGGAAGCCAACAAATAAATGTTTCAGAGATTACTAACTTCCTCAGGAGTCTCTGCCATAGTATTCTTGGATCTGTTGCACGATCTTATGTTTTGTGTTCGTATGCAGAGGACTTGGGGTTGGGGGGGGGGGGGGGGGGGGGGTTGTCGTGGTTGCCGGTCCAGAGAACACGGTCGGTAGCCACCGCTGACAAACTGCTGTGTCGCGTACTGCTGCACGGTGACGACAAGTCACGTGAGTTCTGAACAGGGCCGCGGTTCGGCCCTTAGCGGCGTTGGCCGTCGGTGTCACCGTTCTCGTCATCCCACTGCGGAAGACTTGCGGGTTTCTTCAGAACCGATAGCCACGTAGATGCTGTTCAACTTGACGCGTTATTCTTCCCATTAAAGTTGTCAGCGTCCTTAATGTTACGTCACGCCTCCATGTTGCAGCACGTGACTGAGCGGAATCAACGTCGGCTAGTGGTGGTTGTGTGCCACACCCAGTTCACAGAAAATTGGAACTTAGGGACTGGTGGTTTAAGAAATCGGTGGCCTACGTGTCGGGAGATAGGAAGAGATAACGCAGTAACATTTCAGTTGTTAGATAAGAATTTCTTACTGTAATGAACAAAGTTGCCACACAGGCACAATTGTAGTTAAAAGTAATGATCTGTTCATCAAATGTAGGTTGCAAGTAAAAACCTTTACGACTCGGTTAAGCACAAATCAAAGAAGTACTAACTGGCGCCACCAGAGATATCACAGGCAGTCAGTGGTCGACAAGGGGCAGACCGTGAACACTGTTCAGAAAGCAGATACAAAAAATATTCAGGTGGTATGCTTGTAAAATTCACCACAATAATTTCTGTGTGGAATGGACAGTCGCTATTTCGTCAACAGTAACATAAGCAACCACCATAGAGCTGTCAAACACGTGAACTTATTTGTACCAGGCATGAACCAGCAACGTTTGAGAATTAAACATGCTTTTATTTATTGATTGGCAACTCCATGGAGTGTTCTGTGCACCACGACAAAATAGTGGATAGAATCGGAAGGAAAATCAGCATTGCCGGCCGATGTGGCCGAGCGGTCCTAGGCGCTTCAGTCCGAAACCACGCGGTTCTTACGGTCGCAGGTTCGAATCCTGCCTCGGCCATGAATGTGTGTGATGTCCTTAGGTTAGTTAGGTTTAATTAGTTCTAAGTTCTAGGGGACTGATGACCTCCGATGTTAAGTCTCATACTGCTCAGAGCCATTTGAGCCAGCCAAAATCAGCAGTGGCCGTATTTTGTTGTTTTATTGTCAGGAAAATCGATTTTCGGTCACTTAGTGACCATCCTCAGTGCTGTAATATACAATTAAAATTGGTAGGCACTGGAATCAAGCTATAACCACAAGCTTAGAGCGGTCACATAAACTGCTTATATACTGTGAGAGGACTTTGACCATAGATAAGGGACTTAGCAGTTTAGCAGTGGCCAGCGGAACTTCATCCCGGACGCGCACACTGGTTGTTATAAGTGTGCGCGTCCCCGCTGGCGCACCGCCAACGCCAAGCGATAAGTATGTTTACATAACAAAAGCGTTGCATCCTTGAACCTCCGGTTCTAGATGTACCCTTGTCCGGTTAGTGGCTGACGCTACAGAACTTTATTTATGGAAATATACAGTACAATCAGAAACAAATTTTACATATTCACATACACCTTTACCTTTAACCCAAATAAATACAGACTCATTTTGATTAATTTTTCTTTTGCTACGAGTATACAAGAGGAGATGTAGATTCATAAGCTGATTTACCAACATCTTTACTTCCAATTTCAAACATATGATAGGTACGATAAACTGTGAGTTTATGTAATCGCCCTAAGCTTGTGGTTATAGCTTGATACCAGTGCCTACCAATTTTAATTGCATATTACAGCACTGAGGATGGTCACTAAGTGACCGAAAATCGATTTTCCTGACAATAAAACAATAAAATACGGTCAATGCTGATTTTCCTTCCAATGCTTTTATTTATTTACAACTCGAATCATAACCCTCATAGGTGCTCATATATCAAACTAGATACAGGTGAACTACTCAAGATGTCTGTGGGAGGGAGGGAGTGGAACCGCTCCCCTTGTGAGTGAGCCACTCCCAGTCCCGCATGCGAATGCGGCGTCGTGCATTACACATGTAAGTAGGCTGTTTAGGTTTTTATGTTGATAACGGCACGTATGAAAATCGCTGCCTGCGCTGTGTGCAGTCTGTGGCTGGTTGGACTCATTGTTGGAATATTTGCTTGTGCAGTGTTGGGCAGTTGGATGTGGACACCACGTAGCGCTGGGCAGTTAGAGGTGAGCCGCCAACAGTGGTGGGTGTGAGGAGAGAGATGCCAGGGTTTTGAGCGGACGATCTGGACGTGTGTCCGTCAGAAAAAGGAAATTTGTTAGTTGGATGTCACAAAATTATATATATGTTATGATTTTTGAACGCTATTAAGGTACATACATTGTTTGTTCTCTATCCAAATCTTTCATTTGCTAACTATGCCTATCAGTAGTTAGTGCCTTCAGTAGTTGCAATCTTTTATTTAACAGTATTGCAGTAGTTCGAGTAACGAAGATTTTTGTGAGGTAAGTGATTCATGAAAGGTATAGGTTATTGTTAGTCAGGGCCATTCTTTTGTAGGGATTATTGAAAGTGAGATTGCGTTGCGCTAAAAATATTGTGTGCCAGTTTAGTGATGATCAAAATAAGCAAAGAGAGAACTGTCTGAGTACGTTCAATTTTTCTCAGCTGTTTGAAAATGGGACATTTCACACAGTACAGGGATTCTACACCACACCGATCGGCACTGCACCCGCTACCACATTGAGGTAATGCGTTCGTCGTTTGCTCCACACGCCATATAATTTGGGTTTTGTATCCAGAGAACCACACCGCACATCCCATAATCAACCGTACTGCAACGTGCTGTGCCGGGCATTGCCTCTGTCTACAGCACTGCATCATGCCGGGTACCCTTGCCGGTAAGGTTGGCGTAAGAAGACACCTGGAAAAGGAGGATCACACTCATTTAGATGTAAATTTCATTGATTTCGATATGTTATTCATTGATTTCACCATAAAACTGGCGTGAAAATTTAATGTCTTGCAGTATGAATGTCACCTGCTGCCATTTAGAAATCCTATGGAGACATTTAAGTTGTTGTTGTTGTTGTGGTCATCAGTCCTGAGACTGGTTTGATGCAGCTCTCCATGCTACTCTATCCTGTGCAAGCTTCTTCATCTCCCAGTACCTACGGCAACCTACATCCTTCTGAATCTGCTTAGTGTATTCATCTCTTGGTCTCCCCCTATGATTTTTACCCTCCACGCTGCCCTCCAATACTAAATTGGTGATCCCTTGATGCCTCAGAACATGTCCTACCAACCGATCCCTTCTTCTGGTCAAGTTGTGCCACAAACTTCTCTTCTCCCCAATCCTATTCAATACTTTCTCATTAGTTATGTGATCTACCCATCTAATCTTCAGCATTCTTCTGTAGCACCACATTTCAAAAGCTTCTATTCTCTTCTTGTCCAAACTATTTACCGTCCATGTTTCACTTCCATACATGGCTACACTCCATACGAATACTTTCAGAAATCACTTCCTGACACTTAAATCTATACTCGATGTTAACAAATTTCTCTTCTTCAGAAACGCTTTCCTTGCCATTGCCAGTCTACATTTTATATCCTCTCTACTTCGTCCATCATCAGTTATTTTGCTCCCCAAATAGCAAAACTCCTTTACTACTTTAAGTGTCTCATTTCCTAATCTAATACCCTCAGCATCACCCGACTTAACTCGACTACTTTCCAGTATCCTCGTTTTGCTTTTGTTGATGTTCATCTTATATCCTCCCTTCAAGACACCATCCATTCCGTTCAACTGCTCTTCCAAGTCCTTTGGTGGCTCTGACAGAATTACAATGTCATCGGCGAACCTCAAAGTTTTTATTTCTTCTCCATGGATTTTAATACCTACTCCAAATTTTTCTTTAAGTATGCACAGTAAACGGATAGTGAGGTGGGAACCCTCAGATGAAAAGCTCCATGACAAGGCCAAAAATGTCAGCTAAATAACAGGCTTGCGTACGGTGTCGGCAGCTGCTAGCCGTCTGTGCTACAAGGAGAACCGCAAGATTCAAACACACCGATCAGTCAGAACATTAGGACCACCGCCCTACCGTCGATGTAAGAAATAGAAGCGTCACGTTGCGACGAGTGAGGGTTCGTCAGTCAGAGACGCACGGTGCATGTAGTACCAGTGAGCGTAGAACGGGAAAGGCGCGCGATCTGAGTTTAACAGAGGGCGGATTGTGATGGCCTGGAGGCGCGGCACGAGCGTTTCGGAAACTCCACGACTTGCCGGGTGTCCGGGAAGTTCTGCGGTGAGTGTCTTCATCACGTGGAGAAACCAAGGGGGAAACACGTCCAGACGTCGTAGGGTAGGGAGGCCACCCCTCATTACAGATGTCGAACGTCGTAGGCTGGGCAGTCGGGTAAAACAGGACAGGCCGTGCGCTGTGCCGGAACTAACATTAGACTTTAATGCTGGGCAGAGTACAACTGTGTCTGAACTCACAAACTGCACCAAACACTCCTATATCTACATCTACATGGTTACTGTGCAATTCCCAATTAACTGCCTGGCAGAGGGTTGTTCGAACCATTTTCGTACTACTTCTCTACCATTCCACTCTCGAATGGCGCGTGGGGAAAAGGAACACCTAAATCTTTACTTTCGAGCTCTAATTTTTATTTTATTTTGATGATCATTTCTCACTACGTAGGTGGGTGTCAACAAAATATTTACGCATTCGGAAGAGAAAGTTGGTGATTGAATTTTCGTAAATAGATCTCGCCGCAAAGAAAACCGCCTTTGTTTCAGTGACTGCCACCCCAACTCGCGTATCATGTCAGTGACACTCTCACCCCTACTGCGCGATAACACGAACCGAGCTGCTCTTCTTTGCACTTTTTCAATGTCAAAAAATGGTTAAAATGGCTCTGAGCACTATGGGACTCAACTTCTGAGGTCATTACTCCCCTAGAACTTAGAACTACTTAAACCTAAGTGGCAATTAGCACGAAACAAAGAAAAGTGCGAGGTCATCCACATGGGTACTAAAAGAAATCAGATAAATTTTGGGTATACGATAACTCGCACAAATCTAAAGGCTGTCAATTCGACTAAACACCTAGGAATTACAATTACGAGCAACTTTAATTGGAAAGACATAGATAATATTGTGGGGAAGGCGAAACAAAGACTGCGCTTTGTTGGTAGAACACTTAGAAGATGCGATAAACCCACTAAAGAGACAGCCTACATTACACTTGTCCGTCCTCTGCTGTAATATTGCTGCGCGGTATGTGATCCTTACCAGGTACGATTGACGGAGGACATTGAAAAGCCGACCGAAGTGGCCGTGCGGTTCTAGGCGCTGCAGTCTGGAACCGCGAGACCGCAGGTTCGAATCCTGCCTCGGAAATGGATGTATGTCATGTCCTTAAGTTAGTTAGGTTTAAGTAGTTCTAAGTTCTAGGGTACTGATGACATCAGATGTTGTTAAGCCCCTTAGTGCTCAGAGCCATTTGAACCATTTTTGAACTGAAATAGCGTTGTGTGGGTCTCTCAATTAAGTATTGTGTCCTCCAGCTGACGACAGACTCTGCTGGAGATGGCAGTTCAGTTTTTCGTCTTGAAATGTGCTGCACAAGTATGGTCTTGACCACTATTCTCGTAGAAAATATTATACTTTCCCGTTGAATGTATTCGCCATACTTTTATGGCTACAATTCGACCTTTAAATAAGAGTCAGCATGTTTCATTCTCAAATGTTGCTGTTACATGCCTGGTACATATAAGTTCACGTGTTTAACAGCTCCGTGCCCCCCCCCCCCCCTCCCCAGGGCCCGCTTTTTCCTCTCCGCTCCTTTTCTCAGAGCGGACTTTCTTCCTCCCCCCCACCCCTCTTGAGACTTTGCATCCCATTCTCGCCTTTCTCCCTTCTTCCCATCTCCCTTACCTCCTTGCGCCTGGCAGATCCTCCGTTTTGATCATGGCCATCAGTGTGCCACGTCAGTGTTGTGTTTGGTGCTGTTCTCCTGTGCGTCGAGAGGTGTGATTTTAATTGTGTGCTGGCCTGGTACTCAGTCTTACTGTCAGTGATTGTTATGTGCTACGCCATCCGTCGATACTTTTATACTCCGGCCATACTGCGCCTTGTGTTCTTTTAATTGTCCCAGTGTGGTTTTTTGTGTGCACTACTTTTTTACGGTTTTATCTCCATTTTGCAGTCGCCCCTTTTTGTCTATTGTCTTCCATAATTTTACCCCCCTTTTTATATCTATGTACACCATGTTTTCTCCCTTACGTTATTTTTAAATGTCTTCTACTGTATGTTCTATGTCTTTCGGCTGAAGAGCAGCGCATTTGCTGCTGGCAGCCCACCCCGATGGGGAATTGAAATACAATAAAGAAGAACGGAAAAAAGACAGCTCCGTGATTGTTGTTTACACTTCTGCTGATGAAATAGCGACCGTTCATTCCAAACATAAATTTCTGTGGTGAATTTTACGAGCGTAGTACCTGAATCAATTTTTTTTTTTTTTTTTTTTTTTTTTTTTTTTTTTTTTTTTTTTTTTTTTTTGCTGGAGAGCCACTGTACAAGTGTCCTCTGCCATAAGGACAAATGAGCATCTCTAGGTATCTGAATTTTCATGCAGAATGAATGTTTCCACATAAATTATTTTCAACTTATGTGAATTTCGACTACATGTCATTCTGGTTAAAGTACAAGTGTGGTTCCTGCATTTGTGTAGTTATCTGTCATTTAAACTCGGGTCATGCAGGCTGTGCTGCACTGCCATCACAACGACACACTAGCGTTCTTTTGTTTACATAGGTACGCATAGTCAGCGCATACACAATTTTCCCACTAGAGCGCGCCCCGCTAAGCACAACGCAGGCGCAGCACTACGAGATGGCGCTGCCTTAGAGACGGACCAAATTCTGCTTCCGTCAATCCACGTATTACTATGTAACGCAGCCAATGAGATTGCTGCTAACGTAGAACCTTTTCTCCTTGCGGATCACACTCATGCAGTGATACCTGAATGCGCAAGGTATTATAACGAGTGTACAGACCTCCGATTAGTCAGTCTGCATTAGTCTGCATTGGTCTGTACCAGTCTACATTAGTCTGTACCAGTCTATAGTCAAGTTTCAGTCTGCGCCTAATAAGATTATCATATTCCTGTACATAGCCATGAAGATAAATGAATAGACACTTTGTCAAGTATCAGAGATATGTGAGAATAAGATTGACGTACCAAGACCAAAGGAACTTCAGATTGTCAATTGTAAACAGCATCCAGAATCAAGTTATGTAATGTCTATGCTCTTTATTATTTTAATAAATGTGTGTGAAAATTAATCAAGTTCTGTTTAAAGTTGGTCACCGTCAATCTGCTACTTTAAGCATGCAAGTGGCATTTCTATCGTCTGACCTAACGGCAGAAGATAAACACGCCACGATAAGACCACGAGACATATTGCTGACACTCACCTACTTTGTTAGAGCGACAAGTCAAATAATCTGATGGTGTGTGTACCGAAGGTCTTACAGTACGCACACCACACGTTCGTAATCAGAACTTGTACACTCCATTCCACATTAGATTATCAAATCTGTCACCAGAACACGGGGCGTGACCATAACTCCACGGCGAGTGGGACTGATGTAATGCGGTTGGTCCTTAGCGGAGAATCATGGACGATGTGGCAGTGGACTTGTCGACCTTTTGGTGATCGTGAACTTCACGACCGTGAAATACCGAGCTCTCCCTGGCAAGTTATTAGTTTAAATAAAGACGCAAGTGTTCTTATTAAGATGCATACAGTTTAGACTTCAGCTTGGGGGAGGAAACATGTCAAGTAGGACATCCTGTGTCCAGCAGGCAGACCTGGACCTGCACAAAAAGCGTTTGTCTCAGGAAATCTGATGTGATATTGGCAGTATTCCAGAACTTGCGTTCTGATGTCACAGAGCCAGTGTCATTATCCTGTGTCTTGAATAGTGACATCACAAAGCCAGTGCTAGCATTCCATGTTAGCCATCTTGCATTGCCATCTCAGATTCCAACGTCACTGAGCCTGAGCCTGTATTCTGGAACTTGTATTCCGATGTCATAAAGGCTTTCCCAGTATTCCTGGTCAATCAGCATGACTAGGCGGGATATTGGTTTTTTTAATTTCCCGCCAATTTATACTCAGAACATCAGCCCTACTTCCATAGGAGTGGGAAAAACGTCAGTGTAATTGATCTTTTTTTGAATTTCCCACCAAAATTTGCATTCCCGGCTATGTTATACATGGGGCAATTGGCCTTTGTCAGAAGGGCAAGGGGGTAGTGTTGAGGAAATCCCATGATTCTTTGATAACGTCACTGGTAACGCCATTGGTGACACACATTGTTCTGGAACTGTTCTTATCTATCTACTCTCGACCATTTGTTAAGTTAATATGCATTGTATATCGAATTGTTATCAGTGCCCAAAAGACGTGACTTCCTAGTCCCGCGATAATTTGGTCATCCAGGAACAGCGGCAAGTGGCAAACCATGGCGTGTTCCAGACCATCATCGAATCCATGACCTCCCTGAAGATTTCCTCCCCACGCGGCCACAAAACGTTGCGTTACGTAACACATCTTAGATGAGCGCGGCATAATAGCCCAGAGGATTTTAGTAACTTCAACCTTTCCAATCTTGAACGTTTGCATATCTGAAGAGTATCCGACAATGGCACTGGATACAAGCGTAACAGTGTATTTTAAACGAGAATATTCGTTGTCATTGTAAATTAATACCTTACGCATCGTTTCTCATTGTTTCAAAAACAGCCAAAATACGCACGAGTAATATAGAAAGTTGTTAATCGCACCACGGTAATCAGGAGCGTGCTGTAATGGAGTTGTATTTTCCGTCTTTTCGTATATCACAGACAGGTGGCGGGGACACGTTTGGTACCTAATCTATTGCTTCAGAAGGAAGGTACTTTTTCTGTAATAAATGTTGGTTCCGATGTAGCATGAGAGACACTTTTTGCTACTATGTAAAGTCACTCCAAGTTTTCTGTGTCTTATTGAGTTTACTTTATCAGCTTTCAGTTTTCGTATTTCGTTTGCCTTTTAGTAATTATCCCCAGCATTATTAATATTTTTTGGATGTCAGAATGAGTTCATATTCGCATTGATATAACAGCTTTTCCATGAATACAGCGAATTCTGATATGAGAGCACTGGTCAACCTACTTTTCAAGTTTCCTTGAAAAACATTCCGAAGCAATTAATGTATCACAGTCGATGTCCAAGATGTCCTAAGTCCAAATACCTCGATACCATCAATTTGCTTCATCCAAAAAAATAAGATGCTTCAATTAATATTAATTACTATTATTGAATAATTGATAAAGATTCGTCAATGACTTGCAAGATAATTTTCCCTGGAAAAATCAAAGTCCAGATTTGTAAAATATGATTGAAATGCAATACTTCCAATATTTATATTATATAAGGGGCATTCAGAAAGAAACGAGCCAGAGGCATCGTTACGGAAACCAATACCTGTATGTCAGAAGTACTGTCCCTGACTGTTGAGACACTTGTCCCACTGTGACACAAGGCGGTGAATGGCTGTCTCAAAAAATTACCGAGAGTGCGATGTTAATCAGTACCGGACGTACAGCTTGACGTCGTCGTCCGAAGTGAATCGTTTGCCCCTCAGAGCCTTTTTGAGGGGGCCAAAAATGACGTAATCACAGGGAGAGAGGTCCGGACTGTAGCCGACGACCTTCCATTTGAATTTCTGCAGGAGTGCCGCGACTGTGTTGGCCGTATGAGGCTTTGTGTTGTCGTGGAACAGAATGACCTCGAGGGTGAGATTGCATGGTTGTTTTGAATTGATCGCTTGGCGAAGTGTGGTAAAGGTTTGCAAGTAACGCTGGGCATTCACTGTTGTCCCGTGCTGCAGGAAGTAAATCAGAAGGGGGCCATTTTTGCTCCCCTTAAGAAGGCTCTGAGGGGCAAACGATTTACCTCAGACGATGACGTCCAGCTGTAAGTGCAGAACTGATTAATCATTATGTACCGTGATTCGTCTCTCCATACAACGTTTTCCCACTATTCAATCGTCCAGTGTTTACGCTCCTTACACCAAGCGAGGAATCGTTTGGCATTTACCGACGTGATGCGTGGCTTATGAGCAGTCGCTCGACCCTGAAATCCAAGTTTTCTCACCTCCCGCCTAACGTCATAGTACTTGCAGTGGATCCTGATGCAGTTTGGAATTCCTGTGTGATGGTCTGGATAGATGTCTGCCTATTACACGTTACGACCTTCTTCAACTGTCGGCGGTCTCTGTCAGTCAACAGACGAGATCAGCCTGTACGCTTTTGTGCCGTACGCGTCCCTTCACGTTTCCACTTCACTGTCTCATCGGAAACAGTGGACGTAGCGACGTTTATAAGTGTGAAAATCTCGGATACAGACGTGTGACACAAGTGACACCCAATCACCTGACCACATTCGAAGTCAGTGAGTTCCGCAGGGCGCCCCATTCTGCTCTCTCACGATATCTATAGGTCGCTGGTATGGAGTACCTGGCAGTAGGTGGCAGCACAATGCACCTAATATAAAAAAAAAACGCATGTTGTTGGGGTTGGCCGGATGCTTTTGATCACATAGTGTATGAGTTTAACATTTTTGTAGTGCTTTCCGTTTTCGTATATTTTTAGCCCTTCCATGTTCGTGTCAGCCGAATATATTACGAGCATCATTTTCATGCAAACACAACTGCTAATCTGTGACAGTTGCCGAATTCGACTTTTATTCACTGAATCATGCTCAAAACTGGCCTTCACTACCACTGTAATTTATGAAAGACGTTAAGTCCTAAGGTGACGCCATAAGAATGACGTTACACTGCAAGCCACCATTACGAAAGCTGACGGCTCAGTAGAAGTTCGGCTCTTGTCTAGAGTTTACTACCAGAGCGAGCGTGTAAGGCGCCAGGTGCTCTCCCTCATTGGCCTACTACTGTACTACCCTGTCTGGTCACATTCGGCTCACGTCGCATTGTAATATATTCTTTAATTTATGTTCAAGTTTGTAATTATCTTTGTAGTACTGACTTTCCATTACTGACAATCACCTATTGTCGTTGTTTCATGACTTACATTTCTTTGTTATCATCGTGATTGTTAAACAGGAAAATGGCTCATGACAGGTTATATTTGTAATGTTTGAACAGAATTAACATGAAAACAGTGATTATTTGTTCTTCCAGACAGATTAAGTGAAATGTATCACACGCAAGTCTACTAAGTCCACGATTATTGTCCTAACTCTAAGACTGAAACTTTTGAATTACGGTAAATAACCGCATTTCCTTCGACTCTACCTCTGTCGCTAATCTTTTACACTCTTCGTTCTCCAACTTGAATATTCCGGTACAAATAACACCTCTGTGCCCATTGGACACCGGCTGACGACAACCCTCTTCGGACACAGACTGCCCACCACCCCTTGCTTTAAACACCGCGACACAGTGTTTCTGTAATCACGAGCCTTTCGCGTGACAGAATAAGTGAACGACTACAGGTAGAATGTACATGTATCTACATAAATCACACCCCACGTGAGGACAGAATCTCCTCACAACAGTAGCAACAGTTTCAGACGGTGTGGTGGCAACACTGACAACGTCGTGGTGAAGTGGAGCAAAATGCATTTGATCTGTACTGAATGAGATTAAAAAAACATCAGGCAAGGTTTTGCTTGTTTTTCAACCATTCCAAATCATTTCAGACACATGAAGCCAGGGACCAGTCAGGATGAGTATACGTATATGCAGAGAACCTGTGTAATTGATAATCGCCGGCCGTTGTGACTGAGCGGTTCTAGGCGCTTCAGTTCGGAACCGCGCTGCTGCTACGGTCGCAGGTTCGTATCCTGCCTCGGGCATGGATGTGTGTAATGTCCTTAGGTTAGTTAGGTTTAAGTAGTTCTAAGTCTAGGGGACTAATGACCTCAGATGTTAAGTCCCATAGTGCTCAGAGGCATCTGAACCATTTTAATCGATGATCTACTGACAGGGAATCACGTTTTGTGCCTAAACCTAGTAGGTTTCAAGTGGTACTCTAAGATGAAGAGGCTGGCACAGGAGAGATATTCGTGGCGGGCGACATCAAACCATACAGAAGACTAACGACTTGTGCGACATAAACGAAAATTGGTAGGGGTGTTTCTACATCCGAAAGATGAAGTCTATTCAGATTTCGCGACAGTCGGATAAAAGAGGCGCCAATAGCGCCACTATGAGGATGCAAATCAGGTCTCCTGTAAATAGGTCTACATCTACGTCTATGTGATAACTCTACTATTCACAATTCAGTGTCTGGCAGAGGTTCAATGAACCACCTTCAAGCTGTCTCTCTACCGTTCCACATTCGAACGGCGCGCGGGAAAAACGAACACTTAATTTTTTTCTGTACGAGCCCTGATTTCTCTTATTTTATCGTGATGATCATTTCTCCGTATGTAGGTGGGTGCCAACAGAATGTTTTCGCACTCAGAGGAGAAAACTGGTGATTGAAATTTCATGAGAAGTTCTCGTCGCACCGAAAAACGCCTTTGTTTTAATGATTGCCACTGCAGTTCACGTATCATGTCTGTGGCACTATATCCCCTATTTTGCGATAGTGCAAAACGAGCCGCCGTTTTCTGAAGTTTTTCGACGTCATCCGTCAGTCCCAACTGATGTGGATCCCACACCGCACAGCAATACTCCAGAATGGGGCGGACAAGTGTAGTGTAAGCAGTCTCTTTAGTAGATCTGTTGCACCTTCTAAGTGTTCTGCCAATGAATCGCAGTCTTTGATTTGCTCTATCCACAACATTATCTATGTGATCTTCCCAATTTAGGTTAATTGTAATCCCTAATTTACAGCCTTCAGATTTGTGTAACTTATCGCGTAATCGAAATTTAGCGGATTCCTTTTAGTACTCATGTGAATAACTTCACACTTTTCTTTATTCAGGGTCACTTGTCACTTTTCGCACCATACAGATATCTTATCTAAATCCTTTTACAATTCGTTTTCGTCATCTGGTGACTTTACAAGACGGTAAATGAATGCATCATCTGCAAATAATCTAAGAGGGCTACTCACATTGTGTCCTATGTCAATAATATAGATCAGGAACAATAGAGGGTCTATAACACTTCCTTGGGGAACGCCGGGATATCACTTCTGTTTCATTCGATGCCTTTCCGTCTGTTACTACGAACTTTGACCTTTCTGACAGTAAATCACGAATGCAGTCGCATAACTGAGGCGATATTTCATAGGCGCGCTGTTTCGTTAGAAGACGTTTGTGAGGAACGGTGTCGAAAGCCTTCTGGAAATCTAAAAATGTGGAATCAATTTGACATCCCCTGTCGATAGCACTCATTGCTTGACGAGTATAAAGAGCTAGTTGTGTTTCACAAGAACGATATTTTCTGATTCCGTGCTGACTATGTGTCAATAAATTATTTTCTTCGAGGTAATTCATAACGTTCTAATACAGTATTTGTTCCAAACCCTACCGCAAATCGACGTTAGTGATATGTACCTGTAATTCAGCAGATTACTCCTATTTCCCTCTTCGGGTATTGGTGTGACTTGAGCAATTTTCCAGTGTTTAGGTACGGAACTTTCTGTGAACGAGCGGTTGTATGTAATTGCTAAATATGGAGCTATTGCATCAGCTTACTCTGAAAGAAACCTGACTGGTACACAATCTGGACCGGAGGCCTTGCCTTTATTAAGTGATTTAAATTGCTTTGCTACACCGAGGATATCTACTTATATGTTTCTCATCTTGGCAGTTGTTATTGATCGGAATTGAGGAATATTTACTTCGTCTTCTTTGGTGAAGGAGTTTCGGAAAACCGTGTTTAATAACTCTGCTTTAGTTGTTATCACGCAGTGGTTGTGTCTTGCCACTGGTATGCTTTATGTATGACCAGAATCTCTTTGGGTTTCCTGCCAGATTCTGAGACAGAGTTTCGTTGTGGAAATTATTACAAGCATCTCGCATTGAAGTACGCGCTATATTTCGAACTTCTGCAAAACTTTGCCAATCTTTTAAATTTGCATTTTTTCCGTTGCTTCTGCAACAGCGATCTTACCCGTTTTGTGTACCATGGGGGAAGAGTACCATCGCTTATTAATTTGTGTGGTATACATCTTTGAACTGTTGTCGACACTGTTTCTTTGCAATCATTCCACATGTTTTCTACGCTTACGTTATGAGATCGGAAGGAGTGGAGACTGTCCCTCAAAAAGGGGTTAAGAGGAATTTTATCAGATTTTTTAAAAGATGTACTTTGCGTTTCTTTTTGATAGTTGTGGGTGCTACGGTATTCAGCCTAGCAGCAACTGCCTTGCTGTCGCTAATGCCGGTATTCGTCGTGATACTCCCTGTTTCTTCAGGATTATTTGTTCCTAAGAGGTCACACACGCTGTAACGGTCGTGAACGTTACTTAGCTTTGAAATTGGACGTGTTAAGTTGATTCTATTAAGCAAAGACGCCATTATCAACACCTTGCTGAATTTGAACGAGGCTGTGTAATAGGGCTATGAGAAGCTGGATGTTGCTTCCGCGATGTCGCAGAAAGACTTGGCAGGAATGTAGGCACCGTACATGATTGCTGGCACCGGTTGTCACGACAATGTACGGTCGCAAGAAGACCGGGTTCCGGACGGTCAGGTGGCACTACCGAAAGGGCAGACTCTTGTGTTCGGCGAATGCCTGTGGCGAATACTACTGCATCTGCAGCAGCAGTTTGAGCACCAGTTGGCACCACAGTGACACAACGTACTGTTACAAATCGGTTACTTCAAGGGCAGAACCGAGCCAGACGCCTTGTAGCGTGCTTTCCACAGACCCCAAAGCAACGCCATTTGCTACTTTAGTGGTGTCAAGCGAGAGCTGATTGGAGAGCACGGTGGAGGTCAGTTGTGTTTTCTGATGAAAGTTGGCGCTGCCTCGCTGCCAGTGGTGGCCGGGTGTTGGTTAGGAGGAGGCCATTAGGGGGCCTTCAACCAACCTGTCTGGTTGCTAGACACACCGCACCTCCTAACAACCCAACCACAACAAAGTTCAAAATTTAATAATGACTGTGATGTTGTTCACGCTGCTAAATATTGCATTTTCGGGCAACAACAAAGCTATTATGTGGCAGGTGTCATTAGAGCACAGTTAATAAAGTCATTTCATGTAGTAATGAATAAACTAGGCACTCATCTTTTCGTGTTTCCCACGCTAGTCTCGTTGTAAAATCATGGCTCAATCGTCGAAAATCTAGGTGGTGATGATTCCAAGCTCGGATGCAAAGAGGCCTACGTTTTATTCTGCGATATTCAAAAGTTTTGTAGATACGCTTCACAATTCATTCTTGAAGATTACACTTTTCCAGGACAATGGTGATGTAAAAAAATAATCAGCACTCCGAATTTAAGTTACACTTCCTTTTTATTGCTTTTGTTGCAATATAACGTTACACACAAAACATCACAATATAAAACATACTTGAAAATATCTTCCTCAGTGTTAAACTTCACATTTTATAAGCTGACTACAATATGCGTTTTTCCAACATGACGTCCAAGACTCTCTCTAGCAAAACTATAGTTCAATTCTTTTATCTTGGCGGCTCGCGCATGCCCGCCCAGACGCGGAAGATTGCTGCGTTGCCAGTTGCACACGACGCACGCGCCAATAGAAGCAGCGCCATAGTATAGCATAGTTCGCAAGCTTACGTGTAGGGGGGGAGCACGCAGTTCATGAAGTAAAGCCACCACGGCCGCATTAACCCTTTCGCTGCTACAAAGACGTGGTCCCTGCATTCCGCGCTGTGCGCGATTTTGTCACTGCACTGCTCGCCTGTGCAGACACATGGTGTTCCGACTGCTTTGACACTCTTATCAATCGATTCCACAAAACCTATTTGGCCCAAAAATTAGGTTTTTACACATCTTCTTGACTGATACCTTCCCCCCATAAATGACTTAATTTTGTTTCCATGTTCAACGCAGTTATTATGCAGCATTAAATGTAGTAAACCATTGCATGAAATTTTGAAGAGTTTGCAGAGGTAAAAGTCCATAGAGTATACTTTCCGTATGGTCGATTTTAGTTGCCACAATGTTGAGAATGAAATGTGGACAAGATACCTACATTTCATATAAAATTTACTGTATAACAATAGCTCATTTAATTGAAGTACGACGTAGGTGTCGTATGTAATATTGACAAATATTCCGTCTTTCGCGACTGTAACAAAAGTTTTATTTACACTGAGCACGTTTGGCTTTATTTTAAAGCACTTCAATCAATCAAAAGGAAGTAGACAAAATACATTAAACAAAACTGTGGACTCACAAAAACATTAGGACTTGAATATACCGTCTATCAGTGAAGTGCTCTGAGCTACGTCAAATATAATTTTTGTGTGTGGCACACACAAACATCATTTATTTGCTAAAACACTGATCTGCCAACACAAACGTTGAATATTGTGTTACCGCAGCACAAAACTACGAAAGGTGACTTGGCAATGGAGAAGACAAAATACTGTCCACTGAAGATGCTTCAAAAGAGAGAAACGCGTCTGGTCTAAATAAGTCCCTTATTATAGTTGCAGAAGAGGAATATATTTCAGTACCATTCGTAAAACTGCGACTGTGGAACAAAAACGAGAAAGAGAACATGAGTACCATTGTGTATGTGCCATACCTTTCCTTGATTGAAGTGCTTTAAAATAAAGCCAAACGCGTCCGGTGTAAATAATACTTTTATTACAGTCGCGAAAGACGGAATATTTCTCAATATTACATACGACACCTATGTCGTACTTCAATTAAATGAGATAGTGTTATACAGTAAATTTTATATGAAATTTAGGTATCTTGTCCACATTTCATTCTGAACATTGTGGCAACTAAAATCGACCATACGGAAAGTATACGCTATGGACTTCTACCTCTGCAAACTCTCCAAAATTTCGTGCAATGGTTTACTACATTTAATGCTGCATAATAACTGCGTTGAACATCGAAACAAAATTAAGTCATTTATGGGGGGAAGGTATCAGTCAAGAAGACGTGTAAAAATCTAATTTTTGGGCCAAATAGTTTTTGTGAAATCGAATGATGAGTGTGTCAAAGCAGTGGGAACACCATGTGTCCGCACAGGCGAGCAGTGCAGTGATGACAAAATCGCGTACAGCGCGGAATGCGGGGAGCATGTGTCTGCAGCAGCTAAAGGGTTAATGAAGAGACAAAGCACTAGAAATTTCAAAAAATTGCATTCAAACGAATATAATTCGTGAAGTAAGGCACTTCGATATTGTTTTCAAATAATGAAAATATTAAGCACCGCACAAGATTTTTTTTTTAACGTATATAGACTTTTATTTACAAAATAACAATTTCGTTTTACAAAATACAGTTTACATTTTACTTGTAAAGACGAGACAATCCATTCTTTGCTTTTATTTTTCTGTTACTGTACTGTCCAGGTAATTATTTCATTTGGTGTTTTTTTTATATTTTTATTTATTTTTAAATATTTTTCGAAAGTCTGTCAGTCAGAGGTTTTTTAGTTGTTTCTTGCACCGTTTATTGTTGTAGTTTAGCAATTTAGCTTTTCTGAGCCTTTGTACGCTACATTTATACGTATGGCAGAGTGAATTTGGAGTAAGCATTGATTGTACGATCTAGTTTTTTACAGAGAATAATTAGTATATAAGAAAACAAAGTTATTTTATGGAATTTTACTTATTACTAGTTATGGTATTATTATTGCTATTATTTTTGTAGATGTTTTGAGTGGAGGATGTGCTCTATTCATTTTAAAATAATGTTGTGTTATTATTATCCTCTTATTAAATCTTATGTTAGAAAACAAGGGGGAGGCATTTTACGTTGGGTCTTGAAAAACGAGACCTTAGTGGGACATGCACTAGGCATGAAATCAGTTTGATAGAAATATTAACGAGTGTATCAGTTGTCAGCTCTTGTTTGATGAGTAAAGTGGTATCCAAAGGGGAAACCCTCATGAAAAACTATCTTAACGTATTAAACAATCCATGACAAAAGAAAAAGGACATTACTATTTTAGCGAATTATTAAACCTATTTTTTTCGATTGAGCAAAGAGCAATTCACTAGGAAGCATTATATAGTGCAATTTTAGAGCTAGTTTACTATCGGTGGTGTGTGAAAGTGAGGAAGACTGAAAGGAGGAAACTATTCGTGGTGGAGAGACAGACATATATAAGCATGTAAATCACTAGTGTGTTGTACTGATAGGCCTGTAATAGTTTTGTGGTACTCACAGTTTCGCACACCTCTCGACTGCACACGATGGAAGGTAGAAAAACAAAAAAAGCACAAAAACACAAAAGACAAAAGGACACTCGGAGCTACGGTTATATTGACACTATATTGTAAACTTTTACGCGTTCGATCACTTTTCACTGTCACTTTTTTTTAATAAAAAGCACTTTAGCACTTTAACACACGCATCACTGTTGGTGCTTTTGGGATGTGGGAGGACATCTGTGACTGCGGCAAGGGCGTGGGGGGGTTTGTGGCGGTGGACGGCGGCGATGGCAGCGGCAGCGGCGGCGGCGGCGGTGGCAACGGCGGTGGCGGTGGCGGACACGTCACGTGGCGGCAGACAGGGCGTCCCTGAAGGCGGCGGTCAGCGGGATCTGATTTGAACTCATAACCTTTCGCGTAGCAGCCCAACACCTTAACCGTTACGCTAACGCACCTCGTCTTACTACCTAACGCCACATCACGCAAAATACTGACAAACACTGTTCGTATGACTATGAATTACTCATGTTTTGTCGAAGTACAATAGGAAATAAACAATTACCGCTGTTCTTTATTGCGAAAAAGCGGTTCGTGAGAGTGATACAAACACCTTTCCTTGCTATCACTGGAATTAGGAATCTTATTGCTTGTTTGGTTTAATTAATTAATACAATATGAAGCAATTGGTATAAAGAATGCTTTTTCCAAACTTTCTATAAAAGAGTGTCTGCTATCAAGACATTGCTTTTGTTCTATTACTTTATTTATGACTGAACGTTTCTAAAACTGCAGACGCTCGTCCATGCTCTGCACTGCAGTCGAGATGTGGCAACGTCGTTCTCTGTTCATTGGCTGACTGTGTTTTGTGACGTCAGATGCGCAGAACGAACCTAAACTCGGCCGCCAACATAAATGACGCGCACTTTAATAATCGCTTACGCGCCCAAAAATCAGAGTTACAAGTACGTCAAAGATCATAGTGACAAAAGAAAGAATACACATAAAACTAATATCATTGCAATATAAACATATCAATGTATCAAAATACGTCTACATTAATGAAATCAAATATGAATGTTGTCTCGGAAACATGTCAACTACTTTACAGAAACACAATAGAATATTGCTGGTATCGAGAGGTTCAGACGAGCTGCCGTAATGGTTACGTAATTAGAATACCATTACAACCTAGACCTAGTGTTACGGCCTGGGGTGCGATTTCAAATGACACCAGGGGCACTTCGTGGTTATCCCACGCACGCTGACTGCAAAACTGTACGTCATTCTGGTGGTTCGATCTGTTGCGCTGTCATTCATGAACAGCATTCCAGGGGGTGTTTTCAAAGAGGATAACGCTCGTTCTCGTACCGCTGTCGTAACCCAACGTGCTGTACAGAGCGTACTTGGCCCGCTCGATCACCGGATCCGTCTCCAATAGAGCACGTGTGGAACATCATCGACGACAAATCCAGAGTCATCCACAATCAGCATTAACAGTCCCTATATTGACCGACCAAGTGCTACAGGCATGGAACTCCATCCCACAAACTGACAGCCGGAAACTGTACGATATAATACATGCACGTACGCTTGCCTTCAATATTCTGACGGTTACACCTGTTTTTAATGTACCATCAGTTCACATTTGTAATGACTTATCTCGCGCTTTCTTTAAACCTGTGATCTTGCAATCTTCATCACTTTAATATGTTGCCTAAGTTCTGGTTTTAAGTTAAATCAGTAAGTGGATTGAAACAGCATATCCAGACACTCTGGGATGATAATGGCATTGAAACAGAGGATTACACGCGTAAAGCTGAAATATTAAACACCTTTTTCCAAAGTTGTTTCACAGAGGAAGACTGCACTGCAGTTCCTTCTCTAAATCCTCGCACTAACGAAAAAATGGCTGACATCGAAATAAATGTCCAAGAAATAGAAAACAAATTGAAATCACTCAACAGAGGAAAGTCCACTGGACCTGACGGGATACCAATTCGATTCTACACAGAGAACGCGAAAGAACTTGCCCCCCTTCTAACAGCCGTGTACCACAAGTCTCTAGAGGAACGGAAGGTTCCAAATGATTGGAAAAGAGCACAGGTAGTTCCAGTTTTCAAGAAGGGTCGTCCAGAAGATGTGCAAAACTATAGGCCTATATCTCTGACATCGATATGTTGTAGAATTTTAGAACATGTTTTTTTGCTCGTGTATCATGTCATTTCTGGAAACCCAAAATCTACTCTGTAGGAATCAACATGGATTCAGGAAACAGCGATCGTGTGGGACCTTTATTTGCTCATGAGACCCAGAAAATATTAGATACAGGCTCCCAGGTAGATGCCACTTTCCTTGACTTCCGGAAGGCGTTCGATACAGTTCCGCATTGTCACCTGATAAACAAAGTAAGAGCCTACGGAATATCAGACTAGCTGTGTGGCTGGAATGAAGTGTTTTTAGCAAACAGAACACAGCATGTTGTTCTCAATGGAGAGACGTCTACAGACGTTAAAGTAATCTCTGGCGTGCCACAGGGGAGTGTTATGGGACCATTGCTTTTCACAATATATATAAATGACCTACTAGATAGTGTCGGAAGTTCCATGCGGCTTTTCGCGGATGATGCTGTTGTACACAGAGAAATTGCAGCATTAGAAAATTGCAGAGAAATGCAGGAAGATCTGCAGCGGATAGGCACTTGGTGCAGGGAGCGGCAACTGACCCTTAACATAGACAAATATAATGTATTGCGAATACATAGAAAGAAGGATCCTTTATTGTATGATTATATGATAGCGGAACAAACACTGGTAGCAGTTACTTCTGTAAAATATCTGGGACTATGCGTACGGAACGATTCGAAGTGGAATGATCATATAAAATTAATTGTTGGTAAGGCGGGTGCCAGGTTGAGATTCATTGGGAGAGTCCTTAGAAAATGTAATCCATCAACAAAAGAGGTGGCTTACAAAACACTCGTTCGACTTATACTTGAGTATTGCTCATCAGTGTGGGATCCGTACCAGGTCGGATTGACAGAGGAGATAGAGAAGATCCAAAGAAGAGCGGCGCGTTTCGTCACAGGGTTATTTGGTAACCGTGATAGCGTTACGGAGATGATTAGCAAACTCAAGTGGCAGACTCTGCAAGAGAAGCGTTCTGCATCGCGGTGTAGCTTGCTGTCGAGGTGTCGAGAGGGTGCGTTTCTGGATGAGGTATCGAATGTATTGCTTCCCCCTACTTATACCTCCCGAGGAGATCACGAATGTAAAACTAGAGAGTCGAGTGCGCACGGAGGCCTTCCGGCAGTCGTTCTTGCCGCGAAACATACGCGACTGGAACAGGAAAGGGAGGTAAAGTGCCCTCCGCCGCACACCGTGAGGCTTACCGCCGTATACCGATCCTGCCTTGGAGGCGGTTAAGTGGGAGATGTGTCTCAGAGCTGGATAGTGACAGATGATGACGCGAGACTGGACGCGCACGTAGTTTATGTATCACCCGATAGAGGACAATATTGGATAGGGGGAATGTGATTTTAGTTTCGATTGGGCCCACTAGAGTGCACTAAAGTAATTGAATAAAGTGTTATTATGTCTTTTTGCGTATGTAAAATGTTATAAATGTGTTTTAGCAGTATGAATGATGCGTCAGTGTGGTTTACGGTTAATATAAATATAGTTGTTTAACGAGTTATGTAGTAGGATTTAGTGTGGGAACATTTCGAAGAAGTATGGATATGAACAAAGGGGATTTTTGTAGAATAGATTTGTAAAGTAAGTTTATGGTAAAGGGAAAGTTAATTCAGGTATAAATAACAATAGTAAATAATTTTATGCATAAGCAAAACTTCAGCATATTAGATAATTACGTCGGTAAAAAGTGCAGTCGTTAGTTTACTATTTTGCGATTGGTTATTGATAAAAAGCGCGGACTGACGCGGGAGAATGTTGTTTTGCTATTGGCTGTTGAGTAAACTGGCCAATGGTAAAGCAATATTCTTCGCGCGCCTTGCTCTGCAGGTAGAGAAGACTTAGAGTGTTCTAGAGAGGAGTCGAAGCCCAGCCATGAAAGAGATCGGACGTGTGCAGTAGTAGTTCCGATGGAAATGATAAGTTGCCGGATCTAGCAGTGTTTCATACATCAAAAGTGTTGGAAAGTGTTGCATAATTTTTCCGATGTGTGTGTAGAAATTTCAGAATTTTTAAGTGAATTTTGTGACGACAAAAGACATATATTCCGCGTGGCGTATTGAGCAGGTCGGTGGCTAAAAACTGTGACTGCATTAGGTACCGACAGACGTAATATTTGGCGAGCGTTCTCAATCAAAAATAATTAGTATTTTTGTAGCTATTACGTTTCCGGGAAATGCAACACCATAAACTTGCTAACGTGAGAGAAAGGGATTGTGACTGACTGTGTTAAGACTAGCACGGTCTTGGCACTGATACTTGTTCACCTAAGTTTCAGAATATATTAATTGAGGACAAAATTTCCAACCTTTCATTACGTGTTTCTCTCGAAACGTAGATTCGTGACTTTAGTTGCAGCCTGGTTCACGTCGAAGTACAGTAGATTTCACTCGGCTTCCCTACTAATGATCTGCTGAGACAATGTTCACAGGTAGGTGCAGGTTCGTCGTAAAGGGATGGAAAGAACCGCGCCGCCGCAACCGTTGGGTGGCTTGCGGAGTATACATGTAGATGTAGATGTAGGCCAATATATTCCTGAAATTTCATTGCTCCACATTAATTAGTTTTTGGTGTTGCGATTTTTTTCTGTCAGTGTTTTAGTCGATTTGATGATTAACGGAAAGGTGGCTGAGTAGTTCTACCGATGTGATTGTCAAACGACTGGTGATCACATTTACTCGAAACGATCTTGCCTGTCGGAACTGTGACGAAGTGTGCTGATGCAGACAACGGCATTCTTTCTGAGAAATTCAATCCGACCGGCGCCACCTTTAGTGTATTCATCTGTTACGGAAGGCCCTCCGGACTACCGTTTCCTGTACATCAGACGGGCCGTAAATGTCCGGCTCTCCCCGCTAACGGCGTTTTTCACGCGGCAACTCGCGAGCGCCTCGGATAGAAACCTATACCCGCGCGGAATTGGAAGAAGGGTGCGGTCGGCGGGGCGCCGCCCGAAGTAATCGCGGTCAGGCGGGCACAAATCAAGGCACAGGGGCGCACAATGGGCCGCCACAATAGGACGCCCTGCCTGCCACGCCCACCCTGAGGCGTGTCTCTGCGACGAGGCCGTCGCCGGCGCTGTCAGTAACACTGTAGCCTGCTACCCCGCTTCCGCAGTCACGTGGTCCAAAATACGAGGCAAGTCCGGAAAACGTGCCCTTAGGGCTAGGATTTCACCCGGAACAAGTCCCGCCCATTCACCCCCCTCCATGCCTCTCCACAGTGTAAGGCCCTCCCCTAAACAGTTCCGCAAACTGGAAGCTACTTCAAAGTTGTTATCGTTACAGTCCAACACACGTTACACTGTGATGAAATTCAGTAATGATAACAAATTTAAGTTTTCCTGGATAGTAATATAATATGAATGTGCATTATTAAAGAAATAAAAACATTTATAGAGAATTGAAAGCATCGCCAGCAATAGAAAACAAAAAATAACGTGATGTTATTTAAGGGCAATAAGGACAAATTTTCATTAACTAATTCACTTATTATAATAGGTTTATCTGAGGGAAACAGCCGGGCAAACATACGATGCGAAAACAATGGTCTTGAGTCTGTCCTGTCGGTAGTAAAGCCACGGATGCAGTCAAATAACTCTGTTGTCTAAAATCAACGTTATATAGAAATAAGTCAAAGTCGTTTTGTTTACGTAGGCCCTCATAGTAGCTCACGAAAATTAAAGAATATAAGAATGCCATAAAGCAGAAAAGCCTAATGAAAGCAGTAAGATATTTGCTTATATGACATATTTCGTTAGTATTTCCATGGGTAATGGATGAATTTTAAATTGTAAATTCTTCCAATGCCATACCTGCACATTATAAACGAGGTTATAAAGAATTGTGGCTGTTTCTGTATGATTAGTGTGCTATATGCTGTTTCGAACGTTTCAGGAAAATAATCTGTCGTTATTCTTTGTCCTGTCTGTTTTTAGCCAAAAGGTTTATTAATTTCGTAAATGTCATTCAAACCATTTTTTAAAAACAATAATAATGATGATGTATATGTTTGTCACAGACCTGTTCTAGAGGAAATAAATACTGCAGTGTTTCACGGCTGTAAAACTTCCTTCATGCTGTGCTAGTTCTTCTTCCACCCCTAAAACTTTTCAGCAAAACTATTCAGTGAATAACACGCAAAACTATTCAGTGAATAACACGCAAAAACAGCTTGGATCGATTAGCAAGAACAAAGTAATTTTGATGCCCTCTGGAAGTATAGTGAACATTGGTGCTTGTTTCACATATACTGTCTGAGCTCTGAAGCTTAAGTGTCAAGTATACTGTGGTTCCTCTTTCTCCTAGCAAATTATTCTTTGAGGGTAGGTTTTTCCTGTTGTAGCTTTGGGTGCTTTTTCTCACATAAAACTATGTTTCTTCATAGGCTTTTCATTCGAATACTGAGTTCTCGTATTTAAAGAATTCAGAGCTAAATTGTTTTCTCTTATGTTTGCTGTGGAAGTACCTGGCGCAGCTGAGGCCAATTATGCACTTTTTTGTAACGTGTCTTTTAACTATCTGGCAAAATTTAAGGCCTAGCAAGGTATTAATTTAACATTCACTCCAAGTGCAGCCAAACGCGGTAAACCACGTGGGTCAACTGAAACGAAGCCCAGGCGCCGAGCAAAGACCGGGAAAACCGCGAGTGAGTGGGCGGGACTTGTTCCGGGTGAAATCCTAGCGCCAACGATTCCTGTCCGGAAAGGAGGAGTACAGAGTCTCCGACTCTCAAATGGGTTTGTTTTCTACAAAAGTTAGCAGCACTCTGTTCAGCGGCAAGATGCTGGTAATACACTGATGTGACAAAAGTCATGGGATACCTCCTAATATCGTGTAGGGCCTCCATTTTCACGGAGTAGTGCAACAAAGCGACGTGACGTGCACTCGACAAATCGTTGGAAGCCTCCTGCAGAAATATCCAGCCATGCTGCCTCTACAGCCCTGTAAAACTGCGAAAGTGTTGCAAGTGCAGGAATTTGTGCGCAAAGTAACCTTTCAATTGTTGTTGTTGTTGTGGTCTTCAGTCCAGCTGCTGGTTTGATGCAGATCTCCATGCTGCTCTATCCTCTGCAAGCTTCTTCATCTCCCAGTACCTATTGCAACCTACATCCTTCTGAATCTGTTTAGTGTATTCATCTCTTGGTCTCCCTCCACGATTTTTACCCTCCATGCTGCCCTCCAATACTAAATTGCCGATCCCTAGATGCCTCAGAATATGTCCTACCAACCGATCCCTTCTTCTAGTCAAGTTGTGCCACAAATTTCTCTTCTCCCCAATTCTATTCAATATCTCCTCATTAGTTATGTGATCTACCCATCTAATCTTCAGCATTCTTCTTGAGCAGTGGTAAAAAATGCTGTTTTGAAGAGCGCGCCGCAGCGTCTGTTGTGAAGCAGTTACCCTCCGTTTCTGGCGGTGGTGCCGCTGTGGCAATCACAGCTTTGATGTCTCCCCCTGGTGGGAAAGGGGAAAGGTAGCCTGATCACGTGCATTTAAGGGGCGCTATGAGCTCGCTAGGCGAGTCTGGTCAGTTGGTCAGCCGGGTCAGTGTGGGCCAGCCAGTGCCTGTCTGTCGTCCGGAGTGCTAGTATGTGTTAGGGCGCCAGTCTGCTCGAGTTTGTTCAGGCAATGGTCATTGGCGGTTGGATCGATCTGTTGGTCGGTCGCGCCTTGGGAAACAAGATGACTTGTCCGTCTTGGGCGTCGGCGCATGTGAGGTCGCCACGTCAGTCCAGTGGGCCGCGCCGTATAGCGATGGGTAGTGGCTTCGCGGCCGACACGAGAGCAACAGAAGCCAACCCACGACATCGGGCTGGCCGGTGCGAGCTGCGACGCCGTGAGACGGGAGATCGGCGCGCCTTCCTGCGTCCGTTTGAGCGGATGGCAGCGGACGGTTCGGGAGAGCGTTTTGGGGGTGCTGCGCAATGTCTTCGCCAGACATCGCAGTTTATTAGAAGTTAAGCGATTCGTGATATGTTGTTTCATTTTTAGGCAGTTAGTGTCTGATGCCTGTCTGTTGGTCTGCCGTACGTTAACAGCTGCCTCTGTCATGTTTGTCGGATTCGGTGGTAACGAAATTATTGCTTGAAGTGTAACGTCCGAATTACTGAAATATGTTTTTATCTTGCCTATCATCTTGAGAGGCGGTATATGTGTAATGTAGAGCATGTTTGTACATTTTATGTAAGACTGCATTTCATGGGTATTTTTATTTAAATGGTCATTTTAGTATATAAATTTGCCACTCTTCCACCGTAAAAGTTTTTTTTTTTTAATCAAATTGCACCTTCGGTGGCAAGTTAATTTTTTTAATGTTAGTGTTTTGTACCATTTCCACCCCTCCTACGGGGTGCATAGTTTATGTGCTTGTGTGAGTTGTTAAAATTTTTATTTTAAATTATCTGGTGTGTTGCAGATTTGCACCAGTGTAGTCTTTCAGAGGTTGTGAGCGGTCGTGACTACGGCTGTGTCAAATGGCAGCGACAAGGTTCTCAGCCCGAAAGCTCATACTGTCAAAATTTCTTCTTTCTGCCTCTGAATAAATTGTAACTTGATATTTAGAGGGCGCTTTCTGATTATAATTTTAAATCTGTTTAAAAAAAGGGCTTTTAGGAATAAAATTTCCAGTTGTTGAAAGAAATTTTATTTGTTTTCATCAGTTACCCACTAGCAACTACTTCCACGCTCACATAGTGTGATTAAATGTGTTAATGTTCTTGAAGAATCGCTAGTAAACAAAGTAAATTCTTAAGAAAAAGTTTTGAAAGTAAATTCACAGTTCACTTCTGTAGCACCACAATTCGAAAGCTTCAAAATGGCTCTGAGCACTATGGGGCTCAACTGCTGAGGTCATTAGTCCACTAGAACTTAGAACTAGTTAAACCTAACTAACCTAAGGACATGACAAACATCCATGCCCGAGGCAGGATTCGAACCTGTGACCGTAGCGGTCTTGCGGTTCCAGACTGCAGCGCCTTTAACCGCACGGCCACTTCGGCCGGCTCGAAAGCTTCTATTCTCTTCTTGTCTAAACTATATATCGTCCACATTTCACTTCCATACATGGCTACACTCCATACAAATACTTTCAGAAACGACTTCCTGACACTTAAATCTATACTCGATGTTAATAAATTTCCCTTCTTCAGAAACGCTTTCCTTGCCATTGGCAGTCTATATTTTATATCCTCTCTACTTCGACCATCATCAGTAATTTTGCTCCCCAAATAGCAAAACTCCTTTACCACTTTAAGTGTCTCAATTCCTAATCTAGTTCCCGCAGCATCACCCGACTTAATTCGACTACATTCCATTATCCTCGTTTTGCTTTTGTTGATGTTCATCTTATATCCTCCTTTCAAGACACTGTCCATTCCGTTCAACTGCTCTTCCAAGTCCTTTGCTGTCTCTGACAGAATTACAATGTCATCAGCGAACCTCAAAGTTTTTATTACTTCTCCACGGATTTTAATTTCTACTCCGAATTTTTCTTTTGTTTCCTTTACTGCTTGCTCAATATACAGATTGAATAACATCGGTGATAGGGTACAGCTCTGTCTCACTCCCTTCCCAACCACTGTTTCCCTTTCATGCTCCTCGATTTTTATAACTGCCATCTGCTTTCTGTACGAATTGTAAATAACCTTTCGCTCCCTGTGTTTTACCCCTGCCACCTTCAGAATTTTAAAGAGAGTATTTCAATCAACATTGTCAAAAACTTTCTCTAAGTCTACAGATTCCAGAAACGTAGGTTTGCCTTTCCTTAATCTATTTTCTAAGATAAGTAGTAGGGTCAGTATTGCCTCACGTGTTTCAACATTTCTACGGAATCCAAACTGCTCTTCCCCGAGGTCGGCTTCTACCAGTTTTTTCCATTCGTCTGTAAAGAATTCCTGTTAGTATTTTGCAGCCGTGGCTTATTAAACTGATAGTTCGGTAATTTTCACATCTGTCAACACCTGCTTTCTTTGGGATTGGAATTATTATATTCTTCTTGAAGTCTGAGGGTATTTCGCCTGTCTCATACATCTTGCTCACCAGATGGTCTGTAGTTTTGTCAGGGCTGGCTCTCCCAAGGCTATCAGTAGTTCTAATGGAATGTTGTCTACTCCCGGGACCTTCTTTCGGCTTAGTGCTACCTGTCAATTATGTCCTATAAATATTGGATGTGATTCATGTCGGATGATTTGAATGGCCAAATAATTCGCTGGAATTGTCCATATGTTCTTCAAACCAATCACGAACGATTGTCACATGGTGGCGATTCTCAACGTTGTTTGGCAATATGAAGTCCATGAGTGTATGCAAATAGTCTGCAGGTAGCGGAACATCTACATCTACATTATACTTCGCAAGCCACCTAATAGTGTGTGGCGGTGGGTACTTTCGGTACCACTATCTCATCCCTCCAAACACGTTCCACTAGCGAACAGTGCGTGGAAAGAATGACTGTCGGTAAGCCTCTGTATTAGCTCTAATTTCTCGAATTTGCTCCTCGTGGTCAGTACGCGAGATGTATGTGGGAGGAAGTAATATGTTGTCCGACTCCTCCTGAAAAGTACTGTCCCGAAATTATAATATTAAATCTCTCTGTGATGCACAACGCCTCTCTTCTGTCAGTGGAGTTTGTTTAGCATCTCCGTAACGCTCTCTCGACTTTCCAGTCAATGATAGGTTCAGTTGGACCAGAGGACGCAGTCCTCAGCCCTCACCATTATGGATTCACCACCAGCTTGCACAGTACCTTGTTGACAACTTGGGTCCATGGCTTCGTGAGGTCTGCGCCCCACTCGAACCCAACCATCAGCTCTTACCGACTGAAATCGGGAATCATCGTAGCAGGCCAAGGTTTTCAGTCATCTAGGGTCCAACCGATATGGCCACGAGCCCAAGAGAGGCGCTGGAGTGGATGTCGTGCTATCAGCGAAGGTATTCGCGTCGGTCGTCTGCTGCCATAGCCCATTAATGCCAAATTTCTCCGCACTGTCCTAACGGATACGTTCATCGTACATCCCACATTGATTTCTGCAGTTATTCCAGTTACTGTTGCTTGTCTGTTAATACTGAGAGCTCTACCCAATGCCGCTGCTCCCAGACGTTAAGTGAAGTCCATGGTGAGAGGTAATGCCTGAAATTTGGTATTCTCGGCACACTCTTGACACTGTGGATCTCGGAATATTGAATTCCCTGACGATTTCCGTAATTGAATGTTCCATGATGTTAGCTGCAACTACCACTCCGCGTTCAGTCTGTTAATATCCGTCGTGCGGCCATAAGATGACAGCTCCGCTAATGCACTCCCCTTTTATACCTTGTGTTCGCGATACTACCGCCATGCGCATATCGCTATCCCATGACCTTTGACCTGTCAGCCGGCCGATGTGGCCGATCGGTTCTAGGCGGTTCCGTCCGAAACTGCGCTGCTGCTAAGGTCGCAGGTTCGAATCCTGTCTCGGGCATGGATGTGTGTGATGTCCTTAGGTTAGTTAGGTTTAAGTAGTTCTAAGTCTATGGGACTGATGACCTCAGATGTTCAGCCGCGCGGGAATAGCCGAGCGGTCTTCGGCGCTGCAGTCATGGACTGTGCGGCTGGTCCCGGCGGAGGTTCGAGTCCTCCCTTGGCCATGAGTGTCTGTGTTTCTCGTTAGGATAATTTAGGTTAAGTAGTGTGTAAGCTTAGGTTGCTTGGTTGGTTTGGGGAAGGAGACCAGACAGCGTGGTCATCGGTCTCACCGGATTAGGGAAGGATGGGGAAGGAAGTCGGCCGTGCCCTTTCAGAGGAACCATCCCGGCATTTGCCTGGAGTGATTGAGGGAAATCACGGAAAACCTAAATCAGGACGGCCGGACGCGGGATTGAACCGTCGTCCTCCCGAATGCGAGTCCAGTGTGTAACCACTGCGCCACCTCGCTCGGTGTGTAAGCTTAGGGACCGATGACCTTAGCAGTTAAGTCCCATAAGATTTCATACACATCTGAACATTTTTGAACCTCAGGTGTTCAGTCCCATAGTGCTCAGAGCCATTTGAACCATTCTCTTGACCCGTCAATGTAGAACTCACGCTCGTTTCTCTCCGTCGGCTCAAGACTCTAGTGGTACGGAAGTGCGTACCGTGCTGAACTGCCTCTCTCTGTTCCGAGTCCCTCCAACTGCAAAGCGAGTAGCGTAGTCCGAATCCTCTTTGCAACGGGGAACGGGCCGTTCTATAGAGAGGGGTCCAGAAAAATATAGACACTCATTGATAGTCTCTATTACTGAAAGAAAATGACACACCGTTAGAATTCTTGCACGGGGGAAAGGATATTTTATGTGTTCAAAGTGACCCCTCTTAGCAGCTAAAGAACGTCGATGCCGTTGAACTGTTCAACGAACTACGGCTGTCAGTGTTGCCAACGTGATAGTTGCACATGACGCCTCGATGGTTTCTCGTAGCTCGTTCAGTGTAGATGGCTCTGTTGGTAAAACTTCATTATTCAAGGTCGCCCATAGGTAGAAGTCCAGAAGTGTAATGTCTGGAGACCATGGTTGGTACTCAACAGCTCCTCTTCGATCTATCCACCGTCCGGGTAGATTTACATCCAAGTAGGCTCCGACATCCCTGTGGTGGTCACGCGGAGCTTCATCTTGTTGTACATAAAATCTTTTATTTCTAAACACCTATCGGATGGCAGGTAAAATAGATGTTTGCAGCATGTGCAGTTGCACCTGACCACTTACGATACCTTCAGAAAAGAATGGGCCAGTCAAACAACGCAGTGACAAACCCCGCCACACCTTAACACCCGGTAGATGAACATGTTTGTCCAAGTAAACGTGAGGATTTCCAGGAGTCTAGTACACGGCGTTGTGGCGGTGCACAGTAGGCGTTCAGCTCGAATTGCGCCTCGTCAGACCAGATAACCATCCCTACAAACCGTTCGTCCTCGTGAAGCATACCTTGCAACCACTGGCAGTACTCGATTCTTCTATCCGGGTCGTCCTCGTTCACAGCGTGCACCGATCTCGGAATGTACACTTCCCACTTTGCAGTCTTCAGAATTCGTCGTATGCTTGACCGGCTTACCTTGCTTTCAAGTGCACCCTGCTTCGCAATTTCTGAAGTGACCTAGTAGAATTTTGCAACACAACAGCGCTGGAAGCTGAACTTGTTAATGTTTTCGGTCCCCCAGACCTCTCTTTATGGACATGCCGAACAGTATCATCGGCTTAAAATTTATCCCGACTATGATGAATTGTTGCACGTGAGTTCCGTACACATTACACCATTGTCGTTGTACCTCGATCATGTTTTCGTACTTCTAGTACCAGTTCAATACGGCCTTGCGTTGCTCAGACGACCATCTTACTTCATTCATTGCTGCACTATCATCTGCTGGAAAATCACGAAATTTGTGCTACAAAACTCGTTTCTAATCCGTAAAACAAGATAAAAACATGACAAACTGTAACATAGTAGCATATTGTAACTACCACATAATACGTTTGTTATATGTATCAAAAGAAACATGTGTTACAGGCTTCATAAATAAAAGAAGCGAAACGCGTATCACAAAAAACAAACTATCTTTCATTGAGTTCCATAGACGGAAGATACCTTTCTGAATATCAAAGAGTATCTGCATTATTCTGGACTCCTCGGTATTTTTTACGAAATCAGAGCTGTTTATGGTGGGATGAATTGCATTAGAATGTACACGTGGTGTTGCGAGATTGGAACTGAGACAACGAATACTCAGGAAGAACAAAGGAGTGGGTGTCGCTAAATCCTGACTGATGGGATGAATAAGACCGAAGAAACGATTCGAGGCTTCTTTTGATTGATTTTGGAGGAGATGAAAGAGAGGTTTCTAGAAATCTCCCCATCTCTGCTGCATGAAATGATTACTTTTAATATTCTATTCTATCTGGGTACCAAAACAGCTCACAGATCAGCACGAAGTCGACAGAATCTCATCTTTATGGAGATTTCTCGAGCGCTTCCAACTGTACGGTGAACAAATCCCGTGACTGGCGACGAAACTTGGGCGGCGGTTTACACAGCCGACAAGAAGAGACAACCAGTACAGTGGCGACATCCCCCCTCATCATCAGCGAAACATCGTGGCCTCCGTGTTTTGTGACGTAAAGGGATTCATTCTCCTCACTGAGCTGTTGCTCCAGCAGGAGACGATCAACTGCGGTACGGTACTGTGGAAACGCTAAAAAACACCTTCGGAAGGCGATACGAAACAAAACAGGGGAATATTAAGTGAGGGTCTGTGCTTGTTGGCCGGTGGCTGTGGCCGAGCGGCTCTGGGCACTTCAGTCCGTAACCGTGCTGCTACTACGTTTGCAGGTTCGAATCCTGCCTCAGGCATGGATGTGTGTGATGTCCTTAGGTTAGTAAGTTTTAAGTAGTTGTATGTCTAGGGGACTGATGACCTCAGATGTTAAGTCCCATAGTGCTTAGAGCCATTTGAACTATTTTTGTGCTTGTTGCGTGACGATGGGCGCTCACGTAGAGCCGCCAGCACAAAGCAAACTACTGGATTCACTCTGTCGGGACATCATCAGCCACTACGCTCAAACTCCTGGCGTGTTGCGAATGTTTCTCACCATCTCAAACACTCTTGCGATCAGCTGTCAACGAGCGACGACTTCCTCGCTCTGGTCGCTGGTGGTCTTCCGTTACGTGGTCTTAAGGGGCCCTCGAAAGCTCAATATTTATTGCACAAGATTGAGTATTACACAATAACGTTGACCGTCTAGGAGCGGCATGACGGTCTGCGCAATATATGGAAGCAGAATGCAGAGCTTTAAAAACTCTGACGGCAGCTCTAGATATTGCGCAATGTATTGTATATTGTGAAACTTCCTGGCAGATTAAAACTGTGTGCCCGACCGAGACTCGAACTCGGGACCTTTGCCTTTCGCGGGCAAGTGTATATTGTGTCGTGTGAGAGTCATATTGTGCAATATACGGAAGTTCCTGCCGAGACTTCGTGATTTGCATACATGCAAACGACTGATACAGCGACCGCATATGAATTCATCGGAAAGACAGAGGAAGGGGATCATCTGTTGAATTGCATTCATGGCGGCACTTTGGTTACATCTTTAACCTTCAGTAATTAGCTGTAGACACATTCGACAAAAGTACAGTAAAATAATACTGCAACTGCTTATTTCTTCGTTTTGGAAATACGTAACAGCACCACTACCGATCCCCTACCATAACGTCTCGCTCATTTCCAGGTTCATAGATCGCTTCAGCATTGTAGAAAGTGAAATTCCACGAGTATATTAACGGTGTCTTTTCTTTGTCTATAAGGTGCAACAAAGTTCACCAATTCTTTGAAAGATTCCTCATTCATCCTTAAGGGGAGGTTTACTATCTTTTGGTTCAAAAATTCGAATTTTTTAAATTGCCTTTTTGGATCCATATAAGTGTTTAGAATCCACCCCTGAAACGGTTTTTCCAAATACGGAGCGGAAATGTTTGTTATTCGCGGTTGAATAAAAAAATGCATCTGCCTGAAATCGGCCTTTTTCACACACTAGTTTTTTTTTTACTTTTGGAGGACGAATTATTGTACCGGTGCTTGGGAGGAAACACACAAAATTCAAATCAAAGTTTGAACGCGTGTGTTTTGAAGTTAGCCCCCAAGCATTTGCATTCTGGTGCGAAGACTATGGAGATTGCGACTTTCCAGTCAGTGAGCAGCTCCAGCGAAGGGTATTCAGCAATTCTGAAGACCATGACAACAATGGACGTCACCCTAGGTCTATTCGACGCAGTTCGCCAAGCACCACCGAATTCAAGCGGCCGGAAACCGCTTGTCACCGGCCGTACGAGCGGCTCTGGAGCAGCGCAGGATGGCCCAGATCGAGCAGAACGCCCTGTATGAGGAAAAGGAAGGACTAGTTTATGGACCCGCAATAACATATTCAACATAAGTTGCATAATATTGCATTTATATATAGTCGAAATTTCGAACGTGTTTTTTCTCGAAATGACTTTTTTTTTTATCGCGCGGTATGGTAACTTCAAATCTACTGAACCGATTGACATGATTCTTTGTTTCCGACGAAGCTAACTAAATTTGCCTAAGAGTTGTACCACTTTAATTCCGATCCATCAACTATAAATATTTTTACTTGGCCGACGAAGTCGAAACATCGATAAAAAAAAAACCTATTTTTTTTAAATGGCCGCCATTTTGTTTCCTATGGTCCAAATAACTTAAGCGAGGCACAACTCCCAAAGAATCTTATATACTTCGCTAACGTCAACTCAATTTTGATTTCAGACGAGCCGGCTGACCTGTAACATACCGCGCGTGGAGGTCTACATCGAAATTTTGCTTCGTTCCGACGGCACTTCCGCCTTTGCTCTTCAACATTTCCAGTCGAAAAAATTCCAGTTTGTAGAGGAAATATCAATAAACATTTTGACCACATTTGTAATGATATCTATAACACATCCTGAGAAAGAAATTCTCAAAGAACATGTTTTTCGAGCCAAAGACAGTAAACCTCCTCTTAAAACATTCGATAATCATCCGGCTCTGCTGTAAGTTCTGTCAGAACGTTTGTACGGCCGTGAGTAAAAGCCTTTCCAAGTCACTTTCCCGCCCATCGCCGTTTCTTCCACTTGCTTTTCATTTTCCAGCACTTAGCGACTGCACTAGCAGTACACGAGAGTTCTACATCATGGAGCACTGGCATCTCCACTACACAAGCAGAGTTTCAACTGACGTGTCTAGGGTAAAACACTAGATAATAATATTGTGCTGTCCTTGGCCTCGCACTTTACATTGACACAATATTATTGTGCAATAAATAATGGATGTGTGAGGGCTCCTGTAGTTGCCTGTAGTTCTGTTTTTTGCCAACAGTTTTCTGGCAAACTTTCCTGAAATTAACATCGCCACCCTAATCTAATCTTATTATCAAGTTTTCTCTGTTCACAGTACAATCCGAAGTCACAGTGCAGGCTCTCTTTTTGTATATTTTGCTTGCAACACTTTTGACACTAATAAATAAAAATAAATAAAGTGCGGGCGATGGCGGAGGATATTCCGTGCCAGTACTGATCACTTTTGTTCTGTCATGTTGGCGTATGGAGCGAGGCGAAAGCGACTGTAGTCAGATTAAAATATCTTGACACTTATCGCCCGCCACTTGCCGCTACAGTGTTGCCACATCGGCTGCCGGCTACCGCTCGGTTATATGCGACGCACAAACACAGCAGATCACTTCGCAAATGCTTTTAATGCGTAACACAGAGCAATGCAGGAAGTGGCGACCGCGAGATGTATCGGAAATGTGAGAGTTTAAGTGACCACTGACTGAATTGCGGCGGACGATGCGGGTTTGTAGCCTTCAATTTAAACTCGCGTCCTAAGCTATCCACAACCTCGTGATGAGCGATATATCCGAGGAATCGGCGGTCACAACCTGCGGCAGAACTAAAATCACGATTGTTTTGTTCACCGGGATTAAAGCTAACTTCTACGAGCAAACTCAAGACAGAAAAAATTCAGGTTTAGCGCTAAATGCAAACTGTAATTACTCGCTATCATTTGTTACCTGAAACTATCCTCCCAGTGGCTACCAGTACAAAAGCTGCCGCGTTACCAACAGATGAACATCCCTCGGTGGCACATAGTTGCAAATTATAGGCGACAAAGGTACATTCCAAACGAATAATGAATGACGGGAAGAAAAATAAGAGCAACTACGAAATAGATACAGTGACGAAAAATGACGCGACAAAGAATTATAAATAAAAAATGCAATTAAACCATTCAATTGAATAAACGTGATAATTAAACTCTTTTGGTTAAATATAAAAAAAAAAATTTCGAGCATACGACCTTCTACACGTCCTCAACATTTGTAGTCCTGTCTTCCTCAGTTGCATGTAATATTACGGTATATTGATAATTTTTACTGATGGACCGACACACACACACAAACACAAACACACACACACACACACACACACACACACACACACACAAACGCACGCACAAATGCATACACGAACAGATCACAGATACTTCAGTAATTACGCTCGAAAGTTTGACAATAACATTCGATCTTTGGCAAAAACATTTGACAGTCGGCAACAGAAACCGAAACATTTGCATCGAAACAAGTGTTCAGTTCATAGTGCTGTGGAATGTGTGAAAAAATCTCAAATTGCCATTCATAAGAATTAGAACAACACCAAGAATGCAACAGGAGCGTAATATGTAGGAAATCGTCCACGCAACCTGTAAGTACAGTTCAAAGCATTACTACTTAATAGGAAATACCAACCACCAGAACTGCTTATAACCTATAGGTACAGTGACCAAAATGTAAATTAAATAGCAAACATATGTACATATTCCAGGCCACTGATGATGCCTTGCAGAAAATAAAGACGAAACGCGTATGGCACTAAAGTTGTGTTTTATTCAGTTGCTGTCAGACGGTCCATAAGTAAAAATTATCAATATACCGTAATTCTACACGTCCAATTAATAGGCTAACAACTCTGCAACGACACAACGCTGCCTATGGCGACGACGTTTTGTAGCCTAAAAAAATTCGGTTTCGCGCAGTGTCGTGCGAAACTTATCTAGTGTAAGTCCTGTGATTACGATAGCGCTAAATGCGTCGCTGAATCGAGTCTTATGCAGAAATATTCAGTAGTGTTTGCTAAGTGCTGTGTATGAGAAGTACGTATTTCATTAGCATCGGTTGTGTGTGTGTGTGTGTGTGTGTGTGTGAGAGAGAGAGTGTTGTTTTTGGTGAGGTTATCATGTGTGAAATAAAAGTGCCAGAACCATGATTCGGGATGGTCAGCAACTGGAAGCAGTTAATTCCATGAATTATCTGGGGGTGAGCATTAGGAGTAATTTGAAATGTAATGACCACATAAAATTAATCGTCTGTAAAGTAGATGCCAGACTGAGATTCATTGGAAGAATCCTAAGGAAATGCAGTCCGAAAACAAAAGAAGTAGGTTACAGTACACTTGTTCGCCCACTGCTTGAATATTGCTCACCGGCGTAGGATCCGTACCAGATAGGGTTGATAGCAGAGATAGAGAAGTTCCAACGGGGAGCAGTGCGCTTCGCTAAAGGATCATTTAGTAATCGCGAAAGAGTTACAGAGATGATAGATAAACTCCAGTGGAAGACTCTGCAAGAGAGACGCTCAGTAGCTCCGTACGGGCTTTTGTTGAAGTTTCGAGAACTTACCTTCACCGAGGAGTCAAGCAGTATATTGCTCCCTCCTACTTATATCTCGCGAAGAGACCATGAGGATAAAATCAGAGAGATTAGAGCCCACACAGAGACATACCGACAATCTTTCTTTCCACGAACAATACGAGACTGGAATAGAAGGGAGAACCGATAGAGGTACTCCAGGTACCCTCCGCCACACACCGTCAGGTGGCTTGCGGAGTATGTATGTAGATGTAGACGTAGACGATCACATCAAGAAAGAATGCCGGACAAGGAATTGGAGGTGAACTGACCAACTGTTGCAGCTGTTTGGCAACGGCGAACGATTCAGTTGTAAGATGGAGCGCTCTGAATGGAGGAAACCAGCAACAACGCGTGAAGTATTAACTATCGAGTAATTGTAATCGGACAATAGTTATACGCCTGAGTATGCGGAAAGCGGTCTCTGATCTCATACTCTCAATCTCTGCGGGAGATATGCCGTCGTCCTCCAGCGACGACTCTCTAAATTTATCCAACAGGGCCTCCCAGAACAACCGCGTCATTCTTCCTGAATCTCTTATTTTAGTTTCCAGAGCTACGCTTTCGTCTGGACTGTACTCGCCTGTTAAGATCCTGTCTAGCATAGCGTATCAGGCCGGCCGGAGCGGCCGAGGGTTTCTAGGCGCTACATTCTGGTGCCGCGCGACCGCTACGGTCGCAGGTTCGAATCCTGCCTCGGGCATGGATGTGTGTAATGTCCTTAGGTTAGTTAGGTTTATGTAGTTCTAAGTTCTAGGGGACTGATGACCTCAGAAGTTAAGTCCCATAGTGCTCAGAGCCATTTGAACCATAGCGTATAAGAATTCGTTCTTTGTGTACCGTCATGTTCTAACAACCCTAACACAACAAAGGTCAAAATTTTATAACGATTGTGGTGTTGCTCACGCTGCTAAACACTGCATTTTCGGGCAACAACAGTCATATTACGTGGCAGGTGTCATTACAGCACAGTTATTAGTCATTTCATGTAATAATGAAAAAACTAGGCACTCATCTTTTTGTGTTTCCCACGCTGGTCTCGTCGTAAAATCACGGCTCAATCGTTGAAAGTCTAGGTGGTTATGATTCCAAGCTCGGATGCAAAGAGGCCTAGGTTTTATTGTGCTATATTCAAAAGTTTTGTAGATGCGCTTCTCAAACCATTCTTGGAGATTAAACCTTTCAAAGTTAGCACAATGGTGATGTAAAAAAATAATCAGCACTCCGAATTTAAGTTACATTTCCTTTTAATTGCTTTTATTGCAATATCACGTAACACACAAAACATCACTTCACAATACAAAACATACTTGAAAACATCTTCCTCACAGTCACTGTTAAAGTTCAGATTTTATAAGCTGACGACAATATTCGTCTCTCCAACATGACGTCCACGACTCGACTTTCTCAACGTCCAACTCTCTAACAACTTAACAACTAACTAATAATCGCTTACGCGCCCAAAAATCAGAGTTACAAGTACGTCAAAGATCGTAGTGACAAAAGAAAGAATACACATAAGAATAATATCATTGCAATATAAACATATCGGTGTATCAAAAGTGAAATAAAATCTGAATATTGTCTCAGAAGTATGTTAAGTAGTTAACAGAAATACAGTAGAATATTACTGGTATCGGGAGGTTGAGGTGAGGTACCATAATGGTTGCGTAATTCAAGTACCATTACAATGTGTACTTGGTAACATTTTCGAATGCTGAAACAGTACTGAGTAACAGATCACATGCGGATGGATGCAGGCGTCGGTGCTGGATATAGTGCCTCATAATGATGGTTCAGAAGAATACGTGTAACGCTACTCAGTCTCGCAGCTTCACTGACTCACACTTTCCCTGGTGCTATCGTGTGGACTGACAGCATGAGTTTCCAGAACGCCTGGTTCTTTCGTTCTGTTCCCTGTAGAGATGCTCCTTAACGTGTTGCGCATCTTTCCCGTGACCTTCCAAAAATCGTCTTGCCTTATTCACTTGGTGAACACTGTCTGTGACAATACCTTTGTGTGTACAACTCTCTTCCACGTCCTTCTGCGACTCCCGCAGAAAAGCAATCCAATTTTTCATGGTTTTCTTTGGATTCTCGTCTGCGCCTTTGGAACAGGAAACAAAGTCGATAATGCAGGGTGTTCAAATGAAACATTTTTGATCTACAAATGTAATAAAAAAAAGGATGAGTCGTAGAGCACTATGGGACTTAACATCTGAGGTCCTCAGTCCTCTAGAACTTAGAACTACTTAAACCTAACTAACGTAAGGACATCACATACATCCATGCCCGAGGCAGGGTTCGAACCTGCGTCCGTAGCGGTCTCGCGGTTCCAGACTGAAGCGCCTAGAACCGCTTGGCTTCACCGGCCAGCGATGAGGCGTAGATATTTGCGGTTTGCGTCACCATGTAAAGTAACTCAAAAAGATTTGTATACTTCTACATGGGCCTCTTTCGTAACCCGTAAAATGTCCGGACGATACTCTATGTGCGCACAAGTATTTGTGGGGTGATGGAGGCTCTTCCATCCACAGTTCTTCTGCATAGTTCGTCTAGTTTACGCACAAGCCGGATATACACTCTGGCTTTCACTTTCGCCCACAGGAAGAAATCCAGTAGGTCTATGTCCAGAGATCGTGGTGAACACATGTTTGGTCCATCCTCTCCTATTTATTGCTGTGGAAATATTCGGGCCAGCGAGTCACGAAGACGTAAACTGCAGTGCGGTGGAGCACCGTCCTGCTGGAAGATCACACTCGACTGAAGAGGAAGGACAGTGAACTGCTCAGCCAAACTGTTCCTGTTGCCGTCTGCTCGACGAAGAAAAATGGTCCAACTATGCAGTCTTTCATCAGCACACACTACACAGTCAGATTTTCTCTGTCTATGACACGCTTCCGAAAACTAAGTAGGTTTTACGAATCCCAGATGCGAATGTAGTGCCAGATAACCTTCCCACGAGTGTGTAAGGTTTCTTCGTCACGGAAACGACATTTCCGTGATAGTTAGGGTTTTGCCCGACCCAGTCCAACATCTCGATTGCAGATTAGTGACGAATCTGAAAGCCGTTTTCCTTCAATGCTCGCACAATTTGAACTTTTGAAAGGGGGCTGTTCAGCTCTCTTGATGCTTGGCGGACTGAATTTGATGGGCACACTTGGAAGGTATTTCTGATGTCCTCTGTCATTTCATCAGATGTGCATTTTCTGCCAGAATCTAAGTCCCTTTACACTGCCAATGGCTAGGAACTTGTCACACTGAGCCGTAATCGTCTTAACGTCCGATGGCCACCTTTGAAATTCACGTCGGAAATTTCTATGGAGAGCAACGGGTGATTTAATTTCTGCAAACCGCACCACCCAATGGGCTCTTTCCTTAGCAACTGAAACAAAACAAAATGAATCGTTTAGAGTTTTGAGTTGCTTTACGTGTTGCCGCAAATCGCAAGTATCTATGTGTCGAAGATTTTTTTTTTTTTTTTAATTTGTAAGCGGATTGTGTCTTGTGTAACTATGAGTTCTTGTGACAATGACTACAGGAAACTGCGATGACTAAAACTCTTTTATATCTGTGAATATTGACCCATGAAAATATTATTAGGACACGGTCGGACTGCATTTAAAGGATAAATGGGCACAGGTAGCACTAACATTGAGCAATGACTTAAAAGAATATTTAAGCACACTTGAATCATCCAGTTTCCCATCAAATGGTTCAAATGGCTCTGAGCACTATGGGACTCAACTGCTGTGGTCATCAGTCCCCTAGAACTTAGAACTACTTAAACCTAACTAACCTAAGGACATCACACACACCCATGCCCGAGGCAGGATTCGAACCTGCGACTGTAGCAGCAGCGCAGCTCCGGACTGGAGCGCCTAGAGCCGCACGGCCACCGCGGCTGGCAGTTTCCCATCAATCAGAGCATCGCTTGACCTATAAAAATGTTTAGAATGATCCACGTTATTGAGGAAGCATGTACACTGAGCATACGTGGATCACAATTGTAATTTAAACACTTTTCTTCAGGGAAACTGAACTTCATTTAACGTCTAATTCGCTGCCACAATGATCTCAATGCATACTTACCTTCTGGAACCTGAAATGAGCGCACGTAATATCCTTCTAGTAATTTGCTAAAGGCGTATCACCTGGGTGGGATCCCCACTTCTGTATAAGTTCATGACCACATGGCTACGGTAGTTGAAAAGAACGATGTATAAATGCTCTCAATTTGATAAAGGAAGAGAGCGTGAAAAAATGCAGAAAGATCGTCTATCAGTTGCTGATTATTTTTCAGTACAGAAACAAAACTCATGTTCCATGGAAGAACACAGTTAAAGTTACATGAACCACGTGGCGCCCATGAGTAAATGAGTTTCGCTATTTCGGAAGCAAATAATGGGCGAAGTAGAGAGGATATAAAATGTAGACTGGCTATTGCAAGGAAAGCGTTTTTGAAGAAGAAAAATTTGTTAACATCGAGTATAGATTTAAATGTCAGGAAGTCGTTTCTGAAAGTATTTGTATGGAGTGTAGCCATGTATGGATGTGAAACATGGACGATAAATAGAGAATAGAAGCTTTCGAAATGTGGTGTTACAGAAGAATGCTGAAGATTAGATAGATAGATCACGTAGCTAATAAAGAGGTATTGAATAGAATTGGGGAGAAGAGGAATTTGTGGCACAACTTGACTAGAAGACGAGATTAGTTGGTAGGAGACGTTCTGAGGCATCAAGGGATCACCAACTTAGTACTGGAGGGAAGCGTGCAGGGTAAAAATAGTAGAGGGAGACTAAGAGATGAATACATTAAGGAGATTAAGAAGGTTATAGGTTGCAGTAGTTAGTCGGAGATGAAGAGGTTTGCACAGGATAGAGCAGCATGGAGAGCTGCATCAAACCAGTTTGTGGACTGAAGACCACAACAACAGTAACAATGAATGTGCAATATAGTCTCCACTAAAACGTTAACTAATGAATGTACACTGGAATGTGACGTACAAATAAAAAAGTTTTTAAAAGTATGTAAATGTATAACTGCCATTTCATCGGTTTTAGAGTCTAACAGATGTAATGCTGGTACAAAATTGTTAAGACTTTCGTGGCTACTTCTTGACAAGCTGCCTGTTGGCTTCTGACTCGGGTTCTTCGGACAACGATTGTTTGATGATTTTTCTGACGTTTCACCGGCACTAGTGGCTGGCGTTGTCAAAGCTTCACCCTCCATTATTGGTGGAGGACTGCAACCGAGCTCGTGGGCGCAGACTGTATGTACCTGGCGCGCCAACGTCCAAGGGCTTTTGCGTGGTCATTACCGCTGCGGTTCTCCTCTTGCTGCCCGCAACGATCGTTCGCTGCAGTACGGAAATCCAGGTTCCGTTCACCTTGAGGTTTTCTTCTTTCTTGTTATAGCTATTCTCGTGTTTGTGTCCTTTGAACAAGGGGGTATGATAACACTTTTCCGACTAGGCGAATTTTACTATGTAGCAGAGCGTGTGCTCTGCCGTGGCCGATTTCTCCACCTGTCGCAACCTGCAATGCTGCATATTTTCGGTGATCCTGGTGCTGACTGATAGTCCAGTCATTCCAACGCAACTTTCCCGCATGTACAGGGTATTCGGTATATTCCCGACATTTCAAGTGGGTCCCTTTTCTCTTTTGCCGACATAAGACACACTTTCATCTATCTATCTATATAGATACTCCGCAATCTACCATACGGTGCGCGGCTGAGGGTACCTCGTACCACAACTAGCATCTTCTCTTCCTGTTCCACTCCCAAACAGAACGAGGGAGAAATGACTGCCTATATGCCTCTGTACGATCCCTAATCTCTCTTATTTTATCTTTGTGGGCTTTCCACGAAATATAAGTTGGCGGCAGTAAAATTGTACTGCAGTCAGCCTCAAATGCTGGTTCTCTAAATTTCCGCAGTAGCGATTCACGAAAAGAACGCCTCCTTTCCGCCAGAGACTCCCACCCGAGTTCCTGAAGCATTTCCGTAACGCTCGCGTGATGATCAAACCTACCAGTAACAAATCTAGCAGCCCGCCTCTGAATTGCTTCCATGTCCTCCCTCAATCCGAACCGATAGGGATCCCAAACGCTAGAGCAGTACTCAAGAATAGATCGCATTAGTGTTTTATAAGCGGTCTCCTTTACAGATTTCCCAAAATTCTAGCAATGAACCGAAGACGACTATCCGCCTTCCCCACAACTGCCATCACATGCTTGTCCCACTTCATATCGCTCTGCAATGTTACGCCCAAATATTTAATCGACGTGACTGTGTCAAGCGCTACACTACTAATGGAGTAGTGAAACATTACGGGATTCTTTTTCCCATTCATCTGCATTAATTTACATTAATCTGTATTTAGAGTTAGCTGCCATTCTTTACACCAATCACAAATCCTGTCCAAGTCATCTTGTATCCTCCTACAGTCACTCAACGACGACACCTTCCCGTACACCACAGCATCGTCAGCAAACAGCCGCACGTTGCTATCCACACCATCGAAAAGATCATTTATGTAGATAGAAAACAACAGCGGACCTACCACACTTCCCTGGGGCACTCCAGATTATACCCTCACCTCCGATGAACACGCGCCATCTTCTTTGTCAGCTTACAAATAGTGTTTACGTCCTCTTTGCGCAAAATACGGCCGATTCTGTCCGTCACTCAGGGAATGTGCGGCAGAAAGGCCGTACCCGACATTTCTTTCTCCAATGTGTCACTTTGCTGAGTGTTTGACTCTGTTACACCTCTTACATAACTGGTGGAGTAAGCATTCTCCTTAGTCCGGTTTCCAGGTGTTGCATTTCTCGACTGAGGTGCTGTGGCTCGCCGGCCGAAGTGGCCGTGCGGTTAAAGGCGCTGCAGTCTGGAACCGCAAGACCGCTACGGTCGCAGGTTCGAATCCTGCCTCGGGCATGGATGTTTGTGATGTCCTTAGGTTAGTTAGGTTTAACTAGTTCTAAGTTCTAGGGGACTAATGACCTCAGCAGTTGAGTCCCATGGTGCTCAGAGCCATTTCAACCATTTGCTGTGGCTCACATACTCGTCTTGCTCGCGTTCGAAGCGTATTAATCAAGCCTGTTTTCTGGCTCGGACAATAATTTGAGTCTTCCCAGGTATCGGTCCGCGTGCGTCGGTTTTCGATGCACACTGTGTCGCAGGTTTTCATCATCGCTCGTGACCAGCTCGTCTAAAATGGGCAGCTCTTCGTCCTTTTCTAGCTCTATGGAAAATTTTGTGTTGGCATGGAGGCTGTTCAAGGGTCTTAGAAACTCACCGATCTGGTTTCACACAATGAAGGTATCATCAATCTATCTGTACCACGCCTTAGGTTTACAATGTTCCACGTCCAATGCCTGTGTTTCGAAATGTTCCGCGAAGAAGTTGGCCACCATTCGACGCCTTCCATCTTTTCGTAGGAGTGCATTTCCACATGAAATAGCTCGTCATGAGACTGCATAAAGAGCTTGGTGACATCTTGCGACAAAATGGAACCAATATGCTCCGGAGAGTCACCAAGTGGCATTTTGGTAAACAAAGAAACAGCATGGAAGTTGACCAGGATATCGTTTGCTCCTAGTTTTAGTTTCTTCAGCTTCTCAGTGAAATGTCCTGAACCCTTTATTTATCTGTCAGCCTTTTCCCCGCGCGGCTGGAGCAGAGAGGCCAAATATTTCGCCAGTTTATACGTCGGTGAACCACGTGCGCTAACGGTCGGTCTTACATCTACATCTACATTTATACTCCGCAAGCCACCCAATGGTGTGTGGCGGAGGGCACTTTACGTGCCACTGTCAATATCTCCCTTTCTTGTTCCAGTCGCGTATGGTTCGCGGGAAGAACAACTGCCGGAAAGCATCCGTGCCCGCTCGAATCTCTCTAATTTTACATTCGTGATCTCCTCGGGAGGTATAAGTAGGGGGAAGCAATATATTCGATACCTCATCCAGAAACGCACCCTCTCGAAACCAGGACAGCAAGCTACACCGCGGTGCAGAGCGCCTCTCTTGTAGAGTCTGCCACTTGAGTTTGCTAATCATCTCCGTAACGCTATCACAGTTACCAAATAACCCTGTGACGCACCGCTCTTCTTTGGATCTTCTCTATCTCCTCCGTCAATCCGACCTGGTACGGATCCCACACTGATGAGCAATACTCAAGTACAGGTCGAACGAGTGCTTTGTAAGCCACCTCCTTTGTTGATGGTCTACATTTTCTAAGGACTCTCCCAATGAATCTCAACCTGGCACCCGCCTAACCAACAATAAATTTTATATGATCATTCGACTTCAAATCATTCTGTACGCATACTCTCAGATAATTTACAGAAGTAACTGCTACCAGTGTTTGTTCCGCTATCATATAATCACACAATAAAGGCGCCTTCTTTCTATGTATTCGCACTGCATTACATTTGTCTATGTTAAGGGTCAGTTGCCACTCCCTGCACCAAGTGCCTATCCGCTGCAGATCTTCCTCCATTTCGCTGCAATTTTCTAATGCTGCAACTTCTCTGTATACTACAGCATCATCCGCGAAAAGCCGCATGGAACTTCCGACACTATCTACTAACTCATTTACCGGGTGATCAAAAAGTCAGTATAAATTTGAAAACTGAATAAATCACTGAATACTGTAGATAGAGAGGTAAAAATTGACACACATGCTTGGAATGACATGGGCTTTTACTAGAACCAAAAAAATGCAAACGTTCAGAAAATGTCCGACAGATGGCGTTTCATCTGATCAGAATAGCAATAATTAGCGTAACAAAGTAAGAGAAAGCAAAGATGATGTTCTTTACAGGAAATGCTCAATATGTCCACCATCATTCGACAACAATAGCTGTAGTCTAGGAATAATGTTGTGAACAGCACTGTAAAGCATGTCCGGAGTTATGGTAAGGCACTGGCGTCGGATGTTGTCTTTCAGCATCCCTAGAGGTGTCGGTCGATCACGACACACTTGCTTGCAACTTTAGGTAACCCCAAAGCCAATAATCGCACGGACTGAGGTCTGGGGACCTGGGAGGCCAAGCATGACGAAAGTGGCGGCTGAGCACACGATCATCACCAAACGGCGCGCGCAAGAGATCTTTCACGCTTCTAGCAATATGAGGTGGAGCGCCATCCTGCATAAACATCGTACGTTCCAGCAGGTGTTTATCAGCCAGGCTGGGGATGATGCGATCCTGTAACATATCGGCGTACCTCTCACCTGTCACGGTAGCAGTTACAAAACCAGAATCACGCATTTCCTCGAAGAAAGAAAAAAGGCCCGATAACGATAGATGTGGTAAATCCAACCCATACCGTGACTTTCTCGTCGTGCAATGGAGTTTCCACGACAGTTCTAGGATTTTCGGTAGCCCAAATTTTGCAGTTGTGGGCGTTGACAGACCCTCGGAGCTTGAAATGAGCGTCGTCGGTCCACAACACGTTACTCAACCAATCGTCATGTTCCGCCATCTTTTGAAACGCCCACACCGCAAATGCCCTCCGCTTCACTAAATCGCCAGGTAACAGTTCATGATGCCGATGGATTTTGTACGGATAGCATCGGAGGGTACCCCTAAGTGCCAACCAAACAGAAGTGTATGGATGCCGGTGCGACGTGCGACTGCACGAGCACTGACTTCCCCGTGCATAGACGAACCCGCTACAGTCTCCATTTCTTCCTGAACTGTCTCAGCAGCATTGCGCCCTGTGCTCGGTCGGTCACTACGGGGTCTATCGTCTAAACAACCCGTGGCTTCGAACTTCGAAATCATTCTCGCCACAGCTACATTTGTCAACCGACCTTTAGCCATTCCAATCCCCTTCCTATGGCGATCGGATCGTAACGTTGAACTAGCACATTCCCCATTCTGCTAATACAGCTTCACTAAAAGTGCCTTTTCAGGTGACGTCAACATGCTGCGACTGCTGGCGCATCTGATTCTCTCATTACAGCTCCTTTTATACACGATTGTCATGCGCAGTCACTGACATTTTGTTGTCCAGCGCCATCTGTCGGACATTTAGTGAACTTTTGTTGTTCTTATAAAACTCCATGTCATTCCAAGCATGTGTGTCAATTTTTACCTCTGTATCTACATTATTCCGTGGTTTATTAAGTTTTCAAATTTATACTGACTTTTTGATCACCCTGTATATTGTGAAAAGCAATGGTCCCATAACATTCCCCTGTGGCACGCCGGAGGTTACTTTAACGTCTGTAGACGTCTCTCCGTTGAGAACAATATGCTGTGTTCTTCAATCCAGCCACACAGCTGGTCTTAATGGAACGTCATTCTTATGGATCTTTGGTAAAGCACACAGCCGAGATACTAGGGCTTCTGTGTTGTGCAGGTTAGTCTGTACGTCCGCCGAGAGAGAAGATGCCGTGATTAACCGATTTTGGGAGTGCAGATGTACGAGAAGACGCAGTAGTGCTGGGGTGCTGCTGGCGGTAGCCCCCGCTCGGGACACGGGACTGTCCCGCCCCTCGCCGCCCCCACCCCCGCCGCCGCCCCCGCGCCAGTAATGCCGGCGCACACAGCGCGGCCCGAAGAGCGCCCGGCCAATCACTAAGTCAAATAGAAAGCGAATTACGCGCCGTGGCCCGCGCCATGTTGACACTCGGCGCTGCGCTGGCTGGTGCTCGTGCTGGGGAAGGGAGGCGCTCCATCTCGGCCCCGGCGCCCGCACATCCGCCCGCCGCCGCCGCTACTTAACATTAAAAAGTTCGCCGCGAGTTTTCCGGCGCGCCGAGTTAAGGCGGCAGTGCCGCGGGCAAACAGAGGCGCTCTGCCGTTCGCAGCCCGAGCTTCTTCCCCCAGGGCACAACTCTCTCTCCCCCCACCACTCTGCTGCCAGAGGCTCAAACTCGACGCTACTGTTGCGGCCTGTGCGTCGCCGTCCCTTATCTGTCTCGTTACATTCCAAGTCAGCACCTTCAAACCGAGTTCCCCGTTTCGACGGCGTATCTGGAAACCGAGCAGAAAGTCTTTTACGATCTTTGCCAGGAATAAAGTCCGAGTTTCTGTCGCGTCAAAACAGAGGCACCCTCCATCACTACCATCGACATTACCGTCATGTTGTGTGGATGCCCACCCCTCTGTGACGAAACTGGAGCCTCCGTAACCTACATGTACTCGTGCAGACTCCGCCAGCCATTGCGTGGTCCATGGCGGAGGGTACCTTGTAGCACGGGTAGCATTCATTTCACGCTAGGAGTTTCACGAGTTGTCCCATCGACTGTTGTGTGCATTCTGTATACATCGACTGTTGTGTGCTTCTTGAATCTGCACTGTTCATTGTTCTTAGTTGATTTACAACAAGAAGGTAAAATTAAATCGAACTAGATGGTTTAATATTTCCAGCAACATTCGGCATTACTTCGAATTTCAGTTTCTCAATTTAATGTTTCTGCCCACAAGACTTATGTACAATTCATTGGCTTTTATAAAAATACGAAACACTTTAATTTCTCCCTATTTCACGTTTTTACCCACATGATTTATGCACGATTAATCGAACTAAAAAAATGCCTAGACACTTTCGTTATGGTTATGATTCCTTCATTCAGATATTCATTATGTTTATGAAACACACAATAACATCTCACATTCTTTGGATTGCAGCTTAATAATTAATTATTTCATGGTTCTATCCACAGGATTTAGACACGATACATCGGATTCTTAAACAAAATGGGGTAGCATTCATTTCAGGCTAGAAAAATAACAAGAAACTTTCATTATGGTTATGATTCCATCATTCAGATATTCGTTATGTACATGAAACACACAATAATATCCCACATTCTTTGGATTGCAGCTTAATAATTAATTATTTCACGTTTCTATCCACACGATTTATGCACGATTCATCGGATTAAAAAAAAAATTGACTAAAAGCTTTTTTTTTTACTTTCGTTATGGTTCCTTCGTTCAGACATTCATTATGTTCCTGAAACACATAATACCATCTCAAATTGTTGGGATCACAGCTTAATAATTAATCCAACAGGGATGAGCGTAACAAATAATTCCTGTCACTTCGGTTGTACACATGAATTTACATTTAGCTTTCACGTTATCGGTACAGCCGCAAAGATCGATTTACGCACTCATGTAGTCGATTTAGGTTATTTACGCCACTATGACGCAGGGTTCTCCTCATCTAGCGTGAGATGAATGCTACCCTTGTAGCACAGCTTAGCTCGCAAATGGAGCTATTGAAGAACGACTGTCTGTGTGTCTCCTTACGAAACTTAATTTCTATTTATATAAAAAATGACGAAATTCCTCCACCTGTATTTGAGGTGTCGATTTTATTTTGTCAAATTTCGTCATTTTTAATATAAATTTATACCAGCTGACATCCCACTGTCCTCCATTTCAACTATGGATGTACGAAGATTAATTTCTATTACCTTCTCTCCATGGTGCCAACGGCCTTACCGCAGTGGTAACACCAGTTCCCGTCAGATCACCGAAGTTAAGCGCTGTCGGGATGGGCTAGCACTTTGATGGGTGACCATCCGGTCTGCCGAGCGCTGTTGGCAAGCGGGATGGACTCAGCTCTTGTGAGGCAAACTGAGGAGCTACTTGATTGAGAAGTAGCGGTTCAGGTCTCGGAAACTGACATACGGCCGGGAGAGCGGTGTGTTGACCACATGCCTTTCTCCATTCAATTGTGACACGAGACGAAACGTGGGTACCCCATTACGATCTAGAGACGAAACGTCAGTCTATGGAATATCGACACAAAGACTCGCCCTAGAAAAAGAAATTCAAGACGCATCCCTCAGCTGTAAAAATCTTGGCCACAGTGTTCTGTGACGCAGATGGTGTTATCCATGTCGATTTCCTTGATCGTGGAACAACAATAAATTCAGAGTGTTACATCACGACGCTGTGAACTCTGAAACGACAGCTAACAAGGGTCCGAAAGGAAAAGGAAAATGTTTTCCTGCAGTATGACAGTGCCAAACTACACACTTCACGTGTCACCACCACAGCAGAATTTCAGAGACTGAATCTCACCACCGTACAGCATCTTCCATACGGTCCAAATTTAGCACCGTCTGCCTTCCATCTGTTCCCGGTAATGAAAGAAGATCTGCGGGGATATCATTATGCTTCTGGTGAAGACGTTGAGAGCACTGTGAGACTGTGGTGGCGGAAACAAAGTGTCGACTTCTTCAGAAAACTTGTTCAGCGTTGACAGAAATGTATCCAATTGGCTGGTGATTATGTGGAAAAGTGATTATTGGTAATTAAAGATCACATTCTAAGGATTATTCCTGCGTTTGATTTATTAAAATATTCCCATCCAAACCCAATTAACGAAGGTGGAGGCATTAATTTTTATTCAACCCTCGTATTATGTTGCAACCAGTTTCGGTGACTCAATACACCACTTAAGGCATTAACTGATGCTGAAAAGGTGACCAGAAATCGTATACACTATCCCATCAGTGGCCAACATCTGTGAACTACTGTATTAGAGATGTTGTATCTTTAACCATTGACTACCAACTCGGTAGTTGATTGGAGATCACCCTCTCATGGTCGGATAAGGCCTGAAGATGGTGTATTGAGTCACCGAAACTGGTAGCAAGATAATAAAATAATATCAAAACGAGTGCTGCAGGTGACTCAGTTTTTACGTTCGAGTTAACTGCAGATTTGGGAATTGCATTGGGAGCGGCCGACGGCCAGTTGCGCCACAAATTGTTGCCATGGCTGAGGATGGTTGACGCAGTGTGCGATCTTCAAGCAGGGCAGGAGCTGTGTCTCACGACACCTGAACAATCCGTGGCCCACCGTTCGAAAAGTGCTGCGAACAATTGTGAAATAGTCTGTCTAGTGGGGTTTCAGGCTGTCGCGGTTGCAGATGGCCGTCACATTGACATCATTTCTGACGCAGCACGTAAACAGTATCCAATTAAAAAAATGTTACCCTCTAACGAGGAAATTAAAACTTGTTTCTTTCAACGGTTTATTCGTTACTTGTATTCCGCATGTCCTTACAAATGTGCCACAAAGTGTCATTGTCCTGCGATCTGTCGTTTTTCAGGTAGCGAAAGTTCTATTATAACCACCTTGTACACAGAGAACAAGAGCGCTCTATCCTGCCTCCCTGAGCGACTCCCGACCATACCCCTCCGTCTGTACAGTACTCGCCCTCCAGCACAACTACTCCGTTCTGTTACTTAAGGCGTCTTCGAGACACTCACATATCTGAAAAGCTACCAAAACTGACCATTTTCATATGGAAAATATAATAATAAAAATAACTGATCTTGGCAAATTGAAGCAGAATTTGGTCAAAAATACTGAAAGCGTGCGAAGCATAAGGTATCTACCGTAAAATACGTAGGATTACCTATATGGAGTGATGCTAAGTGGAATGGCCATATAAAACAAATAGTGGGAAAAGCAGATGCCATACTGAGATTCATTGAAAGAATCTTAAGGAAATGTAAGTCATCCATGAAGGAAATGGCTTATAAGGCGCTTGTTCGACCGATTCTTGAGTATTCTTCATCAGTCTGAGATCCCTACGAGGTAGGTCTGATAGAGGAGATAGAGAAGATCTAACGAAGAGCGGCGCGTTTCGACACGGGTGGTCGCTCGGCGCAAGAGGGTTACAGAGATGCTCAACAAACTGCAGTCGGAGACGCTGCAAGAGAGGTCTTGTGCATCACGGAGAGACGTTCAGATTTCGAGAGAGTACTTCCCGGGAAGAGCCGGACAATAAGTTGCTTCCTCCCATACACGTCTCGTGAAATGGCCACAATAAGAAAATGCGAAAAATTAGAGCTATTACCGACGCTTACCGACAATCATTCCTCCCATGTGCCATTCGAGAATGAGACAGGAAAGGAAGCATCATCTACATCTACGTAGATACTCCGCAAGTCACCGTACGGTGCGTGGCAGAGGGTACCCCGCACCACTACTAGTCATTTCCTTTGCTGTTCCTCTCGCAAGCAGAGCGAGGGAAAGACGACTGTCTGTATGCCTCTGTACGAGCCCTAACCTCTCTAATCTTAAATTCATTGTCCTTACGCGAAATCCACGTTGATGGCAGTACGATCGCTCTGCAGTCAGCCTAAAAACTCACCTCTCGAAATGTTCTCAGTAACGTTCCTCGAAGGAAACGTCATCTTCCCGCCAGGGATTCCCATTTGAGTATATTAAGCATCTCCGTAGTATTTTCGCGTAGTTCTAACCCACCGGCAACAAATCTAGCAGCCCGCCTCTGAACTGCTTCGATATCATCCTTTAATCTGACCTGGTGCGTGTTCCAAACACTCGAGCAGTACTCAAGAATTGGCTCGCACTAGCGTCCTATATGCGGTCTCGTTTACAGATGAAACACACTTGCCAAAATCCTCCCAATAAACCCAAGTCGACAAGTCGCCTTCCCTATCACAATCCTTACTTGCTCATTCCATTTCATATCGCTTCGCAGCATCACGCCCAGACATTTAATCGATGCGACTACGTCAAGCAGGACAGTATCCGAATATTACAGGTTTCTTTTTCTTATTCATTCGCATTAACTTACATTTTTCTACGTTTAGAGCTATCTGCCATTCATCGCACCAACTAGAAATTTTATGTAGGTCATCTTGTATCCTCCTACAGTTACGTCTCTGATGAACAGACGCCGTCGGGGACAACATATTGCTTTTTTTTACTTAAGAAGTCTTCAAATCATTCACATACCTGGGAACGCATTCAGTATGCTCATAGCTCCGTTAACAGCCAGCAATGGGATACCGTGTCAAATTATTTCCGGAAATCTAGAAATATGCAATATGCCTGTTGCCATTCATCCATTATCATGAGAGAAAACGGCAAGCTGAGTATTTATTGCACGAGCGATGCATTCTAAAACCATGCTGCTTTGTGGGCATAAGCTTGTCGATGTCAAGGACGTTTATTATATTCGAAGTAAGGATATGTTGAAGGCCTCTGAAGCCAACTAATGTCCGAGGTTTCGGTCTGTAATTTTGTAGGTCCATCCTTTTACACTCCTTATGTGCAGAAGTCACTTGCGCTTTCTTGCAGTCGATTGGGAGTTGACGCTGGGCGAGAGAGTCGCGATAAAATGGACGCTAGCTAGGGGGCCAATACCGTAGAGTACTCTTTGTATAACCCAATTGGGATCAGTTATTGGCATAGACGTACCCTCCGCCACACACCGTCAGGTGGTTCGCGGAGTACTGATGTAGATGTAGATAACGAAAATACATTCGTAAGCAGTAACCTGTTAGTATGCGCGATTTGGTCTCCTTGTCATCAAAGCTACACGTCTTTGCTTCATAGTGTAATGTAGATTGCTCAGATTCGCAAAGTAAACTGAATGTTGCGGTCTGAATCTGGTACACTCATTAAAGTGTAACACAATTCTGGTAAAATGTAGAATTCCGCATTTAAGAGAAATGAATATGCCAGACGTCCTATCGAGAGTTAGGATTTAAACCATAGAATTTATAGTTTGTAACTTCCTAAACAACACTGCTGGCCATTAAAATTGCTACACCAAGAAGAAATGCAGATGATAAACGGGTATTCATTGGACAAATATATTATACTAGAAGTGACATGTAATTACATTTTCACGCAATTTGAGTGCACAGATCCTGAGAAATCACTACTCAGAACAACCACGTCTGGCCGTAATAACGGCCTTGATATGCCTGAGCATTGAGGAAAACAGAGCTTGGATGGTGTGTACAGGTACAGCTGCCCATGCAGCTTCAACACGATACCACAGTTCATCAAAGAGTAGTGACTGGCGCATTGTGACGAGCCAGTTGCTCGGCCACCATTGATCAGACGTTTTCAATTGGTCAGAGATCTGGAGAATGTGCTGGCCAGGGTAGCAGTCGAACATTTTCTGTATCCAGAAAGGCCCGTACAGGACCTGCATCATGCGGTCGTGCATTGTCCTGCTGAAATGTAGGGTTTCGCAGGGATCGAATGAAGGGTAGAGCCACGGTCGTAACACATCTGAAATGTAACGTCCACTGTTCAAAGTGCCGTCGATGCGAACAAGAGGTGACCGAGACGTGCAACCAATGGCACCCCATACCATCACGCCGTGTGATACGCCAGTATGGCGATGACGAATACACGCTTCCAATGTGCGTTCACCGCGATGTCACCAAACACGGATTCGACCATCATGATGCTGTAAACAGAACCTGGATTCATCCGAATAAATGACGGTTTGCCATTCGTGCACCCAGGTTCGTCGTCGAGTACACCATCGCAGGCGCTCCTGTCTGTGACGCAGCGTCAAGGATAACCGCAGCCATGGTCTCCGAGCTGATAGTTCATGCTGCTGCAAACGTCGTCGAACTGTTTGTGCAGATGGTTGTTGTCTTGAAAACGTCCCCATCTCAGAGATCGAGACATGGCTGCACGATCCGTTACAGCCATGCGGATAAGATGCCTGTCATCTCGACTGCTAGTGATACGAGGCCGTTGGGATCCAGCACGGCGTTCCGTATTACCCTCCTGAACCCACCGATTCCATATTCTGCTAACAGTCATTGTATCTCGACCAACGCGAGCAGCAATGTCACGATATGACAAACCGCAATCGCGATAGGCTACAATCCGACCTTTATCGAAGTCGGAAACGTGATGGTACGCATTTCTACTGTTTACACGACGCATCACAACAACGTTTCACGAGGCGACGGCGGTCAACTGCTGTTTGTGTATGAGAAATCGGTTGGAAACTTTCCTCATGTCAGCACGTTGTAGGTGTCGCCACCGGCACCAATCTTGTGTGAATGCTCTGAGATAATCATTTGCATATCACAGCATCTTCTTCCTGTCGGCTAAATTTCGCGTCTATAGCGCGTCAACTTCGTGGTGTAGCAATTTTAATGGCCAGTAGTGTACTTGTTATTCTCCAATGTATCAAGTATGACTGCTGTTCCGTCTTCATTTAAGTTGTTTGTTTCACAGTGAGATTTGGTTTGAATCGCTGTATTTAAATGTGTGTTAGTTTCAAATTTGGCAACAGTTCGAACGAAAACAGTTGTAAATGATCTGATAACGAGGATTGGTACCTACAAAGCAAATATTGTTTATATCCAGATAAAGGAAATCGCAAAAGGTTCCGTTGACCCACGTAGCACATGTTAAGGGACTAAATCGGTTTACCGCTTCACAACAGGCCAGGATTACATGACTGTCAATTCGCCTATTCACAGCGTACAGTACGCCTAAGAATCTCTTCGAGCGACGTGATAGCCTGAAACCGCAGCGGCGGTCTAGTCGGCAGATTCTCCTTCCCGCTACACACTGTCGCCTTCCACCTTTCACAGCTGCAAGTGTTTCCGTGCTCGGTGTTTGCCCTGCGTCCTCCGCCAGACAGTGGCTTTCTGTCAACGCTGGTACCGCCGCCACGTTCTGCTCTCCCGCCGCAGAAAGCTTTCTGGCGAACGGCAAACAAACAGCGGCCGGCCGCCGAGAGCGGGCCGAGCTTCCTCTGCCGGACACGCGTGCTGCAGGTGTCGAGTTTCTCACACCAGCCCAGCCCAGCCCAGCGTGGAAAGCAGGTCCAAGGCGCTCCGGACAACACTTTGCGTTCCGCACACTTCTCTAAACATCTGGCACGCAACAAACACAGGCAACTGGCGAGCATCTAAAGAGTTAAGATCACACCACACTGGCTCACTACCAACTAAACTTGTTAACGTATTAGCCACATCAACGTTCCTCTGTTGCAGATTCAAGAACACTAGTATAGCCTGTGATCGAAATTTAAAACATAGAAAGTCAAATTATTTTATATAATTAATTGCAATTTGTTCGTATGCAGATTCTAACTTCTTACCTGAACACTATGCAGATTTTTAGTTCTTACCTGAACGCAATAAGGAAAAAAGTAAGAAAGGGCGAAGAGGGACATGAGAAAATTAAACATGCAAATTAGGGAAATCTATATATAGAAAAGAAAATCGTTTTAGTTACACTATTTATAACTCAAGAACGGCTGGACAGATTTGGCTGAAAATTGGTAGCTTAGAACCAGGAGACGGACATAGGATACTTTTTATCCCGTTCGACCGCTATAAAACGTGGTATAACAAAAACGCATCTGGCATGGAATAACGAAACGCAAATGACAGCTAAACGTCTATGGTTAAGTATCAGTATATATCATTAATTAAAAATTTAAAGAAATAATTTTTATTTTCTTTGAATCATCATTAACAATGCCGCGACCAAGACGATCGAATATTTCTCGACAAAGCCGTCCGCCAAACACTGCCAGTACTTCCTAGATTAACGGCTGCAGACGAAATAAATGCTTGCCTCAAATCGTCGAATCTATGGCGCTATGCGAAGAAACTTCAGCTGACAACAAATATGAGAGTTGCATTGTTTAATGATACATCTGCTGAAGATTTCTCTGAGCAATTGCTGCCCATCGGTAATGGTCGAGTACCTGTCAAAGAATCGAGCGGATTGATTTCATTTCCTTATAGTTTCTGTAACTTTGTCTCATCGAAAGACGAACTTACCAACAAAGTATTCCCAAACATAATTACTAACTACAAAAGTAATGAATGGTTGAGTGAGCGAGCAATTTTAACGGCTAAGAATAAAGATGTAGATGTCCTAAACTACATAATTCAGAATGAGATCACTGGTAAAATGCATTCATTCAAATCTATTGGCTGTGTAACAAATGAAGATTAAGCCACCAACTATCCAACTGAATTTTTAAACTCCTTGTATGTGCCTGGCTTACCACCGCACAATTTACGCCTAAAAGCTGGTTCCGTAGTAATCATGGTTCGAAACATAAACCAACAAAAACTGTGCAACGGTACGCATTTGGTGGTAAGTAAATTGATGAACAATGTTATTTATGCGACGATACCTAAAGGAAAATTCGAAGGTGAGGAAGTTCTCATTCCGAGGATCCCGATGATCCCAACCGATATGCCGCTTGAGTTTAAAAGACTTCAATTTAGGATCCGTCTTGCGTTCGCCATGACCATTAACAAATCACAAGGACAATCCTTGAAAGTTTGTAGTTTAAATCTGGAATATCCATGTTTTTCACATGGTCAGTTATATGTGGCACGTTCACGGGTCGGAAGACCATCCGCGTTGTTTGTTCTTGCGCCTGATAATAAAACAAAAAATGTCGTGTATCACGAGGTACTTAATTGAAGAGTGGAAGCTATGCACCAAAAAACATAAAGAACAAAGAATCATTAAATACTTAATTTTTTAATTTGTATTTCCTAATAAAAAATTGAACTTAACATCCAATATCTGATTATTTATTGGCTTTAAGGAGGAACAGAGTTCGCCGGGTCAGCTAGTAATTACAAAAGTTTACAATTTAACGGTACAAAACTTCAGTGTAAGCTATATTTTTCGAAAATAGTCTTTCATCATTCGCTAAATGACCTTTTTCGCTACGTTCAGAAATGTAAAACTTCAGACCATTGACAGATCACCTCACAACAAGTAACTGACCATGCGTAAAAACTGGTTGCCCTAATAAATTATCAACTTTTTGTAATGTATCTCCCTGTGACTTATTAATGGTAACTGCAAATGCAGGAATAACCGGCAATTGTTTTCCTTGAAACTCAAAAGATAAAATAGCACAGGAATGAGTCATATTTATAAGCGGAATTGAAATACGCTTATTTTGTGCGATTCCAGTTAAAATTTGGCAATGAATAGCTTTATTATACAAACATTTAACAGGCATTGTCTACGCAAAAATTGTCTCTCTAGGTCTTCGTCTTTCAGTTCGACCCGTTACAGTTCTTCTATGAGGCATAGCCTAAAAAATAAATTGTCTCCGTACAATAAGAGAAGTCGTCCCTACTCAAAAAGAAGAAACTGAAAATTAGGATCTTGTATTGTATTGAACTGGGGACCTAGAAACGACGGAGAAGCTTCGTACCCGCCGTGGCACTCAATGGTCCACAACGCCACAACAGGCTACAGCAGTCCACTCACCTCACCGCCGCCCCACACCGAACCCAGGGTTATTGTTCGGTTCGCCCCACGGTGGACCCCCCAGGGAACGTCTCACACCAGACGAGTGTAAGTAACTCCAATGTTTGCGTGGTAGAGTAATTATGGTGTACGCGTACGTGGAGACAGTGTTTGCGCAGGAATCGCCGACATTAACTGAGGCAAAATAAGGGGAACCAGCCCGCATTCGCCGAGGCAGATGGAAAACCGCCTTAAAAACCATCCACACAGTGGCCGGCACACCGGACCTCGACACTGATCCGCCGGGCAAATTAATGCCGGGGATCGGCACGCCTTCCCGCCCGGAAAGCAGTGCGTCAGACCTCTCGGCTAACCGGGCGGGGTAAATTAGGATCTTATTTCAAATTTTGTGGTAAAGGCGGCAAATGGAAACAAATTGAGTTCCGTTTACTTTTAGTCAAAAGTAAGAGAAAAAATGAACCACGGTACGTATAGTCTGTGTTGCCCCAAACGTTTCATTACTGCGACGTTTTGTTTACCACAGCTGACAACGTCAACTATCTGGCAGTAATGACGTTGTAGCTGCCGCGTATGCGTGTGTTACAACAAATGAGCCTTCTGCAATATTCGAACATCAATGTCCCTAGAATGCGATTTCACGAAATGTTGTTCATGTGTCATTTCGTCCATAGCACCTGATCGGCAGAAATTGGTAACAGTGAGAGAAACACAGGAAAACTTCTCTCATCTGTGTGTCTACTTCCTTTTACCTCTCTTAACGGCTACTTACAGATGTGTGTGTGTGTGTGTGTGTGTGTGTGTGTGTGTGTCGCGAGTTAAAAGTATAGAGCAGAAAGACAGCATCAACGAAGGAATTTGAGTGCAGAAACTTGGGGTCGCAGTTGAATAGTTACGGCGCTATGCCAGCGTGAAAATGGTGGTCAGTTTGAACATTTACTACGACATAACTGTATTAAATAAGTGATGCCACGTTTGTGTACAAGAGCATACTCATTTTTCATCTATTTTGATCTTTCACAACATATTGATGCGATTGTTTACATTTCTAAAAAAATGGCTCTGAGCACTATAGGACTTAACTTCTCAGGTCATCAGTTCCCTAGAACTTAGAACTACTTAAACCTAACTAACCTAAGGACATCACACACATCCATGCCCGAGGCAGCATTCGAACCTGCGAGCGGAGCAGTCGCGCGGTTCCAGACTGTAGCGCCTAGAACCGCTCGGCCACACGGTCGGCCATTTCTAAAGAAGTGCTGTATGGCAAGTTAGCTAAATACGATACATATGTAACTGATGATTTAAGTTTGTCTTGTTCTCATCGTGACTATCAGCTAGCCCAAAAATTTTGTGTGCATATACATTTTGTGTGACTTACATTCCATTTTCAGTACAGACGTCCATGTGCCAGATTTAAATAACGTTCCTGTAGCAACTGCGACCCCTAGTTTCCATACTCAAATTCATTTGTTTGGCGCTGTCTTTCTGCCCTACACTTCTGGTCAAATTGTTTTTCCTCACTCTGAGTGATAAGTTTTACTGGTTTCCTTGTATAGTTAATGTTAAAAATCGGTACCTGACTTTTCGATGTGCCGGCATTAATATCACGAATCTTATGATTATAATTTCAAGATGCTTTAGCATGTTCGAAAGCAATCAAAAACGTCAAGACCAAATTTGGTTTATACAGTGAAAGTTATAAAGCAGCAGCAGAAGACAATAATTTTCAGACTCGAACAGAAAAGTATTACCCTCAGAGTTCAGTTATTTTCTGAAAGAGAGCCTTCAGTAACTGAAACAAGTTCCGTGAGAGGTATGGAATCGCATCATCGTTGCCGCCTACTTAAAGCTACAAAAAACTACACTTAAATGATCTCAGGACGAGGACATCCGCTCTGTCAACAACGCAGTGAGCTGAAGGGGAGCGTTCTCTCTAAAATGTTCCTGTAGACAGAAAGTTGCGTAGTGTGTGGCGTTAATTATTGCTGTATTATTAATTTCTTGTCCAGCCTGTGGAGCACTTTGGTGCAGGTTACACAGCTGTAGTAATGGTTCTGAAGAGAAAATCATCACCAGAAGCCGTTTTCTTTTCGTTTTAAAACACTACCGCTTTCGGCCTCCAAGTCCACTACCCAGTGGTATCCGCATAGTGTCAAACAACAAAGTGCAACAGCATTGGTGAAATGGGGAAGAATGTAGCAATAGGCATAAACAGCAACAAATAAAATACATAAATGTTCAAAGCAACTCATCCACATGCTTCATGAAACCAACAAATTAAAAAAATAACTTAGAGTCAACTCGTGTACTATTAAACCTATATATGTTACGTAAACTAAATGATGATGAAAGACAATGTATTATTATGTTTATTTTTCAGTATTATTTAGTTTACATAACATATATCCATTTTAGTAGTAGATGAGTTCACACTAAATTATTTTTTAATTTGTTGCTTTCGAGAAGCATGTGGACGAGCTGCTTTGAACATTTATGTATTTTATTTGTTGTTGTTTATTCCTACTGCTACATTCTTCCCCATTTTTACGATTTACATAAACGATCTGGTTGATGGTATTGACAGCGGCCTTAGACTGTTTGCCGATGATAATGTAGTCTACAGGAAACTAGTATCACACGAAAGTTATGAACAAATCAATGAGGATTTCTAGAAAGTAAATCCGTGGTGTAATGACTGGCAGTTATCTCTCAATATTAGTAAGTGTAACCTACTGCGTATAACAAGGCGAAAATCCCCATTAATGTACGAGTAGAAAATAAATGATCAGTCTTTGGAAGCGGTAACATCAGTCAAGTATCTGGGTGTGACTATTCGAAATGATGTCATGTGGAATGATCAGATTACACAAGTAACGGGTAATGCGAACTCTAGATTCCTTCAACAAAGGAAATAGTTCGTCCAGTCTTGGAGTATTGTTCTTCTGTATGGGACCCTTACCAGTTGAGTCTGATTCAAGAGATTGAGAAGGTCCAAAGAAGAGTGGAAAGATTCGTGCCTGGTACATTTAGCCATCGCGAGAGCGTTACAAATCTCATAGAAAGTTTGAAGTGGGACACACTTGCAGATAGACGACGCCCTAAACAGAAGGGGCTGCTCACTAAATTCCGAAATCCAATCTTCACCGAGGATGTAGAGCATATATAATTACGACCAACTTTCAAATCGCGCAATGATCATCATTCAAAGATAAGGGAAATAAGAGCTCGTACTGAGGCACTCAGACAGTCGTTTTTCCCTCGCGCGATCCGCGAGTGGAACAGAGGGGGGAAATATGGCTCTCAAATGGCTCTGAGCACTATGGGACTTAACATCGATGGTCATCAGTCCCCTAGAACTTAGAACTACTTAAACCTAACTAACCTAAGGACAGCACACAACACCCAGCCATCACGAGGCAGAGAAAATCCCTGACCCCGCCGGGAATCGAACCCGGGAACCCGGGCGTGGGGGGAAATATGACTTTGGCGCGAACTGTGCCCTCCGCCACACACCGCTTGGTGGCTAGCGGAGTATATATGTAGATGTAGATGTAGATTTAATTAATTGTGTTGTACCGGGCAGTTACAACGAAAGTGCAGCTGCTCAGTGCGATCTGTAATTATCGTATGGCAGCGAAATTCGCTGGTACCCGTACAAAATTGGCTCTGAGCACTATGGGACTTAACCTCTAAGATCATCAGTCCTCTAGAACTTAGAACTACTTAAACCTAACTAACCTAAGGACATCACACACATCCATGCCCGAGGCAGGATTCGAATCCGAGGCAAGGTTTTGTATTTGCTCTTCTGTTTCTTGCACTGATCGGAGTTGATGTGGCCGAGCAATACGGTATTGTATGGAGTCAGAAGGCGCAATTTACGCTTCAGGGTGCAAGGAATAAACAGAACTGCAGAACTTAGGGTACTGTTAAACCACGCGTTGTGCACGAGGAACAACTGCACTCGCTGTACGTGACTTTATGAAGTGGATTCATAAGCACTCTTATTCTCGGTCCGTTGTTCTATGAAGAGAATACCCCCTTACGGCCTATCAAGTGTACCGTGTATCGAGACCTGCTTCTGCGACACGTGATTCTCGCTCTGGAAGAGCGCAGCTGTGTGGAAACTATTGTGTGAGACACCACATCGTTACGCTCGCCCATTCAAAGATCTGCTAACGCAGCCTCCCACAAAGAAGTTATCTTCAGAGGTTTACCAGACGCATGTTCTGCAAGATCATCTGACCTCAATCCGTATGTCATTTGGCTTTGGGGAAATCTAAAAGAACACGTTCAGCATGGACACGTTCGGTCTCTACCTGATATGACTGCTACTATACAGGAACACGTAGCTCAGATTCCACCGGACCTTCTGAGGGCAAATGTTGATCAAGTCGTTTTACAGATGCAGCACCTCGTCGATGTCTCCGGTGCTCATACTGAACAAATTGTGTAATTGGCGGTTAGTAATAAAATCAACAATATGCCTTTCTCATTTGTTTGTCTTTCTTCACATGTCCCGTTCCTAATCCATTACATACGACGATATTTCAAAACAAATATTTCTGTACGTCTTTCTTCCATTCAAAGCGCCAGATTTTCACCTGATAGCAAAAATTGGAACTATTTTTTCAGCTTAAATTCCTTCCGCATTAACTCATTAGAATACCTACCAAGTTTCGCTGCATACGAAAATTACAGTCCACACTGGACCTCTGTCACTAACTACACTCTAATTATAATCAGCCGGTACTTTGTTGTTTGACACTGTGTAGCTACCACTGGATAATGGCCTTGGAGGCCGAAACCGGAGGTGTTTTAAAATAAAACTGACGGCTTCGACATTCTCTTCAGAACACTTCCTACATGTTTTTGAGCCGTGCGCTGCTCGTGTTCATGCCATTTATTGTTTGTCATCTTGTTTTACGGTACTGCCGCCTCGTTTTCTTATTCCATTTACTGGCGTCACGAACTTCTGCCTTACTTGCCCGTGAGTGGCAGCACCAGCGATATCGATAGTAGGTTCGTGTTACTATCTGTGGAGCGACCGCGAGTATTTCCGGGTTCTGCTCTGACAAAAATGGCTCTGAGCACTATGGGACTTAACATCTGTGATCATCAGTCCCCTAGAACTTAGAACTACTTAAACCTAACTAACCTAAGGACATCACACACATCCATGCCCGAGGCAGGATTCGAACCTGCTACCGTAGCAGTCGCGTGGTTCCGGACTGAGCGCCTAGAACCGCTAGACCACCGCGGCCGGCCTGCTCTGACAGAAAAGACGTAGTCGGTGGAGTGAGTCGGTGCAGTGAGTCGGCACAGTCAGTCGGCACAGTCAGGCAGACAGGAGTATTTCAGAATAATCAATTTGGGACAAAAATTAGGTAATTAATATTTGAATTTTATCCTAACTCCGTAGTTTTGATATAATGTAAAATGCATTCTGTTTACTGTGTTCTCTACGGTTTTCACTGAGATATAAATTGTGGAAAGCTAATAATTCTTTGTATCCAGAGGTACTGGCAGAAGTAATGCTGTGAGGTCGGGGCGTGAGTCGTGCTTGGGTAGCTAAGTTGGTAGAGCACTTGCCCGCAAAAGGCAAAGGTCCCGAGTTCGAGTCTCGGTCCGGCACACAGATTTAATCTGCCAGGAAGTTTCAATTCTTTGTATATACACAAATTGTAGAACAAAGTGTTTCACCACATCAGGTATCACTTTTTATTCGTTAATAGTTTGGTTGACTTTTCTGTTCTTTTTTTTGTGTTTTTATTTTTACATATGACGTGTTCACCGTCGAAGTGAGTTAAAAATAGTAGCCATAATTAAACTGTTTCTCAAGATATTATATACATAAATGTGATGACTGTTGGAAACATGGTTGTAACTTCTATATCTCAGAAACCTCAATTTCTTTACCGATAAGTTAAAACATAAATTGAAAATTATGAAAGATAGTAACCTGATGTGTATTACTTCATCTACGAGTTTTATTTGCCTATGTTTGAGCGTACAGAACAGTAATGTAGTATCCGATACACGGCCTAACATGGGATAGTACTATACGACACTACCTGAAATGATGCTGCAGTATCCGATACACAGCCTAATCCGTACAGCCTGGACCTTTGCATCCTTATCGTATGTTTGGTGACTGCATGTTTCATTTCAGAATGCGTGGTGGTCAGAGCGTGCCATAGGAATGCGTTCCGCTGACTGTAATCGACGCAGTTAGTGTGCCAGTAATTTCCGCCTGCCGCCGCCGCCGCCGCCTTGGCACGCGCGGGCGCCGAGGAGCGGTGAGCCAGCCGGAGCTGGAGGCGGGGCGACCGCAGCGCCCCTAGCGGCCGCTAATAGCAGCGCTCCCCGGCCCCCCCGCGCCGCGCGCGCTGCTCTGATTAATGGAGCGGCTAATCCGGCGGCTCTTTCGCCGGGGATTTGCAAATCGCCCCTCCTCAGCCGGCAAGCGGGCGCCCGCTCTCCCCGCTGCGTCTGCTCCAATACACTTCCGCCTCTTACGGACTTCCTGCTACTGTGCGCAGTGCTACCGATGCAGTGTCCTCACAATGACCTCATCTTTCCGCATCTTCGTCGGAATCGTCTAAATCCGAACGTGTGGAGGAAATCCGAGCGTCGGTTTTCCAAGATTTTTCTGGTTTTGCAGTAAGTGTTGTCCTCCTGCATAACCAGCTACCTCTACGAATTTGTACTCTTCGGGACGGAAATGATTTTTTTGTTCACTTGTCTAACGGGGTATTTTGGACGGCCAAGTAAAATTTTATTGCGTCCATTTACTGTTAGGATGGGATTCGTGGGCGGTAGTTCCGGGAGTGCAGAATGTGGAACACGGAAAACTTAGTTTTACCATTTATTAATAAATGCATTACGCGCGTCTGGTAACCCGTCATCACTGTGTCGCGAGCGATACATGTTCGCAACTGGCCGGTCTCAGACTGCTCTTCGTAGACGGTGGCTGTGTACACGCTACGGCGCGCGACTCAGATTGCATTTCCCATCAGCATTCCGCATGATAAGCGCACAGCGCGGCGACTCTGGTGCTGTCCCCTACGGCCGTACAATTCTGCCGTTACACTTGCTGCTTATTTTTCATGGTGAGTCTTTATATGCTACTCGGCCGCTGTGACTGGGTTCGGGGCCTAGAGTAGCTGATGATTATACCACCCCGACCGGTCGCCGCTCACACCGTTGCCCGGTTCCCGCGACGTGGAGGCGGGCTCTATTTGTTTTTGTTTCTGAACAGTTGTTTTCCTGTGCAGCACTTAAGTAACTTTACAATTAATGTAATGGAAGTAGGAAAATGATACATAAAAAGTGAGTTTGAACGTGGTGTTATTGTCGTCGCAAGAGCGATGGGACACAACATCACCGAGGTAGCGATGAAGTGGGAATTTTCCCGTACGATCATTGCACGACTGTACCGTGAATATCAGGAATCTGGCAAAACATCAAACCTACGGCATCGCTGCGGCCAGAAAAAGATCCTGTTAGAACGGGACCAATGACGATTGAAGAAAATTGTTCAATGTGACAGAAGTGCAACTCTTCCGCAAATTAATGCAGGTTTCAATGCTGGGCCATCAACAAATGTCAGCGTGCGAACCATTCAACGAAACATCATCGATATGGGCTTTCGAAACCGAAGGCCCACTCGTGTACCCTTGATGACTGCACGACACAAAGCTTTACGCCTCGCTTGGGCCCATCAACACCGACATTGGATTGTTGATGACTGAGAGATGTTGCCTGGTCGGACGAGTCTCGTTTCAAATTGTATCGAGCCGATGGACGTGTACGGGTATGGAGACAACTTCATGAATCCATGGACCCCGCATGTGAGCAGGGACTGTTCAAGCTGGTGGAAGCTGTGTAATGGTGTGTGGCTTGTGCAGTTGGGGTGATATGGGACCTCTGATACGTCTAGATACGACTGTGACAGAGGCTACGTACGTAAGCATCCTGTCTGATCACCTGCATCCATTCATCTCCATTGTGCATTACGACGGACTTGGGAAATTCCGGCAGGACAATGTAATGCCCCAGACGTCCAGAATTGCTGTAGAGTGGCTCCAGGATTTTAAAAAAAAATGGTTCAAATGGCTCTGAGCACTATGGGACTTAACTTCTGAGGTCATCAGTCCCCTAGAACTTAGAACTACTTAAACCTAGCTAACCTAAGGACAGCACACACATCCATGCCCGAGGCAGGATTCGAACCTGCGACCGTAGCGGTCGCGCGGTTCAAGACTGTGGCGCCTAGAACCACTCGGCCACCCCGGCCGGGTCTCCAGGAACACTCCTCTGAGTTTAAACACTTCCGCTGGCCACCAAGCTCCCCAGACATAAACATTATTAAGCATATCTGGGACGCCTTGCAACGTGCTGTTCACAAGAGATCTCCATCCCCTCGTATTCTTACAGATTTACGGACAGCCCTGCAAGATTCATGGTGTCAATTCCCTACAGCAATACTTCAGGCGTTAGACGAGTTCATACCACGTCGTGTTGTGGCACTACCGCTTACTCGGGGGGACCTCACACGATATTAGGCAGGTGTACCAATTTCTTTGGCTCTTCAATGTAAATAGACATGAAGTAGTAAATTGTGGCTACTGATCAATTCGGAACTTGAGGTAAGGATCAGGAAATCTCATGCTGCATTCATACTAAGAGTAACTGTAGAGGATTTATAGCACTGGCACATTTGCATATAGAGCTTTCAATACACTCGTCTGTTGTTCTTCATTCATGTGTTTGATTTGAAAATTAGCTCGTTTTGGTGTTTAGTGACGTCGTCACCAGATTGCCTCAGTAGTTAATAATCTAACACCCACTGTAATTAAAAACAATTGCAGCTTCCTTAATAACAATCCTACAATCACGCTTGAAATTGCAATGAGGACGTCTCACCATCATGATTTCTATGATGTACTTGGTTCTTTTTCTGTGTCAGGTTTGCAGGGTTTGTAATATAAGTTCGTTGAAAAAAACATATCTTTTTCGTCCATCTTAGCTGGCACCCCTTCGGCGAGCTGCGCGCGTACGGTCTCAGCCAAAAGTCCGCATCCTTGACTCCTCGGCCGCGCGTGTCTCGCTAGGTCCGCTGGCTGCGCCGAGCTGTCCACACACACACACACACACACACACACACACACACACACACACACACACACACACCACAGCAGTGCCGAGTATCAGTCTCCCGTGGGGTTACATGAAATCAGGTGTCTACGCAAGTAAACCAAAAAAGGAGCAGTTTGCATGAATCGTAGCGGATATTTGTGAAAATATCATCAATCTGCCTGCAAAGTTTTGGCAGATATTCGTCCGATATTATTTTCGCCACATAAGAACTCTGAGCCGGCCGAAGTGTCCGTGCGGTTAAAGGCGCTGCAGTCTGGAACCGCAAGACCGCTACGGTCGCAGGTTCGGATCCTGCCTCGGGCATGGATGTTTGTGATGTCCTTAGGTTAGTTAGGTTTAACTCGTTCTAAGTTCTAGGGGATTAATGACCTCAGCAGTTGAGCCCCATAGTGCTCAGAACTATTTGAACCATTTGAACATAAGAACTCTGTATACTGACATGTTTCAAATAAAAGTAGTTCAACGTTTCAGGTCAGTAATTCATTTTATTCGAAGGCTAACCTTAGATTACTAGAAACTCGTAAAATTTACGTAAGTTGTTGGTACCAGTTCGTGGTTCCCGCCAATTTGGTATTGTCGGTATAGGGTAAAACAGGACATTCTGTACTTATTTTGTAAGTTAAATTTCCTTCACTTTACGCCTATGGTCACAAATTTTTTTTGTCATCAGACTACCGGTTTCGGTCTATAATTACGAGCTTTAGACCTGTTGTCTAAAACAGATCTGAAGATGGTCATTTTAGACCGAAACCGGTAGTCTGATGACAAAAAATTTGCCACCATAGACGTAAAACAAAGGAAATTTAATACAAAATTTGACAGGGCCTTCTCAACTAGAGCCAGGAACCGGGAAGTGTATAAAGAGGGGAACGCGCCAGCCAAGTCCCTAGCTTTTCTTCCCTTTGTTGAAAATACCTCCTTCAAGATAGCAGATATTCTTAATAATTTTCATGTGAAAGTGGTTTTTCATCCGCCTTCTAAGATTTCGGATTTGCTGGGATCGGTGAAGGATGATTTGTTACTGCGGAAGGCGGGAATTTACAAAATACCGTGTCAATGTGATATGGCATATATAGGACAGACAACACGTACAGTGGATGAGCGTTGTACAGAACATCAACGTTGCACTCGCCTACTGCAACCCACTCTGCAATTAAGGGACATTGTATTTCCATCGGACATTCAATGAAGTACGACAAAATTTCGATTTTGGCCACAGCAACAACTTTTTGGGACTCCATTATAAAAGAATCCGTTGAAATACGCATTGCGGGAAATCTAATGAACCGTGACAGTGGTCACCAATTGCATAAAGCATTGAATCCCGTCATCTCAGAAATTTCCCCGAGACGAAGACGCCAGAAGACTTCGATAGCTGCGGCCAGCGACAATACCGACGGCAGCTGAGTACTGCAGTTCCACCAGCGAAGGCGCTGCCGCTGGGCGGTGTGGTCCTTCTGTCTTCGCAACTTCAACGCATGCGCGCCAGTACTATCAGCGCACTATATAAGCTGGAGTGGAGAACGTCTTCGTCGCCTATCGCATCCGTCTCCCCCCCCTCCCCCCCACGCGGATCCTGTACGATCTCATTCCGTTCCCCCACCTCCTCCTTTTCCTTGAAAGGATACGGATCCTGTACACCTCCCGCAAACTCGATCCTCCTCACCCGCTTATCAACTTTGATCCTCCCCCCCCCCACTTCCTCTGTCCTTTCCTTTAGGCACCCTCCCTCCCATCTCTTTCCTTTTCCCCCGACACCTTCCTCCACCCCTCTTCCCCCGAGCTTCCCCTCCCCTGTCCCTCGTCTCCTCCCCCCCATCTCCTCAGCCATTGGCATCCTTGTTCTCCCCTCCCCCACCTCACCCTCTCCCCCTCTTGGCAGGTCCCCAGACTCGCACACGCTAAGTGGACATTCGCACGCCAGAGATCATCGCCATCAGTGTCTCGTGCGTGCCGTCGTGTTTAGTGTTCAGTGTTCACCGTCACACTCCATTGTTCACCAGTGCCATCGACATCTTCAGTGTTTGTGCTTCATGTCAACAGTTTGTAGTGTGGATTGTCATCGAGTATGAACGGCTTCATGTTTTTTATGTTCCTGTGTCTACTGTTTTTCCCCGCCGTTTTGTTCCAACTCATGTGTCTTCTCTGTTTTTATCATTGTACTAACTTTGGCTGAAGAGCGGCGTATTGTGCTGCTGCCAGCCTACCTGTTATACTGGTATTAAAATCACAATAAAGAAAAAAAAAGTCTTCGTCAGTCCTTGTTCGGCTCACCTGAAGATGGCTGGCCGTTGTCCAGCCGAAATATCGTGCAATGAAGTTTGTGATGACCAGCTGCAAGCCTGAAATCGTTTTCAACAAAGGAAATTTATTCTATATTCGGGTCACTGTTTTATTGGCAACCATGTCACAGCTTGTATTTTGTATGTCACGTACCACTAGAGTTCTTACAGTTGTAATTAATTAGTCTATGGACTATTAATTACGACTTCCATTGAACAAAATGTGGAGTAGTAAAATTTACGACGGTTTAGTATCAATGTGACATTTTCCCCCTTTAGTGATCCAGGATTAAATTGTTTGTTTCATTTTTTTTCCTTTATTGTATTTCGATTCCGCCCAAGAGGAAAGGGGGGGGGGGGGGGGTTGGCAGCAGCGTAATACGCCACTCTGCAACCTACAGATAAGGTTAAAAATATAATGAGGAGGTATAACAATAAAAACAGGCGATAAAACGTTGACTGCTTAAAACGAACATGGTGAAAAGTTGCGAAGAAAATTTAAAAAACAAAGGGCGGGCGATGCTGATTGATTAGACAGGCACAATTTAAAAAAACACGGCGACAGTCCGGTTTCTGTTCACGTAGCTTGAAAAGGGGAACGCACAACACTAAACACTCACAGAAAACACTACACTATAGAGTACAAATGCAGATTGGGGGGGGGGGGGGGGGGGGAAGGAGGACCCGGACAGATGAGGGGGAAGAAAAGGGGGGGAGAGAGGAAAAGGAAAAAAAAGGGGGGAGCCGATTGAGGGAGAGGACACAGAAAAAAAGGGTGGAGGGCGGACACGAGATGGAGTGGGTAAGGCAGTGGTGGGGAAAGAAAAAGGAGTCAAAGAGAGGGTAGGCGGGGAAAAAACAGGATGGAAGGGGGGGAGAGGGAGTCCAGGAAAAGGACAGAGGGAGGGAGGGGGATGTGCGTTTCAATTCAGACACACTTCATAAGGTGAGTGTAAGTGGGCCAGACTGTAAGCACACCTTTTGCCCAACGAAAAGCATCACATAAAACACAGCAGTTAGTGAAACAGACTCGTGCTATCGACGTATCATACCGTAGCTGAGAAGCAGGCCAGGTTAGCCTTTCAGTTGCGCTAGTGATCTACCAAGTCCCTCCCTGTGTGTGTGACACGCCGCGCTGCACTTTCAGAGGGCAGAGTAATTGACCTGTAGTTCCGCGGACAGCCGGCAGGTGCGCCCCCCTGGCGGCGCGCGGCTTCCATTAGCGCCCTCTGCAGCCTGCCGGCGCCCCACGGCCTCTTCCCTGCTCCGCGCTTTCTGCTTCTGACGAGTTCAGTCTGTCTTGTCGCCAGCGCATCGTAGCTGTTAATCTTCCGGCGCCGTATAACGGATGACTCTGAGTGTGCCGAACGCTGCGGTCTAAATCGAGCGCAGAGCCACATGCACGGAAATAACACAAGCTCATTCTTTATCCTCGCGACCTGCCCGCGTACGAAGCACGCGTCGTTCTCTTTTCTTTATGCAACGTCTTGAAACAAAACCCGAAGTTGTCAAAAATTTGAGTCGATGAAGCTGTGCTCCGTCTTGCCTGTCTTCGATCATTTTTAAATGCGAACATTTTAGGTTAGCCTTTACCATGACTGTTATTGACATTAAATGAAACAAGTTTACTGTTACTAGTCACTATTTATTTATCTCCACGGTGCTTGTCAAATGTTTAAACCTCCATCATCAGGTGGATTTATAATTGTTAGTATGACGTATATGTATGCGTGGTGGTTTTTCTTTGAGGAACTTATGGCCCTGTCTAGTGGAGAAACAAAACACTACTTCAGAACATGGTTTTGGCTTTCTTTTGACAAAAGACTAAACGTATATCTAACGGTAAAAATAATAAAATAAGTAAAACAGAGTACCTCCAATGGTCACAGGTTCCTTTCACTGTCGTAACACATCACAAACTGTATTATCAAAAATGGTTCAAATGGCTCTGAGCACTATGGGACTTAACATCTGAGGTCATCAGTCCCCTAGACTTAGAACAGCTTGAACCTAACTAACCTAACGACATCACACACATCCATGCCCGAGGCAGGAGTCGAACCTGCGACCTTAGCAGCAGCGCGGTTCCGGACTGGAGCGCCTAGAACCGCTCGGCCACAACGGCCGGCTGCTGTATTATCCTTGCATCTAATAGTTTCGAAAGGCGATATTTCTTTACAAAATGTAACCATATACATGTGATGTATTACGACAGTGAAACAAACCTCTGACCATTGGAGGTACTCTATTTTACTTATTTTATTGTTATTTTTATCGTTAGATACACATTCAGTCTTTTGTCAAAAGAAACCCAAAACGATGTTTTGAAGTAGTGTTTTGTTTCTCCACTAGACAGGGCCATAAGTTCCTAAAAAAATCGTAAAACTACACACCCACGTCATACTAGCAAATGTAAATGCGCCTGATGATGAAGGTTTAAACCTTTGCTAATCTTTTGACTTTTTGTGTATTCGACCGTATGTTCTCCAGAAGATGGCGGTACAGCCTACATTTCAGAGCTCTAAGAGGCCAGTAACTGAGGCACAACAAAATTAAAGTCAGACTCCAGGGAGGGAGCTCACGACAAGGGCTATGTTACACATCCGTCTTACGTCACACAAATAGTTACCAAGTCGAAATCCATGCTGCAAAAGTGAAGAACACAAGGCTCCACTTAGCTGGTAGTTATTTGGATAGAGCTCCACTGACAGTATCAGGACTCACGAACAGTCACCTCCAAAAAGAGCCACACTGGACATTGTACTAGTGACGTCAGTAATTGCTCACTAGATTTCGGAATATATTAGTGCTGAAATACAAGGGAGAAGTGAACTTCAACCCAGTGAGTGTCATAAATCACTGACAATTGTTGCTAAAGTACGTTGCCATGTATTTTTGCCGTAGCTGTTGCCTAACCCTATTTGACGCTGTCACAAAGCTGTACAATTGCTGCATGCAACCAAGCCAGCCACCTCAATGACAGCAACTATTTTAGGTGGCACGAGGTTCTCTCCCTGCCACAGTTATATATTTGACGACAATTGTATTTGGAAAATACAACATTCAGTACAATCTGCGTCGTTGATAATTTGTTTCGCATATTGCGATGGTGGAACAGCAATACGAATATATTCTCGGTGAATTATACTTCCACAAGATCACAAGTAATTAAACTTTGTTTATTTGAACAAGTAAACTTTGAACACAAACAGGCTGCTATTTCTGATACAGTACAAAAAAAGAAAATGTGAAGGAAAACTTCGTCACAAACAATGGTTCTTCAACGAAACGAAAATATATTCTTGAGAGCGTAGATTACGTTCCCTTGACCAACGAAAGGTGTGTCTTCAATACAAAGTACATATTCAGAGTTCTGTGTCAGGAGCAGCAAGTTCCCTGTCCACGGCGCAAAACGCCGAGCTCGGGACACAGGTGGTGGTAGCGCAGCCGTCCAGGTGGAGAAGGCGACGTCCGATCCGAGGCGGCGTCCAAATGGTGACTGTGCATCAGTCGCTGGCTGCGGAAGACGAAACTGGTTCCAGCCAACACCGCGCAGGCAGAAACACTCGTGCGGAGGAAGGTTACAATCTTCCTATTGGCTATTGAAGTCGCAGCGGATGCATCAAGAGGTGCCTGTCTGGAGCGACCCCCGTTGCTACACACTGCGCTCTCTGGCTGGTTGCTGGGGGGCCCTCTGGCGAGGCCGCGGGAACCAGACCGAACCCAGGGGCCGAGCTAACTCTAACCCGCTAAGCACAAGTGCGTTGCGGGTTGACAGCGTTGAAGGCGAAGCCGGGAGGCACGCCACGCAGTAAGAGGTTCCTACGTGAACAGAGAGAAATATAAGCATCTAGAAAGGGCCTTTTAAAGAGAGAGACAGCTCGAAGATGTTGTTTAGAGAAGTAAGCTAAATTCGCTTCAATCGCTACAGACACTATGGTGTCACCGCCAGACACCACACTTGCTAGGTAGTAGCCTTTAAATCGGCCGCGGTCCATTAGTATACGTCGGAGCCGCGTGTCGCCACTATCAGTAATTGCAGACCGAGCGCCACCACACGGCAGGTCTAGAGAGACTTACTAGCACCCGCCCAGTTGTACAGCCGACTTTGCTAGGAAAGGTTCACTGAGAATTACGCTCTCAATTTGCCGAGACGATAGTTAGCATAGCCTTCAGCTTAGTCAATTGCTACGACCTAGCAAGGCGCCATTTGTCCTTTGCTATGTATCTAATGAAGCATGTACAGTAACAAGACCAATGTTCACCAATTGTGGATTAAAGTTAAGTATTCCAGCAGCTACGAACTTTTCTTTATAGCTTTCATTACGTATCCTGTTTCAGACCTCACGCCAGCCTGCGTGAGTTTAAGCGCGTGCCTTTCGGTTACCCGTCACTGTGGATTGGCTGTCTTGCCAGTCCACAACAGACACAGATGTGCATTTGCAACGAAGAATACCATTTCTCGGTTTTCCCCCTCGCCGACATATTACAAGCTGTTATTATTTCTTTCGCGCTTCATAAGAGATAACCACATACTCCATCTGTCGTCCCTAGAATGAAGAACTACGTCAGGAACTGTCAATGACTTTATAGCACAAATCTCTCTCCCGTTTCTCCTTTCTGAGGACTGTAATGCACGCAATGTGCTACTGAGGGCTAACAGTGTCGTCCGAGGTCGAACTGTTTGAGAGGTCATGACCTCGCAAGTTTCATGTCTGCTGAACATGTAGCACTGCTACAGGGTCGTCGTTCACAATGTACGCTCCTGCTCTCGCACACACTGCTCAACAACAAATGGTCAACCAATTACGCTACCAGTCACCGGTCTGCAATATGCAGACGTCCAACCCGTCGAGCTGCCTCCGGAGAAAGAAGCGGAAATCGTTGTTCAGCGACGTAAACTGGACATCGCGCAGCCAACTGCAGTCTGTTTAGAACTGCTTTAGGACTGACACGTGGACGCAAGGAGCAGAACTGCCACACAGAACACACGCGTAATCTTACGTTTCATCCAACTTACTAACTATTCCATGTACAAATTGTTTTACAGACATCAAAAGAAGGTTTTGCATCACCTGTATAGAAAATTGAAATAGAGATCAACATAAACATCATTTCTGCCCTTTTTATTGCTCATGAAAACCACACATTGCATTGTATGGTGGATACAGCGAAACCTTCAGAGGTGGTGGTCCAGACTGCTGTATACACCGGTACGTCTAATACCTAGTAGCACGTCCTCTTGCATTAATGCATGACTGTATTCCTTGTGGATTACTATCCACAAGTTCATCAAGGCACTAATGGTCCAGATTGTCCCACTCCTCAACGGCGATTCCGCGTAGATCCCTCAGAGTGGTTGGTGGGTCACGTCGTCCATAAACAGCCCTTTTCAATCTATCCCAGGTATGTTGGATAGGGTTCATGCCTGGATAACATGCTGGCCACTCTGGTCGAGCGATTTCGATAACCTGAAGTCAGTCATTCACAAGATGTGCACGATGGGGACGCGAATTGTCGTCCATCAAGACGAATGCCTCGCCAATATGCTGCCGGTATGGTTGCACTATCGATCGGAGGATGGCATTCATGTATCGTACAGCAGTTACGGCGCCTTCCATGGCCAACAGCGGCGTACGTCAGCCCCATATAACGCCACCCCAAAACAGCAGGCAACCTCCAACTTACTACACTCGTTGGACAGTGTGTCTAAGGCGTTCAGGCTGACCGGGTTGCCTCCAGACACGTCTCCGACGATTGTGTGGTTGAAGGCAGATGCGACACTCATCGGTGAAGAGAACGTGATACCAATCCTGAGCGGTCCATTCTGCATGTTGTTGGGCTCATCTGTACCGCGCTGCATGGTGTCGTGCTTGCAAAGATAGACCTCGCCATGGACGTCGGGAGTGAAGCTGCGCACCATGCAGCCTATTGCGCACAGTTTGAGTCATAACACGACGTCCTGTGGCTGCACGAAAAGCATTATTCAACATGGTGGCGTTGCTGTCAGGGTTCCTTCGAGACATAATCCTTAGGCAGCGGTCGTCCACTGCAGTAGTAGCCCTTGGACGGCCTGAGCGAGGAATGTCATCGACAGTTCCTGTCTCTCTGTATCTCCTCCATGTCCGAAGAACATCGCTTTGGTTCACTCCGAGACGCTTGGACACTTCCCTTTTTGAGAGCGCTTCCTGGCACAAATTAACAATACGGACGCGATCGAACTGCGGTTGAACTACAGACAACACGAGTCGTGTACCTCCTTCCTGGTGGTATGACCGGAACTGATCGGCTGTCGGACCCCCTCCGTCTAACAGGCGCTGATCATGCATGATTGTTTACATCTTTGGGCGTGTTTAGTGACATATCTGAACAGTCAAAGGCACTGTGCCTCTGATACAATATCCACAATCAGCGTCTATCTTCAGGAATTCTGGGAATTGGTGTGATGCAAAACTTTTTTGGTGTGTGTATAAGTTAAGAGAAAACCGGGCGGATCACTAGGTCACACTGTATATAGACAACGTACACACATTGGCAACTGTCTCCACGTCTTCGGAAAGAAAATCGGCGTTGAAGATTCTGATCCACAGAGCTCCAACACTTTCACACAAGGAGAGCCTCGCCGAAGAATTAGACACTTAGAAATAGTGTGGCGAACGAATGGGTACACAGATCATCAAACTGAATGGGAGATGCAGTCAAAATGAAGAATGTCTGAGAAAGACAGGCCGAGGAAGAGAAGCCACAAATCGCTTATCTGCCTTATGCTGGTCCAGTACCCAGAAAGATCAGTAGATCCTTACGCAAACATGGAATCGAGTATATTTCGCTCCGGTCTACAAGTGTTTAATAAAAGTATTCTTTGCAATGTTAAAGACGATCTAGCATCCGGGACAGCCAGATGTTTATCGCATTCACCGCAAAAGTGGCGCGTCTTACACGGGGCACACGGTCAGAGCAGTGGAGGAGAGACGCGAAGAACATCAGCGACACAGCCGCCTAAAACAGCCGAGCAGTCAGCTGTCTCCGAGCACCGCCTCGAATAGAATCACGAAACGAAGTACGATGTGACACCAGCATCACGGTGCAGTCGCCCAATATCTGGAACGGCATAATTAAAGAGTCTATCGAAGTAAAGATGTCAGAAAATATAGTAAACAGGGATGGCGGTTTCAGTTTAAATAACGCTTATCGGAGGGCACTCAGTTCATTGACATACCGTCGGGCATCCGTATCCACCAGAGTTGGAGGACTGGCGCTTTACAGAGAATCAGGGCCAGGTCTGAAAATCAAAAGAGCATAAATTGGCGTCGGGAGTCGAACTCACGATCAGGTGTAGAGAGCGGCGAGAGAGCAACAAGAGTTCACGTTCTCTGGCTGGAGTCCAGGCTGCGAACAGACGCAATCGCAAAACTCGCAACACCTGAAGAGGCGGGCTAGGTCGGTCATCGACATTATTGTGCGCCAAATGGAAACAACTCGGCGGAACACCAGGAAGTACATCACTAAGCAGTCACGGCGAGAAAACCTGGGAGATTCCAACACAGCCGTCTCCTTTCGAACAGTACCGAGGTTGCCGAAGGGCTTAACGTTTCCACCGGACAGACGGATCATCGTCAACAGCGTCACATGTAGTCACTCCACGAGAAACTCCCGAGAAATCTGAGATTGTAACGTATATGCAACGAATATCTAACGTATGGCCGTGCGGTCTAACGCACGGCTTTCCGGGAGGGAAGGAGCGCCTGGTTCAAAAAATGGCTCTGAGCACTAAAGGACTTAACAGCTGTGGTCATCAGTCCCCTAGAACTTAGAACGAGTTAAACCTAACTAACCTAAGGACATCACACACATCCATGCCCGAGTCAGGATTCGAACCTTCGACCGTAGCAGTCGCGGAGCGCCTGGTCCCCAGCACGAATCCGCCCGGCGGATTTGTGTCGAGGTCCGGTGAACCGGCCAGTCTGTGGATGGTTTTTAGGCGGTTTTCCATGTGCCTCGGCGAATGCGGGCTGGTTCCCCTTATTCCGCCTCAGCTGCACTATGTCGGCCATTGCTGCGCAAACAAGTTCTCCACGCACGCGTACACCACCATTTTGTGAGACGTTCCCTGGGGGGTCCACCGGGGGCAGAACCACACAATAACCCTGGGTTCGGTGTGGGGGGGGGCGGAGGGGTGAAGTGGACTGCGGTAGTCGTCGTGGGGTTGCGGACCACTGCGGCTGCGGCGGGGACGGAGCCTCTCCATTGTTTCTAGGTCCCTGGTTAACATAACATAACACAATATCTTACGTATCTGCAACAAATACACCTATGTTCGTCAGTCCGGGCTTAACGTTTCCACCGGTTAAATTCCGTTTACTGATTGCTCTAATCGAAAGTATAGTGTCTACTTCGTGAGCTAATAATGGTTAAATTAGAAAATTAGGAACTTCTTATGGCCAAAGCACAGAAATGGGACATTTCAGTCTGTTATTTAAAACTGAAGTAAATATAAATTCCCTGAAATGATTATCCCACATTGGTAAATCCATATTATTAAACCGCTCTACGATTACTGTCATCAACCAAACGGGCACAAATAAAACTAGCACATTGTTTTTCGTGACTTTAGTCCAAAAGAACGAAACAACTCAAAATAGCACAATTTTGAACTTCTTAAGGGGTGTAGGACGTCAAACGGGCAGACTTGGAGCAGGAAAGACACCACAGGACATTTTAATTTCCACTGTCTATACTTTTACAAATAAATTCATAAAACTTTATCAGCATGACCAGGAAGGATTCAGAATTCACATTCATAGCAGTGGAAGTTCGAAAACATAACGAAGTAATTTTTGTTACATGTAAAATTTCATCATTTTTTCACTTACTGATGGCAGCATTTGTTGCTATAGGTACACTTTTCTTCGTAAGTAAGAGAGATGGTTCGATGAATTTTGCACAGCATACAAACCATACTTAAAGGTGTATGAAACTCTAGACTTTTCCAAAAATATCAAAAACTGTGGTAAAAATTGAGGTAATTAACTACAAAATTTGTGTTTTTTCTAAACATGAAGTTTAAAATACAACAGATCATTCGTTTTTTTCATGAATTAAATAAATTCTAGAGTTTCATACACTTATAAGTATGGTATGTATGCTGAGCAAAATTCATCACTGTAACTTATGAAGAAAAGTGTACCTATATCAACAAATGCAGCCAGTAGTAAGTGAAAAAATGATGAAATTTCACATGAAAAAAAATATTTTGTTATGTTTTCGAACTTCCACTGCTGAGTGCGAATTCTGAATCCTTCCTGGTGATGCTGACAAAGTTTTATGAATTTATTTGTAAAAGTATAGACACTGGAAATTAAAATGTCCTGTGATGCCTCTCCTGCTCCAAGTCGGCCCGTTTGACGTCCTACCTCCTCTTAACAACGGTCCGTTCGCTGTGAAATTCACTATTCAATTAAGAATGCAACACTCTTTCTGTTCTGAGAATGTTCCCATTCCAAACAATTAAAGTGACACAACTGCCGTCTAACGATAAAATCATAAAATTACAGAAACAGAATTTTGATATCTGACCAAGTATCGTTTCTTCAACATTGTCACATTAAAAATTCAAAAGTGAAGATTTTTGAGTTGTGTCAGTTTCGTATTGAGGGTATTGTATTGTATTGTATGTTACCCGGGGACCTAGAAACGACGGAGAAGCTCCGTCCCCGCCGCAGCCGCAGAGGTCCACAACCCCACGACGACTACCGCAGTCCGCTTCACCCCTCCGCCGCCCCACACCGAACCCAGGGTTATTGTGCGGTTCGGCCCGCGGAGGACCCCCCCGGGAACGTCTCACACCAGACGAGTGTAACCTCATCAGATTAAGGATGGATGGGGAAGGGTGTCGGCCGTGCCATTTCAAAGGAACCATTCCAGCATTTGCCTGGAGGGATTTAGGGAAATCACGGAAAACCTAAATCAGGATGGCCGGACGCGGGATTGAACCGTCGTCCTCCCGAATGCGAGTCCAGTGTGCTAACCACTGCGCCACCTCGCTAGGTGTAGTATATTGGTAAATGGGTATATAGTATAGTAGAAATAGTATGTGTATCTCATGAAAGTGGATGTACCTATCTATGTACACACTAAGATAAAAAAGTAAATTGGTCACAAACTGATATTCATACAGGTATCGCCGGAAAATGCAAAATTGTAAACTTTGGGGGCCGATGGATGAACGCGTGACGCTGCAGCGCAGTTTCATCGGGCAGCTGTCAGAGACAGTAAACAGGAAACATTCCGATACCACAGCGTGAAACCTGCGAATTTCATTCGTATGCTCAGTTGGACAGTAACTATGCCTTGCAGACAGGCCCGTGAGCAATAGTAACGTACCTACAATAAATAAAGCCCATGTTCATCTGTGAAAATGAACTCGATAAGCAACCTGACCGATCAGTAATCGAAATCTAACCTGCATAACACTGTTTACGTGTTGTATGGGTGTCAGTTTCACTGTCCTTTAAGCCCTCAACAGATTATTACATGAAAAACTTGGAGTAGCATTTGGATAAGCTATCTGACTGCGTATTTCAATAAGAATTTACAAGTGATACAGAATCTGGCTTGTGCAACGGAATTTGCACGTGACATGTTGTGGTGCCTCAGTGTCTTTGTTCTGGCACTCACATCTTAAGATGACAGCCTTTTTCCAAGTGGTTTACAGCAGCAGAGGCTAAAGCTTATTGTTAGTAAGAATGAATTTAATAAAAAGGAGTTTGCTTTGGTCCTGCTAACTACTAAATAGCTTCTGAGAAGGGGTTTCGTAAATTCAATCTACTTAAAACTTCAGGATCATCATAACCCATAATCAATAATAGTCAATGACAATTACAATGACATAGGTATCAATAATGGCTGAGTGTCAGATTAACAAATTATTTCAATTTCAAAGTTGCATTAACATTCAGTAACCACAGCATATTATTTAGATGTGGAGAATAATAATTATTATTATTTGGAAGATAAGGAGGCTTCTTTAATTGACAAGCAAAACATGGGATTACTGCAAACTCGGGCTAACAATCACGAGCCTAACCCTGCATTTACTTTTGCGCTAAGCTTGCGAATTTTACCTTGAATTCCATCTTCAAGCGTAGTTAAGCCATCTCAATCTCTCCTGGCTATATGAATGAACTCAGGTCTTGAGTTTGATAAGATCTGCCGTCACCTACGTGATGGCAGCGTGACACGTCTTCTGTCTCCGAGCTCTCGACCGACACTACTACTACTACTTACAACAATGCTTAGAATCGCACTCCCATGTTTTGCCCTCAGATTTTTAATATCGATAGCTGAGTGCTTATTTACTTTCAATTTTACACAATGCAAAGAATAGCGTTAAGTTCGCTGTATTGTTTTCAATTTAGTGTGGAGTTCTGACACACTCCTTATAAGATTTAATCCAGGACATCCAGAGCGAATACCGGTGCTAAACATTTCTTGCAGCACCGGGATTCGAACCAGCTAGCTCGGACTTGAGCGTCGCAGTACAGGCTTGCCTTAGCGAGTTCGTTGGAGCGTTGCTGTATGTGTACATTAGTTTATCACATATATTATACACTGACACTGACAGTCTTGGCAGAAATTTCACACTTTTTGTACAATTCTATTGACACACAATGTTTTGAAAATGACCGTTACTGACTGAAACTAATTATCGGACAAAGTAAACGCTTGTGATCGGACACTGTTAGAAGTATTACAATTTCAAAGATGAGGATTGTTATTTCTCCATCGTGACGATGTGGTACTTGACCAACCGTGTTCGAACGTAGATTTAAGTGTTAGGATGTCTTTTATGGAAGTATTTGTCTAGAGTGTAGCCTTGTATGGAAGTTAGACAGTAAGAGAACCGAAGATTAGATGGGTAGAATGAGTACCTAACACAAAGGTACTCTGTCAAATTAGGTAGTAAAGCGCCTTATGGAACAACTTGAGCAAAAGAATGTATTGCTTGAAAGGACACATTCTAAGCCATCAAGGAATGGTTCGTTTGATAGTGGACGGAAATGGTGTAGAAGTCATAGAGGGAGGACAAGGCTTCAATTTTTTAAATTAATACTTTTCATTCCCTATACCTAGAAATGGAACTGGCTATTTCAGTAATGATCCACAGGAAAATCAGGGACTTTGCAGCCAAATAATGGCTGGGAGGAGGGGGGGGGGGGGCAGGGGAGGACATGAGAGGTCCTAGGACCAGGCAGGCACTATCAGCAGCTGATTGGCCTCCACGGGTACACTTCTGCGAATGGTTCATCCAACAATGTGTCAATCCTCATTTCAGTGCAAATGTTCTCTTTACAGATGAGGCTTCATTCCAACGTGATCAAATTGTAAATTTTCACAGTCAACATGTGTGGGCTGACGAGAATCCGCACGCAATTGTGCAATCACGTCATCAAACAGATTTTCTGTGAACGTTTGGGCAGGCATAGTTGGTGATGTCTTGATAGGGCCCCACGTTCTTCCACCTACGCTCAATGGAGCACGTTATCATGATTTCATACGGGATACTCTACCTGTGCTCCTGGAACATGTGCCTTTACAAGTACGACACAACATGTGGTTCATGCACGATGGAGCTCCTGCACATTTCAGTCGAAGTGTTCGTACGCTTCTCAACAACAGATTCGGTGACCGATGGATTGGTAGAGGCTGACCAATTCCATGGCCTCCACGCTCTCCTGACCTCAACCATCTTGACTTTCATTTATGGGGGGCATTTGAAAGCTCTTGTCTACACAACCCCGGTACCAAATGTAGAGACTGTTCGTGCTCGTATTGTGGACGGCTGTGATACAATACGCGATTCTTCAGGGCTGCATCAGCGCATCAGGGATTCCATGCGACGGAGGGTGGATGCATGTATCCTCGCTAACGGAGGACATTTTGAACATTTCCTGTAACAAAGTGTTTGAAGTCACGCTGGTACGTTCTGTTGCTGTGTGTTTCCATTCCATGATTAATAATATTGAAGAGAAGTAATAAAATGAGCTCTAACATGGAAAAGTAAGCCTTTCCGGACACATGTCCACATAACATATTTTCTGTCTTTGTGTGTCGAGGAATGTTTCCTGAAAGTTTGGCCGTACCTTTTTGTAACACTGTATATAAATTGAAAAGCAGAGGCGAAATGACTGAGCCCTGCGGAATTCCTGCGGAGATCAGTTTCATTTCGGAGTTTTTATTGTCGACTCGGACATACAGTTTCCTGTCCTGCAGAAAGCTGTCTATGAGTCCAATGTAACAACCCGCCATAGGGGTAGTGCGATGAGTAGAAATGAGGACTTTCAAACGTGCGCTGGTTGCAGCAGTTACGCAGAGATGGAGACACTTGAGTGGCGCGGCGAGGCAGATCCAGAGCAGTCGGGTGGCGGCTGCGTCGCGTGTTGCGAATTAACGGCGTGGGCCGCCCCGGGCTGGCAGCCGCAGCCGGCGCCTCCCACGGCCCGCCGCGCCGTGACTCACGGCCCAGGCCGATCACGGCGCGTGAGCAGAGGGCAGAGGGCAGGAGGGGATTTCGCACCTCGCCCCGCCCTGGCTCTCTCTGCCGCGGTGGTGACGCCGGCCACAGCCGCTGCGCCTCACCACCTCACGTCATCTGACACACCACGTCTGCACTTGTCACGACGTTCTGCTTCAATGACAGTGTTTCTAATAGCGCAGACAACAGACGAGTCCTGTATTGTCGCTTTACACTCTCCAGTGGGTCCTGCGACGTCATCTCCGAACTCGTCTCGAGTCTCTTATCGGGTACAGCGAGTGAACTCTGTCAGCGCAAAAAGCTGAGCGTCTACACGAGATCGCAAGTGTGACCGACGTCTCGCAGCGTTGCCACTACATACACGAGTGTCGGGCACGACAGCTGTTCCTTACCAACTGACGTACGACTGATTAACAGTAAACACTGGCGCGCATATATATGCCCATTGTTAGTGACCGCGCCAAATCTCACGAAATAAGCGTCAAACGAAAAAACTACAAAGAGCGAAACGTGTCTAGCTTGAAGGGGGAAACCAGATGGCGCTATGGTTGTCCTGCTAAATGGCGCTGCCATAGGTCAAACGGATATCAACTCCGATTTTTTTAAAAATAGGGACCCTCATTTTTTTATTACATATTCGTTTAGTACCTAAAGAAATATAAATGTTTTAATTGGACCACTTTTTTCGCTTTGTGATAGGTGGCGCTGTAATAGTCACAAACGTATAAGTACGTGGTATCACGTAACATTCCGCCAGTGCAGTCGGTATTTGCTTCGTGATACATTACCCGTGTTAAAATGGACCGTTTACCAGTTGCAGAAAACGTCGATATCGTGTTGATGTATGGCTATTGTGATCAAAATGCCCAACGGGCGTGTGCTATGTATGCTGCTCGGTATCCTGGACGACATCATCCAAGTGTCCGGACTGTTCGCCGGATAGTTGCGGTATTTAAGGAACCAGAAAGTGTTCAGCCACATGTGAAACGTCAACCACGACCTGCAACAAATGATGATGCCCAAGTAGGTGTTTTAGCTGCTGTTGCGGCTAATCCGCACGTCAGTAGCAGACAAATTGCGCGAGAATCGGGAATCTCGAAAACGTCGGTGTCGAGAATGCTACATCAACGTTGATTGCACCCGTACCAAATTTCTATGCACCAGGAATTGCATGGCGACGACTTCGAACGTCGTGTACAGTTCTGCCACTGGGCTCAAGAGAAATTACGGGTCGATGACACATTTTTGCAAGCGTTCTATTTAGCGACGAAGCGTCACTCACCGACATTAATTAAAAAACCGGCATAATATGCACTATTGGGCAAGGGAAAATCGACGATGGGTGCGACAAGTGGAACACTAGCGACCTTGACGGGTTAATGCATGGTGCGGCATTATGGGAGGAAGGATAACTGGCCCCCATTATATCGATGGCAATCTAAATGTTGCAATGTATGCTGATTTTCTACGTAATGTTCTACCGATGTTACTACAAGATGTTTCACTGCATGACAGAATGGCGATGTACTTCCAACATGATGGATGTCCGGCACATTGATCGCGAGCGGTTGAAGCGGTATTGAATAGCATATTTCATTACAGGTAGATTGGTCGTCGAAGCACCATACCATGGCCCGCACGTTCACCGGATGTGACATCCCCGGATTTCTTTCTGTGGGGAAAGTTGAAGGATATTTGCTATCGTGATCCACCGACAACGCCTAACAACATGCATCAGCGCATTGTCAATGCATGTGCGAACATTACGGAAGACGAACTACTCGCTGTTGAGAGTAATGTCGTTACACGTATTGCCAAATGCATTGAGGTAGAGGGACATCATTTTGAGCATTTATTGCATTAATTTGGTATTTACAGATAATCACGCTGTAACAGCATGCGTTCTCAGAAGTGATAAGTTCACAAAGGTACATGTATCACATTGGAACAACCGAAATAAAATGTTCAAACAGACCTACGTTCTGTATTTTAATTTAAAAAACCTACCTGTTACCAACTGTTCGTAGAAAATTGTGAGCCATATGTTTGTGACTATTACAGCGCCATCACAAAGAAAAAAAAGGTGGTCTAACTAAAACATTTATATTTCTTTATGTACTATACGAATATGTAATAAAAAGTGGTGGTTCCTATTTCCAAAAAACCCAGTTGATATTCGTTTGATCTATGTCAGCGCCATCTAGCGAGCCAACCATAGTGCCATCTGGTTTCCCCCTTGAAGTTAGACAAGTTTCGTACTTTGTAATTTCTTCGTTTGACGCTTATTTCGTGAGATATTTGGCCCGGTCACGACCACCATATATATATATATATATATATATATATATATATATATATATATATATATATATATATATATATATAAAATGGTGGACCATTTCAATTCGTAATGGGGGCTAACTCGGGACAGAGATGAGATACAGAAAACTGTTTTAGGTAAATATTGCAGAAAACAAAGAGGGTCACACAAACCTACTGATGGCTGTGACCTTGAACGTCATTTTTCAAGGTGATTCGGAGGTTAAAGTGATTTTTTTAATGGGAATCCTAGTGGTTGATTTAATATTTCAAAAGAGCGGCAAATTTAGCGTATAAAATGGTATGTTATTCAAGGTCATGGGAAGGGCCAATGAAGGTCAACTAAGCAAATACGTTTTCAGTTGTGGGAATTAATTAGGAACAGAGGACGGATACAACAAAACACAATGTTGGATACGAATTGGAACGCACATCCCGAAGAATGAGATCGATGGGACTCACTCAACGACTTTTAAACCAATTACCTACGTTTTAATTATCCTTGTTCTGTCTTACAAATCTCCAAATAACATTTATATGTTGTCATGTAATTTTTTTGCTAATAAATAAGTTAATTAAAACTTAAAGTTCCAATCTCTTCTCGCTCTTTCCAAACCCGGCGTCGCAAACAGAGGTTTTCATGAAACAAATCTCAACCTTCGAATGTCCACCGATATTAAACATTATAGTTATTGGTAATGATACGTGACCCCTTATGCCCCTTCCATGTAGTATCTAACATTGTATTTTACTACACCCCTCCTCAATCCGAGAGTTAATCCTTACTGGAACTGAAAACGTATTTTCTTATTTGACCGCGATTAGCTTAAATAATGGAATAATGTGTCATTTCATACTTAAAATTAGCCCTCTTTCCATATCTTATTAGGTTTCACCATCTTAAAAAGTCACTTTAACCTCCAAATCACCTTGAAATTCACGTTCAAGGTCACGGCGATCAGTAGTAATGGGTGACCCATTTCGCCACCTACAACGTTCGGCTAAAACATTTTGATTATTTATTGCATAAGAACTAAACATTGTACAGATGTCACACATACTGCATTTTGAAGAGAAACACTGAAAGCTTTTTTTACAAACATTCGATATGCGAACTATGAGTGACCCGGCAGACGTCAATAGGGTAATCGAATTCTCGCCATACCTGTCCCAGCATGGCAGTCAGTTCCCGTATTCTCTCCCGGAGCTCTGCTACATCACGTGGTAGAGGTGGGACGCACACCAGATCTTTAATGTGTCCCCACAGAAAAAAGTCACACGGGGTGAGATCTGGTGATCGGGAGGCCATTTCATGAAACAGCTGTCCCCTTCTGTAGCACGGCCGATCCATCGATGCGGCAGCTCCGTTTTCAGGTACCCACGAACTTGACGATGAAAATGGGTTGGAGTCCCATCCTGCTGAAAGATGAACGGAGAGTCCGATTGCATTTGAGGCATCAGCCATTGCTGAAAAATGTCCAAGTAGGAACATCCAGTGACACTGCTCTCGGCGAAGAGGAAGGGCCCGTATTGTTTTCGACGTGAGAAAGCACAAAAACCATTTACCGTTGGGAAATCACGCTCAAATTCAATGCATTTGTGTGGATGCTTTGTACCCCAGATTCGACGATTATGCCTGTTCACTTTCCCATTAGTGTGAAAAGTGGCTACGTCGCTAAAAATTAAGCGATCAACAATTCCATCCTCATCCTCATTCAATTGTTGCAACTGCGAACAAAACTCAACAAAACACTTGTCTTTGTCGTCTTCATTGAGCTCCTGCACTAGCTCCAATCTGAATGGTTTCATGTACAGCTTCTGTCGCAGGACTTTCCACAGTGTCATTGGAACCACGTCGAGCTCACGGGATGCACGACGCACCGATTTCTTTGGACTCTTTATGAATGTCTCTCGCACGCGCTCCACATTCACTTCAGTCTCACTGGCACGTCCGCTTATCTTTGCCGGGCACAAGCAACCCGTCGTAACGAATTTGTTGTGCCAGCGGTAAATGGCCTTCCTTGTTGGTGGCTTCTTACCGTACTTGGTTGTAAACATCCGTTGAACAGCTATCGCACACTTATTTTTGCCGAACTCCAACACACAAAAAGCTCGCTCCGCACCTGAACTCGCCATGTTTGCAACTAGCGCTGACTATCGGCAAAGTACTAAACTACACTGTGGTGGTATACAAGAAAAAAAACTTTCAGGGTTTCTCTTCAAAATGACATATGTGTGATATCTGTACAATGTTTTGTTCTTGTGCTATAAATAATTGAAAGTATTCCCGGAATTCATGTACACCTTATATATATATTTACAAACAGGGTGTAAGAGGTGTAACTGCAGATATTTCTATTGCTGACGGAGGACGGCATACTGAACAGCATTACATCAGTATTTACTTCATCTGAAGACTAATAATTATAGCTATTAGGTGTGGTATGTTTTTACGTTGGTTAGCACCTCCAAGTAGATATGACTAGAGCGACACATTAATGCTTATTTTCCACTGGTAAGCAGCTCAGGTGTTCAAGTGTGGAAGCGTATACTGAAAGACGTCTTGCACGTGGTGCTGCAGTCAAGACTGTGCAGAAGACATCAGTTAGTAAATTATGTGATGAGTTTGTGCGAAGACTGTTCCACACAGGGGAAATGAAACCAAAACATTGCCGTGTGTACGTATTAAAATATCACGTGTATATATATATATATATATATATATATATATATATATATATATATATATATATATTGTGTGTGTGTGTGTGTGTGTGTGTGTGTGTGTGTGTGTGAGTGTGTGTGTGTGTAAAAGAGGATGACTATAATTAAAGCTCGAGTTTCAAACTCTGTCAAAAATGAACCACTGCTTAGGATTACGTCAAATTTGAACAGCACATTACTGACGCCGGAGGAGAGGTCATGGAACAAAAACAAGCAAAATTTGACAAATAGATTTGACACAAACACGGTTGTTGCTCGGTTTGCGTCCGAGACGCCCAACATGTCTGTCCCCACAAAGGGCCACGTGCTGCTGGTTAAAGCTGTTTTACAATAACGGTGACCGTGCGCCAGTAGTCTTGCAGAAGTTCCGGTCACACAGGGGTACGAAAAAAAAAAAAAGGCATTGGTCCGATATCTGCTAAGGATCTGGAGAAAATGATTACAGAATTCAAAGAGACAGGATTTTCTGAAGTGCAACGTGACACAAAGAACCAAGCTGTTGGACGTGCCTCTGAGTACAGTGCGTAAAATCCTACCAAACATCGTGCGTTGCTATCCGTACAAAATCACCCTCGTTCAAGATTTGCTTCCTGCTGACATGTTAACAAGATAAACGTTCGCTCTGGACTTTCCTGTTCGCTTGGAAGTGGATAACGAATGGCCATGGAACACTCTGTGGGCAGACGAAGTCCCATTTCCATTATCGAGGACACATCAACACACAGAATTGCAGAATATGGTTGAAGCACCTGGGCCATCAGAATAGAAATCCGAAAAAAACAAGCCCAGAAACAAGTTATTGGACTCACCAAAACGAAACAATAATACAATATCCAAAAGAACAACCAAATCGACCCCAACTGTGGATCGACACAAATAAAAAAATAACAAATAATAGTATGAAAGACCGCCCGCATCTCGTGGTCGTGCGGTAGCGTTCTCGCTTCCCACGCCCGGGTTCCCGGGTTCGATTCCCGGCGGGGTCAGGGATTTTCTCTGCCTCGTGATGGCTGGGTGTTGTGTGCTGTCCTTAGGTTAGTTAGATTTAAGTAGTTCTAAGTTCTAGGGGACTTATGACCATAGATGTTAAGTCCCATAGTGCTCAGAGCCATTTTGAAGTATGAAAGACCCGAGCCGGCCGGAGTGGCCGAGCGGTTCTAGGCGCTACAGTCTGGAACCGCACAACCGCTACGGTCGCAGTTTCGAATCCTGCCTCGGGTATGGACGTGTGATGTCCTTAGGTTCGTTAGGTTTAAGTAGTTCTAAGTTCTAGGGGACTGATAACCACAGAAGTTAATTCCCATAGAGCCATTTGAACCATTTTGAAAGACCCGACTCTTCACGTGGAACGAACACACAAAGTTCTACAACGTCCAGAGGTTCGTCGACTGTACCAAGAGATGGGCCAGCTAGAAGAGGCGTCTGGCCATAGCTGCCCGGCCCGCAGCTCTATATCCTTTCGAGTGGTGCGTCGAACTACCTTTAGCCGGCAGTGCGCCGTCTTATGAAGCCCATCGGTGGATGTATCGGCCGGAACTATTTGCAATCACGTGCCTGGCGTAGCAAAGTAGTTCCTAGGCTAGCTGTGACCTCTGGTGAAGCTGTTCTGCAGGCTCCACGAACGGATAGCGGTTACTGGCGGCCGTTGGTGGAGATTTGGTTGTGTGGTGTGTTGTGTTGTTGCCGCCGGTAAGCTTTTGTTTTGACAACACAGACGACATAGGTTTTCCTGGTGAATATACACCCTGTGATGCAGGCATCCCGTGATGGTTGGACGTAAAGTGGGATGCCGATGCAGTAGGCGCTCCGATGCCCAAAGTGTGCAGCCACAGCAATGGGCAGTGGAAAATCCACACGCACATCTACTAATACCACTTTGTTGTATAAAGATGACTGTGTGCTGCAGCTTGACGGCGTCGCTTATCGTAGGGCCGTATTTATTCGAGGAGATGAACCCTGCATGTCCTGTTACTTGTCACCGGTAAATCCTGTGAGAGTCTTTTGCGCGCCAACTCATTCCAATCCTTCAACGCTATCGATCCTGGGTAAGATCTTTTTAATGCAAGATGGCGTTCCTATGCACATTGCACAACCAGTGAAGACTCTGCTGCAGAGACATTTTGGAAAGGCTAGAATTATCAGCTGTCATGTCGCTGCAGGCTGGCCATCCAAATTACCCCATCTTACGTGTGACTTCTGGCTGTGTGATTGTCTGAAAGATGTGGTGTTCAGTGCGCCGACTACGAACTTAGCTGGATTGACGGCACCCATTGCGCAACGCGTTCTGAACGTCACACTTGAGACATTCCGATCTGTTGTGGGGACACGCAGTTTCGCGATTTCAACTTGCGCCAGAAAACTGTGCCTTGCGTTAGTCTCACGACAGCTAAAGAACGATTTCATTATTGCTTTTATGCGGGTTTTTTGCCTCGGTACAAATGAAAAAAGATTTCATTGTTGCTTTTTATGGCGTTTTGGCCTCGGGACAACTAAAAACCGATTTTTCCCATCCGAAGTGGTACGAAATTGTAGTGGTGGATGTAACCCAATTTCCAGTGGCACAGCTGTTGAATGCCAAACTTGTGCGGTCATGCACACTGCACAGTACTGTTTGTTCAATGTGGACCTCACACCATAGCCGCCATATTGGGATTCTTGTGTCATTTCTAGCCGACTCCATTTACGTTATCACGTTTACAGCCCATGTATTAGGAAAATTTTCGTTAATTTTTTTCTTCCCACAACGTTTCCCCTGGGCAATAATATTCCGTTCGAATTCGAAATTATTCGGACTGGTGGTACTTTTTGTTAAAGTGTTTTGAAACTTTGATTATAATCAATCTCGATATACACTGGCGTGCAAAACTTAAGGATGAAACTACACTCCTGGAAATTGAAATAAGAACACCGTGAATTCATTGTCCCAGGAAGGGGAAACTTTATTGACACATTCCTGGGGTCAGATACATCACATGATCACACTGACAGAACCACAGGTACATAGACACAGGCAACAGAGCATGCACAATGTCGGCACTAGTACAGTGTATATCCATCTTTCGCAGCAATGCAGGCTGCTATTCTCCCATGGAGACGATCGTAGAGATGCTGGATGTAGTCCTGTGGAACGGCTTGCCATGCCATTTCCACCTGGCGCCTCAGTTGGACCAGCGTTCGTGCTGGACGTGCAGACCGCGTGAGACGACACTTCATCCAGTCCCAAACATGCTCAATGGGGGACAGATCCGGAGATCTTGCTGGCCAGGGTAGTTGACTTACACCTTCTAGAGCACGTTGGGTGGCACGGGATACATGCGGACGTGCATTGTCCTGTTGGAACAGCAAGTTCCCTTGCCGGTCTAGGAATGGTAGAACGATGGGTTCGATGACGGTTTGGATGTACCGTGCACTATTCAGTGTCCCCTCGACGATCACCAGTGGTGTACGGCCAGTGTAGGAGATCGCTCCCCACACCATGATGCCGGGTGTTGGCCCTGTGTGCCTCGGTCGTATGCAGTCCTGATTGTGGCGCTCACCTGCACGGCGCCAAACACGCATACGACCATCATTGGCACCAAGGCAGAAGCGACTCTCATCGCTGAAGACGACACGTCTCCATTCGTCCCTCCATTCACGCCTGTCGCGACACCACTGGAGGCGGGCTGCACGATGTTGGAGCGTGAGCGGAAGACGGACTAACGGTGTGCGGGACCGTAGCCCAGCTTCATGGAGACGGTTGCGAATGGTCCTCGCCGATACCCCAGGAGCAACACTGTCCCTAATTTGCTGGGAACTGGCGGTGCGGTCCCCTACGGCACTGCGTAGGATCCTACGGTCTTGGCGTGCATCCGTGCGTCGCTGTGGTCCGGTCCCAGGTCGACGGGCACGTGCACCTTCCGCCGACCACTGGCGACAACATCGATGTACTGTGGAGACCTCACGCCCCACGTGTTGAGCAATTCGGCGGTACGTCCACCCGGCCTCCCGCATGCCCACTATACGCCCTCGCTCAAAGTCCGTCAACTGCACATACGGTTCACGTCCACGCTGTCGCGGCATGCTACCAGTGTTAAAGACTGCGATGGAGCTCCGTATGCCACGGCAAACTGGCTGACACTGACGGCGGCGGTGCACAAATGCTGCGCAGCTAGCGCCATTCGACGGCCAACACCGCGATTCCTGGTGTGTCCGCTGTGCCGTGCGTGTGATCATTGCTTGTACAGCCCTCTCGCAGTGTCCGGAGCAAGTATGGTGGGTGTGACACACCGGTGTCAATGTGTTCTTTTTTCCATTTCCAGGAGTGTAGCTACCGAGCGAGGTGGCGCAGTGGTTAGCACACTGCGCTCATATTCGAGAGGATGACGGTTCAGACCCGCGTCCGGCCATCCTGATTTAGGTTTTCCTTGATTTCCCTAAATCGCTTCCTACAAATGCCGGGATGGCTGCTTTGAAAGGGCACGGCTGTCTTCCTTTCCTACCCTTGCCTAATCTCTGGAACGGATTACCTCGCTGTTAGCTCCCCTCCCTCCAAATCAACACCTTTAATTAGAGACCACTGATGATTCTTTATCTTAATAAAGCAAAACGTCTCTGGTGGAAAAAAAGAAACGTATTTTCTTGTAGTTGCGGCGACAGAACTAAAATACCCTCAGAAAGAATGGAATAAAAGTTATTACTTATGTAACTTTTCGATGAGAAATACGTCTTTATCACCGTGTATCTGCTAAACTAATCATGCTGTGATATTCAACGTGGGTTCCGTCGTTTTGTCTCGAAGAGCGGTATTATCTGGCACGCACACTATTTCTCATCTAGCTATGCCGCATCTTGTACTGGTTATCGTCACTGTGGTTTCAAACCGCCCCGTTGCACGTCCGCATTCACTCAGTGTGCCCGCACAGAGCAGCAGCCGGGCCGCCGCCTCGCCCGCTGCTCCTGACAGGCAGCCAGGCAGCCAGGCAGCCCCTCGCGTCTGGCGAGCAGCCGCGACCCCCTCATCCCCGACTGGGAGGGGCGTAGGCGCGTACCATCTCGCTCGGTGCTCAGGCGGCTGTGCTGTCGTACTGTACCGCTACAGTAGCACTTACTCGCCTGTCGCACACGACGGTACGGTGCAATAATCAGCAGCCACTTGCAGGAATGAAATTAAGGTTGATATCAAGTTTCAAGTGCTTAGTGCCCTCCTTCAGGATATCATGACAATCGCGTTATTTGCGAGTGTCAACAATAAGATGTAAGATGCATATTGTTATGCTGATGTCATACCTTTTTTGTGCAGCTACCATGAACCACATGATCACAGCAATACGCTGCACGCATCTTGTTGACACTCGCAAATAACGCGATTGTTAGAACCTTCCGAAGAAGGGTAGAAAATACCGGGTGATCAAAAAGTCAGGGATTTCGGATATGATAGAGCGTTCGACATTGGCCGGAACTGAGTATTCTTCCGACTTGTTTTTGTACGTGTGGGAGACGAGAGAATTGCGGAGAGGGTGGACTTCGCCTTCAGCCATCGAGCGTTACGGACTTGGCGTCTCGGCCATCGTCTTCGAAGGGAGACATACGGTCTGTATTGCAGCACTGCACCTACTCGTGTTCCGTGCAGAGTTCTGCGGTTAGAGCTCTTTGTGTGCTCAGAAGCGACATTTTCACCAATGCTTAACCACTTCCAACAACTTACCTAATATTCTTGATATGGTAGTTACCCTTGCGAGGTGCCGACTATTTATCAACGTAGCTGCCGGTGACAGGGGCGCGTAATTGCAAATTGTTAATGTGCCATTCTCAGGAGTGTGTGGGTGGACAAAGAAATTCGCATTTTTCTTTTTGTAAATTTTGTCATTTGGGGGGGGATATCAAATTAAAAGTCCAATATTACAATCGAATTATCGACTTCGTTGTAGCTAGCATTTACCCTGCCCCAGTAAGCTTTACGTGTACTCTAGTCAATGCACAGCTGTCCCAGACGGGAAGGAAAGAAGGTTTGCGGTCTTCTATGTCAGCGACGGACAAATAAGCTTACACCATAATAGCGGAATCCAGTAGAAGATCCAGTTTTCATTTTTACGGACACGCCTAGTTACGAGTTAACAGGTGTAGAAACGTAGTTTGTCTGCTGATTTGGGTGAGTGAGCGAGCGCAGGACTACCTTCGTGACGTACGCGCCGCGGCCTGTCTTTCTCGTAGGCTTCGTAAAACCGCTGTGTCTGCATCTACACACACACACTCCGCAAGTCACGGTGCGTGGCGGAGGGTATCCTGCACTGCTACTTGTCGTTTTCCTTCCTGTTCCACTCGCAAATACAGCGAGGGAAAAAAGACAGTCTGTACGCCTACTTATGCACCCTAATTTCTCGTATCTTATCTTCGTGGTCCTTGCGCACGGTGTATGTTGGAGGCAGTAGACTCGTTCGGCAGTCAGCTTCAAATGCCGGTTCTCTAAATTTTCTCAATAGTGTTTCTCGAAAAGAACGTCGCCTTCCCTCCAGGGATTCCCATTTAGGTCCCCGATGCATCTCAATAACACCAACATGCTGTCCGAACCTATCGGCAACAACTCTATCAACCCGCCTCTGAATTGCTTCGATGTCTTCCTTCAATCTGACCTGGTACGGATCCCAAACACTAGAGCAGCATTCAATAATAGATCGCAACAGCGTCCTGTATACGGTCTTCTTTACTGGTGAACCACACTTTCCTAAAATTCTCCAAATAAACCGAAGTCGACAATTCGGCTTCCATACCACAGTTCTCGCACTCTCGTTCCACCTCATGTCGCTTTGCAAAGTCACGCCCTGATATTTGAAAGACGTGACTCTGTCAAGCTGGACACAAGTATTACTGTACCCGAACATTACAGGTTTGTTCTTCCTACTCATCCGCATTTCTTACATTTTTCCAGATGTAGAGCTAGCTTCCACTCATCACACCAACTGGAAATTTTGTCTAAGTCCTCCTGTATCCTCCTACAGTCACTCAACTTTGACACGTTACCGCACACCACGGCATCATCAGCAAACAACCGCAGACTGCTGCCCACCCTGTGCATTAAATGATTCCTGTACATAGAGAACAACAGCGGTCCTGTCACACTTCCCTTGAGCACGCCTGACGATACCCTTGTCTCTGATGAACACTCGCCGCCGAGGAAAACGTACCTGGTTCAATTATTTCAGAAGTCTTCGAGCCGCTCACATACACTATGTGATCAAAAGAATCCGGACACTTGCCCAAAAATGACTTACAAGGGAACCTCCCCATCGCACCCCCCTCAGATTTAGTTATAAGTTGGCACAGAGGATAGGCCTTGTAAAACTGAACAAAGATCAATCGATAAAACAGGAAGGAGTTGTGTGGAACTATGAAAAAAATAAGAAAAATATGCAAACTGAGTAGTTCATGTGCAACATAGGCAACATCAAGGAGACTGTAAACGCACTAGCGCCGTGGTCCCGTGGTTATCGTGGGCTGCTACGGAGCGAGAGGTCCTTGGTTCAAGACTTCCCTCGGGTGAAAAATTTACTTTCTTTATTTTCGCAAAGTTATGATCTGTCCGTTAGTTCATTGCCGTCACTGTTCACTATAATAAGTTTAATGTCTGTGTTTTGCGACCGCACCGCAAAACCGTGCGATTAATAGACGAAAGGAACGAAAACATTTGATCGCAAGTTCATAGGTCAACCGATTCCTCCACAGAAAAACACGTCTGATATATTCTATACGACACTGGTGACGGCATGTGCGTCACATGACAGGAATTTGTTGTCGACCCACCTAACTTGTACACTTGGCGGATGGGTAAAAAGATTCTTATACCTTGCCCGATTTAGGTTTTTTTGTGGATGTGATAATCACTCCCAAAAAACTGATGAAAACATAATAGTTTGTCACATAAAGTGAAAATAAAAAATTAAACTTTTCACTCGAGGGAAGACTTGAACCAAGGACGTCTCGTTCCGCAGCTGCCCACGCTAACCACGGGACCAAGACGCACCAGTACTTATATTATCCTTGATGTTGCCTATCTTCCACATGGACTACTCAGTTTATATATTTTGCTCATTTTTTCATAGTTCCACACAACTTCTTCCTGTTTTCTCGATTGATGTGTGTTCAGTTTTTCAAGGCCTATCCACTGTGCCAACTTATAACTAAATCTGAGTTGGATGAGATGGGGAGGTTCCCTTGTTAGAAGTTCGTGCCGCCCTCCATCGGTAATGTTGGAATTCAGTATGGTGTTGACCCACCCTTAGCTTTGATGACAGCTTCCACTTTCGCAGGTATACGTTCAGTCAGGCGCTGGAAGGTTTCTTGGGGAATGGCAGCCTATGCTTCACGGAGTGCTGCACTGAGGAGAGGTATCGATGTCGGTCGGTGAGGCCTGGCACGAAGGCGGCGTTCAAAAACATCCCAAAGGTGTTCTATATGATTCAGGTCAGGACTCTGTGCAGGCCAGTCCATTACAGGGGTGTTACTGTCATGTAACCACTCCGTCACGGGCCGTGCATTACGAACAGGTGCTCGATCGTGTTGAAAGATGCAATCGCCATCCCCAAATTGCTCTCCAACAATGGGAAACAAATGCTTAAAACATCAATGTAGGCCTGTGGCGTGATAGTGCCGCGCAAAACAGCAAGGGGTGCAAGCCTCCTCCTTGAAAAGCACGACCACACCATAACACCACTACCTCCAGATTTTACTGTTGGCACTACACACTCTGTCAGATGACGTTCACCGGGCATTCGCCATACCCACATCCTGCCGTCGCATCGCCACATTGTGTACCGTGATTCGTCACTCCGAACAACGTTCTTCCACTGTTTAATCGCCCAATGTTCACGCTTCTTACACCAAGCGAGGAATCGTTTGGCATTTACCGGCGTGATGTGTGGCTTATGAGCAGCCGCTCGACCATGCAATCCAAGTTTTCTCACCTCCCGCCTAACTGTCATAATACTTTAAGAGAATCCTGATGCAGTTTAGAATACCTGTGTGATGGTCTGGATAGATGTCTGTCTATTACACATTACGACCCTCTTCAACTGTCGACGTTCTCTGACAGTCAACAGACGAGGTCGGACTGTACGCTTTTGTGCTGTACGTGTCCCTTCACGTTTCCACTTCACTATCACATCGCAAACAGCGGACCTAGGGTCGTTTAGGAGTGTGGAAATTTCGCGTTCAGACGTATGACACAAGTGACAGCCAATCTGCTGACCACGCTCGAAGTCCGTGACTTCCACAGAACGCCCCATTCTGCTCTCTCAGCCTGGCTACCGAGGTCGCTGATGTGGAGTACCTGGCAGTAGGTGGCAGCTCAGTGCACCTAATATGAAAAATGTATGTTTTTGGAGTGTCCGGATACTTTGGATCACATTGTGTATCTGTGAACTTATTCCACATGCTCGTACCTTCGCTAACAACCTGCAATGGGGCACCGTGTCAAATGCTTTCCGGAAATCTAGAAGTATGCAGTCTGCGCGTTGGCCTTCCTCCATGGTTTTCGGTATACAATGTGAGAACAGGGCAAGCTGAGTTTCGCACGAGCGATGCTTTCTAAAACGCTGTGTCTCTCCAAAACACTGGAGGAAGGAGAGCTCTCCCGAGGCCCCACCATAGTCGCCTGCTACTATCATCCTGGGTGCTGCTGAACACAGTGCAGTCTCATTGCTGAACACTCCATGCTTCCCGGTCACGGCACCAGTCCAGACGCGGCCATTTGCGTCGAGGTGCGAATGGTAGCCTGTACGTGGGACTGTATATCGCTACTCCGCCTGTTTCTTGCCTCTGACAAATGGTGTGGGATGACAAAAAATTCGCAGGGAGACCAATAATTCGTCTCAGACGCAAGGCCCGTCGTGAAGGATTTATGATGCTCTTGATGCGCAACGCGTCGCGATCCTCCAGTGTGGTGGTCAGACTTGGTCGGCCGAAGTCTTCGCGGCGAGTGCGCCAGACCCCGTTCAGACTTCAGTGTAGTCGAACATCGGACCAGCGTCTGTCAAATGGTTCAAACGGCTTTAAGCACTATGGGACTTAACATCTGAGGTCATCAGTCCCCTAGACTTAGAACTACTTAAACCTAACTAACCTAAGGACGTCACACACATCCATGCCCGAGGCAGGATTCGAACCTGCGACTGTAGCAGCAGTACGGTTCCGGACTGAACCACTGGGCCACAGCAGCCGGCATCAGCGTCTGTCACACCACAATGTGCCACCAGTCTGGATTCGAGTCACTGGCCACGCAGAGACCTACAGTGACTCCAGTTTCAAACTGTATCAGATGCTGATAATGACATCTTACACAAAGACATGGCATCTACGTGTTCCTCACAATCGTGGCTCCCATCTGCCGTTGTTTCCGGCACCTCGTACGAGGCGTATTCCGAAAATAAGGTCCGATCAGTTGCGAAATGGAAACCACAGTGAAAATCAAAAGTGTTTTATTTGTAATTGTTAGCCACACCTTCCAGAAACGTCTGTACATAGTCGCCTCTCAGTCTGAGACATTTGTCGTAGCGTTGTACCAACTTTCCAATACTCCCGTCATAGAAGGCAGCGGCCTGCACTTTTCGCCCATTCTCTACAATGATCTGCAGTTCGTTGTCTGTTCCGAAACATTGACTTCATAGCCAGCGCTTCATCTCAGTAGAGATCAAAATCAGAGGGGGCCAATTACGGGCTGTATAGTTGGTAAACACTTATCAACGCTGCAGGGGCGTCTTCATTGCCCCTGCAGAGTGCGGCCGAGAACTGTCATGAAGAAGGAAATGCATTACAATAATTCAAGAACAGTCTGAATTGCATTTATTATTGTTATAATACCGCCAACCGGTGTCAACCCGACATAGGGGTCAGGAAACTGCCGTTATGTAGACAGGAGTGACACCACCAGCAGTCGACCAATGGTGTAAACGCCCAGAGGATGACCCCTACGTCGGGTTGAAACCGGTTGGCGGTATTATAACAATAATAAATGCGATTAAAATGGTTCAAATGGCTCTGAGCACTATGCGACTTAACTTTTGAGGTCATCAGTCGCCTAGAACTTAGAACTAATTAAACCTAACTAACCTAAGGACATCACACCCATCCATGCCCGAGGCAGGATTCGAACCTGCGACCGTAGCGGTCGCTCGGCTCCAGACTGTAGCGCCCAGAACCGCACGGCCACTTCGGCTAAATGCGATTAAGACTGTTCCTGAATTATTGATTATTCATACTAATCGCTGCTTCTCTCCACAACCATGTTGTCCAAAAAATGCATTACAGTTATGTTGTGCGGGCTGCATCAAATCAGGCGAAATCTCTCATGGGCACTCATACTTGGTGGGAGATACTGTTTTATAGGCGTCTTTACATGCTCACTGTGCGGTCAGAACTGAAAAGACAGATGTGACGCTATCAGCAGACATACCAGACACTGCCCAACACACTTATGTAAAGCTTTATCGGATTTTCTTGGTGGTTTCCATTTCGCGACCGATCGGACCTCACTTTCGGAATATGCCTCGTATATCCTTTCAGACGTGGAAACGACACTGAACACGATCGACACAAATCTACGCTGGCGGCCGATCAACCTGTCACAAAGATTTTCAAGTGGCTCTGAGCAATATGGGACGTAACATCTGAGGTGATCAGTCCGCTAGAACTTAGAACTACTTAAACGTAACTAACCTAAGGACATCACTTCAAGCAGTGTGGGATCCGTACCAGATGGGATTGATAGAAGAGATAGAGAAGATCCAACGGAGAGTAGCGCGCTTCGTTACAGGATCATTTAGTAATCGCGAAAGCGTTACGGAGATGATAGATAAACTCCAGCGGAAGACTCTGCAGGAGAGACGCTCAGTAGCTCGGTACGGGCTTTTGTTGAAGTTTCGAGAACATAACTTCACCGAGGAGTCAAGCAGTATATTGCTCCCTCCTACGTATATCTCGCGAAGAGACCATGAGGATAAAATCAGAGAGATTAGAGCCCACACAGAGGCATACCGACAATACTTCTTTCCACGAACAATACGAGACTGGAATAGAAGGGATAACCGATAGAGGTACTCAAGATACCCTCCGCCGCACACCGTCAGGTGGCTTGCGGTGTATGGATTTACACTCCTGGAAATTGAAATAAGAACACCGTGAATTCATTGTCCCAGGAAGGGGAAACTTTATTGACACATTCCTGGGGTCAGATACATCACATGATCACACTGACAGAACCACGGGCACATAGACACAGGCAACAGAGCATGCACAATGTCGGCACTAGTACAGTGTATATCCACCTTTCGCAGCAAAGCAGGCTACTATTCTCCCATGGAGATGATCGTAGAAATGCTGGATGTAGTCCTGTGGAACGGCTTGCCATGCCATTTCCACCTGGCGCCTCAGTTGGACCAGCGTTCGTGCTGGACGTGCAGACCGCGTGAGACGACGCTTCATCCAGTCCCAAACATGCTCAATGGGGGACAGATCCGGAGATCTTGCTGGCCAGGGTAGTTGACTTACACCTTCTAGAGCACGTTGGGTGGCATGGGATACATGCGGACGTGCATTGTCCTGTTGGAACAGCAAGTTCCCTTGCCGGTCTAGGAATGGTAGAACGATGGGTTCGATGACGGTTTGGATGTACCGTGCACTATTCAGTGTCCCCTCGACGATCACCAGTGGTGTACGGCCAGTGTAGGAGATCGCTCCCCACACCATGATGCCGGGTGTTGGCCCTGTGTGCCTCGGTCGTATGCAGTCCTGAATGTGACGCTCACCTGCACGGCGCCAAACACGCATACGACCATCATTGGCACCAAGGCAGAAGCGACTCTCATCGCTGAAGACGACACGTCTCCATTCGTCCCTCCATTCACGCCTGTCGCGACACCACTGGAGGCGGGCTGCACGATGTTGGGGCGTGAGCGGAAGACGGCCTAACGGTGTGCGGGACCGTAGCCCAGCTTCATGGAGACGGTTGCGAATGGTGCTCGCCGATACCCCAGGAGCAACAGTGTCCCTAATTTGCTGGGAAGTGGCGGTGCGGTCCCCTACGGCACTGCGTAGGATCCTACGGTCTTGGCGTGCATCCGTGCGTCGCTGCGGTCCGGTCCCAGGTCGACGGGCACGTGCACCTTCCGCCGACCACTGGCGACAACATCGATGTACTGTGGAGACCTCACGCCCCACGTGTTGAGCAATTCGGCGGTACGTTCACCCGTCCTCCCACATGCCCACTATACGCCCTCGCTCAAAGTCCGTCAACTGCACATACGGTTCACGTCCACGCTGTCGCGGCATGCTACCAGTGTTAAAGACTGCGATGGAGCTCCGTATGCCACGGCAAACTGGCTGACACTGACGGCGGCGGTGCACAAATGCTGCGCAGCTAGCGCCATTCGACGGCCAACACCGCGGTTCCTGGTGTGTCCGCTGTGCCGTGCGTGTGATCATTGCTTGTACAGCCCTCTCGCAGTGTCCGGAGCAAGTATGGTGGGTCTGACACACCGGTGTCAATGTGTTCTTTTTTCCATTTCCAGGAGTGTAGATGGAGATGTAGATCACACACATCCATGCCGGAGGCAATATTCGAACCTGCGACCGTAGCGGAAGTGCGGTTCCAAACTGAAGCGCCTAGAACCGCTCGGCCACACCGGCCGGCAAAGATTTTCAACTCGAGTCACTTACACACCTGCCAGTGATGTGTTCGTGCACGAAACTACCCTGACTTCCGACAGAGTTTTCTGGGTGCTTTATTTTTTTAATTGTTTTATTATTCTTTTTTCAGGAGGTGTAGGATGTAAGTTCAGCAGGGATGTCCCATAACGAGACGTAAACGTGGCGTAAATATCAGACGAGGACGTAAGCGGCGTTTCCTGCCGCGTGTTCGCGGGCAGAGGCAGCGGGGGAGGGAGGGAGCAGAAAGAAGGCGGTAATCGGCCTAGCGTTCGCGGCCCGGATGATAATTTTCCGAGGCGGCCCGTCCCGCGCTCCCACCCGGCAATCGAAGCGAGGCGGAGAGCGCGGCAGGCAGTCTTCGCCGCCAATCCGGTTAGCGGCCCGAGGCCGCTGCCCAGCCGTGAAACTGTTTTAATTCCTGCCCAAGTTGCCGCAGCCGCAGCAGACCCGGGCACCGCACCGCGCCGTGTCACAGGCAAACGGAAGGCGCGGCGCTCCTCCATTACGGCGGCTTAGCCGGGCGCCGCCAGCTATTTACTCGTTAAATGGCCCGCCTCCGCTGCCGCCGCCGCCTCCACCACCCGCCAGTTTTACTACACGCCTCTCAGCAGCGGGCAACACACGCGTACTGAGCGAGAGATCACGATTCCTGAGCCAGAGGGGAAACTCCTGCCAAATGCTCCGCTATTTCTTTAAGCGCTGACAAGTTGCCGAATGGAAGTATGCACCTTAAGGTATAGGCAACCCAACTAGCATCACCTGCCCCGTCTGCGGATGGCGTAGTCGAGATGTCTATCTTAAGGGGCACGAAATATTTTCCAGGCCATTTCTATTTTGCACACACTCCAAATGTTGGCATAACATCTTATTTTGTCTAGATCGCTTAGCAACTACGGACATCCACGTTGCCAGTTACAGCACAATGTTACCGTCTTCAGATTATGACGATAATCAATACTATTACAAGATCCGCGGTTTGAATGCAATTAACTTCTGCAACGCAATGGAAAGAACAGTCGGTGTTTAGTGCAACTTGCTTCCTGCATATTCCCTCCTCTGGTTTACTATAGATTCCATGTGCCTGTCCACATTTGTGCTGCGAATGCGTAACTTGTGGGGGTCCAGCTGTTCTCTAACCACGTCAAGGCAGAACACACAGTTTCTGCGATTATCCGTCCACCTGGTGTCTCTGTTGATGTTCCTGCTCAGAAGCAATACTCATGTCATACGTACGTGTTTCTGGATGCGAGGCTGTAAAACTACCGTTAGCTACCATCGACAACTGTAACTAAGCTTAGAATTCGGTAGTTTTCCCAGATCTTTGGCCAGTTAACATCGTAGCCACGTTACCTGTGCGTGAGGTGTGTTGCATACCAATCGGGCGTTACCTCATAACGATCGTATTCTTTGCGTATGCGCTCACTGTCTTACTAAATTCCCCTAAAAACCGAAATTGATAAATCGTCTAGAAACTCTATGAGGCCGGGTAACCTACGGGACTTTTCGCTCTACATATTTATCCTCCCGTCTCTTGTTTAAGAGTACACAGTATTTAGATCGAAACTGAAATTGTCAATGTTTAATTCACGTTTTACGCGAAAATTGTTGATTTGTGGCGTGAACCAGAGGGATGCTGTAGTAGAAATGAAAGAAACAATAGTGATTTATCATGCAAAACAGAAATATACCAAACATCTCTTCAATACTTCTTCGAACTTATATAAAACCTGCTTCTGTTACTCATTAACAACTTCCGCAATTATCAGTAAAAAGAGGAAACTCTTGCCTTTGATCATGATGAAGAACCCTCTATCAAAATAACAAGAATAATTATACATATTTTGTATATTCGTGCACCTAAACCGTAGTTGCGTCAAGAGTAACCACCTTGGTTACAAGAAACAGCAGAAGTTAGGCGATCAACTAATTTTTATCGCCTGTAAAATGCAGTTTGTATTCTGTAACGATATAAAATACATAATGAACTAGCACTGAATGATGTGCGGTTCTTATTACGTGCAAAACAAAAGATGATGATATTTGGTTTGTCAGTGGCTCAGCTGTGTGGTCATCAGCGCCCGTACAAATTCCCAATCTTTTCACTGAGCAGTCTCTCCACTTTCCCGAACGAGGATGAAATGATGAGGACAACACAAAAACACATTCCTCGACCGGAGAAAATCCCAGAAGCGGCCGGGAAGCGAACCCGGGACCGCGTGATCCAGAAGCAGCAACGCTGGCTACCTTTTTCTTCTTTTTTTGTTGATCTCATTTTGTTCTTTATTGTTCGTTGCATTTGTTTGGGGTGAACGTCCCATGACATCCGCTCAGGTTCAGCGTTGACCTGTTCACTCAGTTATTTTTATTACAGAACACGCTGAGCTACCTTGCCGGCTAACCACTAGACCACGAGCTGCGGACAACCAGCCCACCCACCAACGAAGCAAACAAAGAAACAGAGACAAGTCGTCACCTTCAAAATGGTTCAAATGGCTCTGAGCACTATGGGACTCAACTGCTGAGGTCATTAGTCCCCTAGAACTTAGAACTAGTTAAACCTAACTAACCTAAGGACATCACAAACATCCATGCCCGAGGCAGGATTCGAACCTCCGACCGTAGCGGTCTTGCGGTTCCAGGCTGCAGCGCCTTTAACCGCACGGCCACTTCGGCCGGCAGTCGTCACCTCCCAGTTTCTCTGTGACACATTCGTTTATGTTTCTACCCCTACCAATACTACCAGTACTAGCGACAAACCTACCATTTACTACGTCATTTATGTAGCGTACTAAAACTAGGGAACCATAGTTTTTGTGGAGCGCATATCTACTAACAAGTAACGACTAATTTCAAACCACAACTTTCGAAACCCTAAATAAGGAGCGACCACCTCGTTTTTTGGTCCCCACCCTCGAATCAGCCCTTCAACCACCAAATAAGCAGTGAAGGTTTAAGTTTTTCATAAGGATGCCATTTGCTTTTCTTCTCACGAACGACAGACGCAGCAACAAAAGCGATAAAAATGCTAACGAGCGTTATAATAAAATGACGCTCACAATGCCACACGTAACAAAATCCAGCATGTGACAACCGGAATCTTTGTTCACAAAATACTTTACATGGATTAAGACCACATAGGCCTGTTTACACACACCACTCTGCATTGCTCCCAGAGGCGCGGTTCAAGCAGACAATGACTTAGACGGCGCTTAGCCGGCAGGTCGGTCTTGCGTGCCTACGATTGGCTGCGGTGTCGCTACACCCGTGTCCGCTCACCCGACCGAGTAACTCGACCGCGCACTGGGCAGACCACGACACTTCGCACGGCGCGAACCGAAGGCACACGGAACGTTTCCACTGCGTCTCTTAATACCAGTGTACATAGTTAAAGGGAAACGGTAATGAAACTAGTCTGAACATTGCATACCGCAGCCTACCATTGAGAAAGCCGCTACCGTGATCGTCAATAAAATCTTAATTATATACATTAAAATAACGTTAATAAAAGAAAAAATGTCTGCACCTCACTCCACCTCGTATTTCATACATCAGCTAGCATTTCCTCAAATACAACACTAGATAATTAATCCATGATATATATCCTCCTTTCTCATTTGAGACAATAAACTAAATTGACACTATTTGCTGATGACACAAGCATCATTATTAATCCACTAAAACAAACTCCAGTACAAAATGATACAAATAATGTCTTTGGAAAAGCTACTGATTGGTTTTCTGCGAATGGGCTTGCTGTGAATTTTGAAAAAGCGCAGTATCGTATATCCAATTTTCTACTGCAAGGAGTACAGTTCCTTCAATAAATATAACACATCAACAGAAGTTGGTGTCAGGGTAGAGCATATTAACTTTTTGGGTGTACATGTAGATGAGAATCTTAATTCGAAAGTTCATATTTCGTATCTCCTACAGCGACTAGGCTCAGTAACTTCAATCAGAATAATTGCTAATTTTGAGGATATAGAATTAGCAAGGTAACATACTTTACATACTTTCACTCTCCGATGTCATACGGTATAACATTTTGGGGTAACTTAACGCTTTAAAAGGTTAGGAAATCTTACAGTATCCTCACAAGGAATTTACTCATTAAAGAAATTTGTTCTCCATAATGGCTTCAAATGGCTCTGAGCAGTATGGGACTTAACATCTGAGTTCATCAGCCCCCTAGAACTTAGAACTACTTAAACCTAACTAACCTTAGGACATCACACACACACACCCATGCCCGAGGCAGGATTCGAACCTGCGACCGAAGAAGCAGTGCGGTTCAGGACTGAAGCGCCTAGAACCGCTCGCCCACAACGGCCGGCGCTCTCAATAATGTGGACCTGTTCAAAAACAATAGTGACATTCATGATTGTAATGCCACAAGAAAGAAAGATGTACACTATCCTCTACTTAACCTATCTTTGGGATAGAAAGCGGTAAAATATGCTGCAGTAAAACTTTTCGATAAATTGCCAGATTAAATAAAATGTCTCACAGGCAGCAGTAATAGTTTCAAAAATAAATTGAAATCATATCTTCTTGACAACTCCTGCTATACCATAGACGAATTCTTGAATAGGAATAAATAAATCTATAAGTTTAATACATGTGTTTTGTGCCTTATGCACTCGACACGTTCCACGTCATAACCGTTTCCGTGAAATTGATCAACGTAACACGTAACAAACTAACTACAAACTACAGTTATATTGTATTGTACTGTATGTTAACTGGGGGCCCTAGAAACGACGGAGAAGTTCCGTCCCCGCCGAAGCCGCAGTGGTCCGCAACCCCACGACGACTATCGCAGTGCACTTCACCCCTATGCCGTCCCACAGCGAACCCAGGGTTATTGTGCGGTTCGGCCCCCGGTGGACCCCCCCAGGGAACGTCTCACACCAGACGAGTGTAGCCCCCATGTTTGCGAGGTAGAGTAATGGTGGTGTACGCGTACGTGCAGAAATTGTTTGCTCACCAATCGCCGACACAGTGTAGCTGAGGCGGAATAAGGGGAACCAGCCCGCATTCGCCGAGGCAGATGGAAAACCGCCTAAAAACCATCCACAGACTGGCCGGCTCACCGGATCTCGATGCAAGTCCGCCGGGCAGATTCGTGCCGGAGGAGCAGGCGCTCCTTCCCAATCCGGAAAACCGTGCGTGGACCGCACGGCTAACTGGACGGGCATAAACTTTGGTACAAACATACTGAACATTATGAAAACGGTTTAAAATATGTATCGCAGTGTCACATGGTAAAAGAGACTGAAATTAAGTATTCTGTATATAAGGCTAACAGGACAGAGGAGCGCTAGAAATGGGTGAGAGTGTAAACCCAATGGCATAAGTGCAGCTGGTTGGACAACAGCGCGCTCTTGTTGTTTAACCTTGTTGCCAACTTAGAAAATGATAATAACAAGTTACGTAATAGGCTATGGATGTATTTTAATTTAAAATTTAATGGAAGGAACAAGAGTTGAAAATTTGACTTACATATGAAGTGACAGTTTTCCCTTTACACGTTCTGGATGTGTGGTTACGTCTGTTAAAATTGTGTTGTCTTGACATTGGTAATACTTAATTTAATGTGTTGATAAGTTACGTTATAATATGTTTCCGAACTTAGAGTAACAGTGGATATTGAGAGTTGCTTTCAAATGTCATAGACAATTGCATCAGATGAGAAGGTTCGGTAAAACTTCGAGCCAGTCACACCTGATGCAGCGAAAGAAGAAGAAATGCCACATCTTCAGATAGTGCTACATGCTATGTAATGGTATAACAAACCGCTACATAGTATTCTTTTATTCAGATTAATTCGATGTAGTGCTGTAGAACCTTCGCTTACTTTTTCTATGTTTGTATGTTTGTCTCGTTCTCACCCGATTCCGTATCTGTGCTTGTGGCTCAAATGGTTCAAATGGCTCTGAGCACTATGGGACTTAACATCTGAGGTCATCAGTCCCCTAGAACTTAGAACTACTTAAACCTAACTAACCTAAGGACATCACACACATCCATGCCAGAGACAGGATTCGAACCTGCGACCATAGCGGTCGCGCAGTTCCAGACTGAAGTGCCTGGAATCGCTCGGCCACTCCGGCCGGCTCTATGCTTGTGTCTGTGTCGTTTACTGTGTACTGCTGATCTGTCCGACGTGGAACCTGTCTCTCCTATTTGTTTGCCGCACATAGAGCTCGCGATACTTCGTCTGCGATGTTTTTTTTATAGAGTTCCAGACATCTTGTCTGCGTTTTAACTGTCCCGTGTCCTGGTTTCCTAAACTCGGTCTCATGTCTCCTCGGGCATCGCAGATGAGCACTACGTGTTCAGGTGTAACATTCTACATAAATAAATGCAGTAAAATAAACAGTAATCTCCGAAAGTGGGATGCGATCCTAATCCTGCCTCGTGCGGTTGTTGATTCAGTCCGAGTTGTACGCCACCGAACTACGCAGCCATTACACTGGAAACTGTCCCGCCGCGCGTGCCTCGGGGCTCCCGCGGTTTTGCGCCGAGCCAGGCTTCCGGTCGCGACCAGAGCACTCACCACCCACGCACTCTCGGCGGGGCGTGGCGTGCGGCGCAAGCTACGCGATCTACATCTACATCTACATGATTACTCTGCAATTCACATTTAAGTGCTTGGCAGAGAGTTCATCGAACCACAATCATACTATCTCCCTACCATTCCACTCCCGAACAGCGCGCGGGAAAAACGAACACCTAAACCTTTCTGCTCGAGCTCTGATTTCTCTTATTTTATTTTTATGATCATTCCTACCTATGTAGGTTGGGCTCAACGAAATATTTTCGCATTCGGAAGAGAAAGTTGGTGACTGAAACTTCGTAAATAGATCTCACCGCGCCGAAAAACGTCTTTGCTTTAATGACTTCCATCCCAACTCGCGTATCATATCTGCCATACTCTCTCCTCTATTACGTGATAATACAAAAAGAGCTGCCCTTTTTTGCACCCTTTCGATGTCCTCCGTCAATCCCACCTGGTAAGGATCCCACACCGCGCAGCAATATTCCAACAGAGGACGAACGAGTGTAGTGTAAGCTGTCTCTTTAGTGGACTTGTTGCATCTTCTAAGTGTCCTGCCAATGAAACGCAACCTTTGGCTCGCCTTCCCCACAATATTATCTATGTGGTCTTTCCATCTGAAGTTGTTCGTGATTTTAACACCCAGGTACTTAGTTGGATAGACAGCCTTAAGAATTGTACTATTTATCGAGTAATCGAATTCCAACGGATTTCTTTTGGAACTCATGTGGATCACCTCACACTTTTCGTTATTTAGCGTCAACTGCCACCTGCCACACCATGTGGCAATCTTTTCTAAATCGCTTTGCAACTGATACTGGTCTTCGGATGATCTTACTAGACGGTAAATTACAGCATCATCTGCGAACTGCCTAAGAGAACTGCTCAGATTGTCACCCACGCCATTTATATAGATCAGGAACAGCAGAGGTCCCAGGACGCTTCCCTGGGGAACACCTGATATCCAGTTTTACTCGATGATTTGCCGTCTATTACTACGAACTGCGACCTTCCTGGCAGGAAATCACGAATCCAGTCGCACAACTGAGACGATACCCCATAGGCCCGCAGCTTCATTACAAGTCGCTTGTGAGGAACGGTGTCAAAAGCTTTCCGGAAATCTAGAAATACGGAATCAACTTGAGATCCTCTGTCGATAGCGGCCATTACTTCGTGCGAATAAAGAGCTAGCTGCGTTGCACAAGGACGATGTTTTCTGAAACCATGCTGATTACGTATCAATAGATCGTTCGCTTCGAGGTGATTCATAATGTTTGAATACAGTATATGCTCCAAAACACTACTGCAAACCGACGTCAATGATATAGATCTGTAGTTCGATGGATTACTCCTACTACCCTTCTTAAACACTGGTACGACCTGCGCAATTTTCCAATCTGTAGGTACAGATCTATCGGTGAGCGAGCGGTTGTATATGATTGCTAAGTAGGGAGCTATTGTATCAGAGTAATCTCAAAGGAACCTAATCGGTATACAATCTGAACCTGAAGACTTGCCGGTATCTATTTATTGGCAGATCCCGGTGTCTTCTCTGCTGTGCCCCGCTGTTGGATCAGTCCGAACAAGGGTCGCCAGCCTCGCTATGACCCGCGACACGCGTTCAAAACAACTCCAGATTCGATTGCCGTGGAAAAGTGGAGTACGTTCACCAGCGACAGTTCAGTACGCCACAGCCTCCAGCTGCTTACTAGCAACTCCTGCCGATAACCGATACAACAACAACAACACAGTAAAACAGTTCCAAGTCAGCAGGGAAAAAGTCACACAAAGACATCACACTCAAATTCTTGTCGGGTTTTCAGCCGGATCAAACTGTCATCCGAACACAACATTTCAGTGGTCCACCTGGCCGTCATCATCAGGTGAGAAAAGTTACTCTGCTCTCGCCGACAACTGATTCTACTCGCAAATGACTGCACCTTTATATGCATCGGAAGTACAACAGCGCTCCCAGTACCGCGAGCATTTGCAACTACTTGCGTCTCATTGTATTGCATCCTGTGTCCTCTGAAAGGCAATGCTCAGCCACCGCAGATTTATCTGGTTGTAATAATCGTGTACGGCGATGATGTTCAATACAACTGCCGTTGACGGTACGAATAGTTTGGCCAATGTAAATTTTCCGCACTCACAAGGTATTTTCTAAAGGCCAGACTTCCTCAAACCTAAATCACCTTTAACAGAGCCAAGAAGTGCTCAAATCTTAGCTGGCGAACGAAAAACACATCTGATCTCATATTTCTTCAAAAGTCTGCCTATCTTGGAGGACACATTCCCAGCATACGGAAGAAAAGCCACAGACCTAAAGGTGTCTTCAGAAGGTTCAGGTAGAGGTCCAAACTCAAAAGCACGTCGAATTTGCCGCTCCGTATAGCCGTTATTATTGAACACGTCCTTAAGACGTTGCAGCTGCTGTGATAAATTTTCAGCATCCGAGACAACATACGCTCGTTTAACCAAGGTCCGAACGACTCCCGTACGTTGAAAAGGTGGATGGCAACTGGTAGCAAGTAAATACCTGTCGGTATGAGTCGGTTTCCTGTAAATACCTGGTGACATAAGCACCTTACAAACAGTTATTTCGTCATACGAAGTTCTTCGTACTTCCGAATCAAACACCTCGTTTTTTAGTGTACTGTAGGTGCACCACTAAAAAGTTTTGCACTTTTGTATACAGTAGTTTAAAGTCAACTTGCCACTGGATGCGAATCCATTTCGTGTTAGTGTTATACTATCCTTACGTATTTGTTGTTTATGTGTGTTCAAGTATGTAAATATGTCGAAGAATGTAAATAAACGGTCAAATCTTTACTCACCTACAGAATTCGTTTCATATAAGCACCGCAGCCTTATCTAAGAGGGCAAAGAACAGAACCAGCTGAAAACGTTTCGTGTCAGGGCAAAAAAAATCGCCGGCCGCGGTGGACGAGCGGTTCTAGGCGCTTCAGTTCGGAACCGCGTGACTACTACGGTCGCAGGTTCGAATCCTGCCTCGGGCATGGATGTGTGTGATGTCCTTAGGTTAGTTAGGTTTAAGTAGTTCTAGGGGACTGATGACCTCAGATGTTGAGTCCCATAGTGCTCAGAGCCATTTGAACCCATATATATATATATATATATATATATATATATATATATATATATATATATATATATATAAGACCGAGTTTAGGAAACCAGGACATAGGACAGTTATAACGCAGATAAGATGACTGGAACTCTATAAACAACATCACAGACCAAGTATCGCGAACACTATGTGCGGCATACAAATAGGAGAGACCATAACGCTAGGTATATATATATATATATATATATATATATATATATATATATATATATATATATACAGAACTGTAGGAGGGAGACGATGAGTACGACGAAGGCTTCTCTGTAAAGAGAGACTGGGTGGAAGGATTACGAACGTTTGAGTTAAAAGAGCGCGGATACGTTCGCATGTCCAAGTTTTTGGTGAGTAAGGTGGAATGGGTATCGAAGCAGCTGGCCCCTTACTTTTCTGTGAGAGTCTCTCAAAGGGGAGCGTATTCGCCTTTTTTCGTGCACTCATCTTCCGTCGGGCCTTTACAGTCTTGCACGTTTCAGTGAGACAGCACCGCTACTGCTGTCAGACTCGTCATACTCGGAGTTACGACGTAAAGGAAGGGAGCCGGTACAGCAGTGACGTAACAGCGGCGCCTCGATCTCCGGTGTATGCAACCCTCAACACAGGACTCGCACTCGCAGCTTTCCTGACCTCTAGCGTGTAGTGGAGAGGTGTGCGCATGCGTGCGCGTGCGTGCGGGGGCAGACGGCGAGTGACGCAGCGGGGGCGCGTGTTGCAGCCGTGCAGCACGAGCGCGGCCCGCGAAAGCCCAAGCACCCGCCCCCGCACGGCCACGGGCACGGGCACGGCGCGGGCGGCGGCCCGCCGGCCGTGGGGGCGGTGGGGGCGGGCCCGGCGCCGCTGGTGAAGGAGCTGCCGCCGCTGCTGCTGCCGCCGCCGCCGCCGCATGTGGCGCCGCCCCCGGGCTCCGCCGCCGCCGCCGCCGCCGCAGCAGCAGCAGCAGCCGCCGCCGCCGCCGTCGACGCCGCCTCCGGCAAGCTGCAGCTGCAGCCGCCGCCGCCCCCGGCGCCGCATGTGGCGCACCAGCCGCCCCCGCACATGTTCCTCGCCGCCCACCACCAGCCGCCGCCGCCCGGCCTCCTCCACATTCTCATGTCCGCCGAGAAGTGTCAGGTGAGTACACCACCTCTTGACACGTGGCACCGCAGGTGGTCTACTGTACGCACAAACATCTTGCTAACCCGAACACGTCGCCAGCTTGAGCCACTGAGTAGCTCCAAGTGCCAGATCTTGTTACTTTTTAATCAATAACTATAGACCACGAGTAAGAGAAAATACCAGTAGTGGCAACAGAAAAATTGACAGAACCTGCTTCTAACCAACGGATAATTAGGTTTCCGATCAAATAAGAGGATGGTGGCGCATATGGCGTGTAAGCAGAATAATTGCTGGAGCTCATCCAAGATCATCCTGCAGACACTTATTTAAAGAGCTAGAGATCTTCACTGTAGCCTCGCAATATATATATTCACTTATGAAATTTGTTATTAATAATCCGAACGAATTCAAAAGTAATAGCAGTGTACATGGCTACAACACTAGGAGAAAGGATGATCTTCACTACTCAGGGTTAAATCTAGCTTTGGCTCAGAAGGGGGTAAATTATGCTGCCACGAAAGTCTTTGGTCACTTACCTAATAGCATCAAAAGGCTGACAGATAGCCATATAGCATTTAACAGTAAATTAAAATAATTTCTTAATGGCAACTCCTTCTACTCATTAGATGAATTTTTGGATATAATAAGTGGGTAATTTCCCCAACCCCCACAAAAAAATTAAAAATATTAAGTTTCATGTAATATTTTGTGTAACGTAATATCTTGTATAGAGACCTTTTATTAACCTGACACGTTCCACACCATTACGAAGTGTCGCATTCATGATCTATGGAACAAGTACTGTACTAATCTAATCTAATCTATGTGAGGGAATATGTTTGAGCAAGAAAATTAACGTAAGAAGATTTGGTATTTTGCAAAAACAAGTGGAATTCAATTACGCTAATTTGTCCCGCGCACATAGCATTACAAAGCAAAGAATGTTTTGATTGCTCTCCAACCACGTGGGCACCCAGCCGATCGCAGTGTAACTATTGCATCCCATACCATCAACGATCTACCTTGTACACTCATATCTAGGCCTCCACCTGGGATTAATTCCTTCTATTATTCCTTCAACTACGGTTTTCAAAAACGACTCACATCGTAATAAAATGGCTCTGAGCACTATGGGACTTAACATCTATGGTCATCAGTCCCCTAGATCTTAGAACTACTTAAACCTAACTAACCTAAGGACAACACACAACACCCAGCCATCACGAGGCAGAGAAAATCGCTGACCCCGCCGGGAATCGAACCCGGGAACCCGGGCGTGGGAAGCGAGAACGCGACCGCACGACCACGAGATGCGGGCTCACATCGTAATAGATCTCCGAACATTCTATCTCTTCCGTTCATTATCTTATTTGCTACAATTTTTTCCATTGACTAGTTGAATATAGGAAGTATTAATTCGTTAATCTTCAATAGTCTCCACAATGTAATGGCTTTTAATTATTTCATTTCTCTCTTCCACATCGTCCTCTTTTCCCATCCACACAGATTTCATCTCCAAATATAACTTTTCATGAATGTTTTTCTTCCTTTTCTTCTTCTTCTTCCCTTTAAGATTTAGGCAATTAGGCTTCACGCCACCCCTTTCCATTTTAAGCGCATATTCTTATCCGTCTTGTTTTGTTTTGTTTTTTTTTTTTTTTTCACCCCAAGATTCACTGCCACAGAGGAAGACAGGCACAGTCATTTATTTGTAAAACTTCAGCTCTGTGTCTTTCCTCGTTTTGTTCTTTAAGGTTTTAAATTATAGTTCCAAAAATCTCCTGAAAATTTATTGATTTTATTATGTATGTGACTATCGTTATTTAACTCGATATCGTCGGCCAAATACTTGCAATAGAAGTTTCGTCCACCACCAGGATTCGAACCGACTTATTTCCGAATCGAACATCAACGCACAGGCGTGCATTAGCGACCTCGGCTAGGAACGCGAGGTTTGTATGTGGCGACGTTTTGCAAAATACACAAAAATTGAAAAATTAGATGGAAATGTCCACTCACTGACGTTAAGGCAGCTTGCCTGTGAACCCATGGAAAAATACAATCTGCATTAGGTTTACGCGGCTCTAACTGAGAAACGTGAACTCTTAGCAGCATGAAAATTATAGGACAATAGGAGTATATATTGCTGAACATCTTTATATATAAACTACCCACATTAGTTCTCAAATTGACTTTATTACAATACTTTTGTGAAGATCAGTAAATTTCCTTCTTTATTTAGCGTTCTTTCTTTGGAATCTATGCAGTATCTTACTCAGATGCTTCAGGCTTCAAGTACACATTAAGAACATGTCTGTTGAGCAGACTACAATCCTGACATTTCAGTCACAAATTTTTATTCTAGATATATTTACACCTGATAATGAAAATTAAAGCTCCTTTCTTGTAAATAATCAGTATATATTTTCTTCCTGTTGATAGTCTGTAGTATCCTGTTAATAGTCTGTAGTATCCCGAAACATCCGAAAAAATTTCAGAACGCTAGCTCAAATAGATCTTTCGTACACAAATTAAATAAGTCAGAAAATTTAATTCTCAGGAAATTCAATTCAGATTTATATTTGATCTGTGTCTCACCTCTGTTGTTTCTAAAACATTTGATTGCACCGTCTTTTGGTTTACATGTTTTTCGTCTTCTCTCTTCCTTTTCATTGTTTTCCTTGTTACTCTAGTCTCTTTAGTTGTCACAAGGGCCGACTTTTGTAGCTCCGGCCATCTCATCGAATCAGCTGCGATCGCCTATTGAACGCATAATATATTCCAAGTAACTCTAGAACTTCACGCTTCCTAACTGACCCATTATTAACACAAATTACAGCACCTGATACACTTGATCTCGCAGTTCCAACAAGCAATGTTTTTGGCAGGCATTTCCATACCAAACGGTTGAAATATTGGATCACATTCTGCGTCTTCCCATGTAAGCACCCGACAGTAATTTCCTGTAAATGAGACTAATTGCTTCTAACACCGCAGATGGCAGGGACTGATGCTGACGCAAACTTCACCAGCTTCGAGTGCTTTCCTGTATCCACACCATGAGTCTATACCAGTGTCACAAGGCCCGTGCTGTGGAGTGCCAGCCGGCAGTCGCTTTCGCGATTACTAAATGATCCTGCAACGAAGTGCGCTACTCTCGGTTGGATCTTCTCTATCTCTTCTACCAACCCTATCTGGTACGGACCCCACACTGCTTGAAGTGATGTCCTTAGGTTAGTTAGGTTTAATTAGTTCTAAGTTCTAGGCGACTGATGACCTCAGAAGTTAAGTCGCATAGTGCTCAGAGCCATTTTGTGGAGTGCCATCTGTACAAGCTTCATGAAAGAAGGCAGCCCGAACTGTTTTCCTCGTCACCTTTATATCACCCAGATTCCTTCTTACGGCTAAACCATATTAGAGGTACAGTAAACAACAGAAATTTTATAAGCAAAACAATGTTTCAGAACCAGAGATACACAAGCGAAAACTCATGAGCATCGACAGGCGTATCTTCCAACAGGGCTCTTAACTCGAAAAATAGTTATATAGTGTATTTATCTCCAACACGACTCTAAAGACGCGTTATGAGGTGTAAAAGCACCGGAACATGGTTGTGGCTGCACACTGAGGGATATTCAAGATGGTTTTTAAACTGTAAATTTGTTCAAAACATTTTAAACTTCGATTTAAGACGGAAAGAAAACGGCTTTTGATGCGTATTCACATGCAAGTGCTGCTCTCTCTCGTACTGCGGAGCGGAAACGCGACGTCACGTCAGTTTTTAATGCTGGCGAAGTTCGACGCCGTTTTTAGCGTCACCGTCCTTGTTCTTCCACTGCGGAAGACTCGTGCATTTCTTCAGGACCTTAGCCAGGCACTATTGGGCTTGACGCCTTCTTGATTCCGATTAAAGTTAACCGGCATGCTCAGCGATCACCACAGCCGCAGTGCGACAACAAGGACGGAGACACCAGCAACTGGCAACGTTCGAATCGAACAGACTAGCGTCAGTCAGAAACAAAATTATGTAAATTTGTGGTAAGATCTTACGGGACCAGACTGCAAGTTTACACACTACTTTATCTAACTTAAACTAACTTACCATCTGGACAACACACACACCCACGCCTGACACAGGACTCGAACATCCGACGGGGAGAGACGCGCGGACCGTGACAAGACGCCCCAGACCGCAAGCGGGCAGCCGTAGCCCAGAGGATTTTATTAATTTTACTGTTCCCAGCAGTCAAACATTGAATTTTATAACAGAGTGTAGTTTAATCACACAATGAAGACCTTCACGACACAATGCCTTAGCTGTTGGTGAATCTTGCGGATCGTACATTGGCTATATCGTCTTCCTTAAGAAAGACGTTAAAAGATCATTTACTTATCTATTTATGTGCTGTCTATTATCTATATAAAAGAACAGACCGAATGTTGCTCATGAATTGGCACGAATGCAACACACAAAATTTTAACATAAGTGCAAATGTATTAGTAATAACTAAGCATTTGCTGTTTAAGGAGGAAAGATGTGCATAGAATATGTGCATAAAAAGAAAAAAATGGTAATAATAACTTAAAGAAGTCTACATACTACCATCTGGCCATCTGGCGCACAGATATCTGTTCATCTCGAATCCAGAAGGCGCACGTTAAAAGGTTGAGAAACGTTCAAAGATTCAAAATTTTGCTACGATAATCTTTTTGATATATAACAACTGTAGCGTACACTATGTCATCAGTAAGAGCCAATATCTTTTCATCTGCATTTAAATGCTTGAAAAGGGTTTGCTCGCCTTTCGTTAAATTACTTTTCAGAGAGATTTACTGTGGCAAATAGGCCTACTCTGGCATTTTGATTAGAGCTGTATTTGTATTTTCTTTGGTGAGAGTTCATATTTGCGATAACTCATCAGCTGGTACTTTCATAAGCGTTGAAGCATAGTTCTGCCTTTTACAAGGACGGAAATCTCGTCTTGTGGTAATACTCTCTCTCTCTCTCTCTCTCTCTCTCTCTCTCTCTCTCTCTCTCTCTCTCTCTCTGAGTCATTAACACAACAGGAGAGGGGTGTGATTAAAAGTTTTGTGGCGAGAGCAAAAACAGTTTGCAAGCCCAAACAGCTCGACTACGAATTAAAACACGTGAATCGGGCTTTCGAGAAAAGTGGTTATTCGGGAAAAGAAGTAAGCAGAGTTGGAAGTATGAATTAAGAAACGCATATTCGTGTTTTATTAAATGCACAATGCATTTCAGACACTTTGGGTCCATCATCAGGTGTACCTTGTCTTAATACACGATTTATTTTTGCTCCTGAATGAGGTTTTTTTAGATTAGATTAGATTAGATCAGATTAGTACTTGTTCCATAGATCATGAACACGACACTTCGTAATGATGTGGAACGTGTCAGGTGAAATGCATATTCCTGTCATGAAGAACTTTGATGTTAAGTTATGAATGTCGTAAAAAATTCGGAAAATATGTGCAAAATAGTGGAAAAATGAACAGCGTAAACTTACCACATAATCTAAGAAAAGCGTTTTTAACTTTTTAACACTATCATACATTATTTTCTCCATCCTGTTCATCCATATCACTCCACTCAAGAGGCACATTTGCATACAAATGTTTGTAAACACTTCACAGATGTTCTTTGATCACACCATGTACAACAATACCTGTGTAGTGCCAGAGATGTACTTATTAAACAACTGACACGTGCAGCGAATGACTTTAGAATAGGTCTTCAAATTACGAAAGTAACTGTGGTTTGCGAAATCTGTTTGTTCATTTAAAATAGATTCTGGTTTTTTTTTAATTTTGTGGAGGTATATCTCCAGTTGTTACCATTGGCTTCATTATACAGTACTACCAAAGTGTTTTCTACACTGTTGATGGTACGTTTCGTTTCCAACGTATGTTGTGCAATCACTGATTTTTCGAAGTAGTTGAGTCTAAAAGAATGTATGTGTACTTCAAACGAATTTGGAAGCTTCTGACTGGTTTCCCCACATAGTAGGCAGGACAACTAGAGTATAATACTCAGTACGCTCCACTGTTGTTGAATTTTTGTGTATCTGATTTTATGTTACGGACGAGTAAGTTTCCTAACGTATTACTAGTTGAGAATGCAATAGGAAGAAACTTCAAGAACAGATAAATGCTTTCAGGCTCAACCACTTCGAAGAGTCAGTCATTGCGCAACATATGTTGGAAATTGAACATATCGTCAACAGTCTAGAAAACAACAACTGAAGAACCTCTGAATATGTTCAGTGCAGCTCTGGACGAAACGTAACGGATAAAAAAGTTTCACGGACCACAGCCATGCAATCCCTGAGATTCACGAGCAGCTAGTACATAGCTCCACGTTGGAACCTTCTATTAGACTGGTACACAAGTTCGTGTCGTTTTTGCCTTGCATGTTGGTATTCCGGATGCTATTGGTTTATTTATCGATTGTCATTTTATATTTGTAGTTCGCTGTTGCTGCTTGAGTTTGCGTATTGTCATTTTGTCATTTGGAGATAGTGAGTGGAGCTGTGGGCGCTAGAAAATAAGAGTGTCAAGTGGAGAAATCGGAACATTTCTAACATATTCTTCTGCTTTAGTTCAATAGGGGTGTGACAGCAACAGAGGCAGACAGAAATAGAGAAAGGCAAGAAACTGCTTTTGTCGTTTTAAGGAGGATCGTTTTAACATTTGTAACTTTCAGGTTCCGGAAGACCTTCGGTGTTCGACGTAGGTCGCTTAAACGCATTAATCCACAATTTTTCACGTAAGTGTACTCGAGAAGTGTGATGGTTCAAATGGCTCTGAGCACTATGGGACTCAACTGCTGCGGTCATAAGTCCCCTAGAACTTAGAACTACTTAAACCTAACTAACCTAAGGACAGCACACAACACCCAGCCATCACGAGGCAGAGAAAATCCCTGACCCCGCCGGGAATCGAACCCGGGAACCCGGGCGTGGGAAGCGAGAACGCTACCGCACGACCACGAGATGCGGGCGAAGTGTGATGAAGTGTGATCATTCAACCATAGTGCGACATTTGCATGTAAAGTGGAAGATTGGAAAATCGGGTATATGGGTACCACTTGCTCTAAGACAAAGTACCGCCTGCAGTCAGCCAAAATCACAAAAATCAGCGGGTGGCGATATGTGTATTTCTGTTTGTCTTGTCAACAACACTGACCGTTCCATCCCGTATCGTTAGTGTTGACGAGAAATGGTGTCTTTATGCTAACATTAGGAAAAGAAGGGAGTGGTTGAGCCCAAACAAAGCAATAACCCTCCGCAAAAAGACCTGCGTGTATCCACAAAAGATAATGTTATGCTTTAAATTAAGCTTATCATTACGGATGTTTTACAACATGTGACTGTTAATTCAATGTACCGGGTGATCAAAAAGTCAGTATAAATTTGAAAACTGAATAAATCACGGAATAATGTAGACAGAGAGGTACAAATTGAAACACATGCTTGGAATGACAAGGGGTTTTATTAGAACCAAAAAAATACAAAAGTTCAAAAAATGTCCGACAGATGGCGCTTCATCTGATCAGATTAGAAATAATTAGCATAACAAAGTAAGACAAAGCAAAGATGATGTTCTTTACAGGAAATTCTCAATATGTCCACCATCATTCCTCAACAATAGCTGTAGTCGAGGAATAATGTTGTGAACAGCACTGTAAAGCATGTCCGGAGTTATGGTGAGGCATTGGCGTCGGATTTTGTCTTTCAGCATCCCTAGAGATGTCGGTCGATCACGATACACTTGCGACTTCAGGTAACCCCAAAGCCAATAATCGTACGGACTGAGGTCTGGGGACTTGGGAGGCCAAGCATGATGAAAGTGGCGGCTGAGCACACGATCATCACCAAACGACGCGCGCAAGAGATCTTTCACGCGTCTAGCAATATGGGGTGGAGCGCCATCCTGCATAAACATCGTACGTTCCAGCAGGCGTTTATCAACCAGGCTGGAGATGATGCGATTCTGTAACATATCGGCGTACCTCTCACCCACCACGGTAGCACTTACAAAGCCAGAATCACGCATTTCCTCGAAGAAAAACGGCCCGATAACGGTAGATGTGGTAAATCCAACCCATACCGTGACTTTCTCGTCGTGCAATGGAGTTTCCACGACAGTTCTTGGATTTTCGGTAGCCCAAATTCTGCAGTTGTGGGCGTTGACAGACCCTCGGAGCGTGAAATGAGCTTCGTCGGTCCACAACATGTTACTCAACCAATCGTCATCTTCCGCCATCTTTTGAAACGCCCACACCGCAAATGCCCTCCGCTTCAGTAAATCGCCAGGTAACAGTTCACGATGCCGATGGATTTTGTACGGATAGCATCGGAGGGTACGCCTCAGTGCCAACCAAAGAGTAGTGTATGGAATACCGGTGCGACGTGCGACTGCACGAGCGCTGACTTCCCCGTGCATAGACGAACCCGCTACAGTCTCCATTTCTTCCTGAACTGTCTCAGCAGCCTTGTGCTCGGCCGGTCACTACGGGGTCTGTCGTCTAAACAACCCGTGGCTTCGAACTTCGAAATCATTCTCGCCACAGTTGCCTTTGTTAACCGACCTTTACCCATTCGAATCCCCTTCCTATGGCGATAGGATCGTAACGCAGAACTAGCACATTCCCCATTCTGATAATACAGCTTCACTAAAAGCGCCTTTTCAGGTAACGTCAACATGCTGCGACTGCTGGCGCATCTGATTCTCTCTCTCTCATTACAGCTCCTTTTATACACAATTGTCATGCGCCGTCACTGACGTTTTGCTGTCCAGCGCCATTTGTCGGACATTTTGTCAACTTTTTTTTTTTTTGTTCGAATAAAACCCCATGTCATTCCAAGCATGTGTATCAATTTTTACCTCGTTATCTACATTATTCCGTGGTTTATTAAGTTTTCAAATGTATACTGATTTTTTGATCACCTGGTAAATACATAAAACTGCTACCAGTCACTGTGGCCAGTGACTGGTTGCAGTTTTATGTACAGGGTGGCGCAGATGGATCGGGTGGTTTTGAAGTGGACTGTACGTCTGGAGGGGGGGAGCCAGGTGTTCGGCGACTTCGTCCTGTGGTGGGGGGGGGACGGGAAGTTTCAGTTGCAGGCTGGCAGTCAGTCGCGATGGCTACGTGGTCCGTTGAGCATCGTGTTTTCGCAGTGGAAGAGTTCATACGCAATAACGAGTCAATTGTTGCTGTGACGCGTGCCTTTCGCCGGCGTTTCAACATCCCACCTCGCGGTAGTGTTCCTAAGCGAGATACGATATTGAGTTGGGTGCATAATTTCCGCACTACTGGTTCATGTGCTCCAAAATGGACGCCTAGACCGCCAACAATAACAACGCCTGAGAACGTGGAGCGTGTGAGACGCGATGTCACTGCGAGCCCACGTCGATCAACGAGACGTCGTGCTCAAGCTCTTGGAATGTCACGTCGGAGCCTTCAAAGGATTCTTAACGAAGAACTGAAATTCCTCCCCTATAAAATCCTGTTGGTACAGAAGATTCTCCCAACAGACCATCTTCAAAGGCTTCAGTTTAGCCAACAGATGTTGGAGTTATTGGAAGATGTAAACCTGATTATCATGATGTCTGACGAGGCTCACTTTCACATTAACGGATACGTAAACAAGCAAAATTGCCGTTACTGGGCCGACACTAACCCAAGAGATCTACACCAACGGCCTCTCCATAGTGACAAAGTGACGGTTTGGTGTGGGGTTTCTAAGGTAGGGATAATTGGTCCTTACTTTTTTGAAAATGAAAGGGAGCAGGCGGTTACTGTTAATTCGCAGCGTTATGTGAACATGATTGAAGATTTTCTTCTCCCACAACTTGAAGAGAACAATTACGACATGGGCAATATGTGGTTCCAACAAGACGGGGCAACTGCACATACCGCTAGGATATCAATGCAAGCTGTACGCGCTCTGTTCCCTGGCCGTTTGATTTCCCGTAATGGAGATGTCCATTGGCCCCCTCGCTCGCCGGACCTCACGGTATGTGACTTTTTCTTATGGGGCTATTTAAAAGCAAGGGTCTACATGAACAAACCCCGGACCATTCAGGAGTTGAAGGCAGCAATTCACACCGAAATCACATCAATTCCTGGTGATGTGCTTGAGCGGGCAATGCGGAACGTTAAGGACCGACTCCAAGAATGCGTCGCTCGAGAAGGAGGGCATTTGATGGATGTAATTTTTAAAAACTAACATTACTATTTTTTTGTTAATAAACTTCCATTGTAACAACACGTTTTGCACTTTATTTCAATCCAATACCTTTACAATTGACAGTTTGACAAGTATTTTAAAACCACCCGATCCATCTGCGCCACCCTGTATTTACATAACTTTATGTGTCTGGTGGAACAGCGGTAGAGTGGTGTACTACGAATTGTTTCCCTGAGGTGTAACCATCACCGCTGACATTTATTGTCAACGACTGAGACGTCTTGCAGGCGCAGTCTAAGAACAACGACCAGGAAGACTGCGTGAAGTGGTGGTAAGCCACATTAACGCCCGCCCGCATTCTGCTAGACAGACAAAACACACCATACAGGGGTTTGCTTGGGAAGTCATTTCAAACCCACCTCATACTGCGCCCTCACATTTTCACCTTTTCCTATCTTTATCGAATAATCTTCGCGGAACTTCCTTTCTGGATGAAAATGCGCTCCGAACATGGCTTGACGAGTTCTTTGCCTCTAAACTAGATTATTTCTACAGTCGCGGAATCGAAAAGTTTCCCCATCGTTGTCAGACTGTTGTAAAGGTTGAAGCAGAATGTTTTATTGATGTCAAAGTCTCCGTTACGTGTATCTATTGTGTTTACCGATGTTATGGAAAAACTGTACGAACTTACGCGCCGACCTGCGGCGGTGTCGAGTGCAGAGGTGCGACTGAGCGGGTTGTTGCTTGTGCAGGAGTACATCTGGAGCCAGCACGCCAAGTCGGCGGCGGGCGAGGCCGCGGCCGTCGGGGGCGGAGGCGGCGGCGCGGGGGCGGCGGCGGGGGCGGGCCCGGCGGCGGCGCTGGCGCTGTCCCCGACGTGGGAGGTGCTGCAGGTGATTGGCCGCGCCGCCAACAAGTCAACCCGCGGGCCGCTCTGCGCATGCGCCAGCACGCCCCAGCTGTGTCCACCAGTAGTCACTGCCGCTGGCCCGCGCAGCTGCCTCTCCAGTCACTCTCCCGGAGGGGGAGGGGGGGGGGCTGTTCGTTACACACTCCCACCCACCCTCCAGAAAAGACATTTCACTATAGTCGCGGCGGCGTAAGAAGATCTCTGACAGTTGCAGTGGATTGGGCACGCTTACCTCAACAAATCACGTAGCTCGATTTTGTAAACGGTTATACGGCAACGCCTCAGCCTTGTCGGGGCTCCACAGACGGTGATCATCCTGGCGGCAGCCGTTTCAGCTGTCCTTACGCTGTCTCGACTGTACAAGCGTTTATACACTAATGGCCATTAAAATTGCTACACCACGAAGATCACGTGCTACAGTCGCGGAATTTAACCGACAGGAAGGAAGATGCTGTGATATGCAAATGATTGGCTTTTCAGAGCATTCACACAAGGTTGGTGCCGGTGGCGACACCTACAACGTGCTGACATCAGGAAAGTTTCCAACCCATTTCTCATACACAAACAGCAGTTGACCGGCGTTGCCTGGTGAAACGTTGTTGTGATGCCTCGTGTAAGGAGGAGAAATGGGTACCATCACGTTTCCGACTTTGATAAAGGTCGGATTGTAGCCTATCGCGATTGCGGTTTAACGTATCGCGACATTGCTGCTCGTGTTGGTCGAGAGCCAATGACTGTTAACAGAATATGGAATCGGTGGATTCAGGAGGGTAATACAGAACGCCGTGCAGGATCCCAACGGCCTCGTATCACTGGCAGTCGAGATGACAGGCATCTTATCCGCATGGCTGTAACAGATCGTGCAGCCACGTCTCTATCCCTGAGTCGACAGATGGGGACGTTTGCAAGACAAGAACCATCTGCACGAACAGTTCGACGACTTTTGCAGCAACATGGACTATCAGCTCGGAGACCATGTCTGCGGTTACCCTTGACGCTGCATTACAGACCGGAGCGCCTGCGATGGTGTACTCAACGACGAACCTAGGTGCACGAATGGCAAAACGTCATTTTTTTCCGATGAATCCAGGTTCTGTTTACGGCATCATGATAGTCGCATCCATGTTTGGCGACATCGCGGTGAACGCACATTGTAAGCATGTATTCGTCGTCGCCATACTGGCGTATCACCCGGCGTGATGGTGTGGGTTGCCATTGGTTACACGTCTCGGTCACCTCTTGTTCGCATTGACGGCACTTTGAACAGTGGTCGTTACATTTCAGATGTGTTACGACCCGTGGCTCTACCTTTCATCGATCCCAGCGAAACCCTACATTTCAGCAGGATAATGCACGGCCCCATGTTGCAGGTCCTGTACGGGCCTTTCTGGATAGAGAAAATTTTCGACTGCTGCCCTGCCCAGCACATTCTCCAGATCTCTCACCAATTGAAAACGTCTGGTCAATGGTGGCCGAGCAACTGGCTCGTCACAATACGCCAGTCACTACTCTTGATGAACTGTGGTATCGTGTTGAAGCTGCATGGGCAGCTGTACCTGTACACGCCTTCCAAGCTCTGTTTCACTCAATGCCAGGCGTATGAACGCCGTTATTACGGCCAGAGGTGATTGTTGGGGGTACTGATTTCTCAGGATCTATGCACCCAAATTTCGTGAAAATGTAATCACATGTCAGTTCTAGTATAATATATTTGTCCAATGAATACTCGTTTATCATCTGCATTTCTTATTGGTCTAGCAATTTTAATGGCCAGTAGCGTATTTTTACGTAAACGCATTTCATCACGTCCGCTACCATAAAGTCCTAATGGAGGTAGATGGAGTAACCCGTCCGCGAGGGTTCGGAATCTGGTCCTACAAGTTTTCCACTGTATGTCAATGACGTGTCGTCTGTTTTGGCCTACTGTGTGTGCTACAGGTATGCTGATGAAGTGCAGTTGTGTCTAACTGCAAAACCAATAAATCTGACGACAGCTATCGAGAATTGTAATACTGAACTCTGAGCACTATCGAAATTGGCTCAGAATACTGAGTGAAAGATCAACCCATCCAAAACCCAAACCGTCCTATTAATCATTCTACTCTCATTAGCCCGAAATATCGGGAACGTCTTCCACGTTAAAATTAACAGACGAAAATCAAAATTTCACTGAGCACGCACTTTCAGTGTGCTAGAAGACATCATCAACTTCCCGTGCCCTACAAAAATATAAAAACTCTCTTCCCTTTTGACTTGAAAAAGTAACATGTGTAAATGCTAATACTTCCAGTTGTAATTACAGCTATGTTATGCTACAGTGTCTTTCTGATGAAAGGTCACACTGTGTGGAGCTGCTTATGAACGCCTGTGACGTTGGACTCTTTGGCAATTTTACGCACGGCTGGGTGCAGACACCGTACAACTTCCCGTACACTCTGTTTTCCCTACTGCCTTATCAACGTACACTGTCCCTCATGTCTCTCCTCCAACTCAACGCTCTTATCTGAGCAACACGTCAGAAACACCAGTCCCCATCAGAGCGAAATCCTGTCTGTCCCACTCCATCTCTCAGCCACTTTTTCGAAGTCTTTTTCAGTAACTGGAACCATTTTCTATAATGACCTCCCTCATTATATCAGAGAACTCAATAACATCTCCAGCTTCAAAAGACAGCTAATTACGTACCTACTGAAGCGACAGTAATGTCTAGCTTTGTGCTCCTACTCACTCATCATCACCCCATCACATCCTTCTTTCTAGCCAAACCTTCCTCATCACACATTGCTCTCAGCTAGTGCTCACAGCTCGCTGTCGCTTTTGTACACTTATAAATACATTTTGTAACTGCCATTATAACTATTTATTATTATTATTATTATTATAGTGGCAGCAGCAGCGGAAGCAATAGTAGAAGTACTGCTAGTATTACGTTTCTTAGTTCTTTGTCAGTTCCATTTATTCAAATTGTCTCTATATACAGTGAAATCATTTTTAATTTTATTAGTGCTATTTTATTCTTGTTTGTCATATTAAAATTATTGTCAGTTTTTAGGCAATTATGATGTAGAAAACACAATGCGTCTGAAACCCTGTTCCTATATTATAAGATTAAATAAATAAATAAAAATAAAGAGAAAATAAATCCATCTACAGATTCCACAGTTATCTTCTGGAAAATAACTTCGTTACGCTCACCCTCCTGGCCCCTCAAACTGCATCGTCAGACAGCCTCCCCCGCAACGTCCTGTCCCTGACATCTGCTTCCCTTACTCCAAGAATCTCAAGATTCTCTTCGCCCACCTGGTCTCTCCAGCTTATTTTCGATCTGCCTAAAGGTCTTCGTCCTTCCGGTTTCATCCGTGATACTTCTCTCAAACTCGATCCCTCCTCTCTTCTATGGACGAGGACGACTCATCTTTATCAGCGTCCCGCTATTCCCCAACAACATCTGCTTCTTCACATGTCTCCCTCAGCTCCTAGTTCTTTCGTCCTCTCCATTCTCCCCCCTCATAAATTGGTGCAAACATCTTTCGCAGGATTTCGTTTCCAAAGACCAATATCTTTATTAAGATGGTAACTGTTCAGAAAGAACAGATACCAATGATGACCATGCAGCTTCTCTAGAAAGAAATGATAATTAATCAAAACTCTCAGCTGCCAACGGGTGTTGTTGATATACCTCAATGGGGACAGCTGAAAATGGGTGCCCCGACCGGGATTCGAGCCCGGGATCTCCTGCGTACATGGTAGACGCTCTATCCATCTGAGCACCGAGGGTACAGAGGAAAGCGGACTACAGGGACTTATCCCTTGCACGCTTCCCGTGAGACCCACATTCTCAACTGTCCACAACCTACATTCGTAATGTTCCTAAAGGATATTTGCCCATTCACTCATTACTCGCGGCAACTGAGGTGAAGACTCCCGTAATAGTTCGGGCAAAGTGTGCGCATTCGCACAGAAGGAGGTCAATGGCCGGGTAGCTTTTGCCCGGCCATTGACCTTCTTCTGTGCAAATGCGCACACTGGTAGTGAGGTATATCAACAACATCTGTTGGCAGCTGAGGGTTTCGATTAATTATCATTTCTACCTATATCTTTCATTCTATACTTATCTATTCTCCATATTTCTGCTCCACATAGTAACACTGGTCTCATCTTACTTTTATATATCCTTATTTTGGTTCCCCTAGGAAAAAAAAACAATAGTTCATTGAGTATGAAACTCCGGATGCCGTTTCGATCCTCGCTTCTCTTTCTTGTTTCTCGTCACTTCCGTTGTGTATTACAACCCCCAGACATTTAAACTCATCTACTTCTTCAAATACGGGGCTATCAATCTGAAGGGTTTCCCACCTTTTTTCTTGTAATTTTTTCCTGCCCTCGCGAATTTCATTTTATCGTCATTTACCAAAAATCTTCCCTTGCTTTTTTAATAGTTTTCTTGCCAATGTTTCTAGTCATCTAGATTTTTAGCGATTTGTTTGTTGTGTTTATTTATTTTCATTTTGTGTGCCCAAGACTTAGGTAATACAAAATAAGAAAAATAATAACAAAATTCCTCCAGGCACTGCTGATTTTCTGTTAGAAATAGATGTACCGTAAGCTCCAGAATTTCGCTGTCTTGATGGCCTTGACACTTGCTGTATATACAGGAGACAATTACTGAACTACATGAAATGAAATCGTCATAACTTCTGAACGGTTTGCGTTAGGACGTTCACACTGCAGGGTTGGCCGCAGGGCATGATGGGAATTAGTATGCGCATTTAGCGACGAAGCCCACTTTCATTTGGATGGGTTCCTCAATAAGCAAAATTGGGGCATTTGGGGGACTGAGAATCCGCATTTCGCGATCGAGAAGTCTCTTCACCCTCAACGAGTGGCTGTGTGGTGTGCAATGTACAGTCACGGAACAATCGGTACAATATTCCTTGATTGCACGGTGACTACCGAACGGTACTTGAAGGTTTTGGAGGATGATTTCATCGCCGTTGTCCAAAGTGACCCCGATTCCGGCAAAGTGTGGTTCATGCAAGACGGAGTTCGACCCCATCGAAGCAGGAGAGTGTTTTATGTGCTGGAGGAGCAGTTTGGAAACCGCATTCTGGCTGTGGGGTACTAAGAGGCCACTGGAATTGGTCTCTATTGGCCGTCATATTCTCCGGATCTAAAAACGTGTGACTCATCTTTGTGGTGCTATATTAAAGACAAGATGTAGAGCAATTATCCTAGAACAATTCCCGAACTGAAAACAGCCATTCAGGGGGGCATCGGGAGCATCGATGTTCCGACACTTCAGCGGGTCTTGCAGAATTTCGCTTTTCGTCTGACATCATCGTCAAGGATGGCAGGCATATCGAACATCTCATAACCTAAATCCGAATATCTGTAGTTACATTTACGTGTTGAATAAAGTGAGTGTACGCTGTAGTTTGTAACTAATTTGCGTTTTTTTCATATAGTTCAATAATTGCCATTCCGTAGATAATATGTGATGCAAGGATATGGCAGGTTTCTGCAGACCGGGCTATGTTGTGCGTCCTGCAGGTCACCACACGCACAGCACTCATTTTCGGTGATGAAGCACGAGTTTATGAGGTTCGCCTCGCATCGCGACATTTCTGCCCTCAGTCGGTTTAGTGCCTTTCATGTCAAATACGGCAGATGGAGAACCGTAGCGGGTTCCTCTTTGATGTTTCCCTCATCTCTTTCGGTTAATGACTTCCGGGATAGCTGCAGGTGCTGACAGAGTTGCCGCTGTTGCGCACATGAAGCTCCTTCCCGACCTCAACCTACGCCCCTGTGCTTGATATCCGAACAATGTGTGTATGAGAGCGATTCCCTGCTTTCCTTTCTCCATTTCTGCGACTAATTTTCTGCGGATGTCAGTTGGCGCTATACGCACTATTTGAGAAATGTTGTCGACAGGGATTACTCGTCAGGCAGCGAGACACAATGCGTTCAGTCTCATTCGACGCCGCCTCCACCTGTTTGGCATGTGTTTACAGTTTCGCAAAACTGATGCCGCATATTCTGCTGCAGAGAAGCGTAGGTGGCAGGGCAGATGTACCGAGCAAGTTTGGCTGTGAGCCCCAGGTGGTGACAGGCAGTCTACGGGTGATGTTGTTCCGAGCAGATTCTTCTAGCTTTGTTTCTTGGCAGGCACTTTGAAGTATCGTAGTGAAATACAATACTGACCATTAAAATTGCTACACCAAGAAGAAATGCAGATGATAAACGGGTATTCATTGGACAAATATATTATACTAGAACTGATGTGTGATTACATATTCACGCAATTTGGGTGCATAGATCCTGAGAAATCAGTACCCACAACAACCACCTCTGGCCGTAATAACGGCCTTGATACGCCTGGGCATTAAGTCAAACAGAGCTTGGATGGCGTGTACAGGTACAGCTGCCCATGCAGCTTCAACACGATACCACAGTTCATCGAGAGTAGTGACTGGCGTATTGTGACGAGCCAGTTGCTCGGCCACCATTGACCAGACGTTTTCAATTGGTGAGAGATCTGGAGAATGTGCTGGCCAGGGCAGCAGTCGAACATTTTCTCTATCCAGAAAGGCCCGTACAGGACCTGCAACATGCGGTCGTGCATTATCCTGCTGAAATGTAGCGTTTCGCTGGGATCGAATGAATGGTAGAGCCACGGTCGTAACACATCTGAAATGAAACGTCCACTGTTCAAAGTACCGTCAGTGCCAACAAGAGGTGACCGAGACGTGTAACCAATGGCACCCCATACCATCAGGCCGGGTGATACGCCAGTACGGCGATGACGAATACACGCTTTCAATGTGCGTTCACAGCGATGTCGCCAAACTCGGATGCGACCATCATGATGCTGTAAACAGAACCTGGATTCATTCGAAAAAATGACGTTTTGCCACTCGTGCACCCAGGATTGTCGTTGAGTACACCATCGCAAGCGCTCCGGTCTGTGATGCAGCGTCAAGGGTAACCGCAGACTTGGTCTCCGAGCTGATAGTCCATGCTGCTGCAAACGTCGTCGAATTGTTCGTGCATATGGTTGTTGTCTTGCAAACGTCCACATCTGTTGACCCAGCGATCGCGACGTGGCTGCACGATCCGTTACAGCCATGCGGATAAGATGCCTGTCATCTCCACTGCTAGTGATACGAGGCTGTTGGGATCCAGCACGGCGTTCCGTATTACCCTCCTGAACCCACTGATTCCATATTCTGTTAACAGTCATTGGATCTCGACCTACGCGAGCAGCAATGTCGCGATACGATAAATTGCAATCTCGAGAGGCTACAATCCGTCCTTTATCAAAGTCGGAAACGCGATGGTACGCATTTCTCCTCCTTACACGAGGCATCACAACAACGTTTCACCAGGCAACGCCGGTCAGCTGCTGTTTGTGTATTAGAAATCGATTGGAATCTTTCCTCATGTCAGGACGTTGTAGGTGTCGCCACCGGCGCCAACCTTGTGTGAATGCTCTGCAAAGCTAATCATCTGCATATCACAGCATCTTCTTTCTGTCGGTTAAATTTCGCGTCTGTAGCACGTCATCTTCGTGGTGTAGCAATTTTAATGACCAGTAGAGTAGTTGCTGCCCTCTCCAAGTAGTGCTGAACTTCGTCCTGGCGTCCTGGCTATTCAGATGAAAGGCACGTACCTGCATCTTTCCGGGACTTGGCTTCATGTGGTCATCATGGTCATACGAGGGTTGGAACTTAAATAATGGCAACTACTTATTCACAACCGATACAAAAGTGTTACATGTTTGCACCTGTTACTGTCCTTCGAAGTAGTCACCAGCATTGTGTAGAACCCGTTGCCAGTGATGTGTAAGGCGTATTATACCGTTAGCAGAGCCTGTTCTGTTGATGGTGCGAATGGAGCGGTCTACTGCCTGTCGAATCTCTGGAACAGTTCTGAAGCGAATGTTCCTCACGGAGGAAGAGAGCGAGTTGAGTTTTGCAGGATATCTGTATGCGGATTCCATGTTGATTTTTATAGAGGAGCTGTTCATTTTCCAGGAACGTAGTAATTATTGAGCATAAAACATGTTCCATAATTCTACAACAGACTGACGTCAACGACGTAGGTCTGTGATTGTGTGGACCTGTCTTACGGCTTTTCTTAAAAACGGGAATGACCTGCGCTTTTTTCCAGTCGTTTGGTACCTTTCAAGGCTATCTAATAGTGCGTGTTCGCTGTTGCAGGAGACGACGGCGCGGCTGCTGTTCATGGCGGTGCGGTGGGTCCGCTGCCTCGCACCCTTCCAGACGCTCTCCAAGAGGGACCAGGTGCGTAGCCCCCACCACGCTGCGCAGTCTCAGCCGACTGGGCCATTTCTCGTGTCCTCGGCGGGTCTAACTTCTAAACACTCACTACCCGTAGTGTGTCCTTTTCTGCAGGCCGCAGTATATCCTGCCACAATCTCTCATCTTACGAGGGCAGTTCAATAAGTAATGCAACACATTTTTTTTCTCGGCCAATTTTGGTTGAAAAAACCGGAAATTTCTTGTGGAATATTTTCAAACATTCCCGCTTCGTCTCGTATAGTTTCATTGACTTCCGACAGGTGGCAGCGCTGTGCGGAGCTGTTAAAATGGCGTCTGTAACGGATGTGCGTTGCCAACAACGGGCAATGATCGAGCTTCTTTTGCCGGAAAACCAGGCCATCTCAGATATTCATAGGCGCTTGCAGAATGTCTACGGTGATCTGGCAGTGGACAAAAGCACGGTGAGTCGTTGGGCAAAGTGTGTGTCATCATCGCCGCAAGGTCAAGCAAGACTGTCTGATCTCCCGCGTGCGGGCCGGCCGTGCACAGCTGTGACTCCTGCAATGGCGGAGCGTGCGAACATACTCGTTCGAGATGATCGACGGATCACCATCAAACAACTCAGTGCTCAACTTGACATCTCTGTTGGTAGTGCTGTCACAATTGTTCACCAGTTGGGATATTGAAAGGTTTGTTCCCGCTGGGTCCCTCGTTGTCTAACCGAACACCATAAAGAGCAAAGAAGAACCATCTGTGCGGAATTGCTTGCTCGTCATGTGGCTGAGGGTGACAATTTCTTGTCAAAGATTGTTACAGGCGATGAAACATGGGTTCATCACTTCGAACCTGAAACAAAACGGCAATCAATGGAGTGGCTCCACACCCACTCCCCTACCAAGAAAAAGTTTAAAGCCATACCCTCAGCCGGTAAAGTCACGGTTACAGTCTTCTGGGACGCTGAAGGGGTTATTCTGTTCGATGTCCTTCCCCATGGTCAAACGATCAACTCTGAAGTGTATTGTGCTACTCTTCAGAAATTGAAGAAACGACTTCAGCGTGTTCGTAGGCACAAAAATCTGAACGAACTTCTCCTTCTTCATGGCAAAGCAAGACCTCACACAAGTCTTCGCACCCGAGAGGAGCTCACAAAACTTCAGTGGACTGTTCTTCCTCATGCACCCTACAGCCCTGATCTCGCACCGTCGGATTTCCATATGTTTGGCCCAATTAAGGACGCAATCCGTGGGAGGCACTACGCGGATGATGAAGAAGTTATTGATGCAGTACGACGTTGGCTCCGACATCGACCAGTGGAATGGTACCGTGCAGGCATACAGGCCCTCATTTCAAGGTGGCGTAAGGCCGTAGCATTGAATGGAGATTACGTTGAAAAATAGTGTTGTGTAGCTAAAAGATAGGGGAATAACCTGGTGTATTTCAATGCTGAATAAAACAACCCCTGTTTCAGAAAAAAAATGTGTTGCATTACTTATTGAACTGCCCTCGTACTTGCTTGCACATTAAGAAGGTAGGACTCCAGTGAGTTTTGGGACACGTAATCAAAGCGTCAGTCCTCATTTTCGGTTACTCTAAAGATTTCGTAGTTGCCTCTAGTGTAAAACGAAGTTCATCGATACAATTTAACACGCTGATAAAATCAGTGGGCCAAAAACAGTGCCCTGCGGTACGTCCCTTATTTTTAGCCTTAGCAGCAACTCTAGTTGTCCTGACTGGTACTAGAGCGCTGTGTGGGCGTGCCGGCAGCTGCTGCTGCTGCAGGAGTCGTGGAAGGAGCTGTTCCTGCTGCACCTGGCGCAGTGGTCCATCCCGTGGGACCTGTCGGCGCTCTTCGGCTGCTCCAAGGCGCGCGACCGCCTGCCGCAAGACGACGCCGCCACCAACATCGAGATCAAGACCATCCAGGTAGGCGGTAATAGTGAGTTTGACAAAACTGAAACGTTGCCTTCGGAGAAAATCCACACTCACTTAGAGTAAAAGAAGCTTCATGTACAGTAAATTAAGATAGAGCAAAGGGTAGTATCAATTTACTTCATCAAAATATCAGTGGAATAAAAAATAAAGTAGAGGATCTCAAAAATAATAATGAAACTGATATACTCTGTCTCCCTGAACACCATCTAACTGTGGGGATGGAAAGTGTCAGTATAAATGGGTATAATTTAGCATCTTACACTTGCAGATCTACCATAGATAAAGGAGGAGTTGCCATTTACGCAAAACAAGGGCATAAATACGAAACTGTAGAAGTAAGCAAATTTTGTGTTGATCAACACTTTGAAGTTTGTTCATGTGAACTACAGCTAGGTAAAGTAGTGTTGATATTACCAGCAGTGTACGGGTCCCCATAAGGAGATTCGGAGCTATTTATAAATAAAAGTTTGACTCCCTATTATGCTGTCTGTCAGAAAAAAAGAATCTACGGTGATTTCAGTGTAAATTTTTTAAGCAATTCTTATAGGAAAAGTGAACTAGAAGTGTTATTAATGACATATAACTTAGAATCAGTCATCAGTTTCCCTGCAAGTATAGCTCAAGACAGTAGCCCTCTAATAGATACTGTATTTGTATGGCAAGAGGATGTAAAACTAACACATGCTTTCCCTGTGCTAAATGGGTTATCAGACTATGATGCACAACTGATTAAGTCACAAAACTTAGCAGGGTGTACAGTTCAGAAACCATTAAGTAAAAGTGTAAGGCTGCTCAACCCGGTATCTATCGAACACTTCAGAGAGCGTTTAAGAAATGTTAATTGTGGACATGCTTATAATGAGCCCAATGCCAATGATAAATGTAACATATTTCTTGATAAATTTACACTCCTTTTTGAACACGACGAACAAACGGAGGAAGTCGCCATGGGTAGCCCACTCTCACCGGTGGTAGCGAATTTGTACATGGATGACTTCGAGGAGGAAGCCCTGTCGTCATCCGAATGGAAACCTACTTGTTTTTTCCGTTACGTGGACGACACGTTCGTCATCTGGCCACATGGTATGGATAAACTCCTTGACTTCCTTACACATCTAAATTCCATACACCCAACATCAAATTCACTATGGAGACTGAAACGGAGGGTAAATCACCTTTCCTTGACGTCTTGGTCAAGAGAAGGGCTGACGGCACCCTAGGTCATGGGGTGTATCGGAAGACAACGCACACTGATCTGTATTTGCACGCAGACAGCTGCCACCACCCTTCACAGGGGAATGGGGTACTTAAAACTCTAGTACACAGGGTGCGCACTATCTCTGACGCAGAGAGTCTACCCCAGGAATTGGAACATCTGAGAACTGTATTTCGAAAAAATGGGTACTCAGAGTGGCAGATTCAACGTGCTCTCCGCCCAACCACTACAGCACAACCTGTGGAAATGGATGATATCACGAGGGAGGAGGTAGGCACTGCGTTTATTCCATATACAGGCGCACTCTCAGGAAAAATCGCCCGCATTTTGAAGAAACACCGGGTCGGAACTGTGTTTTGTCCTCCGAATAAAACTCGTGCATTGGTGGGGAGCGCCAAAGATGACCTCGGTTTGAGGAAGGCCGGCGTGTACCAGATTCCGTGTGAATGTTGCAAGTCGTATATTGGTCAGACGATGCGTACCGTCGAGAATCGATGCCTTGAACACCAGAGGCACACTCGACTGATGTATCCGAGCAAGTCGGCGGTTGCTGAACATTGTTTGTCGGGAAATCACGCTATGGAGTATGAACGCACGAGGATTCTGGTACAGACGTCGAGATACTTCGACAGCGTTGTTACAGAGGCCATCGAAATTCGCAGCAATGACGACCTCATAAACCGTGACTGTGGATATAATATTAGCAAGGCTTGGGAACCAGCGATTGGGTTAATCAAGAGTAAATATAGCAAACGTATAGTTGTGACGACCACGGCGGACAGAGCCATCACACCGACGTCATCTCAGACGCCGTCGCAATCTGTTCCACCGCGCGACCGTGGCGCAGGGCGCGGACAGCGGAGGGAGCGCGCCGCGGGCGGGGGGTATTTAAATCGGCCGCCGCCGCGACCGAACCCAGTTCCCTCTGAGCAGCCATAGCGTACGGATCTCCGTGCCGGCACGTTCACAGGAGCTCAGTCCGTCAGTTCACCTGATGATGGCGACATATATGATCGCCGAAGTATTGTGCCCGTTGGACACTGTAGACCGGCAGTACACCCGTGGATATTTTGATTATCAAATACGCCGGGAGAAACTCAAGAATCACAAAAAATATGTAGATTACAAATGCTATTAATAACTAGGGCAATAAAATCAAACTGGATGGGATGTTGTTAGAAGAGAGACACGAAACGTAACCAGTGGGGTAGGTAGTATTACTAATAAAGAGAATGAGACCATGTTAACCTACAGCACACAAGTAGCTAATGTATTTAACAACCACTTCTTAAGTCCAGGTGAAAAAATTGGTGAGAATAGCTCAAAAGAAAAAGCCGAGCAATACATGGAAGAATCAGTTTTAAGAAATCCTAGTCAGATTAATTTTCATCTAACAAACCCTTGTTAAAAAAGAAGATTCATTAAATCTTTGAAAAAATGAATGTTCTGTTGGAGTAGATGACATCTCTAATAAGTTATTAAAATAATGTGGAGCAGTTACAGCTGACGTTGCGAGTCACGTCTGTAATACATCACTAACTTAAGGTATTTTCCCAGAGAGGTTAAAATATGCCATTGTCAAGCCTCTTTACAAAAAAGGAAACACCACAGATGTCAATAATTACCTGCCAGTGTCCTTACTCGCAGCCGGCCGCGGTGGCCGTGCGCTTCTAGGCACTTCAGTCCGGAACCGCGTGACTGCTACGGTCACAGGTTCGAATCCTGCCTCGGGCATGGATGTGTGTGATGTCCTTAGGTTAGTTAGGTTTAAGTAGTTCTAAGTTCTAGGGGACTTATGACCTCAGATGTTGGGTCCCATAGTGCTCAGAGCCATTTGAACCATTTTTGTCCTTGCTCGCAGCATTTTCAAAAATTGTCAAGAAACTAATGTACTCAAGAGTGTTTAGCCATCTCGGCAGTAATGGAATACTTAGTAAACCACAGTGTGGATTTCAAAAATGCTGTTCCACTGAGACAGCAGTATTCAATTTCACTGCCCACATAAGAAAGTCTTTAAACAGTAAAATGTCACCAATAGAAATTTTCTGTGACTTATCCAAAGCGTTTGATTGTTTGAACCGTGACAATATATTACATAAATTACAATTGTATGGTATAAATGGAACAGTATAAGAGTGGTTTAAGTCATATCTACAGAACAGAAAGCAAAAAGTTTCTTTATATGGTTTAAATGATTTAAGAAAGGTTGCCACTTCATCTAACTGGGGTGAAATTACATTGGGTGTGCCATAGGGTTCGATCAAGGGTCCCATTCTGTTCTTGATATATGTGAATGACCTCCCTCCTTATCTGAAACAAGAAGCTAAACTGACACTGTTTGTTGATGATACAAGCATCATTATTAATCCACTAAAGAAACTAATAGAAAATGACACAAATAATATTGATTGGTTTTCTGCGAATGGACTTGCTGTGAACTTTGAAAAAACTCAGTACATCCAATTTTCTACTGCAAGGAGTACAGTTCCTTCAATAAATATGACACGTCAACAGAAATCAGTAGCCAGAGTAGAGCATACTAAGTTTTTGCGTGTACCTATAGATGAGAATCTTAATTGGAATATTCATATTTTGGATCTCCTAATGCGACTAGGTTCGGAAACTTTTGCAATCAACATAATTGCTAATTTTGAGGATACAGAAATTTGCTAGCTTACATACTTTGCATACTTTCACTGTCTGATGTCACACACAATATTATTTTGGGGTAACACAACACATAGGCGAAATGTATACACTGCTCAAAAGAAAGTGGTCTGAATAAAGTATGGGGCTCATAGCCGCGTATTTTGTAGGCATATCTTTAAAAGGTTAGGAATTCTTACAACAGCCTCACAGCACATTTACTCGGTAATAAAATTTGTTCTCAACAACATGGACCACTAACAGCAGTGATATTCATGGTTATAGTAGCAGAAGAAAGAAATACTTACACTTTCCTCTACTTAACCTATCTTTGGCACAGAAAGGGATAAACTATGCTGCTGTAAAATTTTTCTGTAAATTACCAGATGAAATAAAATGTCTGACAGACAGCAGTAACAGTTTTAAAAATATACTGAAATCATATCTCCTTGACAACTCCTTCCGTACCATAGATGAACTCTTGAATAGGAATAAAGAAATCAATAGGTTTAATATAGGCATTTTCTGCCATTTAAGGGAGTGGGATAGGTAATAAAAAATTTAAAAGTTTTTTAAAGAAAAAAGGCCCTTCATTCATTTGTGCATTTCTTATGCAGTTGAAACGTTCCACATCTTAACGGTTACCGTGAGATTGATCAATGGAACACGTAACTAACTAACTTATTTTTTAGCAAATCTCACTGACTGTGTAGACTGCATTCGCATCTAAAAACTGTGACCAGTTTCTGTTTCACATGAACAATCTTCACTTGTATAAATAAAAAAGAAAACTACTGACCGACATAGTATCTACGATACACAGTGTTGCTATTATAAGACATCTGCCAGTGACAAATGTGGCAGACGTCACCTACCCGGAATTGCCTTTCGGCCTACATCAACAGCGTAGATGCTACCAAACGTCTGTATTATTCTGTGACGTAGAATGTAAATGTTGCTTTAAAATTGGACGGATTAGTCTTGTAACCGATCAAACCAGGTTCGGTCTGGTAAATGTGATTTTAGATGTATAATAGCAACGTTGGATACCGTAGATTAGACACTGAAGCGCCAAAGAAACTGGTATAGGCATGCGCATTCAAATACAGAGCTATGTAAACAGGCAGAATACGACGCTGCGGTCGGCAACGCCTACATAAGACAACAAGTGCCTGGCGCAGTTGTTAGATCGGTTACTGCTGCTACAGTGGCAGGTTATCAAGATTTAAGTGAGTTTGAACGTAGTGTTATAGTCGTCGCACAAGCGATGGGACACAGCATCTCCGAAGTAGCGATAAAGGGGGGATTTTCCCGTACGACCACTTCACGAGTGTACAGTGAATATCAGGAATCCGGCAAAACATCAAATCTCCGACATCTCTGTGGCCGGAAAAAGGTCCTGTGAGAACGGAACCAACGACGACTGAAGAGAATGGTTCAACGTGACAGAAGTGCAACCCTTCCGCGAACTGCTGTAGAGTTCCATGCTGGGCCACCAAGAAGTGTCAGCGTGCGAACCACTCAACGAAACATCATCGACATCGGGTTTCGGAGCCGAAGGCCCACTCGTGTACCCTTGATGACTGCACAACACAAAGTTTTACGCCTCGCCTGGGCCCGTCAACACCGACATTGGACTGTTGATGACTGGAAACATGTTGCCTGGTCGGACGAGTCTCGTTTCAAGTTGTATCGAGCGGATGGGCGTGTACGGGTGCAGAGACAACCAGATGAATCCATGGAACCTGCATATCACCTGTGAACTGTTGAGGCTAGTGGAGGCTCTGTAATGGTGTGAGGCGTGTCCAGTGGGAGTGATATGGGACCCCTGATACGTCTAGATACGACTCTGACAGGTGACACTGCGGAATAGTCCTGCCTGATCACCCGTATCCATTCATGTCCGTTGTGCGTCCCGTCGCACTTGGTCAATTCCAGCAAGACAATGCGACACCCGACACGTCCACAACTGCTACAGAGTGGCTCCAGGAACAATATTCTGAGTTTGAACACTACCGCTGGCCACCAAACTCCCCAGACATGAACATTATTGATCATATCTGGAATGCCTTGCAACGTGCTGTTCAGAGGAGATCTCCACCCCCTCGTACTCTTAAGGATTTATGGACAATCCTGCAGGATTCATGTCTTCTATTCCCTCCAACACTACTTGAGACATTATTCGAGCCCATGCCGGGGGCCCTACACGGTATTAATGACTCAATGGCTCTTAGCACTATGGGACTTAACAGCGGAGGTCATCAGTCCCCTAGAACTTAGAACTACTTAAACCGAACCAACCTAAGGACATCACACACATCCATGCCCGAGGCAGGATTCGAACCTGCGACTTTAGCGGTCGCGCGGTTTACACGGTATTTGGCAGGTGTACCAGTTTCTTTGCTCTTCGCTGTATGTCGCCTAGTTATTATATTTTTCTCTGCACGTGTGAAGAAGCGTCATGTGGAACCAAAACGAGTCAGAATTTTCAAAGATGAATGCAAATCTAGGTGGACAATAAAATGTCTCCTATGAACTCGCTTCACACACGTTTCTCGTAATGAATTTTTCCGTGTTACGTTCGAAGTCAAGGTAAGATGGAGAACATCGTCGCACATTTAATCTAGAACGGACACACGTAATAAAGTCACTGCCGAGCGAGGAGGCGCAGTGGATAGCGCACTGGACTCGTTTTCAGGAGGACGACGGCTCAAATCCGAGTCCGGCCATCCTGATTTAGCTTTTCCTTGATTTCCCCGAATCGCGCCAGCAAACACCGGGATGCTTCGTCTGAATGGGGACGGGCCGATTTCCTTCCCCATCCTTTAAACATTACGAGCACGTGCTCCGTCTCTAACGACATCGCCGATGGGACGTTAAACCATAATCTTGCTTCCGTCTTTCTTAGCAATTCATTTACTTTTGTTAGTAGGACATCCTTCCGAGTCCTACGATGAGGCCCCCCGTTGCACTTATTCCAACCTGTATCTTAGGCTACAGTTTTTAGCTTCTGCAGTTCCATCTTCACTAGTAGGACGAGAGTTATGGCCTGATGTCTTAAATGATATCATCGTCTTCTATCAGCATCTCTCTTCTTCTTGTCAACGCTATATGTTACTTTTCTCATCAACTCCGCGAAAACCTTCCTCATCTCTTTAGTTCAGTGTTTACGTTTACCTTCTCATTTTTTAGTGTTCCATAGCTCGGTCGCTAAAAGCGGAATCCTTATACGATAATTTTGTTGTCTGTCTATGTGACCGTCTGCTAAGACCCTTTTTTCTCAGGAAGGAGTAGTATCAAGTTGAAATTTATGTCAAACTTAAGGTATGCGGACCCTTGACTGTGTGAAAAATTTAAACTTCTTAATGAATGAAGTCAAAAGATACGGCCATTAGTGTCCCATATTTTGATACTCGCAGATTCACTCATCAGATCTATAGATGAATTACTATCTCTATACATAATAAAGCTTGTACGGAATCCTCAGAGCACAAGCTCTACCCTGCACTTCTCCGTTGATTCTTTTCTTTATCTACATGGCAAATCTTCATTTCGCCATTTGAGTTATAATATTAAGCTCGCCAGTTGCCAATTCCGAGAACAAACTTTTTAAAACGACTATGGAAACGTATTCTCTTTCTTCTCACGTGTTTTCCACATAATGACAATGGTGTTGAAATTAAAGAAATTCATTCTTACATGGAAGCATAGAAGAAAATGTTTGCCCCCTGCACCAGTCGTGAATGGAATCACATCACGGCTCTGGGCAGGCCAGTCCATTTCAGAAATATTATTGTCCGCAAACCAATGCCTAGCAGCTGCTGCTTTATCTCTCGGTGCATTGTCACGCAGATAGAAACAATCCACCTCCCCAAACTGTCCTTCTACTGTGCCGTAAAATGTGTTCATATCCTTCCGCTTTTGGCGTTTCCTTAGGCACAATAAGAGGATCACACTCTAAGCACTAAAAACACCCACACGCCGCAACACCACCTCGTCAATGCTTCACTGGAGGCACTAAACATGACGACAGGTAGCTTTCTCCAGGCATTCAGCAAACCCAAACCTTTCTACCGGATTGACAAAGGGTACGGCCACCCACGCACCTTTGTTGATCACCACTTCAACTGAGTGGTGTTCCTTTGGTGCTCTAGAACATGGTTACCCACCTTGCGACTCGTAGGAACTTCTGAGCCCTCGCCTTTTCTCCGCATTTGTCGACACCTTGCTTGCATTTCTCCTACGATTACAATGAGATGCCGTAGAAAATCGTCAACCACCATATGTACAAAGCTTTTTCTTCGTACATCCGTATTTAAATTGGATAAAGGTTGGACACAGCTGGTATAATATTTGTTAAAAATGAAACTCCTCCAGCTGTACTTAAGAATTTATATTTATTTGGCTATTAGCTTCGACGTTTCGTCAACGCCATGTTCAGGCCAGTACACTTTGATGAAATCAGCTGTGTGTGGCTCAGTACTAGAAGCGGACTTCTAGTACTGAGCTGGCTAACCTGAAGAAGTGGACTTCTAGTACTGAGCCATACACAACTGATTTCATCAAAGTGTACGGGCCTGAAGATGACGTTGACGCAACGTCGAAGCTAATAGCCAAATAAATATAAAATCTTAAGTATAGCTGGAGGAGTTTCATTTTTAACAAAAAAAATGTACAAAGTTCTGGAATAAAGGTAAGAAAAGCAGGAGCTTCTACTCAGTGTAAAGTGCGCCAGCTCTGCGCCTTTCAGCTTCTGTACAATTTCAGGCAAGTAAATTTCTACGGCATTTTGCTTCCTTCATTAAAATCAGTGTACTCATCGTACAAAAAACCCACTCGGAATACCAAAGTTTTGCATCGAGGCTGTAACTAGTGAAATCTGCGTGAAGGATTATCAGCGCCACAGAACAGTTCGTAGGGCTGGCTCGCAATGTTTGCTCTGTGATGTTCTCTTCTATTTCAGCTTGTGTAAACGCTTGTTCACAGATACAAGCGAATGGTGGCGAACGCTGGCGAACTGTCTGCGAATGCTCGTTCACCTGTGTCCGCCTCCATTCGCCGCCGTGGAAACGCGGCTTACGGAAGTCGTCCCTTGTGTGTTGCAGGAGATCATGGGCAGGTTCCGGCAGCTGTCGCCAGATGGCAGCGAGTGCGGCTGTATGAAGGCCGTCGTGCTCTTCACGCCAGGTACCGCTACACCATCTACCCTCAAAGTCACAACAAGAAATTAAAAAAAAAAAAAAAAAAAAAAACTTTAGTTTTCGTTTCTTGAGCATCAGTGGGCGATAGCTTCGTCTTTCCATTTCGCATGTTGCTTTTGAAGAGTATCTCTGATGAGAAACCAAGCAAATATTCATTTACCGCCCCAGGAACACAACCATACTTAAACTGGCATGATCCATGAGCGTAGAGTTCCAGAAGATTGGAAAAGAGCACAGGTCATCCCCGTTTTCAAGAAGGGACGTCGAACAGATATGCAGAACTTTAGACCTATATCTCTAACGTCGATCGCCGGCCGTTGTGGCCGAGCGGTTCTAGACGCTTCAGTCCGGAACCGAGCGACCGCTACGGCCGCAGGTTCGAATCCTTCCTCGGGCATGGATGTGTGTGATGTTCTTAGATTAGTTAGGTTTAAGTAGTTCTAAGTTCTAGGGGACTGATGACCTAGATGTTAAGTCCCATAGTGCTCAGAGCCATTTGAACCATTTTTTCTAACGTCGATCAGATGTAGAATTTTGGAACACGTATTATATTCGAGTATAATGACTTTTCTGGAGACTAGAAATCTACTCTGTAGGAATCAGCATGGGTTTCGAAAAAGACGATCGTGTGAAACGCAGCTCGCGCTATTCGTCCACGAGACACACAGGACCATAGACACGGGTTCCCAGGTAGGTGCCGTGTTTCTTGACTTCCGCAAGACGTTTGATACATTTCCCCACAGACGTTTAATGAACAAAGTAAGAGCATATGGACTATCAGACCAGTTTTGTGATTGGATTGAAGAGTTCCTAGATAACAGAACGCAGCATGTCATTCTCAATGGAGAGAAGTCTTCCGAAGTAAGAGTGATTTTAGGTGTGCCGCAGGGGAGTGTCGTAGGACCGTTGCTATTCACAATGTATGTAAATGACCTTCTGGATAACATCGGAAGTTCATTGAGGCTTTTTGCGGATGATGCTGTAGTATATCAAGAGGATGTAACAATGGAAAATTGTACTGAAATGCAGGAGGATCTGCAACAACTGACGCATGGTGCAGGGAATGGCAATTGAATCTCAATGTAGACAAGTGTAATATGCTGCGAATACAAATAAAGAAAGATCCTTTATCATTTAGCTACAATATAGCAGGTCAGCAACTGGAAGCAGTTAATTCCATAAATTATCTGGGAGTAGGCATTAGGAGTGATGTAAAATACACTCCTGGAAATGGAAAAAAGAACACATTGACACCGGTGTGTCAGACCCACCATACTTGCTCCGGACACTGCGAGAGGGCTGTACAAGCAATGATCACACGCACGGCACAGCGGACACACCAGAAACCGCGGTGTTGGCCGTCGAATGGCGCTAGCTGCGCAGCATTTGTGCACCGCCGCCGTCAGTGTCAGCCAGTTTGCCGTGGCATACGGAGCTCCATCGCAGTCTTTAACACTGGTAGCATGCCGCGACAGCGTGGACGTAAACCGTATGTGCAGTTGACGGACTTTGAGCGAGGGCGTATAGTGGGCATGCGGGAGGCCGGGTGGACGTACCGCCGAATTGCTCAGCAGGTGGGGCGTGAGGTCTCCACAGTACATCGATGTTGTCGCCAGTGGTCGGCGGAAGGTGCACGTGCCCGTCGACCTGGGACCGGACCGCAACGACGCACGGATGCACGCCAAGACCGTAGGATCCTACGCTGTGCCGTAGGGGACCGCACCGCCACTTCCCAGCAAATTAGGGACACTGTTGCTCCTGGGGTATCGGCGAGGACCATTCGCAACCGTCTCCATGAAGCTGGGCTACGGTCCCGCACACCGTTAGGCCGTCTTCCGCTCACGCCCCAACATCGTGCAGTCCGCCTCCAGTGGTGTCGCGACAGGCGTGAATGGAGGGACGAATGGAGACGTGTCGTCTTCAGCGATGAGAGTCGCTTCTGCCTTGGTGCCAATGATGGTCGTATGCGTGTTTGGCGCCGTGCAGGTGAGCGCCACAATCAGGACTGCATACGACCGAGGCACACAGGGCCAACACCCGGCATCATGGTGTGGGGAGCGATCTCCTACACTGGCCGTACACCACTGGTGATCGTCGAGGGGACACTGAATAGTGCACGGTACATCCAAACCGTCATCGAACCCATCGTTCTACCATTCCTAGACCGGCAAGGGAACTTGCTGTTCCAACAGGACAATGCACGTCCGCATGTATCCCGTGCCACCCAACGTGCTCTAGAAGGTGTAAGTCAACTACCCTGGCCAGCAAGATCTCCGGATCTGTCCCCCATTGAGCATGTTTGGGACTGGATGATGCGTCGTCTCACGCGGTGTGCACGTCCAGCACGAACGCTGGTCCAACTGAGGCGCCAGGTGGAAATGGCATGGCAAGCCGTTCCACAGAACTACATCCAGCATCTCTACGATCGTCTCCATGGGAGAATAGCAGCCTGCATTGCTGCGAAAGGTGGATATACACTGTACTAGTGCCGACATTGTGCATGCTCTGTTGCCTGTGTCTATGTGCCTGTGGTTCTGTCAGTGTGATCATGTGATGTATCTGACCCCAGGAATGTGTCAATAAAGTTTCCCCTTCCTGGGACAATGAATTCACGGTGTTCTTATTTCAATTTCCAGGAGTGTAGAATGACCATATAAAATTAATCGTCGGTAAAGCAGATGCCAGACTGAGATTCATTGGAAGAATCCCAAGGAAATTCGGTTCAAAAACAGAGGAAGTAGGTTACAGTACACTTGTTCGCCCACTGCTTGAATACTGTTCACCGGTGTGGGATCCGTACCAGATAGGGTTGATAGAAGAGATAGAGAAGATCCAACGGAGAGCAGCAGGATCATTTAGTAATCGCGCAAGCGTTACGGAGATGATAGATAAACTCCAGTGGAAGACTCTGCAGGAGAGACGCTCAGTAGCTCGGTACGGGCTTTTGTCAAAGTTTCGAGAACATACCTTCACCGAGGAGTCAAGCTGTATATTGCTCCCTCCTACATATATCTCGAGAAGAGACCATGAGGATAAAATTAGAGAGATCATACCGACAATCCTTCTTTCCACGAACAATACGAGACTGGAATAGAAGGGATAACCGATAGAGGTACTCAAGGTACCCTCCGCCACACACCGTCAGGTGGCTTGCGGAGTATGGATGTAGATGTGCCCTTTTCCAATCCTTTGGAACTCTACGCTCTTCTAGAGGCCTTCGGTACACCACCGCAAGAAGGGGGGCAAGTTCTATCAGAAGCTCGTCTCGTCTTCTCTTGTGGTCGGCCACGTTCGACTTCCGCGGTTGCAGAGACGGCGGGGCTGTGCGACGTGCAGCCGGTGGAGATGCTGCAGGACCAGGCGCAGTGCATCCTGGGCGACTACGTGCGCAGCCGCTACCCGCGGCAGCCCACGCGCTTCGGCCGGCTGCTGCTGCTGCTGCCCAGCCTGCGCGCCGTGCGCCAGTCCACGGTCGAGCGGCTCTTCTTCAAGGACACCATCGGCGACATCCCCATCCAGCGCCTGCTCGGCGACATGTACCACATGGACAAGTACACCTAGGCGCCCGCTCGCCGACGTGTACCACACCTCGGCTACGTGCCCGACAAGTGCTTGCTCGGTGACGGACAAGTACACGTAGACAACAACCCCGTCCTGTGGCTGCTCAGTGAAACGTACCACACGGGCAGGTACGCCTACACAAGCACTGCGTCGCGTCATTGGACTGTCGACCGAGGGGCGGATGGGTGCATCTAGGTGAGGCCTCAGACCGCAGGTATTCGCCATCCGGACTGCCACGTGTGCAGTGACTGCGCGGCGCTGTCCAGTACGACGAGATTAGCTGCATCGTGCAGCCCAAAACTGTGATCCCTGACACTATATTACTTCCTGGTTCCCGTGTCCAGATGTTGTCTAGTGGCTGATGTGACTCGGTGTAATACAAAATATACGGGTTACGGAATTTAAATAAAGCGGCAGAGGCGACGATGAGGTCACTGTGATCCCAAATTCTTCTTGTTACAGACACAAAAGCGACGTCTTTTCATCTGAATAAATTTTATTTGTCTTGAGCGCAAGATACATTGTCCACTGGTGAACAATCATCATCTTCAGATCGTAAAAACATAGTTACAACATCCTACATGCACCAGTAGTGTGTGTGCACTTCTACATGACTAAAAATGGTCGCATGGTACCAGCAGCAGATTGCCTGTTAATATATTCCAGGAGAAACAACATTAATTTTCAGTGTTTCATATAATCAGTGACCAAATTTAGAAATTTAAAGTGCTGTCACGATCCAATCATGAAGAGGTATAATGTAGTATTAAACATGTAACACAAGAAATCAAGTATTAAAGTCAGAATCTTTGTGTTTCTCCCGAGGCAGCGGAACTCACAGCACGCAAACTCCCCAGCCTACATTCAACCAGTATTCGAAAATGAGAGCACTTAACGACTTACGACAAACTTTGCACGGAATTCCAAACTTTTTCGAAACTTGTTCCCACTGACACTCCCCGCAACATAATCAAAGAGAAGAAATTTATCACTTACAACATTTCTACTGTTCGTGCAGTAAAACATCAGCTGCGGTCATGACATGGTAACTTATTACTTTTTTACTCTTAACTCTGTTTGTAATTCATTTTGTAGACAGCATCCACATATACCATTGAAGGTACATGCAAAATTATATCATGATACGACAAATAGTTTAGAAGACATGACGTCATAATAAAATGAGTGAGAAACTCAGTTTTCTTAAAACAAAGCGCAAATTACACGGATGTCTGAAGCTCTCTTATACACGAGAGTTTTCGATTATTTAAAGAATCAGGAGTGAAGAAGGGCAGGAGGTGTGGGGGAGCGGGGGGGGGGGGGGGTGGAAGGCGGTAGGAACTGGTACACACTAAGTAACTACACTCAGCTCTAGCTGAATTTTAATGCTCTAAAAGCGATTTCTTAACGCTCGAAATGGACTCAGAAATGTTTCTTGCGATCAATACGAATGAAATTTATATTGAACTTCCAGATTACGTGATTCATAACTTGACCGCATCACAATTTATGTAACGAAATAATGCTATTGATCTAGTTTGACAGCATGAATAATATGTAACGTTGATACTCTCAATATTTCATAAACTTTTCCATATGTCGAATGAAAGTTTTCAGGAAGTGGATGTACACAGATCTTCGAATACATTGCTAAATGTTTAATACTGGTTACCGTTTTCATCTAGGGAAATTATCTAACACTTTTTTCCACTATGTGCTTTTTAAGGCATTAGATACCACCTGAAGAGTTGCCTCCCTAGCTGAGGATGCTGACGCACTCTTCTGCTGACAAGGCGAAATTTTCATCGTCAGTATATGGCCGACAGAGACAGCAGAGAGATGGAGGCATGCCGTTCCTGACCATCTCGTGTTTCGGCAATGTCTTGGCTTAAACTCCACATCTCTGCAGTACCTCGAGTAATGGCATGTGGCCCTGTCAATCGGCACCCCCGTTGGTGCTATTTGAGAGGAGTAGAGCAACTGCATAAGCACACGGTATCAAACGAAAAGTCTCGGTATAAACTCGTGAGTGGTATTGTAAGAAATAGTATTGATAAAAAACACCTAAAGGAAATTTAAAAAGGTTAGATCAGATCTTCCACTAATCGAGCTTATCAAGGCAGATCGCATTGCCAATGTATGACTTCCCAGGACAGCTGCAATTTTTGAATCACGATTATCTCAAAACCAAATTTTTTTGGTTTACATCCTTCCTACAGCCATGTCGTCATACATTTACATTGACAAATAATAACACCCTATTTACTTTTTTATTGTCTTGTAAAGTAAATAATTTTGTCCTGCTCTTGAGATGAAGTGTTTTCTTAAATGCTTTCTCCATGTCTGAAGCATTTCCAGAAGATTTTAAATGCTATAAATATATTTTGCACCTCACTTCATTACTATACAGTTTATCAAAATACAGTCAAGTTTCACTTACGCTAGGTGCCATCTTGTCATCTGATTCAGTAAATCTTACAGATAAACTGTTTTAAACAACAACACAAAAAGAAGTACACTAATATTTAAAAACAAGGGAATTCCAAGAGAACAAACTGCAAAAGATATTTTGCCGAGGTTGGCGAAGCGCCACATACGTTTTTGCACACTAACTCTGTTGCTCATAAGGAAACCACTCAATCAATTGTTGGTCTGTTGATGCATGCACGTCCAGTTGTCCTAAGGGAGTAACATGGCCAAAATTTTGTGTAAATAATAAAAATGTAATACGTTACTATTACTAGGTCCATTCGATATAAAGTATCAACTAAAAAATATCGGTACCGAAATGAAGGTACTCGATATAAAGAAGTGTTCCTACTAATGTGCTCATACAGGGTTTCACCCTCTGCCTTCTTTCTCTCATGTCATCAATAACACAAACATATCACTAAAAACTCTCTTCACACTCACCACACATATGCCTAACACATAACCTTAACTCTCTGCAAATAAAAAGCATGGCACTGCACACGAGGTAAGAACGCGTTTCCGATTAGGCGACTGAACAACCGTCCACGGGGTCTTCCAGTTAACAATGCTATACGACTTCACTTCAGCTCGTCAACACGTTTACAGTCTCACATCACTAGCCAAAGTTCACACTCAGTCTTTTCTCTTCACAAAAGCAATCTTCAAATGTCTTTTAAGTGAGCCTGATGTCTGTCCGCTGCATTACACTGATCCTATATGTATCTGGCAAATGAAGAAAATTGCACTGTTCTGACCCCCTTTTGACCCATGTTCAACACTTTTCTCGTCTATGAAACGTTTGGTTCAATAATTTGACGTGCACTGTGTCACTGCCCTCATTCCTTAACAAAGCAAACAAACACCGCTAAAAATTACGTTGTTGCGTTTAAAAAGTATCTGAGTTTGTAAACGCCTCTTGCAACATATCTTTATATCAGTGTTGTTATTATGACATTTGACCTTGTTGCCTATACCTGCACATGACGCATTACGAAAGAAACCGTGCGTGCTGCATCTGTAAATTTACTATTTCCAACCAGAGCACAACACAGTTTGTATCAGTCGCTCACCTGTCGATGGTACATACGCTGCAACCGCTGACTGTCCACATTGCAACAGATCACAGCTGAAAGTATTAACTACGTAGATAGCAACGCGAACTACGATTAACGAACCACAAACTTGAGTAAATACACTCACGTATCTTCTGAAAATCCTTCCATGAAAATAAACAACTGCAGTTTACTTTTGATAACTCTTAAACGTACAAATGCGGCAAAAACTAATTATTGATTGTTCATTATTTTACGAGTGTGTTCAGAATATTTTTGCCACCTAGTACTGCACTAAAGTTTATAAGTATTGGCGTTGAGCTATCGGTAAATGCATTTACACACAAGAAGCATAGTTCAGTTTAGTAATGTTACTGAAGTTTCTCAGTGACATAGTCACAAATACCATGATAATGATTCATGTTCTCGTGTAAAAAAACACTATGAGCAATAACATTTTCCATTTGTTGGCGATTAGTTTACACCTATATAAAAATGTATTAGTCCAGTTCTTCACAATATTCACACCACAATGCAATACAGCACCAGTAGAAAATTCACCGCTTTCCGCATAACGCGCCTCGCTTTATGATGCGGCACTCTACTGCTCATGCGGCCCCCACAAATGCCGACTGCCCGATGTCCGTTAAGGCAACAATGGCCAGCTAAGACGACAATGCCTCTTTCAAATCAAATTGCAAGCGCTGGCACGCTTCTTAAAATGTTCAGGTGCTGCGTAACGTGAGACAACAGTATGCCTACGAGTTTTGTGAGTATTTCAATACATATTAAAGCTACAGCAGTCCACCACACGGAAAAATCTCGCCCTTGAGCAGCGTATCACTTTTCGGAAACCTTGTCACAATATGTCGAATTGTTTATGAAATATTGAGGATATCCACGTTGTGTAGGATTACCCTTGTGTTCAGAGTTGGCATTTGTTCTTCTTTTGAACGTCGTGTGACGTGCTGCCCAACTTCGTAACTGAAAAGTGAAACCACTGGAAGCCTCTCAAGATTTCTGTACTTCGGAGCATCTCGACTAAAACTTCAGTGTAGTTAGCGAAGTGGTGGCGACTAATGTTGAACATTTCAATGGTACAGAGACTTCCTCACTGCTTGGACGTGAAGCTGTGGGTAATCTTACAACGATCTTCTTTGTAAGGAACTGTCTCCCCGTTGGACTGAACGTGTTAATAGATTAATAAATGCTGTTCGTCGATGTGTGATAGGTGCTTGAGAATATCGTTTCTTACTGTTGTTATTCGCGTGCTGAAGAGAAAGTGATGTACATGTATGGAATTCGTTATAAATTTTCTGGAATGTGAGATCTTGTTAATTAATTTATGTAGCGCTGTAAATATTTGTCAGTCTTTGTTCAAAGCCTCTTAAGAAAATACACGATGTAACTCAACGTAATTTATGTATCATTTTGTGGGAAGACAAAACCTGGTAATGTGTAACCTATTTGCCTCCTATTTATCAATACTGAAGAAACTACACGGACTTTTATACCTTAAAAATGCCGCCGATTTCAACACAAAATGACAAAATAAATAAATACGAAGAAAATTATTTTTCAGCTTGAAAGTGAAAATGTGTGTGTGTGTGTGTGTGTGTGTGTGTGTGTGTGTGTGTGTATGTGTGTGCGGGAAGGGGGGCGTGGAGTGTTTTAATCAAAATTACACTTACTTTTAGATGTAGTCCCCCTCCACAATACAGCAATTTCTCTCTCTCTCTTTTTTTTTTTTTTTTTTTTTTTTTTTTTTTTTTTTTTTTTTGCGATGACTCTCGTCGTCTTTGTTTATTAATTCAGACTCTTAACCATCAACTGCGTCAGGGTTCTTAAGAATGCAGATAAACTCCAGATATCTCATTACATTTGTTTTCGTTGTAATGATGTAAAATATATTGTAGTAATATTGTGTGTTTTCCATTTAAATTACTTTCTCAGCTTTGGCTGCAAATTCTTTTCCTTTTCAAAATGGAAAACAAAACACCACTTCAAGAATTTCATTGTCACAGACAACTGTCATTCAGTGATGAGAAACGTGAATAATATTCCTGTATTTCATATTTTCCTTTTTGATGAATTTCAAATAATTTCATGTTCCGTGATGCAAATTAATTAACACTCTTGACATGAACCATTACTGTTGCCTTTATATTTTCCCATAAATGTTTTTGTAACATACTTTTGTGAAGATAGGATGCCTGTTTTGACTGTTCTGTAATTGTGTCCTACTACAGGGTGTCCCAGAAGTAGTGTACTTCATGAACAAAATATAATTTGTTTAATAATATTTTAGAACTAAAATGTCTGTTGGATTTTACAAACTATAGTCAAGACTTAATTTGTGAAAAACACTGGGTATATGTCCACCAACCACGTTTTTACAGTAACAGGCCAGTAGCACAACATGTTGCATGACTTTCTGCGAGGTCTCTTATGAAATTTCCCGAATTACCACGCAAATGTTGTATCTGAGGGCGACAAGTATCCGCCGTCTATTCCTGTAGACATCGACCTTGAGAAAACCACCAAAGAAGGAAATCAGGTGCCGATAAATCTGGTGACCTCCAGCGGCCAGCTAATGACTCTAAAACTGAAACGTCCCCTTAGAAAAATTATACATGACTGTGCTTAAACTGACACACAATATTTTTAGCGCAACGCAATCTGACTTTTAATAATCCCTACAAAAGAATGGCCTTGACTAACATTAACCTATACGTTTCACAAATCACTTACCTCACAAAAATCTTCGTTACTCAAACTACTGTAATACAGCGAGCGCCAATACTGCTAGCTAAATAAAAGATTCAAACTACTGAAGGCACTAACTACTGATAGACATAGCAAATGAAAGATTTTGATAGAGAACAAACAATATATTTACCTTAATAGTGTTCAAAAGTCATAATATGTATAGCAGTTCATGACATCCATTCTTACAAATGTACTGTTTCTGATGGACACACATCCACATCATCCGCTCTCAAAAATCCGCCATCTCACTTCCCCACATCCACCACTGCTGGCGGCTCACCTCCAACTGCGCAACGCTACGCGCTGTTAACATCCAGCTGCCCAACACTACAATGGCCAACAACAATGCAAACCAGCCACAGACTGCACACAGCACAGCCAGTGATTTTCATACAGAGCGCTACGTGGCGTTACCAATATAAAAACCTAAACAGCCTACTTACAAAACAAGACGTCATATCTCTTGAAGAAATGTCGAACTCTGTCGAGGGGTACGGCAGAGTGCACCCTCTTGATGAAACCACGGTTCATTGTTTTCCGTAGCCAAGAATGGTCTTATGTTATGTTATATTATGTTAACCGGGGACTTAGAAACGATGGAGAGGCTCCGTTCCCGCCGCAGCCGCAGTGGTCCACAACCCCACGACGACTATCGCAGTGCACTTCACCCCTCCGCCGCCCCACACCGAACCCATGGTTATTGTGCGGTTCAGCCCCCGGTAGACCCCCCAGGGAACGTCTCACACCAGACGAGTGTAACCCCTATGTTTGCGTGGTAGAGTAATGGTGGTGTAGCGTACGTGGAGAACTTGTTTGCGCAGCAATCGCCGACATAGTGTAGCTGAGGCGGGACAAGGGGAACCAGCCCGCATCCGCCGAGGCAGATGGAAAACCGCCTAAAAACCATCCACAGACTGGTCGGCTCACCGGACCTCGACACAAGTCCGCCGGGCGGATTCGTGCCGGGGACCGGCGCTCCTTCCCACCCGGAAAAGAATGGTCTTAGAAAAGAATGTTGTATCTTTTCCTACCAGTCGCCCGTGGGCTTGCACAACAATTCGTCCATGTGTGAAGTACAACTGAACTACATCAGGACGTTCTTTATTACTTCACCTATTCATGCTTAAACTCCAAGGTCACAGCAACCATCTCCAACAAACTTCAAATAGGTAGACTACTGTAGGGAAAACATTATCTGAACACAATATGAACGTCGACTGTCAGTCACCTACCAACACAAACTGAACATCGTCACTAGGCGGCCCATAGGCGGTCAATGTTGTTGGTCAACATTTCTGGTTGTGCAATAATAGTGGGCGTGTGTAAGTTATGTTAAGAGGTAGCGCGATAATACTGAGCAGATTTTGAAATACTTTGCACCACCTAGGAAACACTGTGCCGTCTGTGGGCAATGTATACAACATCCTCGACACTCGTTTAAGTGCTTTGTTTAAGTACGGTCCCTATGCACCTTTGTATTCCCTCTTGTGTTTACCTACTGAAATGAGTTGAAAACAAGAAGAAAGATCATTCATATTGTAGTGCATCAAATATACAAATGTTTGAGCGCGTTATGGGATGTAAGGGCATATGAATATAAAAACTGGTAAATTAAGAACAACTGTCACGAGCTGTTGCTCACCTAATGCGTAAAGCTGTACCCTGTAGGTACCATTGATGAACTTTTAAAGAAATATATTTAAGAACAAACACAGAGGCAACCACTTCCGTTAATACAGGGTGTTACAAAAAGGTACGGCCAAACTTTCAGGAAACATTCCTCACACACAAAGAAAGAAAATATGTTATGTGGAGATGTGTCTGGAAACGCTTACTTTCCAAGTTAGAGCTCATTTTATTACTTCTCTTCAAATCACATTAATCATGGAATGGAAACACTCAGCAACAGAACGTACCAGCGTGACTTCAAACACTTTGTTACAGGAAATGTTTAAAATGTCCTCCGTTAGCGAGGATACATGCATCCACCCTCCGTCGCATGGAATCCCTGATGCGCTGATGCAGCCCTGGAGAATGGCGTATTGTATCACAGCCGTCAACAATACGAGCACGAAGAGTCTCTGCATTTGGTACCGGGGTTGCGTAGACAAGAGCTTTCAAATGCCCCCATAAATAAAAGTCAACAGGGTTGAGGTCAGGAGAGCGTGGAGGCCATGGAATTGGTCAGCCTCTACCAATCCGTTCGGTCACCGAATCTGTTGTTGAGAAGCGTACGAACACTTCGACTGAAATGTGCAGAAGCTCCATCGTGCAAGAACCACATGTTGTGTCGTACTCGTCCCATCGCGTCCTCGACAGCACGCGGTGCTCGGTGTTGCGTGCCGGAAACCGAACTCCTCTGCGGGAATCCACCCGTCTCTGTTAACGTGCTCCAGGAGCCGTCTGATATAGTTTCTTTAGATGGAACAGGGAGCAGACTTATCGGCCAATAGTTTTGTGACTCGAATATCGTTGCAACTCAGTGGGCCTACACGCTATCGGCGGATATGTATATGATTACAGACAGGTATAGGGCCGTCAGAGTGGATTAGTGTTGTTCGTGTTTTGTCTTGTTACCAGATCTGCTGTGACATATAGGCTATAATGGGTGCGAGGAGGGTCAGACGTAGACGTGATCACTACGAAGGGCCCAGAGTCACCGCGTACTCGAGTGAGACAGCTTTATCACCGCCTGACAGAATCTGAAATCAGATGTCCGTTTAGCTGGCTGGCCTAGGAGTGCAATATCTAGATTTGAGGGGCATTCGGATGTGTCTACGGGCCGATGTTGGACTACAGCTTGGCCACGTTAGGGAAGGCATATTCGTCATCGGGGGATTCGGTTGATACGACAAGGCCATATCGCTGAACTGCGCAGTAGGCACACCGTGACTCCTACACATATGCGCGTTCCATCTGCGAACAAGTGATACGCTCCGGTCGTCCTGCAGTACTGGTCGGCAACTGGCAGCTACCGGACTAGCAGACTGCCGTAAGCTGCCGTGAACGCCCCGACAGAGATGGCCGCGTCTGGAATGGTGCCCTGGCTGGGAAGCAAGGGCTACTGTCGAATGGCGTCGACTGTGTTGAGCGGCGACCTCTTTTTTTTTTTTTTTTTTTTTTTTTTTTTTTTTAAAAAAAATAGAGATGGGGCCCCTCCACGCCCGCACCAACGTGGTGACCAAACCAAAAGTTCTACTGTCGTCTCCGTCAACATGTTAGTTATCTAATAGGTGGATCACAGGATGCTGGGCTGTGATGTTATCCGTGCGTCTGGGTAAGACTACGCATTAACACGGTCCATCAGGTGATAGATAGTGGACGAAACGCGAATGAGGGTAGCAATTTGAAGAGCAGAGGGAAAAAAGTGCCAAGGCTCGTGCCGTGGGAAAAAGCCTCTGCGACAGTGGGATGGGTAGTAAGAGCAGTAGTGGCTCACTAGCTGCAATAAAACTGGCAACCTTAATGAACAACATGGTGACGAACAGGTCTTTCAAAGTGAGCATCGGCCACAACACCAGCAGATCGTATAAAATAAAAAATGGCCTTCCTCAAGGATATGTGTTGGCTCCAACCGTTTTTAAATTGTATATTAGCGACTTGCCAAATACAGTCAGCAGGAAATTTTGCTACGCCGATGATTTGGCACTAGTTGCACAAACTAAAACACTTGGGGAAGGAGCGAACGTACTCACCGAAGATCTGGAGTCCTTGAATTCCTAACCGAACCAAGACTGAGGTGTGTGCTTCCCACTTGAACAATAAAATGGCCCACCAGGAACAGAATGTGAACTTCTGGGAACAAAGAGTCAAACACAACTTCAACCCCATATACCTTGGCATAACATTAGACCGCTCCCTGACTTACAAAAACATCTAGAAAACGTAAGACAAAAGCTAAAGAGTCGCAACGACATCCTGAGAAAATTGGCTGGCTCGACTTGTGGAGCTCAAGCATCCACCTTACGTACTGCCGCAATAGCCCTGGTACATCCTGTTGCCGAATATTGCTCTGCTGTCTGGCATTCGAGCACTCATACTGAGGAAACCGACGTCCAGTTGAATGAGTATATGAGGATAATAACGGGTACTATTAAATCCACCCCCGTCCTTTGGCTGCATACTCTAAGCAATATCCCACCTCCGCAATTGAGAAGGCAAGAAGCAGCAGCAAGAGAGTGGTCAAAAATTCATGACTCAGATTACCCGCAGAATCTACCAATCCATGATGTTTTGAACGAAAAACCATCGACCCGCTTGAAGTCACGGAAGAACATCAATCTGACATCAAGGAGCAATGGCGGAACTTTTGGAATGATTCTGGAATTAATAAACAAGGTATCCAAGATCCTACTCTGGAGTTACCGGGCTTTGACCTGAAGAGATGTACCTGGACTAAATTAAACCGTATCAGAACGGGCCATGCAAGATGTAATGCATATAAGTACAAGTGGAGTCTATGCGACTCACCAGCCTGTGACTGTGGAGCACCAGAACAGAACGTCCGCCATATTATTGAGGAATGACCCTTAAGAAGATACGCCGGACCTGTCTCTGAGGTTATATATGTGAAATCCTCTGCTTTGGATTGGCTGTGCAATCTAGGTATTGAGTTTTAAATATATGAATGAGTTTCTAGTCAGGTTTGCCAAGCTTTTAACGTGTAGTTATTTTGTCTTGAATGTTTGTACTTTATCCTTTTGTGCTATTGCTTGTTTTTTACACATGTACTATTTACACATTGTTTTGTTTTATACATTTCGTTTACATATTGTTGTACTTATATAAAATATTGTCGCTGTATTGCCATACGCAAAATAAATAAAAAAGCTGCGATATTTCATGCAGGGTTGAGTTTGTTAGTATGGGTATCATGGATCATTACTGTGGCAGGCGATAGCGATGTATACGACTTTGCTGCAGCCGCTGCATTCCTGTAACATTCATGATCGTTATATATTAGTGAGAGATGGGCCATAGATCATCTTACTGTGTGGGGGGTGTGTGGAGCTTGTCTGCATGTAGTGTAGGGTACGGCTTCCTTGTGTGGTGCCAGTTATTCGGCAAGTGTGTTCCAACTGGATATCCAGTAATGGTAGCTGATTATCAGGGGCTCACCTGTACCGTTGTGGAACGGCGTACCGCGGCTTTGCACTGCCCCGGCGAGTACGCTGGCGGCCTGGGTAGGGGTCCCAGTCTTCCAGTGTTCTGGAGAGGCACAGCGCTGTTACTGCCGGTGCCGTGAGGTGGGCAGTCGTTGGGTTTGACTTCGGGCCACAGCTGGTAGTAAACTCCGAAGGCGCAGCGGCACACCATGGACTTTCCGCGTGTCCGTGTGTTACCTCTCTCACCATAGTACCGTGGTGACGTTTTTCCACAAGACAAGGCTCGTCCGTACACAGTATTTATCTCTACGTACTGTCTGCGCGATCTTGAGGTACTCCTGCAGCCGACGAGACTCTCGTATCTGTCCCAGTGTGTGGGATCAGCTCGGACAGCCAGGATGTCGAGGACCAGTAAGTGACAACAGTCGCAGGCCAGCTGGCGACGGCTTTGTGACGGACTTCCCAACTGAGTCAGTGCACGCGTCCAGGCCAGAAGGCGAGTGTGACCTCATACTTGTAAGTGGGCTCATACTGCCAACTTCTTTGTAAATCAGACTCGATTTTGTAATCACTGAAACGACATCACATGCCCTCTCAACGCGTGAAGTTTCATGCCGTTTGGTCCTCTCCTTCTGGGTACTTAACTTTCTTTTGTCGTGAGGTGTAGTTGCAAGTCAAAGGCTCTAATACCTGATAAACAGGGTGAATGCTCCAAACACTGATACACTAAAAAAACTCAGTTTTCCCATTGATAAAGCATCTTTCATTTAGATTTTTTTCTTTTAAATCCTAGACTTCTGCTCAGGTATTTATTCCGCCAGCTGAAAAAGAAAATTTGATTGATATTTGTCAGTATTCTAACCCTCTGCAAGGCAGTCGGGTGAAAATAATCACTTTAGTAAGCGCCCGTGTGTTTCATCACAAGGCTGTCCAATCTGAGCGAGAGTGTTACAGGTATGTACTCCAGTGGCAGGCGTTACAAGAGAGGCGTTATGCATCACGGAGAGACTTACTATCGGAATTTCGCGCCCACTACTTACCGCGGCAGCCGGCCCGCCGATGGGTTGGCCGCGACCCTGTGCCGTGCCTTCGTGTCTACAGCCAACACCGACTCAAAGGAAGGCCTCGGCGCTTGTTCGTGACGTCACGCCAGCTAGGCACGCCGAACGCCAGGTCTGTTGCAGGCATACTCATAATGGTGGTGTCTCCCTCTCTGACACAGGAAAATGTGAAACTATTGGCGCTAGTTGACCAACACACATTGTTCTTAGAGATTTCTGCAATCAATTAATTGAACAATTCATTACACTTCTTAACAAATAGTGTACTCCTGAACTTAAATTTCCACCTGTTTTAAGGACTGACATACAAAAACAACTTCATGGTCCAGCAGCAACAGAATTCGTGCTTCTTTGCCTTATTTGTAAATCTGAGGAAGTTACGTTTGTACTGGGTTGCTTTTACAAGAAACTGTGAACATATTGGTGCTCTTCTTTAGCTATCTTGGTTGACTATGGGGTGAGGAGCACTGAATGTTAATGAAATATCTTGCGATTGTACACGTTGGGGGAGGGGGTGGGGGACAGAAGAAGAGGCAAAAGAGAGATATTTGTTTTATCAAATAAAATTTTTTTATCTTATTAAGTTTCTCCTTTCAGTTGCAAGAGGGGAATATTTATCTTTTCTAATGTGCATGTTTAAAAAGTTTAAGCTCAGCCGTAATTTCGATGTATGAAGCTATTTTGTTTCCTGTTTAGAATTCCTTTCGTTGAAAACGACTGTAATCTAATGACTGGCAACAGTTGGACATTTACACATGTAAATTAGTTCAAATAAATAAATAAATAAAAGAAACGAGTTCATTGTAAGGGGGTTGTGGTAAGTTTCGATAGCAAAATGGATCAAGTAAATATAGTTACTTGAATGTAAAATTTTCAAAGCTTGCAATGGGGCAAAGCATCTTCTCATATTGATCTACGTTTGTTTCGACAGGATTCAGTAATACAGAACTACGATCTTCATTTGTAGCTTTACGATAGTAAGAAAATCTTTCACCTAAATAAAACTGCAGAATGCAAAACAATGCCAAACATTTTGTCCAAATATAAGAGATTTATAGTGGTAAGCACGCCCAGGCGTTTCTGATTGCAACTGATCTAGCGTTCGCCTTGCCTAGCTGACGTGAAGTCAACAACAAGCGCCGAGGCCTTCCTTTGAGTCGGTGTTGCTCCAGCGCGTCCAGCATCTGAAGTCTTAGTGTGTGTGTGTATGTGTGTGTGTGTCTCTGTGTGTGTGTGTGTGTGTGTGTGTGTGTAAAAGTTTGCAAAAAGGTGTCCCATCTCACGCAACGAAAACTTCATCGCCTTGCATGACATCAGGAGTGATTAACCGATTACTCAGTTCACCTCAGGTAAGTACAAACTTTTTTGTACAACTTGCGTCGGAGATTTTGCGGTAGGGAGGACACAGCGTGTTATCGTGGATCGGGACTCATCGTCAGATGCAGAAATGCCCCAGGGAAGTGTGTTGGGATCCTTGGTGTTCATATTGTTTATTAATGATCTTGCAGACAATATTAATAGTAACCACAGACTTTTTTCAGATGATGCATCTATCTACAGGGTGGTCCATTGATCGTGACCGGGCCAAATATCTCACGAAATAAGCGTCAAACGGAAAAACTACAAAGAACGAAACTTGTCTAGCTTGAAGGGGGAATCCAGATGGTGCTATGGTTTGCCCGCTAGATGGCGCCGCCATAGGTCAAACGGATAACAACTGCGTTTTTTTTTTAAATAGGAACCCCCATTTTTATTACATATTCGTGTAGTACGTAAAGAAATATGAATGTTTTATTCGACCAATTTTTTCGCTTTGTGATAGATGGCGCTGTAGTAGTCACAGACATATGGATCACAATTTTCGACGAACAGTTGGTAACAGGTAGGTTTTTTAAATTAAAATACAGAACGTAGGTACGTTTGAACATTTTATTTCAGTTGTTCCAATGTGATACATGTACCTTTGTGAACTTATCATTTCTGAGAGCGCATGCTGTTACAGCGTGAATACCTGTAAATACCACATTAATGCAATAAATGCTCAAAATGACGTCTGTCAACCTCATTGCATTTGGCAAGACGTGTAACGACATTCCTCTCAACAACGAGTAGTTCGCCTTCCGTAATGTTGGCACATGCATTGACAATGCGCTGACGCGTGTTGTCAGGCGTTGTCGGTGGATCACGATAGCAAATATCCTTCAACTTTCCCCACAGAAAGAAATCCGGGGACATCGGAACCGGTGAACGTGCGGACCACGGTATGGTGCTTCGAAGACCAATCCACCTGCCATGAAATATGCTATTCAATACCGCTTCAACCGCACGCGAGCTATGTGCCGGACATCCATCATGTTGGAAGTACATCGCCATTCTGTCATGCAGTGAAACATCTTGTAGTAACATCGATAGAACATTACGTAGGAAATCAGCATACATTGCACCATTTAGACTGCCATCGATAAAATGGGGGCCAATTATCCTTCCTCCCATAATGCCGCACCATACATTAAACCGCCAAGGACGCTGATGTTCCACTTGTCGCAGCCATCGTGGATTTTCCGTTGCCCAATGGTGCATATTATGCCGGTTTACGCTACCGTTGTTGGTGAATGACGCTTCGTCGCTAAATAGAATGCATGAAAAAAATCTGTCATCGTCACGTTATTTTTTTATTTTTTTTTATTTTTTTATTTTTTACTTTTTTTGCATTTTGACATGTGTTGTTGTTGTGGTCTTCAGTCCTGAGACTGGTTTGATGCAGCTCTCCATGCTACTCCATCCTGTGCAAGCTTTTTCATCTCCCAGTACCTACTGCAACCTACATCCTGAATCTGCTTAGTGTATTCATCTCTTGGTCTCCCTCTCCGATTTTTACCCTCTACGCTGCCCTCCAATACTAAACTGGTGATCCCTTGATGCCTCAGAACATGTCCTACCAACCGATCCCTTCTTTTGGTCAAGTTGTGCCACAAACTTCTCTTCTCCCCAATCCTATTCAATACTTCCTCATTAGTTATGTGATCTACCCATCTAATCTTCAGCATTCTTCTGTAGCACCACATTTCGAAAGCTTCTATTCTCTTCTTGTCCAAACTATTTATCGTCCATGTTTCATTTCCATACATGGCTACACTCCATACAAATACTTTCAGAAATGACTTCCTGACACTTAAATCTATACTCGATGTTAACAAATTTCTCTTCTTCAGAAACGCTTTCCTTGCCATTGCCAGTCTACATTTCATATCATCTCTACTTCGACCATCATCAGTTATTTTGCTCCCCAAATAGCAAAACTCCTTTACTACTTTAAGTGTCTCATTTCCTAATCTAATTCCCTCAGCATCACCCGACTTAATTAGACTACATTCCATTATCCTTGTTTTGCTTTTGTTGATGTTCATCTTATATCCTCCTTTCAAGACACTGTCCATTCCATTCAACTGCTCTTCCAAGTACTTTGCTGTCTCTGACAGAATTACAATGTCATCGGCGAACCTCCAAGTTTTTATTTCTTCTCCATGAATTTTAATACCTACTCCGAATTTTTCTTTTGTTTCCTTTACTGCCTGCTCAATATACAGATTGAACAACATCGGGGAGAGGCTACAACCCTGTCTTACTCCCTTCCCAACCACTGCTTCCCTTTCATGTCCCTCGACTCTTATAACTGCCATCTGGTTTCTGTACAAATTGTAAATAGCCTTTCGCTCCCTGTATTTTACCCCTGCCACCTTTAGAATTTGAAAGAGAGTATTCCAGTCAACATTGTCAAAAGCTTTCTCTAAGTCTACAAATGCTAGAAATGTAGGTTTGCCTTTCCTTAATCTTTCTTCTAAGATAAGTCGTAAGGTCAGTATTGCCTCACGTGTTCCAGTGTTTCTACGGAATCCAAACTGATCTTCCCCGAGGTTGGCTTCTATTAGTTTTTCCATTCGTCTGTAAAGAATTCGTGTTAGTATTTTGCAGCTGTGACTTATTAAACTGATAGTTCGGTAATTTTCACATCTGTCAACACCTGCTTTCTTTGGGATTGGAATTATTATATACTTCTTGAAGTCTGAGGGTATTTCGCCTGTTTCATACATCTTGCTCACCAGATGATAGAGTTTTTTCAGGACTGGCTCTCCCAAGGCCGTCAGTAGTTCTAATGGAATGTTGTCTACTCCGGGGGCCTTGTTTCGACTCAGGTCTTTCAGTGCACTGTCAAACTCTTCACGCAGTATCATATCTCCCATTTCATCTTCATCTACATCCTCTTCCATTTCCATAATATTGTCCTCAAGTACATCGCCCTTGTATAGATCCTCTATATACTCCTTCCACCTTTCTGCTTTCTCTTCTTTGCTTAGAACTGGGTTTCCATCTGAGCTCTTGATATTCATACAAGTCGTTCTCTTATCTCCAAAGGTCTCTTTAATTTTCCTGTAGCCAGTATCTATCTTACCCCTAGTGAGATAGGCCTCTACATCCTTACATTTGTCCTCTAGCCATCCCTGCTTAGCCATTTTGCACTTCCTGTCGATCTCATTTTTGAGACGTTTGTATTCCTTTTTGCCTGCTTCATTTACTGCATTTTTATATTTTCTCCTTTCATCAATTAAATTCAATATTTACTCTGTTACCCAAGGATTTCTACTAGCCCTCGTCTTTTTACCTACTTGATCCTCTGCTGCCTTCACTACTTCATCCCTCAAAGCTACCCATTCTTCTTCTACTGTATTTCTTTCCCCCATTCCTGTCAATTGTTCCCTTATGCTCTCCCTGAAATTCTGTACAATCTCTGGTTCTTTCAGTTTATCCAGGTCCCATCTCCTTAAATTCCCACCTTTTTGCAGTTTCTTCAGTTTTAATCTACAGGCCATAACCAATAGATTGTGGTCAGAGTCCACATCTGCCCCTGGAAATGTCTTACAATTTAAAACCTGGTTCCTAAATCTCTGTCTTACCATTATATAATCTATCTGATACCTTTTAGCATCTCCAGGGTTCTTCCATGCATACAACCTTCTTTCATGATTCTTAAACCAAGTGTTAGCTGTAATTATGTTGTGCTCTGTGCAAAATTCTACCAAGCGGCTTCCTCTTTCATTTCTTAGCCCCAATCCATATTCACCTACTATGTTTCCTTCTCTCCCTTTTCCTACACTCGAATTCCAGTCACCCATGACTATTAAATTTTCGTCTCCCTTCACAATCTGAATACTTTCTTTTATTTCATCACACATTTCTTCAATTTCTTCGTCATCTGCAGAGCTAGTTGGCATATAAACTTGTACTACTGTAGTAGGTGTGGTCTTCGTATCTATCTTGGCCACAATAATGCGTTCACTAAGCTGTTTGTAGTAGCTTACCCGCATTCCTATTTTCCTATTCATTATTAAACCTACTCCTGCATTACCCCTATTTGATTTTGTGTTTTATATTTTGACATATTGCGACATAACATCAGTAGCTCCAATAATCTTGCAATTTTGTCCATAAAATGCGAGTTCTTTTGTGAGTTCATCAATATTGCTAAATAAGTTGGATGGCATAATATTCATCATAGCACCAGTGTCTAAAACATTGTAGTCAGTACGTTGCCTACAGCAGAATGTCCAGTAGCTGGAATAATTTCTTCACTATGATCATGGCATTTGCAATGCTCAGTGGTTAAGTCTTCACTAATGTCCACGTCATTCTTGAAATCTAATCAATTTACTTTTCCCGAGAACACCCCATGGGCAACATTTTCGGGTACAATGCAGCTGAACTTACATTGTTGTATTCAGCATAGTGGGGTAGGGCTCTACCATCACCTCAATAATATATACATCAGTTTTCTGTATTTGTCTGTGAGTATTAATGGTACAGTTGTGTACTGAAATCTCTTGTAAGTCTGCTTTGCTTACAGTCTGATGATGGTAACCAGTTTGATGCTTATTGCCATTCCTCGTTGCCTTGATAAGACGTGGTAGGCTGCATTTATCTTACTGAGCATTGTGTGATGGAGGAAACACTTGTTGCGTCACAGAAATGACCTAATATCCTTTTAATCATCCATGACTGTAAAATTTCCCTCATGGCAGAGAGAAGTGATTTGCACTGCTATTGTTATTGATATTTTTACTGTTCATATCGGTTGTGAACACCTAAATTTATTCATTTTCGAATAGGTATTCACATAATAAAACTGACTGTAAGGGAGGTTGTGTTGCCTCCACACAGGATATGTACTTGGGTGACAGACCCGCATGATTTGTTTTGCTACGAGGGTTGCCCAGAAAGTAGTGCGCCGCATTTTTTTTTTCTCAGCCGAAAACAATGCTACGAATGCGAAACGTTATGCATGTATTATTTGAAGTCTCCTGAGTGAGCGCGCCAAGTTTCCGTCACTTCCGATAGTTAGCGTAGCTGCATGACAGTTTCAAAATGGCGTCTGTAGGTGATGTACGTTACAAGCAACGTGTCGTCATTGAATTTCCCACTGCAGAGAAAGAAACTGTGGGGAATATTCACAAACGCTTGTGCAAAGTCTATGAAGCATCTGCTATCAACAGAAGTACAGGTAGCCGCTGGCCATGGAGGGTGAGGTCCTCAGATTATATTAGATTAGATTAGATTCAGTTTTCATTCCATAGACCCAAAAAATGAGATGATTTTCGTGGGTGTGGAACATGTTAGAAAGTATAACATAAAAAACATAAAACATTTGAATATAATACTTTCTACCCTGATCATTTGTCAGAAGATTGTCAAAATAGATTAATACTGTACAATACGGTAAACTGGAACAGCTAATATTTACAGAATTAATATGCCGTCAAAATGAAACATTGTTATGCACTATTATTATTATACAAATTTGGCCGTTAAAGACCGTGAAAACAGTTATTTCTTGCGCTTCTGGGAAGTCTTCTTTCTCTCAGTCCACACTTCTTTCATTCTTGCGCTGAAGGCGGCTTTTCTCTCTTCAGACCATTTAGTTCCACAAGTCTTCTTAATTTTCACACCGAAACCCGTGAATGAATTCAGTTTTTTTCTAAAAAGGTTTCTGTTAAATATTGTTTCCTGATCTATGTTCATTTCTTTTAGATGTCTTTCTGTGTTGATAAACCATAAAATTTTATTTTTTAGATTTGCGATGTACGAAAATATTTGTTTTGTAAGCCTATTCGGGTTCATCCTCATGATGTGAGCATAAAAGGAGCATCTTCTTTTTCTAATTTCGTCTGTAATTTTGCTGCACTTCGTATACACTTCTTTGTTGCTTTTTAGTCTGTATACAGGCTTTCCTTGATCATCTGTTATTTTCCTGTGTTCAAGAATTGTCCTCATAATTCTTCTTTCACGATTTTCTATCTGTTCTGCGTATGTAAAATTTGCCAGTGTTTCTGATGCATATAGTATCTGTGGTCTAATGACAGTCTGGTAGTGTCTGAGTTTAATGTTTTTGGATATACATTTTTTTGAATACATTTGTCTGCAGTAGTGAGTTGCTGTCTCTAGTTTTTGTATTCTAGCCCTGCAGGCTGGATGACCTTTTGCCACAGGCTGAATTAGTTCACCAAGATATTTAAAATGTTTAGATACCTGTATTTTCCCGTATTTCGTAGTTATTTTCTTTGGTGGATTTTTGATATTTGTAATGATTTCTGTCTTTTCAAATGAAATTTGCAAGCCTGCTTTTTCAGCAGTTTCTTTAAGTAATTCTATTTGTTTTATTGTGTCTTTTTGTGTGTAAGCTAAACAGGCGAGATCGTCAGCGAAGGCAAAACAGTTGGTTTCAATGGCTTTGTAGCACTTCCCTCCAATTTGGACTTTCTCGACTCCATGTTTTTGCGTGAGTTTTCTCCATTCTGCTATGACTTTATCCAGAACACAGTTGAAGAGTACCGGGGACAGCGCATCTCCTTGTCTGACGCCGGTTTTGACCTCGAAATGCCGTGAAATTTCTCCTTGGAATTTTACTTTTGATGTTGTATTTGTTAATGTTTCTTTGATTATGGTGATTGTTGTTTCATCTATTTCATATTCTCGAAGTGTTTTGATGAGTGTGTCCCTATCGATTGAGTCATAAGCTTTTTTGAAATCAATGAATGTTATGAAATATTTCTTGCTCCTTGTAGATAAATAGTTCATTGTTGTTTAGAGGTTAAAAATTTTTTCGGCGCAGGATCTTCCTGGTCTGAAGCCAGCTTGATATTCTCCAAGTTTTCCCTCTATAATTGGTGATACACGATTGAGCAGGGCTTTTGATAGAATTTTGTATGGGACTGGGAGAAGCGATATTCCACGATAGTTGTTAACATCCCTTTTGTCACCTTTTTTAAACAAAGAGTGAATTAGGGCAGTTTTCCAGTGACTTGGGATTTTCTTGGTTTCCCATACTTGTTCAAGTTCTTTGTGTAGTGCTTCTACTGATGTTTCTCCCCCAAGCTTGAGCATTTCTGCTGTAATTGTGTCTTCTCCACATGCTTTCCTGTTTTTGAGATTTTTGATTATGTTTGTGATTTCCTCTCGTGTCGGTGGTGTTGAATGTGTTGGTAATGTTTCTGGTTGCGTAAAACTGAGAGTCTGGATGGGTGTTTGGCAGTTTAGGAGTGTCTCAAAATATTCAGCCAGGATTTCACAGTTTTCAGTATTGTTGGTGGCGAGAGTCTTATTATTTCTCATAAGGTTTAGGCAAGGGGACTGGTATCCTCGGAGTTTCTGGTTGAATGTTTTGTACCAAGCTGCCGTGTTGCATTTCTTGAAATTCTTTTCGATTGAGTCCAGTTGTTGTTTTTCATATTGTCTCTTGGTGTTGCGAATAGTTTCTGAGGCATTCTTTCTGGCTTGCTTAAATTCATCAAAGTTGTTTTCAGTTTTATGTGAGTTCCACTTTTTCCAGGCTTTAAGTCTTTCATGTAGAACTTCATTACAGTTGCTGTCCCACCACGGGTGTCTCGGTTTGCTCTTTTTTGGAAAGGTTGTTTCTGTTGCCTCAATCAAGTTGTTCTGAAATTCTTGGAGGTTTTGTGAAGGGGAGAATGTCTTTAGTTTTTTCTGAAAATCCTTGAGGTTAGAGTTGGACTTAAGGTTGTAATTTCTCAGGGTTGTAAGATCAAAATTTAATTTATTTCTATTTTTAAATTCACCGTTTCTGCTTTTCTGTTTGTTTTGTGGGATCAGTTTAGTTTTTATTTTCGTGAGATAGTGATCGGAGTCGAGGTTTAGAGATTTTCGGACACATGTGTTCAATATTTCTTTTTCACATTTGGAGGAGATGGCAACGTGATCTATTTGAAATTCTCCGATACTCTTTATCGGAGATACCCAGGTTTTTTGTTTTCTGGGAAGATGTTTAAAACGTGTTGACATTAGCTTGAGTTTAAACTGCTTACAGAGCATAATTAACCTTTCTCCATTTTTGTTGGCTCGTTTGCGTGCGGGAAAGTTGCCGACAATATCGCGGAATTTCTTTTCCAATCTGAGCGTTAAAATCTCCTAGAAGTATTTTTGCATTGTTTTCTGGGATTTCTGATATATGATCCTTAAGGTTTTCCCAGAATTCATCTGTTTCTTCCCTATTTTTAGCATTATTTTTGTCATTTGTGGAAGCGTGAACATTGATTAATGTGTATTTTTTATTTGCACATCGAAAAGTGAGGAAAGATGTTCTCGATGATGTTGACCAAAAATGTTCGACAGAGTTCAGAATTTTTGTGTTTACAGCAAAAGCTGTGCCAAGCTGAGGGCATTTCTTCATTACAATTTTTCCAGGTTTTCCTTTAAATATTCTGAATTTGTTTGATTCAAATGTGTTTTCATCAGTGAAGCGAGTTTCTTGTAGCGCCACAATTTGTATGTCTTCCGTGTGTAACTGGTCTGTAAGGTGCTTAAGTTTTCCCACTTTGAGAAGGGAGTTTATGTTGAGAGTTGCTATGTTGAAGATTTTTCTGGGTTTAATCTTGTTGGATTTGCATGGTGTTGCAGACTCCCCAGAATCCATGGGTCTGCTTGCGTCGTTGCCGACGGTGGATTGGCCACCTGGGGTAGTTTCGTTATTGAAAGACATTTCCATCATGCGTTAAGATTGTAACTGTTGAAATTCTTCAAAGTTGGGGAGATTACTTGCGTAACCTACCAGGAATACGACTAACGTTGTTAGCGTTAGAAGGTTTTCTTGAAACAGCCGCCTCTAACATGAGGAACAGACGCTGCCCACAAGCCGCCCAATCTGGGTACAGACGCTTGCAGTTCTAGATTTTTGGTTCCTCCGCTCTCTCAGCCGTTGGGAGTTAAAAATTCCTCATCCGCCTATGAGACCGTTGATCTATAGAGTAGAAGGAGTTTCCTATCAAAGTCTTTCAAACTCTGTTTAAACCGTGCTTTATCTGAAACCAAGTTTTAAATAGTTGCAGCCAATTTATTGAAAATGTGTATCCCTGAATGTTGGACCCCTTTTTGTACCAAGGTAAGTGATTTTAGGTCTTTATGTAGGTTGTTCTTATTCCTAGTATTGATACTACGTATTGAGCTATTGGTTGGAAATAGAGATACATTACTTGCAACAAATTTCATTAAGGAATAAATATACTGAGAAGCAGCGGTTAGAATACAAAGTTCCTTGAACAGGTCTCTACATGATGTTCTTGAATTTACATCACAAATGATTCCTTTTACACGCATTTGCACGCTAAAAGCCTTTACTCGGTTTGTTGAGTTACCCCAGAGTGTGATTCCATATGACATAATAGAACAAAAGTAAGCAAAGTATGGAAGCTTTTTTATATATTTATATCTCCTACATCTGACATCATTCTCACTGCAAATACAGACTTGCTTAGGCGCTTAAGCAATTCTGTCATACGCCCTTCCCAGTTGAATTTATTATCGATTTGTTATCCCAGATATTTAATACTTTCAACCTTTTCAATCTGTATGTCTTTATATATTATACACATGCTGGAAGGAAGCCTCTTATAGGTTCTGAACTGCATATAGTGGGTCTTTCAAAGTGTAATGACAGTGAATTAGCTTTAAACCATTTGTTAATGTCAGAAGACAGTTCTGCGGAGCTCCACGATCTGCAGCGGTCGAGGAGACCATCCATGGCTGTCACGCCTGACATGTTGCAGCAAACTGGTGTCATTCGCGAGGGCAGACGATTACGACTCAGCAGTTGGCGCTGCATCTGTCAATCATCAAAGGAAGTGTGGATGCAGTTATCCGCACTATTGGATATTCAAAAGTGTGTGCAAGATGGGTCTCGCATTGTCTAACGGTAGATCACAAATCGCACAGAAAAAAAACATTTGTCTTGATTTGTTGCAACGTTTTGAAGCTGAGGGGGAGACCTTCTTGTCCCGGATTGTGACAGCTGATGAAACCTGGGTTCACCATTTTGAGCCCAAGACAAAACGACAGTCAATGGAATGCCACTATTCCCACTCCGCCGGTAAGGCCATGATCACCGTGTTCTGGGACAGTGAAGGTGTGATTCTCGTTGATGTGATGCCAAGAGGCCGTACCATTAATTCAGAAGCATATGCCAACACATTAACACAACTCAAGACTTGCGACTTCGGCGTCACAGCAACCGAGGAGATGTTTTGATGCAACATGACACCGCACTGCCCCACATAAGTCTGAGGTCTGCTGAACGAATCGCAAAACAGAGTTGGACAATGTTACCGCATCCACCCTATAGCCCTGACCTAGCTCCACTTGTTTGGGCCACTAAAGGATGCCATTGGTGGAAGACATTTTGAGGACGACGAGGAATGAAGCACTGGCTCCGCCACCAGGACAAGGATTGGTACCGACAGGGCATACACGCCCTTGTTTCGCGCTTGAGGAAGGCCGTAGAACGGGACGGAGATTACGTGAAAAAATAGGGTGTATAAATAAAACATCATTCTTTCATGTGTGTAGCTCTCATTATGTTCAATAAAGAATTGTTGAAGAAAAAAATGCAGTACATTACTTTCTGGGGAACCCTCGTATCAAACATTTTGCAACATAGTGTGGGATACATACTTTCACTACTGACTGTAACAAGGTGTGGTGCGTCACGTACTGTTTTCTGACAACAGACGGCTGCTGTTGTACACTAATGAATCATGACCCTGGGTTCACGTCAGCCTAACTTACTTTTTCTGAAGCGTTCTTTTTTTTTTTTTTTGAGATAACGGCTTCATATAAATTAATTACATGTGTCAGTTCTGAATATAACCTTTCATTATGGTTAACTGACATTTCATTGGACACTGTATCTGGTTTAGATGACATATCATTTTTATTTTTCTCTATACGTGAAGTTTCGTAGGACGAAATTGAGAAGTAAATCGCCAAGGTCATGGAACGTGTCAGTACATGAATTACAACATAAAAGTAATAACAGGTAAGGATAAAATGTTTATGAACCCGAAAAAAGTCAAGCCATAAGTTTAAGTAAACGCAATCAACAATACAACAAGAATCAGCTTAATTTTTCAAGGAACACCTCGACAGAATAGAAGAAGTAATCCGTGAGGAAACTCTTCGATTTTGATTTTAAAGCGCGTGGATTACTGCTAAGATTTTTGAATTCTAGTGGTAGCTTATTGAAAATGGATGCAGCGGTATACCGCACACCTTTCTGCACAAGAGTTAAGAAAGTTCGATCCAAATGCAGGTTTGATTTCTGCGCGAGTATTAACTGAGTGAAAGTTGCTTATTCTTGGAAATAAGCTGATACTGTAACAAGAAATGACAGTAAAGAATATATATTTATTGAGAGGCCAATGTCAGAATACCCAGACTACTGAACGGTGATCGACAAGAGGTTCGCGAACTTACACCACTTATTGTCTGAACTGCCTGTTTCTCAGCCAAAAATATCCTTTTAGAATGGGAAGCGTTACCCCAAAATATAATACTACACGACATAAGCGAATGAAAATAAGCAAAGTAGACTAATTTTCGTGCTGAACGATCACTTACTTCAGATACCGTTCGAACAGTAAAAATGGCATCATTAAGTCTTTGAACAAGATCTTGAATGTGGGCTTTCCACAACAGTTTACTATCTGTCTCAACACCTAGAAATTTGAACTGCTCAGTTCCACTAATTATATACCCATTCTGTCAAATTAAAACGTCAGGTTTTGTTGAACTGTGTGTTAGAAACTGTAAAAACTGAGTCTTGGTGAGATTTAATGTTAGTTTATTTTCCACAAGGCATGAACTCTTGTCATGAACTGCACTATTTTAAACCGAGTCAGTGCTGTACACAACATCCTTTACTACCAAGCTAGTGTCATCAGCGAACAGAAATATTTTAGGGTTCCCCATAATATTAGAGAGCATAGCATTTCGATAAATAAGGAACAGAAATGGCCCCAACACTAATCCCTGGGGCACCCCCCCCCCCCACTTGACTGTACCACACTCAGACCCCACATCACAGCCACTCTCAACACTGTGAATAATGACCTTTTGCTGCCTGTTGCTAACATAAGAGATGAACCAATTAGGAGCTACTCCACGTATTTTGTAATGGTCCAACTCTGTAGCAATATTTTGTAATCAACACAATTAAAAAATATGCCTAGCGTTCAAAACCTTTTGTTTAACCGATCCAGTACCTCACAGACAAAAGAGAATAGATTATTTTCAGTTGTTAAACGACTTCCAAAGCCGAACTGTACATCTGATAGCAAATCTTGTGATATAAAATGATCAATTATCCTTACACACACAGCCTTTTCAATAATTTCAGCAAACAGCGATGGAGTAGAAATAGGCCTAAAATTGTTTACATTATCCCTTTCTTCCTTTTTACAAAGCCATTTACTTCTGAGTATTTTAATCGTTCAGGAAACTGACCATCCCTAAAGAAAAAAATACAAACATGCCTAAATACAGGGCTAATATGTGCAACACTGTACTTAAATATTATGCTAGGCACTCCTTCAAATCCATGAGAGTCTTCAGTCTTCAGTGATTTAATTATTGTCTCAATCTCCCCCTTGTCTGCAAGACAGAGGAGTATTTCTGACATCAGTCTTGGGAAGGCATTTGCCAAGAAAGTTATATGATACCCTGTAGAAACTAAATTTTTTATTTAATACACCAGCAACGTTCAGAAAATGATTGTTAAATACTGTACATATATCTGATTTATCAGTAACAGAAATATTTTCTTAAATACTGTACATATATCTGATTTATCAGTAACAGAAATATTTTCACTATTGAGACCTGAGTTTCTCCTGGCGTATACAACTTTCAAATAACTTCCGGGAATTCAGCTAGGTAACACTTTCAGCGACCGCCGATATTTCGGCGGGAGAACACCCCGCCATTTTCAAGGCAAACTGCAACGGACAGGCGGCGTACATGCAAATTTAATACCTCGGTTCTCGGACCCAAGCAGGAAAGATAACACACACACACTGAACACTAGTGCCACCAAAGATGGCCAAAGTCAGAGCTATCGATAGTGAGACTATGAATTCGCAGGTGAGGTAGCATTGAGTCTGTCCCTCTGTTTCTTGACAAGGGAGAGAGCCGGATTCCAAACAGAGTTTAAACAGAAACCTCCATCCCTGTTAACAAGGTTGCTCGCTAATTTAATCTCAACTGCCTCCCGAATCACACTGTCCCAATAGCTGGACGTGCATGCCAATATCTCGGTGTTATTATATAACATAGGGTGACCAGGTGACCAGTATCCAAGCAATGTTCGGCAATAGCAGATCTATTTGGCTGCTGTAATCGTGTGTGCCGTTTATGCTCAGTACATCTGTCCTCCACGGTCCTGATAGTTTGACCAATATATGCCATGCCGCAGCTACAAGGGACACGATATACACCCGCCTTACGCAGTCCAAGAACATCCTTAACGGAACTCAAAAGTGCTCTAATTTTAGATGGAGGTCGGAAAACACATTTCACATCGTATTTCCGTAAAATACGACCGATCTTATTGGACGTGTTTCCTACGTAAGGCAAGAAGGCAGTAGACTTAGGTGTTGACTCAGAATTATCATCAATCACCTGATGTACAGTTGGTCGATAGCGCAACGCACGTTCAATCTGTCTATCACTGTAACCATTTTGACGAAATGTAACTTCAAGATGGGACAGCTCAGCTGGCAAAGTCTCAGCGTCAGAAACGATATGTGCCCTGTGTACCAAGGTACGAAGTACCCCTTCACGCTGAGCCGAATGGTGACAACTATTAGCTTGTAAGTACAAGTCGGTGTGAGTACGTTTACTGTAGACTGGATGTCCCAATGATCCATCATCCTTCCTCCTAACCAACACGTCGAGAAAGGGAAGGTAACCATCCTTTTCCACCTCCATCGTAAAACGAATGTTCGGGTGGATCGAGTTCAGATGTTCTAGAAAGACATTCAAATTCTCCCTACCGTGAGGCCAAACAACGAAGGTATCGTCAACGTATCTATAGAAACAGGCGGGTTTTAAAGGCGCCGACTCCAATGCACGTTCCTCGAAGTCTTCCATAAACAAATTTGCGATCACAGGAGACAACGGACTACCCACGGCAACTCCATCTGTCTGCTCGTAATACTGGTCATTAAATAAAAAGTAAGTGGATGTCAACACATGCCTAAAGAGATTAGTTAAATCAGCACCAAACCTGGCTTCAATTAACCGCAACGAATCAGACAGAGGAACACGAGTGAAGAGAGAGACCACATCGAAACTCACTAAAATATCAGAGTCATTCAGCCTCAGTCCCTCCAAACGACGTAAAATATCAGCTGAGTTCCTGATATGATGTTCACACCGTCCTACTTGTGGACTCAACAGAGAAGCAAGATGCTTGGATACACAATATGTCGGGGCGCCGATGTTACTCACTATAGGACGGAAAGGAACCCCTTCCTTATGAACCTTTGGAAGGCCATATAACCTAGGGGGAACCGCACTATAGGTGTTAAGCCTCTTGATTGTGTCCTGCGACAAACCACGTTTCTTCAGGAGGCTGTTGGTCTTTCTCTCAACACTTTTCGTGGGGTCAGCATCGATTCTGCGATACGTTGAATCAGATAGTAAACGTTCCATCTTTTGTACATAATCATGTTTATTTAAAACAACGGTGGCATTGCCCTTGTCAGCAGGTAAAATAACAATACTGGGATCAACTTTGAGAGAGCGTAAAGCAGCCCTCTCTGCTGCTGTTACATTACTCTTGGGTGGACGAGCCCTAGTCAAAACACGGCATGCCTCCCTCCTAACTTCCTCTGCAGCGTCAGGAGGTAGTTTGCAAACTGCCTGTTCAATTGAACTAATAAAATCAACTACCGGCAAATTCTTCGGAGTGAGTGCAAAATTTAGTCCTTTCCCTAGCACGGATAAGGTTGCGTCGTCAAAAGATTTCTCTGTGAGATTTATCACAGAACGTCGAGATATAACATCGACTCCGCGCGATGAAAACGTTCAAACTTTGTCAAATGCCGGGCAGTAACGGAGTTATACTCCCAGTCAGCTTGGGTCCATGAGGCACCGTCCAACCAATCCCAAGTGAAATTAGACACTTCAGATGCAACCATTAAATGAAAACGATACAATTCTTTGGAAACAGAATCCAAACGTCGACGAGTAAAACGAATCCTTTCGCGAACAAGAGCCAAGCCAGCACGTTGCTTAATTCGATTGGCGGCTGGAGAATTAATATGGTGCACAACCTTAGCAAATGTTGGGACATGATTTTCATCACGACACCTCAATAAAAACGACAAAGCACATTGCAGTCTAACTCGACAGCTACGAAGTTTATCCAACTTACGTAAACACCGATACATTTCCTCCCCGTAGAGGTAAACAATGTGAGACCTGAGTTTCTCCTGGCGTATACAGCTTTCAAATAACTTCCGGGAATTCAGCCAGGTAACACTTTCAGCGACCACCGATTCAACGTATCGCAGAATCGATGCTGACCCCACGAAAAGTGTTGAGAGAAAGACCAACAGCCTCCTGAAGAAAAGTGGTTTGTCGCAGGACACAATCAAGAGGCTTAACACCTATAGTGCGGTTCCCCCTAGGTTATATGGCCTTCCAAAGGTTCATAAGGAAGGGGTTCCTTTCCGTCCTATAGTGAGTAACATCGGCGCCCCGACATATTGTGTATCCAAGCATCTTGCTTCTCTGTTGAGTCCACAAGTAGGACGGTGTGAACATCATATCAGGAACTCAGCTGATATTTTACGTCGTTTGGAGGGACTGAGGCTGAATGACTCTGATATTTTAGTGAGTTTCGATGTGGTCTCTCTCTTCACTCGTGTTCCTCTGTCTGATTCGTTGCGGTTAATTGAAGCCAGGTTTGGTGCTGATTTAACTAATCTCTTTAGGCATGTGTTGACATCCACTTACTTTTTATTTAATGACCAGTATTACGAGCAGACAGATGGAGTTGCGATGGGTAGTCCGTTGTCTCCTGTGATCGCAAATTTGTTTATGGAAGACTTCGAGGAACGTGCATTGGAGTCGGCGCCTTTAAAACCCGCCTGTTTCTATAGATACGTTGACGATACCTTCGTTGTTTGGCCTCACGGTAGGGAGAATTTGAATGTCTTTCTAGAACATCTGAACTCGATCCACCCGAACATTCGTTTTACGATGGAGGTGGAAAAGGATGGTTGCCTTCCCTTTCTCGACGTGTTGGTTAGGAGGAAGGATGATGGATCATTGGGACATCCAGTCTACAGTAAACGTACTCACACTGACTTGTACTTACAAGCTAATAGTTGTCACCATTCGGCTCAGCGTGAAGGGGTACTTCGTACCTTGGTACACAGGGCACATATCGTTTCTGACGCTGAGACTTTGCCAGCTGAGCTGTCCCATCTTGAAGTTACATTTCGTCAAAATGGTTACAGTGATAGACAGATTGAACGTGCGTTGCGCTATCGACCAACTGTACATCAGGTGATTGATGATAATTCTGAGTCAACACCTAAGTCTACTGCCTTCTTGCCTTACGTAGGAAACACGTCCAATAAGATCGGTCGTATTTTACGGAAATACGATGTGAAATGTGTTTTCCGACCTCCATCTAAAATTAGAGCACTTTTGAGTTCCGTTAAGGATGTTCTTGGACTGCGTAAGGCGGGTGTATATCGTGTCCCTTGTAGCTGCGGCATGGCATATATTGGTCAAACTATCAGGACCGTGGAGGACAGATGTACTGAGCATAAACGGCACACACGATTACAGCAGCCAAATAGATCTGCTATTACCGAACATTGCTTGGATACTGGTCACTCCATGTTATATAATAACACCGAGATATTGGCATGCACGTCCAGCTATTGGGACAGTGTGATTCGGGAGGCAGTTGAGATTAAATTAGCGAGCAACCTTGTTAACAGGGATGGAGGTTTCTGTTTAAACTCTGTTTGGAATCCGGCTCTCTCCCTTGTCAAGAAACAGAGGGACAGACTCAATGCTACCTCACCTGCGAATTCATAGTCTCACTATCGATAGCTCTGACTTTGGCCATCTTTGGTGGCACTAGTGTTCAGTGTGTGTGTGTTATCTTTCCTGCTTGGGTCCGAGAACCGAGGTATTAAATTTGCATGTACGCCGCCTGTCCGTTGCAGTTTGCCTTGAAAATGGCGGGGTGTTCTCCCGCCGAAATATCGGCGGTCGCTGAAAGTGTTACCTGGCTGAATTTCCGGAAGTTATTTGAAAATTTTCACTATTAGTTGACTTATATCGTCGACCCTGTGCTGCTTACCAAACACTTCCTTCACAACTGACCATAAGGTTTTAATTTTATCCTGTGAATTATCTAATTCTATTTGCATACCACATACGCATTGCCTTCCTAGTAACATTTTTAAGCACCTTACAGTACTGTTTGTAATGGGCTACTGTAGATTTATTGTGACTACTTCTCACATTTTGATATAATCACCTCTTTTTTCTACATGATATCCTTATCCCGCTAGCCAGCCACCCAGGCTGCCTTTTACTGCTAGTACCCCATTTAGAACGTTCTAATGGAAAGCAACTCTCAAAGAGCATGTGAAATGTGTTAAGGAAAATATTATATTTGTCATCTATGTTATCAGCACCATAAACATTCTGCCACTCTTGTTCCTTGATGAAATTTAAAAAACTCTCTATCATCTGGCTTAGTTAACAATTGATTTATATTAGATGACATTTTTTAACATGTTGAGAACATTTCATTGTACCGAGTTGACATTTTCTGTGGTAGAAGACATTTCACTATATTTAGTGGATATTTCACTATATTTAGTGACCATTTCATTAAACTGAGGTGACATTTCATCGCGCATTTCATCATAATTGGATGACATTTCAGGTGACAATCCATTTGCCAGTTCATTTGACGTATGTTCAAAACCTATCCCTAGCATTTCTTGTAAACTACAATTCATTAAGTCATTTGAATCTTCCATTGCACTAACCATAGGACTAACTACATTGCTTTCAGCACACGATTCAGTTTCGCAAGTGTTTTGTACGACCTCATACACAATGATAAGGAGAAGTGGACTACTGTTTGGTATACAGCAGAAACGATTAACAAGCAAGTTAACGTAATAAACAGAAGATTTAGTTAATTTGCATTTCTCCAAGAATACAAAGACTCATTACAAACAAACAGCAAGAAACAGAATTCAGCTACCAGAGCGTCCGAAAGGAATAGTCTCACCGTAGTAGGCACGAATGACTGTCTTGTAATGACGAGGCTCCAAGTGTAAACGGGTTGAGAGGCAACCGTCAGCCGACCTGTACTGTGGCAGCAGAGAGTGCCCCTAGTCCAGAATCGGCGGAGGCATGGCCCTGCAGGTGTGCTCCATTGGGTCCACAGGATCCTGCACAACTGTTATCAGCACCTAACGGGAACTCGCTGTTCCGTTGCCAACTGTGGAATGTCGGTGAGGTGGTATCGTTATGTGATACCACAGTAAGCTGAAGAGTCTGCACCGTCAATAACAATGTCACCAAGCTATCATTGGCAGTGGATTCTATCTCACATGTTGTTTCAGTTTCCATTTTAGTGGATTTCCATATTTTTATTATAACAAAAAGGTTACGGAAATCATGACGTATTTCAATTTAATATCAGCCTGCAAACAGCAACACTGCAGAATAAGAACGTTCTGCAAAGGCAACATTACTGGTATGAAACAATAAAGAACCACTGCACCATTACACGAGCTCACAACACAAAGACAGCCAACTTGTATAAGTCAGAGTTTTATTGTTGTTAATGTTAATTACTATAGAAATTTTGAAATACTCAAATACCGAGCAAAATTTGGCACTGAATGCCTACAGGCGTGCAGCAAACCTACTTTACATGCAGGCAAAGGAGAATTAACGATGTTACCCCTACCTTTTGTCCTACGTCACAACGCAGATAGCATCCAGTTTATTTTTTAAAAAACTGTTCTTTTCTGTTAAATAGTTCTTCAATTGCAATTGTTTTGTAACTTCCGTCACATATTCTGGTTCTCCTTTACTTTTAAATTTTTTGGTATATGAAACAAATACAGAAGAAACTTCCCGGCAGATTAAAACCGTGTGCCGGATGGAGACACACACACGCGACCTTTGCCTTTTTTGGGGAAGTGGTCTCCCAACTGAGCTACCCGCGCATGACTCACGACCCGTCCTCACAGCTTAACTCCGCCAGTACCTCGTCTCCTACCTTCCAAACTTCACAGAATCTCTCCTGTGAACCTTGCACAACTAGCACTCCTGGAAGAAAGGATACTTAGCCACAGAGTGGGGGATGTCTCCAAAGTTTTGAAGGTAGGAGATGAGGTACTGGCGAAGTAAAGCTGTGAGGACGGGTCGCGAATCGTGCTTAGGTAGCTCAGTTGGTAGAGCACTTGCCCGCAAAAGGCAAGAGTCCTCATTTCGAGTCTCGGTCTGGGACACAGTCCTAATTTGCTAGGAAGTTTCATATCACCGCACACTGCATCGCAGAGTGAAAATTTTATTCTGGAAATAAAAGGAAAGTTGCAACAATATGATGACAATATAGTTTACACATAATGTAGATAAAAATTAAGTAAGTCCTTTCACAGCGTCTCTCAAACATGAATAACTACCGTAACTATGATTTATAATGTGATCACTTAATGTTAATTGTTCTACACTGAAAACAGCTGGAGTACAATAATGACATGGAGCTGTAGATTTTTGTATCAATGGTAAAATTGAAATTTCTTCTGTATCGTTTAATATTCATATATCTGACAGCTCAAAATCTTGAAACAGGCAGGCGCAGAAGTCATTGCCAGAGAGCAGTAAAGGTTGGTGATGCAAAACCGTGAGAATATTAAGCTGCAATGTAACAAATAATTTGGACTATAGTACCCATTATAATAGGACTTCCTAAAGGCTGCAGGCTCTACTTGCGAAAATGTAAGCACACAGTCGACAGTGCGATGATGGCGTGAGGTCATCGCATCAACAGGTTCATCTGACTGAAATAATATAACGGTTTACAGTAAGTACAGGCAACGGCCTTGCCGCAGTGGCTACATCGGTTCCCGTGAGATCACCGAAGTTAAGCGCTGTCGGCCGTGGCCGGCATTTGGATGGACGACCATCCAGGCCGCAATGTGCTGTTGCCATTTTTCGGGGTGCACTCAGCCTCGTGATGCCAACTAAATGGTTCAAATGGCTCTGAGCACTATGGGATTCAACTGCTGTGGTCATCAGTCCCCTAGAACTTAGAACTACTTAAACCTAACTAACCTAAGGACATCACACACACCCATGCCCGAGGCAGGATTCGAACCTGCGACCGTAGCAGCAGCGCGGCTCCGGACTGGAGCGCCTAGAACCGCACGGCCAACGATGATGCCAACTGAGGAGCTACTCGACCGAATAGTAGCGGCTCCGGTCACAGAAAACCATCATAACGATCGGGAGAGCGGTGTGCTAACCACACGCTCCTCCTATCCGCATCCTCAACTGAGGATGACACGGCAGTCGGATGGTCCCGATGGGCCACTTGTGGCCTGAAGACGGAGTGCTTTTACAATTAGTACAGCAGTATCATAATGATTGCGGTAATGAATGAAACAGAGTAGTTTTTCTAAATATCAAATATAAATACAGGACCTTCTCCTCTACACTCCCAGTAGAAAGAGACAATAAGCGGCGAAAGGCAACTGTTAAAACAAGAGTAAGTCGTACAACAATTTTTTGAAACAAATGACTTGCGAATTTTAGAGACATTTTATTACGTATGCTAGTTATGTACTCCCTGTAAGATAATTATAGCTTTGACTTTAAATTATATTATAATTATGTGTTATACTACCTACTTTGTGGGATTCTGCTGACATGCCAATCATTTGCATATCCTCGTACATAGTGGACAACAGGTCAGTTTGATGTGTGTTGCGTTCCCTCTTCATGGTACTGCAGTTTTAATGATTGGCAGTGTATATCCACGTGGCTTGACGTTACGCAACAGGTCTCATTGCCTAAAGAATTTTCAGGTCTGCGACGTTATGAGGAAAACTTTTCAGAGGAGGGATCTTGCTACACGGCACGAATATAAACAGTCTGAAAATAAAAAACGTTGTCCTCAGCTGTTGCGACATACCTATTATCAGTAGAATCAGTTTCCTAAAATTCTTATGTCTCGTTGCATGGAGATACAACCGTAACCTGGTCTAAATGGTGACTCGACTGGAAAGCGACAGTTTGGCGTGCTGCGGGCAGAAATTGCACGTTTGTAAACTTCCGGAAGTCTTCGGCTTACTCGGAAGGCAAACTTGATAGGCAGTAGATTAATAAATTGCCAAGTCTAGTGAAATGTTAGTACACCATACAAATAGCTTTCCTCGTAATTCTCCATAATTGTTCTTCTACAAAGTCCTACTTACGTATCTGACTGACGGACAGTTGATAGTCGAGCTATATTCATATTGCATTCCAAGACAATGGATGCTCTTCCCCCATGCTCACAAACATTACAGTTTGTTCACTAAAATGAATGCGCAGAAAATCCCTACGTTAGCAGTATTAAAAGGAACATTTTCCCCGTTGTTCATACTCTGCCTGTGGTATACATAAATAAAATCTTCAATACGCATGAACATGTAACAAGACAAAAGGGAAACTACATATCCAGTCAGTAAGGACAACAGTTCATAAAAGTTCACCGAATTGGACAAATTTAATCCTGACAGAGAACACAATCATACTTACATAACATGAAGTATTACAGAAATTAGTTTCAGAAAACGCGAAGGTGGACAGAAAAGTTAGATGCAGGAAGACTCGAAGCCTCTACCGACCTTGTGGCTGTTTCACCACATGGTTCCTCTGCTCACTACGTGAGCCTGTAGCTTCAGCATGAATGATTTCGTAATTTGTTTTCCAGTCTTCTTTGGGACTTAATAGCCGAAATGTTATTAATTTACATTTAATCGCAACAAATCCTGACAAGACCGACACGATTTTCACGAATCTTTAATGTCGATGTCGCCTTAAAACTGCCTAATCTCATAACACACGAGTTATAACGGGATAATATTCGTAAATACGAAAATTCATTAACCACTAATATGACGTTTCTCGTCGTTTTATTACAACATATCGTACCAATAACGATTCATACCCGACAGATTCAGTTCGCTGGCGCTTAGAAACAGAGTGATGGCGTGTAAGCTATAATATAAAACCTATGACAAAGGCAATATGGCGTTTTGCTTTCTGCAGGCGCCGGCCGGAGCGGCCGAGCGGTTCTAGGCTCTACAGTCTGGAACCGCGCGACTGCTACGGTCGCAGGTTCGAATCCTGCCTCGGGCATGGATGTGTTGTAACACCCCAACTGTCACTTAGCTGGTTTTGGCGTGTGTTCACCCCAACTAATTGACTAACAGATCAACAGAGAGTGCAAAACTGCCGCAATATCGGATAACGCAAAAAAGTAATATGGCCCTGTGACTCCTGATTGAACTGCGGTGGCAGTGTTGGCATTAATTTATTCAGAATTGATCACTTTTAATTAAAAAGGGGCGCACATTGATGTTATATTCAGCTATTGAACACAGATGCAAATGTTGAACATAAAATTAATTATGAAAGTGACTTGGGATTTCAACTACTTGATTGAAAACAGATGCAGTCGATTAGCACAGATTTATTTTAACTCACGACCTTCAATCATCACATTACATGACTTTCCTATCAGGCAGTGGTAATAAATTGCGTTTGTGTGGAGTAAAGCGCGATAACTCAAAAGTAATTCCTATCGACTGACCCAGGCATAATGCGAAGTGCGAGAACAATTCTACAATACACGGCCCATGAAACCCTCGTGGAAACTTTGCCGACGTGATCCAACAAATTAATCAGTGGCCGGAGCGGGCGCCATATCACCGAATAAAGCGTGGCGGAGCGGCGTCGTTGTGTGGACGTCGGCCGACCTCGTGGTGCTGCAAGGCTGCGCTCGTCTATTCACTCCTAGCTATCTTGCTCAGTACATAGCAGAACCAAAACTTTCTATCTCCAAGCTCAATCGTTCCATTTGCCAAGTCCTAAACTGCAGAGATGCTCAGTCTTTCTCAGGCAAGCTGAGCAAAGAACGCCACGTCCGCACCCTAGGCAAGCTGGGAACGGAAGACTTCTACTGAGACTTCTGCCAGTCCGCTCCTCGCTTCGGTTTCCCCTCCAGCAAATCACTTACGCCAATTGCAGCGCAAGTCGCGTTAATTATGCGTCGCTTCCCAGCGCCGACCAATGCCTGCTCTGGGAAGTGAACAAATTCCCACAAAATTTCCCTCCCTTCCTCTCAACTTCTTCTATTTAGCTCCCCCCAGGCCACCCATCAAGGTTAGCATCTGCACAAATACCAAGTTTTCCGGAATTCTGACTCCCAGGAGAGAACTTCAAATTCCTTGGTCCTACGTTCCCATCGGAGGCCGGCGTATTTCATGCTGTCGCTCTTCACCTGATTTACTTCAGGCTCTGCGGACCGTGAATTCACCGTGAAGTTGCTATAGTCACGAACACACACATGTTCACCTCTGTTGACCGCACCACCGTAGCTTTGCGCGGCTTTCTCGCATGTTTCACAGAAAACGGGACGACGGACATTTATCAACAGGCGTACAAGTTCTCCGTCTGTTTCCCGGTACACCAGCATGGAGTCAGGGTCAACAACCCACTCACTGTCACTCATCTTAAGGCGGCTGGAGGCCGCGCACCGTTACCGCTTTCTCAGAGCTTGAGCCACCCTAAGCTGCCTATTATCGCTTCCGTTAGCCGCTCCCCCGGACGGCCACGCTTAACTCTAAATGCTTCCCTGGGGTAAACTAGCGTCCAGTAAATCGACTCGTTTCCACAAAGTTTTCATGTCGTGTGACTTACTTTAAAACCATCACCCGACGTTAATTATTCCACTACGTCCAAACTATACCCTCTACAAGATGCATTGTGCCTTGTCAGTCATTTTGGTCAGCCCTACTGCTCGCTCAACGTGAGTTAGGTGACCTAATGACTTCATGTAATGGGCATAGTTCTTGCCCTCTTACAGTGTGTGATGTCCTTAGTTTAGTTAGGTTTAAGTAGTTCAAAGATCTAGGGGACTGATGACCGCAGCAGCTAAGTCCCATAGTGCTCCGAGGCATTTGAACCATTTTTTTCTGAGGCCTCAAGATTTCTGCTTGTGACGTAGGGAGTGTTATTGCTTCCAAATGGTTCCACTATACATGGTCAAATACCTGTTGTCATAGGTAGGAAAAGTAGGTCTTTTTTAGGATAAATCCAGACATCAGGTTCCCCTGCCTAAAGAGTATCTCCAGCTCTTCAAAAAATACTGAAACAATTACTCACAATACAGATTTGAACACCTCAAATATCACATATACCAGATGTCACTATGAAAAACAGTCCGCAGCTCGTGGTAGTGTGGTAGCGTTCTTGCTTTCCGCGTCCGGGTTCCTGGGTTCGATTCCCGCCGGGGTCAGGGATTTTCTCTGCCTCGTGATGAATGGGTGTTGTGTGATGTCCTTAGGTTAGTCAGGTTTAAGTAGTTCTAAGTTCTAGGGGACTGATGACCATAGATGTTAAGTCCCATAGTGCTCAGAGCCATTTGAACCATTTTTTTGAGAAAAACAAACCATTGGAAAGAGAAGCATGGGGCATTTCACAGACTTAAGAATCCTCCATCAAAACATGCAATCAATAAAAAATAAAATACAACTATTAGAAGTTGAGCTCCAATATTTGAACTTCGCAGTAGTTTGTATTACTGAGCACTGGTGTAGAGACGCAGAAATCCAACATGTAGTATTATCATTGTATGAAAAGGCAAACTCTTACATCTGCATCTGCATCTACATGATTACTCTGCAATTCACATTTAAGTGCTTGTTCATCGAACCACAATCATACTATCTCTCTACCATTCCACTCCCGAACAGCGCGCGGGAAAAACGAACACCTAAACCTTTCTGTGCGAGCTCTGATTTCTCTAATTTTATTTTTATGATCATTCCTACCTATGTAGGTTGGGCTCAACAAAATATTTTCGCATTCGGAAGAGAAAGTCGGTGACTGAAATTTCGTAAATAGATCTCGCCGCGACGAAAAACGTCTTTGCTTTAATGACTTCCATCCCAACTCGCGTATCATATCTGCCACACTCTCTCCCCTATTACGTGATAATACAAAACGAGCTGCCCTCTTTTGCACCCTTTCGACGTCCTCCGTCAATCCCACCTGGTAAGGATCCCACACCGCGCAGCAGTATTCTAACAGAGGACGAACGAGTGTAGTGTAAGCTGTCTCTTTAGTGGACTTGTTGCATCTTCTAAGTGTCCTGCCAATGAAACGCAACCTTTGGCTCGCCTTCCCCACAATATTATCTATGTGGTCTTTCCAACTGAAGTTGTTCGTGATTTTAACACCCAGGTACTTAGTTGAATTGACAGCCTTGAGAATTGTACTATTTATCGAGTAATCGAATTCCAACGGATTTCTTTTGGAACTCATGTGGATCACCTCACACTTTTCGTTATTTAGCGTCAACTGTCACCTGCCACACCATACAGCAATCTTTTTTAAATCGCTTTGCAACTGATACTGGTCTTCGGATGACCGTACTAGACGGTAAATTACAGCATCATCTGCGAACGACCTAAGAGAACTGCTCAGATTGTCACCCAGGTCATTTATATAGATCAGGAACAGCAGAACTACTTCAAGGGGTGGAGGAATATGCATTTATATCAGAAAAGGAACACAGTTTAAATCAAGACATTACCTCAGTACTGTAAGTGAAGAGAAACGCTTTGAAATATAGCTATTGAATTAACAGTGCTTGATATCACCAGGAAGTTAATCATATTGTGTGTGTATAGATCTCCCAGTGGTAGTGTGGACACTTTTTTTCAATAAGGTAACAGATGTTCTAGATAAAGTCTCAAGTACAAACGTCAACATAATTCTGTGTGGGGACTTTAACATCAACACTAACATCATAAATGAATCCAGCAGAACCTTCATAAACATCCTTCAAAGTTTTGGCATGCCCCTGTTGAGCAGCAGTGCCACAAGGGTTACCACAACGACTTCATCAGTAACTGACCATGTGGCCACAAATATAGACAGGGAAAAATGTGATCTAGCTGTAAAAGATCTCGAACTATCAGACCATCTCTGTCAAATAACAGCAGTAAAGTCAGGCATCAAATCATTCCCTAAACCAAAAGCTTACAAACAACATCTATCAGAAATCAAAATAAAAGATTTTTCAAAAGAACATGTAAAACAAACTTGGGATGAAGTGTATAAGGAAACCAACGAGAATACGAAATTCTCTAAATTCTCCACATTGTTTAAATTGAACTTTGAAAAGGCATTTCCAAAGGTATGCATGTCTGTATCAATATCTCACAAAAACAGATGGATAACAGCACGTATTAAGAAGTCCCCCCAAACACTTAAACACCTCAGTTCCATGGAAAAGATTCATGACGATCCAGAATTCTTAAATTTCTATCATAGATACAAAAAGATCTATAGGGACGTGCTGATTGCTGCAAAAAAGTCTTTTAATGAAAATAATATATAATGCAGAGAATAAAAGCAAAGCAGTCTGGGATATTGTAATAAAGGAAACGGGGAGAGGCAAACAAACACAGAATAACAAACAAGAGGGGGATAAAGTAATAAATGATCCACAGCACTTAGCAAACTATGTAAACGAGCATTTTTCAAGTATTGCAGAGAAGTTACAGAAAAATTCCCCCAAAGAAATATAACACCTGTAAATGATGTTGCACTAAATACAATGATGTTACTTCCAACCACTGAGAACGAAGTCAGTAAAACAATTCAAAAACTAAAAAATCAAACGTCAGTAGGCTTAGATGAAGTACCAATGTGTGTACTAAAACAGTACATAGGGATTATACAAGCCCCCTTAACAAATATAATAAATGAATCATTCACACCAGGGACATTTCCAGAACAGTTAAAACAGGTAAGAGTTGTACCTTTGCTTAAGAAAGATAATGCAGAAGACAGAAAGTTACCGGCCCATTTCCCTGCTGTCAGCATTCTCAAAAATAGTAGAAGCAATTATGAAAGACAGATTAATGAATTACCTGGATAAATACATCTTTTAAGCGAATCACAGTTTGGTTTCTGAAGTGGCAAAAGTATGGAGTCAGCCATAGTAGAATTCACAAAAGTTGTACTTGATGCTCTTGATAAAGATGAGTGTGTCACAGGCATATTTTTGGATCTTTATAAGACGTTTGATACAGTCGACCACAAGATTCTATTAAATAAATTAGAAGCATTAAGAATAAGAGGGGTAGCTAATGACTGGTTTCGATCATACCTAACAAATAGGGTACAAAGAGTAGAGATAACATATACTTCAAAGAGATCTAAACATTTCAGGGCCACCGTCGTGCGTAAAACACAAGTTGGTCCGTGTAGCGAGTGGGACATCATGAAGCAGATGGCTCAATCCATGTTCCAAAAACTGCCGATACACTCGGCTTATCAGAAGCTGTGGAATAACATGTGTAACTGATCGTCCACTATACGACACAAAATGTTCACTACAGAACGATGTTGCTATCCTCTCACTGTGGTTACGCGAATATTCTCATACACATACGCTCGTGCATGTAATGAGCATTCACGATACCCGCACAGGTAAAGAGGTTCTCATCTATAAACAGTACCTGAAGATCGAAGAGTGGATCGACAGCGTGGTGTTCGAGGAACCACCGACAGTTGATGACGTCTAGGATAGACTACAGGTGTCAGTTCCTGCATCTTCTGTACGTGAAATGGGAGGAACTGCTGTCTCTGGAGCATGCACCATACAGTTGATTGAGGAACCACTACAGCGGCACTTATACGGCGGGTATTTACTGTTCAGACAAAATTTTATTTAACATTTTAGTGTCATTTTGGCGCATACATTACACTCACGAAGCGTGTACATCTACTTTTTAATCACCCTATATATTAGGATATTGCAGTCAGAATTCCTAATTTTCTAGACAGGTTTCGGCGCGAATGTGCATGACTCTTAATTACTCTCATTTGAGTGATGTAAATTTCTGTTGCCTGTCGCTAGTTCCCCTAGAACATAATGCCTTAAGACAGCACTGAGTGGAAGTAGCTGAAGCGTGCAGTTTGGACAGTATCAATAGCACAAATAGAAGTAACAATACGGGCGACATACGGGGCTGAACTAAGTTTTTTTGGAAGGTGAAGAAGATGATTAGTTCACTTAAGGTTATGTCAGTACTCACACTCAGGAATTTAGAATACTCCACACTCATTAGGTCCTGACCATTACATTTAATGTCAACCTGTCCCTGCAATTTCTTACTCTCGTTGAAATGAATGATGTGTGTGTTTTGTCTGCGTTTAGAGAAAGCCCATTTGAATCAAGCCATTGCAGTTGCCTAAGATTATTGTTGCCTAGTTAGTTAGCCATCAGTAAACCCCGAACTCAGTTCTTTCAAGAATTCAACTCCCGTGCATAAAACAGCTTCAAACGTTTGCTTCCCTTTAATGATGAATAAATTTGTTAAATTTTATGGTTGAAGACGCAAAACCCTAATTATGCTGAGTTTTTTGGTTCTCACTAAGCTCTCATTATCAAACACTGGATGAACATGAAGCGGGTAATTTGCTATCCGTTTTAAGAAAAGTTAGTTTTTCATGCATCTCAGTGTTTATGACGTCATATCTGAGCGAACTTGTGACGTCACACTAGTCGACTTGTCTGCCACACTCCGTGAACGCTCGGCTCCGTGCAGGGCCCACGGGAAATCGATACGTCAGTGGAGAGGTACCCACTAAAAGTCTTAACTTTGTTGTGTGCTTTCAAGAGCTTGCATGCATTTAAACAAGCAATGAAGAATTATCAAACTAGGTTAAAATATTAAGACTTTCACGACCAGATGACATTGCTGCTGGCAAACTTTTTGGTACATAAGGTCGTGGGCCACAAAACTCTTATGTTCCTAACGTTTCGTCCAGATCTGAGCTGGACATCTTCAGTGGCGCTACTCCTCCGTCGGCTTTTGCCGGCTCAGGGTAAGAGCAACGCCTCTGAAGATGTCCAGTGGAGTTCTGGGCGAAACGTTAGGAACAAAAGAGTTTCGTGGAGCACAACCATATAACCCGAAAGCTTTACCGGTAGTTATCGTCTGAAATAGTCACTCACTCCCCGCTGGAGTGCGCCGTTGCCTGTCTTTTGTAACGTTCCCTGGCAGCACACACACTGTTAATGAACTGAAATGACGTTTAATTGTACTATGTACGCCGCTATGAAGCAATTCGTATGTACTGTAATTGTTTAACAAAAAATATTATTTAATTTTGTATAAAGGGCGTTGGTTATTATTGTAATATTTTCTGTAATAATATTCTCGATGTATTTATGATTGTAATATTTCTATACTCATAATGTAATTACGAAATATGTCAATATCTGCGATGAAAAAATGTAAAATATAGCCACAGAGGAAAATAATGTTGTAAGATTACAGAGAGATATTCATAATCAGCAATAGTATAAATAGCGCTACATAATGTGCATTCTTGGTCGTCTCCCTCGAGAGCTGAGAGAGAGAGGAACCTGTGACGTAGCATTATATGAATGAGTAGACTTCTTTTGTCTGTATCTATCTTTAGCCGCCATTAGAGGAGAAATTATAAAGGTGTGTAATTTTAATTATTGTTATGGTCTAAATACATTATAATTTACCAAAATTGTGTATTGCTAATGTAAATTAGTTTGCCCATGTCATCTATAATATTTCTTTAAAGAATTTTCAGCACTTTTAGCGATTATCGTTGGTGTTGCTGGGCTGTGCCGCGACCGAACGATTTGCAGCGGCGGCACATTTAAAAAATTGTTCCGCTATAAAATTAACCAAACCCGTAAATCGGGAGCAGGTAAAATTAGCAGTGAATTACGAAATATTTTTCTTTTACAGCGATCCTGAGGCTGACTGAATTTATTACTGGTTTTACATTTGTGCATTCATAGGCGGATAATTAACGTTGAAGTTGTTAATCTGTTGGTTCTTTCAATTTCTAAAGCAAATAACTTAAACGTATAGTGAAGTGTGTTTTGTCAATGATAATTAAACGTTCAGGTCGGCTTGGCAATATTTAACCATTTTATGCTAACAGAGACAGTCTTGTGTTCCATACCTGACGCCGGGGAAGAAAAACCCACTGCATCTAGAAAATATGCGCCAAGGCCGAAATACGTAAAAAATTTAATTTAAATAATTTTCAAAGTCATAAATGTTATTAATCAGTTAGTTTGAATTTATCAGCATGAGAGGGTTGCTAAAGTTCACGTAATTTTAAATGTGCTTAATTCTGTCTAAATGAATTTTTATTACCACACGTAAAAAAGGGGTTCTACAACAAAGTTCGTACTGAAAGAGTAAATAACAAAAATATTTAAAGCCATTTCTTCCCCATTTTCATCCATTCATTTTACATTATATATATATATATATATATATATATATATATATATATATATATATATATATATATTAATTATTGGTGTTATGCCCTTAAAGAGCGCATTTGGACTAAACTACATGGCCAGTTCCTTTTGCTGCCTTCCTTGCTGCCCAAACTTCCCTCATTCGCTCGCAGTGTTTCTGTTTCCGGTCCTCTGTCCATGCTTTTTGTCGGCTTTGTGTCTTCGGCTTCATCTTGATTGCCTTTTTGGTTGCCCATATTTCTTTCATCTTCTGGCTGTGATCTTGCTTGCGTTCTTCGGTCCATTTTATGCCTGTTCGTTTGTCACATTGTATCTCATATAGTTTACTTTTCTTAATGATGTTTCTGAATTTTATTCTGTCGTTTATTGTGTCTGCTGTTATGTTGAGTTGGTTCAGGTCGTTTTCTACCTCTGCCACCCATTTGTTGTTTCTAGTGGTTACCCAGTCGAAGATCTGTTTGGTCAGCCTGTGTGATGGCATTCTGTACAGGTGTCCATAGAATTGTAGTCTGCGTTTTCTAATCTTTTCTGTGATTGTCTCCGTATGTTTGTACAGTTCCTCTGTAGGTTTCTTGATCCATATTCCATTGTTGTTAGTTGCGCCAAATATTTTCCTAAGTATTTTCCGTTCTACTTTTTCTAATTGTCTGATACGTGTATGCCCTAGGATTAGTGTGGTCTCTGCTGCATATAGTGCCTCTGGGAGCACCACCGTGTCGTAATGGCGTAATTTGGCTTTTTGTGAGATAGACTTCTTGTTGTAATGATTCCACACTACTTTGTATGCCTTGTCCAGTTTAGTCTTTCTTTCTTCGTTTGAGTCTCTGTTATGTCCACTCATTTGTAGTGTTTCACCGAGGTATTTGAAGTTTGCCGTTTTGTAAATCGTGCCATACTTTGTGTTCAGGGATGAGAGTTTCTTTGTGCTCATAAACTGTGTCTTTTCGTAAGAGATCTGTAGTCCAGTTTTGGAAGCGATTTCGTGCAGTTTTTCAATAGCGTCTTTTGTTTCCTTTATACCTTTCGTGACAATCGCCAAATCGTCTGCAAAAGCCAAGCATTTAATCTGTAGGTTTCCTAAGGATATCCCCTGTTGTGATGTTTCCCATTCTTTTATGACCTTATCTAACACCAGATTAAAAAGGAGAGGTGAGAGGCCATCGCCTTGTCGGACACCTGTGCGAATTTCAAAGGGCTCTCATAGTTCCCCAAAGAACTTTACTTTGGAGGTTGTGTTGGTTAAAGTTTGCTCTATGATAGCCCGTGTTCTGTTGTCTACTTTGTATTCTGCTAGAATTTTGAAGAGAGTTTTCCGGTCGATAGAGTCGTACGCCTTTTTGAAGTCAACAAAGGTAATGATCAGGTTCTGTTTGTGTTGTAAAATCATTTTCAGGTTCCAAATTTGTACCAAACAAGACCGCCCTTTACGGAAGCCTGCTTGGTATTCCCCAATCAAGTGGTCGGTCTGGCATTCTAGTCTGTTCAGTAAAGCTTTAGAGAGGATCTTGTATGTGACCGGTAGTAGGGATATTCCTCTGTAGTTGTTCGGGTCAGTCTTGTCACCTTTTTTGTGTAGTGGGTGTATCAGGGCAGTTTTCCAGTCGTCAGGAATTTTCAAGGTCTTCCAGATGTCTTCCCAGATCCTGTGGATGTCTTTGGTGAGTTCTGGGTCTTGTAACTTCCAGATTTCCGCGATGATGCCGTCTTCTCCTGGTGCTCTACGATTCTTGAGTGACTTGATTATTTCTTTAACTTCTTCTAGAGTTGGAGGTTCACTATCTGGATTGTATGTGCTCGTTTCTGTCATCATTTCTTCCATAGGGGGGTCCATGTTGAGCAGTTTTTCAAAGTACTTTGCCAGAATGTCACAATTGTTTTGGCATTGGTTTCTAGGGTTCCATCCGGTCTTCTGAAGCACAAGTTGGGTGGTTGATATCCAGTCATATTTTCTCTGAACGTTCTGTAGAAGTTTCTTGTATTGTTCTTCATGAAGTCCGATTCGATCTCTGTCAGTCGCCGTTTGTCATACTGTCGTTTTTCACTGCGAATGATTTTGCTTGATTGCTTCTGTGTTTTCAAGAAGTTCATCCAATGCTCTTGGGATTTATGGCTACTTAATTTTTTCCATGCACTGATTCGTTGGTCAATAGCTTGGTCACATGTGTGGTTCCACCAACGGTGTTTCCGTGTGCGTGGTGCTTGTGCTAGTTTCATGGCCTCTCGGATTCTTCGTGAAAGTTGTGTCCAGTCTGTCGTTCTCTCCATTTTAATTTTGTGTAATATTTGTGTCTGGTTTAAAGTAACGTATTCTGGATCTGGTCTAACAATTTTGTTCTTATGGAGCTTTTTCTTGGGCAAAAGACGAATCCTGATCTGTAGTAGGTGGTGGTCTGAGTCGAAGTAGCCTTTACGGGTGTCTATGATCAAAATTTCTTGTTGTGAGTCTTTCTGGACTATTACGTGGTCGATTTGTAGTTCTTGCTTTCCGCTGGGGAATTTCCATGTGGTAAGTTTTCGTGTTGGTTTCTTGAATTTTGTTGACATAATGGCGAGGTCGTGGCTTTTGCAAAAGTCTATCAGATGTTTTCCGTTTTTGTTGGTGTCCTTGTGTGGAGTATGATTTCCTGTGATATGTCTGTATATCTTTTCTTTTCCGAGTTTAGCGTTGAAGTCTCCCAGTATTATTTTGACTCTATGTGCAGGAATTTTTCTGATAGTTTCTTCCATTGTCGTCCAGAAGTCATCAATTTCGTCCGGGTTTTTCCTGTTGTAGTCATTGGTCGGTGCATGTGCGTTGATTATTGTGTAGAATTTATTGGCTGATTTCACTGTGATGGTGCTGATTCTTTCGTTTGGTGACGAAAAGTCGATTATGCTGTCCGTGATGGACCTGTGTACTGCAAATCCTGTGCCAAAAAGCCTTAGGTTTTTCAGTTGTCTCGATGGTTTTCCTTTGTATATTCTGAAATTCTCCGTGTTGAAATGGTCTTCGTCTGTGAATCGTGTTTCTTGCAGTGCACGCACACACACACACACACACACACACACACACACATATATATATATATATATATATATATATATATATATATATATATATATATATATATTTATTCATCAAACTTTCTCGTCGGCCTCGTTAAGGGACACACGCCGTACAATGACATAATTCTTCAGGTACATTCGATGGTATATGTGTATGCTGTGTGGAAGATGTACTGCGAAAAGAGCCAGTGGTAGGGAAATAATAAATTAAAACGTCACGAATGAAGCTCATATTTACTGCATGAACAGCGAAAACGCAGTATTCGATAAACTATTTCCCTTTCATTGTTTTGTGGAGTGTTTCAGGGAGAAAAAGTTCCGGAAAGGTTTGAAATTTTAGGTAAAATTTGCTGAAAGCCGCTATTTCCTCTCATTCCCAAATATTACATGAATACAGTGTGGATAATTGTTTGTTTGCACGGCCAGTCCGTTATGCTGAATGCTAACACGTTACTGCAGTCCTATTTCCAAAAGTGAGCTGAAATGCAAAAAACAAAAACAAAAAACACCAATGCAGCATAAGAGAACGGCAAGAAGGTAAAAAAACTGCAAAGTTTTTATGTACAACCAAGTTTCTTTCGACTTCAACGTCCGCCAACAAATAAGGAAAAAGCAGTGGTTTGCAGAATATGTGAAGACCAGACAGTAACACCAATGACCACAGAAGACGCTTTGTAAATCAAAGCGAGATGCGTGTGGCGTAAAATTCTCTTTAATGGACTGCAGTAAGCTTAAGAAGGAGAAAGTAACAACACGCGATAGTCTGGATAATTAGCGCGACGTGACTTGCGAGAGTTGCTCAGAAAGTAATGCACTGCATTTTTTTTCTCAGCCGAAAACAACGCAACGAATGCGAAACGTTACGTATGTATTATTTGAAGTCTCCTGAGTGAGCGCGCCAAGTTTCCGTCTCTTCCGACAGATAGCGTAGCTGCAGGACGGTTTCAAAAGAGCGTCTGTAGGTGTTGTACGTTACAAGCAACGTACCACTACCGTCATTGAATTACTCACTACAGAGAAAGAAGCTGTGGGGAATATTGACAAATGCTTGTGCAAAATCTATGGAACATCTGCTCTCGACAGAAGTAGAATTAGTCGCTGGCCACGGGGGCGAGGTCATCAGAAGGCGGTTCGGCGGAGTTCCACGATTTGCAGCGGTCGGGTAGACCACCCACGGCTGTCACATCTGACATGTTGCAGCGAGCTCATGTTGTCATTCCGGAAGACAGTCGCCATTCGTGGAAGACATTTTGAGGACGACAAGGACGTGATTCCGCAGTGAAGCACTGGCTCCGCTAGCAGGACAAGGATTCGTACTGACAGGGCATACACGCCCTTGTTTCGCGCTGGCGGAAGGCCATAGAACGGGATGGAGATTACGTGGAAAAATAGGGTGTGTAGATAAAACACCATTCCTTCGTGTGTGTAATTCTCATTATGTTCAAAAAGGAATTGTTGAACAAAAAATATACGGTTCATTACTTTCTGGGCAACCCTTGTACTCTATCTACAGACATATACACAGTTACTAATTTAAGTACTTGATTTACTGTGTCAAGCCTATAAGGTAAGATTATACCCCTTGATGATTAGATTATGAGAGCATTTTAAATTTTTAAATTCGGACAATAATTATGTGAAATACTGAAACAGAAATTTTTGTTGCCCCTGCAAGACGTTAGCTAGGCAACCTGCTAGTGGGACAGAGTGACCACGTCTGCTAAATACGGGTAATGGTAGTATCATCAGCAAAGAGTGTGAATCTTCCACTTCACATACACACGAAAATCGCACTCGTAAGCAGACTCGTAGCTGGGTGGCCGTGGCCGGGCTTCCCCCACCCCAGTCTGTGTCGTTCTTCCGCGAGCCGCCAACACCCTGGACGGGAAAGGAGTCGCTGCCGCAGAATGAAAACAGCGCCGCGCACTTTTCCAATTAGGCTCGCAGGTGCGCCGGTTAATGTAAAGCAAATACCAGCGGCGAGCGCGCACCGTGTTTGTTTAAAAAGGAGCGCCTTCTGAAGCAGCTCGTTTCTTGAAATAATAAGGGCCTAAGTACCGCCGAAAATAAAACAGGCCGACCTGAGCAGCCGCTGTACGCCCTCCGTACATTCCCACCGCCACCTTGTGTTTTCATTTCCGATTTCTTTTTTAGCCTCTCGCATTTTGACTGCCGCCGTCGCATAGAAGCTCTGTTGCTACGAAACCACAACATCCCAGTAATTCAAGACTGTTCACCCACCAACACACACGTAAACATGATATCTCAAACTTTTAGGAGCGAAATCACACACCTATCAACAGGCGACGGGTAAAAACAAGGAAACACAACACATTACCACGCCTAATACGGTGTATCAAAACCGCTGGAATTCAAAACAGCTTCAGTCGTCTCGGATAGGGTAAATACACTACTGGCCATTAAAATTGCTACACCAAGAAGAAATGCAGATGATAAACGGGTATTCATTGCACAAATATATTATACTAGAACTGACATGTGATTACATTTTCACGCAATTTGGATGCATACCTCCTGAGAAATCAGTACCCAGAACAACCACATCTGGCCGTAATAACGGCCTTGATACGCCTGGGCATTGAGTAAAACAGAGCTTGGATGGCGTGTACAGGTACAGCTGCCCATGCAGCTTCAACACGATACCACAGTTCACTAGTGACTGGCGTATTGTGACGAGCCAGTTGCTCGGCCACCATTGAACAGACATTTTCAATTGGTGAGAGATCTGGAGAATGTACTGGCCAGGGCAGCAGTCGAACATTTTCTGTATCCAGAAAGGCCCGTACACGACCTGCAACATGCGGTCGTGCATTATTCTGCTGAAATATAGGGTTTCGCTGGGACCGAATGAAGGGTAGAGCCACGGATCGTAACACATCTGGAATGTAACGTTCACTGTACAAAGTGCCGTCAGTGCGAACGAGAGGTGACTGAGACGTGTAACCAATGGCTTCATGCCGGGTGCTACGCCAGTGTTGCGATGACGAATACACGCTTCCAATGTGCGTTCACCGCGATGTCGCCAAGCACGGATGCGACCATCATGATTCTGTAAACAGAACCTGGATTCATACGAAAAAATGACGTTTTACCATTCGTGCACCCAGGTTCGTCGTTGAGTACACCATCGGAGGCGCTCCTGTCTGTGATGCAACGTCAAGGGTAACTGCAGTAGCCGGCCGCGGTGGTCTAGCGGTTCTGGCGCTGCAGTCCGGAACCGCGGGACTGCTACGGTCGCAGGTTCGAATCCTGCCTCGGGCATTGGTGTGTGTGATGTCCTTAGGTTAGTTAGGTTTAAGTAGTTCTAAGTTCTAGGGGACTTATGACCTAAGATGTTGAGTCCCATAGTGCTCAGAGCCATTTTTGTAACCGCAGCCGTGCTCTCCGAGCTGATAGTCCATGCTGCTGCAAACGTCGTCGAACTGTCCGTGCAGATGGTTGTTGTCTTGCAAACGTCCCCATCTGTTGACTCAGGGATCGAGACGTGGCTGCACGATCCGTGACAGCCGTGCGCATAAGATGCCTGTCATCTGGACTGCTAGTGATACGAGGCCGTTGGGATCCAGCACGGCGTTCCGTATTACCCTCCTGAACCCACCGATTCCATATTCTGCTAACAGTCATTGGATTTCGACCAACGCGAGCAGCAAAGTCGCGATACGATAAACCGCAATCGCGATAAGCAATCTCCTCCTTACAGGAGGCATCACAACATTTCACCAGGCAACGCCGGTCAACTGCTGTTTGTGTATAAGAAATCGGTAGGAAACCATCCTCATGTCAGCACGTTGTAGGTGTCGCCACCGGCGCCAACCTTGTGTGAATGCTCCGAAAAGCTAATCATTTGCATATCACAGCATCTTCTTCCTGTCGGTTAGATTTCGCGTCTCTAGTGCGTCATCTTCGTGGTGTAGCAATTTTAATGGCCAGTAATGTAAATGTCCCGTATGGTTTTCAAGAGAATGTTATACCACATTTACTGCAAAATAGTGGCAAGTTCAGGTGACGATGACAGAGATGGACAGCAATGATGCATCCTTCTCTATAACGTAGACCGCAAGGGGTCAAGGATATTGAGTTCTGTTGACAGTGGTGGCCAGGTGAGATTCAAAAATTCACCGTGGTGCTCACACAGCCAGTCCTGGAAGATGCGAGCTGCGTGGACAGGGAACACAGCATCACCACTGGGGAACAAACATTGTACCACGCGATGGATCAGGTCACCAAAATGGTCATATCATCCTTGGCAGTAATGCGACCAATGGCTGCCCCAACTATCACCGAACGTCCGCCGTGGCACATAAACTCAGCCAGAAGTTGGAAATGTGTGCAACAAGAGGCGTCCAACCAAATGGCTTTCTTCCATTGCTCCATTGCAGCCAGGTTTTATGACTTCTGCACCACGTTTTCCTGTTACGGGCATTTGCATCACTGGCGACTAATTTTGGAATTCCGCCTTGCACTGCACTCCCCTGCTTACGGAGGCTCCTTCGCGTTGTTTTTTGTGCTCACCGGCTTCAGAAGTGTGTGAGATTCAATTCCGCAGCTGTCGTCTTATTTTCCGTCACATCTTTCACGATCACTCGCCACACACTTTCGCCCACGTTGTGACTTAGTGAATGATGTTTTCCGCTTTCCCTGTATGCAGTACAAATATTCGATACAGTGTCTCTCGAAAAACGAAACGCTTCGTCTACCGTGGTTACGGAAGCACTCACCATACAACCACCACCAACAATCTGTCGACGTTTTACTTGCCGATGTGGCCGAGCGGTTCTAGGCGCTTCAGTCTGGAACCGCGCGACCGCTACGGTCGCATCCTGCTTCGGACATGGATGTGTGTGATGTCCTTAGGTTAGTTAGGTTTAAGTAGTTTTGAAGTTCTAGGGGATGACCTCAGATGTTAAGTCCCATAGTGCTCAAAGCCTTCCTTCCACGTTTTAATTCACTTAGCTGCGACACAGTGCACTTACAACCATACGGGGCGCTGTTCTGACCACCACTGACACCGACAACATACTGAGGACACTGCACGAGCGTCGCTCGTGGTCAGATACAACAGCGCAACCTGCAGGCTTGGCCAGCATCAGCGTTAATGTTAAAGCATTCATTTTTCGCGCTGATTCCCCATTTGTGTCCAACCCCTGCACATCTATACTCCACCACAGTGTGTGGCGGGGAGTTCTCCGTGTACCACTGCCATTTCTCACTACAACCCGTTCATCACAACAATAAACCTGCTGTAAACATTGCACTATGTATTCTTCCGCGTTTTCTGGGACGTCACTGGATTTCCGTTTCACGTGGGACTGCAGCCAAGCTGTCTCGAGTACTGTCAAGTGCGATAATAAGGGTACTTTTGTGCTGCGCTTTGCGCACACATCGACTTTGCGATAATACGGGACAACAGCTTTACCGGCGCGTTTAACTTGGACAGCACTGGCCGGTCAGCTGGTACAGCTTGACTGCAGTGACGTGACCAGCTGCAGTTCACACGTAAAATGAGACGAGCAGAGGAGCAATACAGCTTCGAATGTCATTTAATTTTTTGGCAGAATGAAATAATACACTGCAAATCTCCCACAAGACGCTCCTTAGACGACGAGACGAAAACTGCAACACGTTATCGTTTTTAGCTAACATAATTTGTTATTAAAAACAAGAATGATGAAAATTCCTTTCTTAACCAAAGCGTAATTTTTCTGCGTAAGCTGTGTGTAACGTAAGAGAGCGTTGAAGGATTTCACGGTATAGTTAAATATTGAAGCCACTGAACGTATTACTTACAGTCAGTCGTCTGGTAATCTCTTAGCTCCTTCCCTATCCGAAACCGAGAAATACATTTCACTTCTGGAAGTGTCATTTGCTACGTTGATAAGGGGCCTATCAACAACAGAATCCACGAAGCCAACCAGGCGCAGCATTTTCTCTTCTTTTACGACGAGCCGTTCTATATCCCGCCAACAGCGACGTGTGAAAAACCTGGGTGCGTTAGTTCCAGTACGTCTGGCAGCTTAACGGTCTAGTTACTTCTCGGGCCAAATCCCGAAAATGACTCAAATGGCTCTGAGCACTATGGGACTTAACACCTGAGGTCATCTGTCCCCTAGAACTTAGAGCTACTTAAACCTAACTAACCTAAGGACATCACACACATCCATGGCCGAGACAGGATTCGAACCTGCGACCGTAGTGGTCGCTCGGTTCCGGACTGCAGTGCCTAGAACCGCACGGCCACTCCGGCCGGCCCAAATCCCGCAGCTTGGCTCCAGATCAGTTCTGTTGGGTCCATATTGTAATTGTACTGTAGCAAATGTAAAAATGCAGCATATGTATGATGTGCTCGATGCTGTGAAAATGATGGTTTTTCATGTTTCTACGATACTTATCTATACCTGTGGTATGAAACTATGGACATAGTCCAAATAAAGAGGATCTGGTTTTCATTTTTCCCTTAAAAAATTTAATTGTTATGTTTTCTTAATTTAAACAACTTTTATGAACAGTCTTTCATAAAACATTGACAATTAAGAATTTGTATTTGAAATGGAAACTGGAATTCCGTGTTCAATGAGTTATTAGAAACAAGACGACGTGCATTATTCATAAAAAATGATGATGAATTTTACAATTACGGGATGAGGGAAGTAACCGCTTTCGTGACATTTAAGAGTTCCTAACTAGGAGCGAATTTTATTATATCATCTGTGTGCCTTAACAGTTTAGTTTCTTGAGTTTCTGCCTGTAAATTTAATATCTAATAGCCACTGTTCTCGCGTTTTCGTTTGCGTCTGAAAATAAATTTGCGTCTGAAAGTAAACCAATTTGCTGACATATTACAAGCGGCCGGCAATAGACCGTTTTCTTCGAGGTAATTCATAATGTTCAAACACAATATATGTTCCAAAATCCTACTGCATATCGACGTTAACGATATGGGCCTGTAATTTAGTGGATTACTCCTACTACCTTTCTTGAATGTTGGTGTGACCTGTGCAACTTGCCAGTCTTTGGGTACGGATCTTTCGTCGAGCGAACGGTTGTATATGAGTTTGAAGTATGGAGCTCATGCAACAGCATACTCCGAAAGGAACCTAATTGGTATACAGTCTGCTCCAGAAGACTTGCTTTTATTAAGTGGTTTAAGTTGCTTCACTACTCCGAGGATATTTACTTCTACGTTATTCATGCTGGCAGCTGTTCTCGATTCGAATTCTGGAATATTTACTTCGTCTTTTGTGAAGGCACTTCGGAAGGCTGTGTTTCGTAACTCTGCTTTGGCAGCGCTGTCTTCGATAGTATCTCCATTGCTATCGCGCAGAAAAGGCATTGATTGTTTCTTGCCGCTAACGTACTTCACATACGACCACAATCTCTTTGGATTTTCTGCCAGGTTTCGAGACAAAGTTTCGTTGTGGAATCTGTTATAGGCATCTCACATTGAAGTCCGCGCTAAATTTCGAGCTTCTGTAAAAGATCGCCAATCTTGGGGATTTTGCCTCTGTTTAAATTTGGCATGTTTGTTTCGTTGTTTCTGCAACAATGTTCTAACCCGTTTTGTGTACCAAGTAGGATTAGCTCCGTCGTTTGTTAATTTATTTGGTATAAATCTCTCAATTTCTGCCGATACTATTTATTTGAATTTAAGCCACATCCGGTCTAATTTGGAATGTGTGGGGATTGTCTCTCAGGGATGCGTCAAGCGAGTTTTTATCGGCTTTTTTGAATAGGTATATTTTTCTCTTATTTTTCGAGGATTTGGGGATTACAGTATTCAATCTCGCTTCGACAACCCTATGTTCATAAAGCCTTGAATCGGTGTTGATGCTCATTATTAACTCAGGATTATTTGTTGCTAAGAGGTCAAGTGTGTTTTCACAACCGTTCGTGTGGGCTCTGGAATTAAACATGTCTTTTCGTCAACATATCAAGGGTAAATTAAAGGCACCACCAACTATTATCGTATGAGTCGGGTACGTATTTGAAATCAAACTCAAGTTTTCTTTGAACCTTTCAGCAACTGTATCATCTGAATTGGGAGGTTGGTAAAAGGATCCAATTATTATTTTATTCCGGTTGCCAACAATGACCTTTGTTCATACTAACTCACAGGAAGTATCTACTTCAATTTCGCTTCTAACAGCAACTAACATGCCACTGCCAACCGTGTTTAGCCTATCCTTTCGGAACATCGTTAGGTTCTTCGCAAAAATTTCGGCTGAGCTTATTTCCGGCTTTAGCCAGCTTTCAGTGCCTATAACGATTTGAGCATCATTGCTTTCTATTAGGCTTGTAGGTCTGGTACTTTCCCAACACAGCTACGACAATTTACAACTGTTATACCAATGATTCCTGTATCTACGTTCTTCCTGTGTTCGGCCTGCACCCTTTGTGACTGAAGCCTTCTTGTGTTTTCCTGAGATCCTCTAACCTAAAAAACCGCCTAGTCCACGCCACACAGCCCCTGCTACCCGTGTAGCCGCTTCCTGCGTATAGTGGTCACGTGACCTATTCAGCGGAACCATAAAGCCAACCACAATTTGGCGCAAGTCGAGGAATCTGCAGCCTACACGGTCGTAGAACCGTCTGAGCCTCTGATTCAGACCCTCCACTCGGCTCTGTACCAGAGGTCAGCAAATAGTCCTGTCGACTATGCTGCAAATGGTCAGCTCTGCTTTCATCTTGCAAGCAAGACTGGCAGCCTTTACCAATTCTGTTAGCCGCTCGAAACCAGAGAGAATCTCTCCTGATCCAACGTGACACACATCATTGGTACCAACGTGAGCATCCACTGCATGCTGTGCTCTTCATGGCACCCGGGAGGGCCCTTTCCACATCTGGAATGACTCCACCCGGTATGTACACTGAGTGCACATTGGTTTTCTTACCCTTCTTGTCAGCCAAGTCCATATTGGACACCATAACACACCTAATGTTGGAGCTCTCAACAACCAATAATCCCACCATCTGTGATTGCTCGGATCTTGCAGGCTGAGTGGTTTCCTCTGAAACGGGACAGGCGAAAGCATCTGGTTTAGTGACAGTGTCAGCCACAGACAGCACCTGGAACCTGTTAGCCAGACAAACCGGGTAGGCCTTACGTGCGGCCGCCTGGAAGTCTTCCGCCGCCTGCTTCGCCCTGGGGCGACCTCCCACTCGACCACAGGTGAGGGGTCAGCCTCAGTGCGAGCAGTAACTGGGTTGGCCACCGATGAGGAATGATCAGAGGACTCGGACGTGCTGGACGTCCGTTGGATCCCCACGGCCAGCCCGCAACAGTGGTGCCCATCCACTGCAGCCTCAAGCTGTGTAACCGAAGCCATCACAGCCTGAATCTGAGAGCGAAGTGTCACCAACTCGGCTCGCATCCACACACAACAATCACAGTCCATGTCTGTACTAAAGACAGTGGAAAACTAACCTGTGCACATAAACGTACTATCGGCACGTGCTGCGCAACTCTACTGCAGACCCTGACGAAAACGCAGGAGCCGGCCGGTGTGGCCGAGCGGTTCTAGGTCTCAAATGTTCTGGTAGTTCAAATTAGCTGACAATCTTATTTCTGCCATTAATAATAAATACTGGTTTAAGTAAAATTGTATTTTTACAAATAAAAAAACTTCTAGTAAACTAACACAAACAAAAACAAGTACCACTTAAATTAAGTTTGTATATTAATCAGAGATCCATGGCATTTGTTATTATTGTTTTCTGTCTGCCAAACAGTGATTGAACCAGTATTTCTGTCAGAATGTAAACTGTCTGTGCATTTCTCATCCATTTCTGTTTTCTTCCTTCCAGATCACCTGCTTATCATCATCATCTTCTTATTTTCAAGGATTAGGATTTTGCCAGTTCTGAACTCACGAACAAAATCATTCCCATCTTTTTCAAGGTCTTCCAATATGTAGTTCAGGATCTTCTGGGGAATCCTGGAACTTGCCATTCTCATGAGGTGTTGTCTCCAATCTCCCAATATTTTTGAATTTTTGCATTCATGTTGAATATATTTAATTCTGTTCTAATAACTTCATCTCTAATCTTATGTCTTCTTTTGCAGCCCTTTGCCTTTCTTAGGAACCTCATCTCTGCTGTTTGAATTATCTCTATCTCTTCTTCTTTTCAGCCCAGCTTTCATTTCCACAGGGTAACACAGGAACTGCCGTTACTGTATAGAATTTCATGACAATCTCTTTGTGTAATTTACAGCCCAATAAGCTAATCTTACTCTATTACTTCTGTCTCTACCTCTAACCAGGCAACTTCTTCTCCCCATCAATTCCTTCTGTGCTGTTGTTACAAGTTTCTGTTATGTCTCTACTCACAACTGACAAGAATACAATGACCAAACTGCTTAATGTTAATAAGACTGCACAACATATGGTTTCAAATTACTACAATACTGGATTAATTGTACCAGTATTGTAAATAAGAAAATATTATTGCAATTACTGTTCTGCTAACCTACATTCTCCGTAGATGAATAACATATCTGCTGCCTTTCCATTGTTGTACCCCCTGTACTCACACCACCCTTCAACTGAAGACAGATGACAATGGCCGGTGTGTATTTTCCTTGTGTTTCCATTTGTTCACAGTCAACTCCACAAGTGGACAAGTTACATCACCGTGGCTACCTGCATGTGTGCTACTAGAGGAGAGTCAAATTCCACCTCTTGTCATGTTTTTAATAACGTCAGGTTTACATAAATCGTACACTGTGATACTTTTTAAAGAGAGAAAGGGGATTACTGAATAAAAAATGCAGACTGCCATTTAAAAAAAAAATATGTACATTTGTTCATATCTTTGTAATGAACAAAGTTACTAGAGTGGTAATTGTGCTGGTTAATGTCGTTCAGGCAGGACATTTACACATTTTTTTTTATTTTGCCTCTGGTGAAAATTAATTGGTGTAGTTAAGATAAATGGGATGCACTATACAAATTGTAATGTTGACTCACTAAGGATATCTGGCTAGAAGTGAGGGCATGCCAGGTGAAGTAAATGTGTGTATCAGTTTTGAGTACCATACTTAACTCTTCTGATGAGCACCAACGTTAGACACAATGTTTAACTATAATCACTTCGTATCAAAATCATAATACTGGTAAGCTATACTTCCAAAAAGTTCTACATCCATGAGTAATGAATTTGGTGGCAACCACAGAAGGTGAGGGCTGGCACTCATTGTACTAGATGGTAGGGCTTCAACTCTGGCAGCAGACCTGCTGATGCTGTGGTTGAACTCCAGATGATTGTCTGCGTCCCTCTGCTGCCATCACCCACACTCACATTCACATTCAGGAAAGGCAAGCCCCAATGGACTTCACATAGTACAGGCTGAGCAATCCAGTATTATTCCTGCACACCTGATGTCTTACAATGACTATTTTGATCTGCCTTCATGGATTGCCAGCTGGATTGAGTGCATTTCATGACAGGCATCTTCTGATGCTGCAGGTATGGCTCATACATGCAGCAGATCTGGCCATACTGAAATCTCCAGGAGATGTACCTGCAGACCCAGATGCTGGATGGGGACATTGTCAGAATGTTGAACACTTTCGTAGAAAATTCGCACATCCTCACAGAAGTGGTCCTTCAGGGGATGGATGCTGGAGTCTTTGTGGAGTTAGTGTATGGAATAACTGCACAGAAGGCACAAGGCAAGACTCAAGGGCTCAACTCTGCACTATCTGGAGTCATCAGATGGAGTACAGCAGGGGGCTGAACGCTGACCCCTGCAGCAACCCAGTATGTGTCTGCTGCACCGTAGACATCACACTGCCCACATGAATGTGAAACATCCTGTCGACGTAGCAGCACATCATGCCACCACGTGATGCCAGAAGCCCATGTATGAAAAGGTACAAGGCTGCTCGCTAGCAGAAGTTCAGATATCCACGGAAATTGAAATGTCATGCAGCTAGGGCCTCCCGTTGGGTAGACTGGTAGCCTGGTGCAAGTCTTTTGAGTTGACGCCACTTCGGCGACTTGCACGTCAATGGGGATGAGATGATGGTGCAGAAAACACAACACCCGGTCCCTGAGCAGAGAAAATCTCCGACCCATCCGGGAATCAAAGCCGGGCCCCCTTGGCATGACAAGTCCGTTGCACTGACCACTCAGCTATTGAGGCAGACTCAGATATCCATAGCCTGTGAGGCTATGTAGAAGGATGACTAGTCCCACGAGACAGTCACCAATAATCTCTGCCCACATTCTGGGGCTCAACCAGTACTGACAAGTCAATGTCACCATATCATGTCACATCTTCATAGCCCACAAGTACATGTGAAAGTTGACGATGCCAGTCCTTGTTAAGACTGCTTTGTCAGTGAACAGGGCGGCTGACAGAAATTGCAGTATTGTGGTGGCCTGTGCAAAAAACTGGAGGCAAACCCGACTCCACAGTGGCAAGTCTATTGGTAACAATGCCTCCATATGTTGAAAGGAATGTGGGAGTGGCAGTTGTCATGGAGACTGTTCCACAGGGTCGTTTGGCTTACCCCATACTGGGAGGCCCCTTCCATGATGCTGGTACCAGGATCATTGGCAAATGCCTTTTAACCCTTACAGAGGGTTTAACTTCCTTGGAACACATTTCCAGCCATATGCCCATGTGACAAGCTATGTTTAACGCAGGATACTATCCATTCACTTCCATGAAGGCCTGTCTACATGGACAAGTCCGAGTGCTGACCAGCTGCAGAAAACATGCAGCCAGGTAAAGGCCCCCATCCTGCGGGCTGACAGTACCTGCCATCAACAACAAATCCACTGCAGTTTGTGAGTCCACAAGTAAAACAGAAAACCACAGGGAATTGGGTAGTTCAAGGCAAAACGCGAAAGACATATCACTAATGAAACAATAACAGAAAGATTGACTTCTGGAAAATAGACAGGAACAGCTTATTGTAACCCAATCACTCAAATAGGAAGCGATGTGCAATTTTTCAGGTCTGCCAACTCTTTGGCTTGTGAGCAGCTTTATGAAAGGGAATAAATCGGCAACAGAGTCTAAGATTTATTGGGTCTCTATGGTTGGACACAGTGCAGAAAGACTTGGGTATCAGACTAGGGAAGTAGAAATGAGGAACCAAGCTTCTGGGTTGGTACCTTGGGCTGATTCTATTGATTCTTCCCGAGTTTACACGAACAAGTCCACGAGCACAAACACCGGATCGCAATTTCAACAAGCGTATAACACAGATGAGGCTTACAAGATACTCAGATTACTAGAACAAATAACCTGCCTGGCCTATCACTTTGATTCAAACCTTGAAAAGGGGCCAGATTCTTATTGCTCAAATCAAACCCTCAGGTTGCATCATGTGTCACACTGTAAATGACAATCAGTTATAGGTACAAATAAGCCACGATAGACTACCCACCCACAGTCCAGAGGTAAGTACAGGCGAAAATGCAAGTCCTCCTCATTGTACAAGCTTAATTGTGTAGATTCTTTTACCCACATAATTTTCTGCTGTCGGCTGACGGACACCCGAGGCTCATCTGCTGGCAGGAACTCTTGAACTGTACCCTGCTCACCAATTGGTGGCATCTTTATATTGTGTTGGGGCTGTTTGCTTATAGACAGTATATGACCATGTTGCATTATTACCTGCAATCAGCCAGCTAGAAATCAGTGGTTTCTTAATGTTCGTGACCTCATATTGGTCTGGAGAAAATGTGAAGCACTGCATGTCTCCATCTAGGTTCCTAGCCTCTACTTGTTAAAATTCTTATGAAGATGACTTACTATTATTATTATTATTATTATTATTTGTTGGCAATCCCCTTATGATTTGGTCATTACAAGCTGAAGGAAAGTGCATTCCACCCTTTTATACACACACATAGTTGTAGTCTGGAGACCCGTGTTCACAATCGTAGTTCTGTGTGAAGACTCATGGTTTTACGTGTATCTACACCTACTACAGATTGAAGTTGCCTGTGGGATTTTCCTATCTGACGGTAAAATCCTATCTCAGGAAATTCTGCAGGGACTTCGATACAGTTTTCTCCAACAGATACACAGATTCATGAGAAAGAATTGTATGTATGTTTTAACACCATTACACAAGACAAGTCATCCAGCCACAGATATTTAGGGTGACCCTTGAAAATCCAGGGTGGGTCACTAGAATCAGAGTAGTATACACACTATGATGTTCTCAAAGTTTTTTTTTATTATTATTATATCAGTGCTTAGAACACACTTTCGCACAACTTCCAAGAAATTGCAGTTCAATATCATTATTATTATTAAAACATTTTGTATGTCTTTTCTAACTAAACAAATTACAATTATTCAGCAAATTACCAACTACCTGAGCAAATGTGGCACGAAATTGCAAAGCTTAACGGAAAACATGAATAACCTAAAAGTGCACTTTTTACCAGACGCTGCTCTTCACTATGTTTAAAAAACATGTTACATGTCATATTTGGAAGCCCACTGCATTACTTATGGGTTAAAAGCCTGGAACAGTGGGTTGGAAATTACCAAAATCGTAAAATATGGGAAATACAGAAAAATATTTTGGGGATGTCCTACGACAGAACTGAGGGGCAACATCATCTTCTGGCAGTAAAAAGTGAGTAATATTCACAATAGTGTATTCTGAATGATAATATTTATTCTAATCTATATTACTAAATGACTAAAACAGCCGCAAGACTTAAGTCACCAGTTGCCAACCTAACAGCTTCCAGGGGCAAGAAAAATTTGATTTTCAGTATTTCATATAGTTACTGACACAACTTAAAAAGCTTCCATAATCTCTCATTAACAGATAAAATCTTACATTAAAGCTTTAACACAATAAGCCAAGTACTAGAAACTGTGTATGTTTAGAGGCAGCATAAGTCAATGTGCACAAATTACTCCAATCGTATTCATTCTGTATTTGAGAACGAGAGAACTTAGAGACATCCAACAAACTTCACACATAATTTCAAACCTTTTCAGTACTTTTTCTTGCTGATTCCTCCCCACCTGCCCTCAGTATAATGAGAGGAAAAAAGTTTTTGTCGTTTTATACATGAGAGTGGTTTTGCGATGACTTTTCCCAAGCTCTAAAAGATCATCAAACACGTAGAGTATGACTGTACAGTGTGGTGTTTTGTTTGTGTTTAAATGACTCAATTTGGAATCAAATAATGGAAGAATATAAAACTGGTGCTGATACACAGCATATTCCACTTGAATAGCTTGAGAGGGCTGTCACACATAGCATTGCCATCGATCTCTTCTTTTGCTTTGCTCCTTTCACATTGAGGAAACATTTGGAATTTAAACAAACCTATCCACAATACGGCCTTGGAGAACAGAGTGCCAACACCTGTCTTCCCACGTTTCTTTCGCAAACAGAAATAGAACACATTACCTCTGCGTAGAATATCAACATGTGCGGATTACTGCTATTCCTACATGTACATCTATAATCTGCAAACCATTGTGCAGTGCACGACAGGGGGTACATCTCACTGTGCCAGTTATTACAGTTTTTTTCTCTGTTCTGTTCACGTATAGAGTGTGGGAAGAATAACTGTTTGAATGCCTCTCTGTGCACTGTAATTAGTGTAATCTTGTCTTCACAGTCCCTCTCGAAGCGATACGTAGCGGGTTGTAATATATTCCTAGATTCATCACTTGAAACTGGAACTTCAAAGTAGGATTTCATAGGATAGTTTGCATGTATAATCAACAATCTGCCAGTTGATTTCTTCCAGCATCTGTGTGATGTTCTCCCATGTGTTATACAAACCTGTCTGCCCATTTCTGTATATCCCCCGTCAGTCACATTTGGTACAAGTCTCACACACTTGAAAATATTCTAGGACAGGCTGCACAAGTGTTTTCTATGCTATCACCTTTGTAGACTGATTGGAATTCTCTAGTAGTATACCGATATACCACCATCTGTCACCTGCTTTATCTACAACCAATCCTCAGTGTTTGTTCCATTTCATATACCCATAAATTGTTATTTCCAGGTATTTGTACGAGTCGGAATGCCAACTGTGACTCAGACATTGATATTGCAATCATAAGATACTGTGTTTTGTCATTTTGTGGAGTGCAAAATTTTACATTTCTGGACTTTTAAAATGGCTTTTGCACCACTCTGGTTGAATATTGTGAAAGTCTGAGATTACTGTTAATACTGTCCGCCTCCATAGCGCATCGGTAGCGTTACCGCCTACCACGCAAGGGGCCCAGGTTCAATTCCCGGCAGGGGACTGGGTGTTGTGTGTCCATCATCATTTTCATCATCATTGACTCCCAAGTCGCCGAAGTGGCGTCAGCTAAAAAGGACTTGCAATACGGCGGCCGAACTTCCCAAATGGGGCCTCCCAACCAACAACGCCATAAAATCATTTCCATTTTCCACTGCTAAACTGGCGAAAAGCTCTCAGGTTTCCAGCCGGGTGACAGTGTTAAAACACCGCAATGTTTTGATGTGTGTCATACTCATCTGCTTCCAGTGAAGTGTCGAGATATGCAGATGCTGTGATGGAGTGCCCACATCCACCTGACTACGGTGGCTGTGTATTGTCCAAAAGGAGGACAGAAAGGGGAGTGAGGCTGCAGTGGTTTGTGTAGCCAGTGCTCTGTTCATATCTCTGTTCTGGCATTCTGGCCACATCGTTCAGGTTGGACAGTACTGGTCACGCTCTCGTCGTATTGCCACTAACTCAAGATTTCGTACTGTACTTAGTTGGTATCCTCTGTCTCTGTTGACAAGTGAGCCGCGAACCCTCATTTCAATGGATTCCTTTATAATGTTGCAGCAATTGCCAGATGCTCGGAAAAGCACCTCTGTGTTCTGAAAGACAAAGGTACGGTCTTCCTTGATGCTACACTCTGCTATCGTTGATTTTGCTGTCTGTCCTAGTCACATATGCCTGATGTGCTTCCAGCAGCATTTCGAATTACAGCACTCTGTTTGCCCAATTTACTGTTGGTCACATTTGCAGGCTTTGCTGTATGTTCATTTTTAGTGGGATCCAAACCACTCTTCCATCTTCAGCAGTGATTGGAAGATGGTTTTAATGTTGTATTTTTCAAGTAGCCTCACAATTTTGGCTGAGAGCAGTCCCATGTACAGAAGGAAAGTGAGTCCCTTATCTTCTTCTTCCTCTTCCCAGTATCTCGTCTCTGCACTTCGTTTTTCATTTTTGTGGAGTACATCCTTCAGGTGTTGTAGTTTGTCTGGGACACTTTCTTTACAGCAGATGACGTGCATCCTATGTTCCAGGGTGCTCAACACTGCCTGCCATTGCACTGGGTGGTGGCAGCTCATTGCATGCAGGTTCAGGTCTGTGTGTGTCTTCCTTCCATATACTTCACGGCTAGCGTACCATCTGACTACTTCCTTATTAGTACATCCAGGAAATGGAGATAACAGTTCTCCACTGTTTAGAGGATGAAGACAATCTTCACTATTTAGTGGAGACTTGTAAAATGTGACAGTGATGCTTCCAAAACAATTCCCCGGTGCACATCTGAAGATGACTTCCCATCCAAGATAACATGCTGCATCCTCCCCATCAAGAAATATTCAAGCCTGTCACAAATCTTGCTTGATACCCAATATGATTGTACTTTCAATAATAAGGATATGTGTGAAGGAGTAAAATGCCTTTCTGAAGTCAAGAAACACTTTGTCTTCCTGACTGCCTTGATCCATGGCTTTCACAATGATGATATCCCTCATTACATTTGATGTCAGAATATGTTTTAAGATTCTGCAACAAATGGATGATAAAGATGATAATTTTGTAGATCCCTTCTGCTACCTTTCTTGTAGACTGGTGTCACCTGTGCTTTCTTCCTACTACCTCTACATACATGTTGCTTGGCACACTTTTTGTTAAAAGAGGGGCTACCTTACCCTCAAATTCAGTACTGAATCTGATAGGGGTTCCATCAGCCTCTGGAGTTTATTGAATTTTAACAGTTTCAGGTTTTTCTCCATGCCATGGATACTAATATCTATTCCACTTAACTTTGCAGTGGTACAAGAATTAAATTGGGGCCACACTCCCGAGTTTTCATTTGTAATGGAACATTTAAAAATGAGTTAAACATTTCAGCTTTTTTTGCTAACCTCAGTTTCATTTCCTGCATCGTCCATGAGTATCAGGACACTAACTTCAGTCTCACTAACGGCCTTTACATACAACAGTACTCCTTTGGGTTTTACTGTTAAGTCTCCCAGACCCGGGGTTCTGGGCGACTCTTCCACAGCTCTACTCATTTTGAAAACTTTGCTTTTTCCTTCATCCCTCTTCCGCCCCTTTCAACACTTCTACCAGAAGGAGCAGCCCCTAACTCCAAAAGCTTGCACATTTCCTTCACTATTTTGTGTGTGTGTGTGTGTGTGTTTTCTCCTTCTGGTGCTCGGTGAGCAGATTTTGTTATCTATCAAGTTATATTTTCAGAAGCAGGTTGCACATACAAGGGGTGGACAAAAATGTGGAAACTTAAAAAAACATAACACATTACCACACCTATTATGGTCTATGAAAACTGCTGGCATTCAAAACAGCTTCAAGCCATCTCGGAATGGATAAATACAGGTCTCTTATGATTTTCAAGGGAATCTTATACCATTCCTCCTGCCAAACAGTGGCAAGCTTAGGTAGTGACAACGGGGGTGGGCAGCGACCACTCTCCCTTCTATCAAAAAGAAAGATCATAAAGGCTCAATAATATTGAGATGTGGCAATTGGAGACCACAGTATATGCGACAGTTCATTCTCGTGCTCACAAAACCAGCCACAGACATCCTCAGCTGTTGAACAGGGGCCCTTTCATCTTGGAACACAGCATCACCACTGGGGAACAGCTAATCAGCCAAAATGGTCACGTCCTCCTTAGCAGTAATGCAATATGGGATGTAAACTCAGCCAGGAGAAACAGTGTGAAATATGATTCATCCAATCAAATGACATTCTTCCAGTGCTTCAAAGCCCAGCTTTTATGGCTTCGATACTACTTCTTTCTCTTACAGGCATTTGCATCACCGAGAAGTGGTGTTGGAATTCCACCTCACCCTGCGAATCCCTGCTTCTGGATCTCCCTTCATGTTATTATTGTGCTGACAGAGTTTGTGAATGCATCATTCAGTTCTCTCATTTTTCATCAGAATCCTCTTCAATGACCGTCCATTATGAACACTCATCACATACTGTCGTCCAACTAGCGACTTAGCAGATGATGTTTTCCACTTTCCCTGTACGAGGTGTAAATCTACGATATGGTGCCTCTTGAAACACCACACACTTTGGCTACCTCAGTTACAGGAGCACCCACCATATGACCACCTACATTTCAATCCACTTAGATCTGGCATGATGCATGCACAATTACACAGAATACTCCTGACCACAACTGATACTCACAACATACTGAGGACACTGCCGCTCATGGTCAAACACAACAGCACCACCTGCAGGCTTGGCTAGCATCTGCGTTTATGTTCAAGCGTGCCCTTTTTTCAGTGTTTCTATATTTTTGTTCAACCCCTGTATGTGAATACTTTATGTGAATTATTTAAGGATATATTCCTTCTTTCTTACTGAAGAATCCACTGGACATAAGTTTGTTATACCATGTCCATTTCCTTGTCTACCACTTCATTGTCGAAGTTTTATACTATTTACTGAGATACAGCAATCTAAAGATAATGCGCTATACTCTGTACAACACTGCAGTTTAAATTGTCATGTAATTTTAGGTTGTCTATAGATTTTTTTTATTTTTCTCTTGCATTGCAACAAAAAATAACAAATTCAAACTTCCATTGGTCAAAAAGAACTTGCACTTCAAGAAAGGAATTATGCTTAACATTCCTGTTACTGAAACTGTGTCATAGGATGCTTTTAATTTCATTTTAAAGTTTACCGCCATTATGAAGAATGTAAGTAATTATGGAAAAATAACTTTTTAAAATTGTAGTTTTAACATAGTATCCACAATGTTAATATACTGGTATTATCAGATTAGTTTGGAGCTGGATCAAAAAAGAGAAAATCTAACATGATTTAACAAAACTATCCAATCCCTAAATCACAATGATTAAGGCTCTGAAAGGAACAAATGGCTAATTCTGCATCAACATTTACTGTTCTACGTTTCAATGCCTGATCTTATAATTTATAGTATTAAGTTATATGGGATCCAGTAAAGTCTTATTAAGATAAAAAAGAGCTTGTGTTCTAAGCTATATTACCATGCAGTTTCCGTCTTCAAGAGACACTAATTTTTCAGTGATGAAGAGAGTCTGAACTTGGCATTCATCATTTTTCTCGAAGTGTACTACAGATCTCATCATAGACGAGGGCCAACAAAAGTTACAGTAATGAGAATCTGACAAGCTTACAAAAATAGCAATCTTGTTTTTATTTAGCACACTGTATCATTTTACATTCTTACCAGTGCATCACAGATATCCAAATAACAATGCCTTTTCTACCCATTGGCAATAGATCAGTGGCAATAATAAATCAAGCACTTCAGCAATGTTACAACTTTTTCATGTATCCAAACACTCACTCATCATAATGGTTGGGAAAACCCATGTAACAGAAAATAACTAGATAAACAGCATTCCTATCAGACATAACATGCAACACTAAAATACCGAATTAATTAAAATCTGGAATCTCAGTTAACTGCATCTGGTGAGCATATTAGTACTACAACTAAAAAACATTCACAGTCTTTCAAAAGTATTGCGAAACTGATACTCGGTGGTCAGTGCTACCCTACAGTGTCCTCGTTTTAGGTACAATGGATACAACATCAAAAAACACAATACATTGGGTGTGATATTTCTCTCCACAAAGCTGTCAGTTTTAAGTAATTTACTTGTTTTTTGAAATGTATCTGGTTTAAAAATCACATGCAAACCCTGTTAACATTATTATACAGAAATTAATAGAATTTATAAAGTTATTAATAATAAAAGAAATGCTTAACTGAAAAATGAGTAAACTTTCAATTCTGCAAATTTATTGCTTTACAAATTGCAGGGTTCAATAGATGTACGACGTAATTATTTTACTGTTTTTTTTTACAGATTTATTTTGGAAATACAGAGTATTTTGCCTTTACTTCAGTGAGTATTTTGCCTAAGAGATCTCTCTGCCTCCTTCTTTATTAATTTCTGTTTTGAGCCAATCATAATGTTACATAAGAAGTAGTTGTGAGTTTAGTGAACCTTTCCACAACTTGCATAACTTTCTGCAGTGACCTGTTACCCATACATGTCAGGAGCAACCTATTGCTGTTCGGTTACACACTTCTCAGTTGAAGTTGAGATCTCTGAGAAACATTCAAAATCACTGCACAACAAACACCAAAAATATTTGCTGCTCTCTCAAAATTATTCTACGTACTCATGGTTAATTCATATTCACTCTACAATGAAAGAAGCTCAGCTTTCTCATGAAGAACGAGACAACTGTGTCTGCTATCGTGTCTGCTACACCTCATGCAGCCATCAAGACATAATTTACATGTAATGATATCTCATCAGTTCAAAGAAAGTTTAAGTGTGGAACACTACATACAAAGATAGCAATAAATACATCCTGGGATCCGTTCAATCATAATCCACAATCAAGCAAGCAAGCAAGCAAGAATAGCTGTGATGAATGCAAAATGATTTGTTCAGTAATCAGAGAGAAACTTCATTCTTGGACACAACAGAACATTGAGGCAGCTAGGTAAGTGATAAAAGAAAAATCTCAAAACCTCCTTTTTAAGGACAGAAATACTTACCTAGAATCAGGTTTTTCACAACATTACAAACAATTTTGCATTAACGTATAACGCATTGGAACAACCAGGAGAGGCACTGCTGTGCTCCCCCCCCCCCCCCCCCCCCCCTCCTTTTTGTCCTCCAACAGTTCAATGTTAACAGATGACACATTTCCACAAGAAGTATTCATGTAGAGAAAAAGTGTTCAAATAATGTCCAAAATCAAAACTTGCCTTTCTGCTGCTACACATACCATCACAGTATTACAAGAACTGTCACTTCTTTAGTGTGAAGGAATTTGAGTAAAATAAAACATAACTTAGTCCCTTTGGCGCCTTCTTTCATTCCCAAATATGAAGGTGCTTTTCTGTGGGGACAGCCATAACTCCAATGTATATCTTATTTTTCTTATCTCATGGGCATGAATTCCATAGAAGAAAGTGTGCAAAATGGACCAGTTACCAAACCTAGTATTCTTTAAAATGCAAATATATGTTAACTGTTTATTGTGAGTACTTTGGAAGAAAAAAAGATATATTAGCACATGATGTAAAGTAAACAGTAAAAGGCTAATTTTTTTTAGAATATTGCAAATGTACCATTAGCTACTTTATCGAGTAGCAAGGTTAAAAACACAGTAAGAAGCAATGACATGAGCATCAATTATGAGAACAGAACTTGCGTTAAAATGCATCACTTTTCTATTAGTAAATGCCATAGTTTGGAAAATAGAAATTCACGAAATCAAAGACATATTCATACAGTAAATTTCACAACTCTGGCATGAGTATTACACATTTCCATAAATTTCATCAGTCAAATATTTAACACAATGAAAGCCAGGAAATTACATTGATTCATTGCTCTATTAACCTCCCATGTTCACCAAATGACTCAGTTTCTGTACTTAACTGTTTACTTATCACACTGAGGTACTACAACCTTGACCGGCTCTACAAGGTTTTCAATGGGTTTGTTAAGTTTGTATTGGTACTGCCCAAGAAATAAATGGCAGATAACTTGTTACTAGACACTACAAACCAGAGTAAAAACATCACTGTATTTGTGATAATAGTTCTTCCTGATAACTAAAATTTCAGGCAGGTCTACCTCAGACATTATCAGTCATGCAAAATCAGACAATTCCCAAAACATTACATACCCCTATATGCAAACTCTCAAAAAAGTAAGTTAACAACCTGAAATTTTAACAATTTTTTTTTTATAACAGTATAATTCTGCTGTACACAATTGGCAACCACAGAATGGAAACACTTATGTAAAATAGAAAAACTTACATATATTCATATAGTATATAAAATATATAATACAGGAATAATAAAATATAATAAATGTGGTACATATTGTGAATATTAGATTGTATGGCACACACTTATCTCTGTTATTAAGGATAGATACTTGAAGGAGAATAGAAACAGCCATTGTACAATAACACTGGTTACAAATATAGATATAGACCAACATAACATTCTTAAAATATAGTTCAGCTGTGGCTTTATTTCTGTCAAAAGGCACTCAAAATTTTCATCTATCTGTAGCCTTAGCATGTTATTTTACTTTGAAATTATTCAAGAATCACAATTACAAAATTGCTTCTCACCTAGAATACTGTTTTCCAATATTTTAGTAGGTACACTAATACTTCTTTGGTGCTAATATATACTGAACAAGCACTAGATATGAAGACAACACGAAATTAAAATCCTCAGGTCACTGAGTTTTCTGTTCTTTCTTTTCTGTTAGAATCTCGTCTCTTGTGGAAAGTAAGACACAAACCTATACAACACTCTTTGAATTTGCTGTACCATTAGGTTGACTAGGTGTGTAGTACATAGAGTCCAGGAAACATCGTGTGAAATCTCCCACAATGGAACGATCAGGAACACTTTGTGACATTCCATAAACTGCAAACTATAAAAAAAAAGTTTGTTTCAATACAACAACAACAATAATAATAATAATAATAATCCATTATGAGGACCATCAATGTAGAAGCTGAATATAATTACACAGAAAAGCTAACAAAGTAAGGTCAACTTGGCACTTTCAGTAGAAATCCAATGACCTCTGACCAAGTTTTTGTCTCAATTCCAGTCATTGCCAACCTTAGTTAGCAATTGATACTGTGAGTGGAAGTACTGCTACCCTGTTTTTAATTTTGCTGAGCTATAATTGTTACTGGTAAGTGTCTTTACTGAACTATATATGGTGATTTCAGTTTCAATTGTAATTAAACAAAACATTCAAGCATTTGTTAGTTGCACATGTCAATCCTGCACAGAACATAAGAATAAACTGAGTCTGTGAGAAGGCGAAGTTCATGACCTTCTGCACCCAGCATCCCTCACTGAAGGTGTCAAGTTACAGCAGGCATCTTGTACTGGCAAACATATCCTGCCTCACAAAACACTATTTTATCATTTATATTACAAAGAGGCAGAGTCTGATTAAAAATAAGCATACCCACATCAAAAATACAAATCTAGTAATATGACACAGGATTCTTTAGATTTTCCCATCCTGATGGTAAAATAAATTCCTTAGTATTCAATTACATTTCTCACACTTTTTTCTCTAAGCTAATTGCATAAAAACTGTATGAAGATAAGGAACTAACAATCCAGGGGAAATCAGAAGTGGATTTTATCACATAAAATGTTTGAACTTCTAACTAGGATTTTTTTTAATGAATATGTGGATATCACATTGATGCTGATTGCAAACTCTCTAAAAATTATATGGCAGTATGCAAGCTATATGACACAGTAACTGCCACAGATTAAAAAAATTATTTATTGCCTACAGTATCCAAATTTGCTTCTCAAAGTAACGCAACACAGAGTTCATCAAATGCCCAAATTTGAATTACTACATCAGTATATGTATTATTAGGGAGATACATTCTATCCATGTAAGATTTCTCAATGACTCCAAAATGCAAATCGACTGTCACTGAATTTAAATAAAACACAATATGTGGATAGTATTGTGCAAGGCCTGACCACATTCCAAAATGATACAGAATGTTCAAAACACTTAGGTGGTTACATTGGTTGGATCTTTGAAGTCATATGTCATACATCATCATTTCTAAGGCCTGCAACTTTTGCATCATGAATAATATCAGATTTTTTAGATGAAACTGTCAAAAAGTCGACTTTTTTTCTATGTTCATTTATTAACATCTTATGGCATTATATTTTGGAGCACTTTTTGTTGAGGAAAAAATGTTTGTTACACAGTAGAGTGTAATAGGGATAATATGTTGCGTTTGCTCTAGAACCTCTTGCACACAGTCCTCAGTTGACCACACTGACAATACCCACCCAGTACATTTATTCCTTTAAGAAGTTTTTTTGTCAACAATCAGTCACAGGTTGGAAACAACAACAACAACATTCACAAGTATAATACCAGATGGAGAAACGAGTCATGCTATCCATCGCTCAGCCTTAAGTGGGCCATAGAAAGGAGTGTGGTGCACAGCCCACCCATAAAACACATACCGAGTAATATAAGAATTTAATAAGTAAGACAATTAGCTCCAAACCCATAGAGAGGGTAGGTAGGTGGGAGGGAGAGAGGAGGGGGGGGGGGGAGTAAGAGAGTAAGAGAAAAGAGAGAGAGAGAGAGAGAGAGAGAGAGAGAGATTGAATACAGTAAACTACAGAGGGTGGACAAAAATATGGAAACACTGCATGAATGCACATGCTAGACAAATCTGTAGGTTGCAATGTGGTATTCAATCACAAATGATGTCTGCAATGTCCTCAACACATTGTAAATGTCAGTTGTGATCAGAACAGTGTTCTGTGTAACCGCAAGTGCATAATGCATGAACATGGGCAAATTGTTGGTGCTCTTATGGTAGGTGCTTCCATAAACACGGTAGCTGAAGTGTTTGGTATTTCAAAGGACACTGTATCTAAGATTTAAACCACATACAGGGAAAGTGGAAAATCGTCATCCTCTAAGCAACAACGCATCCGAAAGTAGGTGTTGAGAGATCATGAAGAACACACAAGAAGAGGATTGTGATGAAAAATAAGCGGATGATAGCTGCAAAAGTCACTGCAGAACACGTCGCACGTATGAACCCTGTCAGCACCAAAAATATGAAGGGAGCTCCATAAGCACGAAGTTGCAGTGCCAGCTGGAATTCCAAAACCATTGAGCAGTCATTCTAATGCCTGTAACAGGGAAAAAAGGTGCCAAACCCATAAAACCTTAACTATGGAGCAATGGAAGAATGTCATTTGGTCTGATGAGTCTTGTTTCACACTGCTTCCATTTTCTGGGCGTGTCCCATAAGTGAAACATGGCAGGTATTCAGTGATGATTTGGGCAGCCATATTGTACTATCCCATGAACCACACCGTTACTCTGCAAGGTCGCATAACTGCCAAGGATTATGTGACCATTTTGACTGATCAGGTCCATCCGAACACTTCTGTGAACACGAGGATGAACTGGCGCAGCTCCCCAGCCACCCGTCACCAGCTCTCATTATTACTGAGCTTTTTTGGTCTTATTTGGAGAGAAGGGTGAGTAGCAGCCATCCACTTCCATCAGGAAGAATGGTATAAGGTTACCTTGAATACCATACAGGACCTCTATCTATCCATTTCAAGACAGTTTGAGTGCCAACAGTTTTCCTACACCATATTAGGCACCATAATGTGTTGCATTTTTGGTGTTTCCATATTTTTGTCCATCACTGGATGCTTGAATTGGGGGGGAAAAGAAACTTAAGAAATCATGTAAATGAACAGCATGTTGCCAGGTTTTTTGCTGAGAAGCATACAGTAGGTGTAAAACTGACTTGTTCCACATCACAGTGAGCAGTTGCAGTTATAATCTGTGAAATATGCAAATAACTTCCTTCAAACATCACATTTTACGATGGAAACAGTCTATATAATGAAATTTGTCATTTCATACCAGTTCCAATCATTGTTTTGTCTCTGATTTCAATGTCAAATTTAGAACACAATGCAATGGTAGAAGCCTAGCAGAATGAAGTAACAGCTCCAGATGTACATTAAATTAATAATATGGCCAATTTCAATTGTTACACAATCCTATTAATGTGCTCAAATTAATATGGCGTACTCTAAAAATGAAGTTATGAAGTAATATTTGTACATACAGTTTATATGTACAGAGGATCAAAGAACTGTCAATACTTGCTTGCATTACTTAAAAAACTATATTTTTTATTTTTCATTTTGTCCTGGCTGCCATAAAACACAACCAAGAATGTTCTTTAGTAAAATAAAGCAATTTTTTCTATTTACCTAAAGTAAATGCTGATCTTTATCATAATGATAGACTCACTTCAAATTAAACGTCTACACTACAGAATAACATATAATAACATTTATTGGGAAAACAGAATCATAAACATGTTCTTTTTAATTTTTGAGAATATACAAGTGCTGGTAGGGACAGCATATGAAGTGAGTGAGAAACGTAATGAGACTGGCAGCACTGCCAGAGATCTAGTTATGTAGACTGGTGTGTTCATCCCTTCCAGATGCTCAATCCGAGTTTCAGCTCTGTACAGCCATCACATGATTTTTGAGAGCACCATCAAGAAGCTGTGTTTTTGTTGTGTGTCACGAAAATGGAGCAGCAGAATTTAGAGCAATGTTACTCCATCACGTTTTGTGTTAAACTTGGGGAATATGCAAGTGTGACCTTTGGAAGGTTGTAACAGATCTATGGGCAACATTCCTTATCAACAGCACAAGTTTTTCACTGGCACAAATCATTTCTGAAAGTCTTGAGAACACGATGAAGATGAACCTCGCTCAGTGAGACCAACTTCAAAAACGATGAAAACGTAAAATGTATGCATGCTTTTGCGAGATCAGACTGATGTTTAACAATAAGGATGATGGGTGGCCTGTTAAACTTAAATGCTTTCATCATACATCAAATTTTTACCCAAGAATTGCAAGTGCAAAAGGTCTGTGCCAAAATGATGTCGAAAAGCTTCACAATTGAGCAGAAGGACAATCAAAGAAATATGTGCGTTGATCTTCATCAGATGACTGCCAATGACCACAAATAGTTCAGTAGGGACAGGTGATGAACCTTGGATTTTTGAGTATGACCCTGAGACAAAACGTTAGAGTGATGAGTGGCACAATGAGACATCTCCTTGACTGGAAGAAGCTCGAATGAGCACATTAAAGATCAAAACAATGCTGATCTGATTTTCTGACAGTAGGGGTATCATGCAAAAAGTCTGTGTGTGTGTGTGTGTGTGTGTGTGTGTGTGTGTGTGTGTGTATGTGTATGTGTGTGTGTGTGTGTGTGTGTCTGTGTCTGTGTGTCTGTGTGTGTGCGTAACTTACGGTCACTGCTCAGTGCCAAGGATATCAGCGCCCTTATATACATATATTTTATAAGAAATGAATGTGTATCAAATGTCTAAAATTTCTGTCACACAGTGAGAAGGAAACCTATAAAATCGCAGTCATTCACTCACTCCCACCTCACTCACTTTGATCCACACAATCACTCTACCTCACAGGCCTTAATACAATAGAAAAGGGTGAAAGGTTCTACACCTGGGATTAAAACAGAAATCAAACTACAGAAGAGCTAAAATGAAGGCATAGCGAAATACGACTGGCTGGCCATATACAATAAACATGGGTGAGCCAGTCATCCTGTTAACACCTTAAAAGCATCTCCCTACAATTTCTGGATAAAAGTTGGACACATCACAAAAATCTTGCAACTCTAATCACATTAGTTTCATTGTCACTTAAAACAGAGGGCAAATTTGCCACTGCCCTCTGGTCTGAAAATAAAACACAGTCTCCTATGTGGCACAGAGTTATCGGTACACCACAAGCACCACACACTGGAGGACCCTGTTGCCAGAGCAAGGAGCCATGCATCATAGGATTTTGGCCCATGCAAAGATGAGTAAGGAGGACCTCATTCCATTTTTGTTGCTGAAAGGAGGTACACCACAGCTGCATAGTGGGCTTTACTAGATGCAGCTTATCATCAGCCACTCGTCTTCTCACCGACACATGACTCTGTACCTCAACAGTAAGATGAGCATAGGCAACGCTGGCACACTGAAATAACTGAGGATCAAGACATGCCTCCTTGGCTGCTACCTTTGCTCTTTCATTCCCAACAATACCCACGTGCTCTGGCACCCAGTAGAAGAAAACCTCCTTCCCAGCCACCGTAGCCAGAGGAAGACATCCTGGATATCTCGAATTACCTTATCAGCTGGGTACAACCACTGCACACACTGAAGGGCATTCAGAGAGATGGAACAGACGAGGAATTTAGCAGGCACAGCACATCTCATCTGCGCTGGCTTCCTAAGGATTGCGGACAGCTCGGCATCAAATACAGTGAACTAGGGAGGCAACCGAATCTTGAGGAAGGAATCTGGGAAAAGAACAAAGCATCCAACAGAGTCCCCCCGTTTCCACCCATCCATAACGACAGCTGTGAGTTGTGGTGCTCAATTAAAATTTCATAAAATAACACATTAAAAACATATGCAGGAATCAGTCTCTCGTGTAATGCACCAAATCTAAAACTACCCTTGGCCTCTTCCATAATCAGAGCATCACATGGTTATTTGGGGTTGTACTGCTGCACACAGATCCCACATGGCCTTATTATTCTTGGATGATTGAAGAAAAGGCATTCCAGATGTGGATGAGAAACAGTATGATATGCAGGTGAATTTGGAGCTGCAAGGAACTTACGTGCCTGGTGCACCATGAGGAGTTGCTGTCAGATTGTAAGTGGCGGTTCACCAGCCTTGGCACAGAAACTCAGTAAGCGACTGGTCCTAGAAGCACTCGTGGTGAGCCTAATCCCCTCTTGGTGGACAGCGTCAGTGATCTTCACACAAGAAGGCCTCGCCAATCCATAAACTGAGCATTCACAGTCTACCCACAAACGCACAAAAGCTCTGTAAAACTGGAGCGGATGCATCCTGTCCACTGCCCAAGAGCTGTGGTTAAGGCACTTTATGATGTTCCATACCTTCAAGGTTCTGGCTTTCAGGTCTGACAGGTGTGGCAACCACAACAATTTTAAGTCAAAAATGAGGCCCAGAAACCTCACTGAGTCTCCAAAATGTAGAATGGTGTCCCTCATTTGCCAGGTAAATTAAAAATAAGATGAGAATGATTAAAATGAATACACACACACACACACACACACACACACACACACACACACACACACAGAAAACTGAACACACATCTTTGCAACCCACTCCTCTAACATGCGCACTGTAACTTGCAACTGATGGGTTGCTGTTGCAACTCTGGTGGCGGAACAGAAAACAGCAAAACTGTCCACGAATAAGTAGAATTTTACAAAACTCTGTACCATAGACGTGATACTGTTTATGGCTTTGGCAAAGATGGCAACGTTTAAAACACTGCCCTAAGAAACACCATTCTTCTGCTCAAAATAATCTGACAGCATGTCAGCAACTCGAGCCTAAAAACGTGCTTCGACAAGGCGGACCGTATGAAGATGGGGAGGAGGCCACAAAAGCCCCACTGATGGAGCTGTTCACAAATACTGTAGCTCCAAGTAGTGTGGTACGCCTTGCTGATGTCGAGGAATATAGCGAGACAGTGATGTTTATGTAGGAAAGTCTGCTGAATAGCTGCCTCTAGTAGGGTTAGGTTGTTGACAGTGGACCGAAATCTCGGGAATCCACACAGAGTGTGACTAAACAGCAGCCTGGTTTCTAACAACCAGACCAGATGATGGTTAACTATTCATTCCAGGGTCTTTCATACACAACTCGTAAAGGCGATGCTCTGGTATCTGCTGGGACAGGTGCAGTCCTTTCCTCATTTGAGGAGAGGTATCAGAATAGCCTCTCTCCATAAGTTGGGAAACTGGTCTGTCTTTTGTTGGTAGGGTTTAAGGGCGCTCAACTGCTGAGGTCATTAGCGCCCAGTCACTGGTGTTAGAGCACATGGAATTTGCTAAAACTCAAGGGGATGGGGGGACATCAGAAGGACCTGACAAAGATGTGGATAAAATAAGTAAAAAGGTTAAATGTCTTTGGACAAGCCAGTTAAAGTTATAAAACGCAGGATACGAGCAGCTGCTCGAGCGTCATCAGCTAAAACATCCGGTAAAGTAGACGGCAGGGACAGGATAACACGAAATTGACTAAATCGGGGACACGACAATAAAACATGGCGCACTGTTAATGCCTGACCACAAGGGCACTGCGGGGCTGGGTCACCGGAGAGCAGGTAGCGGTGGCTAAACCGGCAATGCCCAATCCGCAACCTGGTCAGAAGGACCTCCTCGCGCTGAGATGATCGGGAGGATGTTGTCCAAGCAGTTGGGAGCGGTTTTACTGCCCGGAGCTTGTTTCCTTGGAGGGATGACCAAGCATCCCACCACAACGACACAAGCCTCTTACATACATCCCCACGAACGTCAGATGACGGGACACAATGGGAGGCTGGCCGAGGCAGGAGGACTGCAGCCTTGGCTGCAGCATCCGCGGCCTCATTCCCAGGCACTCCTACATGTCCAGGAACCCACAGAAAGCTGACAGAACCACCATTATCAGCGAAAGAATGGAGGGACTGCTGTATCCGTTGAATCAAGGGATGGACCGGATAGGGAGCTACAAGGCTCTGAAGAGCACTGAGTGAGTCAGAGCAGAGTACATACGATGAATGGCGGTGGTGGCGGGCATACTGAACGGCCTGATGGAGAGCAAAAAGCTCGGCCGTAAAGCTGGAACATTGGTCAAGGAGCCGGTATTTAAAGGTGGCGGCCCCGACGACAAAGGCACAGCCGACACCGTCGTCAGTTTTGGAGCCATCGGTGTAAATAAAGGTGTGACCGGCAAGTCGAGCACGAAGTTCGACAAACCGTGAGCAATACACTGCAGCCGGAGTACCCTCCTCCAGGAGTGAGCTGAGGTCGAGATAAATAGGGACCGGAGCCTGGAGCCAAGGTGGTGTCGGGCTCTCACCCTCTCTGAAGGTGGTAGGGAGGGCAAAATCCAATTGTCGAAGCAGGCGACGGAAGCGGACTCCGGGGGGCAGCAGGGCAGACACATACAACCCGTACTGACGGTCGAGAGAATCGGCGAAGAAGGACTCGTAAGAGGGGTGGTCGGGCATAGACAACAGCCGGCAGGCATACCGACACAGCAGTACGTCGCGCCAGTAGGTCAATGGTAACTCGGCAGCTTCAGCATAAAGACTCTCGACAGGACTAGTGTAGAAGGCTCCGGTCGCAAGACGTATCCCCCGATGGTGGATGGAGTTGAGCTGGCGTAAGAGGGATGGCCGAGCGGACGAGTAGACGAAGCTCCCATAATCCAGCTTCGATCGGACTATGGACCGATACAAGCGAAGCAGGACAGTGCGATCCGCTCCCCAAGATGAACCGCTAAGAACTCTGAGGACATTAAGGGAACGTGTACAACGGGCCGCCAAATAAGAGACATGTGGAGACCAACACAGTTTCCTGTCCAACGTGAGCCCTAGAAACTTAGTTGTGTCCACGAATGGGAGAACAACGGGACCGAGATGTAAGGATGGCGGAAGGAACGCTTTATATCACCAAAAGTTGATACAAACCGTCTTCTCTTCAGAGAACCGGAAGCCATTTGCCACGCTCCATGAGTAGAGGCTGTCTAGACAACGCTGAAGGCAGCGCTCCAGGAGGCATGTTCTCTGGGCACTGCAGTAGATCGCGAAGTCATCGACGAAGAGAGAGCCCGAGACATTAGGTGGAATGCAATCCATAATTGGATTGATCGCGATGGCAAAAAGGGCTACACTCAAGATGGAGCCCTGAGGCACTCCGTTCTCCTGGAGGAAGACGTCGGACAATACGGAACCCACACGTACCCTAAACTTTCGATCCATTAAAAAGGAATCAATAAAAAGGGGCAGGCGACCGCGTAGGCCCCACCTGTGCATAGTGCGGAGGATACCTCCTCTCCAACAGGTATCATAAGCCTTCTCCAAGTCGAAGAACACGGCTACCGTTTGGCGCCTTCGCAAAAAGTTGTTCATGATGAATGTCGACAAGGTCACAAGGTGGTCAACAGCGGAGCGGCGGCGACGAAAGCCGCATTGGACATTAGTAAGTAGTCGTCGAGATTCAAGAATCCAGACTAACCGAGCATTAACCATGCGCTCCATCACCTTACAGACACAGCTTGTAAGAGAAATGGGGCGGTAACTAGAAGGAAGGTGTCTATCCTTCCCGGGTTTGGGTATAGGAACAACAACGGCGTCACGCCAACGCAGGGGGACTTGACCTTCGGTCCAGACGCGGTTGTAGGTACGAAGAAGGAAGCTTTTGCCCGCCGGAGAAAGGTGTGCCAGTATCTGAACGTGAATGGCATCTGGCCCCGGAGCAGAGGACCGGGACAGTGCAAGCGCACGTTCGAGTTCCCGCATAGTAAAGGGGGCATTATAAGTTTCCAGATTCAGCGAGTGGAAGGAAGGTCGCCGAGCCTCTTCTGCCTCTTTCCTGGGAAGGAAGGCAGGATGGTAATAGGCGGAGCTTGAAACCTCCGCGAAAAAGCGGCCAAAGGCATTGGAGACAGCCACAGGATCAACAAGGACCTCATTACCTGAGGTCAGGCCAGGTACTGAGGAGTGGGCCTTAATGCCCGACAGCCGGCGCAGGCTACCCCAAATGACGGAAGAGGGAGTAAAACTGTTAAAGGAGCTGGTGAAAGAGGCCCAACAAGCTTTTTTGCTGTCTTTGATGACTCTACGGCATTGCGCTCGGAGTCGTTTGTATTCAATACAATTCGCCAACGTAGGATGGCGGCGAAAGGTGCGTAAAGCACGTCGTCGAGCACGGATAGCGTCCCTACAAGCCTCGTTCCACCAGGGGACGGAAACACGACGTGAAGAAGAAGTAGTACGAGGAATGGAACGTTCGGCAGCATTGATTATAACAGCCGTGAGGTATTCGACCTGACTGTCACAGCTGGGAAAATCGTGGTCCGGAAAGGTCGGCAGGGAGGAGTAAAGTCCCCAGTCAGCTTTCAGTATGTTCCAGCTCGAAGGACGTGGGGATGGGGTGTGGTGCAGGAGACGAACGACACAGGGGAAGTGGTCGCTCGAATAGGTGTCCGAAAGGACATACCACTCGAACCGATGGGCAAGAGTGGTAGAACAGATCGAGAGGTCCAAGTGGGAGTAGGTATGAGTAGAGTCCGAGAGGAAAGTCGGGGCGCCGGTATTGAGGCAGACAAGATTGAGATGGTTGAAGACATCCGCCAAGAGTGAGCCTCTTGGACAGGATGCAGGAGAGCCCCAAAGGGGATGATGGGCATTGAAGTCGCCAAACAATAAGAACGGCGGGGGAAGCTGAACGATCAGGTGCATCATGTCAGCCCGACTAACAGCAGATGACGGTAGAGTGTAGATTGTACAAACTGAAAAAGTAAAAGCAGAAAGAGTAATGCGGACAGCTATTGCTTGGAGTGGGGTGGTCAATGGGATGGGATGGTAATAAACATCATCCCGAATGAGCAACTTGACCCCACCATGAGCTGGGATACCGTCCACAGGGGTGAGGTCATACCGCTCCGAGGTATAGTGGGTAAAGGCAATACGGTCAGTCGGGCGCAACTTGGTTTCCTGGAGACCAAGGACGAGCGGACAGTGCAGGCGGAGGAGCAGTTGTAATTCCTCCCGATTAGATCGAATACCTCTTATGTTCCAATGAAACAACGCCATCGCTAGTCAAAAGGTTGGGGGAACGAGACGGGGGAAGAGCTGGTCACCTCGACGGCCGCGGAGGGCCAAGTTGCGAGGGAACAACGCTACAACCGACGGGAGGCGGATCCGGTTCCATCGACTCGTCGCCAGCCGCGGCCGCTGTCCCTGGTTGTGTAGGAAGGGCCGCATCATTTGCCGACGAAAGGCCGGCGGAGCGCCTGGCAGCAGAGCGTCCCGGCGAAACTGAGGACGGCCGGGAGCAGCGACTCACGGATGGAGCGTCAGACGAAACGCGCCGGGGTGGAGAGGGGGATAGAGACTTCTTCTTGGAGGCCTTCTTGGAAGGCCGAGGAGGCACAGGGATGGTGGGCTGGACCTGACGAAGGTCCTCACGCGCGGGGTTCGTTTTGGAACGCTGGACCTCGGAAGCTGGGGTCCAGAACGTTTCCCCGATGGACGCCTGAGAAGGGGATCGCTTCTCAGGTGGCGTGGGGGGAGGTGGAGGAGGAGGAGGAAGGGTGGCCCCTGGGGAAGAGGGGGTGGGGGCCACGGGGGAGGAGGATTTGGGAGGCGGAGGCAGAGCCCCCTGATGGGCGGAGGAGGCGGAGGGGGGACAGGATAGGGGTGAGGATACCGCGGAAGGAGTGGACACAGCTGAGGCGAACGAAGTGGTCAATGACACGGGATGGAGGCGGTCGTACTTCTTCCGGGCCTCAGAATAAGAGAGGCGATCCAAAGTTTTGATTTCTTGTATCTTCTTCTCCTTCTGATATGCGGGGCAGTCTGAGGATCTAGGCGAGTGGACGCCAGGACAATTAACGCACCGAGGTGGTGGGGTGCATGTATGTTCCTCACGAAGAGGACGTCCACAATCGCCACAAAGGGGCTCAGCCTCACACCGTGATGACATGTGCCCAAAGCGCAAACACCTAAAACAGCGCATAGGAGGCGGGATGTAAGGTTGCACGTCACACCGGTAGCACATCACCTTTACCTTCTCCGGGAGAACGTCCCCCTCGAAGGCGAGGATAAAGGCCCCGGTGTCGATGCGACGGTCTTTGGGGCCGCGCTGGACTCGCCGGACGAAATGCACGCCTCGGCGCTCCAGGTTGGCCCTGAGCTCCTCATCAGATTGTAGCAGGAGGTCACGATGAAATATAACCCCCTGCGTCCTATTTAGTGCCAGATGTGGGACAATGGATACTGGGATGTCCCCTAGGCGGTCGCACGCCTGGAGCGCCGCCGACTGTGTGGTGGAGGTGGTCTTGAGAAGAACGGACCCTGAACGCATCTTGCTGAGAGCCTCGATTTCCCCGAAGACGTCCTCAATGTGCTGAACAAAGAACATGGGCTTGGAGGTGGCGAACGTCCCCCCATCGGTTCGAGAACAGACGAAATAGCGGGGGAAGTACTTCGCCCCAAGCCGGCGGGCCTGTCCCTCCTCCCATGGAGTGGCCAAGGGGGAAAGGGCAGGAGAACCAGAACTAGAAACGATACCTTTTCTTTTGAAAGACTCGGCCGCAGAGCGACCTGATACATGTTGACGTTTCATCTGCGAAACGTCCGCCCCGATACCACCCACTCTGACCAGGGGCTCTCCCCACGGGCGCCACCCAGCCGCAGCAAGGGCCACCTGGCAGGATGACCATTGCCGGGAGTCCTGATGCCCCAAGGAGACGGGCATCTACTCCTTGGCCGACGTGGGGAGGGTGCAGCTCAGGTATCGGCAGTATGATCCCTGTGTTGTCAGGGAGCTACAACCTAGAGGGTACATGACGACCCCACCACAACGGGCTGGCTACCGTGCTGGATTTCTGGTGCCATGGAAAGGCCATCATGATCGCTGGTGCAGATGGAGATGCACTATGGGCGTAACTTGGACAACCCATCACGCGTTGAGGCCCAATTTGAGGAATAGTGGGTATGGTTACAACGCCAGTGCAATGCTGAGTGCCAAGGTCTTAGTGCACTTAGGACCAGTGGTACACCATGTAAGGTGTCCTTCCCCAAAAGGCTCGTACTTCTGTAGAATTTTGAAAAATGGAGGTCAAACCCCAAGGGGGACCATCACATGGAAGGCCGAAATGGTTGAAACTCCTTTTAGTCGCCTCGTACGACAGGCAGGAATACCGCGGGCCTATTCTAATCCCCGGACCCGCAGGGGGACTGGTCTGCCTGACATATCAAATTGAAACATTCAAGGAGGATTTCCTTTGACACTGCTTGCAAACATCAAAGCATGCAGTACCGGATTTGATTGTGTCTGGTTTCAGTATCACGATTCTCAGACAGTACCGATTCCACCTACCACATGGAAAAAGGGCAGTTGTAAGGCATAGGTGGCATCTGAAGTCCAACTTGCCCCTCTCCGCAGTCGCGAAACACCGGTTCCTGGGTGGCATCTGCAGTAGTCACTGCAAAATGCTCTGTCATTGTCTGAGCGATGTCACTGGGCGTTGTTTGGAGACAAATTTGTTTCAGCACTGCAGCTATGAGTAAATCACTATGTTTACCAGAAATCCTGGATGGCTTCCCATACTTTTTTTAGAACAAAAGGAATGGTTCACGGAGTCCACGAATGCTTGCTATGACTGTATCTTGCTCTCCTTAATAACGCGCGGAGTGTTGGCCCTCATGGCCTGAAATGCTGTGAGGTTGTCTGCTGTTGGGCAATATTTAAACCTTTGAAGAGCCACAGGCTTGTCCCAAACCACTGAGCGGCAATCACCAGTCCACCAAAGAACAGGTTACTTCCAAAGATGACCAGAGCACTTTGGGGATCGATAAGTCAGCGGCATGATAGATCACTCGTGTGACAATGTCCACTAAGATAGCTCTGCTGACCATCCATTTCTGTGGCTTCTCTTGAAGTCAACCTCCATCCAGAAGGTAGATCCACAGTGGAAAAAGGTCACTGGAATGAAGGTCATTAGTTGCTTCCCACTGAGCTGAGTCTGCAAGGATGGGAGAGCAGAATGAGAGGTTTGTGGCTGAGGATGACCCAGTAGCAGCTAAGAAATGAGGATGCACAACTCCTGAGACATTAGGTTCCAAGACTCATCCCCCTGTCCCCCTGAGGCAAGTATAGCTCAAGTCCCATAACACATTATGAGCACTGAAATCACCCAGTAGAAGAAATGGGTGGGGAAGTTGTTCAATAAGCCCTGTGAGAGCCACAGAGTCTACTGCTTCCTGTGGAGGCAATTGCAGTGAGCAGATTCTGGTTGGTTGGTTGGTTTGGGGGATTAAAGGGACCAGACTGCTACGGTCATCGGTCCCTTTTTCCAAATACAAAGAACACCCACAGCGAATAAAAACGAGGAACAGAAGAGATCACAGACGATACAGAACAAGAAAAACTGAGACAAAGAAAAGACAAAACGAACTAAAACCACACAGAGTGTGACGGTGGTTGGCCGACCATAGAAATAAAAAAGGAAAAGCCAACCACTTAGAAACACATTAAAAAATCAGTTTAAAATCATAGGCCAAAGGCCAGAATCAACACAAAGCAATAAGATAAAACAGAAACACTCAGAGTAAATGATAAAATCCCCCTGCCCAAATAAAACGTAAAACTAAGTCAGCCATAGTGGAGTCGTCTGTTAAAAGGGCAGGGAGCGTAGCAGGCAGCGCAAATGTCTGCCTGACCACAGCTAAAAGGGGGCAGGCCATCAAAATGTGGGCCACTGTCAAAGCCGCCCCACAGCGACATAGAGGAGGGTTCTCCCGGCGCAGTAAATAACTGTGTGTCAGCCGGGAGTGGCCAATGCGGAGCCGGCAAAGAACTACTGAGTCCCTGCGAGTGGCTCGCAGGGATGACCGCCACACAGCCGTCGTCTCCTTGACAGCACAGAGTTTATTGCGCATTGTCAGTTCGCGCCATTCATCGTCCCATAGCGCCAAGATTTTGCGGCGGAAGACTGCCCGCAAATCAGTCTCTGGGAGGTCAACGTCCAGAGATGGCTTACTGGTGGCCTCTTTCGCCAGGCGGTCAACATGTTCGTTACCCGGGATACCGACATGACCGGGGGTCCACACAAAGACCACAGAGCGGCCGCAACGGGCAAGAGTATGCAGAGACTCTTGGATAGCCATCACCAGACGAGAACGAGGGAAACACTGGTCGAGAGCTCGTAAACCGCTCAGGGAATCGCTACAGATAACGAAGGACTCACCTGAGCAGGAGCGGATATACTCTAGGGCACGAAAGGTGGCGACCAGTTCAGCAGTGTAAACGCTGCAGCCATCCTGCAAGGAACGTTGTTCGGAACGGTCCCCTAGAGTGAGCGCATAGCCGACACGACCAGCAACCATCGAACCGTCAGTGTAAACAATACCAGAGCCCTGATACATGGCCAGGATGGAATAAAAGCGGCGGTGGAAGGCCTCTGGAGGGACTGAGTCCTTCGGGCCCTAGCCAAGTCGAGCCGAAGGCAAGGGCGACGAACACACCATGGGGGTGTATGCAAAGTAGCCCGGAAAGGAGATGGAACAGTGAAAACCTGAAGCCCAGAGAGAAGCTCTTTGACGCGGACTGCTATTGTACAACAAGACCGGGGCCGACGTTCAGGCAGACGGACGACCGATCGCGGGAACAGGAGACGATAGTTGGGATGCCCGGGCGAGCTTAGAACATGGGCAGCATAAGCGGCCAGCAAACGTTGGCGTCGGAACCGCAGGGGAGGTACACCTGCCTCCACTAGTACGCTGTCCACAGGGCTGGTGCGGAAAGCACCAGTGGCAAGGCGTATACCGCTGTGGTGAATTGGGTGCAGCACCCGTAACGCAGATGGGGATGCTGAGCCATAAGCCAGGCTCCCATAATCCAGACGGGACTGGATTAACGCCTGGTAGAGCCGCAACAGGGTAGAGCGGTCGGCGCCCCAGCGGGTGTGGCTCAAACATCTCAGAGCGTTTAGATGCCGCCAACACGTCTGTTTAAGCTGCCGGATATGAGGCAGCCAAGTCAACCGGGCATCAAAGACCACCCCCAAAAACCTGTGGGTCTCCACCACAGCAAGGAGTTCGTCGGCAAGATAAAGCCACGGCTCAGGATGGACTGTTCGGCGCCGGCAGAAATGCATAACGCGGGTCTTGGCTGCCGAAAACTGAAACCCATGCGCTACAGCCCAAGACTGCGCCTTACGGATAGCGCCCTGTAGCTGACTTTCAACAGCTGCAATGCCGGTAGAGCTGTAGTAAAGGCAGAAGTCGTCAGCATACAGGGAAGCGGAGACAGAATTTCCCACGGCCGCAGCAAGCCCGTTAATGGCTATTAAAAACAGACAGATACTTAAAACAGAGCCCTGCGGCACACCGTTCTCCTGGACGTGGGAGGAACTATACGAGGCCGCGACTTGCACGCGGAAGGTACGACACAACAGAAAATTGCGGATAAAAATCGGCAGAGGACCCCAAAGGCCCCATCCATGAAGCGTAGAAAGGATGTGATGACGCCATGTCGTATCGTACGCCTTCCGCATGTCGAAAAAGACAGCAACCAGGTGCTGACGGCGGGCAAAGGCAGTACGGATGGCCGACTCCAGGCTCACCAGATTGTCGGTGGCGGAGCGGCCTTTACGGAACCCACCCTGAGACGGAGCCAGAAGGCCCCGAGACTCCAGTACCCAATGCAAGCCCCAGCTCACCATCCGTTCAAGCAACTTGCATAAAACGTTGGTGAGGCTAATGGGACGGTAGCTGTCCACCTCCAGAGGGGTCTTTCCAGGTTTAAAAACGGGGATGACAATGCCGCCCCGCCATTGCGACGGAAACTCCCCCTCGACCCAAAGACGGTTGTAAAGATCGAGAAGCCGCTGCTGGCAGTCCACTGAAAGGTGTTTCAGCATCTGACAGTGGATGCCATCTGGCCCAGGAGCGGTATCAGGGCAAGCAGCTAGGGCACTGCGAAATTCCCACTCACTGAATGGAGCATTGTAAGATTCCGGGTGGTTGGTGCGAAACGAAAGGCTCCGACGTTCCATCCGCTCTTTAATGGAGCGGAAGGCCTGGGGGTAATTCGCAGAAGTGGAACTCATAGCAAAATGCTCTGCTAAGTGATTTGCAATGACGTCGGAGTCAGTACAAACGGCTCCATTCAGTGAGAGCGCAGGGACGCTGGCAGGGGTCCGATAGCCGTAGACGCGTCGAATCTTGGCCCAGACCTGCGAGGGAGTGACATGGAGGCCAATGGTGGACACATACCACTCCCAGCACTCCTTCTTGCCTTGGCGGATGAGGAGGCGGGCCCGCGCACGCAGCCGTTTGAAGGCGATAAGGTGGGCTGAGGAGGGATGTCGCTTGTGACGCTGGAGCGCCCGCCGGCGATCTTTAATCGCTTCAGCGATCTCAGGGGACCACCAAGGCACAGCCTTCCGCCGAGGGGACCCAGAAGAACAGGGAATGGCAGATGCAGCAGCAGTAACGATGCTGGTGGTGACCGATTGAACCACCGCATCAATGTCATCAGTAGAGAGAGGCTCAAAAGCGGCAGTGGAGGAGAACAAATCCCAGTCAGCCTTATTCATAGCCCATCTGCTAGGGCGCCCAGAAGAGTGACGCTGTGGTAGTTACAAAAAGAGCGGAAAGTGGTCACTACCACACAAGTCGTCATGCACACTCCATTGGACAGACGGTAAGAGGCTATGGCTACAGATGGAAAGGTCAATGGCGGAGTAGGTGCCATGCGCCACACTGAAGTGTGTGAAGGCACCATCATTTAACAGCGAGAGATCGAGCTGCGACAATAAATGCTCAACGATGGCGCCTCAACCTGTGGCCACTGACCCACCCCACAGAGGGTTATGGGCGTTGAAGTCGCCCAATAGCAAGAAAGGTGGCGGCAATTGGGCGACCAGTGCAGCCAGGACATGCTGCGAGACATCACCATCCAGTGGAATGTAAAGACTGCAGACGGTAACAGCCTGTGGCGTCCACACGCGTACAGCGACAGCCTCTAAAGGCGTCTGGAGAGGGACAGACTCGCTGTGCAGAGTGTGAAGGACATATATGCAGACGCCACCAGACACCCTTTCATAAGCTGCTCGGTTCTTATAATAACCCCGATAGCCACGGAGGGCGGGGGTTCGCATTGCGGAAACCAAGTTTCCTGCAGAGCAATGCAAAGGAAAGGATGAAGGCTTATAAGCTGGTGGAGCTCAGCTAGATGGTGGAAGAAACCGCTGCAGTTCCACTGGTGGATGGTATTGTCCACGGCGGAGAAAGGCGTGACGGGACTGAGAAGGCAGATTACGCCGCTGGGCCACCTGCTGCCTCCGATTGAGCACCCGTGCTAGTGCTATCCATGGCGTCTGAGGGACCGGCGAGATCGAGGTCCTCAGCGGACGCCAGGATCTCCACCTCGTCCTCAGACGCAGAGCTGGAAGGTGGCGGTGGGGTGGCTGCCACCGCAAGTTCCTTGGGCTTAGAGCTCTTCTTCTTTGATTTCTCACGCTGCTCCTTGGGTTTAACTGGCTGGGAGGGCTTCACCGATTCAGTCTCCGGGACTGAGGAGGATCGTGAAGCCCGTTGACCAGCTGATTGCGGGCACTTATGCCACTGTCGGTTGTCAGCCTTCCCACTGGTGGAAACCTGGGAAGGGAGGGACCCGAGGGACCCCTTGCGAGCGTGAGAAGCCGAAGAAGTTGGACACTTCTCCGGCTTAGAAGCAGGGACGGATGTCCCTGATGGGGGGGATGGTGTTGCCCCTGAGGTAGGTGGCGCAGGAGCAACCCGGTGGGTAGAGCCCCCCACTGGCAAGGGGGCAGGAGGAGTTGTACCACTCAGCGATCCGGCCGGAAGTCGCGAAACTGATGGGGCGAGCACAGGTGTTGTAGCAGCGGCGTAGGATGATGTCATTCTCACGGGATGTAATCGGTCGTATTTCCTTTTGGCCTCAGTATAAGTCAGTCGGTCCAGGGTCTTATATTCCATGATTTTGCGTTCTTTCTGGAAGATTCTGCAGTCTGGCGAGCAAGGTGAATGGTGCTCCCCGCAGTTGACACAGATGGGAGGCGGGGCACATGGAGTATCGGGATGAGACGGGCGTCCGCAATCTCGACATGTGAGGCTGGAAGTGCAGCGGGAAGACATATGGCCGAACTTCCAGCACTTGAAGCACCGCATCGGGGGAGGAATATAGGGCCTGACGTCACATTGGTAGACCATCACCTTGACCTTTTCCGGTAACGTATCACCCTCGAAGGCCAAGATGAAGGCACCGGTAGCTATCTGATTTTCCTTCGGACCCCGATGAACGCGCCGGACAAAATGTACACCTCTGCGCTCTAAGTTGGCGCGCAGCTCGTCATCAGACTGCAAAAGAAGGTCCTTATGGTAAATAACTCCCTGGACCATATTTAAACTCTTATGCGGTGTGATCGTAACAGCAACATCCCCCAACTTGTCACAAGCAAGTAACCGTCGTGACTGGGCCGAGGATGCCATTTGGATCAGGACCGATCCAGAGCGCATTTTTGACAAGCCCTCCACCTCCCCAAACTTGTCCTCTAAGTGCTCGACGAAGAACTGAGGCTTTGTGGAGAGAAAAGACTCCCCATCAGCTCTCGTACAAACTAAGAATCGGGGTGAATAATTGCTACTGCCATCCTGAGATTTACGTTCCTCCCACGGCGTGGCCAGAGAGGGGAATGTTTTCGGATTGTACTTTTCAGCATTAAATTGAGCCCGAGAACGCTTAGAGACTGCTGGCGGCTGGCCACCAGTGAGAGATGATGTACCACGCTTCATTGCGGGTCATCCGTCCTGATGCCACCTACTCCGACCAAGGGCCCTCCCCACGGGCGCCACCCAGCCGCAGCAATAGCCACCTGGCAGGACAGCCATTGCCGGGAGTCCTGATGCCCCAAGGAGATGGGCATCTACTCCTTGGCATACGTGGGGAGTTAACGGCGCAGGCATCAGTAGAGCGATCCCTGTGTTGTCAGGGGGCTACAACCAAGAGGGTACATGGCGGCCCCACCACAACGGGCTGGCTACCGTGCTGGATCTTAGGTGCAAAACTGTCCAAGGTCGTCGTCGCAGTTAAAAGAAACACTGCAGATTGCAGCGTGGGAATCGCACCCAGGGACGGATCCTCGCCCAAGAGATGGAAAACGAGCGGGACCCCAGTGCAACGACGAAAAAGCCGCCTAAAGGTCTCAACGCACGACGGATACAGTGCACCATGTAAGGCACCCTTCCCCAATTGGCTCGCTCTTCGGAATAATTTAGAAAGATGGAGGTCAAACCCGAGAGGGGACCATCACATAAGGCCAAAACATTTGAGACTCCTTTTAGTCGCCTCGTACGACAGGCAGGAATACCGCGGGCCTATTCTTATCCTCGAACCCGCAGGGGGGGAGCAGATTCTGCCCCACACAAACAGTAACAGTTATTGCTTGTAAGTCAGTAACCAAGGAGAAAGCAGAGAAGTGGTGTGTGTTACTGACAAATACAGTGACCCCTCCCTTGGCTCTATCCCCACTCAGGTCATCCTTACGGTGAATGGTATAGCCCCATAGCACAGGGACATCAGTGGCTTTAAAATGTGTTTCTTGTAAGCACAACCAAGGGACGTACCTGTGCAAGCAGTTTCAGTTCCTCCACATGTGTCCTGAACCCATTAATGTTCCACTGTAGGATGGGAGCCATCTATCACATTGGTACCACTTTCATCCTAACTTTCCACAAGGGAGGGGAGCCTGCAATGGGTGGAGACTCAGTCTGCGGGTGACATAAACGCCCATCTGACATCAAGGTCCACCACCTCTGAAGAAAGTTGAAAGACATGTCTGAGAGGATGACGTTGATACTGTCATACCGTGTACTTCCTGTCTCTTGTCATGGCCAATTCTTCACCTTTGACCTTGATTTTCTTGTCTGAGTAGGTTTTGATGCTATAACTGCTGATACAGCAGTGGCAGTGCTGGACTGTGGACCAGATGGAATCTTTGGAGGGGCAGGGAGTTTCGCAACAACAAATCAGTTCATTACTTTTCTCACACACCTCATATACCTCAACACAAGAATTTTATTTAGTGGCATACTCTTAAGTGGAATGGAAGTAACCAGCAATCTGAAGTCACATGTTGTGTGATTTTGAACATCTCCTTCAAAAGCAGACTCGTACAAAAACTCAAGACTTTTACTATAGACACTGATAAATAACTGTTTCTCGTATTTTAAGTCCTCTAAAATACACACACCTCATGACAAAAATTTTCATTTATCAGTAAGAACTTACCTTTCCCCCAACTTCTTTAACAGGTTCTTTCAGGATTTTTTCTAGTTCTTCCTGAATGTCTGACAAGAATCGCTCAGCAACTCCCTCGGCAGTATGCATGTACGTTACACAGAGATGCATTCTGGAAAAATTGGAAAACACGAGTTAATGAACTATTTTGAGCAATTTAAAGAATGCAGCTTAAAATTATGAAAAAGAACAGTCAATGTTAGTGTATTTTTCATTGCATTTTCAGAATTTCCATCTTGTTTTTGTAAATGGAGCAGATACGAAAACCTTAAAAAATCTCTCCTGAGCTCGGGTTTTTATAAACTTCTATTCCTATTTTTTCCCACCCTGAAAACTACTTTCTTCTTTAGTACTAATATTTGCGACACATATGTGCATATTTGTTAAGAACATACTGTTTTAGTGACATTTATTGGTAAGTACTAATACTTTCTCAGTAAATGATAGATAATATTCACAATATAGAGGGGCTGTTGAGTTGCAGACAGGCACAACAAGAAGAATGCTTAACAAGTAAGCTTTCAGCCAAACGGCCTTTGTTAGACAACACACGCACACACACAAATGCAACTCACATGCACATGACCACAGTCTCTGGCTGCCAAGGCGAGACAGCGAGCAGCAGCACATGATAGGAGAAGCAAACTGGATGGTGGGGGGAAGGAGGAGGCTGGAATGGAGAGGGGGAGGGACAGCAGGGTAGAGGTGGGCAGTTGTAAAGTGTTGTTTGTGGGAGCATACAGGGACGAGGTGGGGAGAGGGTACAGCAGCTAGGTACAGTCGGGAGGTTAGACAGGTGGCAGGATGGAGGGGGGGGGGGGGGGGGGGGGGGAGTAAAAAGACTGTGGATGTGTTGGTGGAGTAGAGGTCTGTGTAGTGCTTGAATGCAAACAAGGAAGGGAATAGGTGGGTAAAGGACAATGACTAATGAAACTTGAGGCCTGGAGGGTTACAGGAAGATAGGACATATCGTAGGGAGATTTCCCACAGGTGCAGTTCAGAAAACTGGTGTTGGTGGGAAGGACCCAGATGGCATAGGCTGTGAAGCAGTCACTGAAATGAAGAATGTCGTGTTCAGCAGCACGCTCAACTACTAGGTGGTCAAGTTGTTTCTTGGTGACAGTTTGTCAGTGGTCATTCATGCGGACAGACAGCTTGTTGGTTGTCATGCCCACGTAGAACGCAGCACAGTGGTTGCAGCTAAGCTTGCAGATCACGTGACTGTTTTCACAGGTAGCCCTGCCTTTGATGGGATGAGTGATGTTTGTGAGTGGAGTCGATAGGTGGTGGGAGGGTGTATATAGGACAGGTCTTGCATCAAGATCTATTACAGGGATATGAGCCATGAGGCAAGGGGTTGGGAGCAGGGTTGTGTAGGGATAGACAAGGATACTGTGTAGGTTTGGTGAGCGGCCGAATACCACTGTAGGAGGGGGTGGGAAGGATAGTGGGTATGACATTCCTCATTTTAGGGTACAACGAGAGGTAATCAAAACATTGGCAAAGAATGTGATTCTGTTGCTGTTGCTGTTGCTGTTGTTGGTGAAAATGTGATTCTGTTGCTCCTGGCCTGTATGGTACTGAGTCATGAGGGAAATGCTCCTCTGTGACTGAACGTGGGACTTTGGGAGATGGTGGATGACTGCAGAGATGGTCAGTATTCCACCCCTACTTTCCATTGTTTAATGATAGATAATCTGTTTGTAATTTTGTGTGTTCCCTAACGCTTTCAGCTCTTTCTTCTACTGAGTTCAATTTTCAGTTTTCATAAAACTGTTCCCAATTCACTGTCACATAACATTGCAAAATGAGTTGAACAATGTGTTCTACACCTATATCTTCAAGCTGCCGAAATGGTTTCCTAGGGTCATTATTGGTGTTCTACACCTATATCTTCAAGCTATCAAAATGGTTTCCTAGGGTCATTATTGGTCAATTGGCACAATGTGATAAACATCCCATGTGTGCTGGTTGTTACATTTGACATTAAATTTTCAATAATCTCAGAAAAAAACAATTGTATGCAATTCAACCCAATATCTTCACATACAATGCTGCTGTGTTGTTAATGGGCACACCTCAGCAACACTGATAAGAGGATGCCATAGTCAAGCTTTTAGCAAAGCTATAAAAGTACACTAGACTGGATACCTGTAGATGTTGATACCACTGTACCTTGTCCAAATTCACTGAAGGACAAATTCACAACTGACGAGATTGCTACCTTGGAAAAAAATTTCACGACTGAAAGAGACATAAACTTTCTGCCAACCAAAACAGAAAACCTAAATTTCGAATGCATTTATACTCTGTAATTTGTTATCATATTTATGAATAGTTGTTGCACCATGTGTACTATCAAAAACCACATGTCTTCCTTGATATTTGTGAATTCATTATTCATGGAAATGATGTTCATCAAATTCATTTTACTGGCCACTGTTTAGTGTATATGAACAAATGAGGCACTGATTTGTGGTTAAAAAGGACGTAAAACATTTCCACAAAGAAGCAAGGTCAAATTGGAAAATCAGGTTACTATTAAGAAGCAGAAAAGGATGCCAAAATGCTTTGTGATTCTATGGGGTTGGAGAAAATAAATGTTGTCAAAAAGCTGAACTCAATCATGGCAGAACTAATTGAGATAAACTTCATATAAACTCAATTCTGTTTTGCAAAGGATTGTATTTCATTGCATATGTGATGATTTGCCGCATAGAGAACTGAGCAATATACAGATGCAAGCACACTTGCGGATTTGGGACTGAGAGAGAAGGGGCATGGTCATTCAACACAAGCTTGGCAGGGCCCAGATATCAAAAGCAGGAAGGTAGCTAGCTTTCCACTCGGCCTGCAGACAACAGTATTCGTCACCTGTCTGTCAAGACAACAGGACAGTAAGTAGCAGAGTTTCACTGGAAACACATGGTGTGTCGTTCTTTGTGCTTGCTGTGAAAGCATGCTGTTGCCTAAAGGACAATTTAATACCATACTCACAATATCAAGTGCATGATGCATCATAGTTATGTAAGCATTACGCATACTGGATTAAAAGTTTTACTGTGATGAAACAGATGATCCTAAGCGGCATCTCATACCACAATTAGCTTAGGCATTACTATCATAAATTACGACAGTCAATAACTACTGTATTAACTGTGCAGAGCTTAATAAAGACTCCAAAGAAGGATAATACACTGTAGAATAATGACTTAGAACCAAGAGTAGGGACTTAATATTTATTTTTGTGTTATTAGAGCTTTTCCATATTATGCCAGTAACAACAGTAAAAATTATTGTTAAGGTTATTAGAAGTAACAAAACCAATGCAGCACGATGAAGTACATAAAGATGAGTCAATTAATGTGCCACAATCCACATAGCAGTCTTACACTGTTTGCACATGATGCTGTCATTTACTGTCTTATAAAGTCATCACATGATCAAAACAAATTGTCAAATGATTTAGACAAGATACATGTATGCTCCAAAAAGTAGCAACTGACTCTACATAATGAAAACTGTGAAGTCATCCACATGAGTACCAAAAGAAATACACTAAATTTCAGTTAGACAATATATCTCACAAATACAAAGTCTGTAAATTCAACTAAGAAATTTTATTTTCAACTAAATACTTAGAAATTACAATTATGAATAATTTAAGTTGGAGCGATCACATAAATAATGTTGTCAAGAAAGCAAACCAAAGACTGTGATCTGTTGGCGGAACCCAGACACCTGACAAAATGCAACAGGGCTACTAAAGAGGCTCTTACACTACACTTGCACGTTCTCTTCTGCTGTGCAGTGTGGGATCCGTGTCAGAAACAACCAACGGAGGACATTGAAAATGTTCAAAGAAGGGCAGCTCCTTTTGCACTGTTGCAAAATAAGGGAGAGAGTGCCACAGATATGGAATTGGGGGTAGCAATCATTAAAACAAAAGCGTTTTTTGTTGCGGCAGGATCTTCTCATGAACTTTCAATTCCCAACTTTCTCTTCAAAGTGAAGAGAAATCAGAGCTTGCACAAAAAGACTAAAGTGTTTCTTTTTCCCCCCACACTGTTCAAGGGGGAATGGTAGCAAAACAGCTTGAAGGTGGTCCACTGAACCTGTTGCTAGGCACTTAATTGTGAATTGCACAATAATCAAGTAAATGTAGATGTTGGTAATTTGATACCTCACAAACTCTCATCAAAACATGTACATGAACTACCCACACACATGTCGAGCCTGGTGGCTGAATGGAAAGTACAGTCCAGAAACCGAGAGGTCGCAGGATCTAGTCTTAGTCAGACTACAGATTTTCCAGTCTTCATTTTAACCTAGCCTTCACCTCTCAAAAATGTGAGGAGTCATCAGAAAAAACACATGGTTCAGATTACACATTAAACTGTAGGTCCTCTTTCCCCAGTTCAATAACTGGGGTAGGTTAAGGACATGTGAGTTGCCATAGAAAGACTTGCACCAGGCCACTGAGTCACACACAATAATAATAATAATAATAATAATAATAATACAGCAATGGAAAGGATAGTTGCTACTTACCATATAGTGGAGATGCTGAGTCACAGAAAGGCACAACAAAAAGACTGTTGGAAAGTAATCTCCTGGCCAACAAGGCCTTTGTCAAAAACAGAAACACATGGGCACACTGAATGTGTGTGTATGTTTCTATTTTTGACAAAGGCCTTGTTGGCTGGAAGCTAACTTTCCGACAGTCTTTTTGTTGTACCTTTCTGCGACTCAGCATCTCTGCTATATGGTGAGTAGCAGCTACTGTTGTCGTCATACCGTCACATTCCAGCCGGGATTTTCCATTGTTTGATAATAATAATAATACAATTAGTGGCAAAAGTTGCCCACTTCAGATATCTGGGAGAGATAATCCAACCATCAGGATTGAGCTCAATAGCCAATAAAGATACAATCTCCAGATTACAAAAAGCATATAAACTCACTTGGAATCACTATAATAAGAAAACTATTTCTGTCAATGCGGAACTAAGGCATTACAACACAGTAGTCCTACCAGAAGCACTTTATGCTGCAGAAACTACAGTCATTCATGGTCATACTAAGATCAGAGAGATTGGAAAGCAGGAAAGAAAATTCTGAGGAAAATATGTGGACCAGTGTTTTGGGAAGGAATTTGGATGAAGAGGTCAACTAATGAGATTTACAAAGACATACAAACAATAACAGACACTATTAGAAAGAGAAGGATGAAATTTTATGGACATCTCAGCAGGGTGAATAAAAGCAGGCTCACAAGACAAATCTTTCAGATGGTAAACAAGAGCAAAAACAAGACAAAGTGGATCACTGAAGCAGAAGAAGACATTAAAGAACTGGGGATCACACAAGACAACATAAACAATAGAGGAAAGTTTAGAAACATCATACAGACACACACAATTAAACAAGAACATACAGAGAACAGAACGGGAAAAAGATGCTCGGAAGAACGCAAGAGAGAAAACAGTAAACGTATGAAGAGAATTTGGGGACATCGAAGAAAGAAGAAGAAACCATGACTACTCAAGTTCAATCGCTCTCTCAAAAGGGAATAATCGAAAATAATAATAATGTATGTGTGGATGGATATGTGCGTGAGTGCGAGTGTATACCTGTCCTTTTTTCCCCCTAAGGTAAGTCTTTCCGCTCCCGGGATTGGAATGACTCCTTACCCTCTCCCTTAAAACCCACTTCCTTTCGTCTTCCCCTCTCCTTCCCTCTTTCCTGATGAGGCAACAGTTTGTTGCGAAACCTTGAATTTTGTGTGTATGTTTGTGTTTGTTTGTGTGTCTATCGACCTGCCAGCGCTTTCGTTCGGTAAGTCACCTCATCTCTGTTTTTATATATAATTTTTCCCACGTGGAATGTTTCCCTCTATTATATTAATAATAATACAGTTATTATTATTATTATTATTATTATTGTTATTAATGATTTCTTATAGATCTTTTCCCTTCCCCTCCCCCTCCTACCATCCCTTGAAAGTAATATTATATCCACAGTACACAATATGGGTCAATCTCCAAGTACGTCATCACCATGAAGGCAACTGAGGACAGGTTGGATTAATGCTTTGCATCGAGACACTGCCTGCAAGGCCTACTACAGCAAAGTTGCTTTCTAGTGACCATTCAAAATGAGAAAAGGTAAAACTCTTTCTGATGGAAGTTGTTTGACATCATGACATTGTCTTCTATCATAATTCCCCATTATTTAAAAGGGAGACCATGTAAAGTTTGTTATAGTGTGACTTAACAATATGCAGTGCAATAGCAGCTGGGAACAGAATTGTTTAAGACTCGTACAGCAAGGCTTCGTGAGGTTGCTTTTGCAATGGTAAGACGTATGCGTGCCTGTGTACTCGGCACATGCATCAGTTAAATTAAAGTCAAAATTCCAAACACTGTTACATTAATTGCACAAGCTGTATTTTGTATGTTTTATATACCTATGAAAGTTTGCAACTCAATGTAAAAATAAATATTGTATTAAAAAACACACTATCAGTGATAACCATGTAGTGTGACTATGGTGAAGGTACAATATAATAGAGGTACGACACGGTACAGAATGATAATAATGCTTTATTACAGGAATATTTACACAGTAAAAGGGACATCTCTGTTATTCTTGGAAGCTAAGACTGGACTAAAGTCAGTAGCGGTCAAGACACAGATATTCCAATTATCATACATTGGTAATATGTATCACAGTGAATGTCCACCAGAACCTACAGGTGAGTTGTAATCTATCATTTTCATAATACTGTCATTATTTCATCCTGGATTTTTCAAGAATATATCTGTGTCACATGGGTGGTGTGGTGAGCCTTGCGCAGTATTCGACTGTGAACACATGTTTATTTTAGTGCAGAATAAAATAATGGAATGAAGGTGAACCCTAGTGGTTGCATGTGGTCCATCCCTTTTGAAGAATACTCTATAAGGAGGACTGATAACTGTCACATGAAAACACTGCAGAAAGGTTTTGATTTTAACCTTTGGCACTGGAACACAGTCTGTTGTCCAGAAACTTGCCACATCTTTTGTCCTCTTATCAGCTACATACTAGTGATGAACACACATTCGAGCAGCAATATTTGAACCAGCTGTCACAAGATTGAGTTAGTAACCTCAGCTACTAAGGGAGACCTTCTGCCACTACCACTATCAAAGTGCCTTGTTTCAGATGGTGAAATTTACAAGAGACTTTCAAATATGAGCACTAGTTGCCTGTGTGCAGAACGAAAAAAAAAAAAAAAAAAAAAAAAAAAAAAAAAAAAAAAAAAAAAAAAGGAAGAAAGAAAGAAAGAAAAAACATATTTACGGAACAAAACATGTGGAATACAATTTGTGTATAAATTTCACTACGAAACAAAGCAAAATATTGTTTCTTTAGCTTCCAACAACTGCTGCAAATTATACACTGACAGACAATTTGAAGCACATACTCAAGTGATAGAAAAATTCAAGTGGAAACATCTGACAGAACGAAAATTATCCTGGAAGCATGTGACAGAATGAAAATTGTGCCAACATTGTGTTATCCCTATCTCACAGTTAGTATTGTGACATTTAGGGGAATCAAATTCTCTTCTGATGGTTTAAGAAGGAGAAGTGCAACAAGTACTATATTCGGGCAGTCTTTGTGTCAGCAGCTGTCACATGCCATCCCTTTTCCGGAACTACTGGCTGCAAGTAAACAACAAGAAGCTGCTAAAAAATAGTAACATCTCATCATCAAGAAAAATAATCTTCCAGCATGCATAAGCAACTTTTCAATAAGAGAAATGGACTAATCACATGAATAGCAACTGAAATTGCCAGGAACTTACCCAGGCGGAAACTGGAGTGCATTAATATTCCAACCACGTTTAGTAATTGCATCTGACAGTCTATAAATATGAAAATCATTGGAGCCAATTGCTACCACTGATGTGTCAGCAGTTCCAAAAACAAATATCCCTTTCATTTTACGCAATCTGTAACACAAAATTATTGTTTCAGGTTCCAGCCCACAATAAACATGGCAGAAATCAACTGTTTCCACTTACCCTTCCTCAATCTTCTTTGTTGTGGATACAATTTTTTTTGTTGCCTCAACATAACCATCTAAGCCAAAGTACATCATTGTAGCCCAGCAAGCTGCTATAATACCTACAAAAGCAAAATAAGAAAGTCAGTTATGTTAAATTTATACATCATCTTTTCATAGGAAACATGTCAAGACAACCTAAAATATTATGCATATTAAAATAAGTAAAACCTAGGATATAAATATTTTCTGACAACTCTAGGTAGTAAGATATGCATGCATGTTGGTAACATGTGCCTGCATAGGACTTGCAGAGGTGCTGCAGTACGTTCACAAATACCATGAACTCCTTATTAGACACATGCTTTTATCATAGATGTAGTGTACACACCTCCTGCCCTGGAGCCACTTACACATGGAGACCCGTATACACCACCTGGCCAATCAGTGGTAACAGTGAACTGATGGTGGCGGTACTTTGGTTCAGAATATAAAACAACTGATGATCCCTTTGGTGCAAATCCATACTAAAAATAAAAGTAAATATATTACTCACAAATTTATTTAAGCCTCTGGTTTCTATGATCAAAAGTTACCACAAATTATATACTTCTGAATAAGGCTCCATGTGAAATGATGGTTCTAATACAGCTTGACAGTCACACACACTCCAGAGGATTTTACTGAACTTAAAGTTAATCAACATTCAATTATTAAATTATGTAGGGAAAAGTTAATGCTAGAATTGCTTTCTTTGAAGAAGAGACTCTAACACAATTAATCAACTGGAAAAAATCTAATAAATTATGGAACAATAGTATGATAAATAAAGTCTTTTTCTTTCTACCCATTACACCATTGAGAGTAATAAGCAAATGAAGCAAATAGCGTGATGAAGACAATCAGTAGTCTATGCACTGTACTTGTGGCAGAAGCAAATTCAAATGTATTTTATAGGTGGCGCTCCCTCAACTGACTGATCTGTACATACTTCAATGAACTAACTTCAAACTTCAGCACACCACTGGCTTGTCTCTACTTCCACCTAACCCCACATAGTTTTACTCACTTTGCCACCACATTTTGGGACTTGCAAACCCCACCACCACCACCACCAACAACAACAACAACAACAACAACAAAAGTTGCAACAGACTGACTTGGCCTCAGTATCACAGCTATTACTTAGATGCAATGTGTTGTTATTTTCTGAAGTTCTCAAAACAGAAAAGTAAAATTACAGCCACTAAAATAAAGTTGTGAATTTTCACAGATAGATTAAGAATCAAACAAATTTAGCAGGCAGCAACATTAAAAACCCTTTGGGACAAATGATATTCTTCTGGAGAGGACCAAAGAAAAGAAAAATGATAACATATCACAAACTGCTAACAGTGGCCAACTTCTTTTATTGATTTTCCAACACATCACAATTATGTATACAGATGAACAGTTTCGATCCTCTCAAACAGCCATCTTCAGATCCAGTAGACAACACCGGATCCTTCTGGGTAGCGACTGGATTTGATAGCACACAAACACACAAGAATCGACAATGTCAGAAAGTGAAAATATTTTCACAGGTTCAAGAATAGTACCAAAGATGGAAAAAACTTGAAGGAATAAAAGCACGTAATGATAAATCATAGGTGGTGGTAGCGGAAGGAACACTCACATAGTAATGTCATGTTCATTTGTTTTGTTTTAGGATGCAAAAATGAAGGCCATACGCACCCATGTCAGAACTGTAAAACATGAAGACAAAAAAAGGAGTTAAAAGTGACTACATATCTAGCCCAATCGACGGAAGGAAATACATCTAAAAACAGGTACCTGGAGGAATATCCATAAAATATGCCATAGAGAAACAGAGGCCCTGAACCAAAGATTAAATGTCGTTCACCATATTGCTACGATGGATAAAACATAAAATGCTGTCGACAGCCCTCACGTCGCTCACTAAAACGGCCAACAACTCAGACGGCAAACATAAATTGGAGCTTAAGTGATTAAAGAAAGGGCATTCTGTCAGGAAACACCGAAACATCAAAGGTTGAGGGCAATGAGCACAAAGCGGTGGGGGAGCAGCACTTAACAAATGGTGCCGGCTAAAAGACAGTGCCAAATACACAATCTTGCTAAAATGATCACCTCACGGCGAGAGGGCCCAGAGGAGGTCATCCGAGCTGCTGGAAAAGATTTAATTTCCCAGAGCTTGTTCCCATAAAGGGAGGACCAGTGGTGATGCCAAAGTGATATCACCTGCTGACACACAGCAACACAGATGTCATCAGATGGAATGGAAGAACTAGTGGGCCAAGGTTCCAGGGCTGCAGCCTTGGCAGCAGCATCAGCAGCCTGATTTCCCATCAGACCAATGTGACCAGGAACCCACATAAACAACACAGTGGCTCCATCAAGAGTGAGCAACAGAAAACTTAGATCAGCTACACAGGGCCTTCGAGAAGGAAGATCAGGTTGGTTGAATTTGGGGGAGAGGACCACACAGTGAGGTCATCGGTCCCATCAGATTAGGGAAGGATGGGGAAGGAAGTTGACCATGCTCCTTCAAAAGAACCAGCCTGGCAATTGCCTGAACTGATTTAGGGAAATCACGGAAAACCTAAATCAGGGTGGCCGGACATGGGTTTGAACCATCGTTCTCCCGAATTCAAGTCCAACAGGAAACAGCCTGGCTGTGAATCCAAGATATAGTATTAGGAGTGACATGGACAAAATAGGAGCAGAAACTGGGCACACAAATGTGGAGTTTGTGGAGGTCTTTCAGTGCCATGATCAGCACTGGGTAAACACTGTTGTAAGGCATGTTAACACTGAGCTGAACATGATGCTCCAGACACCGACAAAATCCCACAGGAGTATTGTTCCAGTTGATGCTATTGGTAGGTGGGGATAGACAACACATGGCCTGCACCTCAATAGGAAGGGGGAAGAAGAAGCTTCATGTACAGTAAATAGGGATAAAGCTAAGGCTAGTATCAACTTACTTCATCAAAATATCAGGAGAATAAAATATAAAGTAGATGAGTTACTAGTGTGTTTAGATGATGTCAAAAATAAAAATGAGGTTGATATACTTTGTCTGTCTGAATACCATGTAACTGTGGGAATGGAAGGTGTCAGTATAAATGATTATAATTTAGATTCTTACACTTGCAGATCTGGCATGGATAAAGCAGTAGTTGCGATTTACACAAAACAAGGACATACATACAAAACTGAAGAAGTAAGCAAATTTTGTGTCAATCAACACTTCGAAGTTTGTTCAAGTGAACTACAGCTAGATAATGCAGTGTTGATAAAGTGTACAAGTCCCCATTATTAGATTGGGAGCTATTCAAAAAAAGTTTGACTCCCTATTTGTCAGACAAAAAGAAGCAGTTATTAATCTGTGGTGATTTCAATGTAAACTTTCTAAGCAATTCTGATAGGAAAAGTGAACTAGAAGTGTTATTAATGACATACAACTTAGAATCAGTGATCAATTTACCTACACATATAGCTCAAGACAATAGTAATCTAATAGATAATGCATTTGTATGGCAAGGGGACGTAAAACTAACACATGGTTTCCTTGTGAGAAATGGATTATCAGACCATGATGCACAATTGATTAACTTACAAAACCAATCAGGGCACACAGTTCAGAAACCATTAAGTAAAAGTGTTAAGGTTGCTCAACCTGGTATCTATAGAGCACATCAGAGAAAGTTTAAGAAATATTAATTGAGGAGATGCATATAATGAACCAAATGCTAATGATAAATGCAACACATTTCTTGATAAATTTATATCCCTTTTTGAACATTTTTGCACAAAAAAACTACTATATGTCACACCAGTTTTCAAAGAAATGTTATACTACTACAGATACAAAGTGTCTTTAGAAAGGAAAAGAAATCTGTATGAGACAATAGTAATTAGTAAAGAACAAATGTAATTTTACACTATAAAATTATTGTAACTTACTGAGAAAAGTTGTCAGAAAATCAAGAAATATGTATATTAGAGATGAAACTAACAACTTGGGCAACAAAATCAAATCAACATGGAATGCTGTTAGAAGGTAGACAGGAGAAGTAACCACTGCAGTAGGCAGTATTATTTATTAAAGAGGATGAGACAATCTTAACCAACAGTACACAAGTGGCTAATATACTTAACGGCAATTTCTTAAGTGGAGGTGAAAAAATTGGTGACCATAGTCCAAAATAAAAAGCCAAGCAGTACATGGAAGAGTCAGTTTTGAGAAACCTTAGTCAGATTAATTTTCACCTGACAACCTCTTGCGAAATAAGAAAAATCATTACACCTCTGTGGGGGGGGGGGGGGGGGGGGGGGGGGGGGAGAGCGTTCTGTCGGAGTAGATGATATCTCTAACAAGATATTAAAACAATGTTGAGCAGTTACAGCCAATGTTCTGAGTCACATATGTAATGCATCACTAACTCAAGATATTTTCCCAGACAGGTTAAAATATGCCATTGTCAAGCCTCTCTACAAAATAGGGGACACCATAGATGTCAATAATTACCGGCCAGTATCCATGCTTTCAGCATTTTCAAAAATCATCGAGAAAGTTACATACTCAAGAGTGGTCAGCCACCTCAACAGTAACGGGATACTTAGTAAACCACAGTTTGGATTCCAAAAATGCTGTTCCACAGAGACAGCAATATATAATTTCACTGCCCACATATAGAGTCTTTAAATAGTAAGATGTCACCAATAGGAATTTTCTCTGACTTTTCCAAAGCATTTGATTGTGTGAACCATGACATTATGCTCCAGAAATTACAATTCTATGGTATAAATGGAACAGCACATGAATGGTTTAAGTCACATCTACAGAGCAGGATTCAGAAAGTTTCTTTATATGGTTTAATGATTGAAGGAAGTTTGCCACTTCACCCAACTGGGATGTTCCACAAGGTTCGACAATGTGTCACCTTCTGTTCTTGATATATGTGAATGACCTCCCTTCTTATCTGAAACAAGAAGCTAAACTGACACTGTTCGCTGATCATAGAAGCATAATTATTAATCCAGTAAAAGAAACTCCAACAGAAAATGACACAAATACTATAGCAATATTATGGAAAGGAAAGTTGCTACTCACCATATAGCAGAGATGGCTGACAGTGAACAAGTAAAAATAATACTGGAAATACTCGCACTACTGCTGCTGTTGCCAATAATAGTGGTAATAGTAATATTAATAGTAATAGCAATAAAAGTGACGATAATCATAGGATGTATACAAAATAGACGTTTACCATACAGTGAGTTCTGGGGAAAGGAAATTTAAGGAGACTGCATCAGCTAAGAAAATTGAAAATGAGGAAGATTAGGTCAGACAGGGGGATGTACACAGACAACGAGCACATGCAAGGACAATGGTAATCTTATTGTTGCTTTAGGAGATGTCATTAACTGTCTTTTGAAGCTGGGGATGTCATTTTGTTCTCTAACATAATGCGTGAGGTTGTTCCATAGTCAGGTTCCTGCTACTGAGAAAGGCTCGGAGAAAGTCCTTGAATGATGGAATGGGACAGAATGGGGGGTAGGAGCAGGTGTTTCTTCCATGTTGTTGAGACAACAGGAGTAAGGTCGAGAGGAGATATGAAGCACAGTGTTCATTTATAAGACAACAGAGCGTATTGAAAACTCCTCACCTTGTAAGTGAAAGAACTTGTCATGAGTTGTTTCAATACTTCAAGAATGGTGATTTTAACGTCATAGACCAGCATAATATTGGAAGAGAGAATGTTTTCGAAGATGCAGAATTGGAGACATTGCTGAGTGAAGACTAACGTCAAACTCAAGAAGAATGGGCATGATTAGTGGGAGTGACACAGCAAGCCATTTTAAAATGTCTGAAGGCTATGGGCATGATACAGAAAGAAGGAACTTGGGTCCTGTGTGAGCTGAAACCAAGAGACGTTGAACGGTGTTTGTGAACAGTTGCTTCAGAGGCAAAAACGGAAGGGACTTCTGCATCACATTGTGACCGGGGATGAAAAATGGGTTCATTACGATTACCCTAGACACAAAAAATCATGGGGATATCCTGGCCATGCTTCCACATCAACAGCCAAACCGAATATTCACGTCTCCAAGATCATGCTGTGCATTTGGTGGGACCAGCTCAGCGTCATGTACTATGAGGTGTTAAAACCAAGTGAAACAATCACAGGTGCTCGTTATCGAACACAATTAATGCGTATGAGCAGAGCATTGAAAGACAAACGGCCACAATACAGTGAGAGGCACGCTAAAGTGATTTTGCAGCATGACAACATTCAACCCCACTTTGCAAAAGAGGTCAAAACATACTTGGAAATGTTAAAATTGGAAATCCTACCCCACCCACCATATTCTCCAGCATTGTCCCCTCTGACTATCACCTGTTTAAATCAATGGTGCATGGCCTGGCTGACCAACACTTCTGATCTCATGATGATGTCACAAATTGGATCGATTTGTGGATCGCTTCAAAAGATGAACATGTTTTTTGACGCGGGATTCGTACACTGCCCAAAAGATGGGAGGAAGTAGTGGCCAGCGATGGAAAATACTTTGAATGATACATGTGTAACCAATTTGTTTCATTAAAGCCTCAAATGTTGGGGAAAAAACTGCTGAAGCAAAGTTGTACACCTTGTAAATGAAGATCTAAATTGGACTGAGCAGATAACTGCAGCGCGCAAGAAGGCATCAGCCTCTCTCCATGCCCTCACTCTTCTCTGTTGACATGAAAAAGAAACTTATACAAACACTTATACTTCCTGTCATTATTGACGGCAATGATTTTTTCCTTCTCAGGAAAGTTCGTGGTACTTGGAGCTGGGTATGAATACTTGTGTTTCTTATATCTGTGCTGTTCAATTCTCTTTGATCACGTTTCACCATCATATTCACAGCTACCCAGTCTGCACACAGACAAGTGAGGAGATTTCAATATGCTCTGTCATCTCTATTGTCTTATAAATGAACACTGCTTCATATCTCATCTCGACCTTACTCCTGTTGTCTCAACAACATGGAAGAAACATCTGCTCCTACCCCCCCCCCCCCTCCCTTTCTGTCCCACTGTCCCATACCATCATTCAAGGACTTTCTCCGAGCCCTTCTCAGTAGCAGGAACCTGACTATGGAACAACCTCATGCATTATGTTAGAGAACAAAATGACATTCCCAGCTTCAAAAGACAGTTAATGACATATCTCCTAAAGCAACAATAAGATTACCATCGTCCCCGTATGCGCTCGTTATCCTTGTACATCCCCATGTCTGACCTAATCTTTCTCATTTTCCAATTTTCTTAGCTGATGCAGTCTCCTTAAATTTCCTTTCCCCAGAACTCACTGTATGGTAAACATCTATTTTGTATACATCCTTCTTATACCTGGCACTATGATTATCGTCACTTTTATTGCTATTACTATTACCACTATTAGTGGCAACAGCAGCAGTAGTGCGAGTATTGCCAGTATTATTTTTACTTGTTCACTGTCAGCCATCTTTGCTATATGGTGAGTAGCAACTTTCCTTTTCATAATATTGCTATAGTATTTGTGTCATTTTCTGTTGGAGTTTCTTTTACTGGATTAATAATTATGCTTCTATGATCAGCGAACAGTGTCAGTTTAGCTTCTTGTTTCAGATAAGAAGGGAGGTCATTCACATATATCAAGAACAGAAGGTGACCCATTGTCGAACCTTGTGGAACACCCCAGTTGGGTGAAGTGGCAAACTTCCTTCAATCATTAAACCATATACAGAAACTTTCTGAATCCTGTTCTGTAGATGTGACTTAAACCATTCATGTGCTGTTCCATTTATACCATAGAACTGTAATTTCTGGAGCATAATGTCATGGTTCACACAATCAAATGCTTTGAAAAAGTCTGAGAAAATTCCTATTGGTGACATCTTACTATTTAAAGACTCTATATGTGGGCAGTGAAATTGTATATTGCTGTCTCTGTGGAACAGCATTTTTGGAAACCAAACTGTGGTTTACTAAGTATCCCATTACTGTTGAGGTCACTGACCACTCTTGAGTACGTTACTTTCTCGATGATTTTTGAAAATGCTGAAAGCATGGATACCGGCCGGTAATTATTGACATCTATGGTGTCCCCTATATTGTAGAGAGGCTTGACAATGGCATATTTTAACCTGTCTGGGAAAATATCTTGAGTTAGTGATGCATTACATATGTGACTCTGAACGCTGACTGTAACTGCTCCACATTGTTTTAATATAGTGTCCTTACCATACGTACTTGAGAGCATTCGATGACACTCAGTTGATGTTTTCTTCATATTGAAACAAAACAGTAACACATCCTGCAAATTACGAGAATTAGGCTCGTAAACTATTTAAATCAAGAACAACTTTATGATGCAGATACAAATCGACTAATGTTTGAATGAGGTCATGTTGACATCTGCGATCTGTTTCTTTCAACCGCTACTTACCACTGTCGCCACCTATCAGCAAACAGCGGAAGAAAAATTGTACATCTTGTATTATTACTCCAAGACTCTTTAATGAAGGAGACAAGCTGATATTTGTCCCATTTAGGGTTAAAGATGTAGGGATTCCAAATATTTTGAGTAATGAGCCTAGAATCACCAACCAGTACCGCTTGAGTTTTGTATAGGGTTAGTCTTAACCCTATATCCTGCACCCATGGGAAAACTTGGCATTTTTCACATATACAAAGCACTTGGACAAATAAATAAGAGATCACAGAATAAAATGCTCAGATGAACCACAAACTGACCCTGAACATTTGAATAAATAGTTTGCCATCCATGACAGTGCCGAGAACACTGCACTCAATTCCTGACTTATGTAATCCTTAGTTTTTACTGATTTACTGAACATAATTGTGGAGAAGATTAATGAAGTGACTATGATTCATCTTCTCACTAATACACTATTTTCCTTCCCATCAATAAAGATGAGGACATGATTAGATTAGATATGCTTTTTGTTCCATAGTGAGGTGACTCTCATGCATGTAAGACATGTGATAATACAAGAAAACATAATACATTTATAATAAACCTAAAAAGGAGAAGAAGAGGAATTTACAACACGTTATTTCTCTTGTTCATATTAGTGCACTGAAGATGTGTGAAACAATCACATTATTTGATATTACTAATGACATACTCACAAATCAGTTCTACTAAGAAGTTTCTCAATGGAGTACGAGGAGTCGGCCACCAATAAGACCTTGCAGGCTCTTCAGCAGAACTTTATTAACGGTCAGCCTTTCTATGGTTGCTGACAAGTTATTAAAACCCTTCAGACCCCTAAGCTCATTTGCTGCTAAAGCATTTCAGGATGTCAAAAGTTGTTAATGTCTCACCAACAGTTAGGTCACTAAAGACAACACAAGTTTGAAGTGGGGTAAGAATTCAGCCATTTTCTTTTTAAAGAATCCACTCCAACATTTACCTTAAGCAATTTATGAAAATGACAGAAAACCTAAATCTGGATGGCCAGACAGTGTAAGGTGTAACATAGTCATTAAAATTTTAAATTCTACCATTGAATTTTGCATCAGATAATTTCAGAAAACAATATGAATGATTGACATAAAAGGTTTTATCTGATGAAAATTTAACACCTGTCCATTCAAACACTGTTCCAATTTCTTAATTTTCAGTTGAAGTCAATACACTTTTTTTGCTGAGGATGGAAATAGAACAGAATAACTGGGAAATCATCAATAAATAAAAATCATTCAACTGGTCTCTCTACTCTCTACCAGGAAGAGTGGCTTTCAGTACACATCCTAATTTAGTTAGTTTTCTTGCATAAAGCACCCATTTTATAATAAATATAGCATTCATTCAGCAAGGAGTCAATATAAACTGAGTCCACCCTTCGGCCTTTCTTGACTGTGATAAACTCGGAGCATTTAGAGTCTTAGTGTGCGTTAGTTAGAAAACTTGTCACATCCATAAATATAATATAGAAAGAATTATCTGTATTATCCAAGGGTCTCATTCTCAGCTCTAAACCTGTATTTAATCAGGCTGCTTTGGTGAAGGGCCTACTTTCTTTCAGATGTAATGTCAACTGGAAATAACACTATGCAACCAAATCACAAAACCTTTCGAACAGCAAATCTGTCATTGAAACCTGCCTTGAACAGTTCAGACCACAATCCCAACTTCAGCCATCACCACTACGTCACAATCATCCTTTACAAGCCTTCCAAGAATTCCTCACATCTAGCATTGCTTCACAACCCTACCTCAGATTCCTATAACGTGACTCTCACCTGTCCTCTGCAGAATTCCAGGCTCTGTGTTTCCTCACAGCTGATTATTCTATCATTATCCTCCCAGCAGACAAAGGATCTACCACTGTGGTACTTGACTGGCAGGAGTATGTTAGTTATGGTCTATGCCAGCTGTCGGACTCCCCTACATACAACATCTGCCATCAAGATCCCAGCTCCATAATTAAAAATTACCTGCAGTCCCCTCTTATAACCTCAATCCCCTCACAAGGACTAACATCTCAATCCATAGAACTTCTCACCCCATCCAAACCATGCAACCCTAGCTTTTACCTTCTTCCTAAGTTCCACAAACTCAATCATCCTGGGCGTCACAATGTTGCTGGCTTCAAAGCTCCCACTGAACATATATCTGCCTTAGTTGATCAACATCTGCAACCCATAGTGCAAAGACTTCCCTCCTATATTAAAGACACCAACTATTTCCTAGATTGAAATTCATGCCCATCTCACACCCACCAAACACCCTGCTTGTCACATTGATGCCACTACACTCTATACCAACATCCCCCACATACATGGTCTGTCTCCTGCTGAACATTACCTCAGTGGGCACCCACCTGATTCCAAACCTATGACATCCTTCCTGCTCACCTTAATCAGCTTTATACTCACCAACAACCACTCCACCTTTGAGAGGCAGACACACTGACAGATCAGGGTATGGCCATGGGAACCAGGATGGCTCCTTCCTATGCCATCTTTTTCATGGACTGCTTGGAAGGGACTTCCTTGGGATCCATAGGCCTTCAGTCTCTGGTTTAGTTTAGATACACTATGACATCATTGCCATATGGACTCATAGTGAGGCTGACCCGATAAAATTCCTGGAATCTCTAAATACTTTCTCCCAATTAAATTTCATATGGTCCTGTTCTGAATCCCATGCCACACTCCTTGATGTTGATCTCAACCTCACTGAAGGCCAATTACGCACTTCTGTCCACATTAAACCTACTAAAAAACAACAGTACTTAGATTTTCACAGTTACGTTCCTTTCCATGTCAAACGTTCTCTCCTGTACAGCCTTGGTATTCGAGGCAAACATACTTGTTCGGACGCAAACTCTTTACAGCAATATATCACCATTCTCACCTCCACCTTCACTGGACATAATTACTCCTTGAGCCTAGTTCAAAAGTAGATTTCCCGGGCCATCACATCCAGCCAATTACGCACTTCTGTCCACATTAAACCTACTAAAAAACAACAGTACTTAGATTTTCACAGTTACGTTCCTTTCCATGTCAAACGTTCTCTCCTGTACAGCCTTGGTATTCGAGGCAAACATACTTGTTCGGACGCAAACTCTTTACAGCAATATATCACCATTCTCACCTCCACCTTCACTGGACATAATTACCCCTTGAGCCTAGTTCAAAAGTAGATTTCCCGGGCCATCACATCCAGTCCTCGTACAGATAACCCTCCAAAACAACAACTAAGGAGCACATCACTTGTCACTCAATATTATCCGGGTCTTGAATGTATTAATCAGTTACTTCGACAAGGCCATGACTTCCTAAAAACATGACCTGAAATGAGGTCCATTCTGTCTGAGATTTTGCTCAACACACCTAGAATTGCTTTACATTGCCCTCCCAACCGCCGCAATATCCTTGTCAGACCCTGTTTTCCTTCTGCACCCATCTCCTTACACTATGGCCCCTCCCCCTGTGACTGTTTCTGCTGCAAGACTTGCCCTATGCAGCCCTCTACCGCCACCTATACCCGCCCTGTGAAACATATACTATCAAAGGCAGAGCCACCTGTGAAACATCACACCATATACCAGCTGTTACGTAAACAATGTTAGGTCTTTCACAACGGCATGACTACCACCAAGTTATCAGTCAATATGAATGAGCATAGGCAGAGGGTGTATACCGGCAACAGACCATATTCTGTTACAGCGCATACTCTACAACATGACAGTCGCGACCTCAGTGCCTATTTCACTGCATGCATCATCTGCATTCTTCCCCAGTTTCTCAGAATTCCACAGTTGTGAACTAGTGCAACATGTCCTTAGTTCTCACCACCCAGCTGGCCTTGTGTTGTTGTTGTTGTCTTCAGTCCAGAGACTGGTTTGATGCAGCTCTCCATGCTACTCTATCCTGTGCAAGCTTCTTCATCTCCCAGTACCTACTGCAACCTACATCCTTCTGAATCTGTCTAGTGTAGTCGTCTCGTGGTCTCCCTCTATGAGTTTTAACCTCCACGCTGCCCTCTGATACTAAATTGGTGATCCCTTGATGTCTCCAGTCAAGTTGTGCCACAAATTTCTTTTCTCCCCAATTCTATTCAACACCTCATTAGATATGTGATCTACCCACCTAATATTCAGCACTCTTCTGTACCACCACATTTCAAAAGCTTCTATTCTCTTCTTGTCTAAACTATTTATCGTCCATGCTTCACTTCCATACATGGCTACACTCCATACAAATACTTTCAGAAACGACTTCCTGACACTTAAATCTATACTCGATGTTAACAAATTTCTCTTCTTCAGAAACGCTTTCCTTGCCATTACCAGTCTACATTTTATATCCCCTCTACTTCAACCATCATCAGTTATTTTGCTCCCCAAATAGCAAAACTCATTTACTACTTTAAGCATCTCATTTCCTAATCTAATTCCCTCAGCATCTCCAGACTTAATTCGACTACATTCCATTATCCTTGTTTTGCTTTTGTTGATGTTCATCTTATATCCTCCTTTCAAGATACTGTCCATTCTGTTCAGCTGCTCTTCTAGGTCCTCTGCTGTCTCTGACAGAATTACAATGTTATCGGCAAACCTCAAAGTTTTTATTTCTTCTCCATGGATTTTAATACCTACTCCGAACTTTTCTTTCATTTCCTTTACTGCTTGCTCAATATACAGATTGAATAGCATTGGGGAGAGGCTACAACCCTGTCTCACTCCCTTCCCAACCACTGCTTCCCTTTCATGTCCCTTGACTCTTATACCTGCCATTTGCTTTCTGTACAAATTGTAAAAGCCTTTTGCTCCCAGTATTGTACCCCTGCCACCTTCAGAATTTGAAAGAGAGTATTGCAGTCAACATTGTCAAAAGCTTTCTCTAAGTCTACAAATGCTAGAAATGTAGGTTTGCCTTTCCTTAATCTATTTTCTAAGAGAAATCGTAGGGGCAGTATTGCCTCACGTGTTCCAACATTTCTACGGAATCCAAACTGATCTTCCCCGAGGTCAGCTTCTACCAGTTTTTCCATTCGTCTGTAAAGAATTCGTGTTAGTATCTTGCAGTCGTGGCTTATTAAACTGATAGTTCGGTAATTTTCACATCAGTCAACACCTGCTTTCTTTGGGATTGGAATTATTATATTCTTCTGGAAGTCTCAGGGTATTTTGCCTGTCTCATACATCTTGCTCACCAGATGGTAGAGTGTTGTCAGGGCTGGCTCTCCCAAGGCTGTCAGTGGTTCTAACGGAATGATGTCTACTCCCGGAACCTTGTTTCAACGTAGGTATAGACCCTCTATAAACTCCCACCTTTCTGTTTTCCCTTCTTTGCTTAGAATTGGGTTTCCATCTGAACTCTTGATATTCATGCAAGTGGTTCTCTTTTCTCCGGAGGTCTCTTCAAGTTTCCTGTAGGTAGTATCTATCTTACCCCTAGTGAGATAAGCCTCTACATCCTTACATTTGTCCTCTAGCCATCCCTGCTTTGCCATTTTGCACTTCCTGTCTATCTCGTTTTTGAGATGTTTGTATTCCTTTTTGCCTGCTTTATTTACTGCATTTTTGTATTCTCTTCTTTCATCAATTAAATTCAATACCTCATCTGTTACCCAAGGATTTCTATTAGTCCTCGTCTTTTTATCTATTCTATTAGTCCTCGTCTTTTTATCTACTTGATCCTCTGCTGCCTTCACTATTTCATTTCTCAAAGCTACCCATTCTTCTTCTACTGTATTTCTTTCCCCCATTCTTGTCAATCGTTCCCTAATGCTGTCCCTGAAACTCTCTACAACTTCTGGTTCTGTCTGTTTATCCAGGTCCCATTCCATTAAATTCCCACCCTTTTGCAGTTTCTTCAGTTTTAATCTACAGTTAATAACCAAGTCCGCATCTCCCCCTGGAAATGTCTTACAATTTAAAACCTGGTTCCTAAATCTCTGTCTTACCATTATATAATCTATCTGACACCTTCCAGTATCTCCAGGCTTCTTCCATGTATTCACATTTGCCAAGCCCACACCTCGCCTAAACAGGCAGAGTTCCCACAGTGGCTCACTGTTTGGCACAACCAGGAGGGCATATGGATCTTACCAAATGTAAGAATACATTGCGAGTATTGCCCACTGTTTAAGGGGTTAAATAAATGGCATCCTCAATAACATACTGCACATCAGTTTTGGATCTTTTGTATGGTGCCATTTGTGCCCATAAATATTATCCTAAATGAATCCCACACTAAACTGTAGTACTTCCGTTTCCCAGTTCAAACACTGGTTTGTCTGTCTTCAAGAGGATATAAGGTAGCAACTTACTGATTATACTCACCTTGTGTGTATCTGCTGATATACTCGTAACTCCAGGAACAGAAAAATCAAATGGTGGTAATTTGTAGCCTGCTTTTTGCATGAAGACAATGACAAAACCTCCTAAGCAGGCATCTACATGTACAGGTATGTTGTATCTCCTTCCTAATTCTGCTATAGCCTCAATGTCATCCATAGTTCCATAGGGGAAGTTTGGCACTGATCCAACTAGCTGTAAACACAAATCACTTTCAACATTTCACTTTCAGGTAGCATAACCTTAACAATGAGTAATAAAACTTTATTTGGAAAATGCTCACATATTGTACTGTTCCCATTAGCTACAACAAAAAATAAAAAGTGAATGTAGTGAAACAGAAATGAGCAATTACACAGGGTAACATACCATGCATGTATTTTTACTGATAGAATTCTTCATTGCCCTTATATTGACTTTGGTGGTGGCAGGATCAACAGGAACATGTTTGATTCTCATGCCGAAATACAATGCAGCCTTGTCAAATGCTGGATGGGCTGTTTTTGGCAAAACAATCTCTGGATGTTTGATACCCCTCTCAAATTTTGCGTAGTCGCGATATGCTTTGCATGCCATCAATATAGATTCAGTTCCACCTGTAGTCATCTGCAGCAATAAGACAGTTTCAGTACATTTTAAGAAAAGTTTCTAAGAACATAAAATACAATACTTAGTGAAAACATTTTTACGAGCTACATCTTAGTGCTGAAGAAATTTTCCCCTATTCCGACAATATCTCATCATTATACGTTCTGACTTATTTGGCACAAGAACACTGAAGAAGTAATGAGAAACTCTTGAATAAATTTCTGGTTTCCCGACATCAAGCAATAGATCTACCTATCAGACGTTTGCTCTGCACTATATAGTCCCAGAAATGGTGGACAGCAAAGAACAAACTCTGAACAATACTAAAAGCTGTCAATTTGACTGTTAACTGTTTTTTCATATCTCATCAATTTGTTACACTGTCCTTCATTGGTTAAGCGCAAAGGGTGAATTTTCAATCTACACGCAGTTGCAGATGAAAAGCATTCTGGCCAACATTTCCGTTTAGCATCTACATACATACTCCTCAAGGCACTGACAGTGCACAGCTGTGGGTACTTCATACTATTATTCGTGACTTTCTACTCTATTCCATTTGCATATCAATCAAACGGAAAAAATGTTGACTATATACATATGTTCATGCTGTAGTCTCACTTAACTGTCTCCTGGTCCCTGCATGAGATATTATTATGAACAACAGAAACATTCTACAGTCTTCCTCAAATAACATTTTTTCTATTTACTCAACAGGGTTTCACCGGAATGCCATCTTTCTTCCAAAGTTTTTTGTTTTCAGTTTCAAGTGCAATTTTGGATAGATATTAAGAGTAACTAACATCCACAGGACAGCAGTGGTTAAAGGAGCTGGAATTGACTCGGTTGCTGAAAGGGTCTCTAACAATATCCAGAGACATTCTGTTTGCATGGTTTCAGTATCTATTAAAGAGTGCAAGACACAATATTCACACAATGAACACAGAAACTGATATGGCCCAATAGATGGGTTAAGACATGGAAAGTTTGGAGGCAAAGATAGTGCTCTGAGTACTGACTGTGCTTTTCCAGCCATTTGCAAGCTTTTCAAGCTCCACAGCAAAGCAGATTATCTCAATACATCCTATTCTTCCAGAAGCAGATGTGCATCATGTATGGATGAATGTGACATCCCAGGAAAGTGGCCCAGTGGTAAAAGTGCCACACTAGATGTCTGAAGGTCTGGGGTCATATTCCTGGTCAGTGCGAGGATTATTATCTGTCACTTACTACGTCTACCACCTCAGCAGTGTTTGTTAATGTGAAAAACACTGAGTCACACCACGGTTCAAGATCCACAAAAGTATTTTGTTCACACATGACAAGAAATTGTATAGGAATGAAAATTTATAATGAATTAAAAGCAAATAAGTTAATGCATGCGAAAATACTTATGCCAGGTACTGACACTGAAATGCTATTATCAATGGTTGAATTCACACAGAACAAACTGGTACAATGTTTATTGTCATTCTGGCTTGCAGGTACAATGTGTCCATCCACTTCACAATACATGTGCATAGGCAAAACATACATTCATCGGTTCGAAAAGTGCTTGTTCAACACATCATTTCACCAAAGTGATGTGTTGCACCACAAGACTAGGTATTGTTAATCAGCAGCCTGCAGTTTTAATACTGTCCAGCAAATTCAAGATTTTTTCAACAATGCACCAATATTTATTCTCCTAATTAAAGTTTTATGGTACTAATGCTATAGCCAACCAATGGATAATGTCATATCTAACCAAAAGAATGCAAAATGTTGTACTTAGTAATTCAACCAATATAATCTGGGGACACAATTCTCACTGTGGAGAAATCATGCATGAGGTTCTCCAAGGCTCAATCTTAGGTCCAGTATTATTCCTCATAGATCGGTTTGACGGAGGAGATAGAGAAGATCCAAAGAAGAGCGGCGCGTTTCGTCACAGGGTTATTTGGTAACCGTGATAGCATTACGGAGATGTTTAATAAACTCAAGTGGCAGACTCTGCAAGAGAGGCGCTCTGCATCGCGGTGTAGCTTGCTCGCCAGGTTTCGAGAGGGTGCGTTTCTGGATGAGGTATCGAATATATTGCTTCCCCCTACTTATACCTCCCGAGGAGATCACGAATGTAAAATTAGAGAGATTAGAGCACGCACGGAGGCTTTCAAACAGTCGTTCTTCCCGCGAACCATACGCGACTGGAACAGGGAAGAGAGGTAATGACAGTGGCACGTAAAGTGCCCTCCGCCACACACTGTTGGGTGGCTTGCGGAGTATAAATGTAGATGTAGATGTAGATATGTAAACAATCTCTGTCTAACATACAAGAAGCAGAATTGATCTTTTTGCAGATGGCACTAGTATTGTAAACATCCTAACATACATACAGAAACAGAATAAATGGCAAACGAAGTTCTTAAAATTATTACTGACTGGTTTTCTGTGAATGGTCTCTCCGTCAATTTTAAAAAGACACAACACACAACATAGTCAGTTCTGCACATCTTGGTGTGCTACACCAGTGGTAAATGTAATACATAGTGAGGAAATAATAAATAGGGTGGAAAGTTCAAAATTTTTAGTTGCCCATATCAATGAGAATTTAAACTGAAAGAAACACATTTTGGAACTCCCAAAAAACATAGTTCAGTCATTTTTGCAGTTAGAATCATTGCAAATCTTGGGGAAGGCAAATCAATATGATGACATATTTTGCATATTTCCATTCAATAATGTTGTATGGAATAATGTTCATGGGTAACTCATCTTTAAGAAAGAAAGTCTTCGTTGCTCAAAAATGTCCCATATGGATAATATGTGGTGCTCATCCACAATCATCTTGTAAACATCTGTTGAAGGAGTTGGGCATTCTCACTACAGTTTCACAATATATTTATTCTGTCATGATGTTTGTTATAAATAATCCACTACAGAAGGAAAAATGACATTCATTACTCCACATCAAACTTCTCTTTAGTACAAAAGGAGTGCACAATTTGATCACTCATCCAGTGATATAAAATGTCCAACTAAGAAATGCTCAGAATGTACAATGGAATATGTACAAATTAATTTGTGGTTTGAATGTAAAATGCCTGGAATTCAATACCCAACAAAATTCCCTGCTGTAAAGTGGTAGACAGCTTTGACTGCTTCATAATTTACCCATACAGTGAGCTGTTCCACTGAATCATTATTGACGACATTCACCTTGGACATCCGAGGCATTCTACAGATTTTTGCTGTTTTTTTAAAAATACTGCTACTTTGGCTCAATTCATTTCAATTCAATTCAATTCAATTTATTGCTCGTAACATGTAATTTTACATGCATGTGCATTTTCAACTAAGTATATAGTTTTTGCAATTACAATTTTTTAGTTTACATTATTTCTTATCACATTTTAATTCATGATAAATTCAAGTTGTAACGGCATTTTTGGATAAGCCACTGCTTGACTCGCTTTTTAAAAATATCCACTGTCAATATCTTAACTTCATTTGGTAACAAGTTATTAAAAGCAACTCCTTTGACATATGCCTTGTTTCACAGTTGTGGGTATCCAAGTTTCTTTTCAATATTGAATGTTGTTCACTGTTTTCTGGTATCCTGTAACTATTACTACATGTGGAGATAGTCCTGTGATATATGATTCAAAAGCATCTATTTTGTTTCCTAAACCCTGTACATTATAATGCAAAAGTCATAAATTATTCTCGTGTGCACAGATGTCTGCTTGAGGCACATATGAAACACATACTCTTGCATCTGGTGTTGCGCTGTTGGCAGGTTTTACTGTCTTAAAAAAACATCGCTCTTGTCCTGCCGATATATTGTTTCACAAGTGTTCATTATTTTTGTCCTTGAAAGGGATGGCCTCTGTAGCACAATACTGCACATTCAATTTGCTGGTCACTATTTCTTGGATTCGTTTTATAACTGAGTCCTTCCTTAGTCTGTTGAGATGTAGGCCATGGGATGTGTAGAATCTTCTTCCTACACAGCTTACGTCCACAAATGTAACAGTTTTGAATCTCATGCATATATTTAGGATCTGTTTGTTTGCGCTTCTTTATTAACACACCATCAGATCGGCAAGTCATGTCAATGTGGAACAGAGAAGATGATCACGTTTGAATTTCGCAGGCCATGTAGCTTTCTTTTAAGTGAGATCACTAGGTCTTTCGTTTCGTTTTTAGCTATGTCATTTGTTCCCGCTACGAACATGAAAAAGTTACTGCCTGAAATTTTGTGCCTGGTTTCACTATGCTAGTTATTTTGTGGCTGCTTCTAGACTGAAATTCGGCTGCTATGTCCCGACCCTATCTGCAAATAGGTTTACTTTACACTTTTTTGCTGGTTGATGATAACTGTTTTTAGGCCTGTCGGTACTTGATTGTTGCATGGTGGCACTGTTTGTTCTGCCTTTTTTGTCCATATTAGTCATAATCCAGCTTGAGGAACACTTGATTTTGATTCACTGTCGGCGACTACACTCATGGTTGAATTGTTTTTTTCCTGTGGTTGAAAGCGACTCTGTTGTTCTTTGTTTCTGATGTCCTTTTTTATTCTATGTGGTTCGACACAGCTTGTTGAGATATCACAGTCCACACCTGAAAGCACTTCAAAAGGATTCTCATGCACAAAGATTGTGTCGCTGGTACTTTTACTGTTTACATGATTTTGCAGTTCTTGCATGCTATTTTTGTAAGTGACTTTTATCCACTTTTCACTAGCAGGTGCAATGCTTTGTGGAACTTGTCGAGTATTCAGCTCACTTTTTCCAAGCTGAAAATTCGAGATATTCACTTTCAGAGCACTGATTATAAATTGTAGAATGGACACACGTTCATTTAACATCGTGATTTTGCCTTTACAATTTGCACACGCCTTCTTTTTAATGGCAAAATTAACTCTTTTCCACAGAGAAACATCTCGAACTTTCAAGCTGGCCACCATGTTGCAGACAATGACTGAATTTTTTGTGGGGAAACAGATAAATTACTTATTTACTCATGTGAACAGTGACTGGTGTGCATAAACATTGAATATCTGATTCCTTATACACCTAACTTTACCAATGCACATCACCTGCTGTGGACGCCACATTTAGCTGGCAATCCTAAGAGTACGGCTTGATACTAAGTAGTGAATGCTTCATCTGAAGCAGGTTACACCACCATATAATTTCTTTAACGATGACAAGGGAATGAGATGATATTTAGTAACCTGAGATTTTAATGACTTCCAAATGTCACAGTGATGGTTATCCCTCTGACGTAGTTCTAACAATAATTGAAGGTTTTGTGAACTTGAAAGTTTTTGCCTCCATCTTCATGGACTCACATAACACCAGAACTTTGTTGTCCACATGATCTGTTCCACATGCCTGGATATTCTCCCTCATGATGGGATCCAAACAACATGATGACTGAATATTATGCACTATGACACTTTGTAAACCAGAAAGTACTTTCTAAAGTAGAACCACGAGCACTCCTCAACAAGAGGGACTCAACCAAAGTGTCAGTAATAAGACCAAAACAGTCATGGGCCCATCTAATGAACACTATCTGTCCAATCCAGTGCTGTGGAAGATGTTCATTGAGGTGACTACATACAAGGCTATGTCAGTGTGGTGAGATTCCGTCCTGTTGCAAAATATAGTTGAGTACCTCTTCTGTCAACTGAGGTAACAACCAAAGAGAAAGCATATGAGGGTAGGTTATGCCTGTAATGGCAAATTCTTCAAAGAAGAAAGGACCAAAGTCTCTGTGACAGATTATGACACAGAAAACATTAAGTTTCGGGGAATTGTAAATATGTTCTAGAGAGGCATGTAGGTTTAGTGTACCCAATATTCTCAAATTAAGCTTGTTCACCTTGCCACTTAAGTGAAATACTGCTTTGTTATGGAACACAGGTCTGTCTGTGAAATCATCCATCTCCATATGTGCTTGAAAATCAATGCATAACTGTCTCCATTTTGGTTTATCAGCTGGTTTTAATGCTTGCAGCTTTTGAATTCTGTAAACTTTGAACTGCAGATGCTAGTATAGCACATGCCACACTCTTGATTGCTACATATTCACTTTCTTGCTGGCATAACACATGGATTTTATGAAGCTTCTTTCGTAGATCGTACAAATGTTTTCCACCACTTCATTCTCGATGGATGATCATCCTGTGGTTTTCTTCTTGCATATGGATCCTGTCTCCTCAAATTGCATTGCCCATTTAGCAATGAACAATGATTACAGATGACATTTTTGCGTATCGTATGACACAGTATGCCTTTTCTATTGCGGATGCCGTCATTTTGGATATTAACACCAGCAATGAATGAAAACAACATTTTCCATTGTTTCACTGTGGCATACATAATCTGAGAGAGACAGTCTTTCATTCTACAGGTGTATTTCTGAAATCAAGTCATTACTGTAGGTACACGAATACTTTCTTTTTACCCCATTCACTTTCATTCATCTTGAATGATTGTTCAAAATCAACAGTTAAATTATGAAACTTGTCAACTGTTAATTGGTACTTGTTCAGTCCTTCTACTGCACCTATTTTTTCCCAAATAGAGAAAAAGTATCAGTTGATACCTGCTCCTGGAACAAAAACCTGGAGATTTTCATGAAGAAAAATACTTCTAGGTGACAATCAATTACATCATCCAGATTAGTCATATAATTGTCCTTTTCTAGTGGAAAATTGGTTGGGCAAACAATTTATCTCCTCTGAATACGCACAGCACCATCCACACCAACTGAGAGAAAAATACTGTTTTCTCAACATGAGCCTGTGACAGTACAGACCCCAAAAAAGGTGTCCATATACTTTGAGAGTGGACATGCCTGTGCCCACACAGTTCGTTGTGGATTGAATAACAGTTGTAGGTGCGCAAGCACGAGTTTGACTGTAAAAGAGGCATGGAAATGCGACACATGGGAGACCACATCGAGCTGCCCACAGTGGCACCAGCTTTATTCAAGTTTCACTGCTAGATATCAATGTTCTTTAAGCTTGTGCTATTGGGTCGTTCTGGAAATATGAAAAATCCTGGAGACTGGCAGACATTTCCCACACTTGCTGGTCATTGGGGACAAAGAATGGAAGAATAGGCCACCATGACTGGCCAGGGGCACCAGCTAAAATGCTGAACATAAAATATCTCAATAAAAAGTGAACCCATTAAGATATTGGAAAGCCAGTACCACAAATAACAGGGGAAAATTACAATGAGTGAGAGGGCTTAGGCATGCCCTCGGTACAATGTAGAGCTTCTAAGTTATTTTATGTTACATATTTTGCAAACATTATAAAATTTGAAAATTAATAACTTGGTGACACCTTTACTGATTTTTATGAATGAAGTGTCTACGAATAAGTCTCATAGACAACAATCAAAACATAATTTTTGTAAACATTACCAGTTTTGAAATAAAGGCTGGAGTGTGTATTCCACACAGGAAAATACGGAATTTTAGCCATAAAATTAATTAACAAGTTGAAAGTAGCTGCATTACTCTAAAGCAAACATAGTTAGGGAAGTAGAAGTATGCTTACTGTTAATTGTTTATATCTCAAACAACAAACAACATTTTCCATGACAGAATTAGACTTTATGATAAAACTAGTGATGCAAAGAAAAACTGAAGGCAGCAATGAAAAGGTGAGACAATTTGCATGCAAATTCATGTACTATACATACAATGATCAGCCAGAACATTATGACCACCTACCTAATAGCTGGTATGTCCATCTACGGCATGCGTTACAGTGGCAATGCGTCATGTCACGAAAAACAATGAGGCCTCGGTTAGTCATTGGAGGGAGTTGACATCACATGTGCACATACAAGTCACTTAATTCTGTAAATTCGCGGGAGAGGCTGATGAGCTCTGACGTCATGTACAGTCACATCCTGGACATATTTGACCAGGTTCAGATCTGGCGAGTTGTGCCAGCACATCAAATGGAACTCGCCACTGTGTTCCTTGAGCCCCTCCATCACACTTCTGGCCTTGTGACATGATGCACCACATCGTTGAAAAATGCCACTGCTGGGGTAACATGACCATCATGAAGCAGTGTACATGGTCTGAAACCAGTCTATGACAATCCTTGGCCATCATGACGCCTTGCATGAACGCCACTGGACCCACGGATGCCCACATGAATGTTCCCCATAGCATAATGGAGCCACTGCCAGCTTGTCTACAACCCACAGTACAGGTGTCAAGGGGCTGTTCCCATGGAAGATAACAGATTTGTTCCCTCCCATCGGCATGTTGAAGAAGGTATGGGGACTCATCATACCTTGCAATGCCATGCTGCTACGCCAGTGTCCAGTGCCCATGTTACATGCCTATTTCAATCACAGTTGCCGATGTCATGGTGTTAACATTGGCAAATGCACAGGCAGTCAGGTGCAGAGGCCCATTGTTAGAAGTGTTCTGTCTGTTCAGACACCTTGTACTCTGCCCAGGATTAAAGACTGGATAGTTCCACCACCGTTCACCGCCTGTCCTGTTTTACCAGTCTGCCCAGCCTGCAACGTCTGGCATCTGTGATGAGTGGTGGCCACCTGAACCCAAAATGCCTGGACACGATTTCACCTCGGTTTCACCACATGTTGAAGACACTCACCACAGCACTCCTCAAACACCAAAAAAGTACTGCAGTTTCTGAAATGCTCATGCTGGGTCATCACAATCTGCCCTCGATCAAACTCAGATAGCCCACACGCCTTCCCCATTCCACACAGACAGCTTGCTCACTGATACTGATACTACCGGGACCGTGCATGTGTCTGACTAGCAGTCATTCCTCGCCAGGTGACAATGCTATCACCTGGACAGGTTTATATCTATAGTAGGTTGCTGATCATAATGTTCTGGGTGATCAGTGTATGTATATCTATATGTTTATAGTTTTGCCATATTCCAGAAGAAAGAAAGTAAGTGTTTTGACTCATGTTACAATGCGAGAATACAAATACCCAGCAGTCATCTTGGTGCAGACAGGCTGATTTTGGTGGTGCCAGGAGGTGAACAGTCTGATTCTGGCAGTCGTGAGGCAGTTATTGTGGTGAATTTTGTATGCGTGGCTTTGTGAAAGAGTTAAAATTTTCTTAAGTGGCTGACTGAGTGTTTATCGCTAGAAAATGCAAGTCTTTTTGTCAGGGAATGATTCAGAACTTTGAAATTTCACTGCCAATCTTAGCAAGTGGATTTTTCTTTGGGTCTTGTAATTTTTGCCATTTTGCAAATGAGGAACTTTAACTTGAATTTTAAGCGAGTGAGCCTCAGAATTTTTGAGAGATTTTGGAGTGCGCGAGGTAGTGCCTGCGTTTATTTAAGATCTCACACTGGCGTGATAACATTTAATACTGGCAATTCATAAACTTGTTACTGTGAGAAGAGCAGGAAATAAAATCCAGTTTTTTATATACTTTAATCCATGAGTGTAGTGAACTCACATTACACAAATTACCGCCTGCATTTTATGGGAAGTTCCTTTTTCTCAGCTGATGATTTTGGGGGCAAATGCTACAAATGATTGGTTGGCCACTAAACTTAAATGTGATATCCAACCATTCACTGTGGCCCTTGGTAGAGAGCTACTAGCTGGAGCATTAATTCACTGATAAACTGTACAGTAGTGCTGGGGACTCCGAGCTAATTCACTTATTTTTTGATCAGAAATTTTTGAGAGACAGTTTCTAAGTTTTAGAATTGTTCAGTTTTTTGTTAACAAGCCTCTTCCATATTATCTTTGCGTAGCTAAATACAAAGGGAAATCCAAGATGGAATAATGACAATATTCTGAAAAGTGACAATATTATGAGAAGGATAGATGCTACTCATCATATAGTGGAGATGGAGATGCTGAGAGGCAGATAGGCACAACAAAAAGACTGTCATGCAATAAGCTTTTGGCCAACAAGGCCTTTGTCAAACAAACACACACACACACACACACACACACACAAAACTCACTCATGTGTGTGTTAGTTGCTTTTGTGTGTGTGTGTGTGTGTGTGTGTATGTGTGTGTGTGTGTGTGTGTGTGTGTGTTGACTAATTCTGATGAAGGACTTTTTGGCCAAAAGCTGAATTGTTTGGCAGTCTTTTTGTTGTGCCTATTTGCAACTCAGCATCTCAGCTATTTGGTGAATATAGCAACCTATGCTTTTCATAATATTATGACTAAAGACAGTGACATCACCATCCCACCAACACCGGCTGACTTTTAAAGAGTAAAAACCATTTTAATAACATTAATAGCATGGAGATAGATAATAACCCTGCTGCCTTCAAATGCCTAGCCCAAGTGATTCTTGCATACATAGGGACAAATACCCTAAGGAATTATACATGTAACCAATAATAAAGTGCACATACGAACCAGCCACTGAACAACTTTATTTGTTACTATGGGTCGGAAGCAATATTTATTGCTTTACTATTCTCTAAATACAAAAAGGATAACTTTTCAATTATGTTGCTCTACTATTCTCTAAATACAAAAAGGATAACCTTTCAATTAAAGGTCCAGTCAAGCATATGTCCAAAACTCTGTCCCCTTTGCTATACCATCAACAATAAACGAGTAGTGTTGAGAACTCAAATATTTGCATTATCTTTCATACATCTTGTGATGGTTTCTGTCACAACACAACTGATATTTTATTTATTGTGATCATTTTAAGTCAAGTAAAGTTAGTTTATGATGTATACCCTTAAGACATCACATTAGTATAGCAATCAGCACTGCAGCTGGGAGGTAGCTAGTTGCTGTTCCCACATATATATACATTTATCTATCTATCCATCTTCTTCTGTGTCTTTTCTCTCTGTATAAGAGATAACTTACCCACTGCTGCACTCACATAGCTGTAGTTTTGTTACAATGAGCAATGTTGAGTAAATAAGCTACTGTATGTGCAATAGTGTCAGCTCCCCTCACTTTTCTACATGTCCACGGGTAATCATAGTTCATGATGTGCCTCTCCCCCTCCTCCCCCCCACCTTCCAAACATATGACGAGGCAGTACGTAGAGCAACACTGTCAAGTGGTTGTCCATGTGGACAGGCGTGCGAATCTATGCATTGTGCTACTTAAGTAGCTACAAATTACACAACATGAACATTATGCAACAAATTTAATAACACTTGAACGTCATATTTTTCATTGATATAAAAAAAAAGATGAGCCATTCCCTACTTACACTCTTAAGCCGTCGGCACACAGACCATGCACCTGAACATCAAGCGTGCCGAGTTTCTGATGTCAAAATGTGGAATAGCAAGTTCAGGAGTCTTTCCGAATGTGCAGAGCAATATCTAGCATGTCAGATATTCTGAGTGTACGTCTGAGTGTTGACCAATGAGATGGCACAACGCCACCTACATCATTTGCATGCCATCTCCCTTCAGCACGGAGATGTGAGGAGTCATATTGGCATTCATTTCAAGCCTATATGTATATATGCAGTTTCTGAGTGCAGGTAAATTGAGAATTACTCAGAAACTCGTTGTTAACTGTGTGATTCATTGCAATAAAATAATCAGAAACATCATATTCATGGCAAAAGAATTATTCTAACTTTCGTATTATAGGAGTGTGGTATTTGAAGGCAACAACACGCTGAGGATCCGCTAAAAACACATTGTTCCTGCTACAATTTATTATAATTAAATTTCAATTAGTAACATAACTGCAATTAAAGCTTTTAGCAAGTGGTAACATAGTAGAATTGGCTGCCAGACAATTATGTCGTTTTAGCGTAGTGAGTAGCGTTACTGATGATGAACTTATGCATATTCAACGGTGGTTCGCATCTCGCCACATCTAAATTTTTTTCCTAACTTTCACGTTTTAATAGGTTCTGACGCTTTATTATTAGTTTAATATATGTATATATGGCTTAATCTACAGGACAGCTTGCGCTATTTGTAAAAGAAAAAAAGAGCAAAATATCTTTATATGTTTGTAATTCATGTGTTGCAAAGATTCTGTTACTGGGTACGTACAGTAATCAAGTAAGAATGGCCTTGGGGTTTTACTAAAATGTGAGAATGATGAAATAATGTTTATCTTATGTGGAGAACTATTGCAAATTTGTATCGCACTGTTTGTAATGGAACTTTTATAAACCTGTGTTCACACTACATGGTACTTTCCTTTTCATCTTAAAACATGGATATTGAAGTTTTTATTTGTGTGTATTACATACAACGTCACTATCATATGGAAAATGGGGGAAATGTGCATTTCACTGGAGATAACGTGGGAATTTTATGCACGCCCGTTTAGCAAACAGTGTGATTTACGAATTAGAAACATCCTGCAACTGCCGCTGGAGTGCATTGCGATCTCGTATACCATGTTGAGGCCCATGTAGCATGTGCACAAGTCGCATCATTTCTGAGCGTTCAGCAGCACGTTGAACTCAGCACGCTCAACGTTGACGTTCAACAGCACGGTCCGTGTGCCAATGGCTTTAGGGGTCATTTTCTTTCTTTTTTACTTTCTGAAGTAGTCTATGTTCTTCTTCAGGGTTCAAGCTAACAATATACCAAATTTCATGGATCAGTGGTTTGTCGTGAAAACTAAACACACTGTGTTTCTTTGGCATTTAATAATATTAGTGTGGAAGAATGAATTAAACCCACTGAAGGTTGTATGAGCATTGATATTCAGGCTACTTACAAGAACTACTGTAGGGATTTTGAACCTGTTTTGACTAATGTTAGAATGGCTCATGCAGAAGGTTTATGTACATGACATATAAATTTTTCTTGGAAACTGTCTGAATTATGATCAATTAAAGTCTCTGACCACTGTGAAACTGACACACACACATATGCACGTCACCAAAGACCCAAAGTGATGGCTAACTGACTGCAATCATTTCACAACAATTGTGTAGTGAGAACACATGTGAATCCAAAATCTGTGGTGTGCAGTTTTTTTTTCCCAAAAAGGAAAGTACTTTCGGAAAAACTACTAGCTCGGCCCATACATTCATAGCGGTTTTGTTTTGCATGTTGGTATTCCAGTTACTATGTGTGTATTTATCGACTGTCATTTTTTTAATTTGCAGTTAAATGTTGCTATTTGAGTTGTCATTTTGTCATTTGGAGATACTGAGTGGAGTGGTGGACACTAGAAAATGGAGTGTCAAGCTGAGAAATCAGGATATTTATGACATATTTTTCTGTTTTAGTTCAATAGAGGGGTGACAGTGGAGGAAGCAGCAAGAAACCTTTGCAACGTGTATGCGGCTAATGCCACTGGACAGACCATGGCGAGGAAATGATTTTCTGTTTTAAGGGAGGATCATTTTGACATTTGTGACTCTCCACATTCAGGAAGACGATTCAGATTTGATGAAGATTGTTCAAACATATTAATCTACAATGATCCACGCCTGTGTACTTGAAAACTCACAAATGTGATGAACTGTGGTCATTCCATCATTTTGCAACATTTCCATCCAATGGAGCAGGTCTAAAAATCGGGTGTACAGGTACTGCATGCTCTAGGCCAAAATCACAAAAATCGGTGGGTGGCCATACATGCATCTCTGCTTGCTCATTAACAATTGTTTCATGAACAAAACTGACCTTTCCTATTCTATATTGTCACTGGTGATGAGAAATGATGTGTTTATGCTAACATAAGGAAAAGAAAGTCATGGGTGAGTCCAAACAAAGCAGCAACTCCCCGTACAGAGACCTGTTCCCATCCACAAAAGATATTGTTATGCATCTGGTGGAACAGCAATGTACTATGAATTGCTCCATTGGTGTGTAACCATCACTGCTGACATTTATTGTCAACAAATGAGACATCCTGCAGATACAGTCCAAGAACAACGACCAGGAAGACTGTGAGAAGCGACACTACTCCATGATAACACTCGCATGCATTCTGCTAAACTGACAAGAAGCTCTATACAGGACTTTGGATAGAAAATCATTCAGCACCCACCTTACTCACCTGACTGTGTACTCTCAGATTTTCACCTTCTCCACTCTGTATCGAACATTCTTCAAGGAATTTCCTTCCCGGATGGGAAAGTGTTCCGAACTTCGCTTGACAAGTTCTTTGCCCCAAAACCACATGATTTTTACAGTCATGGAATTGAAAAGTTCCCCCATGTTGGCGGACCGTTGTAAACAGTGAAGGGGAATATATTAATGATGACTAAAGTCTATTTTATGTGTACCTGTTGTGTTTATTAACCTTACAGAAAAACACTATGCACTTATGCACAAATCTAATAATACAGCATAGGATGCATCTTTGCTTCGTTTACACAAAGTCTTTCAGAGGCACAGGAGATGACACAACTTCCTGCTTTCCTTGAATCAAACACTGATGTGAACATGATTCTTTGCGTGGTATGGCGAAAAAGACTGCCGCAAAAGGTCTGCGACACGGAACTGCAGCAGTGGGTCTCAACAATGTATCAGTGCTTACTAAGCCTGACTTGATTCACTCAGACATCATCTGATACACAATATGCTATGAGTTAAAATATCACGCACACACTTACACCAACATATCACATAGAATATTTATGTCGGTTGTAAATTGAATGGTCACATCATAATGTGCTTCCATTACTGCCATGAGACATCACTGCAAAGGCCACTTACATAGGGAATAGATAACGTTCATGTTTTTTGAGAACTTTCCTGGCATCCACTGCTTAAATCATTTCAGTTATGCGAAAGTGATAATATTCAGTTACCCAAAGCTGTTCCCTGAATTTTAAGCACAACTCTACACAGTGACTTGCAAATAACATTACCATACTGCTACACCAGACAAATCGTCCAGCTGTAGTAACTTAATGCTGCCTGTGCACAAAGCCAGAGCAGGTCACTGGTAAGGGTACAAGTGCTAGATGCTGTAACAGATACGGTGTGATGAGCACAGGCTGAGTTGGTGTGGTAAACTGCTGCCACAACTTACTGTATGATAGGAACTGCTCACTGAAAATTTTTGTTGTTGTTTTGTTGTGTTCTTCAGTCTGAAGAGTGGTCTGATGAAGCTCTCCATGCTACTCTACCCTGTGCAAGCCTCTTTGCCACCAAATAACTACTGCAGCCTACATCCATCTGAACCTATGAACCTGCTTACTGTATATTTATGCCTTCGTCTCCCTCTACAGTTTTTGAGCCCCTCACCCCCACAAGACCTCCCTACAACACCAAACTGACAATTCCTCAATACCTTAAGATGTGTCCTACCATCTAATCCATTCTTTTAGTTGAGTTATCTCATAATTTATTTTTTCCAAAATTTTATTCAGTACCTTTTCATTAGTTTCTTGACCTACCCATCTAATCTTCAGCATCCTTCTACAGCAATACATTTCAATAGCTTCTATTCTCTTCTTGTCTGAACCACTTACCATCTGTTTCATTTCTGTGCAAGACCGCATTCCATGCAAATACCTTCACAAAAGATTTGCCAACACTGAAATGTTAACAAATTCCTCTTCTAGCAAGTCTGCATTTTGTATCTTCTCTACTTCAGCCATCAGTTATTTTGCTGCACAAATAGCAAAATACATCTACTACTATTAGTGTCTCATTTTCTAGTGTAATTCCCTCAGCATTGCCTGATGTAATTTGGTTAATTTCCATTACTCTTATTCTACTTTTGTTGATGTTCATCTTATAACCACTTTTCAAAACACTACCTATTCCCTTCAATTGCTCTTTCAAGTCATATGCTATTTCTGATGGAACTGCAATTTCATCAGCAAACGTCTCAGTTTTTATTTCTTCTCCCTGAACTTTAATCCACTTCCCAGATTTCTCATTGGTATCCTTTACTGGTTACTCAATGTAAGGATTGAATAACATCAGGGATATACTAAAACCCTTCCTCACTCCCTTCTCAACCGCTCCTTCCCTTTTATACCCTCTGACTTTTATAACTGCAGTCTGATTTCTGTACAACAATCTTTCTGTACAAATAATCTTTTGTTCCCTAAGTATCTTATCTCTGTTACAAAAGTTTTCTCTAAATCCACTAATGCTATAAACATAGGTTCTCCCTTTCTTCAGTCTATCTTCTAAAATAAGCCGTAGAGTCAGAATGGGCTTGCGTGTTCCTAAATTTCTCTCGAGGCCAAACTGATCTTCCGAGCAGTGAGCTTCTACAGTTTTTTTCATTCTTATGTAAATAACTTGTGTCAGCATTTTGCAACCATGATTTACTAAAATGATAGTTCTGTAATATTCACACCTGTCAGTGTAGGCTTCCTATGGAACTGAAATTGTTACATTCTTCTTGAAGTCTCAGGGAATTTCAGCTGACTCATGTACCTTACACACCAGGTGAAATGGTGTTATCATAGCTGACTCACCTAAGAATCTCAATAATTCTGAGGGAATGTCACCTACTCCAGGGGCCTTGTCTCAGCTTAGGTCTTTCAGTGCTCTGTCAAATTCTTCTCTTGGAAGCATATCTCCCAGCAAATCTTCATCTACTTCTTCTTCCCTTTCTACAATATTGTCTTCAAGTTCACTTCCCTTGTAGAGCCCCTCCATACATTCCTTCTACCTTTCTATTCTTTGCTTAGCACTGGTTTGCCATCTGAGCTCTTGATATTCAGACAGATGCTTCTCTTTCATTCAAAGAAGTGTCCGATTTTCCTGTAGGCAGTATCTGTCTTTCCTCTAGTTATACATGCTTCTATGGCCTTGCATTCATCCTCTACCAAACCTGTTTAGTTATTTTGCCTTTTCGGCCAACCTCATTTCTTAGGCATCTTTATTGTCTTTCATCTGCTTCATTTACTGCGTTTTTATATACTCTCCTTTTAAATTTAGTGTCTCCTGTGTTACCTAAGGATTTCCAGAAAGCCGTACCGGTTTGATTCTCTGCTGCCACCATATCATCCTTACAATCTACTGATTAGCATTGCACTGTAATTTTTTTTATATATATAAATTATAGAGTGCAGCGATCAGTCGTCCTTTTTAGATTTTATTATGCAAATCCAGATTTCGGCTAGTAGCTAGCCATTTTCATTGTGCTACTTGCATTGAGAATAAAAAATAGCGCAATGAGAATGGTTAGCTACTAGCCGAAATCTGGATTTGCATAATAAAATCTACAAGGGACGACTGATCGCTGCACTCTATAATTTATAAGTCACACAAAGTCGCTGAGTGCATCCACTTTCCGAATGGAAGGTAACCTGACTGTACTGTATTCCTTTCTTGCTCATCAGTCAATTATTGCCTAATATTACACTGTACAGAGTATTCTAATTTTGAACATCCGCAAAGTTAGCAGGTGCTCAACTCTGATTGGGACCATACATCATATTATTTGGTATGTTTAGAAGGTCAGTATTATGTACAGTTTGGATATGATAAGGAAATATCTATACAGTGCACATGTTCAGAGGACAGTACAATTAGCAGCCTCCATTAAATAATATCAAATGGTATTCCTTACTTATTTTGAGATGATAGCACCAGAATTTACACACCAGGTAGTTACCCACCTATGTAAAGACCTTTAATTACAGCATACTGTGACGGTTTGCCCGCTTTTTTTCCCTTCATTTGCTGTCCTCGGTATCAACGTACTGCACTGCTATACTGGCTGAAAATGGGGGGTGGAAGTTAAACACAGATGATGTAGCCGACAGATGCACATTTGCGTTTCACAGTTGTTTACTTTCACTGTTCACAACCCCCCCACATACACATTTAATATGGCCAGTGCACTATTGTTTAACTTTCAACAAGCCTCATTAATAGTTGGAAATGCCGTGTGGTTAGGGCCTCCCATCGGTTGGACCGTTCACCTGGTGCAAGTCTTTCGAGTTGACGCCACTTCGGCGACTTATGTGTCGATGGGGATGAAATTATGATGATAAGGACAACACAACATCCAATCCCTGAGTGGAGAAAATCTCCGACCCAGCCGGGAATCGAATCCGGGCTGTTAGGCAAGACATTCTATCGCGCTGACCACTCAGCTACCAGGGGCGGACCATTGATAGTTTGCAAGCGAACATCCACATACTGCTACAACAGTTTACCATTGAACATCTACGAGCAGTAAAAACCTGTATGGAACAGACACTGTCATTGTTTTAGCACATGGCCTAACTGTGTTACACTTATGTAACATGCATTGTTGTTGATCTCACAATACAGGTTCCTCGTCTGAAACTCGGCAGTGGACTGACTGTCTCGGGACCAAAAATCAGGCCCTTATACGTCCTCACAATAATAGGTGCTGAGACTACACATTGTTCAATGTTTAATTTATAGAAATTACAATTAAAACATCAGTCATAAAATTATGGTTCAAATGGTTCAAATGGCTCTGAGCACTATGGGACTCAACTGCTGAGGTCATTAGTCCCCTAGAACTCAGAACTAGTTAAACCTAGCTAACCTAAGGACATCACAAACATCCACGCCCGAGGCAGGATTCGAACCTGCGACCGTAGCGGTCTTGCGGTTCCAGGCTGCAGCGCCTTTAACCGCACGGCCACTTCGGCCGGCAGTCATAAAATTAAATGAATACATTGAAAAATTGGTTCTTTTTAACAGTTTCTTCTACTAAAAGGGTTAGGCTGAATTATTTGTTTAAGTGATGAAATAACAGATATCATTATGCAAACAATACTTCCCCAACATGGCTATTAATTACTTTGGAATTAATTAAGGGCTGGCTTTGCTAACATGTTTTCAAATAGAGCCAAATAGGTCCTTTAAGAATACTATCAGTTGTTCTTCCAAATGTTTATAATTAGTGCAGAATTTATGTTTGTTTATAAGTCAACAATAGAACTGAAGTTATGAAACAATTACTGCTTTCACCCTATAACAAAAGATACTAACTAGTAATAGTCACAATAAATTAGAAAATCAATTACATACACATAACTAAGCTCAAAATTTAGATCTGGTGTTATATTCTTTAAAACTGAGGGCCAACCTTTCTCTTTTAAGGAAATGCAGATTATACTCACGTATGTTAATAGTAATTAGTCAAAACTGAAAAAAAAAAATAATTTTAAGGAGGCAGATGGCAAAACCAGCGGGGAACTAAAAATATCCCAGCTTGTTTCATCGCAATACGAACACTACATCTGTGAGGAGCAATGAGAAGTAAACAGAGTAGTATGTATGCCACAATCTCCAGGCAATATTAGCTCACGATGCACTAAAAGTAGGTGCTTTATCCACATAGTAGTTCCCTGTGTGACACATTCTCCACAGTCAGTCTACAGTGGCATCGGCACAGCCTACTAGTAAAGTGCTGAACACATTTATTGTAAATTGCAGAGGCAGCTTAACTCTCCTTATCTTCTGTCTTTATTTGTGTTTGGGCATCTATACCTTAAATGAATGATATACCAGTATCATCAAGGTACTGACAAAATATATTTTTCATGTAGGTCAGGGACAGAAACATAATCTCCATATAAATGTTAGATTCGGCATTCATAACAACAGAATTCTTCGCTTCAACAGCATAGTATGATTTACTTTGTTTTATCTTCCCAGTAATGCACTATTGTCCACTTGTAAACCACAATACAGCATATTGCAGCAATTATTATGTGCAATCTTAACAGCCACTTAGATTCCAATAAAAACTACATGGAATCAGTGATAAATATTTGCATGCCAAGTACAACCAAAAGGACAGATGTATATTGTAGGCTGTAGCAACAAACAAGAATTTGTACCAATGCTGGTCTCCTGCTAACTAGGGAGGTGTGCTAACCCTACGCCACCCTGGCAAAGTGGCTCTGCACAACTGCACGGACTACCATAGCATGCTTCCCTCCTCAGTCCAACCTCCCATTCAAGCCTCAGCCCACTTGGCATTCCCCGCAAACTCAAACAGCATTGCAAAAGTTCTCCAACTGTATAGGAAACTCAGCATCAAACGAAATTGGCAACAATGCCTCAAACCCAGGCATACATCTATCTACCTATCTACATTTATACTCCGCAAGCCACCCAATGGTGTGTGGCGGAGGGCACTTTACGTGCCACTGTCATTACCTCCCTTTCCTGTTCCAGTCGCGTATGGTTCGCGGGGAAGAACAACTGCCGGAAAGCCTCCATGCGCACTTGAATCTCTGTAATTTTACATTCATGATCTCCTCGGGAGGAATACGTTCTTGAAACTGTGTGTTTCCAGAGACCTTTTCAAGTCTCAAACATCAATTATGTCCACATGGAGACTGTGGTAATGAATTGACACTTGTACCTAGCAAGCATGGGGCTTGGGTTTGAATCCCGGCCTTGGTACAAATTTTCATTTGTTACTTCAGTCTGCATTTATACAGATCACAGATGTTTGAGACTTAAAAACATCTCTTTAACCATATAGTTTCATTCGAAAAAAGGAAGGAAGATTAAGGTTTAAGGTCCCATCAAGACTGTGTGCAACACAAAAGGATTACATATACTTACAGTTCCACATGCAGAGGGGGAGCCATGGAAGAGATTTGCAGCTATTCTAACCACCTCTGCTTCCATTTTGCAGACACCGGGGAAAACATCAGGGTGAAGTGGATTTGTATAGGATGCAAGACCATAAACTTCAGTAAGTAATTCAATAAGTTCAGGATTATGAAAGTACACTGTTCCTGAAACATATCCTTTTTTCCAATCGTAGTCTCCTACAAAACAAAAAATAAAATATTTAAAGTTAAAACCAGGTAAAGCTGTTACACAACTGATGTTTGTGAAAAATTATAAACACAAAATTAGAACGAATCAGAATAGCTGGCCAATAGTTACTTTCGAGAGGTGAAATTCTGAGCACTGTTGATACAACTACATAAGTACTCCACAGTTCACACTTCACTGCTTGGCACAAGTTTCGTACAACCACTTTCAGACTATTCCTTGGCCATTTCATTCAGACTATTCCTTGGCCGTTTCATTCCTGAATATCACATGGTAGAAATGAACTCCTAAATGTTTCCATTTGAGCTACAATTTCTCTTGTTTTATTATGGTGGTCATTCTTCCCATGTAGTTGGTAGTCAACGAAATATTTTAGCATTCTGAGGAGGAAGTTGGCAGTTGTTAATTTAGTGAAAAAATCTCAGTACAATGAAAAACATCTATGTTTTAATAATTGCCACCTCAACTCACGTATCATAGGCATGACACTCTCCTCTACCCTGCAATAATACAAAACAAGCTGCCCTTCCTTCTACTTTTTTTATGTCCTCCATCAGTCCTATATGGTAAGGATCCCATACTCCACGGCACTGCTCTAGTAGAGGATGAAAAAGTGTAGTATAAGCAGTCTCTTTAGTAGATCTGTTGCGTCTTCTAAATGTTCTGCCAACATAAAGCAGTCTTTGGTTTTCCCCTCCCACTACATTTACTATGCGATAGTTCCACTTTAAGTTGTTTATAACTGTGACACTTAGGTATTTAGTTGAACTGACAACCTTTAAATTTGTGGCCTTTAACCTGTAACCGAAATTTAACACGTTATTTTTAGTACTCTTGTGGGGGATGTCACTTGCAGATATCACGTCTTAGTCTTTTGCAATTTGTTTTGATCTTTTTATGACTTTACTAAATGATGGACAACAGTATCATCAGCAAACAATCTAAGAGAAGTCATTTTTGAAGAAGTGTTACAAGTCTTCTGGAAATCTAGAAATATGGAACTGACTTCAAATCCTGTCAATATCACTCATTACTTCGTATGAATACAGAGCCAGATGTGTTTCTGTTTCTATGTTGGCCGATTGTTGACAGGTCATTTTCTTCCAGGTATTTCATAATGTTTGAACACAGTACATATTCTAAAAATCCCCACCACATGCACATACAGACAGACACACACACACACACACACCCTGCATGCACTTAAAAACAATAGTAGGAAAATTATCTCGGCTTTCAGAACTCTTTCAGAATAACTAGTTCCTTCTCAGGAAGGCAAAGAGGCATAGGTTGAGTGAGGTTAGAAAGGGAGGAACAAATCACTCAGACCCCATGTTGATATGGAACCACCTGGTATGAGGACAACAGTGAAAACTGACCCTTGCCTCACCTCACCCTTAGATTAACTGGATCTCCCTCAACCTGCAGTCTGAGTGACCTGTTCCCCTTTTCTAACCTGAGAAGGAACTAACAGTTCTGAAAGCTAGGAGAGTTGTTTTCTATTTCTGTGTGGGTGTCTATCGACAGTATACTTACAGTTTCACCCTCTGGAGGCAAGAACTGGCGAGACATTATGTCTCCTTGCAATTTTATGGGTTTCACAAGAAAATTATAACCAGTCACTCAGTGAAGCACAAGCGAAGTTGAGAAATACAGGAACCTTTGATAGACTCACAAACAGTAAATGCTCCTCTGTGAGATCTGCTTTCTAAAAGTCATTTCCCACCAGTAATCCACATTATGATAGCATTTACATGGCCGTAGCTTCCAACGCATTAGGGCATAAACTGCATGCAGCGAACAAGATGTATAAGCCGAACTATCTGCCTGGAACCTACCTGGTAACTCAAGTAATGCACACCACATGTTGCATTAGGCATTTACTATCACAAACAAATAAAGCGATATGCCATTACAAATTCAGAGGTAGATAACTACAGGCACGGGGATAGGGCTTTCAGAACGTGAACCCAATCTCTTAACTATTGTGTCACTTCACTTGGTTATTATAATTACAGTAAAATTTTATCACAGTAAGAAAATGTTGCAGTCAGACGCATCCTCTACATACATACACATGCTTATCTTGACAAAACAAACAGATTATATTTCAAAGTCTTGACTGTTAAAACTAGAGATGATAAAGTATTCAGAGTAAATATATGTAGCCAAAGTCTGCTTGTGTCAGAATAGAAAAGTGAATTCAGTTTCTAATGATTGAAGTGAATACTAATTGACAGCACAGTAATGCTGATGATGAGAAATGAAAATATATGTAATGAAGGATCTAACTTGAACTAAGTAGATGTAACCTTGCACTTTCAGATTAAGCAACTTTCTGTCAAAGGGTAAGAGTATTATGTACAATATTCTGCATTTCTTTAGTTCCTCTACTATTAATAAACTCTGGATGATACATGGAGGAACTGGAAAATGTGGGTCTTTGCCACATGTATTAACTATAATCAAGAATATATTAAACAATACGTCCCATAACAGGCATTCTTTTCTAAATCAACTACAATTTTGAACATTGCGGTATTGAAACATCTCACGTTTCATTATTTTTTGTTAAATATAACGTGGGCATTCCCTTTCAGATAGGTCACCGTGCACATGTGCACTATGTGGACAAGTCTGTCAACAGGTCTTTAACATTGCATTCATAGAAAACTAAATTTTCACTTTTAGTAAGTGGTAATAATCTAAATTTCTCTAATATCCTAATAACCTAATTTCTCCCACCCCTCCCACAGTGATATTCCTCCGCCCACTGAACTTACACAATATATTTGTCCACCCCTACACAACCCCTGCTCCCAACCCCTTGCTTCGTGGCTCATATCCCTATAACAGACCTAGATGCAAGACCTGTACCATACATCCTCCCACCACCTACTCCAGTCATGTCAAAAGCATCACACATCCCATCAAAGGGAGGGCTACATGTGAAACTGTACATGTGATCCACAAGCTTAGCTGCAACCACTGTGCTGCATTCTACATGGGCATGAAAGCCAACAAGCTGTCCATCCGCATGAATGTCCACCATCAAACTGTGGCCAAGAAACAGTGGGACCATCCTATTGCAGAGCACGCTGCCGAACACAATGTTTTTCATTTCAATGACCGCTTTCACAGCCTCTGCCATCTGGATCCTTCCCTCCAACACCAACTTTTCTGAACTGCACAGGCAGGAACTATCCCTACAGTGTATCCTATGTTCCTGTAACCCTCCTGGCCTCTACCTTCATTAGTAATTATCCTTTCCTTACCTATCCCTTCCCATTCATGTGCTACACAACCCTCTATTCCACCAACAGACTTTTTACTTCTCTCACTTTCTGCTGCCCCCTCCCTCCTGTCCACCAGCTAACATGCTGACTGCACCTAGCTGCCTTACCCTCTCCCCACCTCAGTCCTGTATGCTCCCACAATAAGCACTTTACCATATAAAAACCATGGCTTACTAAAGGAATAAAAATACCTTTTAACTGGAAAAGGGAAATGTATCTAATAGCAAGAATGAGTGAAGGCCCAGAAACAGTCAAATATTATAAAAACTGCTATGCTGTAGTAAGGAAAGCTATTACAAGGTCCAAAGTATATGCCTTATGTCTGAGATCAGCAACGCTGATAATAAAATGAAAACAATTTGGAATATTGTTGAAAAGGCAATAGGGAAACTAAGTGCACCAAATTAAAAGTTTATTTACAAAAATTCAGGGACTGAAAATATTTTAATAATCATTTTTTAAATGTTGTGGAGAAAATAAGACCAAGTTATTCATTAGAATAGGGAAAGCTATGTATGGAAGAGGCAATACCTATGCAACTTGATAAAACTGAAATTCTACCCGTGTCTCCTTCTGACGTTAGGAAAATAATAAACTCACTCAAAAGTAAAAGCTTGCATGAATTACGGAATTTCCAACAGAGTACTGTAAGCTTGTTCCCAACAGAGAAGTAAGATTCTCAGCCACATATGTAGTATCTCACTGAAACAGAGCATTCTTCCTGATACACTGAAATATGCTACATTAAACTGTAGTATAAAAAGAAGGATAGGTCTGATGCCAACAACTAGCACCCAATCTCACTTCTGACAGCTTGGTCCAAAATTCTTGAAAATGTAATTTGTTCAGGAGTAGCTTCACATATTTGTAAAAATAAAGTACTAACAAAATGGCAATCAAGTTTTCAGGAAAGCTTTTCAATAGATAATGCCACATATGCTTTCACTGATCACAAACTAAATGCTCTGAATAACCAAACATCACCAGTTGGGATTTTCTATGATTTCACAAAGGCTTTTGATTGTATAAGTCATGGAATTTTCCTAGATAATGTGCAAATCAGCAGATTCCTCAAACTGGGAGGTATCAAGAAAGGAGTCCCACAAGATTCAGTCTCAGGTCCCTTATTGTTCTTAATATGTACAAGGTGGGACAAATAAATAAAGTGGCTCAGACAAGTGAATACAACATAAATGAATGTATGCATATAACCACATCCCGTAACGTGCAAACCACGTGTATGCCCACCATATGATCCACACCAGTCCAGAGTGTAGTGTAGGCTGTGTCAGTGTGAGTGAAGCAGTGCAAAGGTGACAATGATATTCACGGTGGAGCAGTGGGTGTTTTTTGTGGAAAGTTACGCGATGACGAAGTTGTGGGAATGGTGTGGTCACTAGTTTGCTGTGAAGTTTAATGGTGTCAAAGTGCCAGCAAAGAGTGCCGTGCAATACTTAGTCCAAGAACTTTTCGCTAATGATACAAGTATAGAAATCACATCTGACAAATAACAATTAGCTGAGGAAATTGTAGATAATGTCTATCAGAAAATTATTAACTGGTTCTGCAAATGGACTCTCATTAAATTTTGATAAAACTCAGTAGGCTAATAAAGTTCTACAATTCTATACTGTAAATGGCACAGCACCATGAATACATAATGTCTTTGCCAGCAGCCATTAAAAATTTGGATTCAGACAAAGCACAGTTTAAACACAGTCTGAAAGACTTTTTTACAGGCAACTCCTTCTAACCTACAGATGAATATCTTAACAGGGACTGTTAGACCAGTTTAAGTAAAAATGTCTGTTAGATTTCAGTTTTGACAGCACCAGGTCACAACAGTCAAGATTAGATATTTTGTGTATGATAAATTTATAAAAAGTGCATAACAATGTTTCATTCTGACAATGTCTTAATTCTGTAAATATTAGAAGTTTCAGTTTACTGTAATGTATTCACCTAATTTGACAATCTCTTAGACAAATGATCAGGTTAGTAGGTATTGCATTCAAATGTTTTCTGTTTTTTATGTCATTCTTTCTGACATATTCCACAACCAAGAGAATCATCTCATTTTTGGGTCTATGGAATGAAAACTGAATCTAATCTAATCACGTACAGGTTGCGCAGAACTCTGTAACTAAGGCAGAATATTCCAAATTTTGGTGTGTGTGCATTGATGCGATATTGAATTGAAAGACACACACTGATGATCTGCTGAAACGTTTGAGTTCGGCTACTTCAGCTATTAGGGTTATTGCAAATTTTGATAGTAAACATATCAGTAAATTAGCTTATTATGACTATTTTCATTCACTGCTTATGTATGGCATCATACATTCATGATGAAGAAGAAAAGTATTCATTGAACATAAGTGTATAACCAGAGTTAGTGCTGGAGCCTGGTCAAAATCATCTTGCAGACATTTATTTAAGGAGCTATAGACATTCACAGTAACTTTGCAAAATATGAAATTTGTTACTAATAATCCATCCTAATTCAAAAGCAATAGCAATGTGCATATGTACAACACTAGGAGAAAGGCTAATTCTCACTACTATGAGTTAAATCTAACTTTGGCACAGAAAGGGGTGAAAACAAATTAAAAGAATTTCTGAATGTCAGCTCCTTCTACTCAATAGAGAATTTTTAGATATAAATTAGTATTTTACAACTAAACACACACACACAAACACACACACACACACACACACACACACACACACTTGAATTATGGCATGTAAAGAAACCTTTTGTTAAAGTAACACATTCCACATCATCACAAAGTTTCATATTTATAATCTACAAAACAACGTTAATCTAGTCTAGTCTCTCACTTACTGCTTCCCTTTAATGTCCATCAACTCTTATAACTGCTATATGTTTTCTATACAAGTTGCAAATAGGGCCTAAAATTTCTGTACCTGCATTTTATCCCCGGTATTTTCAAAAAGTTCAAAGAGCTTAGTCCAGTCTACTTTGTCAAAAGCTCTCCCTAACCTACATGATTCCCTTTCCTCAACCTAACTTCTTAGATAAGTCATAGGATCAGTACTGCTTCATATGTTCCTACAATTCTTCCCCAAGGTCTGCCTCCACCAGTTTCTCCACCTAATTTATGTCAATATTTTGCAGCCATAACTTACTAAACTAATAGCTTGGTAGTACTGACACCTGTCAGCACCTGCTTTCTTTATAATTGAATTAGTACATTCTTCCTGATGTCTGAGGGTATTTCACCTCTCTCATACATATTTCACACCAGATGGAAGACTTTTGTTATGGCTGGGTCTCCCAAACATACCAGATGGAAGAGTTTTGTCATGGCTTGGTCTCCCAAGGACGTCAACAGTTCCGAAGGAATGTTGTCTACTCCAGGGACCTTGTTCCAGCTTAGTTCTTCCAGTGCTCTGTCATATTCTTCTCACAGTATCATATCTCCCATTTCATCTTCATCTTCTTCCCCTTCTCTTCTAGAGTATTGTCTTCAAGTTTGCTTCCCCAATATATAGAATTTCTGTATACTCCTTTCAGCTTTTCCTTCTCTGCTTAGTACTGGCTAGCCATCTGAGATCTTGACATTCATATACAAAATATATTCATTGCTTTCCCCAAAGGAGTATCTAATTTTCCTATCTATCTTTCCCATAGTTATGCATCCTTATAGAGCTTTGCATTTGTCCTCTAGCCATTCCTGGTTAGCCTTTCTCCACTTTCTAATATAAGTTTGTTTGTTACAAAGTTTTTTATCCTGAAGATAGTCTGGAGTGTGTCTTGAATGGAAACTAAACATGGATGATAAACCGCTTAGACAAGGGGAGAACAGAAGCTTTTGAAATGTGTTGCGATAGAAGAATTTTGGTTGGCTTAACTAATTCACAATCAATCCGTCACCTTCCAATCTAACCTTGGTCTCAAAAAATAGCTTTCATTCCCCTCAATACACTGCCATTTCCACTAGTTTTATATCAATATGGTAAACAACATGATCCATCCCACCACCAATTTAAGAAATAAACGACTTCGTATAAGTAAAACATATGAATGACATCTACAACTGAAACATACAAACAAAAAGCCATCCCAGGCGCCATCTACATCACCTGTGACACCACACTTCAGAGAATATACAGCTGGCACATGTTTTAAATCCCTGAAGTAGCTGTCAGCTCCTCCTGATTACATTTTTTTTTATATAGGCCTATGTTATGAACTAAGACAAACCATATAAGTTTAAGCTGCTCCTGGGTGAAGCACTAGCAGCTCCCAAAAAGAGATTCTTCAAGTTCTTTACACGCACATTACTATAGCAGTAAATAGAAAATTATATTTTCTTCGTTTACTCCCCCCAGTCGACCAGCACAGGCCTAGTGCACATCTTTACACGCACAGTTTGAATGTTCTCTTACACACATTAGTGCAGTTATGTCATTCTGATAGTGATGAAAGCACAAATAGTTAATAAAGCTAATGCATTTTTAACAAGCTGAGACAAATGAATAATTCAACTCTCGTTTTGAATTTAATTCTTGGGACTGTTTACAACATTACAGGTAAACTGATTGCAAAAATTAAGGCTGGAGATTGCCACCTTACCTAGTTCCAAATAGGCATTGACTTGCTTGAGTATTTCCTCGCGGTTTTTTCCACTCTCTGGCAAATTTGTGATGTAGTCAATTTTCTCATTGCGATGTCTGACCTCATCTTCGAATGTCTTTCTCATATTACTCATCTCACTGTCAATTCTCCTGGCAACTGCTGGTATTTTCCTTGCTAATCGAAACACGGTCTTCTTTAAACGGGATGGAACGCCTGCAAATGTCAAAAGATTGTACCACTCCAAGTTACGCAGCATTGTTGCTTATATGAAAGAAAATCTCATTCAAATTACTTTCATCTTGGTTGATGAAATCGAAAAACCAGACGCTTGCCAATACCGCTCCAGTGGTCATTGTCACTATCTGCCAGGGTTCTTTATTGGACAAACTATTGTTTACAAAACTTTTCAGTGACTCGACGGCTAATTTTCCTTTAGCAATCGGATCCATCCTGACACAAAGTAAAAGCTCCCGTGTCAGCTGTTCTGCCCGCAAGACTGGTGTCACGGAAGATAACGCATTGAAACGTTAAACATCCCTGGTGATCTACGAAACTTAACGACTTTAATGGCACGGTGACACTGCATTTTCCTGTATTACCCAACTGAAAACCAAAGATAAAATATAAAAATGTGAACCATTTCAGAAAGAGTAGTCAGTATATTTGATAGAACTTTCATTAATTTTAGACAGGTTCCACCCCTGTCTCTGATTTGCGCTTCTGCAATAATGTACAAGTACATCGCATAGAAGTAAGCGCACAGGCGTCTAAAGCTAGCGAAATGAGGGATGCTCAACTACCGGACCTACCGATAGATGGCTGTAGCGCGTGCCGGCAAGAGAACGTTGAGTGTCAGACTGTCCGCCATATCTGAATTTGGCAAAAAACAAAGTATCAAAACACGGATGAAAATGTTTTTCGTTATGCGCCCTCATAAGTATTTTATATTGGATGTTCTAGATATCTACACATCAACATAATGAAGTGTTTCTAACCTAGCGAGAAAAAACGGTGACAGTTCTGCTATGAAATTCCTAAATTCGAGTGTGTTTTGAAAGTTTGACAAGCTGATCTATAAATTGTTTACTATTTTATGAGTGCTTTACTTATTTGCCCGTTTTAAAACACTATTTAAGATTCAATGGAGGTCAACAAATTACCTTACTTGCCGAAGCTGGTATAATTCGGAAAATCAAGTGTGGACAACAGTGAAGACGTCTCTTGAAAAAAAGTTGACATCGTTTGCTTAGGGGTATCTTTACTGACAACAGAAATTACAACTGAACTATTAAAGTATTACTTACGTATAAACGGAAAAAATCGTTATTTTTTTCTTTATCTGAAGTGATGCATTACCGATCTGCATATATGCTGACACTGTAATTGCAACATGCACTTACGAATTTGGCTCTCTGTTTGATCAGTAATTTAAATGCCATGATTTTATTAACGCCTGTACATGACACGGTGTATTTAAACTGAGTGATATGGTAGAAGCACCAATTTTTAACAGTGCTTCAGTCTTTGATACGAGACAAGAAATACATTTAAATGAGACAAACACAAAGCCCAATGTTAAGGCTCCTCGTAAATGCATGACTTGTATCATTTGGAAGTTAAGTCTAGTAATAATATTATATTGGACTGATCCATGATGATCTAGGAAGTGAAGGAACTTGTTGAAAATAACCTCGATCACAGCTGTTAATTTTAAGGTTGGGGTGTCTTAAAACTGTAATTTTCCAGTCTGACACCCAAACAATTTTAAAACTGAATTAAATACATGTCAGTGAGCAAAATTAATTACACTTTGAATTACAACCATAGAATTCTATTTCTGTGAATCTTGGTTCCAGTCTTTGACATGGTGTCAATCACTGGAATGACTAGTTGTCAGTATACGGCCCAAGCCAAAAACAAACCTGAAAGTGAAAGCTACAGAAGCTGGCCAGACAGGCACCCCAATGGCTGCTACAATCTGTGTGAGACAAGGGTGACATTATATTGCAAATTTAGTGTAAAAAGTTCCATATTGTCTGAATTTGTTCTATACTGACAGGACATTCTAGTCCAGTCGATTTTCGTACCTGCAAAAGTACACTAGCCACTACCAGTGGCACAAAGGTAGTGCCACATTACAAACAACAGAAGTATTGGTGGACAATGTACAGTAAATAATATGTAATAACCTGAGAAATTCAAAATTGGTTTGAAGAAATAGAACAGTATTTGGATAGAGAGTAACATTTTGAAAATAACAAATGATGCAAGTAGAGTTTTCAGTTTTTATGAAGCTCGCTTACATTTTTTTTCCCCTCCCCCCTCTCTCCCTTTTCGATTATCAAGGGAAAAATGTGATAACATAAAAGTGCAAGAAAGTTGTGTACAATGTTGGAAATGATGAAAAAGAAAATCTCACTATGCTTCCTCCTCCCTGTGAAGAGTATTCCTGTAATAATAGCTAATATCATACCAAGACCATGAGGGTGTCACAGTGGAGATTTGTTTTCTGGTACAGACATCTGATACAATTCCACAGCAAAACGTACTTTCAATAGGTGTGGTACCAGTGCACTCCCATAGGATAACAGTATGTCCTCCAGGAATCACATTGGGTACACCACATACAGTATAAACTGTACAGCAACTACAATGCTTTGTGAGCAAGTAATAACAGTCAGTATCTTTAATTTTAACATAACTCTTGACTCCCATAATTATCTGCTTATACGTGTGCTTGTACTACAGGTTATTGGTAAAGCAAATACTAATGGAATAGGTCTTCACTCTTTTAATACTTAGCAGAAATTCTGAAAAAAGTAAATTGTTTTATTACTGTATCACCTCTATGGTGAATTAAGAGGTACTGACTGGTTTCTTTTTAATAGAAGGCTTCTTTTTTACCTGCTATTGATAAAGAACCATTCCAAGTTCTGTACAGAACAATCTCTCTCATTTTTCATGAGGTTTGTTATTCTGTACACTAGTATTTCTTCTTCTAAATGGTAAATAATGCATTCAGACAGTGCTGGTATTAAAGGTAATTCATGAAATAAACTATATTTAAACCAGAAAATTAAAGGTTCCACATGGCACATGAAAAGTACCTTGCTACACACATGTATGTACAGATTCCAAAATGTCTGTGAAATTGAGTTACAAACTTTTTTAAATAGAAATATGAAGATCACAATACTTTGCGTCTGCAATAACTCAAACGTAAAATACTTTAGTTCCCTACGGGAAACTTTGTTCTTTACGTGACTCATGCAACTGCTATCACTCTTAATGGAAACCAAATGGCTTATGTTAAAGTTAACTAGCAAAAAGTGTAACCATTGTTACATAATTTCTGTGAAGTAAGATTCCTTAATGTTATTTCCTTCCTTTGTCATCATAACTTAATAATTTCAGTTCCGTATGGGACATATGAACTAACAAAATGAAATGCTTTTATTACTATGACCAAACAAAATCTTTTTAACATGTAGTACACAGTTCAAATCAGCAAAAAGTGTAACCGTATAATTAAGGTAAATGTTGATGAAAATTAGGCATGTAACATGAATACTGAAATTTCCTAGATTTCCAGGTGTACCTGTAATCACTGTATTACGTACTTTGTAGTGCTAGAAAGATAATTCTGTATGATTATTTGCATTCCCCCCCCCCCCCCTCGACACAGGAAAATATAATAGAAAGACATCCTAGCAAAATAAAGACAGGTTTTGCCTGACTCAGGCCCCCTTATTCTAGAATGGTTATAAAGTAATAAGAATGCTTATGACCAACTGGAACATTGTGTTGATTATAGGAAGTATTAAAACAAGAATTAACAGAGTAACAATTTTATTGCTCTTATGTTGCAGAGTATCCACAAACATTACTGTTTGAAACAAAGGGCCACAGCATACTCCATTAGATCACACCCATCCTGTGATTAAACTGTTTTCTTTAAGTGAAAAATTCAAGTTAACGTAATTATTGAGGGAAATATTTTCTCACGCTGAAAGCCATCTGTCAAATAAGTCTCAGAACATTTTTTTTCCATTAATTTCACACAAATCACCCGTTTTTAATGCAAGTGCATATCTTGTAACACCAAACATCTTAAAATAAGCTTATATAATAAACAATTACAATTTTTTTACAATATCTACACAGGATGTAAAGACTTAATTTTACTTCAATGTGATTCATATTTTGAAGTTCATCATTACACAACAACAACTCTATGGACAAAATAGTTTTAACAAATCTGTCAAAATGTCACACCCATCTGCATAGAATGTCCCGTTACATAATTTTTCCAATTTGAGCACTATACATGATTAAACAATAAGAGTTTATTTAACTTCTGCCTTATACTTGATTTGTTGTTTAAAATTTTCTCAGCAGGCTTTTTTTCCACATGTTTTTAAGCGTATTCAGGAGTATAGGGATGCAATCTTACAAACAAGTTGAGTCTGATGTAAGTCCTCAATCCTAATTTCATAATGGTAATCATGACCAAGAGCAGGAAATGGGTAATCTAAAAATGCAAACACAATGCAAAATCTTGGCCTGTATATATTTCTGTCGCATATCCCCAGCAATCACAAACATCTGAAACAGTTTCTGAGTATTCTACAACAGAGTACACGCAGTCACTTGTTTTAACCAGTTTTCCCTGGTTAACAAAATTTACAAATGCATTTTTATTGGCCATATTGGGAAAAGCATAGAGAGAATCACATTCTAATGCAGATTTAACTACTGGTGGCTTCAGTATGTGAAGACAGTCTTTGCATGTGATCTGCCTTGAAAGGCGCAATGACACATACCCTGCAATATAATAGAGTATGTTTTACTTGTGAAATGAGAACTTAATCTTATCAAGAAGTGCACACCACTCCTCTACTTCATTTTCTGCAGCACTTTCATCACTTTCTACTACATGCTTTCTTGCATGAAAATCATAAACAGGTGGCAAACAACACACATTAAAATTTGAGCAATTCCCATTCATTGCAGTGATATTGTTACCCAAGAGCAACTTTCTCATGGCACATTTGAACTGGTATGCATTTGGATTGTTGTTCCAACCACATCTGGACCGAATGCAGGGGAAAAAAAGCTCTATGTGGTCTTGTGACAGTTTATATGTTAGCAAATACTTCAAAGGAGATTCAACACGAAGCATACTTGTCAGAGCTATGTGCCTTACTGATTGCATATTGAAAATTATCCCAAAAGCAAAAGTATTTCTTGCATGGAGCAGCAATGGAACACCAATGATTTTTAAGCTTTTGATATAATTTTCAGTGTGTCTGAAAATGCCAACGTGTTGACTGGGTGTTGTGTGATGTCCTTAGGTTAGTTAGGTTTAAGTAGTTCTAGGGGACTGATGACCATAGATGTTAAGTCCCATAGTGCTCAGAGCCATTTGAACCATTTTTTTATTTTATTTTAAATACCAAGCCAATAAGATTTGTTGTCAAGTCTCAGGGGGCTCTTATACCCTTTACCTAATGGATTTCTGGAGTTCAGAATATCAAAAATCCTATCAATATTATACAAAAATTCTACTGTTGCTTCACTTCCTTTAATATTTGGATCACCAGCCCTCCTCAAAAACACTATACTATCTGCCACACTAGAACTCAAAGTCTGTGGAGCTAATGAAACATTCATTTTTCTATTTACATAACTTATATGTTGTCCTGATAGTTTGTTGGCAAATGTCATACCTTCTTCTTGTTGTACCTTGTTCAATTGCTCAATGAAATGCCATCTAATAATGCCAGTTGGAGACTCAATAGCAGATACTTCTGCTAGAGCATTTCTGGCAAACTTAATCACATGACATGTCCAAGATACAATAAACATTGTAGCTTTTAAAATCACCCTTGGAAAAATTTAAAGTACAGCCAAGTGTACGTAAAGTGCTTATATTTACCTTGCAGCCATCACATGTAACACACCAAACCCTAATGCCAGAACTATGCAGCCTCTCTAAAGCGGATTTTATCAGTGTGGCCTGATTATTTGCCTGTACATCGTTGATAAAGAAATATGCAATCGGGTATATAAATTTGCCTTTAATAGAGACAAGCATGAAAACCAGAGCCTCATATGCCTCTATTACTTCTTTTGACTGAGGCACTTCCCCACCAAACTCTGAAAAACCTGTGTATTGCTTAGTTCCTTGGTCCCAAACTACTTGCTTCCTAATTGCCACACTGTCTACAATTAGACATGAATCGCTGAACTGGTCCCTTACAATTGGGTTCGAATCAACGTACTTAAAAACATCTTTTAAGAAGCCAGTTTCACAGTCGACACTTGCCACCCATTTGGAAATCAATGATTTACGGGTCAGAGGCATTAATTTTTGCAGATATTCATATGCTGCTGGTGAATAAAAGTACACAGTCATCACAAACATTTTCACATTTGTTGTGTATCTATTACCCTTTGACGAGAGAGAGTTGTCCACTAAATTGCACACTAATTCCACTTGTGTTCCTTTCTGATGATTGAGGAAGTTATGTAACTTCTCAGGAAGATGCCCCTTCTCCTTCAATGAACTTATGATGTTATCCATGGAAAACACTTTCTTCTCTCTTCTTCGAAGTTTTTCTCCGACACACTTCAGTTTACGTTTTAATTCGTGAACAATGTCTGAGAAAAAATTGCAAGTTTCGGTCGCCATGTCTTCCATTTCTACTGTATACCACAATCAATTACTTGAGAACCAACTGCACTCTGAAATAAAGAAATAATTTCGTTATATATGATTGAAATAACTCAAGGCTTGATGAAAAAATATTATAAGAAAACTTTGGGGGTGTGAAAACATCCTTATACTAACGTTTTCGACACAATTCGCAGCTTCTGCATTGGATAAATGAGACATGCTTTCCACGGAAGAATTCTCATTGACAACATTCTCCACGCAATCACTAGCTTCTGCAGAGGGCAAATCAAGCACGGATTCCAGGACAGAACGCTAAAAACAAAAATATGGAACTGTATTACAACATTGCTTAGACCTATGTAGCCCATTTGTGTCCGTACGAAATAAATTCACAAAAGTCAAAAGCACACACATAGCAAGGAAATTAATAAGCTACCTCAAATGGAGAAGCATCGTTGTCACTCAAAATCCTAACATGTCGTCGTGGCTGTTTATTTGGCGGCATCAAATGTGTCGGAAAGCCAAAAACTGACGTCCGAGACGTTTCTTCCACGTTCCAGGGCTCACTACGTAATCATCTTGTCGGAAAAGGTTTCCGCAAAGAAAACTTCAAGACGTAGGTTTAAAATCTTTCCGCGTCACGGAAGTAATCCACTTCTTCAGCAGCTCTGGGTGCTTTAGAGGAAACCTGTTCAAAAACATCGAATTAGCAAACGCACTAAGTCTGTATTGTTGTCGTACTGTATCGGTAGTCCTATTAGCTGTGAAATGGTAAGTCACTTTCCTTACTCCATCGCTTGGTACAATTGAAAGCAGAACAAGAAATCACCATTTCGATAATCCGTAATTCCTTATACACCGTACAGACCGAGAGAAACTTCTTGGCAAATTCAAATATGGCGGGCAATACAGACGATAGTGATCAGCTGGTAGAGCCATCTATCGGTAGGTCCGGTAGTTGAGCATCCCTCATTTCGCTAGCTTTAGACGCCTGTAGTAAGCGCAGCCAAAGATTGTATTACGCAACAGTATCGAGTAAACATATCGACAAAAAAGTTGCAGTTGATACAATGCAAAGTGAAAAAAATGGTAACCCTTCAGGAGAAGTTCAAAAACCGTTCTTGTGTAAGGTACATACAATTGAATGTTTTGTAAGTAAAAAACAATGGAAAACGATAAGCAGATTGAAATATTTTATTTTACAGTCAGTGAAAGGAGTTCCACGAAATACAAACATAACATCTGGTGCACATAGAGGAGAGATACTTTTTTTGTATCTGGTGAAATGGGTTCAAAAATATTAGTGAAGTGGATAGCTATAACAATAGAAGAAACGATGATCTACACTATTCTGAGTTAAATCTGACTTTAGCACAAAAAAGGGTGAATTACGCTGCCACAAAAATCTTTGGTCATTTCCCAATTAGCATTAAAAGTCTGACAGACTGCCAACCAACATCTAAAAACATATTAAAAGAATTATTGATTAACGACCGCTTCTACTCAATAAACGAATTTTCAGGTATGAAGTAGTAACTGTCAAAAATATACAAGTGTTAGTAATGTGGGTGTTGTGTGATGTCCTTAGGTTAGTTAGGTTTAAGTAGTTCTAAGTTCTAGGGGACTGATGACCATAGATGTTAAGTCCCATAGTGCTCAGAGCCATTTGAGCCATTTTGTTAGTAATGTAAACTTCTGTTAAATTGACACATTCCAAATCGTTACGAAATGTCGTATTCATGATCTATGGACCACGTAATAATGTAATGTAATGCCTGAATCCAAATAAAATAAAAAAATAAAACTTCTTTTTGTCTCAGTATCTTGCATCTGTCAGGTTAGGTACATTCCACTCAGAAGGCTGTTGCACGCAGCGACTGTTATATTGACTTGTAAATAATAGATTTCAGCTATAAGTCGCCCTTTTTAAATTTTATTGCCAGATCTAGATTTCAGCTAGATACTAGGCATTCTAAATCCACTATCATTTTTGATCAATGAACTGTGGATGAAGCCCGACCAGCAGGCATTACATGCATTGATCAAAAATGAACTTTGGATGAAGTCCGACCAACAATCATTACATGCATCGATCAAAAATGATAGTGTATTGAGTATGGCTAGTTTCTAGCTGAAATCTAGATCTGCCAATAAAATTTAAAAAAGACGACTGATAGCTGAAATCTATTTTTTACAAGTCTTGCATCTATGTTAAGACTAAGTTTATCTGCCTATTACTGCAGACAAGGTTTGTTGCGAGAGCCACGTTGGTCTGAACAAGTCAGTAATGTAGGAGATAGGAAACAAGTTCTTAAACTGGTCCACTTAAATATTCAGTTACTCAGGAATAAAATAGACCCTCTCATTTTTTTGTGACTCAACACGCCTCCCACGTCATTGTGATTGCTGAACATGGTCTTAAACGTCAAGAACTAAAATTTTGTAAATTAGAGGGTTATAGCCTAGCTACAAGCTACTGTAGGCAGCAACATTAAGGCGGTGGGGTGCCCATGTTTGTTCAAGAGGGACTAATTACTACGAAAATGTCATTCTTGGATAAAAACATCAGTGGAATAAATCTAGAAATTACTGTTGAAATGAAGGGAGAGGGTAGTAATTACACGAAGTACAAAGTAATAGGAATTCATCACTCAGCAAATATAGATTATCACAGATTTTGATAGTCTCAGCTCAGTAGTTAGATTAAATAGCTTCGATATGTTGGCTAAAATACATGTGTAATTCTGGATGTACGTATGAAACATAATCTGAAATTATACTAAACACATTCTCTGAAAATTATTTCGAGCAGTTAGTTCATGAACGCACATGAATAGTAAATGGTTGTGAAAACACATTTGACCTCTTAGCAATAAATAATCCTGAGTTGATAACGAGCATCAAAACAGATACAGGGATTAGTGAACGCAGGTTGTCGTAGTGAGACTGAATATTGTAGTCCCCAAAACCTCCAAAAAAATATACGAAAAATATATGTAGTCAAAAAAGCAAATAAAATTTCACTTGACACTTTCCTGAGAGACAATCTCCACTCTTCCAAATCAACAACATAAGAGTAGACCAGATGTGCTTTGAATTCAAAGAAATGTTATCAGCAGCAATTAAGACCTTTACACCAAATAATTTAACAAACGACAGAGCTGATCCTACTTGGTACAATAAACAGGTCAGAACACTGTACAGAACGAAACAAACATGCCAAATTCAAACAGACGCAAAATCCCCAACATTGGCGAACTTTTACAAAAGCTAGAAATTTAGTGCAAACTTCAATGCGAAATGTTTATAACAGCTTCCACAATGAAACTTTGTCTCGAAACCCGCCTGAAAATCCAAAGGGATTCTGGTCATATGTGAAGCATGCTAGCTGCAAGACACAATCATTCCTTCTCTTCGTGATAGCAATGGAGGTACTATCGAAGACAGCGCTGCCAAAGCAGGGTTACTAAACACAGCCTTCCGAAATGCCTCCACAAAAGAAGATGAAGTAAATATTCCAGAATCAAGAACAACTGACAACAGGAGTAACGTAGAAGTAAATATCCTCAGAGTAGTGAAGCAACTTAAATCATTTAATAAAAGCAAGTTTTCTGGTCCAGACTGTAAAACCAATTAGGTTCCTTTCGGAGTATACTGATGCATTAGCTCCATGTTTATCAATCATATACAACTATTCGCTCGACGAAAGATCCGTACTCAAAGACTTGAAAGTTGCACAGGTCACACCAATATTCAAGAAAGGTATGAGATGTATTCCTCTTAATTACAGGCCCATATCATTAACGTCGATATGCAGCAGGATTCTAGAACATATATTGTGTTTGAACATTATGAATTACCTCGAAGGAAACGGTCTATTGGCACATAGTCAAGATGTGTTTAGAAAACATCGTAATTGTGAAACACAACTAGCTCTATATTCGTATGAACTGTTGAGTGCTATTGACAAGGGATTTCTGATCGATTCCATATTTCTGGATTTCCAGAAGACTTTTAACATGGTACCACACAAATGGCTCCTAGTGAAATTGCGTGCTTGTGGAATATCGTCTCAGTTATGTGACTAGATTTGTGACTTCCTGTCAGAGAGGTCACAGTTCGAAGTAATTGACAGAAAGTCATCGAGTAAAACAGAAGTGATTTCTGGCGTTCCCCAAGGTAGTGTTACAGGCCGTTTGCTGTTCCTTATCTATATAAACAATTTGGGAGACAATCTGAACAGCCGTCTTAGGTTGTTTGCAGATGACACTGTCGTTTATCGACTAATAGAGTCATCAGAAGACCAAAACAAATTGCAAAACGTTTCAGAAAAGATATCTGAATAGTGCGAAAATTGGCAGCTGACCCTAAATAACGAAAAGTGTGAGGTCATCAACATGAGTGCTAAAAGGAATTCGTTAAACTTCGGTTACACTATAAATCAGTCAAATCCAAAGGCCATACATTCAACTAAATACAATTACAATTACGAACAACTTAAATGGGAAGGAAAACATAGAAAATGTTGTGGGGAAGTCTAACCAAAGACTGCATCTTATTGGCAGGACGCTTAGAAAATATAACAGGTCTACTAAGGAGACTGCCTACACTATACTTGTCCGTCCTCTTTTGTAATAACACTGAGCAGTGGGGGATCATTACCAGACAGGATTGATGGAGTACATCGAAAAAGTTGAAAGAAGGGCAGCATGTTTTGTATTATCGCGAAAGAGGGGAGAGAGTGTCATTTAAATGATACAATATTTGGGATGGACATTAAAACAAAGCTGTTTTTCGTTCCAGAGGAATGTTCTAATGAAATTCCAATCACCTACTTTCTCCTCCAAATGTGAAAATATTTTATTGACGCCGAGCTACATAGGGAAAAATGATCATTACCATAACATAAGAGAAATCAAAGACCGAACAGAAAGATATAGGTGTTGGTTTTTTCTGCATGCTGTATGAGATTGGAATAATAGAGAATTGTGATGGTGGTTCGATGAACCCTCTGCCAGGCACTTAAATGTGATTTGCAGAGTATCCATGTAGATGTAGATGTAGATGAGTAACCTTACTATACTTGGGGGTCAGAATATTAATGTGAACAGCATCAACATGACTAACATGAGACTGACAGATGTATATTAAATTCATACAACTGTGTAAACATAGTAATCACTGATACAAGAATGACGAACCACACCTCCTGCAAAATAGATTATGCCATAATCAGTAAACATGCTACAAACGGTGTTAAGGACAGTAATATAGAATTTCGCTTGTCTGACAGCTATTGTCAGTCTTTTGTCTACATGGGTATAAACACAGCAGAAGCAACAACATTATTGAACTGAAACGAATTCTGAATTATCAAAATACAAACTGCCTCAAACATAAGGAATGGAACAGAGTTTGTAAGATAAAAGGATCAAACAATAAATTGAATGAATCCTATGAAACAGTTTTGAGACATTATAATGATTATTGCCCAGTTAAAGATATTAAAAGAACTCTAATACTGATAAAGAATCCAAACCTGAAACTACCCAGTAGTCTGGTTAAACGTAAGCAGAATATTCATGATATGTTCTTACTTTAGAAATCTAAAAAGGATGCCATTCTCAAGCAAAAGTATTTCAACGACACGAAAAATATTTAAAGCAGAGCTCTCGAATTTCAGGAAAAAGGTTCACAGCGATTCAGTCATTATATCTGACACTGTGAGTAAAACATGTTGGAAGCTCATTAATCAATATCGGAAAGCATGTATGTATGTATGTATGCATTATCAAAAATGAGCATGGAAGGAATAAGCACTCTGAATGAGGGAAAATTAATAGAAGATCCAAGAACAGTCTGTAATATTTCCAATAAATATTTCATCACTCCATGTAGTATGCCAGCTCAACCTGTTGACCAAAACAGTCTGATAAACATTTGCTTAACCCAAAGTATTTACTTTGAATTCAGAACTGTAAGTGAACATGAATGAAGTCGAATAATCAACACATTAAAGACCAAGCACTCAGCTAGCTACAATGAGATATCCAGTACCCTAGCAAATAAATGTCACAAATAATTAGATGAACCTATTACATGTCTCCTAGACTCATTAACAATGTGCTTAGTTAAACTAGTATATAAGAAAGCATCCAGAAAACTGGGTGAAAATTCAGGCCAATTTCATTAATATCCATGTTTAGCAAAATCTCTGAATATGTTGCTTTCACAACTCAGTGACTATTTGACAAAAAATAATTTACTCACTGAAATGCAACATAGTTTCACGTAAAACCACAGCACCATCACAGCACTCTCTGAATTTTTACATAGCGCGTTTAGTGCACTGGATGAAGGAAATTTGCAATCACATATTCCTTGATTTTACTAAAGCACTGATCTGCTAATAAACTTCAGGAATATACCTTAAAAGAATCAGCAATGCTGCTGCTAACCGACTATCTGTCAAACCAGAAACAGTGCAAGAAGCTGATCTATCAAATTATTCAGATGACATATCAAATTACTGACAAAGTTGTAGTACCGCTGTCTTATACTGAAACAATGAGTCCCCCAGGGTCCAATTCAAGGCATCTTTCTCTTCTTAGTCTATGTGAATAATGTCACCTAACCACAAAACTTCAAAATAGTTTGTAACACAGATGACATATGTCTGTTTTTTTTGGTAAAAATATCTGAGAACTTACATGTCCTGCAACAGAGGGCATAATAAATATAAGCAAACATTTTCATGAGTAACATCTACAAGTAAATATTAACAAATCACAGTTATTATCATTTAAGATGATTAATATGAACCATGACTCTATAAACAATATATGTCGAATTAAAGCAATGGAGACTAACACCTGCAAAATTTTAGGCCTACACTTACATGAAAACTTGAGATGATAAAATCATATTAACTTTGCATGTTGGAAGATTAATAGTGTACTCAGATGCCCAGCAAAATAGTTACAAACCCTACTATCAAAACTATTTACTATCAAACAATATATCTTTTACTTAATTAGGTATTGAATTATGGGGCTGTGCTGCAGATACAAACCTCAATAGATTAATGTTGCTGCAGAAGAAGGCTATTAGAATAATGCATGGATTAGGTCATAACGATTCTTGTAGAGAGGTATTTGCGCAACATAAGTACCTTGCAGTATATCCCTTGCATTTGTATAAGGCAATTTTATTTTTTGTACATCATCAAAAAGATTCTAGAAATGTGTTGACATACATGTCCACAATACTAGAACTGAAAATGACTACTTCAGGCAAATAACTAATCTATAAAAACAGACAACAGCTCATACTTCAGTAATAAAATCTGGCTTAACAAACTGCCAAAAGACTTATGTTCACGTGATGCTGATATCTTCAAAAGGAATCTTAAATTATTCCTGAAAAAGAAATCTTTATTGTCTCTTTCCGAATTTTCAGTTTGAAAACATGAGATCTCACAGTTTTTATTAAAAATTAGAAATATTTTAATTGTATACTTAATTTTGTGGCTTTACATTCTCGTTTGTATGTTGTATTGCAGGTTTGTTAATTTATATCAATTATATATCTTGTTTGTATTTTACAATAAAGTCTCAAAGTGATGTAAAACAACACTGAGAAGTCATCATTGTTCTTGACGCTATTCAATAAAATAAATTAATGAATAAAGACTATTCACTTCAATTTCGAGATTTCATTGTAGATTGATTATGTTATTTAAATAAAATTACCACAGGGTTCTGATAATAGCTAATAAATGTAAACCGACAGGTTAGTACAAATATTGGTATCAGATAGCTCAGCTTCATTCGCCACATAAAACAGTGTCTTAATGTGACCATGGCCAGTGTTTTGATTAGCATTACATTCATTAAATTTCTTTATTTCATCTAAATTAATGTAATATATCATATTCATGTCCGCTTCCATGTGTGAATCGTCACCTGACTACAATCTGGAGCAAGCAGGTTCGACTCCTGGTATCACTAGGAACTTTTCCTCAGTGGAAGGATTGGTGTGGGGTGCGCTCATCCTTGAGAGTTCAATTGAGGAGCTACATGACCGATTATTGGAATTCTACGACAAACAGGAGAGCAGTGTGCTGATAACATGCCCAGCTATACTGTACACGATGCATCCACTGGCAGGGGATGACATGGCAGTTAGTCAGTCCTGACCAGCCCATCTAGGGTCAAAATGCAGAGCATTACCTTATTACATTTACAGTTTCATTCTTCTTCACAACTCTGTTTAATATTATCCATTTTGTCTCCTTTATTTAATAATAATACACTGATATTTCAGACTATATTGTGGTGCAGTGATAATATCAGCCATTTGTGTGCACTAATACTTGATACTACCATGAACTGTAGTGTCAGTGTAAAATGTCTATGATATTTCAGCAGTTTCAACGCACGTAATATACTTCATCATTATTCTTAAACTGATTTTGATATCAGAGTTGCCATATGAATTATATTTGCTTTCCTGTGCATCTTCAATGTGCTTTAACATATAAAATGCAATAGTAAAATCAAACCACTTCCTTGCAGATCGTTTTACAATTTCCAACAGAGTCACACTAATTCTAACACAGGCCTACGTTTAGTTTCTTAGTGTCATGTTTCTGATGTCTACATTGCAACTTAATATGTACTTCATTTTCAACAACGATTATTCTCTAATGTGATACTGAGAAGCTCATTTTTAATTTCAGTGTTTTCATCGCTTTGTCAGAGTCACAAAAGATAAGATGAGATGAGATATGTTCTTTGCTATCAACAAATAACGAAGAAGTACCTATGGATGAGGAAAACGAAACTAAACGTAACATAAAAATCTGTTTCCACATAGGAATTAATGTACTTTTTGTGTTAATTAAAAAATTGTTACTAAAATGGTGATTATGGACATGGAACGAGTTGAAACGTTTAATACATATTGACAGACTAATAATATGCAGAAAAAACACACATACACACAATTAAATTAGAGACAGCTACTGAGTTGAAGGTGAAGCACATACAGTAAACTGAATAGTCAAGTGTCTCTTTTGAATGGAATTTTCTCAGACCTAATACCAGTTTTCAGAATGGCAGACATGAGTAGGATAGCCAAGAAATGCAATATCAATGTATTTTGTCATGGGGGAGTACATGAGTACCTGACACATGGGACACATCATATCTTGGACATTGTGCAGGTACAGGGCTTTTCATCTTCCACAGATGTACCATGAGTTTCCCAACATTGGGAAAACCACAGGTACCAGAACAACAGCTTTGATCAATAACATGCTATTGACTGTCACAGACCATAACAACATATAGATGGGTCACAGTGTGTCAAATCACTCGCTGATTCAATGTGAGACAACAACAGTTGCTGAGCAGTTGTAGAATCCAGAAATGCTTCTTCGCTTTCAGCTACAGATGCCAACATACCACTCATGTACCTCTAATCACTGTCACAGGGCTTAGCAACTATGAGCTCAGAAGTATCGCCACTGCTTCCCAAGGCACGGAAAATGGTCTCTTGAATTAACTGAGGCATGTTACAGATCATGTGAACACGGTAAACCGCCAGAGGTCGTACATACACTTACCAACATGGCATGATTCCCAATGATGATGAAAGTATCCTCAAGGAATGAGCTGGGGCATGTGCCCACCTGGCAACCAGTCTTCGTAGCGATTTACACCTAATCTCACTGTTGTCACGTGCACCAGTTTGTTTACTTTGTAAGAATATAGATATCAACACCAAATGAATCTGACCTCATTCATCTTTGCTTAGGGATAGTAGTAGCATCAATAACGCAAGGGGACCTATATTATGAGTGGGGCGAGGTTTGGGGGTTGCTGACTTTAGGTGCACAAGTAGATCTGCCAGCTGTATCACTACCCCTGTGGTAGATCTCTACTAGTGCTGTGGTGAGATGTACTAATAACTTGGCGACATGGTTGTAAGTTAACAATATGTTACTGTGAGAGAGAAACTTACAGCATACCTACTCAATACAAGGCTCTAAACTGATCTGTATTTAGCCCTCTGTCTCACAGGTACCGCACGCTGGGGCTGTGACTCTTTGGTCTGTGATATCGATTTGGTACACTACGGGAAGAGGTTACTGATACTTGGCAGCTCTATTTTGGTGCAGGCACAGGTGTGGGTGACCAGCTGTGTTGAGGGTAGCTGTTGTGCAGGATGCGACTGCACCTTTTCTTAGTGTCTGTGATGTGGTGGAGATGGTGTATACTTGATATGGAGACAGGTGAGTTTATGTTCATGGTGGGCAGCAGAACTGCAACTCAGGTGGATCAGGTAGTGCTGATTGGAGTTTCTGTGGTGTTGATGTTGCTGCAGATGAAGAGAGTTAAGTTGATGACATCACAGTGGTTGACAGCTGGCAGGGGCCTGAGTCGGTGTGGTGTTGGAAAGGATCCCGTCAGAAGGCAGGTACGATGATAGGTGGCACAATCAACATGAAAGTGTAAGCAGTAGGCATGTGTGAGTAGGTGGCTGGATGGACTGGTGGAGACATCCAGAAGGTCATTCCTTGCATTGATAATGAGATCATCAACGATAATTTTAATGCTGAGGACCTCAGGCTGGAAATTGTGAAAGTCAGTAGTGATAACTGCTGATGTGTGAAATGGTGTAGAGGTTGTGTTTGTGTCACAGTGAAGTTGGTCGTCATTATCAAGTGAAGGTGTGTCTGCATTCTCCTCGTCTGTATCAGTGAAACTCCAGAGTATCCATGCTGGCTTAAGTCTGTGAAGACATATCACAGTCACTTTGTCTTCAAGGACAATATGAAAGATCTTCAGTCCTCGTCTGATGTCCTGGATTGGTCCCATATACAGAGGCTGCAATGATGGGTGAATGGTGTCATCATGAAGCATCACATATTCACGTTCCAACAGTGATTTGTGAACAAATGTTTTTGACGTATTGTATGCCATTAGGAGTGGAAGCTGTGAACTGTGAATGTGTTGTTTCACTCGCTGTACTAGAGTAGGGAGTTCGATTTGAACAGATGTAGTTGGCGGTGGGACAAAGTCTGCCACAATGGTGATGGTTTCATTGCAGAGTACTTCTGCCAAAGAGGCTTGTAGTCTTCCTTAAAAGCCGTGCAAGTGTTGATCATGACCCAGGATAATGCCTCCATTCAGATGTCTGTGTGGCACATGAGTGCAGTCTTAAGAGCTCAGTGCCAGCATTCCACCAGACCGTTACTTCATGAGTGGTAAGCCTATTTCGTTTGCTTCCACATAGGTGATAGAGGTAATCAAAGAGGGCTGACTCAAATTGGTTTTGTTAGTCAGTGGTAATTGTCTCAGGGCAGTCGAAATGTGACACTCACGCATCGATTAAGGCCTGAGCAGTACAGTCTGCTATGATAAATTTGATGGGTAGGGCTTCAACCCAGGAAGAGACTCCATCAATCATTAACAAAATATATTTGAAGTAATCATGTGCATGATATCTCGAAGTGATCAAGGACGGGTTGTGCGTGATGCGAGCCTTGATGTGTTGGCAAGATAGGTCAATCTGCGTCCAGGTATGACAGTCCCATTTGAAATTAGGCATCACAAATCGTCAGTAATCAAAATACCATTAATCAGACACCGGGATGGGTCAGTTAGTGAGTTTGCCTGAATAGAGTGCAGTGCATGGACACTGGTATGAGGGGTCTAACCCAATTCTGTGAGACGTCTCACACTAAGTGGACATCAGTGCCTGGCACAGTACACTGCTCAATGTGTAAGTTTGATGTACTGTCCAACAATCTGGGACTGATGGTACGAGCGCTTAGCCATAATTGAGGATGGTATATTCTATGTGGAAGGATATGGTGTTAGTGCATAAGAGGTAATCCACACCAATATTATCAGCTCCATGCAAATGTCGACCATTGGTTGTATATTAAGAGATTAAGTGCAGGGATTGATGTTCTTGGACAAGTTGTGTATCGCATCTGCCAGTGGTTTATTGATTGTGTATATCACTACCTGTCTGCCTTCAATGTCCTGCCGGTAGTATCATACTGCTTCATGCACAGCAGTGAGTTCACAGTCAGATGCAGACCACTTTGACAGTGAGACTGTAAGTTTTTCCTAGATAAAAGGAAGTTCTTGCATATCGCCATCTATTGCTTGCTGAAGGGCTGCAACGGTAGCTGTATTGCTTGCGTCCACTGTGACCATGAATGACACATTTGGGAAGATTCGTTACAGAGGAAAGGCGAAGTAGGCAGTAGTAAGATGTCAAAAGACCCCAAAATAGGGGACTGTAGTTTTTCAGTAGACATTGGACGTCCAGGTGCTGGATCGTCAGGTACCCTGGATCACCCAGATGAGAAGAAATTAGGTGCAAGTCTGACATATTCACAACATTAATCGAAATGCAGAAGAAGGCATTTGAACAGCGCTGAGAAAATAGAACAGAATACCAAGCAAATGGAACAAACTACATGGTCCAGTTTCACTAATGTGACCACCATCTATGTTCGACATCAATGTGCAATAACCAATCAAAGACGGCAGGGGGCAGCTCTAACGGTGAATACTATATAAAGCATGTTGGGAGAATGTGGGTAAAAGTACAGTCATTGTCGCAATGCAGAAATGGAGCGACGTATCTGACGCCCAAAAGGGCATGATTATTGGCTTTCAGTTCAGGGGAGGAGGCATTTCCGAAACAACTAAGTTTGTAAATAGTTTGCTTGTTGCTGTGGTTAAAGTATCCTGTGCATGGCAAAATGGAGTTATCCAAAACTGGTTACAAGGTAATGTGGTGCACCAGAGGCCATAGATGAGAGGGTTGAAGGACAGCTGCAGAGATGTGTATGGGGGATAGATGTGCAACTGTCGGGCATCTGACCATCCAGGTGAACCAAGGGGCTACCAACTCTGTCTCCACAATGAACATTCAGAGACTGTTGCTGCATATGGACCTCCACAGTAGGTGCCTGGTTCATGCACCCCCACTGACTGCTGCTCATTGGCGACAAAAGCTGGAATTTGTATGCCAGTACCACAACCAAGTAACCACTGAGTAGTGCCAGGTATTCTTTCCAGATGAATCAAGTTTTTCGCTCAATGGGACAGATGGCGTGCGCGGCGTGAAACATCCTCCAACGGTGGTTAGAAGGATCCAGGCCAACTGAGAGAGCTTTATGATTTGGGGAATTTTTTCGTGGCATTCCCTGGACGATCTCGTCATTATGGAAGGCACAATGGATTAAAAGAAGTATGCATCTATCCTTGGGGGCCATGTTCATCCATGAATGTAGTTATATTTGCTTCGCATGATGGCGTCTACCAGTAGGACAATACAACATGTCACACAGTTCACAGTATACTTGTGTGGTGTAACATATGCCTATAAGAAATGTGAAAAACTGATTTTGGAATTTAAATTGAAATGCTAATATTGTACTCTTTGAAAGAACAATTGTTCAGGAGTTAGGATACATAACAGTGACTACTGCAGGAACAGAATGTGGTAAGCATAGTAACGTAATCTCAATTCTTAATAGCCTGTCCTGGAGATCTCTGTTTGTCCATCTTTTCAGAGATGGTTGCAGGACTCGGCTATTCGATACAGGATGTCAAATCTAACACCTCTCAGCAATCTACACTCTTGCTCATAAATTAAAGATAATGCTGATACATGGTGAAACAACGCTCTGGTGGGCGGTTTGCAGGTTCAAATCACCTCAGGGTATGACCATGCGGTGCATTTGAGCTGCGGTCGTCGCATGGTGGCGCTGGCAGCAGTCCATGTACGAAGAGGTTGCTGCATGTTAGAGTATGATGCAGCGAGTAAGTGTGCAGATGTTTTCAGACGTGCTAATGGTGACTGTGTGTTGCAAATGGCTCAAAGAACACATATTGATGACGTTATGACGGGTAGAATACCAGGGCGACTGGAGGCTGGTCAAACACATCAGGTTGTTGCATGGGCCCTCTGTGTGCCACAAATTGTCATCTCAAGTTTATGGCAACGATTCCAGAAGACAGGAAAAGTGTCCAGGCGCTACAGTACAGGAGGTCCATAGTGTACAACACCACAAGGAGACCGATATCTCACCATAAGTGCCCGCAGACGGCCACGGAGTATTGCAGGTAGCCTTGCTCAGGACCTTACCACAGCCACTGGAACAGTTGTCTCCAGACACACAGTCTACAGACGACTGAACAGACATGGTTTATTCGGCCAGAGACCTGCAAGGTGCATTCTACTGACCCCTGGTCACAGGAGAGCCCGCAATACCTGGTGTCAAGAACACAGTACATGGTCATTGGAACAGTGGTCCAGGTTGTGGTCACAGACGAGTCCAGGTATAGACAGAACAGTGATTCTCGCTGGGTTTTTATCTGGCGTGAACCAGAAACCAGATACCAGCCTCTTTATGTCCTTGAAAGGGACCTGTATGGAGGTCGTGGTTTGGGGTGGGATTATGATTGGTGCACTACACCCCTGCATGTCTTTGACACAGGAACTGTAACAGGTCAGGTGTATCGGGACATCATTTTGCACCAGCGTGTCCGTCTTTTCAGGGGTGTAGTGGGTCCCACCTTCCTCCTGATGCATGATAACACACGGTCCCACCAAGCTGCCATCGTGGAGGAGTACCTTGAAACAGAAGATATCAGATGAATGGAGTGCCCTGCCTGTTCTCCAGACCTAAACCCCATTGAGCACATCTGGGATGCTCTCAGTTGTCGTATTGTTGCACGACTTCAAACCCCTAGAACACTTCAGGAGCTCCGACAGGTACTGGTGCAACAATGGGAGGCTATAGCCCAGCAGCTGCTCGACCACCTTATCCAGAGTATGTCAACCTGTTGTGCGGCCTGTGTACATGGGCATGGTGATCATCTCCCATATTGATGTCAGAATACATGGGCAGGAAACAGTGGCGTTTTGTAGCCCATGTGATCTGGGACAGTTTTCTCAACTTATCACCAATACCGTGTACTTACAGATCTGCGTCATGTGTGTTCTGTATGTGCCTATGCTATTAGTGCCAGTTCTGTGTAGTGCCACCAAATTCTGCAATTATCCTTAATTTATGAGCTTGGGTGTAGTTTCCGAAATTATTTTATTTGGCTACCAGATTCGGCGACTTACTACACAATCTTCAGGCCCTGTGTACAGACAACAATGGCGCCAGTATGAAATAGATAACCAAAAAATGAGGCATGGTCCATGTTTTATTTACAGTGGTAATATGTAATAACATAACAATACCAATCAGCATTGGAAGTTACACAAAGTTACAGACAAATTAAGGAATACAATAAGAGAACAGTTGCACACCATATGAAATGAAACTAATGAGCAAAATATATATATATATGTCTTACAATGGTCAAAAAAGAAACCTACTAAATGGAGGTCAATATTTCATGTTATGCGTAGATAATTATGGTATAATGCTAATGCAATGCCTGTGAAACCATTGGACTAAAACAATATAGTCATTTACTGATGAGTACAGAATGAACATAAGACATATGATTACATGCTTTCATATAGTAGTAAAATATATCCCACTTGCTGAAGGCCAATCCCATAACTATCTGTATCATGTTCCGTATACTACTAACAACTAATAAAAGGAGACTATAAAAATACATCAATGCAATTTATCGATCACAAAGTAATAAGATGCAACTTATTTAACAAACCATTTCTAGTGAACCAAACAATGAATCTAATGTAATATACCGTAACGAATTCCCACTAAGCAGTAAGTTTTGAAATATATGGAAAAGGCAAAACCAACATTATCACGAAAGTGATAAGTCTGCAGGTGAGCAGGCATGTGGCTAGTGATATACCAAATCACAAGCTATAAAATCAGCCTAAAAGAAAAGTGCTGTGAGGCATATGCAGTATATTAGAAAGACACTCATTACAATTGGAACAATCAAAGGCATATACCTCTCTATGTCATGTAGCCTTTAAGCAAGGGAGGAGAATGATAGTATGAACTACAACAGAAAAACCATCAGAACACATGTGTTGGGGTGTACTGCAGAATGTTAGTAGCTTTGTCATTAGATGGTTAATTGAGAATGTAGATATCAAGCAATACACCAGAACACTGTGTCGGGTATTATCAAGGCATCAGAGGTTCAGGTGTGCAATCTGAATAAACACCCATGTCAACTAATAAAATTACTAATCACATGAAAACTTACACTAATCATGTAAAGGTGCTTTTATACCATAATCATGGTCGATGGCTTGTGCAAAACGTTCTTTCTTTTCTCTTTTAGGATTGATGTACTTGAAATACTGGACTTGGTTTCCCATGTATGGTTGTAGACTAATGTATGACAGAGTGGAAGTTTTAAATTTCTGATAATTTTGGTCATTATCAATTAAAATGGGGTTCTACATTACTTTTGAGTTTACCAGTATATTAAAACACATCAGCCTAGATTCCTTGTTATGACTGAGTACTGAGTGCAACGCTTTCATGTGTACTGTACACATGAGACACCTCTCTATGAGGAACATGTAATTGTAATTTGTGATCTTCGTATTTCTTGCTAACAATTTCGTACAATAAACATGTAACGACATACGAGATTGTTTCTACTGCTCACAATTTTTATTTACACATATTCATTTTTTCGTTTGAAACGTCACTTTTCTAAGCTACACTACAACTGTGCACTTACTGCTCTTCGAACAATACAGATGTCGTTAGTTTTTTGTAGCTTCTTGGATTTTTGACAAGCCCTGGGTGACCTAGGTTACCGTTGCCTCAACCTACTTAATTGCTTACCTTCATTCTTCGACAAGTAACCAGGACAGTTCCTACACTATATTGATTGGTATGTTGTGAGTTCTTTCCCTCTTTACACTGTTTTCATATTCCATGATGAGTGTTCGTTTCCACACTATTAATAGTTTTATTAGTTGGCATGGACGTTTATTCAGATTATACACCTGAATCTCTAATGCCTCAGTAATACCCAACACAGTATGCTGGTGTATTCTGTGATATCCACATTCTCAACTAACCATCTAATCACAAAGCTACTAACTGACATATTACACATTGTGTGGTATACCAGATACATATATAAATAGTCTTCATGGGTGTGCCGCCGGATGACGTTGAGCAAATCCCACAATATTTGTTATGAGCAACTGTCCGACATCATCAGGTGGTTGAACCTCACTGGTAGCTAGGTACGACTGACAAGATCCGCATGTCGACGCCGCTGTATATAGAGCACGCGCGTCAAGACTGCACAGGCGCGGGAACCACGCATGCGCAAAACTTTGCAGATAGATGGCGCCAGACTCAAACGCCCTCCGCCGGGAAACGCAGAGCGGCCGTTCTGCGCGTGCGCTGACGCTGTGTTTACTAACATGCTGCCAAAGTTATGACGGGTCTATTATCGAAAGCTCTTTGCTTTCTCGTCGTGATTTAACAGGATGATGGCAGCTTTTAGCCTGAAAATTTAGATCTGTATGCGTTGGCTTGCGGTATACGCTGTGTCCCAAGGTTCCATCTGCTTTCCTTCGTACCAAAACATCAAGAAAAGGTAAAGTGCCATCTTTTTCCACTTCCATAGTGAAGTTAATATTCGGATGGAGCGAATTTAAATGTTGAAGAAACGTCGGTAGAGTATCCAGTCCGTGTGGCCACACCACAAACGTGTCGTCAACATACCACAGAAAACAAGAGGGTTTGAGAGTGGCTGACTGTAGTGCTTTATCTTCAAAGTCCTCCATAAAATAATTGGCCCCCACAGAAGAAAGAGGGCTCCCCATGGCGACACCATCCACTAGTTCAAAATATTGGTCTTGAAATAAGAAGTCGGTTGAAGTAAGCACATGTTTGAGTACTGCCACTATATCCTCCTCAAACTTGTAACTAGTGAGCTCTAAAGAGTCCTGCAAGGGCACCTTTGTAAACAAAGACACAACATCGAAGCATCTTTATTTACAAACATGTGCTGGTTCACTAGAAATGTTTTGTTAAATAAGTTGTGTCTTATGAGTTTGTGAGTGATAAATTGCACTGATGTATTTTATATTCTCCTTTTATTAGTTGTTAGTAGTATATGGAACATGATGGGGTTGACCTCCAGTAAGTGGGATATGTTTCACTAGTATATGACAGCGTGTAATCAAATGTTTTATGTTCAGTCTGCACTCATTGGTATATGACTACATTGTTTGACTCCAACTGTTTCATAGGCACTGCATTAGCATTATACTGTGATTATCTATGCATAATATGAAATATTGATCTCCATTTAGTAGGTTTATTTTTTATGGATATATGACATATATACTTTGCTCATTAGTTTAAGTTAATACTGTGTGAAACTGTTCTCTTATATTATTCCTTAATTTATCTGTAGCTTTGTGTAACTTCCTGTACTGATTGGTATTATTATGATATTACATATTACCACTCTATTGAAGGCATCCACCACACCTCCTTTTTTGGTTATCTATTTCATACCAGTACCATTGTTGTCTGTACACTGGGCCTAAAGGTGATGTAGTAAATTGCCGAAACTGGTAGCCAAATAAAATAAGTGTGGAAACTAGATGGCTGGAAGGTGTTTGATTTGACGTCCCTTATTCCACAGATGGTCTATTTAAATTGATTTTGTTACCTGCTTCAACAGTCATCATGTCCAGTATCTGTGTTGGCAAACAGATAAGTTAGTTAATTAGTTACTTGTTACACTGATCACTCTCAAGATAACCGCTATGATGTGGAATGTGTCAAGTGCATAAAAATGTACACATGAATCAAGGATTTTTTAAGCTTAATTTTTTTTACCTAGCCCATTCCCTTAAATTCTGCAAAATGCATATTTTATTCCTACAGATTTATTTATTCCTATTCAAGAATACATCTATGGTATGGAAGGAGTTGTCAAGGAGCTATGATTTCTGTTTATTTTTAAAACTATTACTGCTGTCTGTCAGACATTTTATTTAATCTGACAATTTATCGAAAGTTTTACAACAGCATATTTTACACCTTTCAGTGCCAAAGGTAGGTTAAGTAGAGGATAGAGTAAGCGTTTCTTTCTTCTGGTATTATGATCATGAATGTCCCTGTCGTTTTTAAACTGCTCCATGTTGCTGAGGACAAAGTCCATTACTGAGTAGATATATTGTGAGGCTGTTGTAAGAATTCCTAACCTTTTAAACAGAGGCCCACAAGATGTGTGACTATGAGCCCTACACATTATTCTAACCACTTTCTTTTGAAATGTGAATACTTTTTGCCTAATTGTTGAGTTATCCCAAATATTATTCCATGTGACATCAGAGAGCGAAAGTATGTAAAGTGTGTTAGCCTACTAATTTCTATATCCTCAAAATTTGTAGTAATTTTGATGGTAAAAGTTGCTGAACCTAGTCGTTTTAGGAGATCCAAAATATGAATTTTTCAATTGAGATTCTCATCTATATGTACACCCAAAAATGTAGTACGCTCTACCCTGGCTACTGACTTCTTTTGATGTGTTATATTTATTGAAGTAAATGCACTTATTGCAGTTTGGTGATGGCAGACTATGGTTGCATGAAGTGAAATGCAGCAAAATTATTTGCATCACTCTAAAAAACATGAAGCAGACTTCATTCAAGAAATTTAGACTGCAAGGTTTGTCTTTTTTATATCGTGCAAATCTGCACATAATGGTGCATGGATAGAGCGCAAATCGACACATCACCAATGCTTTCTAACGTAATTAGCACTGAAACCTAACAAAACATTTTATGCTGCGTTCGTAAAAGGTGGTAATATTTTTTTTATAGATAAAACATAAAATAAATTATGTTTTATGGTTATTATTTCAGATATGCTAAGATATGAAGTGCTCACAGTATGCTAGATGAACAAGGAAGAAGAGTGACAAGAGGCAGGAGGTGAATCAGGGTTCAGATATTTTTGAAATGAACGTCGATATTCAGCAGAGATCTTAGGTAACAACAGTATTACACTGGACATCGAATTTTTCTGTTTTTAAAGACAATAAATTAATTTATTACAGCACCTCCTTGAATGGCAGCGACACTGTTGTTATCCGTATCAGAGCCATTCAGCTACGTGACATGGTACATGGATGTTGTTACACTGTTACATTACACTATGTGTGACGTTATATTATCTCCTACATTTGTTAAGTTGTTGTGATTAGTCCAGAATAATTGACACACATAATACAATGTTCTTCCTATGACACTTGCTTTATAAGACAGTTATAGTATACAGTTTAGTATTTTGTTAGTAACATGGCATGTGTCATGTATTAGTTTGAACGACTGGAAATTCAATTATGCTCTGAACAATTTAAATAAACAATTGCCCCCCCCCCCCCCCCCCAATCTGGGCAAAGCCCACAGAAAACTGGGGGCTTCAGTTGTTCACATTACAGATATATAAGAGTTCTTTTACCATGAGAGATTGAATCAACATAATATATTTTCATATTAGTTATTAAAGAACTATAGCTTTGAAAGAATTTGTGATTCTTGCAAGGTTTATCATTTTAACTGTTATCATAAATAATGTACCATAATGTTGGCACTGCAAACACTGTTTGAAGGTTACAACAGATGATGTCCAGGTAGAGTGGACCGATGGATTTGGTTCAGGCAGTGTCGCCAGCTGAAGTAGGACTGTGTGAATGATTAGGTTCTCGACAGAAAAGTCTTCATCGAAATGGTAGGTGGGGTAACTACCCAGACTTCTTTGTTTCTCAAAGTTCCCTCATACAGCATGGCATTGTCAGATCACAAAAAACAATTGTATAATGATTTACTACTACACAGAGAGTGACCTATTCAGTTTATAGTGAAAGAAGTTTTCATTAGGGTGCAAATTAAAATTTGCTTTAGAGCGATACAAATCAACATAACTTCTCAACATATTCAATGGATCCACGTTTCACTGGCGGAGAGGGGGAGATCTCTTTTATTTTTCATTTATAAAGCGTTATTCTTTGCTTTATGCAGTGTCAAAACTATTCAGATTCGTGAAGAACGGGTTGCTGTAGTTAAATTCGCCCCTTCAACTAACGTCCACAACATGTAAATATTTTAGTGCCTTTGTTGGGTAAGTTTTATTGTTTTTGAAACATATATTTTAACTGATCAATGGGGCACACTGAGCATGCCCACCAACATTCATGACAGGCACCCCGCTCAGTGGCGGTTATGGAACACCATCAGCTCACTAGCTTTCGTACATCAAAACAGAGCATTCCTCAGTGTGAGTGTTGGTAAGGTGGATAATGATATCATCAGTCTGCAGCATACCAGCACCAGACGACCATTTGTTGTGTACCTCCCTGGTAAGAGCTAATTTTTATTGTAAGGTGTGTGCTGTTGTCTGGCTACCATGCCCCAATGGCTACCGCTAGAGTCTCTTTGCGATTGATCATGTCACTTGATGGGTTGAAGCAATAACACCTTAATCAACTGCCAAAGCATTTATTGAATATGGGGATCTCATGTTTTGGCTGCCTCATCACAACCAACCAGGCTCTCTTCCTAGAACTGTGCAATATGACAGGCACTAGGCAAATCTGAACCATAGGACACAATCTGCAAAGCAATGGTCTTGTCGAGCTGTGGTACCGTAAGTTAAAGGTGGCGCTTACGAGCCACAGCCAACTGTGGTCTGAGGCACTATTGTGGATACTTCTAGGAGCCTGCACAGCACAAAGATTTGACCTCAGAGTTGCAATGGCTCAAATCTTCTGTGGTGATATGCCATCCCTCCCAGTGGAATTTGTGCTCCAAGAATCAGTTCACAGTGTGGATTTCGAGATCGCCGTTCTGCAGTTGACCATTTTGTCACTTATCCTCCACTCATGTCATGAATGGTTTTCTGTTTTTAGATTTGGAGAAAGCCTACGACACCTGCTGGATGACTGGTATCATTCATACTCTCTATACGTGGGGCTTCTGTGGTCACCTGCTCAGTTTCCTTCAGGTATTTTTAAAAGACCTAGTTTTCAAGGTAAGTGTGGGTTCTGCCTTGTCGGACACCTTTATCCAGGAAAATGATGTGTCCAGGGTTCCATCTTGATTGTGTCCTCTTTGCTACCGCCATTAACCTTGCCATGGCCTGTCTCCTGCCGGACATCTCCAGCTCCCTTTTCGTTGACGATTTTGCCATCTATAGCAGTTCTCCACGGACTGTATTATTGAGAACCGTCTTCAGCTATGTCTCGATCGTCTTCACTCATGGAGCATCGACAATGGATTTCGTTTTTCCACTGAAAAAACAATTTGTATGAATTTCTGGCGGCGCAGTAGGCTTCTTCCGCCTTCTTTACATTTGGGCCTATTGCTCTTCCATTCATTGAAACTACGAAATTCCTGGGGCTCATGCTTGATAGGAAACTTTCTTGGTCTTCCCACATGTCTTACCTGGCAGCCCACTGTATGCCATCCCTCAGTGATACTTCCATGGTAACAGATCGTACCAACCTCCTCCATTTGTACCAGTCCCTTGTCCATTCGAAACTAGACTATGTGTGTTTCATTTACGCTTCTACACGTCCATCCCTCTTTCGCCATCTTAATACTATCCACCATCGTGGCATCCATTTGGCCAGTGGCGCCATTTATACTTGCCCGGTTGGCAGCCTGTACGCAGAAGCTACCGAACTACCGCCATCATACGGCTGTGACTTTCTCCTCAGCAGATACACATGCCGTTTGTCTTCCATGCCTGGTCACCCACACTGCGCCTCCTTCTTCGATGACTCCTTTGATCGCCAGTATGGGGAGCGTCCCTCTTCTCTGTTACCTCCTGGAGTTCATTTTCTGTTCTTGCTCTGGCAGCTTAACTTCATGCTACCTGCTACTTTCCCAATGGGGGTGAATCCTTCACCACCTTGGCTTAGTGCAGTGGCCTGTGTTCACCTTGGCCTTCACTCGCTTCCTGAAGACACTACTCCAGCCTCACTCTATCGCTGTAAGCTTCTCAACCTTCGCATTGAACTTCACAATTGTACTGTTGTGTACACTGCTGGCCCTCGGACTGACCGTGGTATCGAGTGTGCCTTCGTCATTGCCACCGACGATTTTTGTTATTGGCTTCTGGAACACTGCTGAGTATTTACTGCAGAGCTCTTCGCCCTGTATCAGGCCTCACAGTACAGGCTTTTCAATTGCTTCATCTGCTTCGGCTCTCTCAGTGCCCTTCAAAGCCTCTGTGTGCTGTACATCATCCATCCCTTATTGCAGCGGATCCAGGAAAGCTGTCACTTGCTCACTCTTGATGGACCCATTGCGATGTTTACGTGGGTTCCTGCTCATGTCAGTCTGACAGGAAACGAGGCTACTAACGCTGCTGCCAAGTGTACCTAAGCCCACTAGTTCTTATATTCCCTTCAATGATCTCTGTGTTGCCATCTGGCAGCAGGTGTTATCCCTTTGGCATCACCATTGATCCTCCCTTCACAGGAACAAACTCTGGGTTATTAAGCCTCTCCCAGGATCTTGGATTACCTTGTCTCGTCCCTCTCACAGTGAGATCATTTAAGGTAGGTTGCGCATTGAACACCGTCTTTTTAGCTATCGCCATTTATTAAATGGTGCTCCGCCACTACTTTGTACTCATTGCGCTCAACCTTTGATGGTCCGCCATTTACTGACAGGATGCCCTTTTTTTAACATCTTACATTCACGTTTGAGTTTGCCATCTCAGTTATCGGCTGTTTTTAGCGAACGACCCGCGGACTGTCGAACACGTTTTACTTTTTATCTTTTGTAGCAGTATGGCGAAGGCCATTTAATTTTTAGTTCAGGACCTCCGTTTCTCTATGGCGTAGACGTTTCTCCACGTCCCTGTTTTCAGCTATCTTCTCTTGAGTCGTTTGGGAAACGTGTAGTCGTTTTTAACTCCTCTCTTTGTCTTCATGTTGTATAGTTCTGACATGGACGCATATGACCCTAATAGTTATTGCACCCTAAAACAAAGCAACACGAAACAAACCATCAATTATGTCTCCAAACCGACCCAACCTGGTCTCTCTGTCAGGAGACACATTACTCACCTCCAAATACCTTTACTACTTTCACACTAAGTGCCTGAAGTTTTTCTGCGTCAAGTACATAAACATTGTGATTTTGTAATATAACAAGATGACATGGTACAACCTGCCCTACAACCCCACAGTGAGGCCCCCACATCGTGCTTTGAAGAGACAATCGTACCTTCCACACATTATTAAACAGGAAACTGTTACACTGACTCAAACCTACGTAGACACAGTACTTCACTGAACAACAAAACTTGCCAAACTCTCCCCTCTGCTACATCTGTCGATCCTTCCACTACCTCCGCCATACCATCATCCTTCGACTAGCGACTACACACCCACGATTTCCTCCCTGAAGAACTCAACATCAAGCTCAAAGGCAACAGCTTCCACATCAAAGGTCAGAACAAAGACCACTAGACTTCAGATGGCTCCGTCGCATGGAACTTCCACAAGACAGTCAAATTACCACATGAGATCTATACCATGAGTCTCACCTCCCACTTCACATGCCTCACCCCCTCAGTGCTTCAAACTATGGAGATTTGGACGAGGGCGGAGGGTCCGATTTGTGTGAACACTGTATCGACAAATATCATCGATAGCGATCTACCAGCATCTCGCATGAAACTCTCTGGCTGTGATTCCGCCTTTGTTGAGTTTCTATCTACTCTTACCTCCATGGTTTCTATGCTTCTGAAGTGTACGCTCCTATGGTAAATAAAAGTGTGCTCTACTGTATCTGAGTTTTGTAATTATTCGTCGTTATCACTTATACACCACAGCACCCCAACTTCATATACAAAGAAATTGCATACAGAATACTTATACAGCCCATATCTGAATACTGCTCGAGTGTATGGCATCCAATTAGATCGGACTAAAGCCGGTATTGCACGACGACCCCCCGCGAACGGTCCTGGTCTAACGCGACAGCCATCTAGCGGTAGAACGGGTGAAACTACGAAAATTAGCAGACACATTATCTGCACGCAGGAATAGAGAGCAGTTGTAAACTGCCTCAATCCGTGCATATGTAGTAGGCAGCGACAATTCGCGCATGCGCAGAAGGGTGTACCATGGTGCTTTCTGCTTGTTGTTTGGTTATTGTTAGGCGTCTAGTGGCTAATTACAGACGTTCGTGTTGAGGATTTTTCGCGTTGGGAATCTTCTGCATTTTTTTCAGTAAACAGGTTTCACAAATGCAGAAAAGAAAGGTCGTATTCTAGAAATGAAATGGAGCAGAGAGGAATTAAGCGTCTGAAATCAGGCATACAGCGAGGAAAGGTGTATGTATGGCCCACTATATCATAATAAGGTAGTCGGAAATCGATTCTTTCTGAGGAATATGCATATAACGTTATACGGTGATTTTCGATTTGTATCGAATGCCTTAGTTTACGAAAATTCAGTTTTGATTTAATTGCACCTCTTGCTTGATTTCAACATGCCAGAAAAGAGAAACTGGCGGTGAAAGGGAGAAAGTCATTGCAGTTTGCCCCAGTACGACAGACGAGGACTGCAAAATTATGAGTATAGTCCAAACTTGGAAAAATAACACAAGGTCACCTAAGTATTGGATGTTTAACGTGTTGCAAATTGCAGTGCATACATCCACAACAACTTTTGAAATGGTGGGCTGTGCTATTCTGTGGCTAAAAGCCAGACTCTTAAAAGATTCCCCATTCGCCAGGAAACGTGATGTTACAACCAGCCAGCAACAAAACAGGGCGACACCGGTATTTTATTAGTAATCTAGGCTGGTACGATCACAAAACATAACCATATAATTCATACTCTCTAGAAGGTGAGATAGCCTCCCTCATGACTGTGTCACACTTTCTGTGTCCATCTTCTATCATAGACAGCAGCTTCTCGAAACAGGCCATGTCCATCCTAATGAAGTTCCGAAATTCTTACGTATCTTCGGGCCTCAGTTCTTTCATTAACAGTGAATATATTTCCCTGCCTTCCACCCTTCTTGCCAGCCAGGGTCGAACCCAACAACGTTTGACTTTTAGTTTTCGTCACCGTTCTGCCCTAATCCGTTGAACGTATGACGCTTCAATATATCATACAGTCGCCCTTGAGTTGCGCGCGGTAGAAGGAACGACTTTACAAGACATCAGGACATAAAGCATCTATTTTCTTTTCGCGCGTACAGTCTACTGCTGCGCATGCGCGCTAGGTATATCCCGCGTGGATGGTGTAATAGGTCGGAAGCGAACAGGTCTGCACGTTACAGGTATGCACGTTAGGGGCGTTGGTACATAGGTGTACGGTTTAGGCACATCGTGTAATACGGGCCTAAGGTGTATATACAAGAAATATCTTGCAAAAGATCTGAGGATGTCTGATGGGCGAAAGAGTGTAACAGAAGCAGACACTCCAAGAATGAGGCTACAGTTTGCGGGGACTTGTTTTAAAAACTTCAATAACTTTCCTTCAGATCAGAATATTCTTCAGTCCCCTGCATATCTATCTCATAGAGGCTGTGTAGAGGGAAATAACGGCCTGCAAAGAGGCATACACGCTGTGATTCTTTCTATATTCAATCTGCGAATAGAAAGGAATAAAACCCTAATATACGGTACAATAAAAAATTACCAGTGCCCCACACTTCACAGTGATTGTATAGTAAGAGAGTAGACGTAAATAAACTTATGTTCTTTGATAGAATATTAGGGAAATGGAATCAGTCTACAAAGGAGATCGTTTATAGTACTAAACACTTGTGCGACCCATCCTAGAATACTACTCAAGTGGTGTGGGACCCATACCAAATAGGGTTAATGGGAATATTGAACGTATACAAGAAAGGGCAGCACGAATGGTCACACATCTGTTGATTCATGGAAGTGTGTCAAGGAGATCTGAGGAAACTGAACTGGCAGACGCTTGAAGATTATGGCAAACTATCCTGATAGAGCATACTTCCAAAATTTAAGAGGCAGCTTTAAATAGGGAATCTGGGAATATACTACAGTCCCCTACGTATGGCTCCCTCAGGGATCGCGAAGACATGACTAAATTAACTACAGAATGCACAGAGGCGTTTAAATAAGTATTCGTCCTGCGCTCTATACCGTACGTTGATGGAACGAGAAGAAGGCTTAATATCTGGTACAGTGGAAGTTACTTCTGCTATACACTTTATAGTGGTTTGCAGAGGTGCAGTATAGTAGAGAAGGTAATCAACAACCGATTTTATGTCGGCTATGGGTGAGCGGTATAGGCCTACTTATAAAATGTCTTTCCTTATTTCAGTACTTGAACTCTGGGAATGAGCCGTGCATAACGATGAAAATTATATAATAGATCGACGCATCTGTTTCACCGTTGACAACGAAAAATTGTGCGCCGACATAACACACTAGGGAACCACTGTCGTCTGCAAACCGTTTACGTGGCATCTGCCGCCACGCAGCGCAGTGTATCTTGCTTGCGTGTTTATTTGCATTTGTATCTTTGACAATGGCAGTAACAGTGACGGATGAGGATATACGCAATGTTCAAGACAAGTTATTTGACTGGGAACGTTCTGAAAATCCTGTAGCCCCCTTGACAAGTGACCAGATAGATGCCCTCCAAGATTTAGAAGAAGAATTCAGTAAATTTGAATTTTTTGGTGATGTAAGACAAAGTGTTTTGAATAAGATGACTAGTGTAATGATATTGTTTTTCGTTGTTAGACGTTTCTTCTCACGAGGATTCGTGTTTTTTTCAGTTGTCTATATCTCAAGAAGATGACTTACACCAGTCGGCGTTAAATGTTGTATGTCAGTCCGATGGCGACGTGGGAAAGTGTTTTGTTAATCTACTACAGAGCAAGTCCAGGATAGAAACTACACGACAGGTAATATCCGCCCCACATTCTCATGTGATCAGAGAATAATTCTAGATCAACAGGAGGTTCAGCATGGTTACGTTACTCGACAGCCTACACATTACTTCACCGTGTAGCAGTAGTGTTCCACTGGCCCATTTCGGGGAACTGAGTGTCACAGAGTTAAGTGCCCAGTCACTTCAGAGAAATTCTCTGTTGTCAGATTCCTTTATCATTAATGTGCAGTTGCAGTCACTTGTGCATACAGAGCGAAACAAAGATCTGTTTTCCGCTAAAGTAGAGATATTAATATTGTTTTTCTTTTGTCAAGAGAGACAGATATTGCAATTAGGACAATATGAAGGCAATGCACTATCTCATTAATAGAGGGCATGGTAGGGAATGTGCTAGTCGATTCAGAACTTACTTATTTCTGCCCTCAAGTATAGCCTACAGCACAAATTGGTTAATTAAGGGTGCAGCAGAGAAACTGAGTGAAGAGTCAGAATGTAACACATTCTGTCCTGACTTTTCCTCAAGTGTGTGAGAGGCTTTGTAGTTAATTCCTGTTGTGCATACTTGTCTGCATCTACATCTATACTCTATAAACCACTGTGAAGTGCACGGCAGACTGTACATCGCATTGTACTACCTATTAGGATTTTTTCCCGTTCCATTCACATATGGAGTGTGGGAAGAATGATTGTTTGAATGCTTGCTGTAATTATTCTAATCTTATTCTTATGATTCCAATGTGAGCGATATGTAGAAGTTTGTAATATATTACTAAAGTCATCATTTAAAACTGGTTCTTAAACTTTATTAGACTTTCTTGGGAAAGTTTACATCTATCTTAAAGAGTTCATTGATTCAGTTCTTTGAACATCGTGGTGACACTCTCCCATGGGTCAAGCAAACCAGTGATCATTCATGCTGCTGTCATGGAGGTGCCTCAGGAACTCAAATAGGAATCCCTAGAGGGAACACAACTTTCGTTTTGAAGAATGCTATTGAGAAAATTTAGAGAACCAGCATTTGTAGCAGGCTGCCTCCAACATACAGTGTGTGTAAGCACCACGAAAATAAGATACAAGAAATTAAGGCTCGTACGGAGGCATACAGACAGCCATTTTTCCCCTCATTCTTTTTGCAAGTGGAACAGGAAAAGAAATTACTAGTGGTGGTACGGGGTACCTTCTACTGTGCACCATGAGGTGGATTGTGGATATTGAGGTAGATGTAGCTCAGCTTATCCATTGCCATTAATTCCTGAGTGACCAGGGACCCACAGCAGCTTTATCCTGTTGCTTTTCCCTAGTCTCACAAAGGCAACATTGTGTTCTGCTATGATGATTGATTTTGTTACAGGAGCTGGTAGGGATATTTCTGCCAGGAATATTGTGGCCACCTTCTGTAGAGAGGTTGCACACTCTAGTCTAGTCTGTACTCCGTATAACATGTCCCCAGTGCCTTTTAACATTTTTGACCCATCAGTAAACCAGACTCTTGTAAATGGTATCATAGTTTATTCTTCCACTGCAACTTTCAGTTGTTACCTTGAAAGGTTTAGTGAAGCAACTGGAAGTTATTGTATGGTCAGCTGGTGTTACCATGATTATTCCTATATATACCATGCTCACTATATTGGTGTAGGATTCTGTATATCCTAAAAATCTCCAATTATTTCCAGCTTTTAAACTTTATGCTTGTGCTGTGCCTCCATTGTAACCCAGAGGTGCAATGGGGGCATGTCCAGCATGGTCTCTCTTCCTGCAGTGTGTGTATTGCTGATTCCACCTTTGATGGCTAAGCAGGCCAATCTTTGCAGCTTGCCAGCCTTCCTAGCAGGGACCTTCTGTTCTACTTTATTCCACCATACTGCAGCCCCATAAAGTATCATAGGTTTTATTACAATGGCATATATTCAGTACATACTTATGGTGTTTAGACCCCAGTTTTTACCACAGGCCTTTCTAATACTCATAAGAGTACATTATGCCATGGGCCATATATTCTCTATGTGAGGGGTTCATGATAGTTTTGCCTCCAGAGTACTACTGAATACTTTACTACACCCTCTGCTGGTAGAGTTTTGTTAAGAAGCTAGATAGTCCAGTATGTGTTCTCGATATTCTCCTTCTCAAGAATAGTATTCTTGGAACTGACCCTTAGATCTTGTTTTCTGAAGCAGGTTTTCACAATGTTGAGGGCCATTGTGCTATTATTCTAACAGTACTCACAAATTTCCAAAATATTACTGTGACCAAATCATCTGCATATTTTTGGCAAAAGTAGCCTCTAGTATTTAACTCTTCCATGAGCTCATTCACTATTAGGTTCCACAGTAATGGGGACAAAAATCCCTACACCCCCCGGCACTGATCACTATTTTCTCATTTGTTGCAGTGGCTTTGACATTTCGTCTACACTGAATGGCCTTACTCCACCAGCATATGATGCTTTCAGCAGTATGCTCTTCTGCCACTCTGTGGATTTGAAGATCCAGGGAGATGCAGGGAGAAATTTCTTAAGTTTTTTTTCCACCTTTCCAACAAGTTGGTGAAGTGCTATTTCATGTGATTTGCCTGCTTCATATTTGTCAGTTTAATCAGTTTTCCATAATGTGTACATAGCCAGTTTTTTCTAGTGTCTTTTGAAGAAAGGATGATGACTGATTAGTCTCATTTTCTTAGCCTTGGTAAGATCAATCCTCCCTAGCTTCGAAATGAAAACAACCCTCTCTGCCCTCCAAGCATTAGAAATGATTCCTGCTGCTAAGATGACCATAAACAGTCTATATAGGACTCCACTTGATCCCTCTCCTGCTTGTTGCAGTAGAGCTGGAAAGATTCCATGTGGGCCTGGTGAGTTGAACAATTGAAATTTTCCCACCACCCACTGGATGTTTTTGAAGTTAGCCCATTTTCTGGTTGACCCCAGTTCTCCCTTTGATTACCTGTCAACCAGTGCCTCTCAGGAATCGACTCTTGGTCTGTGTTGTCTGCTAGAGTGACCTGAAGGGAGTGAGTATCGAGGAGCACATGTAGCCTCTCAATTGCTGGCCTTGTATACCCACCATCCTCCTCCCTTACGGTACCTCGTGGATTAGCTAATTCTAGTGAGGATTTTATAAAGTATAGTGCAATTAGCACCTATCACATCCTCACAGAATACCTTCCAGGATGATACTTCAACTTGCATAATTGCAAGGTTGTATTTGACAGGGGCCTTCTGATATTTTCCCATTGTCTTTTATTTCTTTCATAGTTGGACGGTCTTCATTCCTGTTTCCTTTGTAATCCCAGCTTGTTGTTACTCTTGAGTAGATACTCATCTCTGCTGTCAGTGTGACTGTTTCTGCACACCAGTTTGTGGGCATTTGCATCACAATCAACCAACAGTTGTTCATTCAGGTGCAAACAGCTGTCTATCAGTCTCCTCACTTCCTGGGAAGGAGCAGCACTGTCCTCATAAGGGGGGAGGACGGTAGGTATACAAGGCCAGAATTTCTTTCATGCTTCTTCCCTCACACCCCTAGGTAGTCCTGTTTCCAGTAAAAATGATTATTTACAAACACGTAATCAGACAATAATGGGTCCATCCCTCTATTTATAAGCAATGTGTTGCATTCATTTATGTTGAATATCAACTCTCAGTTTGTGCCCCAAGCATCAATTTTCCTTTGGTCTTCCTGATTTCAGTGCAAGTTGTAGCTTTGTGACTAATGCTTATACATCATACATGAACAATTTCACAGAGTTTCTGATGTTATGCAGCAGATTATTTATATGTTATATACAGTAATGTGCCTAGATCCCTCCCTTGGGATTGAAACAAAGCTACTTTACTTCTGATGGTTCAGACCTGTTGGTGTTGAGTTCTGTCTGCTAGGAAGTCTGAAATCCAATCACAAAGATGCTCCAATATTCTTTGATTTTGTATTTATGAAAAAGAAAGTTGCTACTCATCATATAGAGACTGTTACAATATAAGCTGCACTGTGGTTTCAGCTGTGATAGCATCTCAGCTATATGGTGAGTAGCAACTTTCCTTTCCGAAATATTGTTACATTCCATTATTTAATTTTGTATTTGGTTCACTAGACAGCTGCATAAAACTGCGTTATACATTTTCTGGAAACCCCGGAGCGCTGCATCAACCTTGATATTGGTCTGCACTTCTATCTGGACCTTGTGGGTGAACTGATCGAGCAGAGTTTCACAAGATTACTATTTCCCAAAAGTAATGTTGTCCATCAATAAAGCTGGCTAATTTTTGATATATTCTCTTCAACATTTGGTACATACAGCATTAGGCTGAGACCCTTGTGTTGCTCTTCTCTCTTGGATTCTTTTTCCTTGCGGAGTAAGGTGCATAGTTATTGAACAACAAACAGTAGTTGAATACGAGAGAGACTACCATATTCTGAAAGGTGGGAAAGCAAATGGAGAGGATGAGCTAACACCTGAAATACTCAGAATCTTTAAAGTAAGGAAATAGTGAGATTAGGTACTTGTAACAATATACATTAAGGGAAATTTTAACGAAGAAGGGCAAAAAATAATGGCTTGCTTTTTAATGAGTGTGTCATTCATAATTTGAGAGTTGATTAGACTGGTTTCATTTTCATAAACTTTGTTTGTAAATATTCTGTTTTATTTCCAGTTTCTGTCTTGGTATTCTGATGTAGAGGAGGAACTTCTACACGAGGAGGATGTCCAGTACACACAGTTCATGAAACAGCTAACTGAGCGAAAAGATGAGTGCACTGTACTCTTGACGCAGGTAATTAATGCAGTCTACATCTGTGAAATAGACAATTACTTAGTTTTTAACTGAATACGCAATTCCTTGCCTGCAGGTTAGCTAGTCTTTAAGTGTACAAAATTTACACAGATTTGGTTGAAGTAAGACAAGTTGATACTTGTATGGTTGATACAGTATGGACTTGTATTTCTTAATTGCACTCATTCAAAATTTTATCATCTTTAGATATTTTATATAAATCCATATGAAAAGGGGGAGTTTCTTTGTTTAAAGTAAATGTTATTTACGTACATTGTCAGAGAAGTTAATAATGATTTCATGTGGCATACTGCAGTAGAAAAATGTTTATTTGTTCCTGCATTGGTGGTGTCCCCTTGAATCATCTATCCTCTTGAGAAAAATACTTACTTGGATTGATATCAATACTGATTACAAAGAAAGATAGTGGAACTATTACGGCATTGGTCTCACAGTTAGGAATGGTGTGGTTCAGATTTCCGTTTGGCCATCAGAATTCAGATTTTCCGTAGCTTTTCTAAATTTGTTATGGGCAAATACTGTTGTGATTCATTCAAGGCTAGTTTCTTCTCCCATCCTTGTTCGTTTCAGCTTGTGCTCCTCTACCTATCACTGTTACACGCAATGCCTTTTTCCTTTTTTTTTTTGTTTATATTTACAACATTCTGATGTGCTTCATTACATTTTCGTAATGTTCATGTTCATGGGTCTTGGCTGTTAGATGTAGAAGCAATCCTGATACATAACACACACATTTTATTCTGTCATATTTTATGCCCTGTTTTCTCTTTTCTGCATAGCGAACTGGAAACTAGTCCATTATTTCAAACTTAAACTAGAAGGTGTAGCAGTAACCAAGAATGGGGTAATAGGATTTGTTCAGAAGTTCGCAACATTTTTCAGTCTTGTTTCTGTGTCTGTCAGTGACTCTACACATTTACTGTTTTTATTTACCAAAGAAAATCAGCAGAAGGCCATATGTTTTCAGGATTTATTTTATTTACACAACCAGTTTCAGCATTTGATTAATGCCATTTTCAGACCCCTATGCACTCAGTCTATAGAGAATTGGATTCATCAGTGTATGCATAACTGGAGCCATCAGTACCTGGATTCTGTGAATTTTTTTGTGGAATGTGTACTCTGAAGACTTAATGACTTCAGTTGTTGCGTGAGGATGACATTAATGAGATGCCAAAACTGGTTGTATAAGTAAAGTAATTTCTGTATAATGGAAGGAAACATTCCACGTGGGAAAAATTAGATATAAAAACAAAGATGAGGTGACTTACCGAACAAAAGCGCTGGCAGGTCGATAGATACACAAACAAACACAAACATACACACAAAATTCAAGCTTTCGCAACAAACTGTTGCCTCATCAGGAAAGAGGGAAGGAGAGGGGAAGACGAAAGGAAGTGGGTTTTAAGGGAGAGGGTAAGGAGTCATTCCAATCCCAGGAGCGGAAAGACTTACCTTAGGGGGAAAAAAGGACAGGTATACACTAGCACACACGCACATATCCATCCACACATACAGACACAAGCAGACATATTTAATTTCTGAAAACACATGGCTGTTTGGGGACTTCCTTTGGTAAGTATCTGACTGGCCCGTTTCCTTATCCACAAAAGATCAACAGATGTCTACTATTTGATGATTTATTATCTCTTGTTGTTGTTGTTGTTGTTGTGGTCTTCAGTCCGGAGACTGGTTTGATGCAGCTCTCCATGCTACTCTATCCTGTGCAAGTCTCTTCATCTCCCAGTACCTACTGCAGCCTACATCCTTCTGAATCTGCTTAGTGTACTCATCTCTTGGTCTCCCTCTACGATTTTTACCCTCCACTCTGCCCTCCAATACTAAATTGGTGATCCCTTGATGCTTCAGAACATGTCCTACCAACCGATCCCTTCTTCTAGTCAAGTTGTGCCACAAACTCCTCTTCTCCCCAATTCTATTCAATACCTCCTCATTAGTTATGTGATCTACCCATCTAATCTTCAGCATTCTTCTGTAGCACCACATTTCGAAAGCTTCTATTCTCTCCTTATCCAAACTATTTATCGTCCACGTTTCACTTCCATACATGGCTACACTCCATACAAATACTTTCAGAAACGACTTCCTAACACTTAAATCAATACTCAATGTTAACAAATTTCTCTTCTTCAGAAATGCTTTCCTTGCCATTGCCAGTCTACATTTTATATCCTCTCTACTTTAACCATCATCAGTTATTTTGCTCCCCAAATAGCAAAACTCCTTTACTACTTTAAGTGTCTCATTTCCTAATCTAATTCCGTCAGCATCACCCAACTTAATTCGACTACATGCCATTATCCTTGTTTTGCTTTTGTTGATGTTCATCTTATACCCTCCTTTCAAGACACTGCCCATTCCGTTCAACTGCTCTTCCAAGTCCTTTGCTGTTTCTGACAGAATTACAATGTCATCGGTGAACCTCAAAGTTTCTTCTCCATGGATTTTAATACCTACTCCGAACTTCTCTTTTGTTTCCTTTACTGCTTGCTCAATATACAGATTGAATAACATCGGGGATAGGCTACAACCCTGTCTCACTCTCTTCCCAACCACTGCTTCCCTTTCATGTCCCTCGACACTTCTAACTGCCATCTGGTTTCTGTACAAATTGTAAATAGCCTTTCGCTCCCTGTATTTTACCCCTGCCACCTTCAGAATTTGAAAGAGAGTATTCCAGTCAACATTGTCAAAAGCTTTCTCTAAGTCTACAAATGCTAGAAACGTAGGTTTGCCTTTCCTTAATCTTTCTTCTAAGATACGTCGTAGGGTCAGTATTGCCTCACGTGTTCGAACATTTCTACGGAATCCAAACTGATCTTCCCCGAGGTCGGCTTCTACCAGTTTTTCCGTTCATCTGTAAAGAATTCGCGTTAGTATTTTGCAGCTGTGACTTATTAAACTGATAGTTCGATAATTTTGACATCTGTCAACACCTGCTTTCTTTGGGATTGGTGTTATTATATTCTTCTTGAAGTCTGAGGGTATTTCGCCTGTCTCATACATCTTGCTCACCAGATGGTAGAGTTTTGTCAGGACTGGTTCTCCCAGGGCTGTCAGTAGTTCTAATGGAATGTTGTCTACTCCCGAGGCCTTGTTTCGACTCAGGTCATTCAGTGTTCTGTCAAACTCTTCACGCAGTATCGTATCTCCCATTTCATCTTCTTCTACATCCTCTTCCATTTCCATGATATTGTCCTCAAGAACATCGCCCACGTATAGACCCTCTATATACTCCTTCCACCTTTCTGCTTTCCCTTCTTTGCTTAGAACTGGGTTTCCATCTGAGCTCTTGATATCCATGCAAGTGGTTCTCTTTTCTCCAAAGGTCTTTAATTTTCCTGTTGGCAGTATCTATCTTACCCCTCGTGAGATAAGCCTCTACATCCTTACATTTGCCCTCTAGCCATCCCTGCTTAGCCATTTTGCACTTCCTGTCGATCTCATTTTTGAGACGTTTGTATTCCTTTTTGCATCCTTCATTTACTGCATTTTTGTATTTTCTCCTTTCATCAATTAAATTCAGTATCTCTTCTGTTACCGAAGGATTTCTACTAGCCCTCGTCTTTTTACCTACTTGATCCTCTGCTGCCTTCTTATTTCATTCCTCAAATCTACCCATTCTTCTTCTTCTGTATTTCTTTCCCCCATTCCTGTCAATTGTTCCCTTATGCTCTCCTGAAACTCTGTACAACCTCTGGTTTAGTCAGTTTGTCCAGGTCCCATCTCCTTAAATTCCCATCGTTTTGCAGTTTCTTCAGTTTTAATCTACAGTTCATAACCAATAGATTGTGGTCAGAGTCCACATCTGCCCCTGGAAATGTCTTACAATTTAAAATCTGGTTCCTAAATTTCTGTCTTACCATTATATAATCTATCTGAAACCTTTTAGTATCTCCAGGGTTCTTCCATATGTACAACCTTCTTTCATGATTCTTGAACCAAGTGTTAGCTATGACTAAGTTATGCTCTGTGCAAAATTCTACCAGGCGGCTTCCTCTTTCATTTCTTACCTCCAATTCCTATTCACCTACTACGTTTCCTTCTCTTCCTTTCCCTACTGTTGAATTCCAGTCACCCATGACTATTAAATTTTTGTCTCCCTTCACTACCTGAATAATTTCTTTTATCTCATCATACATTTCATCATCATCTGAAGAGCTAGTTGGCATATAAACTTGTACTACTGTAGTAGGTGTGGGCTTCGTGTCTATCTTGGCCACAATAATGCGTTCACTATGCTGTTTGTAGTAGCTTACCCGCACTCCTATTTTTTTATTCATTATTAAACCGACTCTTGCATTACCCCTATTTGATTTTGTATTTATAACCCTGTATTCACCTGACCAAAAGTCTTGTTCCTCCCGCCACCGAACTTCACTAATTCCTACTATATCTGACTTTAACCTATCCATTTCCCTTTTTAAAGTTTCCCCTTGCTTTCAGCCGTTCGTAGTACGAGCACAGCAAGGCCGTTTTGATTAGTGCTACAAGGCCAGATCAGTCAATCATCCAGACTGTTGCCCCTCCAACTACTGAAAAGGCTGCTGCCCCTCTTCAGGAACCACACATTTGTCTGTCCTCTCAACAGATACCCCTCCGTTGTGGTTGCACCTACGGTATGGCTATCTGTTACGTTGAGGCACGCAAGCCTCCCTACCAACACAAGGTTCATGGGGGAGGGGGGGACGAAATAATAATTTCTGGTAAAGTAAATTCCCAATATATGTACATAATTTAGGAGTATATATAATAAATCTACCAGAAATTAATATTTCGTCCCTCTCTGTCATCCTACATTAGGTTACCAGTAACCCCTCAGTGTATAGAGAATCGGATTCATCAGTGTATGCATAACTGGAGCCATCAGTACCTAGATTCTGTGAATTTTTTGTGGAATGTGTACTCTAAAGACTTAATGGCTTCAGTTGTTGCGTGATGATGACATTAATGAGATGCCAAAACTGGTTGTGTAAGTAAAGTAATTTCTGAAAACACATGGCTGTTTGGGGACTTCCTTTGGTAAGCATCTGACTGGCCCGTTTCCGTATCCACGAAAGATCAACAGATGTCTACTGTTTGATGATTTATTATCTGTTGTTGTTGTTGTTGTTGTTGTTGTTGTCTTCAGTCCTGAGACTGGTTTGATGCAGCTCTCCATGCTACTCTATCCCTCATCCCTCACGCAACAACTGAAGTCATTAAGTCTTCAGAGTACACATTCCACAAAAAATTCACAGAATCCAGGTACTGATGGCTCCAGTTATGCATACACTGATGAATCCGATTCTCTATACACAGAGGGGTTACTGGCAACCTAATGCAGGATGACAGAGAGGGACGAAATATTAATTTCTGGTAAAGTAAATTCCCAATAAATGTACATAATTTAGAAGTATAGATAATAAATCTATTAATTTCTGGTAAAGTAACTTCCCAATAAATGTACATAATTTAGGAGTATAGATTTATTATCTATATTTATTGGGAAGTTACTTTACCAGAAACTAATATTTCGTCCCTCATGCTATTTCGTCCCTCTATCCTCATGCTCTCCCCCCATGAACCATGGACCTTGCCATTGGTGGGGAGGCTTGCGTGCCTCAGCGATACAGATAGCTGTACCGTAGGTGCAACCACAACGAAGGGGTATCTGTTGAGAGGCCAGACAAACACGTGGTTCCTGAAGAGGGGCAGCAGCCTTTTCAGTAGTTGCAAGGGCAACAGTCTGGATGATTGACTGATCTGGCCTTCTAACACTAACCAAAACGGCCTTGCTGTGCTGGTACTGCAAACGGCTGAAAGCAAGGGGAAACTACGGCCGTAATTTTTCCTGAGGGCATGCAGCTTTACTGTATGGTTAAATGATGATGGCGTCCTCTTGGGTAAAATATTCCGGAGGTAAAATAGTCCCCCATTCGGATCTCCGGCCGGGGACTTCTCAAGAGGATGTCGTTATCAGGAGAAAGAAAACTGGCGTTCTATGGATTGGAGCGTGGAATGTCAGATCCCTTAATCGGGCAGGTAGGTTAGAAACTTTAAAAAGGGAAATGGATAGGTTAAAGTTAGATATAGTGGGAATTAGTGAAGTTCGGTGGCGGGAGGAACAAGACTATTGGTCAGGCGAATACAGGGTTATAAATACAAAATCAAATAGGGGTAATGCAGGAGTAAGTTTAATAATGAATAGGAAAATAGGAATGCAGGTAAGCTACTACAAACACCATAGTGAATGCATTGTTGTGGCAAAGATAAATACAAAGCCCACGCCTACTACAGTAGTACAAGTTTTTATGCCAACTAGCTCTGCAGATGCCGAAGAAATTGAAGAAATGTATGATGAAATAAAAGAAATTATTCAGATAGTGAAGGGCGACGAAAATTTAATAGTCATAGGTGACTGGAATTCGGTAGTAGGAAAAGGGAGAGAAGGAAATGTAGTAGGTGAATATGGATTGGGGCTAAGAAATGAAAGAGGAAGCCGCCTTGTAGAATTTTGCCCAGAGCATAAGTTAATCATAGCTAACACTTGGTTCAAGAATCAAAGAATGTTGTATACATGGAAGAATCCTGGAGATACTAAAAGGTATCAGATAGATTATATAATGGTAAGACAGAAATTTAGAAACCAGGTTTTAAACTGTAAGACATTTCCAGCGGCAGATGTGGACTCTGACCACAATCTATTGGCTATGATCTGTAGATTAAAACTGAAGAAACTGCAAAAAGGTGGGAATTTAAGGAGATGGGACCTCGATAAACTGACTAAACCAGAGGTTGTACAGAGATTCAGGGAGAGCATAAGGGAACAGTTGACAGGAATGGGGGAAAGAAATACAGTAGAAGAAGAATGGGTAGCTCTGAGAGATGAAGTAGTGAAGGCAGCAGAGGATCAAATAGGTAAAAAGACGAGGGCTAGTAGAAATCCTTGGGTAACAGAATAAATTTTGAATTTAATTGATGAAAGGAGAAAATATAAAAATGCAGTAAATGAAGCAGGCAAAAAGGAATACAAACGTCTCAAAAATGAGATCGACAGGAAGTGCAAAATGGCTAAGCAGGGATGGCTAGAGGACAAATGTAAGGATGTAGAAGCGAGTATCACTAGGGGTAAGATAGATACTGCCTACAGGAAAATTAGAGAGACCGTTGGAGAAAAGAGAACCACTTGCATGAACATCAAGAGCTCAGATGGAAACCCAGTTCTAAGCAAAGAAGGGAAAGCAGAAAGGTGGAAGGAGTGTATAGAGAGTCTATTCAAGGGCGATGTACTTGAGGACAATATTATGAAAATGGAAGGGGATGTAGATGAAGATGAAATGGGAGATACGATACTGCGTGAAGAGTTTGACAGAGCACTGAAAGACCCGAGTCGAAACAAGGCCCCCGGAGTAGACAACATTCCATTAGAACTACTGACGGCCTTGGGACAGCCAGTCCTGACAAAACTCTACCATCTGGTGAGCAAGATGTATGAAACAGGCGAAATACCCTCAGACTTCAAGAAGAATATAATAATTCCAATCCCAAAGAAAGCAGGTGTTGACAGATGTCAAAATTACCGAACTATCAGTTTAATAAGCCATAGCTGCAAAATACTAACGCTAATTCTTTACAGACGAATGGAAAAACTAGTAGAAGCCAACCTTGGGGAAGATCAGTTTGGATTCCGTAGAAATGTTCGAACACGTGAGGCAATACTGACCCTACGACTTATCTTAGAAGAAAGATTAAGGAAAGGCAAACCTACGTTTCTGGCATTTGTAGACTTAGAGAAAGCTTTTGACAATGTTGACTGAAATACTCCCTTTCAAATTCTGAAGGTGGCAGGGGTAAAATACAGGGAGCGAAAGGCTATTTACAATTTGTACAGAAACCAGATGGCAGTTAGAAGAGTCGAGGGACATGAAAGGGAAGCAGTGGTTGGGAAGGGAGTGAGACAGGGTTGTAGTCTCTCCCCGATGTTATTCAATCTGTATATTGAGCAAGCAGTGAAGGTAACAAATGAAAAATTCGGAGTAGGTATTAGAATCCATGGAGAAGAAATAAAAACTTTGAGGTTCGCCGATGACATTGTAATTCTGTCAGACAGCAAAGGACTTGGAAGAGCAGTTGAACAGAATGGATAGTGTCTTGAAAGGAGGATATAAGATGAACATCAACAAAAGCAAAACGAGGATAATTAAATAGGGTGATGCTGAGGGAATTAGATTAGGAAATGACACTTAAAGTAGTAAAGGAGTTTTGCTATTTGGGGAGCAAAATAACTGATGATGGTCAAAGTAGGGAGGATATAAAATGTAGACTGGCAATGGCAAGGAAGGCGTTTCTGAAGAAGAGAAATTTGTTAACATTGAGTATAGATTTAAGTGTCAGGAAATCCTTTTTGAAAGTATTTGTATGGAGTGTAGCCATGTATGGAAGTGAAACATGGACGATAAATAGTTTGGACAAGAAGAGAATAGAAGCTTTTGATATGTGGTGCTACAGAAGAATGCTGAAGATTAGATGGGCAGATCACATAACTAAAGAGGAAGTATTGAATAGGATTGGGGAGAAGAGAAGTTTGTGGCACAACTTGACTAGAAGAAGGGATCGGTTGGTAGGACCTGTTCTGAGGCATCAAGGGATCACCAAGTTAGTATTGGAGGGCAGTGTGGAGGGTAAAAATCGTAGAGGGAGACCAAGAGATGAATACACTAACCAGATTCAGAAGGATGTAGGTTGCTGTAGGTACTGGGAGATGAAGAGACTTGCGCGGGATAGAGTAGCATGGAGAGCTGCATCAAACCAGTCTCAGGACTGAAGACCACAACAACAACCACCTTCATGCTACCACTCCATGGTGAGTCATCACCTAGTATGCATATATAATGACTTTAGCTCACTCTATCATCTGGAATTTGTTAAAGCATGGTTATCTGTGAGGAATGAATTGACTTACCCATTCGTTTAGTGTGATTAAAGTGCCAAAATTGGACACACCACACTGTTGTGTAAGGGCCAGGGATCATGTTGATGTTGAGAGAAAGCATCCCATGGATGAGGATCATTATCAACAACAACACAACAAACGAACAACATAAAAGTGTTTTCTCCTCCATGTTATGTTAATTGTTGCCAAAGTCACCCTGTCTGGTGTTAAGATTGTCCTGTGTACTTGAAAGAATTAAAAATTAAAGAGAAACGTCTCACAAAATATGCTTCATTCAAAACCAGACATTTATACAGAGCACAGCAGCTTCCGTCTGCTATGCCATTTGTCACGACAGTGCAGAAACAAGCAACGAAAGTAACTACAAGGAAACAGGTGCAGACATACATTCCTAAAAGTTTTATACATTGTTCCTTTTCTGACTCATTTCTGTCCAGTACTAGATAGAGATTTTGATTTTGACCCGTCTTTGCAAATAATCGGTTTTCTTCACATTTAGGGTTAGCCTGTTGGGATTGAACTGTGCAAGGCCTTAAGGACTGTATCAGTTGTAGTGGACAGAGGTTCTGTAACATCACTCACTACTACGCTAGTGTTGTGTGCACACATGATCTTGGCAGCATTTCTGTGGTGTGTATTTCACTTACTTATAATAAGGAACAGAAGTGGGCCTAATACACTACTGTGGGCTACATCTGTTTCAAATTTCCTAGTGTCAGGTACTTATCTGATTTTGTGATTTGTACGAGATGATGTGAGTTCCACAACCTGTAATCTTCGTTGCATATATGGTTGATCCCATTTGTTTTTTCTTTTATCTCCTTTGCATTCTACTTACCTGGAAGGATTTCATGACTATCTGTATTGAAAGCCTTACAAAGCTCTAAAAGTAACTTTAACAACACTGTTGTTGTTGAAACTTCCTGCCAGAGCAAAACTGTGTGCTGGACCGCGACTCAAGCTCTGGGCCTTTGCCTTCAAGGGCAAGTGGTCTAGCAATTGAGCTACCAAAGCATGCCTCACAACCCGCCCTCACAGCTTTTCTTCTGCCAGTACCTCGTCTCCTACCTTCCAAACTACACTGAAGATCTTGTACAGAGTTTGCAAGATAATTGTCATTATCCAAATTACTAACCATTTTGTCGGTGTATTCATTTATCATTGTTTCTGTAATTCTACCTGGTTGAAAGTAATTGTGATTATTGTGGAGTAGTCTGTGATCGTATTAAGTACTTCGTGGTTCGTTGTTTCATTAATCTTTCAATTACTTGAGAGAATGCCAAGAAGAGCGAAATGTGTCGGTGATTTTCAACTTTGCCTATTTCCACACTTGAATAAAGGTATCACTTTCAATATTTTTAATCTTTCACTGAACATACCCTCAATGAATGATAAATTAACAATGTAGGCTAAAGGCTCTGCAATTTGCAAAGCACCATGGGTTGTAAGTGACAATGGTACTTCACGAACATCAGCTAACATTTTGCATTTGAGACTTTTAATCACCATTACTACTTCAAGCTCGTTAGTTGGAACTAACCTCATGCTGTATGCTGGTGTGGAAAACCTGAGTTTATCCTGATTAGTGCAATTCAAGCTAAGTGTTTTGAATGCTTTTATAAAGTAATCATATATGTAATTTGGCAGATATTTGTTACCAATATTGATATCAACATTTTTACAAAATTACACAGAGGTTTCGAGTTATTGCCCATCATTCTCATTATGTTATCATTTGGAATTACCTGTTGATATATTTTCCTACAAGTATCTACCTATTCTATAAACTGGGGCTCCATGGAGCTTTTCTTTTGCTTGTGTTACAAGGTGGCATTCTGCCCTTAATCGCAGCCAGTCATTATCCAGCTTTCCTTTGCTACTGAGAGATTGCTGCAAGGAGGGCTCCAGGCTTAACTTCTGCTAACAGAAAAGTTTGCAACAATCCCTTCTTCATGTGGGAGCGTGATTCAGCAGCAACAACAACAACAACATGTGGTCTCAACAGTATGTTATCGTATCTCTGTGAAAATGCCTAGGGATTCATCTTTGAATGTTTTAATTTAATATATTTTTGACTTAATTTAATATTTTAAGTTAGTATATTTTCCTGGTGCGTAGTAAAACTAACTGTATGGAAAAGATGGTGGATTGGATAGTCAACTGCTTTGCCTGAATCTTAGAAAACAGATAGCTCCTTAGTCACTTTCAGTGTGGATGCAGGAGATAATGTGACCTTAACAGTCACAAGCAGTACTTAATTTTTAAGGGAGTCTGTTGAGTTACTTACGTTAAAAAGCACTGTGCTGTTATCATTTGTACTGAACAGGGAAGCTAATTTAGATCAGTGGTTTTCCTGCTTATATCTTGAGGATCTGCACATCGTGTACAGTTCATGTGTGTTTGCAATACTGGAGCAGCCAAAGTGTAACAGAGGGATGAAGTTTCTCATCCACACCAATTCTTTTTACATTCTTCAGACCCTCTAGCAAATGTGTCCAGCAGAGAAAATTGTCCAGAAAATACAGGAGTACCTCATTGTGTTTCAACAGCTTTGGGATAAGGTTTGGGCCACTTTTTTCTGCTACCAGGGCACATAAAGAGAAAATGAGCTAGCTGAAGTTGTATCTGAGGAGGCCTGCCTGATTCAGAGAATCGGAGATAGTCTATTCCCTTGTGAGCTTTTGTCTTACTGTTGAGCATGAGGATCAAGCAAAAATGTGGAAGAGTTGCTAGAGAAGGGCAATAAGCTGCAGATAGTGAAAGCAGTGATCCAGCTGTGGGATTGCTCTTGGTCACAGAACTGGAATGAGGTTGCACTCTCTCGTCTCTGTATGGGGGACAGTCCTGTTGTGTGTGATGACGTACTCCAGAGGAAAGACTCCATTTGTTGTGTTGCTGGCAGTTTTAATGGAGTGTGTTCTGTATTCTGACAAGAGAAGAGACAAAGTGATGTGGTAACCTGCACTCTATTTTAGTTGATAAGGAGAAGAATGTGATTAAAACTGTTAAAACATTATGCATTCTTTGCATTCTAGCTTTTATGTTGGAGATTTTAGTAGGCAGTAGAGTGACATGATCATCTGTTATTTGGTGATAAGTCAACTGCATGTATTTGGTGTTGTACTTGCATTCTTCTGTTTGAACTTTGTTCTTATTCGTTTTAAAAACTGATGGGTGCAAACAGTATCATTCAAAGCAATCTCTTTCATGGATTTTAACAATACCAGAGAAGGAAAGTTGCTACTCACCATATAGCGGACATCCTGAGTCGCGATAGGCACAGCAAAAAGATTCACACAATTATAGCTTTCGGCCGTTAAGGCCTTTGTCAGCAGTACACACACACACACACACACACACACACACACACACACACACACACACACACACGCGCATGTGTGTTCCTTTTCCACGTGGTGCCCTGTTCGTCATTACTGATGCCACCTCCCTAATGCCCATGGCCTTGTCGCTGTTGATCACTATCTTTCCCAACGCCTGATGGACTCCAAACGTACAACCTCCTTCCTAGTCACCATGAGCAACTATGTCCGCAGCTCATGGTCTAGTGGCTAGCATTGCTGCCTCTGGATCACAGGGTCCCGCGCTCAATTCCTGGCTGGGTTAGGGATTTTGCCTGGAGACTGGGTGTTTGTGTTGTCATCATCATCATTCATGACCGTGGCTGGACTGGACTGTGCAAAAGAAATTGGACTGTGTTAAAATTGGGCCTTTGTACGGGTGCTGATGACCACACAGTTGAATGCCCCACGCATCAATCATCATCGTCGTCATGTCATCATCATCATCATCATCATCATCATCAATAACAACTACTACTACTACTACTACTACTACTACTACTACTATATTCTCACCCACAATCACTTTTCCTTTGAAGGCATCACTTACAAAATAAACCCAGGTTAAGGTTATGGCATGTGCAGCCTGTCCAGAGGAATCCTTTCTGATCACCCAGAACCCCAAACCCCTCATGTGGTTAAGATTCATTGATGACATCTTCATGATCTGGATCGAGGGAGAGGGACCCCTTATCCACATTCCTCCAGAATCTCAATGTCTTCTTTCCCATTCACTTCACCTTCCTTAACCCAACAAGCTACTTTCCTCAATGTTGACCTCCACCTCAAAGATGCCTAAATTAGTACCTCCGTCCATATCAAACCTACCAACCACCAGCAATACCTCCACTTTGACAACTGCCACCCATTCCGTACCAAGAAGAGCCTTCCTTACAGCCTAGCCATCCGCAGCAGTCACATCTGTAGTGATGGGCAGTCCCTCTCAAAATACACCAAGAGTCTCACTGAGACCTTCACAGACTGTAATTACCCTCCCCACCTTGTTCAAAGGCAGATCTCCCATGTCTCCAGTCACCCAGTACCTCCCACAGTCTGACCACAGAGGAGCATTCCCATTGTGACTCAGCACCACCCAGGACTAGAGCAACTTAATCACATTCTCTGCCATGGTTTCAACTACCTCTCGTTGTGCCATGAACGAAATGAGGAATGCTCTACCCACTATCCTTCCCACTCCTCCTACAGTGGTATTCCAATGCCTACCGAACCTACGTAATATCTTAGTCCATCCCTACACAACCCTGCCCCCCAACCCCTTGCCTCATGGCTCATATCGCTGCAATAGACCTAGATGCAAGACCTGTCCCATATATCCTCCTACCACTGCCTACTCCAGTCTGGTCACAAGCACCACCTGTCCCATCAAAGGCAGGCCTACTTGTAAAACCAGCCATGTGATCTACAAACTAAGCTGCATTCTATGTGAGCATGACAACCAACAAGCTATTTGTCTGCATGAATGGCCACCTACAAACTGTGGTCAAAAAACAACCAGACCACCCAGTTGCTGAGCGCGCTGCTGAATATAACATTCTTTATTTCAGTGGCTGTTTCACAGCCTGTGCCATCTGGATACTTCCCACCAACACCAGCTTTTCTGAACAGCCTAGGTGGTAACCCTCCTTATGATATATCCTATGTTCCCGTAGTTCTCCTGACCTCAACTTTTGCTAGTCGTCCTTTACCCATCCATGCCTTCCCATTTTCCATTCCACCTCCACACAGCCCCCTATTCCACCAACACACCCACAGCCTTTTTTACTTCTCTCCTTTTCTGCTGCAGTTGCCCCCACCCTCCCCTCAGTGTCCTCCACCTGCTCTCCATCTAACCTCCCGACTGCTCCTAGCTGCCCTACTGTCTCCCCACCTCATTCCTGCTTGCTCCTACAAGCAGCATTTTTACCGTCCCCCACCCCTACCAATTCCCGGCTCCTGCTCCAGCCTCCTCGCTGTCTGGCCTTGGCACCCAGAGACTTTGAGCGTGCATGCATGTGTGTGCGCGCTTGTGCATGCGTGTGTTCCGATCCGAGCTTAGCCTGATCTCCTATAATCTCATTGTTGATTAGACATTGAGACCTAACCTTCCTTCCTTTTCCTGCTGAAACAGAATTGTGTAGAGTTGGATAAAGGAGAAGGAATACTTTCATCGAAACTTCCTTGATGTCATAGCCATGTTTCGAATTGTTCTGAAGATGTTGGCATTGAAATTGCGTTTAACCAACATTATAGTACAGATTTAAATATAACCCATCTTGCCATTCAGCATGCAAGTTTCAGAGATCGTACACCCATTGAAGACTCAGTGATATGAATGCTACCAGTCCAACATGGAGCAGATAGCGCTGAACCTTTGACATGGCAGCAGATACACACCTGTTGTGCCTCATTGACAAGCACAGACTGATGATGAACCTGAATGGTTAATTACAACCATGTCTAGTGTAATAGCCACGTTGCTTGGTCCTCGTTGCTTTGTATTACCCTCTTCTATCCATTGGTTCCTTATGTACATCTCTGTTGTTGCACTACACCCTGTATGAGCTGCCATGTCTTGGTATGACAAACAGGTTTCTTGGAGACCAATCATTTTGTCTTGCTCAGACTAGCTCACATACTGATGATGTTGGTCTCTTTGCAGAAACAGGGCATATTAGCAGTTGTATCCAATTTGCATTTCACTTGATAGTTCATAATATACTGAGGTAAGGCACACCACTGACATTTCTGATCGTAAAGTAGCAGGTGCTTATAAGCCTACTTCTGTTCATTTCTCTGCAACTTTAATCATTTATTGCTTTTATATTGTCATACTTCTCTTCAGAGTTTGCATTTATTCAAGCCACTTTTCTGACCTGCCAGAGATGGTGATCGTGCTGGACCTGACAGGATACCAATTCGATTCTACACAGAGTACGCGAAAGAACTTGCCCCCCTTCTAACAGCCATGTACCGCAAGTCTCTAGAGGAATGGAAGGTTCCAAATGATTGGAAAAGAGCACAGGTAGTCCCAGTCTTCAAGAAGGGTCGTCGAGCAGATGCGCAGAACTATAGACCTATATCTCTGACATCGATCTGTTGTAGAATTTGAGAACATGTTTTTTGCTCGCGTATCATGTCGTTTTTGGAAACCCAGAATCTACTCTGTAAGAATCAACATGGATTCCGGAAACAGCGATCGTGTGAGACCCAACTCGCTTTATTTGTTCATGCGACCCAGAAAATATTAGATACAGGCTCCCAGGTAGATGCTATTTTCCTTGACTTCCGGAAGGCGTTCGATACAGTTCCGCACTGTCGCCTGATAAACAAAGTAAGAGCCTACGGAATATCAGACCAGCTGTGTGGCTGGATTGAAGAGTTTTTAGCAAACAGAACACAGCATGTTGTTATCAATGGAGAGACGTCTACAGACGTTAAAGTAACCTCTGGCGTGTCACAGGGGAGTTTTATGGGACCATTGGTTTTCACAATATATATAAATGACCTAGTAGATAGTGTCGGAAGTCCCATGCGGCTTTTCGCGGATGATGCTGTAGCATACAGAGAAGTTGCAGCATTAGAAAATTGTAGCGAAATGCAGGAAGATCTGCAGCGGATAGGCACTTGGTGCAGGGAGTGGCAACTGACCCTTAACATAGACAAATGTAATGTATTGCGAATACATAGAAAGAAGGAGCCTTTATTGTATGATTACAGGATAGCGGAACAAACACTGGTAGCAGTTACTTCTGTAAAATATCTGGGAGTATGCATGTGGAACGATTTGAAGTGGAATGATCATATAAAATTAATTGTTGGTAAGGCGGGTGCCAGGTTGAGATTCATTGGGAGAGTCCTTAGAAAATGTAGTCCATCAACAAAGGAGGTGGCTTACAAAACACTCGTTCGACCTATACTTGAGTATTGCTCATCAGTGTGGGATCCGTACCAGATCGGGTTGACGGAGGAGATAGAGAAGATCCAAAGTAGAGCGGTGCGTTTCGTCACAGGGTTATTTGGTAACCGTGATAGCGTTACGGAGATGTTTAGCAAACTCGACTCTGCAAGAGAGGCGCTCTGCATCGTGGTGTAGCTTGCTCGCCAGGTTTCGAGAGGGTGCGTTTCTGGATGACGTATCAAATATATTGCTTCCCCCTACTTATACCTCCCGAGGAGATCATGAATGTAAAATCAGAGAGATTCGAGCGCGCACGGAGGCTTTCAGACAGTTGTTCTTCCTGCGAACCATACGCGACTGGAACAGAAAAGGGAGGTAATGGCAGTGGCACGTAAAGTGCCCTCCACCACACACCGTTGGGTGGCTTGCGGAGTATTAATGTAGATGTAGATGAATATATATGTGTGTGTGTGTGTGTGTGTGTGTGTGTGTGTGTGTGTGTGTGTGTGTGTGTGTGTGTGTGTGTGTGTGTGTGTGGGGGGGGGGGGGGTTATGCACTTGCATTTGTGTGTGTGAGTAGCAACCTATACTTCTCCTTAGATTGTTGAATATAAAGTGATACATTATTAGAGTTTGATGTAATTTGTAAAGCATGATTCAAAAATAAGTCTGAATAAACTGTTTTTGTTGGAACATTTGATTCTCTCTCAGCATAGTTTGCATTTGTATTGAAAGTTATGTGGCTGATACTGACACACATCAGTTTCTCCGCCAGACCCTAAAAATTCATTTCAGTTGTACAAAATTCCCGTAGTAATACTGCCAAAATCTAAGTAGAATTGTTTTTCACATTTAATTTTAATTGACATTTATAATTATGGTAGCCATTATACTTTTTAATTTTTCCATTGAAATGGCTTCCGACAGGATATCCTGCAGTTGTTGGGCAGAGGGGCTTACAGTCATGAGAACTGTTAACACTTTCATTTGATGGTCATCTGTTGTTATTCTGCATTTCCTCCTGGCATACTTGAAAGTATGTTGCAAGTAAGAAAAATACATGTTCATTCATTCACACATCATCTTTCATTGTGAAGAGCATTGAGGAATGTGCAGCAAGTTAAACTATACATCGTCAGAAACTGTTACTGCAGGAAACTTCTGTAACATACACGAACAACCAAAAGAGTTTCTTCTAATCCACGTACATTATTAAATTGTGAATTGCTTCTAGATTAAACATGGTATGGAAACTACTGGTGGAATGTAAGTATTAAATTGGCGTATAAGTTTGTAGCGATTTTGTTTTGCATGTTGCTACAGGTTACTTTTCGATTGTCATTTTTTATTTGTAATTCATGTTTAGTATTTGAGTTTACATATTGTCATTTTTTCTTTTGGAGATAGTGAGTAGAGCTATGGACACTAGGAATGGAGTGCCAAGTGGAGAAATTGGAACATTTTCAACATATTATTTTGTTAGAATTCATTAGAGGGATGACAGCAGCAGAGACAGCAAGAAACATTTGCACCTTATATGAGGATAATGCCATGGACAGAGTATGTCAAGAAAATTGTTTTAAGGAGGAGTGTTTTGACATCAGTGACACTCTACATTTAGGAAGATATTTGGGGTTTGGAGAAGATCATTTCAATGCATTGATCATAATGATCCACGTCAGTGTACTCAGTAACTGGCAAATGTGATGAACTAGGAACATTCCACCATCATGTGATAGTTGCATGCAGTGGGAAAGGTTAAAAAATCAGGTGTGTGGCTACCACTTGCTCCAAGTCAAAATTGCAAAAATCTGCAGGTGCCCATATGTGCATCTCTGCTTGCCTCATTATCAATTGTCGACAACTAAGATGTCTTGCAAATGCAGTCTGAGAAAAACAACCGGGAGGACTGCATGAGGTGATGCTAGTCCACGATAATGCCTGTCTGCATTCTGCTAGATTGACAAAAAACGCTATACAGCAGTTGAGTTGGGAAGTCATTCTGCACCCGCCTTATTCACCTGATCTCGTGCCCTCAGATTTTCACTTTTTCCTCTAACGAACAACCTTAAAGGAACATCCTTTACAGATGAAAATGTGCTCCAAAGATGACTCAACTAGTTTTTCACCCCAAAATCACACAATTTCTACAGTCGTAGAATCAAAAAGTTAGCCCAGCGTTGGTAGACTGATGCGAATAATGAAGGAGAATACATTATTGATGACAGAGACTTTTGTTTTGCTTATCTGTTGTGTTTGTTAACCTTATGGAAAAACGCTGAGAACTTCTGCACCAACACAATAATTTTAGGAGTAACTGAGTAGTAGAGATGTTCAGTTATCAAAAGCCACGTAAGCGAGACAGAGAACTTCTCTAGCTCTCGGACCATATGCTTTTCCGAGCTGTAAAGTACACGCACGGCTGCATCATGTTGACTTACTACATTGTGGCGGAGTGTCAGCCAGGTTGTATGGGTGAGGGGAGAAAGGTGGCAGGGAGCAGTGGAGAGGGCTGGGGGAGGGTGGCTGATGGCTAGCTGGAAGAGGCAGCAGGGAGTACACATTGGTCCAGTAATTCACTCTTTTTTTTTCTTCAATTAATGATAGCAACAGCTACAGTAGCAATATATAAACTGTTCTCCACCCAGGAGATTCTTTCTTGGAGTGTCATTTTAAAACTAATGCTCACTACCTTTAATGATACTGACTAAGAGAAGCTTGATGTGTTTCATGAAACTGACTTTAGAGACAGCTATCATGTTCTGAGAGGCCTTGATTTTTACATATAATGAGTTTCCAAAATCAGTGTATGTAATGCAAGGCAGTGACTTACTGTATGAAAGCCAGTGTATTTACTTTCTGCTTACATTGCAGGGCAGTAATAATAAATTATCCCTATACATTAATTGTTGCAGCTGGTGGAAATGTAGATGTTTATACACAGAATGCTCATTTAACATTGAACAAGAAGCAGTGGTTACAAACATTTGCTCAAGATCGTTTAAGTGTGAGCTGAAGCCTTATCGGTGCTTAAATTTCATTCCAGATAGAAGCTGCACTTGGAGACCTAACTCGTCTTACTGGCCAATACCAGTCTGTTTCATCGAGAACAAATTCACTTCATCAAGTGAGTGAGCAACTTTTGGCTGACCAGGTGCGTTATCATCTTCAAGAGAACTGGCTTTCAAGTCAATAATGTCATTAAATAGTACTTTCATTTGTTAATTCTCTTATATATTGACATTAAGTATGGCATTTAAGTTCATTAAAAAATCTTAATTGGTGTAAAATTACAGAACAGGGTGTACCCAATGTTACAAATGTTGCCAGTAACAGGGCCAAAGCCCGCATCTCGTGGTCGTGCGGTAGCGTTCTCGCTTCCCACGCCCGGGTTCGATTCCCGGCGGGGTCAGGGATTTTCTCTGCCTCGTGATGGCTGGGTGTTGTGTGCTGTCCTTAGGTTAGTTAGGTTTAAGTAGTTCTAAGTTCTAGGGGACTGATGACCATAGATGTTAAGTCCCATAGTGCTCAGAGCCATTTGAACCATTTTTGAACAGGGCCAAAGGTTTCAGATCACTTCCTTTTACTTTATCTGTGGTGTACTGTGTTAGATCTTTTAGAAGCTATGAAGTCCTGTGAATTTGAGAGAACTACTTCATTATTTTCATTTCATTTTTTTCTGACAGTGTTTCTAGAATGTGTGTTTAATGGCTTTTTGTTCTCCATTTAGGTGAAATTGAATGGACTTTATGAAGAAGTGAACAAGAGGTTGCAGTATTTCACATCTGTTGACAGCCTTTCCAGCCGACTGGCATCACCGACATTGTCAGTAGCGAGTGACGCTTTTGTAGATATTTTAAATCGTCTGGATGAGTGCATAGAGTACATGACTGTTCATGTAAGTATACTCTTCCTGTAAGACAGTTCAAGCTTTCAGTTAGCATTATAAATATTATATGTATTCCTTCCCATGCATTTGTTTTGACTGCTGAGTGAAGAAGACAGTTTTGGAATGTGTGTAAGACTAGTCCAAATGTAACAATTTGATTGGTCAAAACTCTGTGCGCATCATGGAGACGCATCCATTATATGTGAACCAAACATCTGAGTTAGAATTGGAGATGTTAGCAAATTTGCTCGACTCTGTGAGCATAAATCACATCTGCACAGACAAATTGTAGTGTGTTGGCAGAGATCATTGCAAATCTGGCATGCATAATGACTTTGAGTCTGCCTTTTGTTTTGTCTAGTCTTTCTCTTCTAAAGTGGCTTGTAAGAGTGAGTTCATTGCTTACATTTCTTGAAATACACATTTGTGGAAACTTAAGAGCAGTAAATACAGTGATCGGGTTACGAATGCAGCTACTTATAATTTTAAAGGTCTGTAATGGGTTGTTGGTAGATTTCAGTCAAAGACCCCTCATAGACCAGCCCTAGAAATTATCAAAATATAAGGAGTTCTAAACATGTGTAAAAATGTAAAACAATTACTTGTAACCTGTCACAGTGTACGTATTACACAATTGATGATGTAGTTTACTTCGTGAAGTACATATTCAGAGCAGTATATTTTAATTTTTTAGCTATTATTTCACTCAGTGCTTGGTTGGATATTGCTATTGTAAATTCTACACTTGCCTAACTTCTTCCTATTGCAACAAATTGTAATATTGTTATCTGACACTCATGTGATGAAATTACTTTCCTACTACAAGTATTTTGCTATTATGTGAAGAGTTAAAAGCACCAATAGATAATTTCATGACTTCTAACCTGGCCACCTTCAGTTATTTGATGCTGATTGGTAAACCAATCTACATTGTCAGATAATAATATTGTGAATGTTTGCAGATGAAAGATACCGTGAATGTGGGAAGCACTTGGAAAAAATTGACAGATCTTTGTATCAAGGTGGTGAAAAAGCTTTCTCCTTATCTCAGGTGGTTGTTGTTGTTGTTGTTGGTTTTTTTTTCCAGTAGCATTTCTTTATACATCATTTGTTTAGGGAAGGATTCATTGCAGCAAGAGATAAGTTCATTATTTAGTATATGTTGATAAATAAATAAATTGAAATTTGACTTGATAATGAGCTGTCATAAATTAAATTATTCAGGTGTTCTCTTTCAATTACCTTCAGTTTTTTTTTCACAACATTCAAATATTGCTAACATTTTCTACTTCCAAAAATTTCATCTTTTTCGTAACATATGATCATGACCTAAGCATCTTGTCTGCCTGGAGTGCAGAATGGAACTGCTGTGAAAAAATTACATATAGCAAAGAGCATACAATAAGTGCTCTTTAGTATTTCAACATTTCAATTTTTACTGAATTTACTTTCATTCAAAAATATTACATTAATATGGTCCCTATAAGTTATTATTTTTCTTCTTACAGTCATATTGTTTTGATATAAATAAAATTAAATGTCCAAGCCATGATTTTGAAGTGGGTGGTGCTTATGCCATCTATCTTCCATGTAGCTTATGAAAATACTGGAATGTAAATTACATAGTATTACTGAAAGTGACCAGTTAAATTACTTCTGTTATTTATAAAAATGGTATTTCATTTTCAACTACAAGTAAAGTATACAATGGAGAACCAATTTCTGAATAATGTTATTGTGGTCTTTGGTCCGAAGAATGTTTTGATGCAGCTCTCCACGCAACTGTCCTGTGCAAGTTTCATTATCTCCTAATAACTACTGCAGCTCACATTCTTCTGAATCTGCTTACGGTTTTCATCTCTTGGTCTCTATGATTTTTACCTCCCACACTTCCCTCCAATACTGAACTGGTGATCCCTTGATGTCCCAAAATGTGTTCCCTCAATCAGCCCATTCTTCTAGTCAGGTTGTGCCACAAATTTCTTCTCTCCCCAATTATATTCAGTACCTCCTCATTAGTTAGATGATCCACCCACCTAATCTTCAGAGTTCTTCTGTAGCACCACATTTCAAAAGCTTCTATTCTTTTCTTGTCTACACTATTAGCAGTCCATGTTTAGTTTCCATGCACTCCGTTTTCAGGCCACGAGTGGCCTACCGGGACCATCCGACCGCCGTGTCCTCCTCAGAGGAGGATGCGGATAGGAGGGGCGTGGGGTCAGTACACCGCTCTCCCAGCCGTTATGATGGTATTCTTGACCGAAGCCGCTACTATTCGGTCAAGTAGCTCCTCAATTGATATCACAAGACTGAGTGCACCCCGAAAAATGGCAACAGCGCATGGCGGTGGGATGGTCACCCATCCAAGTGCCTGCCACGCCCAACAGTGCTTAACTTCGGTGATCTCACGGGAACCGGTGTATCCACTGCGGCAAGGCCGTTGCCTTGAGTTTCCATACAGTGTTAAAATTCATACAGATACTTTCAGAAAGGACCTTCTAACACTTAAATCAATATTCGATGTTAACAAACTTTTCCTCTTCAGAAAAAACACTTTTCTGGTCATTGCCAGTCTACATTTTATATCCTCTGTACTTTGGCCATTGTCAGTTATTTTCTGCCCAAATAACAAAATTCATCTTATGATGAAACAAGCTGGGATTTTTTACTTCCTCTCTTGTTTTGCCATCTGCCTCCTTAAAATTCATTTTTTAGTATCTGGCTAACTACCATTAACATATGAGTGTAATCTGCATTTCCATAAAAGAGAAAGGTTGGCCCTCAGTTTTAAAGAATATAACACCAGATCTAATTTTGTGCTTAGTTTTATGCATGTAATTGATTTTCTAATTTATTTTGACTATTCCTAGTTAGTATCTTTTGTTATAGGTGAAATCAGTAATCGTTTTGTAACTTAAATTCTGTTGTTGATTTATAAACAAATATAAATTCAGTACTAAATTTAAACATTTGGAGGTTCAACTAATAGTATTCTTAAAGGATCTATTTGAAAACATGTTAGCAAAGCCAGCCCTTAATTAATTCCAAAGTAATTAATAGTTTTGTCAAAAGTGTTGTTTGCATAACAAGATTTGTTAATTTCATGATTTAAACAAATGATTCGGCCTAAGTCTTGTAGTAGAAGAAACTGTTAAAGAACCAAGTTTTCGATGTATTCAGTTAATTTAATGAGTTAAGTTTCAGTTGTAATTTCTGTAAATTTAACTTCAAACAATGTATAGTTTCAGTATCTACTATTGTGAGGATATATAAAGGCCCGGTTTTTGGTCACGAGACAGTCAATCCACGGCTGAGTTTCAGATGAGGAACCTGTATTGGTTAGATCAACAACATTGCTCCTGTGAAATAAATGTAACACAATTAGGCCGTGTGTTAAAACAATGACAGTGTCTGATCCTTACATACCTTCTTATTCTCCAAGAACTGTGTGGTTAGGTTTTTACTGCCCGTAGATGTTCAGTAGTAAACTATAGTAGTATGTGGATGTTCACCTGCGAACTATTAGTGAGACTTACCAAAAATTAAACAATAGTGCACTGGCCATATTAAATGTGTATATGGAGGATTGTGAACAGTGAAAGTAAACAACTGTGAAATGCAAATGTGCACCTGTCGGCTACATCATTTAAAGTAGTCCGTGTTTGACTTCCACCCCCCATTTTTCAGTCAGTATAGCAACGCAATACGTTGACACAGAGGACAGCAAACGAAGAAATAAAGCAGGCAAACGTCTTCATCTACTACTTCAGGTGTCTTGAGTCCTTCCCCGTTAGTGATGAATGCATGGAAAAGAGAGAAAACATTACTTGCATCACCCCTTGTATCCCTGCTTTCTAACTGATTAAAAGTTAAATTAACTACATCTTCTGGGTTATCTTCTCCTCCCTCCCAGTTTCGGTTTTCACTATTTGCTTTGTCACATGTGATAGTTTTGTGTCACTAAAAATAGATAAATAAAATAGATTTCCTATTCACATTTTTTTTCCACTCGACTTACTTTATTATGTTAGCACTATTGCTGCCATTCAAAAAATGTTTCCAAATACTTTGTTTTACAATGTGTGGAAACCATGGCATGCAGATCAGGTTATGGGTCAACTGTGGCAACAAGGTTGTGCATAGTCAGCTGTTGGTGGCTTCCACACACGTTGTCCCCAGTTTCTCATTCCTTGTCTTTCTGTGAGCATCCTTGGTGCACCTGAAACTTGAAATTAGTATCAGCAATGTAGCCTGACTTATTTCGAATCTCAGCTCCTCTACCAGTTTGTAATGTTACACCATTTCAAAATCTGCTGAAATGTGAAAGAATTTGTCACTGTTTGTGACAACACCCAATATTGTGAACAGTTAGTCAGATGGGGGTGAAAATTCAACAAAGTACAACTATTTATCTTCTTCTTTTTCTTTTTTGCTGCAACAGCTGATCCTCGTAGATAATCTGGAATTCTTCCAATATAGACTTTACATGTGAAATGTATAATAATCAAGTTTACAGTTGCACTGTTTTAAATAATACTGTTTATTATCACATTATTTGGGCAGATGACAAACATAGATTCCCCTCAAAATCTTTCGTAAGACTGACCTGCTGGCTACAGTATTCTGCCAGTATTTATAGTAAACAGTATAATGGGTTAATTGTTATAAACAAGCTTTTAAGTGAGTTACAATCAAATATTTTACATTGAGTTGACAATTTGGACGGTAAAATGCTTCTAATTTACAGTTACATGTTTTTAAATACAAAGGTCACAGTAATTTTTGTTTTCGTAGTGAAATAAAAGATGTTCAATTAAACAATAATTCACATATTTCTTTGCTCACAGCCAAACTAGTGAATAAAAAGAGTTCCCAGCATATACTGAGGGATCAAATTAGATACAGAATTTTGTATTATAGGCAGAACTTATGCCTCTGGCATGGTTATCAGAAAGTTAGATTTGTTTACATTGCCTAATAATAGTCTGACCACGAATTGTACAGTTTTAACATACAGTAGAGCGTCGATTATCTGAAGTAATTGGGGGACATGGGTGTTCGGAAAACTGGTTTGTTCGGATAATCGAACTGTACATGTTTATTTGCCAAAAATAAGTTTCGTCAGTATTGTAAACGTTTTCGAGTACATAATCTTCTTCCCTTAATACGTCCCTTAGTTTGACTTTGAAAGAATTAGCCGACAGTTTTTCTCGCTGTATTGGAAGATCACAAATGCCACGTCTTGACTTCAAGTGTTTTAACCAGCCCGTGCTCACTTTAAAGTTCGAAGGCCCTCCAAGTTTTTTGTTGAACTGCATTGCCTTCTCACACAGAATGGGACCTGAGATAGGTTCTCCTTCCAATCTCTCTTGTGTAAACCACTTGTAAACAGCATCGTCTAGATCTGTATTAGTGGCGAGTTTCATAGTTTTATGGCTTGTTGATCCATCAGTAGAATTAAGCATAGCTATAAAATTTGCTATGCTCGTCTTTTGTTTTTTTATATCCGTAATTGTTGACTTCCCCACCTTGTACTCATTGGATAAAGTGGTTGCAGATTCACCTTCTTCTAATCTTTTCATAATCTCGTACTTGTCCCTCATAGAAAGGACAATACGTTTACGTCTAAGCATTTTGTATCGTCAAGTTCACTTCTTCACTCAGCAGCACACAAGTGGTCGTTACAGAGAACAGAAGGTGACTGTTTGCACCGTGAGAAGCTCTTCTTGGGGGCGCGCAATCCTTCAAACTGCGCGGAGCAACACGCCTCAACTCTAAGTTGGCGCAGCTGTTGCTGTGAACAGCTTTGATACTGCCGCTACTTCTACTGCCCGTGCCAAGCCGACAGAAGTGTGCTGATTGTTGAAACACAGCGACTGGCGGCTTGGCCGGTCAGCAGCGCCTTGTAAAGGCCCCATTAGAAGCAATGTCCCGCCAGCGGTGGCCCAGTGCGGCGACTACTGTGGGGAAACTTGGTTTGGGAGTGAGGGGGATGATGGACGGTAGGGTGGGAGACTAACAGGTGCGAGCGAGTACACAGTTCGGTTAAGCGGTCGTTCGGATAATCGACGCTCTACTGTATTAACATGTTTCTGCAGCTTTCAGCATATGAAAAGGTTCAAGAACATTTAATAGAAATACATTTGGACTAGTATTACATTGAAATAGGAATGCAGTAATGTTTGATAAATTACATTGCATCACTCATTGTTCGTGAATGTTTTTGCAAATTACAAAAGAGCCAGATAATCTTATTCATTCCTACCAATGTCAGCACTAGATTTCAGTACAAAGGACAGTATTACATGGTTATTATTTCCACAGTATTTCCTAAGGTGATTTTTACTCATGTTTTACAGTTTTGTATTTGTGACTTCAGATATAGTTGAAATCAGCTGTTACACTTTAGTAGGCAGAAGGTATATTCTGGCAACATACAATATCCTGTGGCTGTGAATGTTCACTGCAACATGATAATCGTGACCTTGGCACCTGTTTCACCACACTTGCCATTTGGATTCTTCCCCCAGACAAGTTTATCACAACTCAGCAGGTGCGAACTGGCACTACATGTCCTTGGTTCTCACCACCCACCTGGCCTGTATTTACGTTAATTTCTTCGGTCTTAACATTTCTTCACAGTAACTATTCCTTTAGTTTTATACATATTTCATTTCTTGACCTGTCTGTTTTTCATCGTCCCTCTGCCACCTCTATCACATGTAATGCACTTAGCATTTTGTTCTTACTAATTCATAAATGGTGTTTTAGAAGTAATCTCTGCCTTGTGTATTACCCTATCTTGCATCTTAAGCTCTTAGGGTTTCAAATCTTGTCCAGTGCAGTCCCCGAGATTAGTCTTTCCTTCTCATGTCATCCAGTTAGTCTCCCTTGATCTCGGGTTCTGGGTGACTTTTCCGAACTCTACCCCTTTTCTTAAACCTCTCCAGTCCTTTTGTTTCACCCTTCTTCCTTCCACTTCAACCCTTCTGCCAGAAGGTGCCATTGGCTCCGAAAGCTTGCATACATAATACCTTTTTTTATAAGTGTATTCTCCTGCCGCTGCATGGTGAGGAGATGGTTTTTCTCTCTCCAATTATGTTTTCACAAATTGATTATTTTCATCGATGTATTTCCTTCCTTCAGTATTGGTGTGACCTATGGAACTTTGCAGTCCTTAGGTACAGATCTTTCATCGAGCAAATGGTTGTATATGATTGCTAATATGGGATTATTGTATTGGCACGCTCTGAAAGGAATCTAATTGGCCTACAGTCTGGACCAGAAGACTTGTCTCTATTAAGTGATCTGAGTTGCGTCATTACACCCACGATATATACTTCTAAGTTACTCATGTGGGCAGCAGTTCTTAATTTTAATTCTGGAATATTTACTTCACCATCTTTGGTAAATGAATTTTGGAAAACTGTGTTTTGTAATCCTGTTGTAGTGGCACTGTGATCAGTAACATTCCCGTTGCTGTCACACTGTGAAGGTATTGATTGATTGGCTGTCAGTGCAGCTGAGAGGAAACAAATGACTGTTCTTAACTGTCACACACTAGCTCTAATGACCTCTGAAGATGGTGTTCTGCCCTAATTTTCACATAAAGAAATAGCAATGTTGTACAGGAGCATGGTATTATTGGGGAAGTAGGGGGAGCGAGTAATTTTGATTAGGATAAAATTGATAATTTGACATTATGTACCGGTATACTGATAGTACAGATATTTGCAGTCAAGTATAATCTTGTATAATGTGAAAAATCTACATATGATCATGTGAAGGAGGTGTAATGCAAGGTGGTCACCTTTCATGTCATCAAATAAAACAATGAATGATTAATATTTGTTAACAATGTGTTGATATGTTTTGAAACTTTGACAGATGATTGGTTTATTGAAAACCTGCCCATTTTTATTGCATTATTGTACTCTGATTTCATTTTAATAAATTATTCCTGAAATGAGTTCATCCAAATATTTGCTCTCTTCATAAATATGGTTAAAAAATTTACTGGTTCGATAAACCAAAATTTTAATCTCTAATTCAAAAGTAGAATTTAATTGATGTGAGAAAGAGGTATGTTCCAGATTCAAACAACCTTGACACATGGCTAAAGCTCTGTAAATTTCTTTGTTTCAGATTAAATGGAAGGAATCTAACACATATCTTGTTAAATATAAGCACTGTTTATCCAGAGCAATTGCGCTGATGCGTTCATATGTGATTGATGCATTCCAACATGCCACTCAGCAAGTTCTGGCTCCAAGAGCTGTTGGTGGTAATCAGACAGAACAGCTAGAGAGAGATACTTCATTTGCTTTGTGTTATGGTAAATTTCAAGCATCAGCGCCTAAAGTCAAGCAAGTGATAATCCAAATTGAGGAAAGAGTTGCAAGAAATCAAGAGTAAGTTATTTTGTTGTATGTATTAACCTTGAAATACTGCCCCCCCCCCTCTTTTTTTTTTTTTTTAAACAGTCTGATTAAATATTTTGATTTTTAAAAATCTCTTTGGATTGCAGGTCATTGATTTTCTGTAGACAAGCTGTATATTGCTAACTACAGATCTCAGTTAGCTGTTTTATTTCTGCTCTCTCTTTTTATTCGTTGTTGATAAGAGGATACCACTGATTATGTATTTGTCCTGTGCAGTTCACAAGTCAAGGAAAAAGGAGTCATTTCATGTTCATTTTGATGATACATGTGTTTTATGAATAAAGGGTGTCCCACTCAAACCTCGTTGATTTTAAGGACCCAGGAGAGAAAAACCACAGTAGTTACAAAAATGAAAAATGCACCACATTGCAGAGCATATCAAAGAATTTATATTCCCACGCCAGAAGTGCCAAGTATCATCGCCAGAGCGCAGCATGGTCACATGAAGTGTGAATGACGACTACACAGCAGCGCACACAAGCAGTAGTGTGGTTTGCAGAAACAAAATCAGCGATTACTGTGCAAAGAAATTATCGTTGTGTGTATGAATCTCATCCACCTGATGTTAAAACAATTAAGCAATGGTATAGGAAGTTTCTGGCAACAGGAAGTGTTCTGAAACATCCAGGCAGTGCATGTTATGGAGTTTCAGAAGAGGCAGTGGAGGGCATCAGACAAACGTTTCTTAGGAGCCCACGTAAATCAGTTCATCAAGCATCTAGGGAACTTGATGTACCTTGATCAACTTTGCATCATGTAGTTCACCAGTGTCTTCATATGTGTGCTTACAAAGTGCAAATTCTGCAGCAACTTACATCAAACAACAAGATACACCAACAACAATTTGCTGCGGATATGCTGCAGCATGTTGATATGGATTCCAGCTTCCTGGATAGATGTTTATTCTCAGATAAGGCAGCCTTTCATCTATCAGGAAGGGATAGTAGGCATAATGCTTGGATTTGTGGTTCGCAAAATCCGCATGTTGTCATTGAACATGTTCGTGATAGCCCTAAACTAAACGTCTGGTGCGGGCTAATGCATGACAGGATTGTTGAACCCTTCTTCTTTGCGGAACAAACAGTGAATGGGTCAGTGTACCTGGACATATTGGAGCAGTTTGTGTATCCTCAGGTACAAGACTTGCAACCCAACATTGTTTTTTAACTCCGACGCATTGGTCAACGGCTGTTTGCAAGTTCCTGGATAGGAAATTTCCCAATCATTGGATCGGACGTGGAGGACCCGTTGCCTGGCCACCACGTTCACCCAACATATACCACTTGATTTGTTCATTTGGGGATTCGTGAAGGACCGCTTGTATGAGACCAAAGTGGACGATATGCCTACATTGCCATATTGTATCACTAATGAGATTCCAACAACAACAGAGGAAATGTTACAAAGAACTTGGCAAGAAATGGAAAATAGTATTCTTCGTGCTACAGATGGTTTACATGTAGGGGTGTATTGATGATAAATAAATAATTTCTTTAGATGCTCTACAATGTGGTGCATTTTTCATTGTCGTATACACTGGGACCCCCCCCCCCCCCCCTCCTCCTCCTCCTCCTCCTCCTGTGTCTTTGAAATCAGGGAAGTTTGAGTGGGACACACTGTAAATTTTTTTTTTCTGGCTTTACAGACTATTGATACTTTGAGGTTTTTCCTTGCAGAGATCAAGAAAATTATTTCAACTAAAAAAAAGTTTCCCCATAGGGCATTATATCTAATACATCTAACAGTATCTTAGTTACCTGTCCATTAGTAAAAATGATAAAGTTGGTCCTCAGTAAGCATTATTGATCATAAAATGAAGGAATACTTGAAAGGGACAACCTGTCTGAGTATTCAGTGTGTAGGAGTTATCTACTTCCACTTTTCTCTCCTCATCCCTATGACAGGAGCGGCCCTCACCAAATCTGGGGTCTGAGTGACCTGTTGCTCCTTCCTAGCCATATCCCCCCCCCGAGGAAGGAACTAGTAGTTCCAAGAAATAGGACAGTTTTTTTACTTCCATGTATGCCTATCAACAGTACTTAGAAATTTGATTAAAACAACAGTCGAGATTAAAGCCATCCTCAGATTTTTTAGAACCTGCAAGATAGGAACAGCAGAGTTACAAACAGTACTACTACATGTGGCGTTAAAAGAAATCAGAGAAATGCTGTAGCGTTTACCTATATGGCTGGAGCTGGCGACTACTTGGTTCGTCACATGATACCAGAATCATACACTGGGGCCAAGCTGTGGAGCCATAGTGGGCAAATTTTCACGCTGACTGTGAACAATCAATGGCATACGCTTCACAAGAACTGAAATGTCACTGCTGGATGAAATTTGTAAAGTAAGTTCTCGTAAGCCAAGTACGAGTACGGTACATAAGAAGTTAAAATATTATAAACCATGAGACTTCTCTATACGAACCATGTATAGAAAGTGTACAATGCCTGATGCAATAATATGTGCTAAGTCATGTCATCCAAACAAATATAAGAGCTTTCTTCTGTTCAGATGTTGAATAGAATGAATAAGCTACCACACTCAGCAGATCAAAAACAAAGAGAAAAAATTTCTATTCTCAAATAAATTGCTACAGCTGATGGTTAAGGTACTAAAATTGTCTCAGCTGTTTAACTGAGAGAATTGTATATGATTTTGTACACAGTGTATTACATTTCAGGCTAAAATATTCAAAAAGAAATTACTTTATTTCTGTTGTTACAATCGATATGTACTAACTCTGTATGTACAGTTAAGATTACTTTTCATTTAGAAACATTTGAAATTATGAAATATCTGGCACACTTAAAATTCCTGTTACTAATTGTGCAATCAGACAATATTTATTATGTTTACTTCTGGATTCATTTATGAAATAATGGTATAAATTAATAGGAAGTCATTCATCAGAAAAGTTGTAAACTCTTTGGAATATTGTTAGTACAACAGAATGAGTTGTTAGTGGGTATGCATCAGATGTTTTCGGATGTGTTTTTGTGTTCGGCAATAACAACGTAATTTTCAGTTTTGAATGGAATTTGTAAAGACAGTGTGATATAGAAAAATATGAAAGAATAAAAATCATTATAAAAACAAGCAATTCTTCAGTACTTATCTCATCAATTGGAACCATGAGAACATAGGATATCAAAAAATTTCAGCTTCAAGAATCAGCCCCTAGACATGAAGAACTGGAGCCACCTATGAGAAAAGAAGATAAGTATAAAAGTTTATTGTATATCTTACTCCTCTTGAAGCTTATTAAAAGTTTTGCTTGAAGTCAGTGACAATCAGCAAGTGATGTGAGGGAGGAGTAGATTACATTGTCTACATGGGAACTGCATCAGATAGGATAAAAAGGTTGTTAAAAAATACTGACCTAACATTAGCTTTCTCTACCACAAACATACTTGCAAAAAGCTGAAACATACTATTGGAAATTCAAAATATTGATTCTCATGATTTGGGATGTATAAATTAACATATAAGAATTGCCACAAGGTATGTATTGGACAGACTGGTAGGAGTTTCCAGACAAGATTCAAAGAGCATATGGAGGGTACAGCCTGCAGTAAATCTGCATTTGGACGACACCTAACGAGTAATAACCATTCAGAATGTGATATAGAACATGATATGCAAATCCTACATACTGTCCAAAAACGCATCTTGTTCGATACCTTGGCAGAACTTGATGAGATTTTCATTCACAAAAAGAAAGGGGCCCATCCCTTCTTAATGAACACACAGAATTATGAGATAAAGCACGTTTTGATCTTTTCCAGAATATCATTTGAACACAAGGATGCTGCATTTCCTCTTTTAATTTGCGATTTTTGCCTTGTATCCTGTCTTATCTTTGTTTTATGAAAATGAATTACATTACCACTATTTATTTTCTCTCACGTGTATATTAGCACTACTTTGTTACGAACTAGCTTTTTATCTCACATAGTTTTCATTTTATGGTGTACTTTGGGACCTGCTAGGTTAATAAGTACTGATGCTCATCTATGTTTTAACATGTTATCTTTCCATTTCTGTAAATTAATTGGATAACATTAATGTATCCATATAGTTTTAAGACCTGTATAGCCTTTTACCATCAGATTACTAACGATACGATGTTGTATATGTATTGAAGTTTCTAGAAGCCCATACCATGGAAGCATCCACACACAGGTGCCATTTTGTCACCATGACGCTTTGACAACAGCAGATGCTCTAGTGGTTAATGTGTCACTGTATTTGGTGCTGGAGGATACTAAGTAACATTTATATAACATTTGTAATTACAGACCAATATTCTTAGGTTTGCCGTAGAATCCTTGAACATATTCTCAGTTCGATAATAATGAACTTTCTTGGGACTGAGAGTCCTGTGTCCACAAATCAGCATGGTTTTAGAAAGAAACATTCGTGCGAAACTCAGCTTGCCCTTTTCACACGTGATATACTGTGAACTACAGATGAGGACAACAGACAGATTACATATTTCTAGATTTCCAGAAAGCATTTGACATAGTGCCCATTGCAGGCTGTTAACGAAGGTACGAGCGCATGGAATATGTTCACAGATATGTGAGTGGCTCGAAGACTTTTTACGTAGTAGAACCCAGTAGGCTGCCATCGATGGCGAGTGTTCATCGGAGACAAGGGTATCGTCAAAAGTGCCCCCAGGGAAGTGTGATAGGACCACAGTTGTTCTCTGTATAGTATATACATAAATGATTTAACAGACAGGGTGGGCAGCCATCTGTGGGAAGGGAAGGCTATGTTCATTTCGAGAAACACGATTGAGGAAATTTAGAGAACCAGCATTTGAAGCTGACTGCCAAATGATTCTACTGCTGCCTACATACATTGCGCATAAGGACCATGAAGATAAGATACGAGAAATTAGGGCTCATATGGAGCCATATAGACTGTTATTTTTCCCTCACTCTATTTGCAAATGAAACAGGAGAGGAAATGACTAGTTGTGGTACAGGGTACCCTCCCACACATTGTATGGTGGCTTGAGGAGTATCGATGTAGATGTAATATGATAACTTCCATTTCAGTGCCTAGTTTGTCATTAAAATAAAAAATAAAAAATTCCTGTCATATTGCGCCAAATATGTGACACACGTCGTCATAAGACAGCGATGTTTTCCAGTTTTTCCAGCAATTTATGAGTCGTCTGCACAACCTTAAACGATATCGTCCTGGATCGATACCGTGATTGCAGTCTGCATCCTCATGTGTATATCTTTGGTTTCTCAGTTCCAACTTTGGCCATTACATTGCCATGACAACAGCACCCCTTTCAGTACACACTTCCATGATTTCGTGGCGGCCATCTTGAGCTTTACATTGCGTAGACAACAGCGTAATTTTGAATTCCTAGCAGATGGCACTGCCTAGTAAATATACGACGACATGTATATCTTTTAATGGTTATGCTTTTTAATGTAATTTTATCTGCTGTTATGTCTGTATGTAATATCTGTATGTGCTTATAATAACTGCTCTCTAGTTTATTCACTTTTCAACGAAATATTAAGAACAATGTGTTTGTCACAACATGACCCTTTTTCATCTCTCGTCCTGTAAGTTTGTGTATTTTATGTTAACATAAATGATTGCTTGTGTGGTGGTTTATAATATTTTAACTTCTTATGTACTCGTACTTGGTTTATGAGAACTTACTTTGCAAATTTGTGCAGCAGCAACATTTCAATTCTTGTGAAGTGTTTGCCATTGGTTGTTGCTGACAGAATTCTTAGTTGGCGCAGGAATTGCACAGTATTTAATCTGTGTCTCCACAGCTGTTAGTCACCGTGTACGATCGTGGTATCTCGTGAAGAACCGAGGAGCCGCCAGCACCAGCCATAGTGGTAAACGCTACAGTATTTCTCTGATTTCTTTTAACTCCAAATGAAGTAGGACTGTTTGCAATTCTGCTGTTCCTACATTTGCAGGGCTTAAAAACTCTTAGGATGGTTTTAACATAAGCCAAAACCATTAATAATAAACGGATGTTATTGTGATCGTGACTGTTTTATCAAAGTTAGCACCAGATTGCCGCACTCCATAGACTGTTGTCTAAATTTATGGACATAGAAATTTGCTAATATTTTGAGGAATCAGCCTCAGTTGCACAAATTTTCTGGTCTTGTGCAACTGACGCTGAGACCTCAAAATATTAGTCCATCACAGTTGCTTACGGGGCTGCAATATGCTAAACATTCATAGAAATTTGCCTCCTGAGGCAATTACTGGCCAGCTATTCTCCATGTAAGTTTTGTTTTCTCAAGCAAATGTTTCCATTGATAAAATTACAGATACAAAAATTCAGCTAAGAGCTCATTTACTTTGCTTTACTTGTTGTGCAAGTTCCCATAGACTCATAACTAGCACCCAGTGCCTCAGTATTTGCATCATCAAAAGGTAAAACAAAACAATCCTCAGACTTCTCTTGTATTGGCTGAATGTAGGCTTTCCCAGCATATGCTACCCAAACCTCTAGTGTTCCATCCAGGTTGCAGTGTTATTATTGTTCAACCCCTTGCCCTATTAATATTGATGACCATTTTGTACACATTATGACAGAATTTGTTTGCATAATATTCCTAAATCTTGTAGCATGGAGTAAAATTCTTTTTTCTCTGTGACCGCATTGTCATTGTCGGAAGTTCCACACGTTGTTACCCCCCTGTGGGTCCCGGGGTTAGAATATGCCCGAGGTATTCCTGCCTGTCGTATGAGGCGGCTAAAAGGAGTTTCATATGTTCAACCTTTATATGATTGTCCCCTGCAGGGGTTGACCTCCATTCTTCAAAATTTTCCCGAAGAGCGAGCCAATTGGTGAAGGACGCCTTACAAGGCGCATTGTGTCCATCATGCATTGATCTTTAGCCCACTTTCTCATCATCGCATTGCAGTTCTACCCGTTCTCCATCTCTTCGGCGAGGACACCCACCTTCCTGGGTGCGTTTTCCACCATGCACTATGCAGTGTCGATCTCTGCGTCGACGATGACCATGGACTTCTTTGCACCTGATATCCAGCACGGTAGCCAGTCTGTTTTGGTGGGGCCACCGTGTACCTATTGGTTGTAGCCCCCTGATCACACAGGGATCGCTCTGCTGATGCCTGCGCCGTAACTCCCCCGTATGCCAAGGGGTAGATGCCCATCCCCCCTGGGGCATTGGGACTCCCGGCAATGGCCATCCTGCCATCCCTTCCCTGGCCACGCCATGGGAGGAATGTCAGGCTAAGGATGGCAGCGGATCTTACTCGCCCTGGTACCTTGTATGTTTGAGAGCTGATGGGAAAGCTTCCATGACGATGAAGCCTCAGTTTTTTTGTTGACCATTTAGAGGACAAGTTCGGGGAGGTGGAGGGCTTGTCCAAAATGAGAGCTGGGTCAGTCTTGATCAAAACAGCATCCTCTGCCCAGTCACGGGAGTTACTCACTTGTGAGAAGCTGGGGGATGTTTCTGTAACCATCACGCCCCACAAGAGCTTAATTATGGGGCAGGGTATCATATTTCACAGAGACCTTCTTTTGCAGTCCAACGATGAGCTACAAACCAATTTAGAGCGGTGAGGTGGACATTTCATCTGGCATGTCCGGTCCGAATGATAATCTGGTTGCCACCAGTGCCTTCATCTTGGTCTTTGAGGGTGGTAGATTGCCCGAGAAGGTCAAGGTGATGCTCTACCGGTGTGATGTAAAGCCCTCTATCCCTCCCCTGATGCGGTGCTTTAAGTGCTGGAAGTTCAGCCGTATGTCTTCCCGCTCTACTTCCAGCATCACATGCCGAGATTGCAGAAGCCCATCACATCCCAATACTCCATGTGCCCCACCTCCCATCTGTGTCAACTATGGAGACCACCATTCGCCTTGCTCGCCTGACTGCAGGATTCTCCGGAAAGAAAGGAAAATCATGGAGTAGAAGACCCTGGACAGACTGACCTACACTGAGTCTAAGAGAAAATTTGAAAGCCTGCATCCTGTGCGTATGACATCTTACGCCGCTGCTACAACAGTTCTGGCACCATCAGCTCCACCAACCCAGGTCACCTCTCAGAGCCGGAAGACTAAGACTACACCTGCCCCCTTGATGGTGGGGGGCATTTTCCTCCCTGTTGCTCCTGCACCACCTACTTTGGGAGCAACACCCCCTCTCCCTCCCCCCCCCCCCCCCCCAACCATCTTTGACATCCTTCCTCACTTCTAAGCCAGAGAGTCATAAGTCTTCTTTGGCTTCTCTTGCTAGGAAAGGGTCCCTTGGGTCGCTCCCTTCCCAGGTTTCTGCTAGTGCGAAAGAGGTCACCCACCAGTGGCTGAAGAGCTCAAAAGCAGCTGGTCGTAGGGCTTCATGGTCATCCTCAATCCCGGCGACTCAGCCAGTGAAGTCCTCACAACCAGGGAAACCCAAGGAGCAGCGAGAGAAATCCAGAAAGAAAACCCCTAAGACCAAGGAAATTGCGGTGGCACCCCCACCACCGTTACCTACAAGCTCTGCGGCTGAGGATGGGGTGGAGATTTTGGCATCCGCTGTGGACCTAGATCTCGCCAGACCCTCAGACACAATGGATATAGACTGCTCAGCTGCTCAGGGAATAAGTCGGTGGTAGCAGGTGAACCTGAGGCGTAAACTGCCTCATTGAATGTTCTATGCCTTTCCAGTCTCACGATGTCATCCTCTAGTGGAATTGCGGTGTTTTTTTCCACCGCCTGGCTGAGCTTCGACAACCGTTAAGCTTTACACCTGCTATCTGCATTGCCCCCCAGGAAACCTGGGCAATGCGGAACCCTGCCCTCCGCAGCTATAAAGGATATTACAGGAACCGTAGTGACTATAATCGAATGTCAGGTGTAGCTGTGTTTATGTCCTAAACTCGGTCTGTAGTGAACATGTGTGCCTTCAAACCCTCTTGAAGCTGTGGCTGTCAGAATAAGGATGGCGCAGGAAATAACTGTCTGCAATGTATATCTTCCTCCAGATGGTGCAGTACCCCTGAATGTATATCTTCCTCCAGATGGTGCCGTACCCCTGAATGTATTAGCTGCACTGATTGATCAACTCCCGAACCTTTCCTACTTCTGGGGGATTTTAATGCCCATAACCCCTTGTGGTGTGGTACCATGCTTACTGACCAAGGCAGAGATGTCGAAACTTTACTGTCGCAATTCAACCTCTGCCTTTTAAATACTGGGGCTGCCATACATTTCAGTGTGGCTCATGGTAGTTACTCGGCCATTGATTTATCAATTTGCAGCCCAGGACTTCTCCCATCTATCCACGGGAGAGCACGTGACAACCTGTGTGGTAGTGACCACTTCCCCATCTTCCTGTCTCTGCCCCAGCGTCAGGCACATGGACGCCTGCCCAGATTGGCTTTGAACAAGGTGAACTGGGGAACTTTCACCTCCGCTGTCACCGCTGAATCTCCCCCACACGGTAACATCTATGTGATGGTTGTGCAGGTGACTAGCACAATTGTTTTCATGGCAGAAAACACGATCCCTCACTCTTTAGGGGGCCTGAGGTGTAAGGCAGTCCCTTGGTCCTCACCGGAAGTAGTTGAAGCAATTGAGGAGCGTCAGCGAGCTCTACAGCGGCATAAGTGGCACTCTTCCCTGGAGCACCTCATAGCCTTTAAACGGCTCCGTGCCCGTGTTCGCTACCTTATCAAACAACGGAAGGAGGAGTGTTGGGAGAGATACGTCTCCACCATTGAGTGCCACATCTCACCTTCCCAAGTCTGGGGAAAGATCAAATGTCTTTTCAGGTACCAGGCACCAACAGCTGTCCCCAGTGTTACCATAAATGGCAAGTTATGTACTGATGCAAATGCAATTGCTGAGCACTTTGTTCGAGCCTTTGTGTCGGTGAATTAACCCCCAGCCTTTCGCACACTCAAACGGCGGCTGGATGGGAACGTCCTCTCATTCACTACATGCTGCAGTGAATCCTATAATGCCCCATTTACAGAGTGGGAGCTCCTCAGTGCCCTTGCACATTGCCCCGACACAACTCCTGGGCCTGATCACATCCACAGCCTGATGATTAAACATCTCTCATCTGACTACAAGCGACATCTTATCATCTTCAACCAGATCTGGTGCAATGGTGTCTTTCCATCGCAATGGTGGGAGGGCACCATCATTCCAGTGCTCAAACCCTGTAAAAACCCACTTGATGTGGATAGCTATCGGCCCATCAGCCTCACCAACTTTCTGCGTAAGCTGCTGGAACATATGGTATGTCGGCGGTTGGGTTGAGTCCTGGAGTCTTGTGGCTTACTGGCTCCATGTCAGGGCAGCTTCCTCCAGGGTCGCTCTACCACTGATAATCTTGTGCACATCGAGTCTGCCATCCGAAGAGCCTTTTCCAGACGGCAACACCTGATTGCCATCTTTTTTGACTTACATAAAGCATACGACACAACTTTGCGACATTATATCCTTTCCACATTGTACGACTGGGGTCTCCGGGGAACACTTCCGATTTTTATCCAAAACTTCCTGTTGCTCCATACTATCCATGTCCAAGTTGCTGACTCCCATAGTTCCATTGATGTCCAGGAGAATGAGGGCTCTGTATTGAGTATCTCTCGATTTTTAGTGGCCATTAACGGTCAAGCAGTAGCTGTCGGACCCTCCGTCTCACCTTCTCTGTATGCAGGCGACTTCTGCATTTCGTACTGCTGCTCCAGTACTGTTGTTGCTGAGTGGCGCCTCCAGGGAGCTATACACAAGGCGCAGTCATGGGCTCTAGCCCACGGCTTCCAGTTTTCAGCCGCAAAGTCATGTGTCGTGCACTTCTGTTGGCGTCGTACCGTTCATCCAGAAACCGCACTGTACCTTAATGATGATCCACTCACTGCAGTGGAGACATATCAATTCCTAGGACTGGTTTTCGATGCACAATTGACTTGGCTGCCTCATCTTTGTCAGCTTAAGCAGAAGTGCTGGCAGCACCTTAATGCCCTCCGTTGCCTGAGCAACACCAATTGGGATGCAGATTGCTGTACGCTGCTGCAGTTCTGCAGAGCCCTTGTCCAATCCTGAATTGGCTATGGGAGTGTGGCTTATGGTTCGGCAGTGCCTTCAGCATTGCATTTACTTGACCCTGTGCACCACTGTGGGGTTCGATTAGTGACAGGAGCTTTTAGAATGAGTCCGGTGACCAGCGTACTGGTGGAGGCTGGTGTCCCTCCACTGCAGATCAGATGTGCGCAAGTGCTCGCCAGTTACGCAGCACACATTCACAGTTCCCCTGAGCATCTGAATTACTGTCTCCTTTTCCCGCTCGCGGCAGTCCATCTCCCGCATCAGCGGCCCAGGTCAGGGCTAATGATTGCAGTTCGCAAGCAGTCTCTTCTCTCCGAACTGAAGTCCTTCCCTTTACCACCTCCACTTGCGGTTCGTTCATGTACGCCTCCCTGTTGTATGCCTCGGCTGCAGCTTCATCTGGACCTTTTGCATGGCCCTAACAACTCCGTTAACCCTGCCACTCTCCGCTGTCACTTCCTCTTGATTCTTGACGTGTTCTGGATCTCTGAAGTGGTTTACACCGGCGGCTCAATGGCTGATGATCACGAGGCTTCGCATATGTTCATGGAGGATGTATTGAGCAGCACTCCTTGCCAGTTGGCTGCAGTGTTTTCACTGCAGAGCTGGTGGCCATATCTCGTGCTCTTGAGTACATCCTCTCATGCCCTGGTGAGTCGTTTCTCCTGTGTACTGACTCATTGAGCAGCCTACAAGCTATCGACCAGTTCTACCCTCGCCACCCTCTGGTAGTGTCCATTCATGAGTCCATCTATGCCCTGGAACAGTCCTCTCGTTCTATGGTGTTTGTGTGGACCCCAGGACACGTCGGAATCTCCGGCAACGAACTTGCTGACAGGCTGGCCAAATAAGTGACGTGGAAACCACTTCTGGAGATAGGCATCTCTGAAGCTGACCTGCATTCTGTCTTACACCACAGGGTTTTCCAGCTTTGGGAGATGGAATGGCATAACAGCACACACAACAAACTGCGTGTCATTAAGGAAGCTATGAATGTGGAAGTCTTCCATGCAGGCCTCTCGCAGGGAATCAGTTGTCCTCTGCCGGCTCCGCATTGGCCATACGTGGATAATGCAGTGTTACCTACCCCGTCGTGAGGATCCACCTAAGTGTCGCTGTGTCTCCCAAATAACAGTCGTCCACGTCTTGCTGGACTGCCCACTTGTAGCCACTATGCGGCAGACTTTTAACTTTCCCAGCACCCTGTCTTTGGTGTTGGGTGACAATGCCTTTACAGCAGCTTTAGTTTTATGTTTTATCTGTGAGAGTGGGTTTTATACTTCTATGTAGGTTTTAGTGCATGTCCTTTGTCCCTCTGTCCCCTCCACCCTAGTGCTTTTAGGGTGGAGGTTTTAATGTGTTGCAGAGTGGCTGGCTTTCCCTTTTTACTCTCGTGTTTGGCCAGCCACTGTACTCTGCTTTCATGTTTTACTCTCTTCTGTTTCTAGCATCTCTCTGTTGTTTTCTTGCCCTCTTTAGTTCCATTTATTGTTCATAGCCTTCCCTTCGTCCTTGTGGCTTTTCCTTTCTTTCTGTTTTGTGTTATATGTTTCGTCCGTTATATTCTCACACTTGTGGCATTGTTTTATTAGGAACAAGGGACCGATGACCTCGTAGTCTGGTCCCTTCTCCCACCTTTAAACCAACCAACATGTTGATAATATGGTCACAGACCCAGAAGAATTTTATTGACTGTGATAATGGCCAGAGAAGTTACACTTTTGTAGCATTGCTTTCTTTATATAACAATGTTGTGATCTGGGCACTCTAACTTTGAGGATGTGGGTTAAATGTATTTTTGTGGTATAGACTTGTAAGAGGAGCCTTTGAAGCAGTGGATCATATGCACTTGTCTCTGCAAATTAACAGACCACATATACACCACAGAGCACTGAGGCAGATTATGCAGATTGCAGACTGCTACTCAAAATTCAGAATCCGAAACTAGTACATATGGGTAGCATACATCTGATCAGTTGGTAAAGAGAAGTTTGTGTCAAGACTTAAATTTTCACATTGAAAAAGGAGGTAATCAAAGAAACCTGAAATCCATAATATAACTGCAAATGGAAGAACGCAGGTGGTGGTGGTGGTGGTGGTGGTGGTGGTGGCGGTGGTGGTTACAGTTATGACGATAACGGCAACGATGATGATGCAAACAATTGATAGTCAATAAAATTACTCTTTTTCTCTTTTGTCACCCCTTCAGCAGGGGTGTATATAAACCATTTATCTGCCCTATGGCCTCATAAGAATGTGGATTCACAGTAATTGGGAGGTAGAAATGAGTCTAGTTGACTAGTAGCCACATAAACTGCCAAACTGTTCTACTATGGCATGTCAGTCGGTTTTCACAGATCCTCAAAAGTAGATCTCAAATCAGACATCAGTGACGTGCAGATCCATAATTTCTAGGTTGGTCCTTTAAAATAGTGCTATCACCTCAGTTGCTACATGTTTTTATCACAGAGGCAAACAAACAGTTAACACACTACACCATTTCACAAATCTTGTCTATGGTGACCTGAAATAGATTGCTAAGATTCATATGGACTCAGAAATGTGTGCTTTAAGAATGTTGAAAGGGAATAATAATGCAAGTTTTCAAGAGGGGAGATAGAAAGGTGTGTGATAACTATCGAGATATACTCGTATCACAAGTAGCAAAAATGCTGGAGATGATAATGGAAAGAAGACTGAGGGGGGAAAAAGTGGAAGGTCATTTAGAAGAGGAGCAGCATGGCTTTCGAAATGGTACATCAACAGTGGACCCAATTTTTAGTATGAGATAGTTGATGGAAAGGCATTGGGAGTATAGGAAGGATCTGGTGGTGATATTTCTTGACTTGGTGAACACTTGCAGTTGTATTCCTAGTGAAGAGGTATGGGAAAACTTAGGGAAAACTTAGGGAAAAAGTGAGTTAAAACAAGCAATTGAAATTCTTCAAGCAGTGTTGACAAAAGTTTCAGCTGTGTCCAGATCCAGGTAGGAAGGACTGGCTGATTTAAGTTGTTAAGGGATTGAGGCAAGAAAGTGTAGTGTCATTATCATCATTTATAATGTATTAAATCATGAAGGCATTGACTCATAGAGGAAAGGGTATTGTTATTTGCGGTGCACTTGGGTTGTGGGGAACCAACAGTATGGATGTACAAGCAGAACTAGAAATCTTGAATGAAGAAATCAATATGTGTGGCATGAAATGCAGTGTATAGGGAAACAAGATTGTGTTAGTAACCAAAGTAGAAAGTGAAGTTGTGACAAATTAATAGTAAAGGACAGGTTATTGAAGTTGTGAACAACTTAAATATTTAGATAGTGTGATAGTGCAGAATGCAAGGATGGAGGCAGAAATTATCATAAAAGTGCAACAGAATGATGCCGTGTTTGAGGGGCTTAGTCAGGAGAAGGGAGATGCCAATGAAGTGTAAGGAAGTGCATCAGACATCTGGACAATGACAAGAAGAGAGGAGAGTAGATGCCCAGTCAGTGAAATGAAATTACTGAGAAACATGCTAGGGCAAATGAGGAGAGTGTTTGTGATAAATGGAGATTCTGGGAAGGAAATGGTGGTAGAAAAGGTGATTGATAGGACTGAGAAGTGTGGGGGGACGGATAGTAAAATAGTTTGGACACACAAAGAGGAGGGAAGATGGAAGCATACTAAAACAAACCGATAGTAAAATGGTTTGGACACACAGAGGGAAGATGGAAGCATACTAAAACAAACAAATGATGGAAGCCAAGCCTGAGGGCAAGAGGAGATGCAGAACAAGATGGGGCAAGAGGAGACGCAGAGTGAGATGGATTGACTTCATCAAGACCAGTTGAAAAAAGCATCCGGAGTGGAATGAAACAGTTATAGAAGAAGAAGAATGGTGGAAATGTGAGGGAAAGTGGAGAGGTGCCACAAATGTCCCAACCTGCCCTTTTTGCTGATTAAAAGAGAAATGAAGAAGATGACAGAAAGCCTCAGTCATTATTACTCTGATGAAACCTTCTTGGGCTTCCATCTGGGTGACAGCACCAAACTTCCATGATTTTTCTAATGGTGTCACGCTCATCATCTACCCATATGTATACTTTAGTGCCAGACATCTTCTGACAGCCCAGAGTCTGGCGAACTTTGGCGGGAGTAGGGGGGACTGCTGTTCAACTCTCAGTGCATTTCGTCTCGGTGAGACTTAAAATGTCAACTACTGGGTGGGTTCTTGCTGCAAAGCTGCTAGTGCAGGGTTCAGTGCCGAATTTAGCTGGTAGCTCTTGTTCCTGTTCATGAGAGTTTATGGAACCTTATCTCAGTATATCATTTGGTGATTCTTTCCCAAAAGCCACATGCTCGGCACAACATTTTTTTTTTTTTTTTTTTTTTCAAATTAGAATATATGTTGGTTGTTGAGCCAGGGTTCTGTCACTGCTGGTGTATCTTCGTAACCATGTAATGCGTTGCATGCAACATTGTGAGATGCAGAGTTGTGTGTGCGTGATGAGATGGTGGGCACAGTGACAAGAGATGCTGTGTATATCAGGTAATTGCAGTTGTAGTTTGATCTTTTCTGAGCCTAGCACATCTTTCATTTTGTGTGGTGATCAAAAGAAGACATTGACGTTGTTTCCGAGGCTTCTCGCCGTTTTGGGTGAGGGAGGCCCAATATAGGAGATAAATTTTCTGGAGTGCATGCCCAAACTGTGCTTCACTGTACCCATTCTGGCAAAACACATCTCTCGGGTGTTGCAGCGGAGCTGGGAGACTGTCTCCATCCCAAATGGCATATGCCCTGTGTAGTGGGTCATTTGAACTGTGTAATGCTGCACTGGAGGGTCTTCTTTTTGTATACTGCACGTCCAAGGATACATCGTGTTTTGTAATTTGGACAAATTACTTTCCTTACACATGATAGTAGTGTATGTGTAACTATCAAAGTATCTAGAGGTAGAGTGATTAAGGTGACATGGTGACGTAGATCTTCAGTCTTTGTGTTAACGTAAGTGACAGTAGTGACTCAACATGCACTCTGATGCTGATGGTGTTAAAAGTTTACTCACACTGATCAATGTTCTGACATCAGTTACTACTTGCATAATCCTTTCTACCAGTAGTATGCATGACTACAGTTGTAAGTTTAATGTTCACCTATTATATGCTGGTGGATGGACAGCTTTGTGACTCGCACTCACACGTGCCGACTAATGCTTAAAAATGGCATAATAGCTGAAATGGGTCAGTAGTGGAAAATAAATAATACAGCTGTTGAAGGAGATAAATGTTGTCATTTCAGAAATTTTATAACACTATAGTACTTGCCCAAAGAAAAGTAATTACAATAATCATCACCTTAGGAAATGGAAGGCTGACATTCAGGAAGTTGTCAGAAAAATAACATGAGGAGAACATGAAAGGAAGCCCCTGAGATGTGGGGGGATGAATTATGCAAAATGTCCGTAGGAAAATGGGATGTGCCGTAAATCGCCTCATTTCATAAATAAGAATGAAATTGTTCATTCAAAAATTGTTCAGGCATGTGAAAAAAAAAATTTTTATGTTCATATTGTGCCAGTTGGCATCGTCGTCGTTGTCATCATCTCTTCTCCTCTCTCCTGAATGCTTTCCTCCACGTCTATCAGCCACTTGTCCCTTAGCATTCCCTTTGACACACTTGCAGTTTCTTATCTTTACTACGATCTGTTGCAGATACGAAAGTTTACTCGCAGAATGCCACCATAGCTACTTTTCACAACGAGAACAGTTGCTGGGAACTGGAGTCGCCACCGCAGTTAGTGAGCTGGCAGGACAGCATCGTGGTGACCACTGCTCCCTCGTACGCAGTGGGTGTGCTTTCCTCGTACATGTGTGTCACGACGAGTACCAGCTGTTCTATCAGTTCTTCACTCTCCATACCCCACAGCTCACGTGAGTTGTAATCAGTACTGTGCTATGTAAATATGGTGAAAAGTTCTTGCAGAATGCAAATAATGTTGGAAACCATTATTCCTTCTTTTTGCTGTTGAAGTATGTTATGTGGAAAGATACAATAGTTGTTGATATTGCAGGGAATCGGCTTGAAATTAGTAAGAATTAAATTTCATTGTAGAAATGTTTCACATTTTTATACTATTTTGTTTTTAACTGCACATGTAATTTTTCACGATCACACAAGAAATTATAATTCTTTCTTTCAGAACGTACCTTGAGGGTCTCTGTACATCATTGTATGATGTACTCCGGCCATTTATTATCCACATAAATCATCTGGAAACATTAGCAGAAGTTTGTAGCATATTGAGACTGGAAATGTTGGAGGAACATGTTCAAAATAACCGTAAGTGTTTATTGTTCATACAATACAGCCCAAAATGAGATTTTCACTCTGTAACGGAGTGTGTGCTGATATGAAACTTTCTGACAGATTAAAACTGTGTGCTGGACCGAGACTCGAACTCGGGACATTTGCCTTTCGCGGGCAAGTGCTCAACCAACTGAGCTACCCAAGCATGTCTCACGACCCATCCTCACAGCTTCAATTCTGCCAGTACCCCGTTTCCTACTTTTCAAACTTCACAGGAGCTCTGCTGCGAACCTTGCAGAACTAGCACTCTTTAAAGAAAGGATATTCACAGAAGAGCTTCTGTGAAGTTCGGAAGGTAGGAGACCAGGTACTGGCAGAATTGAAGCTGTGAGTTCGAGTCTCGGTTCGGCACACAGTTTTAATCTGTCAGGGAGTTTCAACGCAGCACATACTTAACACGATGTAAATTGAAACTTGTAAATTAATGTGTGTATTACCTGTATTAAGGTGTCTTATTGACTAGGTCCGCCTCCGTAGCGTTACCGCCTACCACAGAGGGGGCCGGGTTTGATTTCTGGCAGGGGACTGGGTGTTTTGTGTCCTTTAGCATTTCATCATCATTGACTTGCAAGTCGCCGAAGTGGCGTCAACTGAAAAGGACTTGCAATACGGCGGGCGAACTCCCCAGAATGGGGCCTCCCGGCCAACAATGCCATACGATCATTTCCATTTTGGCTATGAAATGTCTGATGTGATTAATGAGTAAACAAGTAACTGATAGCCATTTTCTTGAACTGCTGGTTTCCCATGTGTTCAACTGGTTATTAGAGGAAATCAAAAACTATTATTGAAATAATGGAAGGAGTAAAATTAATAACACCATATGGTTGAGATGCTGAACAATCAGATAGGCACATAACCAAGATTGAAAATGTTGCTGAATTTTCGGACAATATCCTCCTCCTGAGCTTCATCAGTAACATCTTTGTGGCCTGAAATCATGCTGAACAACTCCTCCTCTGCCTTCAGTAACTGATTTCCTTTTTTCCAACTGAAGTTTATCTGCTGCTCGTCCAAATTCCGTGGCACTTTCCTGGATTTGACGTCCATTCTCGTTGAGGCTCTACAATTTGGTCCACATCAAACCAACCAACAAGCAGCAATATATCTAGTTTGACAACTGCCATCTAGTCCACTTCAACAGTTCTCATCTCTACAGCCTAAGTATGCATGATAAAATAGTCCATTACAAAATGGCATCCCTTAGTACCTGTTAGGGCACACAGCTATAGTGCGAGAGAGAGAGAGAGAGAGAGAGAGAGAGAATACACTTTGCATACTTTGGTGGAAGTTGCCTAAGATCACTTAATGCCAGTCGAGTGAGCACTTGTACATGGCGACATGAATGACACAGACAAATTTGCACATGTCCATGGCCATACAGATGTTGCATGCCTACATTCTAAATTGCATGTAGCCTGCAAATTTGCATTGTGCCCATGTGGCATGTTATTCGCCTACTACCCAGAGTTGGGTGAAATTTATTCAAATGTTGAGTAACAAATGCAGAGAGAAATTATTATTCGTAAAATAAAGGAGAGGCAACTAGTCACCTATAGCTGAATGATTGGTAGTGCATAGAAACTCCCAACAGAAAGCCATTTATACCAGCTTTCAAGCTTTTGCTCTTTCTCTTGTGAAAATAAACACATCACACAGACACCGAAACCACATTCCCTTTGACGCACTGACTGTCACTCTCGCTGTGGCTACAGATGTGTGTTTTTCCACTAGAGAAAGAGCAAAAGCTCAGCTCGAAAGCTAATACAAATGGCCCTCTGTTATGTGTTTCTTTGTGCCACACATTATCCAGCTGTGAATGAGTGGCTCCCTTTCCTTTATTTCACATATTATTCTATCCAGGAATTTCCATTGTTGTTAAAAATCAGTATTCATAGTTCATAAACAACAAATACTATTCAAATAATTTTTTCACTCACAATGATAAAGACATGTATTCCTCATCTGTGAACAAAGTGTTACACATAATGGATACATCTGAAACCCAGTGATACTTATTGCTCCAATTATTTTTATTTTATTAACATATGTACTTTTTGTTGCTTTTAAATTAGCTTTTCAGAACAGCTGTTATGTCAGACATCTCAGCAGAAACTTTATTTGATTTTCAAAGATTTGCCACTGAGACACTAAAGAAAATGTCCCACAAATGCAAAGGGGATATCAGTGGGTTATATCTCTTGAATTTGTGATTCCACATTACCTTCAATTCTCAAATTATGTTCATAATAAAATTTTCTTTTGCATTGTAATATCATTCGGAGCTCGTATCCTAATTTCAACAACTTTCTTTGACTCTTGTATGTCTGTAGTTTGTTGTAAGCATCCCTTGGTCATAGAGAGCAATATAAGTGAACTATTTGTTTTTAAATTGTGTGCAAGACATTGCTGCAATAATTGCGATTGGTGTAGAAAGTCAAAATATGTCTTCTAATCGTCTGTTCATGCTTTCTCAATACAAAAAGTTGCTATTGTACTGCAGTGTTATGAACTCACAGTATGTACTCAAGACTAATGTTTCTTTTGAAATTTTAGAATGTCAAAGCTCTATGTAGCTGTGAAACTACTTCAATTCTAATGTAAAATTTACTCAAGAGTTTATCGTAAAATACATTTGGATAACTTTGGGCATCCAACCAACAGCATTCCATAAATGTTTGAGGAGTTCTTTAGATTTAGTCTGATGATGATAATTGTTTGCAACTGAGTTTTTACTTTTCGCAATCATTTTGTAGCATTTCCAACATGAGTGAATTGTGTAATAAAGACATATACATCTAATAGTGTTAATAATCTTAGTACAATGGAGGAAGATGCTGCAAATTAAGTGTTTCTGTTGGATGCAGTCTCACCTTTCGCTACTTATGTTGAGCACTTCCACAAGTTAGTGGGAGGAGGGGAGGGGGGGGGGGGGGTCGGCAAGTAGTATTGGCAACTGTAGAGTCAGTTTAATTGGGCCGCGTTGGTAGTGTATCTGCTGAGTCTGTCTGCCTGTGATGTATTTTTGTGTTGCATTTGTTGTGCTCTAAAACAAGTAAAGCTGTGCTCAACCCCCAGTTTGGTTTGAGTAGTGTGTTGCTTTACTAGTTATGGCGGTGTGTCCTTGACTTCCTTCCATCTGCAAACTGACTCACACAGCCAGTTAGAAGAGAACCTACAGGTCAGCATGCACATATAGATTATGCCTACTTGACGTGACATTTTTCTCGTTGTTGGAGATGATAGAAGTGATAACTAACAGAAAAAAATTGTAGAAATGGTGATAAAACACGCAATCTTAAGCTTTGTAGTCTGGAACTTGAATCACTTTTTTTATCCTACATACATACTATGCAAGCCAAAAAGTATATCATTCTTTCTATTGTGCCTGTCCGCAGTTCGACGTGTCATTTATGTGGTGCCTAGCACTCTATCTGTTTCATAGTATTATTTTGGAGCTCTTGAAATGTAAATAAAAATAAATGCTTACTTTTCTTAACAAAGGATGGAAAGTTTTACTTGAAAGTAAAAATTTGACTTTAGGGACAAAACTGAGAGACCGAGTTGCAAGAAAACTTCCTTGAAATAGTTAATATTAGTGCCCAGAAAAGGCGGTAGGTGCTGAAATAATGAAAGATGAAATAAAGTTAAATTCATGAACAGCATAATATTGTCTGTTTTGCATATGTAAAGCACTTCTTGTATCCCTGAATTGTGGGCATAATATTTATGTAAAAGGGAAGAAAGAATGGAAATCCACTTGCAGGCAGAGTGAACCTATCGTCATATTATTATTATTCTCTTCATGACTGCTTTCCCATATTTAGTTTTTCCACCCTAAAAAAATGTAGGATAATAGCTTTAAACTTTTGTTTTCATATAAATTCAAATACTATTTTCAACACATGCCTTTAGGAGAATTACTGTTCATCAGACGTCAGCTAAAAGATTAATGTGTTTTACACCCTGGTAAAGGTTGTAGGCGTGGTAGTGGCATCATTCACTATTAGAGTATTTGCAGTGGTTTAGTTCATGAATGCTACTTTTTTCCTCGTCCATTTCCCAATTTGTATTTTATCTCCAAAAAGAAGTAAATGTTCCACAGATTCAATAAACGCAATAACGACAGTGAGGAGTCACTTGCAGCTTAATTTTATGGAATTTTTTCTACAGTAGGCATAGTCCCATTGACAACACTGTAGAAAGCAGTGCTTACTGCAGAGGTAGGATGTTATTGAAAACATTGTTCCCATTATTTTTCTGGTTGTTTTGGGATAGATCACCTCGGGGTTTTTTTTTTTTTTTTTTTTTTTTTTTTTTTTTTTTTTTTTTTTTTTTTTTTTTTTTTTTTGAATGAGTGAACCATTCAGACACATTTACGTCCAGTCCATTTATAAGTTATTTACTGAATAGAATTTGCACTGAGCCAAGGTAACAACCACTAATTATTTAAGTTACAAATAATGTATTCACAAATAAATTAGTTTGAATCATATGCTTTGTAGAGTAATTAAATACAATGTAGCTGGAGTGAAGTTTTTTTTTTTTTAATATATATATAATTAGAAACAAAGTGAACAGTTGTGCTACTCAGCATAAATGTTTTTCATTTGTTCTGTCCAAAGTATGTCTCAATGACAGCATGATTTTAGCAGCAGAGTAAATGTGAGCATTATTTCATAAGTTATTCTTTCACACAGATTTAGCTCCACAGCTAAAGCAATGACCTTCAGTAACATTCAGTATTTGATATTTTCGTTATATCACTTTAATTTTTGTTGTACATTATCATACTCAATCACTGTGGTAATACTTGACAAGTCTCCGGTAAACAGCATAAACTTTTTCTGTAGAAAACATGTAAAACTGACAAGTGAAAGAAATTCTAATTTTAAATGCATTTCAACACTTGCCAGGCCCTTTAGTGCCACTGCATTGTGATGAAGTTGTGTAATCTTTTCTTAGTCATGTGGCAGGGGCACTCAGTGAGTGCACGCCACGTGATACTGAGTGCAGAAACCGTCACCTGCTTGCTTCCACGTGTACAAAGCAAGTGACGGGCAGCGAACTCTGCGCACGTGGTTCGGCTGTGCAGATGCAGTGCTCTAGGACCTACACAAATGACTACCCTACTGCTCCTGTCAAAAATTAGTTCCCAGATGGTCTTTTCCCCCTGCCCCTGCTGCCTGCAGCCTGCCCATTTAAATACAATAGTTTTGTACAATAAGATGTGGAAGAAACAATTGTCTCATTTGAAGGGATAACATAATACATTTTGTCAGTCAGGAAAAATAAAATGAAATGAATAGACGAGGATAATGCATTTCCAAGTCACTTTTAAAAACATTTTTCACTTGGTTGATATTTTGTAGTTGTGTATTTACGTCTTTGGTGCTGTGATTTGTCACAACCTTTCACCAGACTTAAATCTGTTTGAGTCCATATGGCATATTTCCTCTCATGATATCTAAAAGCATCTATCCACACAATACCTTGCAAGTATTGAAGTAGTGAGGGAAGTGTTAAACACACCAGGCAAAAATTATTGCCCTCTCTCCCCTCCCCACGTGTCCTCCACATAAATACCAGCAACACCACCTCTAGCTTCAAAAACATCTTGATCGGCCTCAGAGTAGTTGTCCACAGGTTTCTTATAGTTCAGCATGTCCAGCCGAGACACCACTCATTGGTGATCAAATCCCTGTGAGCCACAAAATTGCAGGGATGCCGATTGCTACATTTCACCATTTGCTCCTGGGCATTCTCTGTGGGAATGAGATTGTGCAATTTAGTAGGCTGGTGACTGTAGGTATGATTGTGCCCAAGTGTCTGTCTAACCGGGAATATGTGCATGCGGCCCTGTGGACCTGGCGAGCTAGAAAATGGTTGTGTCCAGAACATAATCCTCATGAACATATAGGGAAAAGAGCAAAACTTGGTTACTGAGACTGCTGAAAAAAAGTTCCGGTTTACACTTACGAAAGCCCGAATAAATGGGCTCAAGTCCTCCAAAGGAGAGAAAAAATCAGAACCTCTGCCGGCCAGAGCTGTGTGCTCCATGTCCCTTGTTGTGCCATCGGTGCACAAATTGCCTCACACAATTTAGAAAACAAAAACAAAATTGTGGCATGTCAGACTACAGTACTCTCCTCCAGTCACCCGCTGTCCGGTTGTGTGCTGTACAACTCCGACCAGAGCTGCCAGTGGTAGCGGTTGTGCGTAAGTGAAGTGTGCTTGCTTTTGTGAACTTGTGTGCGTTTTCTTTGTTGAAGAAGACTTTGGCCGAAAGCTTCAATGTGTAAAAGTATTTTTGTTGTGCCTGTGTGCAACCCAGCAGGTCATCTTTACAGTCAGTAGCAATCTGTCCTTTTCCTAGAACTGTTGATATTCCAGCCTGAAGTTTTCATTGTTTGACAACAATGTTGTAGTGAGATAACATCAGCTCATTGCCAACATTGTTTGTTTGCAGTCCACAACAGATCTAAACCACGTTTAAAAAAAGATTTCATACTTCTAATCACTCCAAATGGCGTTCAAAACATTTATTATGTCAGCTTTTCATTTTATTGTAGCTGCTTTTCTACAGCCCCTCAAAAGAAAATCATAGCTACTAGCCACTACATATCACGGAAAAATTGAAAAACGCAAATGTGGCAGTTTGAGCTGCTTTTTCAGTATTGTTTAAAATCACATTCCTCTTATAAAATGTCTGAGATATTGCCTCAAACTCTTAATGATTTGGATCTTTGCTTCCCAGTGTAGCAAGTTTCCTTTTTGCAGAATTTGATGCCCTCCCAAACACATTTTTGCATTCATCTTCTTCTAAAGTAGTTAGAGCATGGCAGTGCTTGTATAGCTTCTGAAAACTGTCCTTCACATATAATTCTCAGATTGAACCTAGATGATCAACTTTAGGATAATGTACATGTGACTTTGGATACTTTGAGCCCTGAAGTAAAGTTAGAATTTCTACAAGGTGCCTGGCATGATCTCTCCCAAATACCGTATGGGTGTAAATGCTATTCACGACTCTGTCTCTAACATTCTGTATAAAATTTACACCACTGTTGCTTGTGTGTCTCATTTCTGATGACTTAAAAGAAACCAACAATATCTAAGTAGCAGCTTTGCCAATAGAACACTGACTGCAGGTAAAGGACGATGTTTTGCTTCCTTTGAATTTCTATTTTTCAACTTGAAAAATTGAATCTCCTTGTGTTTACACTTCCAAGTGTTTAGGAATGCTGACTTCAGCATTGTCACAACTTCATTTAAATCAGACATAACTGCCGTCCCATATTTGTCAACCATACTTAGCTTATGTGCCTGACACTGCACACAGATCAGGTGATGGCCAAGAGTTTCCTAACAGAGTAGCGTATGGAGACCTGTCACTAACAAACATACGTACAACATTGTATGGCACTTAGTGGTCCTGCACTTTGTCTAATATTATTAGTTTCTGCATGTAAATTTAATATCTAATACCCTCTGTTCTCGCATTTTCATTTGCATAGGAAATTAATCGATTTTGTGACATTACAAGTTCCTAATCAGGGGCAAATTATTTAGTTTCACCTGAGTGGTTCGGTAGTTAGGTTTTTGAATATCTGCATATTACTAGACACAGTTCGTGCATTTTTGTCAGGGTCTACAGTAGAGTTGCGCAGCATGTGTTGATAGTCCGTTTATCTGCATAGTTTAGTTTTCCATGGTCTTTAGTATGGACAGGTACTGCGATAGTTGTTTTTGCGGATGCGAGCCGAGTTGGTGATGCTTCGCTCTCAGCTTCAGGCTATGATGGCTTCGGTTACACAGATTGGGGCTGCAGTGGATGGGAACAACTGTCGTGGGCCAGCTGTGGGGATCCAACGGACGTCCTGTGCGTCAGAGTCCTCTGATCGGTCCTCACCGGTGGCCAACCCAGTTACTGCTCGCACTGAGGCTGACCCCTCACCTGTGGTCGAGTGGGAGGTCGCCCCAGGGCGAAGCAGGCGGCGAAAGACTTCCCAGGTGGCCACACGTAAGGCCTCCCTGGTTTGTCTGACAAACAGGTTCCAGGTGCTGTCTGTGGCTGACACTGTCGCTGAGCCAGATGCTGTCGCCTGTCCTGTTTCAGAGGAAACTACTCAGCCTGCAGGATCAGGGCAATCACAGATGGTGGGATTATTGGTAGTTGGGAGCTCCAATGTTAGGCACGTTATGGGACCCCTTAGGGACTTAGCTGACAAGAAGGGTAAGAAAAATCAATGTGCACTCCGTGTACATACCGGATGGAGTCATTCCAGATGTGGAAAGGGTCCTCCCGGATGCCATGAACAGCACAGGGTGCAACCAACTGCAGGTGGTTGCTCACATTGGTACCAATGATGTGTGTCACTTTGGATCAGAAGAGATTCTCTCTGGTTTCGAGTGGCTTACAGTAGTGGTAACGGCTGCCAGTCTTGCTTGCGAGATGAAAGCAGAGCTGACCATTTGCAGCATAGTTGGCAGGACCAACTGCGGACCTCTGGTACCGAGCCGAGTGAAGGGTCTGAATCAGAGGCTCAGATGGTCCTAAGATCGTGTAGGCTGCAGATTACTTGACTTGGCGCCAAAGGGTGATTGGGTTTCGGGTTCCACTGAATAGGTCTGGTGTCCACTATACGCAGGAGGCAGCTACATGGGTAGCAGGAGCTGTGTGGTGTGGACTGGTTGGTTTTTTAGGTTAGAGGGTCTCGGGAAAACACAAGAAGAGCTTCAGGCACAAATGGTGCAGGCTGAACACAGGACGAACGTAGATACAGGAACCATTGGTATAAAATTGTAAATTGTCATAGCCTTGTTGGGAAAGCACTGACGCTCAAATACTTACTGGCACTGAAAGCTGGCTAAAGCTCAGCCGAAATTTTTGTGAGGAACCTAACCCTGTTCCGAAAGGATAGGCAAAACACGGTTGGCAGTGGCGTTTGTTGCTGTTAGAAGTAGTTAAACTTGTCGCGAAATTGAAGTAGGTACTCCCTGTGAGTTAGAATGGGTAGAGGTCATTGTTGGCTACCAGAATAAAATAATAATTGGCTCCTTTTACCAACCTCCCAATTCAGATGATACAGTTGCTGAAAGGTTCAAAGAAAACTTGAGTTTGATTTCAAACACGTACCCAACTCCTATGATAATAGTTGATGGTGACGTTAATTTACCCTCAATATGTTGGCGAAAATACATGTTTAATTCAGGAGGTATACGTAAAATATCATCCGAAATTGTGCTAAATGCATTCTCTGAAAATTATTTCGAGCAGTTAGTTCATGAGCCCATGCGAATAGTAAAAGGTTGTGAAAACACACTTCACATCTTACCAAAAAATAATCGTGAGTTAATAACGAGCATCAAAACCAATTCAGGGATTAAATTCACAAATCCTCGAAAAATGAGTAAAATAATACCTATTCCAAAAAGCAGATACAAATTCACTTGACGCCTTCCTGAGAGAAAATATCCACTCATTCCAAATTAATAATATAAATGTAGACCAGATGTGGCTAAAAATTCAGAGAAATAGTATCGGCAGCAATTGAGAGATTTATACCAAATAAATTAACAAAGACAGAGCTGATCCTCCTTGGTACACAAAACAGATTAGAACACTGCTACAGAAACAACGAAACAAACATGCCAAATTTAAACAGACGCAAAATCCCCAAGATTGGCGATCTTTTACAGAAGCTCGAAATTTAGCGCGGACTTCAATACGAGATGCTTATAACAGTTTCCACAACAAAACTTTGTCTTGAAACCTCGCTGAAAATCCAAAGAGATTCTGGTCGTGTGTGAAGGATGTTAGCGGCAAGAAACAATCAATGCCTTCTCTGCGTGGTAGCAGTGGAGATACTATCGAAGACAGTGCTGCCAAAGCAGAGTTACTAAACACAGCCTTCCAAAATGCCTTCACAAATGAAGACAAGATAAATATTCCAGAATTCGAATTGAGAACAGCTGCCAACATGAGTAACGTAGAAGTAAATATCCTCGGAGTAGTGAAGCAACTTAAATCACTTAATAAAAGCAAGTCTTCTGGTCCAGACTGTATACCAGTTAGGTTCCTTTCAGAGTATGCTGATGCATTAGCTCCATACTTAACAATCATATACAACCGTTCGTTCGACGAAAGATCTGTACCCAAAGACTGGAAAGTTACACAGGTCACACCAATATTCAAGAAAGGTGGTAGAAGTAATCCATTAAATTACAGGTCCATATCATTAACGTTGATATGCAGCAGGATTTTGGAACATATATTGTGTTCAAACATTATGAATTACCTCGAAGAAAACGGTCTATTGACAAACAGTCAACATGAGTTTAAAAACATCGCTCCTGTAAACACAACTAGCTCTTGATCCACATGAAGTGTTGAGTGCTATTGACAAGAGATTTCAAATCGATTCTGGATTTCCGGAAGGCTTTGGACACTGTACCACAATAGCAGCTTGTGGTGAAATTGCGTGCTTATGGAATATCGTCTGTTATGTGACTGGATGTGTGATTTCCTGTCAGAGAGGTCACAGTTCATAGTAATTGATGGAAAGTCATCGAGTAGAACAGAAGTGATTACTGGCATTCCCCAGGGTAGTGTTATAAGCCCTTTGCTGTTCCTTATCTATATAAACAATTTGGGGGACAATCTGAGCAGCCGTCTTCGGTTGTTTGCAAATGACTCTGTCGTTTATCGACTAATAAAGTCATCAGAAGATCAAAACAAACTGCAAAACGATTTAGAAAATATATCTGAATGGTGCGAAAAGTCACAGTTGACTCTAAATAACGAGAAGTGTGAGGTCATCCACATGAGTGCTAAAAGGAACTCTTTAAACTTCGGTTACACGATACATCAGCCTAATCTAAAAGCCGTAAATTCAGCTGAATACCTAGGTATTACAATTAAGAACAGCTTAAATTGGAAGGAACAAGCAGAAAATGTTGTGGGGAAGGCTAACCAAAGACTGCGTTTTATTGGCAGAACACTTAGAAAATGTAACAGACCTACTAAGGAGACTTCCTACACTATGCTTGTCCATCCACTTTTAGAATACTGCTGTGCGGTGTGGGATCCTTACCAGATAGGACTGACGGAGTACATTTGCAGAGTGGCCACGGATGCGTTCAAATGCGACAGCTCGTTTCTGCCACTCTGTTCATTCTCCATGTCAACTCATCTTATGGTGCTGATGCCATGCTACTGACTGGCATGTACACATATCTTCACTGTTACAACTTAAGTCAGTCCAGTTGGCACTCTGAAATGACACATGTGACTGGTAATTTGTCTCGTGAGCTTACTGCTATGAGTTGCCGCTTTTCCTCTCCGTCAGCGACTCCAGGGGGCGGACAACTTTCATGAACAGCTGCAGTAGTGTCCACTGCTTGTGCATTGTTATGCTTTAAAGTGATAGTAATTTTTTTTTTCTTCTGTGAAAAAATGACCTTCAGGTGTAAGTAAAATAAGAGAATGGAAACTACAGCAGATCAATGCGTGGAGCTCAGCAACCCATAACAGAAAACAGAATTCACACTGGCTTTCAAGCAATAGCTCATTTCGTAGCAAGGCTTTCTGTGGCCACGGGAGCATTTGTGTGGGTGTCTGTGTGGTTGTGTATATGAATGAATGTATTTTTGTTACAAAAAGAGCTAGTGCTCAGAAGCTAGTGTGAATGCTGTTTTCTGTTACGGGGTTTTGCATTCTACACATAGGTTTGCTATAGGCGAGTCGTTGCCTTTCCCTTATTTCACATTTTGTTCCAACCAGTAATTTCCAGTATTGAATTGTAGTTATGATTTTTGTTTCTCTTTAAACATGACACTGATCCAATGTAAAAGTTACTTTGTGCTGTACCCTGTCGTATATCATTTTCCATATGTTCACCATGATTTACCAATGTGTCAACTGAAAATAGATATTTGTTCCAGCTGGTCCTCTGGAAGCATTTTCAAAAATTGCATGGCAGCTGCTGCAGGATGTGCAGGAGCGTCTTGTGTTTCGTGCCCATTGTTACCTGCAGTCTGATATCTTACAGTATCGTCCTGCACCTGGAGATCTCGCCTACCCTGAGAAGCTCGAGATGATGGAGGTCAGAATTTTTTTGAGAAATTACAAAAGATGTCTAAATTAATAACCACATTATCTGTTTGTTAAGGAAATTAAGAGCTACTTAAGAGTACTTAAGTATCTACTTATTTGGCAGACTTATTGTCATAGATGCTCTCAGAATCTATTTGAGTTAAAACTGTTCTTTGACACTTATACTTGTCTATTGATTCATGTGAACATCACCAGTTTTGGGTAGTATGAGTCATCTTCAGTGCTATAAAAATAAATATTATGGAAAGGAGTCAAAGTAACCTACTGTCTAATAAATAAATACAAGTACTTCTGAGATTAATAAAATACGAAGTTGTACCTGACTGGTTGATTACAGTGTGATAAGCCACTAAACGGATGCCTCAACATTGGTGTACCAAACAGGAAATGGTTGGTGTGGTACCTAAATAGATGTCAAGGGGAAGGACAGGAAAAGTAGATACTTAATTTTATGATTGGCACTTAAGGAACATTCTCATATCAAGAATGACTATTCAACTTAAAAACCTATATTCCAAATAATATTGGATGCAAACAATTTGAAGTTGTTATTGAGGCATTTCTACAGCTAATGAAATAGTTATTTAAGAGATACCTCTCACAAATACATGTAGGTACACAATTATTGCTAAGTCAATTTCATTTTCTTGTTCAAGTGACAACTTGTTATTTATCAAATGGGACAAGGATGAATACACTGTGATGAAACCATAAATATTAGAAGTGCCTGTTCAAATCAACCCCACAGATAAGATGGAGCTATCCATTTCATGTATAATATTAAAGTAAGTCCAAACAGTATAATTAACAAGACTCTCTATTTGAAATTAAAATCTACACATATCTTAATTACAATAGTATTAAAAGTAGCTATTAATTTAATTACAGGATCAAAAACAGTCAGTCAGTGAGCAGCCCTTGCTTCTCCAGATACTGATTCTTTAGTTTAACAGCTCTCTAAGAAGAGGCACAATAACTTATTAAAAATAATTTATATGCTAATAAAAAAACTGAGCACCGGTTAAGTTATTGAATCTACACAACTGCTCAAGATCATTGTTCCAGTACCACTTTACCAAAAGAAAGAGACATTGCCAGACTGACAAATTGGCTATCAGAAATTTGTACACTACAGTAATTGGTGGGAATTTCAATAATAATTTAGAAGATTTAAAAAAGTGAACTCATTATTGCCAGTCAAATTATTACTGAAGATGTATTATGATCCCATCATGCTGTTTAAGAGGAATAAGAACTTACAAGATCCATTCAATAAATAACCGGAAAAATTGTGTAAAAAATACAAAACTTTGACAGAGTTTGTGCTTCTTTGTTATTTTTTGGTGGTGTCTTAAAACTATTATCAGACAGGACCGACACGCCAGCCCCGTGAACGCTACTGCAGATTTTCCTCGTTGTGGAGCAGTAGAATCTCCAAAGATTTCAGTTAGGTGAAGGGTTGAAACCAACTGAAATTTCTGCCAGATGACAGTACAAGATGGTGAAAGTTGTTTGAGCCTAACACGAGGGTACGAGAGGACACACAGATCCAAATGAGGTGTAGCAAGCGTCGATGATTTGATGCTCCCAGGACGCTCTGTCTGTGCAGTCATGGAGAACAACATTGTGGGAGTTGACAGGAAAACAAGCGTATTACTGTTCTTGATACTGCAGCAATGATAAACGTTAGTGTCTGATCAGACCACCATATTGTCCGTGGCGTACTGATGTTCAAGAAAGTGTGTGCAAGGCAGGTTCCAAAATATTTGACGTCAAAAATGAAAAAAAGTTACATGGACGTGTGCAGGGAGACATAAAGTTTGCCAGTTGTGTATCTTGTGGTGGCGGTCTGCTCGTAAGAATGTAGTGTTGCAACACTGACCAGGTCAGAAGTTCACCTTGTGAGGTACTAATTAATGAAATTGTTCACAAATTCATTCATTGTAGCCTTTTATAAAATTTAGTTTGCAAAATGAAGAAGAAGTAAGGGAGCAGCTGCAGATCATGCTTGCTGCTTGCCATGTCAACCATGGCACTATTACCTGCTCACTAACTGCCTCCTGCTCCGATTGGTATGTAGTGCCACGTTACCCAAGTGATCTGCCTTACCATTTACAAAATGTTATTTCAAATGCTCTGTTGCAATTCTGTCTCTTGCTCTTAGTTTTGTCTCTTGCTCTTAGTTTTGTCTCTTGCTCTTAGTTTTGTCTCTTGCTCTTAGTTTTGTCTCTTGCTCTTAGTTTTGTCTCTTGCTCTTAGTTTTGTCTCTTGCTCTTAGTTTTGTCTCTTGCTCTTAGTTTTGTCTCTTGCTCTTAGTTTTGTCTCTTGCTCTTAGTTTTGTCTCTTGCTCTTAGTTTTGTCTCTTGCTCTTAGTTTTGTCTCTTGCTCTTAGTTTTGTCTCTTGCTCTTAGTTTTGTCTCTTGCTCTTAGTTTTGTCATTGCTAATACAATATCACACTGTGTGTGCAAGTTATTTGGACATGCAAAGTTTCTGACTTTGAACCTTCTTTGCAGATGAATTAATTCACTTGCTAGTAATGCCATTAAAGATGTTTTACCCATTAAGAGTTACATCTTTCTAGTAGTGACACAGTTTTGGTAGCATATGGTGAAAGTGACATGCAACTTTACATTCAGCTAAGTAGTTCAGTTTTCTGTATTAGCTGCCCACGTATAATTCCTGTTCTTTTCCATGTATGCCTCACTGTACTAACTCAGGAAAGAATAAAACAACCCATAGCTTACCGTAGGGTGATTTTGTAGTTCAGAACGTCTTATTACATAGACTATAAGTGAAAGGGATATGGTGACCAATTGTCATATTGCTGTAAATCTTAGGCATGTGCTGTGAGTCACAGCGAAAACTTTTTTCTCCACTTTGATAACTCTGTTTAACCAGTAAACCTTCATCCGATTCTTTAGAGAATTGAACTTCCGTGTATGAAGGTCTCCTGATCTGTATGTTGTATATAATTTTGCAGGACATTTAGTGGCATATGTGTATACTGTCTCTCATTCCCCCACAACACTGGATGAATATTGTGTAATTTGTGTGCAGTGTGTTTTGCTACCTCAAGTTTCTAACTCTAATACTTGACTTATCGTGTTAACCTTTAACGTAGTATTATAGCTCTTAATGAGTTGAGTATGAAAGTATTTTAAATTCAACCATTAACAGTGTGAAGTACTGATCCCCCTGCCCAGTAGCCTTGAGGTAGGTACCTTCAAATTGGACATGCTCCAGGGTAGCCATTATGAAAGATTTGCTCCTCAAGGTACAACAAACTGCACGTTCAGTTACAGGTGGCCAGATGGTGTTTGTGCAATGTAGTGCAATAAGTACATTGTATAAGCAATGTTAGTAAGGCACATGTGGCAACATCCTGCACAGTAGCCAACCAAAGGGCTGGTTTAATTTTGAATCACTTCTTGATAACCAGAAATGGTTGACTGTCTAAAAGGGAGCTTTATTTGGTGCAGCAATACTTTTTCATTTCCTGTAACTAGGTTATGAAATAAATGCTGTAGAATCGGGAGAGTGAAACTGCTTGTGTCATCTGCACTAGCACAATAACTCTTCTATAAACAAATTTCAAGAGGGATGGGTGCTGGAAAATTCTGTAGACATTTATCAATATATTTCAAGCACATAAATCCAATAAAATTTACTTCCGCAACCTCCAAAACAAAATAAAGATTGTGAATACTATTCATGTAAATGTCTCATGTGTTTTTAATTTTTTTACTTCATGTACTAAATAAATATTACAGCATCTGAAAACTGTGAAATTTGTATTTTTTCAGTACGTTAATTCATTTGGGCAGAAGTTTCAAAGTCAAGAACTCTAAGTTTACAGATATTATTTACACCATCTGTATATCATTTCCGTCCTTATATCTGATCCACACTTTAGATTGGCACTGACAAAGTTAAAAATATTTATATTTTTTAATTGTTTTATTTGCTTTTAGAGCAGTATCAACATAATTTCATATTTCCTATTCAGTTGGCGACAGTCAAGATTATATATATAAGCTCTAAACGTCGCAGAACACCGTGATATATCACACATTGTGCTGTCTTAACTGATTTCTGTGCAAACTTTTTGTTTTGAGCAAACTGCAAAACAATGTGGTGGCATCGTTTTAGTTTTTTCTCTCAATAAATTGGAAAATTTGGAAAATGCTAAACAATAAAAGATTCTTCTGCCAGCTTTTCTCTGTTCTGTGACATAAGCTTGAACAAGTTCTCTTGCCACAGACAGAAACTGTTCTGTTGACATTTTGAGATGCCTTCTTATCTGCGGACAGTATGGGCATTTAAAGTGCACAGATTCAGCTAGTAAAAAACGAACTGTTTTGAACATATCTGTGGTATCAGAAATGGTCAACACCCACACTTCTCTTTTGTTGTATACCAATTCATGACAAGCATTAATCAGTATAGCTGGATTCTCCTTGTTCCAGTTTGTCTTACTTGGTGTTTGTTTTTAAAGTCAGTACCATGTGCTGCTATTCTTTGGTAATAACAACTTAGTGTAACTCACTGGCTTGGTGCAATTATTTCAGTTGGCGTAATTGGATGCCACTTCAGTGACTTGCATGACCGTATACCTTATAGCAGTTATCCAACCAGGGAAAGAGGGTGTACACTTTGACATAGAATCCGAACCAGTGTTGTTCCTAGTAATTCCCCAGATCATTGAGAGATGGAGCGTAGATTAAACGCGGACTGAAAATTTCTGTGGTCTACATCGACATCTACATGGATACTCTGCAAATCACATTTAAGTGCCTGGCAGAGGGTTCATCGAACTACCTTCACAATTCTCTATTATTCCAGTCTTGTATAGCATGTTTTAAAATGAACACACACCTTTCTGTGCGAGCTCTTGATTTCCCTTATTTTATTATGGTCATCATTTCTCCCTATATAGGTCGGCATCGACAAAATATTTTCACATTCAGAAGAGAAAGTCGGGGATTGAAATTTTGTAAGAAGGTTCCACCGCAATGAAAAATGCCCTTGTTTTAATGGCATCCATCCCAAATCATGTCTGCGACACACTCTCCCCTATTTCGCAATAATACTAAACATACTGCTCTTCATTGAACTTTCTCGAAGTATTCTGTTAATACTATTTGGTAGACCCAGACCTCGCAGCAGTATTCCAGAAGAGGAAGGCAAGTGTAGTGTAGGCACTCTATTTAGTAGAGCTGTTACATTTTCTAAGTGTCCTGCCAATAAAACGCAGTCTTTGGTTAGCCTTCCCCACAACATTTTCTGTGTGTTCCTTCCAATTTAAGTTGTTCGTAATTGTAATACCTAGGTACTTAGGTGAATTTACGGCTTTTAGATTAGACTGATTTATTGTGTAACCGAATTTTAACGATTTCCTTTTAGCACCCATGTGGATGACCTCACACTTTCCGTTATTTAGGGTCAATTGCCAATTTTTGCACCATACAGATATTTTTTCTACATTGTTTTGCAATTTATTTTGATGTTCTGATGACTTTACTAGTCGATAAACGACAGCATCATCTGCAAACAACCTAAGATGGCTGCTCAGATTGTCTCCCAAATCATTGATATAGATAAGGAACAACAAAGGGCCTGTACCTCTACCTTGGGTAACAGCAGAAATCACTTCTGTTTTACTCGATGACTTTCCATCAATTACTACAAACTGTGACCCCTCTGACATGAAATCATGAATCCAATCACATAACTGAGACGATATTCCATAAGCATGCAATTTCACTACGCGCGCTTGTGTAGTACAGTGTCAAAAGCCTTCCGAAAATCCAGAAATACAGAATAATTTTGAAAACCTTTGTCAGTAGCACGCAACACTTCATGGGAGTGAAGAGCTAATTGTGTTTCATAAGAATGCTGTTTTTAAATCCGTGTTGACAATTTGTCAATAGACCATTTTCTTTGACGTAATTCATAATGTTCTGATTGGGATTCAAATCTGCGACCTCTTGGTTTCCAGGCACACACTTTACTACTTGACTACAAGGCCCAACATTCTCTAGCTATGGAATGAGTGTGTATCACCATTCCAAATGTAACATCATGGGTGGGGCGGCAAATTGGGGTATCTGAACCTACTTCACTTCGGCACAGTTAAGACCAAATAACATGTCTTACATTTCCTCGATAATATATGTTTAATTTATCAGACTCTTCAGAAAGATGTGCGCTACAAAATGAGCTTATTTTTGAAAAGTCATTTTTTTTTTTTTAAATTTTTGACATTCTGATGCGAGAGCAGTCTGAGTTGTGGTGGTGGTGGTGGTGGTGGTGGTGGTGGTGGTGGGGGGGGGGGGGGGGGGGAGGAGGGAGGGAGAGTCTCCATGTGACCCGTGTTTACATTAAGTGATTTTTCTGTTGCCTCTTCGTTTACTGCTCTCATGTCAAATGAAAACAAGATGAATTTCTGTGGCTGGGAGCTATCAAGTGAATTAAAATACATTCACATAATTACAGAAGGCTAAAATATGTTACTAGTTTCAGATTTTATTTTATTTGCACCTTTCTGACAGTCAAGTATTAATCGCCTTGCCGAACAGTAAAGTTATTTTTGTCAGTTTGCTAAAGAAATTTGGCTTTTATTAAGCTTTCCTGCTGAGGCAGTAAATTTATTTGAAACGAAATGTTTAATTCCACACTATTGACTAGTTTCAACTGTTCGCTGCATTTCAAGTGCACGTTTTTGTCTTGTAGCACATGTGGCATTATGCCATAATAAAGAACCAAACATGAGATAATACAGTACTGGTACTCCAAGAAAATTTACGTCCTGAAAACCACACCAAAAAGCTTAATATCAGGTTGAGGCCTACATCATTGGGAATCTGAACATACGAATGTGCGCTTTAAGGCAAACTATGCATTTTAGTATGGTTCACGAAATTCTGACACTCTTGGAGTATCCTCTGATATCTTGTTTCTTTTATGACAATGGAAGAAAGATCTTTTAATGTTTTGCATGTACGAACATACGGGCTTCCTATGTCACTGTAGGTGTGCAAGCGCGGTGCCACCTGTTATCTGGTGCACTCTGGCAACTGCTAAAATGAATCTATTTCTAACAGGTCGCGGGAAAATATTCTGAATTGTGGTTTGAAAACTGTTATTTTCAAAGTAAATTACTTTTTATGCAAATGAACTATGTGTGAGAATGTACGATGAATTTCTTAAATCACAGAGCATTTGTTCTCATTTAAAAGTCAACTCTTTGATGATGAGCCATTTAGAAGAATTTCGAGCCCAGAAGATCAGAGATTTATATTGGTATTAAAAATTTTACTGGTGTATTTGTGCGATGTATCTTAAAAGTGTAACATGCCCTAAACAGATCAACATTATATGTGGAAGGTTAGCTTCTCTTGTAGCTTATTAATCTTAGAGACAAATATTATATGCGAAAGCTTTGCTTTTCTTGTAGCAACACTTTGTACAGTAACTTAAACCATTAACTTTTTCTGTTTGTGTAATTTGAATTTATACTTACGTAATACGAAAATCTGCAGTGTACATGTTGCTGCACATCAAAGATATTTCCAAAACGTGTTTTTTCTCCGAGTTTCGTTTTCTAAAGTTCTGAGAAATTCTATGGTGCTGTATAAAACCATATCCATTCAAAGGATTGATAAGTTTTACAGTTCCGACGGAAAGTATACTGTTGCTTAACAAGGAAAAAGTGTATTTTCACCCGAGAGAAACTGTATTTTTAACTGGGAGATCTGGGGATTTTTTTTCCTTGTCCGCGTATACACCCTGTAGAAAAAGGAAGTGCATTCTGAAAGCTAGCCAAGCACCATACCTTTTGTTTGTGTGCATGTTGATGACATAGTGCTTCTGCCTTTAGGTGAGTCATCTCCTTTATTCCTAAATAATTTATAATTTAATACAAAGGTCACAACAAATAACTGTTCCTTTAATGTAAATTAAAATTAAATTTTTGTTTTAGTGTAGATTGTGTGTAGTCACTTCCATTTATAGAAAATGTCTTGTGACTAATCATGTTGAAACAGGTCGGGGAGTATTGGTAAGGAGTGGCAGGTCACTCACATTGGGGGGGGGGGGCTACCTGTTGTGAGGACGAGGCAAAGACAGGAATGAAAGGAGCGGAATCGCACAGAGCGTGTCATCACTGTGCCAGAAATGACAAGAGGACAGATTGATAAGCAAAGAGGTGGAAAAAACAAATATGATATCGAAACTTCATTACTTATATCTACTACATCAGTGTTTAATAAATTTCATCGTTCACAAAATTTAGTCCAAAAAAATTGTGTTCTTATTGGACTACAGCATATCTGTTATACTCGGTAGGCTATGGCATCAAAATAGTAACTTTTAACTCACTTTATAACACAGTTAATACTTCTGTTGAGGCTTTGTGAATTGCATCATTTCAAACGCAGAGTGCTGCCTCTGTTAAAAAATAACTTTCTTTCCACATTTATTGGACTTTGTGAGCAATCCTCTTTTATTGGATATTGCGAGTGTCCTGCTTTTTTTCTACCAGCGCGAATTTGTGTAACATCTAAACAATTTTGGGAGTAAAGGAGACCACTGACTGAATATTGGCACACACAGTAAAGAGAAAGGAGCCATCAATTTTCCTTCTCTTTCATGTGTGCTAATGTTTGATGGGTGGTCTCCCGTAATCCTAAATTATTTACATTCTAGCAGAATGTCCCAGCTATATTTGTTTAACATTTGTCATTTCTTTTTAATTTTACTTGTCTTACCTTTCTTCAGATAGCATATTTAACCTTTCTTCAGATAGCATATTTCTTTTAGAACGTTTGATTCCATGAGAATGTTTGTACCCCATGACCATGATGTAGTCCAGAACAGAAAGGTACAGAGTGACACAGAATAACGTGAATGTTTGAAATGAGTAGTGACAGCCATGGGCATGTGGCACTACTGCGGGTTCATGATGGTGAGTACACGGTCCGCCATTTCAGTAATTAATTTTATAAAAACAATGATAGTTTGGTAGCAGCACACAGGGAGTTTCAATGTTTTTATAGTTTAGGATGTCATGATGCCATTTCGTTGAACAGACGATGAAATGTTGGATTAATAACTTTGAAGAGACTGGATCTGCCCTCAACAAGAAACCAACAATATGACAAATAAGTGTGCGTTCTCCAGCAAACATTACTGTACGGAAGTCTGTCATACTGAGCCCACGGTGTTCAGTTTGTAAGCAAGCAGCAGTGGTTGGAATATCCCGGGAAAGTGTTCGCAGAATTCATCATCTTGATTAAAAATTGCATCCATGGAAACTACAGATGGTGCAACAATTGAAGGCCAACGGTTACGGGCTACGATTAGGATTCTTTCAACAAATGATAACAAAAATAAACAATGGCGATGAATTTCTAAACAAGTTGTGGATGTCAGATGAGGCACATTTTCATCTCACAGGTTATGTGAACAAACAGAACTACTGTTAATGGGCAAACACAAATCCTAATGATGTTCATGCGTGCCCTTTACACCAAGTGACAGTATGGTGTGGTGTTTCGTCATGTGGGATTATCGGTCTGTATTGTTTCAAAAATGAAAAGGGAAGTATAATAACTGTCAATGCTGATCATTACATGGAGATGTTACAAACTGGAGCGGTCTGGGAAAAGGTGTAGATTTTGGGAAAGACACCCTGAACCACAAGTCAGGGCAGACTTACTGTACGGGACGAGAAGAAAGTCTTTTCCTAGACCTCTCGAATTCATTTCCTTCACCCTTGTGCCTTACCCTTATTCCTGTCTGCCTAAAGAAGGAACCACTGGCTCAGAAAGCTTGCTGTCACAACAGTCTTTTATGAGTGTGTTCTGCCGCCGCTTGGTAAGTAGATTTTTTACCTATCCAATTAAATAATATTAAAACTATGAGTCTTCATTAGACATACACAGGAAGAAGAAAAACACACACACACACACACACACGCACACACACACACACACACAAAAAACCTTCAACCTTGCCCCTATATAGCGCCAGGTGGAAGCACAGTGCCAGTGCTGGCCTTCGGCAGGTAGACTAGATTGTAGTGGCCATTGTCAGGTGGGGTGGACAGAGGGGATATATATATATATATATATATATATATATATATATATATATATATATATATATATATATATATATAAAAAAAACAAAGATGAGGTGGCTTACCGAACAAAAGCGCTGGCAGGTCGATAGATACACAAACAAACACAAACATATATGTGTGTGTGTGTGTGTGTGTGTATGTTTGTGTTTGTTTGTGTATCTATCGACCTGCCAGCACTTTTGTTCGGTAAGTCACCTCATCTTTGTTTTTATATATAATTTTTCCTACGTGGAATGTTTCCTTCCATTATATATATATATATATATATATATATATATATATAATAGAGGGAAACATTCCACATGGGAAAAATATATCTAAAAAGAAAGATGATGAAACTTACCAAACAAAAGCGCTGGCAGGTCGATAGACACACAAACAAACACAAACATACACACAAAATTCTAGCTTTCGCAACCAATGGTTGCCTCGTCAGGAAAGAGGGAAGGAGAAGGAAAGACAAAAGGATATGGGTTTTAAGGGAGAGGGTAAGGAGTCATTCCAATCCCGGGAGCGGAAAGACTTACCTTAGGGGGAAAAAAGGACAGGTATACACTCGCACACGGTATGTGTGGAAGGATATGTGTGTGTGTGCGAGTGTATACCTGTCCTTTTTTCCCCCTAAGGTAAGTCTTTCCGCTCCCGGGATTGGAATGACTCCTTACCCTCTCCCTTAAAACCCATATCCTTTTGTCTTTCCTTCTCCTTCCCTCTTTCCTGACGAGGCAACCATTGGTTGCGAAAGCTAGAATTTTGTGTGTATGTTTGTGTTTGTATGTGTGTCTATCGACCTGCCAGCGCTTTTGTTTGGTAAGTTTCATCATCTTTCTTTTTATATATATATATATATATATATATATATATATGAAAGGATGTGATGACAAAAGGGAGAGGGTAAGGAGTCATTCCAATCCCAGGAGCGGAAAGACTTACCTTATGGGTAAGTCTTTCTGCTCCTGAGATTGGAATGACTCCTTACCTTCTCCCTTAAAACTCACATCCTTTCGTCTTTCCCTCTCCCTCCCTCTTTCCTGACGAAGCAACCGTTGATTGCGAAAGCTTGAATTTTGTGTGTGTGTTTGTGTTTGTATGTGTGTCTATCAACATACCAATGCTTTCGTTTGGTAAGTCACATCATCTTTGTTCTTAGATATATTTTTCCCACGTGGAATGTTTCCCTCTCCAGCAGGGATACGACTTCCTCAAATCCTGCCCTGAAATGAGATCCATCCTTCATGAAATCCTCCCCACTCCACCAAGAGTGTCTTTCCGCCGTCCACCTAACCTTCATAACCTGTTAGTTCATCCCTATGAAATCCCCAAACCACCTTCCCTACCCTCTGGCTCCTACCCTTGTAACCGCCCCTGGTGTAAAACCTGTCCCATGCACCCTCCCACAACCACCTACTCCAGCCCTGTAACCCGGAAGGTGTACACGATCAAAGGCAGAGCCACGTGTGAAAGCACCCACGTGATCTACCAACTGACCTGCCTACACTGTGACGCATTCTATGTGGGAATGACCAGCAACAAACTGTCCACTCACATGAATGGACACAGGCAGACAGTGTTTGTTGGTAATGAGGATCACCCTGTGGCTAAACATGCCTTGGTGCACGCCCAGCACATCTTGGCACAGTGTTACACCGTCCGGGTTATCTGGATACTTCCCACTAACACCAACCTATCCGAACTCCGGAGATGGGAACTTGCTCTTCAATATATCCTCTCTTCCCGTTATCCACCAGGCCTCAATCTCCGCTAATTTCAAGTTGCCGCCACTCATACCTCACCTGTCATTCAACAACATCTTTGCCTCTGCACTTTCGCCTCGACTGACATCTCTGCCCAAACTCTTTGCCTCTGTATATGTCTGCTTGTGTCTGTATATGTGTGGATGGATATGTGTGTGTGTGTGTGTGTGTGTGTGTGTGTGTGTGTGTGTGTGTGTGTGTGTGTGTGTATACCCATCCTTTTTTCCCCCTAAGGTAAGTCTTTCCGCTCCCGGGATTGGAATGACTCCTTACCCTTTCCCTTAAAACCCACATCCTTTCGTCTTTCCCTCTCCTTCCCTCTTTCCTGATGAAGCAACCGTTTGTTGCGAAAGCTTGAATTCTGTGTGTATGTTTGTGTTTGTTTGTGTGTGTATCGACCTGTCGGCGCTTTTGTGTGGTAAGTCTCATCATCTTTTTATATATAAATATATAGGGAGGGAGGGAGGGAAACATTCCACATGGGAAAAATATATCTATGGCTAGTGGCTCACTGGGGTGGATGGCTAGCGGCTCAGAGGCAGGCAGCTGGTCTGCCGGCAAGGAACGTGGGAAGGAGGGCTGGCAGGTGTACAGGCTAGGAGCGTGGTGCCCAGTTGTCAGAGTGACAAGATGAAGGAAGGGGAAGCTATTGAGTTGAGGTTGTGGGGACACTGGGTTACTGATGATTGAAGCCGGACGATTACAGGAATGAAGGATGTGTTGCAGGGATAATTCGCATCTGTGTAGCCCAGAGAAGCTGGTAGTAGAGAGGAGGATACATATGCCTGGGTTTTTGAAGCAGCAATTGAAATTGAGCATTTTATGCTCAGCACATGTTGTCACTGGGTGACCAACTTGGTTCTTGGCAAAAGTTAGGTGGTGGCCATTCATCCTGGTGGACAGCCACTTGGTAAGCCTACTGACATAAAAAGCTGTGCAGTGTTCGCAGCAGAGTTGATAGTATGACATGGCTGCTTCCACAGGTGGCACAGCCTCTGATAGGGTAGGATAAGCCTGTGACAGGACTAGAGTAAGAAGTGTTGGGTGAGTGGATTGGGCAGATCTTGCACCATGGTCTACTACAGGACTATGACCGCTGTGGGAAGGGGTTGGGAGAGTGGGAGTGGTGCAGGGATGGACTAGGATGTTGTGTAGGTCGGGTGGATGACAGAATATCCCTTTAGGAGAGGTGGGAAGGATTTTGAGTAAAATGTCATTCATTTCAGGGCATAATGAGAGAGAATCAAAGGCCTGACGAAGGATGTGGCTTACTACTTCCAGTTGAAAGTGATACTGGGTGACAAGGACGACACTCCCTTGCAGCAGATTCTTGGAAGTACTGGGAGGATTGAGGGTGTATGAGGGTATGGCACAGAAAATCTTTTTGCAAACTAGGTTTGGAAGTTAATGCGTCCCTGTGAAAGCCTTCGTGAGACCTTCAGCATCCTGGGCAACCGAGTTCTAGCCTTTGCAGATAGGTCCTCCTCTCATGACCATGCAGTATGGGAGGGATGCTTTGGTGTGGAAGGGATGACGCTGTCAAAATGCAGGTACCGTTGGTGTGTTCAATGTGTGTGGAGCCATCAGAGTGGGTCATCAGTGCCCAGGAAGGTGGTGCATTGGATTGAAAAGGAACAAGTAAAGTGGATGGGAAAGAAGGTGTTGAGCTTGTGAAGGAATGAGGATGGCCCGAGTCCAGATCATGAAGATATCACCAATCAAAGTGAAGCAGATTAGGGCTTGGGAGTTTTGAGAGGTTAGGAAGGTTTCCTCTAGATGGCTCATTAGCAGCCTGGTATAGAAGGTTCCCATGCAGCTCTAATAACTGTGCATCATCACATGCCTAGCCTATGTACCTTCCAGCCCTACCTCCCCACATTTCTAGCTGGCAAACCAGCTGTCTCCCGCCAAGCCACTAGCCATCCACCCTAAATTCCTCTCTCTCTCTCTATCTATCTATCTATCTCTATCTCCACCCCACCCCACCCCACCCCACCCAACATAATCCCACCACAACCTAGTCCACCTGCCACAATGCAGCACTGACAGCCGGCACCATGTAGAGTGTGTGTGTGTGTGTGTGTGTGTGTGTGTGTGTGTGTGTGTGTGTGTGTGTTCACGACAAAAGCTAAGCAAAGTATTTACATTACACCAGAACTTTCCCACAGCCTTTGTTAAAACAGTGGACTCATATTCAGGAGAAATGGAGCCCAAATCAAGTTCCAGTCATCCATGTTTACATTTTCTGTGGTTCACTTTATGACTTCAGGTTATTTTGAAAAAATCACAAGCAGTTTCCTGCAGCATATGCAACCAATCTGACTTCGTATTCCATTGCTAAACCAGTCTTTTTCAACAATGTAGGAAAAGACAGATTGCTACTTCCTGTAAAGAAGATACGTTAAGTTGCAGACAGGCACAATTAGGACACTTAAATAAATCTTTCGGCCACAGCCTTCATCAGCAAAAGAGAAATACACACCATTCATACACCCAAGCAAGCACAACTCATGCACACATGAGGCCAGAATACCACTATCACGTGGGACGCAAGCAGGAATCTGGAGGGGGTGGGAAAGGGGGAGGGATAGTAATGTTTGGGTAGGGGGAGAGATGAACATTGGTGGAGTGTGCAGGGACTAGACTGACAACAAGTGCAGCATCAGGAGGTTTTGGGGCAGGGAGGTGGAGAAGAAAGAAGTGAAAAAAGAAAGGAGTGGGGAAATATGGGCAGAAGCATTAACAGGGAGTGGCAAATAAACAGGGTGGGATATGAGAATGGGCAGGAAACCCCCCCACCCCCCACTCCAGGTGAACCACATGACAAAGAATTTGTACTGCTAGAATTTTTTTGTTAAGAGTGAAAACATTATTCTGGTGATTTTATTGTTGTTGTTATATATAACAGCTTTGCTGTCAGACCACAAGAAGAAAGAAATTGCAACGCATTAAGTGTTAATTGGTAGAGGTCTAAGCTTGACGAATGTTTTACTGGAACCAAGTGAACAACTTCTCTGAAACTGCTGTACTAAGAAAATGTGAGAAAGGCAAGCACTGTTGTTGCATTTGATGAGGCATTTGTTTCTGCATATCTGTTGAGTGTGTCCACCCCCTTTAACAGAATATAAGGCTTAATATAAATTTCATCCACTTGTAGAATTACAAATCTTTCTGTCTTGTCTAATTTATCCTCAACAATTTTAAGAATAGGAGCATTTTGTTTTTTGTAGGTGGGGCTTATGTTCAGTGAAGACTAAATTTGCTGATATGTTTCACATTAGTTACCTGGTTGAGCAAAGTGCTGAATATGTCCACTTACACATTCTCAACAAATCTACCTGCTCCATCAAAAACTAGGGTGGTACAGCAATTTGAATACTGAGTAAGTTTCCTTTCAATGTTCTTCAGTTCATTTACAACAGGACCAAAAGGTGTAGATTTGTCACAGTTAACAAATCTAATTAAAATATTTTATATTGTGACCATCGGGTTAATTTTAAGTGAGGAAAGTGAAAGCCAGCTAACCACACCATATCATAGAATGAAACCATTCACACATACATACTCACTCTGACCTGAAGTATGTCCCCAAAAATCTGTAGTATAAAGGAATATTTTACTGTCTTAGCTATTACTCTACTTTCCTAGTGTTTATTCCTTCCTGGTACTCAGCATACAAACTTTGAAAATTTGGTATAATGTTCTCCTTTAACCAACTCGTCCTCCTCCTCTTCTTTACATGCACATTCTCTTCTTGTTTCTGGATCAAGCCTAGTTGAAGTGTCTCCTTTACTTAAGTATGATGGTTACCCAGGAAATAATTTTGGCATGGATACTAGTAAAAGTTGTGGCATCTGACAAGGGAACTTCTGATAATTTCTATCTTTGACACATCACTTTTTTCAGTTTGTTTAATAGAAACAACATGTCCATTGGATGGATACCAGTCCCTTCTGTAGGGGTTGTTTTCCAGTGTTTCCTGTTTTCCTCTTCAGTAGAGAATCCAAACACTGATACAGAACCCTGTTCTATGCTGGATTTGTAAGTGCTCTTGTAACCAGGAATACAACATTTTCCAGCATCTGAAAATAGAATAATTTATTATCTGTTAACATCCTGAGTCAGACAGCTATTACATGTAAATATCAGCTAATAATTTTGATAGGTAGCGTTGTTGTACCACTTACTCATCAAACTTGGTTGTTCATGAAACTAAGATCCAAGAATATATTTTAAATATATACTTATAACCACTTGAGAGAAGATTCGGATACTAAATTTATGAATCCAAAACGCTATTATAAAGTTCTGTCTATAAGTTTCGTTCCAATTCTGTTGGAAAGTCTTTAAAATATCTTTAAAATAGCACCACTATGTATGTCCATGTAAAAATTTAAGAGATTTACAGAATTCTATACTTAATTTGTATTTCAACTTCAACTGTAGACACTACTTAGTAGTATATTTCCACATACAGTAGTCCAGTATGTCACAGTTCACCATAAATTTGGGTTACTCAAAAGGTACAACAGTACAGCAGCAAACCCTTTTATTCTACTACTCTACTATGTGGCAGACCTTAATACAATGTCGCCACAGTTCAGTCCTCCAGCCTCTAATATAGGTGGCTGCGCATAAGGCCAGCTTCAGTTCAGAGGTGATAGGACCAGGGGGAGAATTAAATATGAATTAAAGGAGAAAGAGAGAGAAATGAAAAGAATAATTTAACTAAGAAAAAGGAAAATTTTAAAGGAATGAGGAAAGGTTTTAAATTTAAAAAAAGGTGGAGAAATAAAAATAAACACAAATAAATAATTAAATTCTATCATATATGAGAATGAGGGAGGGGGCACAGAATACTAGTAAACAAGCATGCAAGATAGTAAAGCTGCCACCAACCCAAAGATAAGTTTGAATCCCATAGTGCTTTACTAGGTGGCCCTAGGTGTGGTACGGCTTTGCCTTTCTCCGATCTTTGAACTAAGTTTCCCAGTCAGTTATATGGAGACATACAATTTAACACAGTATCCAAACAACAGTACAACTTGGTGATTTTCAAGCTACGTTATGTCTAGGATAGTGGCAGGATGAGAGGAAATGTTGCAGAATGACTTCTCATCTATAGATTTCAAGGAAACTACTACTACTACTACTCCTGCTGCTGCTGCTGCTGCTGAAGAGTGATGAGAGATCTAAATGCCTTATGCAGTATAACAGACACATTCCATAATAAAATTAATGTGGTTGGAGATCTTAAGAGTTTTGAGTTTGTTTTTCATGTACAAGTAAGTGGTTCTGTGCTTTTTGCTTCACATTAAGTTTAGTATTTTATCTGTCATCAGCATCTGTATCACCATTTAGCCTTTGAAGAAGGGCACTAAGTGCCTGAAAGGAATAAAATTTCTTTTGTGGACCAAGTTGTGGATTATTTCAACAAATAGGAATACAGTTACTGATAATGGATGAAATACTAAATTTAACATCAAGCAAGACACACAGAACTGTCTACTTGTACAGGAAAAACAAACTGAAGACTCTCAAAATCTCCAAGCACATTAATTTTAGTAAGGAATGTACTGCCAATAAGCCTTTGGAGGAAGGGCACTAGGTGCCTCAGACTGGTAAAGGAATAAAATTTCTTTTGTGCAGCTGGTTGCCCATTATTTCAACAAATAGAAATACAGTTGCTGATCGTGGATAAAATACTAAAATATATACATATCACTATTATAGCAGCAGAGTTCACAGTGGTAATCTTCTTACCAAATTCCAATGGTATCACTGTTTCTTATTACAGTTTTTCTGTCATACTCCACATCTTCCTATCTGCTGCTAGGCTTTTTACCCAACATTGTCAGTGATTTCTTTTAGATATTCAGATCTTCATCTGCTACTAAACGATCTTCTCTTCACTGTCCATCCAGATTGAAGAAAGCATCAACATGTCATCTTTCTGGAGAGTCCAGGCTCTACCTATCATAAACCAGAATAGAGGGAGAGTTACGGAGAAGAATCACACATTTTAAAAAATCTTTGTATAATTAGAGCCGGTGGCGGTGGTTCCTGGTAAGAGCCTCTTTCCGGCTTAACTGAGGACAGCAGTGGTGTAAGAGATGAATGGGACCAGATTGCCAGTAATATTCACAGAGTGGTGGTAGCAGCAGCAGCCCTCTCTGCTGGGGTAGGTACACAGAGAAGCTTCCTTTATCCTGGATCAAGGCAGCAGTTCCTCCATTTGTCAAAGGTGACTGGAATTGTGAAGATTTGTTTTCAAATTATGAAATCACTTGCAGGCATGGTAGAGACAGCTTTAATGAATGCAGTACTGCAAAGTGGAAGGAGATAGGAAACACATTACTTCTCCAAGTACTTGCAGTTCTTCACTAAAGTTTTGATAGCTTCCTCCTGGGTCAAATAGTTCTCCAGGTGGATACTGCTCAGGAGGAGCTATCAGAGAAAAATTTAATTCAGTATTTAGGACAAAACTAAGGTTATGTTGCACACAACACATAAAAATGCAGGGTGGTTAAACATTAACACTGGACAAGAAACTCTTAAATAGGTGGATTAATTTTAGTATCTGAGAAGTATGAGGGCATGCTGAAAAGTAATTCCTCCAAATTTTTTATGTGAAAACTCTTAAGATTTTTAAATAAGATGAATGTTTTTAACATTTTAAATCTTTATTCTTCATGTCTACACATTTATTTCTTAACTTTGTCACCCTAGCGATGAACACATTTCTGCCAATGAGAGACCAGTTTGTTGATACTGTCGCTGTAGAATGTCTGACTTCAGCTTGCATCACTTCATCTCTATCAAAGTGAAGTCTTCGTAGATGTACTTAAGTTTTGGAAACAGATGATCGGATGGGACGAAGTCTGGACTGTACAGAGGATGGCCGATGACACTCAACTCTAGGTGTTAGATTGTTGCAGATGTCACAGGGCTCGTGCGTGGTCTCGCATAGTTGTGCTGGAGGAGAAGGTGTTCTGTGTATGGACAAACTCCACAAATTTGAAACTCAAATGCACCACACTGCTTCTCACACACCGACATAGTTACGTTGCACACCGCCATGTTACGTGCTACAGTTCGGAGCCCTCTAGCGGCAGATTGCTGCAAATATGTTGATTTGAAGAATAAAGTTGTACAATAATTAAGTAATGTTCCACATTAAAAATTTAAAGGCTTTACTTTTCAGCACACCCTCATAGAATAGATAAAGAAAGAAAATGGAAGAAAGATGTAGCAGCAAGGATTGTACAAGCTGAAAGGGCTTTCTATAAAAAGAAGCAAGAGCTGACATCTAAAAACATAAACCTCGAGACCAGCAAAAGATTTGTGGAAAGCCGTGTGCAAGGTTCTGCTGTATATGGATGTGAAACATGGACAATGGCAAGAACAGAAACGAAACACTTAGAAGCTGTTAAAATGTGGTGTTGAATTGAATGGATTGATCGAGTAATGTAGACTTACCTGCCAAGAGTCAGTGAGTAAAATGTCACTAAACTTAATTGATTAATGATACAGAATGCTTTGACAAATATTAAAACTGTAGTTAAGGGGCTAATGGTAGGAAAGAACCGAGGGGTCTTGGTGTAGGTATGAGCATATAAAGCAGGTCATTGATGACATGGGGGACAGTAGTTTTCTGAAATGAAGATGATAGCTAGCAAGTAACAGGAGCAGGGATTGTGTCAAACCATTTGTAGAGTCGATGAAATTCTCTGTGTTGTAAAGACAGTAAAACTGAAAGCAGGCAAAGAACAGCTTGTATAGAGGCATATCAGCTGTTGTCTTTCTCGTGCTACATTCGTGACTAGCACAAGAACAACCTTAATAAGTACCATAATAAAAGCATTCTCAGGATAATTAGTGATATTTACATGTAAAAGATACGGCTCTGTTGGTAAGTGCCAGATTACAGATCCAGTGTTGTGAGGCTCAATCCCCATTCTTGTTGTAGGATTTTTCTCTCTCTGTTATATGGAGCCTATGTGGAATGTTGCAAGAATGGTTCTTTTCCCAGATAGAAAGTGAACCTGAAAACCATATTTGGCAACAGGATTTTGCATCTCCCCACTCCCTATTAACATCTCTCAGTTCAAGAGTAGCTGAATGTTGAAGACTCTGAGTGTTGATTGGTTGGCCTCCACATTCACGTGACCTTGTGCCATGCGTTTTTTTCCTTTGGGCCTTTATAAAAGATTGTGTCTAAGTTCTGCCACTACCTAATGATTTCTAGAGTTGAGTCATTGAATTGGAGAGGCTATTACTTTCATTACTTCAAAGTTGTTAACCATTTGGTGGGAAGAATTGAATTAAAGGTTGCATGTGTGCCATGTAACTACAGGTCCATGTACTGAACATTTTTAAGGAAAAATGGGTTACTTTACCTTCAGTTTGATATGTGATTTGTTGTAAATATTGTAAATTAAACTGCTGCAACAAACCAGTGTAACTGGAACATTCTTTTGTGGACACCCTGTACAGTAAACATTACTTCTTAAGAAATATATATTTATATAATAGAGGGAAACATTCCACGTGGGAAAAATATATCTAAGAACAAAGATGATGTAACTTACCAAACGAAACCACTGGCATGTTGATAGACACACAGACAAACACACACACTTCAAGCTTTTGCAACCAACGGTTGCTTCATCAGGAAAGAGGGACGGAGAGGGAAAGACGAAAGGATGTGGATTTTAAGGGAGAGGGTAAGGAGCCATTCCAATCTCGGGAGCGGAAAGACTTACCTTAGGGGGAAAAAAGGACAGGTATACAGTCTGTGTATGTGCGGTTGGATGTGTGTGGATGTGTGTGTGTGTGTGTGTGTGTGTGTGTGTGTGTGTGTGTGTGTGTGTGTGTGTGTGTGTGGGCGCGCGCGCGAGCGCGATAGTATACCTGTCCTTTTTTCCCCCGAAGGTAAGTCTTTCCGCTCCCGGGATTGGAATGACTCCTTACCCTCTCCCTTAAAATCCACATCCTTTCGCCTTTCCCTCTCCTTCCCTCTTTCCTGATGAAGCAACCATTGGTTGCGAAAGCTTGAATTTTGTGTGTATGTTTGTGTTTGTTTGTGTGTCTTATCAACATGCCAGCGCTTTCGTTTGGTAAGTTACATCATCTTTGTTTTTAGAAATATGTATTTATTACGAAGCATTTTTATTTTTCCAGTAGTTACTGATCCACTGCACAGTTACGTCTGTCGTCAGGGAACAAAAGTATCATCAAGCATTTACAACTGAAAAACTTACATTTTTTTATATTAGGTGCATTCAAGTTATAACACCTCCAATCTTTATCTGCAGGACTGGAAACAAATAGAAACATGCAGTATGTTTTAAAATTCGCATGCCCCCTTGTGAACGCGTGATGGAGATGGCAGCATTGTACAGCACACAGAACTCTAGTGGTAACAGCAGGAGTGAGAACTGTTTTAGATAACTTAAATGGCAACATTTTCATTAAGAGAACAGTGTGTGATCATTTGTTTTGTCCATTTGTGTGGTGTGACGCTGATTGAAACCCATTGCCACTTGAGTGAGACATGATGGTGTCACAGATGTGTCTAGTGGGGGGGGGGGGGGGGGGGGGGGTGACAGTTCAAAGGAGGTGGAAAGTTGTGTGACAATAAACAAAGATGATCTCAATGTGGCACAGTGATGGGGTAATCCTTACTTGTTTCATTCCAAAGGGCACTACTGTGATATAGGTGCAACATATCGAAATGTTTTGAAGAATGGACTCCTTTCAGCATTGTCCGAAAAATGGTTGGTAAAGGCTCACATGTGCCCTCTCACCAGAACAGTTCACCGGCGCATCGGACGAACGCGACGCCCCAGTGTCTTCGTGGCAAGTACTTTGAAGCGATTTCTTGTGCTCCTACTCACCTGCTCACCTGATTTGGCTCGTATTAACTTTTGGCCATTTCAGACGATGAAAGACAGTCTGCGATTACACATTCACTAGCTGTGCCCCTGTTGCATTAATGATTTTCCAGCAGTCTGACCGGACTCCTAAAGAAGTATCTGCAGCAGACCTGGAATTGTGCTGTCAGCTTTGTGAAAAATGTGTACAACTGGAATGAGCTTATGTGAATAAGTGATAAAAGTTTCACAATTTTTGTCTTTTTAGTTTGTGAGGAAAAAAGTTGTAGGTATTATAACTTGCATGCAGCTTGCATTACCGTCTCATTCATATACTAATGTGAGAATATTTCAATTTATTATTTACAGAGTATAGCCCAGTCACTGCAAGATCAGACTCCACAGTCATTGAGGCGTTCAGACTCGAGGTCATCCATCGTCTCTGTAGGTTCTGCAACATCTCAAGAAGTTGCACGCATCAACAGTGACAATACAGTAGAACAACCTCGCTCGAGAACGGGTAGTAAGTATAGTCCAAACATCATAATGTATTTCTCTTCTTGCAGAACTGTTTTTTGTTTCACAAAAACATACTGTTCTTGCTCTAATGTTCTTCTTCTTCTTCTTCCTCTTTTTTTTTTTTGTTTTTTTTTTTAGAAGCATTAATCTGTTTGTGTTTGGTTTTTGCTTTGGTCTGTTTTCTGACATACAGTTGTTCAAGCTAAATTAAACATTTTTCTTGTACCCATTGTAACAGAGCCCCATTTTGGAATTTTTGTTGCAGTTTTCTTTCCACTTAACAAGGTGGTGCAATGGTTAGCACAGTGGACTCGCATTTGTGAGGATGATTGTTCAAACCCCACCTACGTGGTTTTTTGAAAAGACATGGCTGAGTTCCTTCCCCATCCATCCCTCGTCAAAGCTTGTGATTAGTATCTGGTGACCTCATTGTTGACAGAACATGTAACTCTAATCTTCCTTTTGTTTTCTTTTCAAATATTTTCCTGTTCAGTTTTTTTCACTACTTTCAGTACGTATTTTGTCTCCAACCCACTTCTTAACACTGTAGTTACACATTACATAATCCAAAAAATTTACACCAGGCATAAGTGTGTTTTGATTTCTGTCAGACTGCACCCTCACATTTTATTTCTTTGTGCTATGTTTTGTTTCTTTAGTTGCAACAGTCTCATACTACGGTCTCTTCTGCAATCTGTGTTCATGTAAATGTTTTCTTCCACTCAATCACTCTGTCATTCATATTCTCTCAATATTTCACAACTCTTTAGCATTGTGTTTGCCAGTTAACGTAAATGAATTCTTCATGAACATATTGAAGGCAGGTGGTGGTGTAGCAGATTATCAGAGTAAAATAAATCCCTCTGAACTTTATCAAGAAGCTGAGTACATGGAGATTTAAAGAGAACATTTTGATAAAGAATTTGGAAAATGAAATACTATCATTAAAAAACAATAAATCTGTTGCATGGAGTGTGATACCCACTAAAGTGATTAAAGGACTGTACCACGTAGTAGCACCTCCATGAAATCAAATAATCTGTTTCTCTTTTGAACAGAGGCGCTATCCTGGTGTGTTGAATTTCAAGAAAGGATTGAGGAAAGACAGGGGCAACTATTATCTTATTTCTTCTATTATTTCAATTGTCTTAAAGTTGCTGGAGAAAGCATCTACAGTCCAAATTACAAAATTTTATTGTAAAAAAACAAACATTATTCTAAGCAACCAGTTTGGATTCAAGTAAGGAAAAAACCTGGATATGACAAGTAACTATATTGAAAATATAAGCAAAGTATTAGATCAGAGCAGTAAAGCTGCCGGTATCTTTTCGATCTTACAAAAGCCTTTCAGTAAACTAGTCCTTGCTTATCTACAAATTAGTTAGTGCTCTTATATTCGGTATATCATTCCTGCAGAACAGATAGTGCTCTGTATTGGATTATATCGTTCCTGCAGAACAGGAAACAAAGAGAAGGGTAACTGTCACTTCAAACACAGTGTAGTATCACAAGATATGCCAGCATTCTCGAGCAGATGCTTCTTCTGTTCCATGTGAATGATGTGCTGACAAGTGTAACTTCCCCATCAGTATTGTTTGCAGATGCTATTTCTGTTTTAATAGAGGCTTATAATGCGGAAAATATTCGGAGCTCTATTATACAGACACTTGAAACCTTAGAAAAATGGATCCAGTTAAATGGTTGAAACTGAACATTTCATAAACCCATATGGTACATTTCAAAATTAAACATTCCAAATGGTAGAGTTTAAAATATAGCATAACAATCTACTTGTGGAAGACGTTGATACCGTCTGATTTTCTGGGGAAGTTCATGTGACATATCTCAGATACTGGAACTGCAAAAGACAACTGTCATTACTTGTATGTTGCAAAGCTAAAAGAATCTCATAATCATTATTTCAGAGACTGTGAATCTTAAACTGTTCCCTTCCTATAATTTATGAAATTCTAATCTTACACAGTAGACAAAAATTATTTGAGGAGAATAATTTTGGCCACACTTACAACATGAGAAACAATGAGAATTTACAATTGATATTATATGTACAGTCTCCACTTTATATGAGGATGGAAATATATAATAAATTCATAGACAAAAATACACTCAACAAGAAGCTAGATCACCTAAAAGTAAGTTTACAGATGTTTTGTGGGAGAAATGTTACTATTCAGTAGCAAAATTCCTGTAATATAAACTGAAAATTTTGTTTTAATTAGGCAATGGAAACTCCAGGTTGGAATATCAACAATATAAGGGAAAGATAGACTGCTACTTACCGTAAAGATGACATGTTAAGTTACAGATAGGCATAACTGAAAAACACTTGCACATTACCTTTTGGTTACGGCTGCCAAAAGAAAAGGAAACACATACACACAAGCAATCACACCACACACACACACACACACACACACACACACACACACACACACACACACACACAAACTGCCATCTCCGGCAGCTCAGACCGGTCAGTGCTGCCAGAGATGGTAGTCATGTGTGTGTGTGTTTCCTTTTCCGATGATGGCTGTAATCAAAAGCTAACGTGTAAGTTTTTTTTTTTTTTTTTTTTTAGTTGTCTGTCTGTAACTTGTCATCTTTACGAAAAGTAGCAATCTGTCTTTTCTTTATATTGTTATTATTATTAGGATATTGTTATTAGCATCACTTCAGTTTGTGATGAAATTTTATTATGAATGTATGAATATGAATCAGATATATGTTAAAAGTGTAACAAATCATGATTCACTTCATGAAACAACACATTTGCAAACTGTACATATTTTTAAATTTAATTTCTTTGGTTTAGTTTGACCGTCTGACCAGAAGCTTTTTAGTTATGGAATGAGTTTTTGCATGTATCATTGGATAAGTGAGGATTAATTTATTTTTAAAATTAAACATTTAAAAGTAGAATTTGAAGTAGTTGTCTGATATCATAGGTATCAGAATTGTAATTGTTTTCTCTTCTCCTCCTCACAAGTGCTTTGTCTCCTGTTCAATGAGCACACATGTCTGGTCTAAAAAGCCTGCTCATTTTTCAACTGCCATGACGCCTTGCCTTGCCATACAGAAAAAAATGGCCTTCAGTCAGGTAACTTAATCTGAATAAACTTGTGAACATTCACTCCAAGGCCATACTGTGGAGGAAATCTAGGTGTGTACAAGCCCTACATTTAGGTTTATCCATAAGTTCCTGTCTCTTTATGTTGCACATCACATAAAAGTACTATTTTGCACCTTGGATGTCATATACAACCAAACGTTGCCAGGAATAATTCTGTCCGTCATCTGAAGATAATGATGAAGGCCAGTTCCCTTTCCTGCATTCTCACATCATCAGACACATGGAGAAATTGTTATTAAATACAAACAAACTGTTTTAAGATCACTTGTCATTCTTAATTACTACGCTTTTGCAATCTAGTGCACAAAAATTCTATTATATGGTTGTCAAAACGTCCATTCAATGAAACAGTTTTGCAAAAGAATTATAGCAGATCCAGCATTGTGGGTTACCAGAGTTAACTTACATAAAGAGTTCTTATTGAAATAAACTTGTATTTTTGGCCACACACAGTGCTCCAACCAATGTTGATGTAGAAATGTCTTGTTTACAGATTCGCCAGCAGATCTGCATGGAATGTGGTACCCAACTGTTCGAAGAACACTAGTTTGTCTGTCTCGTCTCTACCGCTGTGTTGACAGAACCATTTTCCAGGGTCTTTCGCAGGAGGCATTGTCTGTGTGCATCCAAAGTGTGGCATCAGCATCACAAGCAATTACTGCAAGAAAGGTATTATTACAAAATATAAATATAAATGTTTATAGTTTTTTAGGGATTTTACTGTGTTAGTGTCAACTATTATAAACATTTCTTAAAATAGTTCACGGCAATGAATACCATTGCTTTCTGTCACATTCTACCAGTCATGTGCTAATTTTACTTCTAAGCCTTCTTATAGAAAATCAGGAATAAAGATTAATGTAAGAAAGAGAAATCACATTTCAAGTTTGTTCCATTATCTGTTGCCAAATGCAGGAGAAAATGCTTCTGAAAGATAGCATTTGTTTCATATTTTCCCTGCGCCAGTTTCTGCTGCCACTTGTTAGCAAGTTCTTTCTGTCTTTGTAGGGCACTTTTCTCTCCCACATTTTATAGTTTCATAAATAGTGTTGATGGAAAACTGATTGAGTTTCACCTCATTTTGCCTCTCATGAGGTATCCAAAAGTTTCTAAAATTTGAATTTTGTATTCAGGTGGGTAAGTGTAGTCTGAAATGCCACAAGGTGTCTCCTTATACATTATGTGATCAAAGGTATCCAGACACCTGGCTGAAAATGACATAAAAGTTCATGGCGCCCTCCATCGATAAGCTGGAATTCAATATTCCACTCTCTCAGCATACATCCAGTCAGGTGCTGAAAGGTTTCTTTGCCAATGGCAGCCTATTCTTCACGGAGTGCTGCACTGAGGAGAGGTATCGACATCAGTCAGTGAGGTCTTGCATGAAGTCAGCGTTCCAAAACATCCCAAAGGTGTTTCTATAGTTTCAGGTGAGGACTCTGTGCAATCCAGTCGATTATAGGGATGTTATTGTCATCTAACCACTCCGCCACAAGCTGTGCATTATGAACAGGTGCTCCAACGTGTTGAAAGATGCAATTGCCATCCCTGAATTGCTCTTCAATGGTGGGAAGCAAGAAGGTGCTTAAAACATCTATTTAGGCCTGTGCTGTGATACCACACCGTAACACCACCAGCTCCGAATTTTACTGTTGTCACTACACATGCTGGCAGATGATGTCCACCGGGCATTCGCCATACCCACATCCTGCCATTGGATCGCCACATTGTGTGCAGTGATTCGTTCGTCACTCTTCACATTTTTCCACTATTCAGTCATCCAAAGTTTATGCTCTTTACACCATGCGAGACGTCATTTGGCATTTACCGGTGTGATGTGTGGCTTATGAGCAGCTGCTCGACCATGAAATCCAAGTTTTCTCACCTCCCGCCTAGCTCTCATAGTACTTGCAGTGGATCTTGATGCAATTTGGAATTCCTGTGTGATGGTGTGTATAGATGTCTGCCTATTACAAGTTACGAGCTTCTTCAACTGTCGGGTGTCTGTCAGTCGTCAGTCAACAGACATAGTCAACCTGTACGCTTTTGTGCTGTACGTGTCCCTCCATGTTTCCACTTCACTATCCCATTGGAAACAGTGGACCTAGGGATGTTTAGGAGTAAGTGACACCCAGTCGCCTGATCACGTGAGTTCCGAGGAGCGACCCATTCTGCTCTTCCACGATGTCTAATGACTACTGAGGTTGCTGATAAGGAGTACCTGGCAGTAGGTGGCAGCACAATGCGCCTAATATGAAAAATAAATGTTTTTGGGGGTGTCCGGATACTTTCGATCACATAGTGTACATACATCCTTCTAGAATCAGTGTTGCGAGTAGCTGCAGGACTAGTGGTTTGGTTAGTTGTTGGTGATTGTATTTCCATGTGTGATATTTGATGTTTGCTTGAGTTTTTAGTTACCTGATCTGAAAGAGAAGCAAGTTTTGTTTTAAACTTAGGAAAGGTTCTGGAGACAATACTTTACGTCAGAATCAGATTTAAGACTGCATAAACATATAAACATTTCAGAAAGAGTGAACATTGAATTGTGATGATGACTGTCTCTCTCTCTCTCTCTCTCTCTCTCTCTCTCTCTGTGTGTGTGTGTGTGTGTGTGTGTGTGTGTGTGTGTGTGTGTGTGTGTGTGTGTCAAAGGGAGTAGAGATATATATGTACTGTGTTATCTGTTTCAGAGTCCTATTGATGGTGAACTTTTCCAAATAAAGCATTTACTCATCTTAAGAGAGCAGATAGCTCCATTTCAAGTTGATTTTACCATCAAGGAAATGAGTTTGGATTTTAGCAAAATGAAAACTGCAGGTCAGTGTGAATTTTTGCGTCTGACTTTGTAAAGTGATGTGGTTGCAATTATTGGTCCCATGCACTTCCATTTTCAGTCAACGCGCTCCCTCATTTCGTTACTTCCAGTTTTTGCCATTTCTCACATGACCCTCCCCTCCACTCCCCTAACCTTAGACCCCTTCCCAAATTCAAGGAATAATATGCTTTCCACAGTAATCTTCCTCAAGTAATTACATTGATATAAATGGCACATTTTGTTGTTTTCTCATTTTTAAGACATTTGTATTCACTGTTCTGACAGTGATATATTTCAACAATTTCTCACTTTATCACTTAATCTTGTTCAAAAAGTTTTTATTGACTCTGATGATAATCTTTCTATGATCATTATTGGAAACAGAAGGAAAAAAAATTATTTAGTTGAACTATGTTGAAGTACAATCAGATAACTATGTGAATAACTTGTTTCTGTATTTCTCTGTTCAGCTTTCAGCCTTCTCCAAAAGAAGCGCCGCCTGTTTTCCCTGGGGACAAATAATGCACTGCTTGAGTTCTTGTTGGAAGGCACACCCCAAGTGAAGGAACAGCTGCTAGATTCTCGAAAGGAAGTAGACCGTCAGCTTAAAGCATCCTGTGAGGCTTTTATAAATCACGCCACATCACAGTTGGCGGATCCAGTTCTTGCATTTCTGCAGAAGGTATACAAAGCAAATTTTGACAAGTAATTCTATTTGTTATTCTCCCTGGACAGTGATAGTAGAAAAGTCTGGGCAATGAACCAAAAGTAAGTTACGAGAAGTCTTTCTTTTCAGCTTCCTCACCACATCCTCCTCCTCCTCCCCCGCCCCGAAGGTTCGGATAGAATTATCCACCCCTACCCCATTTCTACATAATTTTATATCTTTGATTTCTTCTGTGAACTGCTAAGTGTTCATTATCTTTCATAGTTTTCAAACATGGCTCTGTCATTCTAATTGTTATTCATTTGGTAATTAGTGATTCGTTAACTTTTTTGCAATGAGCTGATGATGCTTTATTATGAGTCAAAACATGAGGGCCATTTACTTAATGGCATGTTGGTCCATCTACCAGACACATTATTGCAGTGATGAGCACAGCACAAATTTGACAAGTCCTTGGTGTTTTCCTGGATGTATAGAGCACCAAATGCCTACAAACAGGTCACACAGTACCTGTAAATTATGAGCCTTTGGTTTGTGGGTGCGAGCTGGCACCTGATAGCTTTCTATATATGTTTCAACACATTCAGACCAGGTGAATTTTGTAGCAAAAATATCAACGTGAGCTCAGTAGCATGCTTCTGAAACCTCTGTAGCACAATTCTGGCCTCATGACTCGAACAGATATCTGCTGGAAGATACCATCACTGTCGGTGAAGACATCAACCTTGGAGGTATGCAAGTGGCCTCCAATGATGTTGGCATAGTTGACAGTTGGCGTGGTGCCTTCAGTTATCGATGCAGGTCCTGTGGAATCCCAGGTAAATGTCCCCAGAGTATAATACTGTCCCCACCAGCCTGCATTTGGGCAAGGTGCATGTTTCGAGCAACGGTTTGTCTGGATGATATAGTGTTTGGATTCGGCCATTGACCCATTGTAACAAGGAACATGATTCATCCAAACTGGCAACAATTTTCTGTTGATCCACAGTCCGTTCTTGATGTGGTTGGGTCAAATTCAGAACATTTAGAGGTCATCTGCTGCAGAACCTCGTGTTTGACAATATGCATGGGACAGTGTTCCAAAACATTTGTGCCTCCACCAACATAGTACTCAGTCATTAAATCTTCTGTATATTGCCAGCTACCGTGCTTCACACAGAGTGGGTAAGCCTCTGACTGTGTTGTGTGATGAGGCACGGACAATCAATACATTATCACCTACTCATTGTTTCACCACCCTTCAACCCCTTTCCATAGATGCATACAACAGTAGCACGCAAATACTCATTCAGTTCAGCATTTTCAAGACGCTTGTTTCCAGATGCTGAGCCGTAACAACCTCCCCTTTGTCAGTGTCGCTAATGTCAGTGGATTTCCACATTTGCCCGCCCTTATATTCAATAGAATGATTCCCTACTCATCTCTGTTCCACTTACATACTTTCCGTACTGTGTCATATGCCTGTAATAATGTCAGGTGATATTTGATCTTTTGTTGAGCAGTACATATGTTTATGAATAAGTTAGTCACATGTATATTTATATTTTTATTGACTAATACATATTTGATAGCATGAGCTCCATTGTTAGGGTACACAAATTTGAGGCTTCTTGTTGTGGCTTGGTGATGCAATTGTACTTCAATTTGGCAAGACTCTATGTCACTGTGTGTGTGGTGTATTTCATATACTTTATCTTCATCACACACACACACATCATCATAACAAAGTGCAACTGCAGTTATGTCAATAGCAGTCACACACCATGACTGTTATTTACCGTTTAATGTACAGTACATGACTTTGCCTAAATTTGTTGTCAGCCAGATTGGTGGACTTTCACCACATTTTATTGTTTCCTATAAACTCAGCAGACGGCATATCAAACGAAGTTGTATTGTAAAGAGTAAAACGAAGTGTTTACACTTTTTCTGTGCAATAAAATGTACTTCAGACTGAATCAGCAATAACTAATCTGTTCAGACACCTGCTATGAGAATGCACATATATAAGCACAATGAGCAGTGTGACAATGCAGCAACATTAAGCACCATGCCCACAGTTCTGCCTAACCACCATAGAATTAATATCAGAGAGCCAGAATCTGACTATTGTTAATATGGTCAATCAACACATTGTTCCTATCTGGCTCAAAGCATTTGCACCTATACGTATTAGTAAATTGTCTCCACCATGTTTTTGTGTGTCTATGTGAAGACCTCGGGTACTATTGTCGGAATTTTGATTCAGTTTTTACTAACAGACGGACTGATTAAGATAATTTATTACCACTACACCAGACAAGTCATCTGGCGTAGATAATTAGTGCTACCTTTATGGGTCACTAGTTGTTTCCTAAGGCAAAGAAATAAAAATATTCACAATTTGAAAAAAATACATTACTCATCATAGAAATGACCTGTTGAGTTGCTGACAGTCACAACAAGACTGTTACACGTGAGAGCTTTTGGCCAAAGGCTTCTGTGGCAAAGGAAACACACATGAGTCACACAAGCAAACACACCTCATGCACACAACTGCTACCATTGGCAGCTCCTACCAGAATGTGTCTGTCATGTGAATAGCAATATGGAATGGAATGGGGAAAGGGGTCGAGGTGGCAGGGTGTGGGTGGGGGGAAAGAAGAGCGCTGTCTGCATTAGGTGTGCAGGGACTCGATGGCGGCCCGATGAGACTATCATGTGCAGTGTCAGGAGGTGGTGCAGGGAGAGGAAAAAGTGTGGGAGTAGAAACGGAGAGGATCAGGAAAGGGGAAATGACTGGAGGGTGAATTGGCAGAGGGTGAGAGATAAGACTAGGGGGGAGAAGATAGGGCAGAGGGGCTGGATATTTTGTGTGGTGGGTCTGGGGGCAGTAGGTTGCCGTAGGTTGAGGTCGGGGTAATTTTGGGAGCAGTGGGTGTGTTACAAGGATAACGCCCATCTGCACAATTCAGAAAAGTTGGTGGTGGAGGGGAGGAATCAGATGGCTCGGGTAGTGAAGCAGTGATTGAAATCAAGCATGTTATGTTCAGCAGCGTGTTGTGCCAGTGTGGTCTGGTCTGCTCTTGGTCACAGTTTGCCAGTGACAGTTCATCCTGATGCACAGCTGGTTGTTAGTCATAGCAATGTAAAGAAGCTGCATAATGGCTGCAGCAGAGCTGGTATACGACGTTCCTGCTTTCACAGGTTGCCTGACCTTTGATGCTGTGACAGGACTGGAATAGGCGGGGTGAGTGGTTTGTTCAGGTTTTGCACATGGGCCTTCCACAGGGATATGATCATTGCGGCAAGGGGATGGGGTTGTGAATGGTGTACGGATGGACTATGATGTTGTGAAGGTTGGGTCAGCAATAAAACATCACTTTAACATGGGTGGGAAGGATCTTGGGTAGGAGTCCTTCCTTTCACTGCATGATGATAGATAGTCAAAGCTGTGATGAACAATGTGGTTCAGTTTTTCCAGTCCAGGTTGGTATCAGGTGACGAACGGGGCACTCTTGTAGCTGGCCTTTGGGGGTGCTCCCTTCTCACCCTGCCCCCTACATCCCAACACAGTGTCACTGGCAATCTGGTCAGGCCGCCAACTAGTCCCTGCACCCCCTGCCAAACAGTGCTCTTCTCTCCCCCCACCCGTACCCTGCTATCCTGCTGCTGCCCTGCCCCACTCCAGAGTGGTGTTCATGTGACGGTTGCTCTCTGACCAGAGGTGCCGGTGGTAGTGGTCTTGTGTGCATGAGGTCGCTTTTGTAAATGTTTCATTTGTTGAAGAAAGCTTTGGCCGAAAGCTATATTGTGTAACAATCTTTTCGTTGAGCCTGTCTGCAACTCAATAGGCCATCTTTATGGTGAGTAGCAATCTGTCATTTGCCAAATATTGTCAATGTTCCAACCTGGAGATCCCATCGTTTAATATTCACAGTTCATGAGAAGCAAGATTGTGATTGTAATTTTAATGATTAAAACCATAATTTGATTCAACTGTGTATGCATGAACAAAATTATTTTATTGAATTTTTAAATAGTTACTGTCTTTGATCCCATGTGGTCACAAGCAAGTTGCTGTTTGGTTTGGTGGGAGAGTGCAGTAGTAGGTCCTCATGTATCTATGAAATGTGCATAAATGTTGGGACTTCAAACCCATTCTCATTGCTGTTCAGATTTACCATCACTTGAATATGGTGTGTAATTTGATCAGATAACTATTTTCAGAAATTTCTTCTTTGGAAAAATTAAAAGCAGATGATCACACTTAAGTGAGGAATAACTTGTCTTCCATTGGACATGTGGCAACATAAATCTCGCAGAGGGAGTATTTTTAGCATTATGCTACAGAGTTAAGAAATTTTATCTGGGACCTGCTTAAAATTTATCCCTGGTATTTCACTGAGCTCCTACAGAGTATTGATTATGCTGTATAACGTGTCAGCTTCTTCAAATAAGTAGCTGCATTTTTCTGTGGCAGTGTATTCAGCTGGAACAAAAAAGTACCATACCAGTTCACCACCACCCAAATCTGTTAACAGTGAGTGGAACATTTAGTAGATTGTTTTGGATGTAAAAATACACCATGTGATCAAAAGTATCCGGACACCCCCAAAAACATAAATTTTTCATATTAGGTGCACTGTGCTGCCACATACTGTTAGGTACTCCATATCGGCTACCTCAGTAGTTATTAGACATTGTGAAAGAGCAGAATGGGTGGTTCCACAGAACTCGTGACTTCGTACATGGTCAGGTGATTGGGTGTCACTTGTGCCATACATATGTATGCGAGACTTCCATGCTCTTAAACATCCGTAGGTCCAATGTTTCCAGCGTGATAGAGAAGTGGAGACGTGAAGGGACATTTACAATACAAAAGCGTACAGGCCGACCTTGTCTGTTGACTGACAGACCGCCAACAGTTGAAGAGGCTCATAATGTGTAATGAGCAGACATCTATCCAGACCATCACACAGAAATTCCGAACTGCATCAAGATCCACTGCAAGTACTATGACAATTCAGAGGGAGGGGAGAAAACTTGGATTTCATGTTCGAGCGGCTGCTCATAAGACATAGATCACACTGGTAATTGCCAAACAATGCCTTGCTTGGTGTAAGGATCGTAAGAGTTGGACGATTGAAAAGTGGAAAAACGTTGTGTGGAGTGACAAGTCCCGGTACACAATGTGGCAATCCGATGGCAGGGTGTGGGTATGATGCATGTCCGGTGAACATCATCTGCCAGTGTGTGTAGTTCCAACAGCAAAATTCAGAGGTGGTGGTGTTATGGTGTTGTCATGTCTTTCATGGAGGGGGCTTGCACCCACTGTTGTTTTGCTTGGCACTATCACAGCACAGTCCTACATTGATGTTTTAAGCACCTTCTTGCTTCCTACTGTTGAAGAGCAAGTCAGGGATGGCGATTGCATCTTTCAACACAATTGAGCACCTGTTCATAATGCATGGCCTGTGGCGGAGTGGTTGCACAACCACCACCACCACCCTGTAATGGACTAGGCTGCACAGAGTCCCCACCTGAATCCTAGAGAAACACCTTTGAGATGTTTTGGAACGCAGACTTCGGGCCAGGCCTCACCGACAGACATAGATACCTCTCCTCAGTGCAGCACTCTGTGAAGAATGGGCTGCCATACCCCTAGAAACCTTTCAGCACCTGATTGGATGTATGCCTGCAAGGTTGGAAGCTGTCATCAAGGCTCAGGGTGGGCCAATACCATATTGAATTCCAGTATTACCGATGCAAGGTGCCACTAACTTGTATGTCATTTTCAGTCAGGTGTCCGGATACTTTGGATCACATAATGTACATGCATTCTTTTAATTTTTGTAGTGCATATGTAAAATATCCCCACTGCATGACTGTCATCAGATAATCTTATAATGCTCATTGCATATTTTAGAATTGCTACTACATAACCCTGCAAGATAAACAGTTCCATATCTGAGAGGAAATGGGTCAGAAGTCCAATTTTTGCAGTTTGGACTTGTTACCATACTTGTAATATGCACACAGTATCCAGTTTAGGACATGTTAAAAGGGTGCATGTCCATTTAACACTTTCTGAATTGGCCATGGGGTGGAACTGGACTACTGCCCTTCTTCTCCACATGAAGCAGTGTGGGTATTACATCAGAACTGCAGAAATTGGACTTGTGTGTCTTTACAGATCAGTCGCAGAGTTTCTGAACAAAGTGTCTTGCACACAGTAGCCAGGTGCCACATTGTGTTACTACGACAGTATGATGTCAGCTGTTGCCAGTCCTGACACACATTGTGAATGTGCAATACAACTTTATATAAAATGTGTTTTGTACGCATTTTTCTAAGCGTACGCTGGTGGTGTATTTTACCATTCTGTTACAGGCACAAGTATTCTCCAGCATGAGTGCAGAAGTACAGAATGTAAAACTCTCACAACAACCATTTGCACATCCAGCAGCAGTTAGTGAAATTGTTGCTGAGACAAAACGACTTATAAAAGCAAAACTGCCAAATGTCCAGCGCAGCATGCAGCTCTACTTGGCAAACCGGGAGACTGAGTTCATACTTTTCAGGCCAATAAAGGTATGCTGTCACATAACTAACTATTGAAATGACTTAAGAACATATAAGTGAACAACACTGGACACAATAATGTGGTTGTATTTCTGTTTCCAGAGAGAAACGTGTTCCAAAATTATTTAGGTAACTAATAGAGAAGTTGAAGTACTTGCTATTTACTTTTTCCGTATTTTTGTAGCATCTACATTGTGTATTATCTCCCCCAACCATTTGTTGTTTGTGCGTGGCCAAGGAAAAACATTTGGTTTCAAAGTATAAATGTGTCTGATGTTGCTTGCACATAAGTATCATTCCACTCACAATGACAGTTTTTGATCTAGCGTATTTATAACTTATTTCTTTCACTTTATTACAGTTTGGTCATAAATAATGTCATTGTATGAACATGGTTTCTGTCAGCAAACAGGGACCAAATGAAGTGGTGTTGTGGTCCAGGACTCTTATTTGAGAAGAGGGATTCATACCTCTATCTAGCCATTCAAATTTTAGTTTTCCATTGTTTCTCTAGATCACAACAAACAAATTGAGAGAAATGAATGTGGTGAATAAATGAATTATCTATTGATAAACGTAGTACATAAATAAATATGTCCTTGCCTTAATAGGTCACAGGAAAATTTTCCTGTTGATATAGTGTAAAAAAGGTCATATGGTTGAGTCAAAGAAAGAAAATGTTATACACTTACTTTGAACTTTTGATGTTTCAGTTCCAGGTAAAGTAAAATTTTCAAGTCGCTGGTGCAATATGGGTGAATGTATTGTATAAATGTGCTTTTGGTGCTGTCATTCTAATCTTTAAACTTGAATCTCTTCATCCTTGTTAACTAAAGAATTTGCAGCATTAATAACAGGATCTTGCTCTTTTGATGTTTAACATTTCCCTCATTCAGTAGGGACCTGAAAAATTCAGATTTTATGATAAATGTGAATTCTGTCTCAAAATGTGAAAATAGGAAATTACGTAATAAATGCTATTTCATAGTGAATTGTATCCAGATTAACTATTTTATCAGGCTTAGTTAGAAATAGTTTTATTTTCTGCATCTTAATGTCAAAAATGTATTCAGTTTTTAGTTACTGGTATTGCACATCATCTAATGAAGTCCAGTTTGGAAAGATAGTGCTCAATGATTGAGAGGCACATAATTGTGGATGGTTGAATGGTCTGGTCTGTATAAGGTACGTGCTATGTAATGCAACATAGCACCTTAGACCAAATATACCCATACATTTGTCTGCTAGATATAGTTCAAAAGTTGGTAAACACAGACACTTTAACACAGCAATTTTTGGGTGACAGGTGTTTAGAACTGTGGTTGCACGAAATAGCAGTAGAGGTCAAACCTGAACTATCACACTTACGACATTGCCAACCTCAGCAAGCAATTGTGTGGTAGTTGTTGCTGAACGCTTCGTGTTGTTGTTGTTGTTTTTTGTGTGTGTGTGTGTGTGTGTGTGTGTGTGTGTGTGTGTGTGTGTTCATTCATTCATTTATGCTTTCAGATGACCAACAGTTTATGATGTCTGCAGTCTGCACTATAGCGACCAGAAAGCAAAACCTGTCAACATATTTTGACAGCACCGAAATTCTGCCACTAAAGTGCGAGTAGAATTAATTTCGACAATGTAGGAAAAGACAGATTGCTACTTACCATGAAGAAGACAAGTTAAAATGCAGACAATTAAGACACTTACATTGCGTTGCCACCGCTGCCAACCCATCCACCAGTCTTTCCCCTCTCCTCTCCTTTTGTGCTCCTTTTTTTTCCCCTCCTCCCTGCCCCACAAGTCCCAACGCTGTGCCTGTTGCCATTCTAGTCCCTGCACATTCCACCAGACAGCGTTCGTCTCTCCTCCCACCTGTACACTACTATCCCTTCCCCTTCTCCATCCCATCCAGATTGCTGCTTGCACCCCACATAATAGTTGCATTCTGGCCAGATATGCTGGAGTTGGCAGTCTTGTGTGCATGAGATGTGCTTTCTTGTGTGTATGAATGGTGTGTGTTTCTCTTCTGCTGATGAAGGCTGCAGCCGAAAGCTTTATGTAAATGTCTTTAATTGTGCCTGTCTGCAACTTACTTGTCTCCTTTACAGTAAGTAGCAATCTGTCTTTTCCTATATTGTTGATATTCCTACCAGAATTTCCATTGTTGAAATTATTGTCTGTTCTACTTCTGTGCAGAGTTTCTTGTCGGTTCTATCTCTAGCATTGTCAAGTACAGTTCGGATACAAGAGCCCACAAAAGGTTAAAATTAATATGCTGCAGATTTTGTAATTAATGAATTGGGTGAGAAAAGAAAAAAGGCAAGTTAAACCTGAAATAAAAGGAGCAATCAGTTCACTGGTGAGAAAATGCTGCTGCTTCTCAGCAGAAACAGACATTTATTGAAAGCTTAAATAGAGCCAAAAGAAAAAGACAAGCAGAGAATGTTTGGGAAAAAAGTGCTTAATTGCAAAATGGAACATTCCAGTCAAAAAGCTAATCAATCTCGTCTTTTATTGTTTTAACAGTCAGTTTCAAAGCACTAAGGCCTCATCTTCAGTTACATGGTGTGGCAACCTTTTAAATTTGTACATCTAATAAGAAAAAATTCTATTTGTGAATTCTGCCAGAAATAGGTGCTACATTTTTGGGTCTCTGTCAGTTTTCCGAGGCCAATTGTATCCAAGTCTACTGCATATCACACTAAGTGCACTGTTAGCTCTATGTTCTGTATTTTTGTGATTAGTGTGATCTTATCGTAAAATTAGTGTTTTATATGGAACTGCAGGCTTTCTCAGCAAATTTTGTTCTTGAAATCTTTTCAGGGCATCAGTTGAATTGGGGCATCATCTCATACCATCATTTCAGAAAGTTGCCTATTCAAGTCTTCAGGCAAAATGTTTGATTCTTGAGGCTGAACTGTCTTGTGTAGCCACTGGACTGCAGACCAGGCAAGTTAGTTGTGACTCCTGAAGGGAGTGTCTCAGTCTCGTTGCCTGTCCATCTGTCTTCAAAGAGACCGTGGAAATAAGAGTACAAAACACTTTCGTCAACCTGGACAACAGGTTTCAAGTAAGCTCTGAGTGGGATCAGGCGAGAGTGAAAATCCACCAAGAAGCTCCAGTCCTAAAGCAGTGGTGGAAGGGAACAGAATTAGCAAGCGACACCACGACTTGATGCTCATACCCCTGCTGCCCCCCCCCCCCCCCCCCCCCTCATCCAGTCAGGTGGTCTCCACCACACACACTCCTCCGCAGGCACACAATTGACTTGGCTGTTATGCACTTGGCAGGAGAGTCTGGAGTTGAGCGGCTATAAAAGATCAGATGCCACAGGACCCTGAAATTTGCAAGTAGGAAACTGGTTAAAGGATTTTGATAAGAAGATACTGCCATTCGGCTGATATCCTGAGATTATTTAATCAATAGTATTTAGATGTTTGTAAAAATCATAAGACAGAAAAGGCTAACATCTACTTACCTTCAGGAGCCACAACTTGCAGTACTGCTGACAGGAACGCTTGAAATAAAAACATTATACTTAGCTTTTGAAACAGTAAGTTCCTTCTTCAGGAAAGAAAGAGAAATTTGTTGGGGTGGATTGGAAAGGGGGACTGACAGGTCTCTCTGAACCTAATTGTGTTTGTTTGTTTACTTTTATTAGGATCGGGTCTACATACAAGTCCGTCTTATAGTACCTTTCTAGTAAAACTTATAATTACAACCACTTAATTTTAGTACATACAGAGTACATAGTAGCTGGTAATTACATCTTTCCAAAAGAGAAAGATTAATTTGTAAGTTTCTGCATCTTATGACATGAAGACATTAATAGGAAGTTAGTTTGTTTGTTTGTAGTATCTTGCACGAAGGCAGTAACCAAATGCCGTACCACACACACAAAGAATACATTCATTTTGATGCTGAGTCACACAAACATGTTGGCGAGTGGCCAACACCAGTCCTATAGGTGATTGGCAAAGCTTGTGTGACAGAAAGGCACCTTTATCATGTGCTAAAGGTATCGCCTGCTGCATGTTCAGTTCATAAAACATGATCTTCTGGGGTATCACATTAAGGTACTGACACCCTCCACCTCCATGTACTTTCCCGGTATTCTTTTTGTGCATCATATATCCTCACGTCATGTCCGGGGATGTAGTTGAATGTGCTGAAATCAGGGATAAGTAAGTGCTCATTGTATGCACAATGACCTTTGTGAAGATGTCCACATATTCACTTTGTTGGAGGCTTTCAGGGTGTGACTGAAACAGAGAAAGTGTGCTGAAGTTCCATAATGCTGCAGGTCAACAACTGTTTGCATTATGTTCATAAGATGATCGCTGTGTTCCTCTGTATTGCTGGGCTGTTAGAATTGATGAGCCATTTATGATACCGATCTAGTTCAGTCCAAAGTAGCTTTACAAACTGGAGAGTTTGCACAATTGTCTCTGCCTGTGTCTGTCGTCAACACTGATATATTATGAGAGGAAGAGGAGTAGTCTGACTGTTCCACTTTGAAATCAGAACAAAAGAAGTAGATGGGTATTGAATGAATTGAGTAGCTGAAAGTAAGTGCAGATTTGTCCAGTGAACTTGACAGTAAGGAAGCAGTTACTATTGAGCAGTGTACTTTTAGTACACTTTTAGTATTTTTAGTTTGAAGAGGCAAATAATGAGTCCAGTGGAGCTCACATAGCTCAGTTAATTTCTGAGAAATTGGGGGAGGAGGGGGCAGCAGGCAATGTTTGCATTCTCTGCAACTTTCAGTCCACCAGCAACATGTAGCAAATATCAAGAGGCATCTCCACTGCTTCCAAGAGTAGACCATAGGCTGTTTTGAATGCATTGATCCAGTACAGATTACAATGCAGCAGTTCGGTTTTTAGTCCAATGTGGCATGCACCAGTGATCATCAAAGGTTGAATTTTGTGGCAGTTACTCTCCACTAAGTAAAGGCACCTTCTGTCTGACCCATGAATGTATCTCGTACGTTGTGAGGGTATTTTGTGTTTATATGCCTCTTGACTTTCTTCTCTCGCCCTAAGTTTGAAAGAGGCCCTTAGAGAGGATGAGATTTAAAGGTACTGCAGTAGCAAGCACTGTGATTTCTGCACTTGAAGATGGTAGAAGGGCCATTGAGAAGATGAGATAAATATAAAAATTAATTAAAAGGGGAAGAAAGATACAAGGTAGGATGAAAAATTCAAAAATTAAAGAGAGAAAAAGGGGGGGATCAGAAAAATCATAGTGATAAAGTAATAAAAAAACATAAATTCCTTGTGAACACAATGTAAGTAGATTTGGCAACGCCAACATTGAAAATGGAGATTCGCAAGTGCCACTCAGTTCGATTGTCTTAATCATAAAAATTGCTGTAGAAGTGTTGCCATATTTGCATTTGCAGTATTCTCAAATAAAGACGATCAGCAATAATCAGTATTTTATAAAGAACAGTTACAAAGTGTTTATTCAGTTCAGATGAAAAAAGAATATCTCATTGCATTACTGTATTTTACTTCGAAGTTACTTCACTTGATACCTGTGTAGTGAACACGATGTCTGCTGTAGTTCAGAGATGTACGAGTACATGTTTTGTTGAAAAAAATTAGTAACCTAACCTTTAGCTAAATCAGTAATTTGCCTATGTATCGTCCATAAAATAATCATCATAAGTATATTGTTTCAGAGTATATAACACTTCAGAGAAAGTCATGAATTTTTCATTGATCACCTGCCTGTAAACAATCTGTTTAGACTACAAAATATGGTGTATTGGAGTGAAATGCAGTTGTCGTCCCTTCACATGCCTGTGTTTAATGTGTAACTGCAGGATATTTCATCGTTCTGTCTGTGCTAGTTATTGTTCAGTGCTGTATTGAGTAGAAGGTTGTGTTGCATGGTTTGTAAAGTTTGAGATGGCAGAGCTAGAGGAGCAGCATATGTGCATTTCATTTTCCATGAAACTTGAGCAAAACTTTTGCAGAGACCCACCAAATGATGCAGGAAGCCCACAATGGTGAGTGCTTAAGCCATACTCAGTGCTATGAATGGTTCACATAGTTCAAAAATGGCCGGATGGTGCACATGCATGTTACTTACTTCCACAAGCAGTAATCATCATAATACATCGAAAAATACTGCCCATTTTGCCTCGTACTGATATCTTCTGAGACACATTAGTTGAACACTTTACTACACGGCTCTGAAAAGCGTGTTCATTGGTCAAGTACCCTTTAATACAAAAATTTGTATTCCTTCAATCCACCTGCAACAAAATCTTATCTTCAGATTTTTGCCACATTTTCGAGCATTCCACCCACTGTGGGCTGAAGTAAGTCATAACAAAGGGATGCACGGGGCAGCTTTTATTGTGGAAAGGGTTGCAGGATTAGCAAATTTGTTATATAGAGGATATTGGTATGGGAATGCCATAAAATTTGACAAAAAAGGTAAGAGAGCAGTGAATTGTGACTGGTGGATATTAGGATGAGATGATCTCAGTTCATGCGTCGATGAAGCTGCAATTAAAATTGCTGTGTGGCTGACAGATGGCGGTGGTAGGGAGCAGAGTTGCTGGCTCATACACAAGCAGCCAGGTGCTCATGAGATCAAAAGTAGCACGACACCAAAAAAGAAACAGTATGTGTTTTGGTTGGGAAGAGAAGTTAAGCTGTTGCAGGAAGTGGATTAGTTCTTCACCACACGTCCAGACCACAAAAATTTCCACTAATCTGTATTGTGTAAAGGATGAGCCAGACAGTAGGGGAGTTTACTTTATTATATGAGCTTTCAAACGGTAAATTCATTTTTTCATTACGGCCAAGCCACAGCTGACAGTGTTAGCTGCCTGTAAATTCTTTCATCCCACAGTCCAGCAACAGGAAGTCAGCACCATGGAAGGGCACCTTGGCCACGCGCCTCCCTCGCGTGCTGACGAGGTAACGCCGCCCCAAGCGTCGCTTAGCGGGCAATGCTCTGGAAAGTTCCATTGCCACCCCCACGGGTTTCTTGGTTCTGACCAATCAGGGCGGAGGAAGCCGCGTGATCCGTCGAATATACGCGGCCGCCCGTCACTGGGCCCACTCTCTTGTACTCTTGTCTTCTCACTATCTTGGACGTGTGCCCTGTAGCAGTGAACATCCCCCGCTTCTACCGGTGCTGCGGTGCTGGGGACTTAGTTTTCGCAGCCAGCATGCCTGCCGCTCGGACTGGTCCGATTGGCAGACGCCAACTTTCGTTAGCTTCGCAAACTGTGTTTCGTCAAACTCTATGCTCTGGCTCACCGTCGCCTCCCTAGGCCTGGTTATGTGACCCATTTTTAACAAGCTTTCGCCAATAAATGACCTTTGTCTAAATATTATCCTATTCATTCCATAACGCCCACTGCCTGCCCATAGGCCCATCCTGTACAATTGAGTGAGGGGCTTTTAGGAGCTTGTGAAAAGATAGGCAGAGGTTGGGGATGTACTTCTTGTTCCCATAGCTGTTTCCCTGATTTGTCTGTAGGACTGGACCCCAAAGATGAAGCAGACAGATGTCTCACATTGCTGTCCTGAGATTTTTTGTGTTACTCCCTAACTGGGTAAAACCACTAGAATTTCTGTACAAGGTACCTTTCACACTAATGGTGTAATAATATGCACTTTTTTATTATTTCAGAACAATGTGTTAGCATTACTGGCACGCTTGGAGCAGATTCTTGCAAATGGCGGATACTCAGCTGAAGACCTCTTAGTAATTGCTTGTCCTACACCAGAACAGGCAGCTGTCCTCCTTTCATCAGCATCATTGATGCCTGGAGATTCAGTTCGTGAGGAGCAGCTTGACGCAACAACGTAGTGGTGATAACTGCTTTCATGTACTCTTATATAAGCCAAATTTATCTTTTTTGCTAGTGAATGTTGGTGATCTCAAAAGTTATATCTGATGAGAATTAATACACATGAAACTAAAGAACCAACATTCTTCCTGGCTGTGCTTTTATTACCTAAGATATAATATCACCTGTTTGTATTTAAAATTTAAGTTGACATGTAATTAGTATTCTGAGCATATTATCAGTATTGACTAAAAGTAAATGGCATAAGAATTTTGAAAGTAAATTAAATTATAATTATTTCTTACCAGTTGATAAATTCTTATGCATGCAGTCTTGCCAGTTCTGAAAACAGCAGTTTAGTCTGGACTGTTGTGTCAAGTACAAGAAAAGGTGATGTAAAAGGAATTATATAACACTTGGCAGCTTTTGTATCACATAAACAAAACATGAATAGAATCCATCACCATCAATAGAATATGCTGGATAGAACAAATGCCATGTAGAATTCTACAATTCCATGTCAGAAGATCAGAAATGTGATATGGCTACTTTCATTTACTTATCTCACAGCACAATAAAAATGGATTTACTCGAGGCAAAAATTGCTACTTGTACAAGACAGTACTGATTCCGTGCTTGTAAACAACATAAGAGGCAGTTTATATTATGTCTTTACTCATAGATTTGGTTTTCCACTGTGTAAAACAAGTGTCAACACAAATGGAAATAATAACTAGTCAATACATATTGTGAGAGCATTAACATAATAAAAGCAACTGTTTCAAGGTGTAACAAGAAATTGAAATTTCAGGATGTTTAAGGGAGAGGGATGAATGTACACATTCGCACATGAGAACAACATTTGACTGAAATCCTTCAAACTGAAGGAATCATACAACAGTCATATGTTCAATTTAAAATCAATAAACATATTGAGATTTGTGACACGGGGATGTCTGTAATCTCTCAATTATGTAAAACCACAGAGTTGTCTGTATTAGGTTTACAAAAATATATTTTGTCCCTGATGGTTAATGTAGCTCTTGCAAACTTACAAATCGTGTAGACTTTTATGAAAAGTTGGCACTTGCAATACACAAGTTTTTGCTGCTATGTCACTGCCAGCTGCTCTTCAGTATCTTAGCAAGAATATGTTTGTATGTTTGCCTTAAAATTTTATGACCAGGAATGCTGTGTGTAAAGTTGCCTTATATGTAAGTTATTGTACTTTAAATACTGTGGTGCTGTGTGAATGGAAAAAATAGTTAATTTGTACAGTGATGATAAAAAAGAAATGATTTTCAGAAATAAAGTTACTGTCTTTGTAGAGCATTTCACGTGGGCTGATACTGTGTGCCAGACTAAGACTTAAAATGCAGATACCTGCCTATTGGGGAGAGTTCTGAGTTCATCTCAGCAATGAGTGAAAGCTCCAACTTGTAACTGCATCTTTCCATTGCACTGAAACTCGCCACTGGCTTTTCCAAATCACAGAGAATGGATGTTGTGAAGAGTTTGGCTTTTCCACAGGATTAAGGCCATTACTTTTACTTTGTATTGAGTATATTGTGTGATCTGAATAAAATTTGTTTGGTTAAGAAGGTAACTTTCCTAACTCGCATAACTTAAAAGGTAAATATCCCAGCACAAAAAGCTAAAACTGAATAAACATTATTTTAAAATATTGTGTTACATTGCATTACATGAAATGCTCTTTGTTCCATCACCCATCAAGGTCATTGTGTAAAACACTACCTCAGACTCATAAACAAGATATTATTTTGCAAAATAAGCAAAATCATTTGCTTGAAACAATAGTCAGTTAGTTAGTGTGCAGTACTTAGTTCTATTTCCCAAGATTGACAATGCTATGTCAACATTCATTCTTCCCTTAATCATCGTCAAAGTGTAAAAATGAAATTTTGACAAAGCCGTTAAAACCAGCAGATAGAAGGGGGCCAACCCGTAGACACGCTAATTTATTTTTGGTGTGCCTGTGTTGCAGTAGTCCAGTGCTAGAACTCCACAGTGATCAAATGATGCACTACAGTGCTGAAAGTGGGTTGCATGTAAGAGCAAAGGCAGATTACGAAATACTGATCATTCCTGCTGTTTATCAGTAAGTGTGAAAAATCAAAGACATTTGAGCTGTGTAAAAAAAAGAAAAGTTATACATCAAATTTGGCAGTACAAGAAATGCTGAGTCACAGATAGGCACAACAAAAAGACTGTTCCACATAAAGCTTTCAGCTCATAAGGCCTTCGTCAAAAATAGACAACAAACACACACTTTTATGCAAACGCAACTCTCACACACGACTGCAGTCTAAGGCAACTGTAGCCATACTGCAAGCAGCGGCGCCAGTGCATGATGAGAGTTGCGACTGGGTGGGGGTGAAGAGGAGGCTGGGGCGAGGAGGGGGAGGGATAGTAGGGTAGGGGTAGCAGCCAGAGCAGTGCTGCTAGGGAGTGCACGGGGACAACGTGGAGAGGGTAGGGCCTATGTGCAGTCGGGAGGTTAGGTGGACGGCAAGTTCCCATTCCAGCGCTACACAGCCCTCATTCCATCATCGCACCCAATCCTTTTACTTCTCTTGTTTTCCACTACCCCCTCTCCCCAACTCTCCCTTGCTGTCCGTCTAACCTCCCGACTGCGCATAGCTGCTCTACCCTCTCCACCTTGTCCCCGTGTGCTCCCTAGCAGCACTGAACTATCCACCACACCTGCCCTACTATCTCTCTCCCTCCCTGCCCCAGCCTCCTCCAAAAACCCACCCAGTCGCCACTCCCATCATGCATTGGTGCTGCTGCTCGCAGTGTGGCTACAGTTGCCTTAGACTTGCAGTAATTTGTGTGCGAGTTCCATTTGCGAGTGTGTGTGTGTGTGTGTGTGTGTGTGTGTGTGTGTGTGTGTGTGTGTTGGATAGGTATTTGAACAGTTGTTGTGCACAAAGGCAGAGATTTACAGGTAAGTGACATTGATAGTGTGCAGAGCAGACACCTCTCCATACATTTGGTTTCAAGTGTTTGATGTGTGGCCTTCCATTGTTAGTTTCCAGTGGCTACTTCAAAGATTTTGTTTGTGCAGGTAGTTTTTAGTATCCAACAGTGATTCAGATTCCCCACTCACCCTTCTTGTCGATTTGGAGGAAAGGTCAGAGATACTCAAGCTTTGTACCATGGCCGCAACTTACTCCTGTTGATGGCAACACTTCTGCCATAGGCATATCATGTGGGCCCATTCACTGATGTGAAAGTCCATAAATACTGTAGCCCCTATAAAATCCCCTCCTCACATATTATTGGTGTGTATATGCGCCAGGACAACTGGGAATTTTTTCATTCTCAAAAAAACTCAGGAACTTTTTAGACTTCCAGACATTTTTCCTTGTTTAATTTTCAGGTTAAATTTTTGTAATTTTGGCTACTAAGAACCTATTAACAAAGAATTTTACTTCAGCCCACTACTGCAGCAGGAAGACAAACTAGAAAATAACACCAAAATAAAACTTCAGTTGCAAAAAAAGCACCATTTATATCAATAAAACACAATGCGCACACACAAGCGTCTGCCGACAGCAAAATGTGTCAAAAGCTTTAGGATGAAGACTGTGTAGTACTGTGTAACAATAAACTGCGTTAGATGAGCATGATGTCACAACTGTTTACTTTTCTAAAGGGCCCCACACACGAGTGACAAATCGTAGTGATCCGTCACATGGGTAGCCGATCGCTTTGTAGTTCGCAGTTAATCTGATGGATTCAATGCAATCCAACCGAAGGCTTCGTTGACTCTGTTAACGGTCATGGGCGCAGAAGGAGACTTTCCTTCTCATCCCATATGGTAAGTCTCCCCTGACCCCCAGTTCTGGGTGACTTTCCCAAAATTTACCCCTTTTCGTAGACCTCTCCAATCCTTTTCCTTCACCTTCCTTCCTTCCCCTTCAACCCTTCTGCCTGAAGGAGGAGCCACTGGCTCTGAAAGCTTGCCAAACACAACAGTCATTTATGTGTGTGCTGTGCTGCCACTTGGTAGGTAATTTTTCATTTATCCAATTAAATAGTTTGATCAATAATTGATTGTTTTCATTGTCAAATAATTGCTGATGTTTTTGCTGGCCAACCGACTCCATGGTGACAGTTTGAGTTGTTGAAAGAAAATCTACAGTCAGTAGCGCAGAAATACCCAGGTCATGCAGTATAGTTCAAGGTGACTTTAACCTATCAAGTATAGACTGGGATGTCTATGGATTCTTTGCAGGGGATACAGACAGTCATGTGAAATACTTGTCTAACTTTCTGAAAACTGTCTTGAGCATCTAGTTTGGAGCCCACCCGCAATAGACATACCTTAGTTCTTGTAGCTACAAATATGACTGATTTCCTGTCAGAAAGGTCACATTTTGTAGTTATAGGTGGAAAGTTATCGAATAAAACAGAAGTAATATCCGTTGTTCCCCAAGGAAGTGTTATAGGTTCTCTATTGTTCCTGATCTATATTAATGACTTGGGAGACAATCTAAGTAGTCATCTTAGACTTATGCAGATGATGCTATCATTTACCATTTTGTAAAGTGATCAGATGACCAAAACAAATTGCAAAATGATTTAGATACAATATCTGTATGGTGCGAAAAGTGGCAATTGGCCCTGAATAAAGAAAAGTGTGAAGCTATTCACACGAGAACTAAAAGAAATCCACTAAATTTTGATAATGCAACGAGTCACACAAATCTGAATGCTGTAAATTCAGCTAAATACTTGGGATTACAATTACAAATAACCTAAATTGGAATGATCACATAGATAATGTTGTGGGTAGAGCAAACCAAAGACCGCGATTCACTGGCAAAACACTTAGAAGATGCAACAGGTCCACTAAAGAGACTGCTTACACCACACTTGTTCATCCTATTCTGGAATACTGTTGTACGGTGTGGAGTCCACATCAGATGGGACCGATTGAAGACATTGAAGAAGTTCAAAGAAGGGTAGCTCGTTTTGTATTATCACAAAATAGGGGAGATAGTGCCACAGACATGATCATTGTGACAGATTCTTCTCATGGAATTTCAATCACCAGTTCTCTCCTCAGATTGCGAAAACATTCTGCTGGCACCTACCTACATATGGAGAAATGATCATCGCGATAAAATAAGAGAAATCAGGGCTCGCACAGAAAAATTTAAGTGCTCATTTTTCCTGCGTTCAGTTCGAGAGTGGAATAGTGGAGACACAGCTTGAAGGTATTTCATTGAACCCTCTGCTAGGCAGTTTATTGTGAATAGCAGAGTAATTCACATAGATGTAGGTTCAAACTAAATATATGTTTCACGAAGATGCTTCGGGAAGTCGAATAGGAATCCCTGGAGGAAAAGCAAAATTCTTTTCAAGGAACACTGTTGAAAAAATTTAGAGAACCGGTATTTGAAGCCAACTGCTGAATGATTCTACTGCTGAATGATTCTACTGCTGCATGATTCTACTGCTGCGAATGTAGTGTGTGTGTGTGTGTGTGTGTGTGTGTGTGTGTGTGTGTGTGTGTGTGTGTAAGGACTATGAAGATAAGATACAAGAAATTAGGGCTCATGTGGAGGCATAGTGACACTGTCATGTTTCCCCTCATTCTATTTGCAAGTAGAGCAGGAAAGGAAATGACTAGTGGTGTTACCATCCACTTGCGAAGTATCGATGTAGATGTAGAATTCAAGAACACAATATGACAGCTATTCCTTTCTCTATTTATTAATCTTGGTTGTGCAGTTTTGTTTCGTTTCATTTTGCCTACGTTGAGTAAGAAATCTATGTTTGAATTTATACCTATCCAGGGACTGCAAACTACTCTTAAAAGTGAAGTAGAAGCTGGAGATGTCATTAATATAAAAAAGTAATACAAAATACACCCTGCAAATTGGCAGTGATTAGCATTTTGAAGCTTGTGCTACAGAAGTAGAATTTATGGTCAGATCAAGTTTTGACTCGGTGACGTTCATAATACTGATTGAAATTGCTTGGCAAATCGCTTGTGTGCGTGGGGTGTCAAGGTGAGCAACCAATGAGAAGAAATATCGCACTCAATGGATTGCGGTGATCCATCACTCGTGTGTGGGGCCCGTATCAGGTTGTGGGAAAATATTGCAAACAGTGGTTGGAGAAGCATAACTTTTAAAGTAAATTTCCTTTTAGGCAGTACAGAATGTGTGATGGTTTTCTTAAATCACAGGGCAATTGACCCGCACACAAAACTTAACACTTTGAGGACCAGCCATGTAGGAAAATTTCAGGCCCACGAGACCAGCCATTTATACTATTATTTAAAATTTTACTGATACATTTGTTTTTGATGCGTCCTAAAGTGTAACACATGCTAAAATGACCGGTATTATATGTGAAAGCTATGCTGTATGTATATTGATTTAAACCATGAACATTCCCATTCATGTGTTCGCATCACTGAATAGTGATGTTGCTGTCGGCTGGCGAGATCAGGTGATGTGAGCTATGGTTGGATGATAAAAGTGCATCACTATCTGAGTTTCAGTACTGCGGAAGCTGCCATGCTGTGTTTGGTGGAATTCATATTTATACTTTCGTAACATGAAAATATTCAGTGTACAAGTTGCAGCACGTCGAAGATTTTTCCAAAATACATTGTTTTCTGGTGGGTTTAATGTCGTAAAGTGTCGGGAAGTTCTATGCCAGTGCATATAACCTTTACTATTCGTAGGATCAATAAGTTTTAGAGCTCTGAGGGAAAAATATATTGTCACTTAACATGGAAAAAGTGTATTATCACCCGACAAAACAGTGTTTCTAACCAGGAAATCTGGATTATTATTATTATTTTTTTCTTTTTTTTTTCTTTTTGCCCCCCCCCCCCCCCCCCCAGATTTGGATTAAATCTTGTAAAACATAGTTTGGCTGTGGTGTTGACACATGATATATAACGTGGAAAGGTTGTTACCAAAAATCTCAAAGTTCTTGATCAGTTTACTTCAAATGCTCTACAAATTTTTTTAAAATAGATATTATTTATAGATATGTATGTTAAATATAACGGGCAAATTTTTTATCAAAAATCTCATTGTTCTCGATTGCTTTACTTCAAATTTCTAGACGATACCCTAATGAACATTTGGACAGACATAGGTTATATATTTTTTACATGAATAGGGCAGTCCTGATATTTCTATATGCGATACCTTAATATTGTGTCAGTATTCATTTGTAGAGTGATATATTTTGAAATTTCAAACATTTGCAAGTGATGCGGTAAACTTGTACTGTTATCATTGATCGTAGTAAACTTAACTGTGCTCTTTTAAAATTTTTGTGAACAGTAAGCCTGTCCAGAATGAGATTTTTCACTCTGCAGCGGAGTGTGCGCTGATATGAAACTTCCTGGCAGATTAAAACTGTGTGCCCGACCGAGACTCGAACTCGGGACCTTTGCCTTGGAAGGTAGGAGACGAGATACTGGCAGAAGTAAAGCTGTGAGGACCGGGCGGGAGTCGTACTTCGGTAGCTCAGATGGTAGAGCACTTGCCCGCAAAAGGCAAAGGTCCAGAGTTCGAGTCTCGGTCGGGCACACAGTTTTAATCTGCCAGGAAGTTTCATATCAGTGCACAATCCGCTGCAGAGTGAAAAATCTCATTCTGGAAACATCCCCCAGGCTGTGGCTAAGCCATGTCTCCGCAGTATCCTTTCTTTCAGGAGTGCTAGTTCTGCAAGGTTCGCAGGAGAGCTTCTGTAAAGTTTGGAAGGTAGGAGACGAGATACTGGCAGAAGTAAAGCTGTGAGGACCGGGCGTGAGTCGTGCTTTGGTAGCTCAGATGGTAGAGCACTTGCCCGCGAAAGGCAAAGGTCCTGAGTTCGAGTCTCGGTCGGGCGCACAGTTTTAATCTGCCAGGAAGTTTCAGTAAGCCTGTCCTCATTCAAAACAGTCATTATCTAACTTCATTATATACCTATGTGAGAAATAGGTTATTTTTGAGAATTTTCTAACGCTTACAAATCTAAATCACCATTTGTGGTTCACAGTTACTGCCAAAATATATACCCTTCCTGAATTTCATTGTATATCGATGCATATAGAATTTTTGGAAGTTACCACTGTCCTTTACATAATCTACAAGTGATCTGTAGTAAATCGGAGTTTGTTATTTAGTTACTGTAGCAGATATTCTATCTAACATATTATGTTACATCTAGTTTCCTCTTAAAGAGGAGTGGCCCTATACATTACCTGCATTTATCATAAATTAACCCTGTTTTTGAGTTTGCCAACAAATATAATTAACCTGGAAAAGCCATTTTAGGAAACTAGTAATTTTTGTCACAGTGTTTCATGTTGCATTATCATTTTGTGTATTTGCTTCAATTCTTTTAGGGAATTACAAAGTTTTAGTGCAACAAATTAACATATCATCAGTGGGCTAAGAACAAATGATGCCTGTCATCTGGGCTCAAACGTCGTACTTGGGTCATTCTAGTGTCTGGCAGGGAAGGTTGAGAAGACCAGTCTTGAGCAAGGAGGTTCAGCAAAGCTTACAATTTGCAGTATTGGTCTGGAATCGAATGGAAGAGTTGAACCAGAGACTTTGAAGGTTCTGTGACAAGGAAGGTTGCGACTTCCTGGACTTGTGCTGTTGGGTTGAGAACTGTAGGGTCAGGTGTGCACTACATGTCAGAGGCTTGTACTCGGGTAGCTAACTGTGTGCAGGGTGCACACAAGATATTTTTATTTTAGATAAGTTGACCCTCCATCCAACCAGATAATAACAGCTGAAGTAAACCCAGAAGGATCAGTACAAGATTGAAAGAAATCCCTCTCACAGCTCAGTGTATTAAAATGCTAGTGACTGCCTAAGCATCCACAACAAACAACAGAGGTTAAATCACTTTTAGAAAAGCATTAAAGCTCACATAATATTTGGTACAGAGACTTGGTTGAAACCTGAAACTGTTAGTAGTTGTTTTTGGGGAAAATTTAAGTGTGTATCAAAAGGATAGGGAAATGAGAAATGGAGGTGGTGTATTTGTCGCAGTAGACAAGAAACTCGAATCCTCCGAGATAGAAACTGAAGTTGTATGTGGGATTATTTGGGCAAGACTCAGCATCAGGGGTGGGCATAAAATGATAATTGGATCCTTCTATCGCCCACCAGATCTTTCTCCTGATGTAACCGAAAAGATTAGGGAAAACCTCAGTTTGTTTGTACATTAGTTCCCCCATCATACTGTAATCATTGGTGGAAACTTTAATCATCCAACAATTAATTGGGAAAATTACAGTGTTGTTAGTGGTGGGTGTAAGACATCCTGTGGAACATTACTACATACTTTATCTGAAAACTACCCGGAACAGGTAATTCGGAACCCCAATGTATTGGAACTAATGGCAACAAATAGACATGAGCTCTTTGAGGATGTCCACATCGAAACTGGTACCGGTGATCATGATGCGGTTGTGGCAACAGTGATTACCAAAGTACATACTGTAATCATTGGTGGAAACTTTAATCATCCAACAATTAATTGGGAAAATTACAGTGTTGTTAGTGGTGGGTGTAAGACATCCTGTGGAACATTACTACATACTTTATCTGAAAACTACCCGGAACAGGTAATTCGGAACCCCAATGTATTGGAACTAATGGCAACAAATAGACATGAGCTCTTTGAGGATGTCCACATCGAAACTGGTACCGGTGATCATGATGCGGTTGTGGCAACAGTGATTACCAAAGTACAAAGGACAACTAAAACTTGCAGAAAGACATATATGTGTTCAGTAAACTAGATAAAAAGTCAATAGTCTTATATGTAAGACAGGAACTTGAAACTTCCAGCACAGCTCAGGGGCATGTAGAGGAACTATGCCTCAAGTTTAAAAGAATATTTGACCATGCACTGGATAGATATGTACCCAGTAGAACAGTTCATAATGGGAGGGAGCTTCCATGGTATGCACTGTAAAGAAACTTGTAAAGAAATGGAGATTACTGTGTAACAGGCATAAACATGGCATAGGGCTGTAGATAGAGAGATGTTGAATGAAACGCGTTTGGCTGTCGAGAGTAATGTGTGATACCTCAATGATTACTATAGCAGAGTATTGTCAAGTGATATTTCACAAAACCCAAAGAAATTCTGGTCAAATGTAAAGACTGTTACTGTCACCAAAATTAGTGTCCAGCCCTGTCGAATGAGGCAGGAAGTGAAATTAAGTGTAGTGAAACAAAATTTGAAATCCTCAACTCCATTTTCAAATGTTCCTTTACAAAGGAAAACCCAGAATTGCCCGAATTTAATCTGAGTACTACTGAAATGTGAATGAATTGAGTGTTAGTGGTGTTGAGAAACAGCTGAAATCATTGAAACTGAACAAAGCACAAGGACCCAATCGAATCCATATAAGATTCTGTATTGCATTTGCAGTCGAATTAGCTCCACTTCTTAACTATAATTTATTGTAGATCCTTCGAACATAAGACTGTGCCCAGTTCTTGGAATAAAGCACAGGCCACACCCATCTACAAGAAAGGTAGTAGAAGAGAACCACAAAACAATAGTCCAATATCCTTGTTATCGATTTGTTGTGGAATTTTTTTTGCCAGTGACCATGGATTCTGAAAATATCAATCGTGAAACCGAAGTGGCACTTTTCTCACATGACATACTGAAAACTTTGGATCAAAGCAGTGTTTATTTCTTGATTTCCAAAAAGCATTTGATTCAGTACCACACCTATGCATCTTGTCAAAAGTACGATCAAATGGGGTATCCAGTGAAATCTGTGATTGGATTGTGGTAGGGAGAATGCAACATGTTATTTTGGAAGGAGAGTCATCGTAGATGTAATAGTAACTTCAGGTGTGCCTCAGGAAAGTGTGTTGAGACCCTTGCAGTTCATGTTGTATTAATGATCTTGCAGACCATATTAATAATAACTTCAGACTTTTTGCAGATGATACAGTTATCTATGATGAAGTACTGTCTGAAAGAAGCTGCATAAATATTCAGTCAGATCTTGATAAGATTTCAACATGATGCAGAGATTGGCAACTTGCTTTAAATGTTCAGAAAAGTAAAACTGTGCACTGTCAATGAGTTTCGGTTGAAATCAGCCAGTTCATACAAAGACCTGGGTGTAACACTGTGGGGATATGAAATAGAATGATTACATCAGTTCAGTTGTGACTTTGGTTTATTGGTAGAATACTGGGGCAGTTCAATCAGTCTACAAAGGAGATTGCTTACAAATCACTCATGTGACTGGTTCTAGAATACTGCTCAAGTGTGTGGGGGACATACCAAATAGGACTAACATGGGTATTCAATGTATACAGAGAAGGGCAGCACAAATGGGCACAGGTTTGTCTGATCCATGGGACAGTATCACAGAGATACTGAAAGAATTTAACTGGAAAACTCTGGAAGACAGACATAAACTATCCCGAGAAACTATTAATAAAGTTTCAAGAACTGGCTTTAATGATGAGTCTTAAGGATATAACAACTACCCCCAATGTATCACTCACATAAGGATCATGAGAATAAGCTCTTTCCGTAATCCATATGTGAATGGAATGGGGAGAAACCCTTATAACTGGTACAATGGGACGTACCCTCTGCCATGCTCCTCACGATGGTTTGCAGAGTATAGATATGGATGCAAAGATGGGATTTCTTCGCCCTCAATGCGAGGGTCATGGACCACAATGTGAAGTTGTACAGCATGAAGACATGACGAGGACATTCTACGTTTACTTGAACAACAACCCACGGTAAGTACAAGAAGCTTGGCATGAGAACATCTCGCATGACTGTTCATTGTGTGTTGCAAAGCAGGTGAGAAAATCTCATATGGTTGTTCATTGCACATTTCATGAAGAGTTACCGTACTGCATCTTTATCACCACCAGAGTGTTAGCCATCTTCATGAAGTGGATGACCCACAAAGAGTACATTCTGCACCTGGCTCTTGGAACAGTGTAGAAACAATACAAAGTTTTTTCGGGAAGTACTGGTGAGAGATAAATCCACTTTCTCTCACAAAGGTCATATGAATATTCATAATTTGCACACCTGGGCAGATGAAAACCATCACACCACTCAACTGGGCAGATTTGCTCGAAACATGTGGATTGGGATCTTCGGAGATATTCTGCTTAGTCCATTAAAGCTACCTGCGAGGCTGACAGGTGCTTGTTATCTTCATTGCCAGGGTCTCTGTATGATGGGGCAGCTCATTTAATAAATCAGACATACGGACTTTGGCCTCTTGCATTGTATTAGCATACTTACAGTTTGGAATTTCCTCCTAACTATTTGTCAATAGTCTTTAATGACGTCATGGTGACTTTCCCACAACCAATGACTAAGAGCTCGATGAACATGTAATACACAGAGAAGCTATCTACTGTTTGGAAGTACAGCTCATAAAGCTCACACGTTCAATAATAATAATATCAAACTGTCAATATATTTACCGCCTGAGGTTGCATACTGACACATTGTCAATACTAGAAGTATTGATGAGCGGTATTGATGGACCTCAAAATATTCTCGGTATTGTCAATACATACTGAACGTGTGAGGTCAAATATTGACAGTTTGATAATATTCTCCATTCAGATGTTGATAGGGCTTCAGGAACCAGCCACGCAGCATTAGTGTGCAGTGTTTATTTTTACAATTTGCCATTGTGTATATCATACCGCATATTCAATTTTTAAGGAGGCTTTCAACATGAAGGAATTATAATTTGCCTATTCAAGGGTAATCATTGTATATGCCACTTTAGGATGGTTAACAGGAGATTCTCTATGACAATGTTTACTTTATTAATTTGAAAATGCTGTGCAGATTGTTGTTACAGAGCAGTTTTGAAAAACACTCCCAATTTGAAAAATGTTATGTATATCTACAACTATTACTAAGAGCTCTGCGAAATGCATGTCAATTTCACCAAATTCTTCACGGGTTTTCATTGAATTTTACTGTTTGTGTTTATTGATATTACAGAGCTAAATTTTGAGCATTACAATGATCTGTCTGTCACCAAACATTTCAAAGTTACTCCTAACCTCTTGACAAACCGAGCCTGTAGTGGAGGACATCAAGTCATACATAAATTGCTTAAGAATGGATGAGCGTACATTTCAGTATTTGCTCAGTGAAGTGTCTCCGCATATCACAAAGCACAATACTCACTTAAGAACTGCTATATCTGCAGAAGACAGTCTCAAAATAACATTCTGATTCTCTCCTGTAGCAGGCAGTTACTCTAGCTTACAGCACAGCACTTGAATACCACAGTGCACATAACGAAAATAATACCTGAAATGTGTGAAGTAATTTATAAAGCACTAAAGGACCAATATCTGAAGGTAAATAAATGTTCAATGCACATTATGTACTTTAAGAACTCTTTTTATTATAGCTCCACGTAATAGTTACATTGTATCTCCCCCAACTACAAAATTAATAGAAATGCATGAAGCTGATGAGGTGCTTTACAATGTGAGGCATCCTGAGTGCAAAAATAGATTGACGACTGGAGAGCTCAGAAAATTTTATATACAAGGTGTTACAAAAAGGTACGGCCAAACTTTCAGGAAACATTCCTCACACACAAAGAAAGAAAATATGTTATGTGGACATGTGTCCGGAAACGCTTACTTTCCATGTTAGAGTTCATTTTATTACTTCTCTTCAAATCACATTAATCACGGAATGGAAACACTCAGCAACAGAACGTACCAGCGTGACTTCAAACACTTTGTTACAGGAAATGTTCAAAATGTCCTCCATTAGCGAGGATACATGCATCCACCCTCCATCGCATGGAATCCCTGATGCGCTGATGCAGCCCTGGAGAATGGCGTATTGTATCACATCCGTCCACAATACGAGCACGAAGAGTCTCTACATTTGGTTGCGGGGTTGCGTAGACAAGAGCTTTCAAATGCGCCCATAAATGAAAGTCAAGAGGGTTGAGGTCAGGAGAGCATGGAGGCCATGGAATTGGTCCGCCTCTACCATTTTATCGGTCACCGAATCTGTTGTTGAGAAGCGTACGAACACTTCGACTGAAATGTGCAGGAGCTCCATCGTGCATGAACCACATGTTGTGTCGTACTTGTAAAGGCACACGTTCTAGCTGCACAGGTAGAGTATCCCGTATGAAATAATGATAACGTGCTCCATTGAGTGTAGGTGGAAGAACATGGGGCCCAATCAAGACATCACCGACAATGCCTGCTCAAACATTCACAGAAAATCTGTGTTAATGACGTGACGTGATTGCACAATTGCGTGCGGATTCTCGTCAGCCCACACATGTTGATTGTGAAAATTTACAATTTGATCACGTTGGAATGAAGCCTCATCCGTAAAGAGAACATTTGCACTGCAATGAGGATTGACACATTGTTGGATGAACCATTCGCAGAAGTGTACCCGTGGAGGCCAATCAGCTACTGATAGTGCCTGCACACGCTGTACATGGTATGGAAACAACTGGTTCTCCCGTAGCACTCTCATACAGTGACGTGGTCAGTGTTACCTTGTACAGCAGCAACTGCACGAAGAACTGCCTCATCCATTGCAGGTGTCCTCGCTGTTCTAGGTCTTCCTCAATGGCGAGTCATAGGCTGGAATGTTCTGTGCTCCTTAAGACGCCGATCAATTGCTTCGAACGTCTTCCTGTCGGGACACCTTCGTTCTGGAAATCTGTCTCGATACAAACGTACCGCGCCACGGCTATTGCCCCGTGCTAATCCATACATCAAATGGGCATCTGCCAACTCTGCATTTGGAAACATTGCACTGACTGCAAAACCACGTTCGTGATGAACACTAACCTGCTGATGCTACGTACTGATGTGCTTGATGCTAGTACTGTAGAGCAATGAGTCACATGTCAACACAAGCACCGAAGTCAACATTACCTTCCTTCAATTGGGCCAACTGGCGGTGAATCGAGGAAGTACAGTACATTCTGATGAAACTAAAATGAGCTCTAACATGGAAATTAAGCGTTTCCGGACACATGTCCACATAACATCTTTTCTTTATTTGTGTGTGAGGAATGTTTCCTGAAAGTTTGGCCATACCTTTTTGTAACACCCTGTATAATAGTGTCTCGTCGTCCCGTATACCAGCTTGCTGGAGGGCTGCCTGGATATATCCAGAGGTGGATGGTTGTGGCTGTGGAACTGTTGCCTACAACAAATCCCACCTGTCCATCAAAAAGTAATTTAAACCCTGCATAGTGCCCGTTGCAAATGCTTTACCACCCACATTTTCCATCTCCCGCCAGTTCAGCTGTGATGTGGGTGGCAAGGGCTCTATACAAGGCTAGGGCTGATTTTTGCTCATATCAGCCAAAGCGTTTCACGTTTTGGTGGCCTCCACAAGAATATTTGTAGTCAGTTTTGTTCTCCTTGTGGGAGGCCGCTCATGATGCTGGGGCTGTAGCTGTGGCTCACTGCAGATGACATCAGTCTCTTCTTGAGATAAGTACTGAGCTTGTACTTCATGCTATAAAATATAGAAATGAAAACCATTAGTTAAAAACTATTTTACACATACATAAATCTAATTTACAGGTACCCACAAGCAGAGAAGAGTGGGAGCAAATTGCAAATGATGTCGAGGAGAAGTGGAACTGTTATAACACTAGGAGCAATGGACGGAAAGCATATTCACATTAAATGCCCACAAGCTAGTGGATCTCACTTTTTCAATTCTAAATCCTTTAACAGTATAATTTAATTTGCCATTCTAGATGCTACATAAAAATTCTTGTATGTTGATTTAGGAACTAATGGGCATTTTGGAGATGCTAGAGTGGTTTTAAAAAACAAACTACGCGAGTGTCTCATTGACCGATCTATTCTGAACATTCCAGAAGGCAGAAAGCTTGGGAATACAAATATTACAACTGCAATAGTTGTATTGACAGATGATGCTTTTCCTCTGAGTTACAATATGAAGCTATACCCCTTAAAGGGAAACAGGAAGGAAGAAAAGTTTTCAATTACAGAATGTCATGAGGAAGAGGATTAGTGGAAAGTAGCTTCAGGATTTTTCTTACTCCCATTAATCTGCCTCAAGAAACAGTTACTACAATTACACTGGCTGCCTGCAAACTGCATAAATTGTTAAGAGAGAGAAGAAAACACATGTACAATCAGGAAACAGTGTCTGCAGTAGTAGTAAACTGCACTTATCTTCAGTCTCAAAGCACTGAGGACCTACAGCGAATGGAACCAATAGTTTGCCAAGCTGCATCTGGGCATCCAGTATATAGGACAGCAGTTACAGAATGATTTAAAACATTTTACAATGGAGCAGGAAAGTGCCCTGGCAAGACAATCACATTTCATAATGTAAAAAGTAAACAGGTATACCCACCTCAAGCATTTCTTCGAACGTGGGAGTTCCTCGTTTACTACCAATTTCTGTGGCCTAGTCCAGTTACTTCAGCAATGGGAACCACTACACTCGTGGACTATAAACGGCCTGTGCACTGGCTCCACTTTTGCTTTTAAGCATCTGCAATAATATTAATAAAAATGTAAATTACTCGTATGTTACATAAACATTATTGTGTGCTTCAAGTATCTGCAGTTAACAAAATTATGTAAATTATTTGTATGTCATTTAAACATTACTTGCATAAATGAAATGAAATAAGCACGTCGATAAGTACTTTTGCTTTCTCGTGAGAGTAGCTTGAGCGGAGACCATTAATTTCCTTTTTTTATAGCGTCATCCATGCACCCGGCGAATGATCTCACCAATCTTTTTTTTTGTAGCTCCCCAGTGTTTTTAATTATTTTTGTACTCAGAGTGCCTCACATTGTAAAATGCCCCATTAGCACTTCTATTAATTTTGTAGTTGACGGCACAAACCAGTTAAACTTCACAGCCAAGTTTAAAAACACACTACTGGAAAGTGGTAACAGATCGCTGCCCATTCACCCCCCCTCCACACCAATGCAGATCCTAAGCCCCGCCCATGGACTGCCGCATGTTCCAACATCAAAGTTGTTCGTATCACAGATATGCCAGTCATAACAACAAGGGAGAAACTCAGTAGTAAGTGCGAAAATCATTTTTTCCGATACCATTGTGAAAAGAAATAGGAATATTTACATTCAATATGCGAGTTGAAAAATCATCAATAAGAAATAAAAATGGTATCCACACTGTTCTTTATTTCCTAAGCTTTCATCTGCAGTATATCAAAAAAATGTGGTATTTGTTAACTGCAGTGAGCACCAATTTCAGTCAACTCGCTTACTGTAGAAATTCTGTTGGGAAATATTAAGTGGTAATATCGCCAAGGATGCTGTCCATTATCTCAATTGTCTGAAGTCGATGTTGTGCATAAACAAGGCAAAGTCAATGTCTTGGTTTGTTTCTGATTACAGAATATAAGAGTGAGATAATTTAGAAATATGTAATGCAAGCAGTCGGATATTTATACCCATGACATTCTTCATTAGTATTTGCATGTGTACTGGGTGAATTTTTACTTGTGGACTCTTATGACTGCTTGCTTATAGCAGACACGAGATTACTCCTTCAGTGTTTGAGATCTTTAGAGCTGCATATTGTTAAACATTTGTACATAATTTTGTCAGTGTCATTCCAACCCATCTTATCGTACTTTAATGTCTGTTAGATATCAGTTTTGACAGCAGTTGGTCACAACAGTCAAGATTAGGTATCTTGTGTATGATAATTTTATTGCGAGTGCATATCTATGTTTCATTCTGATAGTGTATTGATTCTGTAAATATTGGCATTTCCACTTTACTGTAATGTATTCACGCAGTTTGACAACCCCCTGATAAATGATCAGGGTAGTGAGTATTGAAATGTTTGGGCTTTTATTTGACACTTTCTGAGTTGTTCTACACCCATGAGAATCATCTCATTTTTGGGTCTATGAACTGAATCCAATCTCAATTTAATAATTGGAACAAGGATGTAAGAAACACATTAGCAGATTGGAACAGCATGAAAGAAGTACTACATAGCTTTTTTATGGCCAAAACCAATGTTCTTGATTGCATTGTTAAATTCTTTTTCCACCCTTAAAACTTTGCAGCATAACTTAAAACTGTGTGAATCACATACACAGAAAGTTTGGGTTTCACTGGCAGCAATACAGTGATTTGGATCCCCTGCAGACTTCAGCCAGAATTTGTAATTTGTCACACATACTGTCTTAATTGTGACAGTTGCCTCTCAGCTAGTACGTTGATTTACATTCTCCATGTTCTTCTCATTCTTGTTTCGATTGTGCTACACAAATTTGCCCCAAGCATTGAGGTTACAGTTTTCAGTTTTTGCTTTTCATCACACTGAGATCTACTTCTTCCTAAGCTATTCACCTAAATATCGAGTACTTGTGTTTAAAGAATCTGGTGTAAGTTCAGGTGCTGTCATCTTCACCTACATTTTCTGTAGAAGTTGCTGTCACAGGTGAAACCAAATCAGAAAGTTTTCCGTTTTGTAATATGTCTTCCAACTTGGTGGAAAAGCAAGGATACTTACTTAGTGCTCACACCTGAAAATATTTAAATTCTTCTGTACTCTTGCATGAACTTTATATGTATTGCAGTTGCATGACTTTGACTTGAAATCCATCTTTTTGTAACAAGCACTTCTTTCTTTATTGTTTGCTATAATATGATGTCAGTCAATCCCACTGTGCTTCGTACCACTGTACATTCCATAGTATAAATGTGACATTAACTTCACTGAAAAAAGTGCTGACGATACAATGTGAGGGCATATTAGGTGGCACGATGCTTAATAATACATGTGTGTGAGATATACAGTGTGGTCCATTGATTGTGACCGGGCCAAATATCTCACAAAAAAACTACAAAGAATGAAACTTGTCTATCTTGAAGGGGGAAGCCAGGTGGCGCTATGGTTGGCCCACTAGATGGCGCTGCCAAGGTCAAACGGATATCAACTGCATTTTTTAAAAATAGGAACCCCCATTATTTATTACATATTTGTGCAGTACGTAAAGAAATATGAATGTTTTAGTTGAACCATTTTTTTCGCTTTGTGATAGATGGCACTGTAATAGTCACAAACATATGGCTCACAATTTTAGACGAACAGTTGGTAACAGGTAGGTATTTTAAATTAAAACACAAAACGTAGGTACGTTTGAACATTTTATTTTGGTTGTTCCAATGTGATACATGTACGTTTGTGAACTTATAATTTCTGAGAATGCATGCTGTTACAGTGTGATTACCTGTAAATACCACATTAATGCAATAAATGCTCAAAATGATGTCCGTCAACCTCAATGCATTTGGCAATACGTGTAACGATGTTCCTCTCAACAGCGAGTAGTTTGCCTTCGGTAATGTTCACACATGCATTGACAATGCGCTGACGCATGTTGTCAGTGGATCACGATAGCAAATATCCTTCAACTTTCCCCACAGAAAGAAATCCGGGGACGTCAGATCCGGTGAACATGGGGGCCATGGTATGCTGTTTCCACGACTAATCCACCTGTCATGAAATATGTATTCAATACCGCTTCAACCGCACGCGAGCTATGTGCCGGACATCCATCATGTTGGAAGTACATCGCCATTCTGTCATGCAATGAAACATCTTGTAGTAACATCAGTAGAACATGATGTAGGAAATCAGCATACATTGCACCATTTAGATTGCCACTGATAAAATGGGGGCCAATTTCCTTCCTGCCATAATGCCGCACCACATATTAACCCGCCAAGGTCGCTGATGTTCCAATTGTCGCAGCCATTGTGGATTTTCCGTTGCCCAATAGTGCATATTATGCCGGTTTACGTTAAGCAGTGTTTCTTCACCATGAGTCCAGACCACAAAGATGTCAGTTCCGACCACATTCTCCAAGGGGTCCTCCTCCCCTCCCCCAAAACCATCCCTTGCAGACATTTCAGGAATTCCCCACGTCTAGTGTTGCCTCCCAGTCCTTCTTGAAGAACATCCCAACAACCCCCAACATCACCCCAGCTGAACCCCATGCCATTAAGGAGCTGAAAACAGACTGCTCTATTGTCATCCTCCCGGCGGATAAAGGCTCCACAACTGTGGTACATGACTGTGTGGAGTATGTGGCAGAAGGACAGCGTCAACTCTCCGACACCTCAACCTACAAAGCTGTTACCCAGGATCCCATTCTCTCCATCCAGACTGAGCTGCAGAAAATCCTAAAAATCCAAGGTCCCTCACAAGACCTCACAACGGCTTCCATAGACCTATTCACTCCACCTGGGCCACGTGCCCCTACCTTCTACCTATTACCCAAAATCCACAAAGAGAACCATCCTGGCCGTCCTATTGTGGCAGGCTTCAAAGCCCCAACAGAACGTATCTCAGCTCTGGTAGACCAACACTCCAACCTATCACCCGCAGACTCCCATCCTACATCAAAGACACAAACCACTTCCTAGAATGCCTCAAATCCATTCCCACTCCCCTCCCACCTGAAACCTTTCTTGTCACCATAGATGCTACATCCCTTTACACAAACATCCCACATACCCATGGTCCCTCACCAGGCGAACGGTCTACCCAATGGGAGGCCCTAGCCACACGGCATTTCCATTTCTCAGCCCTTGAACACTACCTCTCCCAACGCCCACACGAAGATCTTCCAAAAACCTCGTCCCTTATCACATTTACCAACTTCATCCTCACCCATAATTACTTCACTTTTGAAGGCCAGACCTACAAACAAATCAGGGGAACGGCCATGGGAACCAAGATGGCTCCGTCCTATGCCAACCTCTTGATCGGCTGCATGGAGGTGGCTTTCCTGAAGACCCAACAGCTGCTTCCCCTGGCCTAGTATAGGTTTATAGATGACATCTTTGTGGTCTGGACTCATGGTGAAGAAACACTTCTTAATTTCCTCCATAACCTCAACTCCGTTTCGAATCTGAATTTCACTTGGTAGTTCTCCAAAACCCAAGTCACTTTCCTGGATGTTGACCTTCAAATTGTCGAAGCTCACATCCACACCTCTGTCCACATCAAACCCACAAACAAACAACAGTACCTTCACTTCGATAACTGCCATCCATTCCACATCAAATGCAACCTTCCCTACAGCCTAGGTATTTGTGGCAAACTTATCTGCTCCAGTGACGAATTCCTCAACAATTACACCAATAACCTGACCAGTGCTTTTCTCTCCCGCAACTATCCTGCAGACCTTGTCCACAAACAGATCTCCCAAGCAATACATTCCTCCCCGTCCAACAACAATGCTCCTACCCCCAGACCACACAGAAGCATCCCCCTTGTCACCCAATATTATCCTGGCCTCGAATACATCAACAAATTACTCCAGCAGGGATATGACTTTCTCAAGTCAAGCCCTGAAATGAGATCATCCCTTGACAATATTCTCCCCACACCACCCAGAGTTGCCTTTCGTCACCCCCCTAACCTCCAAAACATCCTTGTCAAACCCTACAATATTCCTAGACGACCTTCTCTACCCAGCAGTTCCTACCCTTGTAACAGAACCCCGCTACAAAACCTGCCCCATGCATCTGCCCACAACCACCTACTCCAGCCCTGCTACTGGTAAAACATACATAATTCGAGGCAGGGCCACATGTGAAAAAACACACGTCATTTATCAGCTGACATGCCTGCACTGCACAGCCTTTTACATCGGTATGACGACAACTAAACTGGCTGAGCGCATGAACGGGCACAGACGAACTGTCCACCTAGGAGATGTCCAATTCCCAGTAGCAGAGCATGCCCTCCAGCATAATTCTAGGGACCTAGGAACCTGCTACACCATACGTGCTATTTGGCTTCTCCCACCCAACACCAGTCCCTCGGAACTGCGGAGATAGGAACTTGCACTCCAACACATACTTTCATCCCGCCATCCACCTGGACTGAACCTACATTAACCAACCTCACTCCTATTTACTCTTCAGTCTTCTCCTTTTTCCCTTTCCTCTTTAGCCATTCACGCATCTTTTCATCCTATGTAGTTGTGTTTATCTTTATACTATATACCTCTTTACTTCTGTATGCACCCTCTTTGGTTTGAAACTGGCACAGTACTTACAGTTGAACATCTTTGGCTTCCTTCTGACAACCATGCCTCCATCCTTGATACCCTCCCTGTTTACCTTTCCCTGTTGCTTCATAATCTGGGTTGTGAGTAACTGAATCCACTTTCCCTTCTTCCCTTTTTTTCCCCTCTCTCATCCCTGACGAAGGAACAAAGTTCCGAAAGCTATGACAAATTTTCTGTTCTGTTTTGTGTACCTATCGGCTGTACTGAGCTGAGGTAAGTACTGGCCAGCCCCTCTATCTCTTTGTTAGTATTTGTTTCACATCTTTATATGAGATTTTCCATTAATCATTTAGATCTTCTTGAAAATTAATAAGACAAACTGTGAAAGAAAAACAGAAAATCACAAAAAAACATGGTTAAGAAGATATACATAATTTTTTTGTCTGGTATCAAGTTTGTGACTACTTTCCTTAAAAATTGAAATTTCTATTTTAAAAGAGCAATTACTTGTTATTTAATAGAGAGAAAATAAAAAACCACTGATGAAGCTGTAACTTCAATGAAATGTCTGCATAAAGAAAAGAAGTGTAATAGGAGGACTGGAGCAGGTGACGTGGTCGGGGTTGTAGGCCGTGGCTGGGTAGAAGAAGGTGGCTGTATTTTAGCAATCTTCCTCTTTAGTGTTGGTTCTTCCAATACATTTTCCGGTAGCTCAGCCCCACCGCTCGCATCGTGGTGGAGACATGCTGATGCACGCAGCCCGGGGAACGCGACGCTGTGCTCGGTCAGCAGTTGCGCAGGCGGTAGGAGGTTAACGGCACGAGGCCCGGCCCAGCCTACCTCCTGCAGACGCGGCAGCTCGTGATGACGCCGGGAGTCGCCGGTGCAGCAGCGGGCAACGCCCTCCACTGGCCGGTTCTCGGGAACAATGTCACTGATGACAATGATGTAACAGCGACCGAACGCCCTATCGGTCGAACCGAATGCTGTCGCCCACCTCTGATGCCCTTAAATAGTGCAGACCGCTGCTGAATCTGCTGGTTACGCGCCGCCGCCGTGTTTATTAGAAGGTTCTCGATGAGTCGGCTAACGCAACCACGCCACACGCGGCCGGTGGCTGTGTAATTCTGCTAATGCTGCGTTCTGGCTGTTGATGGCTGCCGCGCACATACACACATACCGACGATTGTTGCAAAACTGTGTCATCTGCATGACGCACCGGCCAGCCTTCATCCGCCGTCTGCTGTGAGACTGGCGCATCGCGCACTGAAACACACTAAATCACAATTTTGCACCATATTTCCTAACAATAACTCCTTGTCCTCTACAATTCCTCTCTCGTACGAAAAGAATTTGTCCCCGATTCAACCAAAAAGTCAAAATGACTACATTTCACTTAACAAACACCACAAAATGCGATTGATTCACTATTTACAATGTGTTCATTCACTTCTATCCTCAGTCTAATCGTTGTTCATAAACATTACTCAGTGTTCTGCTGCCGTGCCTCACAACTGTTCAGTGATTTTGTCTGGACCCTTAGGTTAAAGGTTGGAAGGGGCGGGATTTGGGCTACCTTCCTCTTGAGCCGATAGTACACTAATCCTACGACAAAGATAAAAATACAGGTGGTGGTGGTGGTGGTTGATCCAATAACTAGTAAGCATTGCTTATGCTCATTACAGTACTCATGCACTCATTGAAAAAGATGTTCCACAGTTATACGTCCATCCTGAGCTGCTAGCATCCAGTCTAAAGAGGCGAGCAAAGTCGGGTCTAATGTGCTATTCAGAAGATTGAGATATTCTTTTGTGGCGAATTGCACCAGTTGTTCGGGTACATAGATCAATGTGCGTGCTATGTTCATAATTGTAGCTCCAGTAATCATGGCTGGTAAACGGAAAGTTGGCCCTGAAATGTCGCACTGTGTGCCGTTAATTAACAGTCCCCGCCCCTGAAATTCTATTCTTTGCGTACTCCCTTGCTTACCCTGCTCGTAACAAACGCAAATAACGACTGTGTTTTCCATTACTGAAAATACCCAATATGCACCCACTTGCTGAAAAAACTGCACCGTGCCTGCTATAATTTCCTTAGGGCACTCTGCAACTGGTTCTTGAGAGCGGGATAGAGAACACTCACAAGATTTGGGAACAGTGTGTAACAATTTCGCGGAGCAGATGGTAACTGGACCTATTCGACAATGCAGCAAGTCTTGTGCAGTGAGGAACGCATGAGCTTGTCTGTTACGTGCCACTGACAGTATTTCCCGTACGGTTAATTGTACGAATTTCTGCAAAATTTCCCACTTCACTGGATACGTATGCAAGGCGTAACATTCAAATTTACAATCCTTACATGTTAATGGTGTTATGAGAGGAATTCTCAGCAGGGTACCCGTCCGCATACTGGTAACAGTGGCCATTTTGTAGTACAGAGATAAGTGTTCGTCTGTTAATGTCGTCAGTAGCTCCAGGGATGCAGGCAATTCCGATTGAACTTTCCGTAATTCTTCCCAAAGTTGTTCCAAAGATAACAGTACTGGGGTTAGGTGCCTGTGCATTGCGTGCAACAAAGCCTCCTGTAGTTCCGTGGCTTCTATGCGTGCTACCGTAATACCATCAGCAAGAAAACTGAGTAGCTTAGCGATTATCAGCTGCAAATAGATGTTATCCAACCGGTACTTGATTATACCCAAGTCGTGATTGGTTGTGTCGGCTGTGACCTTAATGTGGGACATCAAGGTCGCGGCCAAAGCTCGCAATTGGCGCATATTATTAACTACATCTTTCTCCAAACTTTCTAATTGGGTTGTGTGAAGATCTAGCATTCCCTGGTTGCTATTCACATTATCCTGCACCTGCTGTAGCGTTTCATTAATACTTTTAATATCTTCTGCGTTTCAGCAGTCCCAAAAACAGATTTTAGGGTACGGCCACCTGTGTCTAACCATCCTCTTTTCGTACGGACGTGCGGGATTAACCCAGCAATTTGCCACAACTGAGCTTGGAAGCGCGCAAAAGCTGATCGTAGTAGGTGATATTCGCCCTGTGTGTCATTAAACCTTGACTGATTAGCCATCATGGAATGAAGTTCATTAAATGTATCCTCTAATTTACAGATTTTGTCTTCAACCACCCAAATATTACAGTCCACTCTAAGGTCCATTGATGTCCGGACATAATTACGTCCGCTTGTCATGAGAATGAAACACCACTTGATATAGGAGGTACCTTCAAGGCTTCATCTAAGTTGCAACAGCAAAACAGAATAACTATACCGAGAGGTAATGCACACCCTTCCTCTTCCCTCTTCAGCGCAACCCATGACGCTGGAACTGGTGGTCTTATCAGAACGTCACGCCTTCTGAGAAACCAAAGAAAAACAACTCACATTAGCTCTTCCCTTTTACGCATGGCCTAAGAGCATAATAGGATATGTGATCGCTTCCACAATTACCCTGGTTCTCTTGTTTATCTACTCCTTTCTTATTCTTTTTCTTAGATTCATCTTTCTCTCCACTAGAAGTTACTGCAGACAACGAAGGAAGTTCCTCAAAATTCCCCTTGAAACGCGTAATTCGGCACACATGCACAATAGTAGGGCGAGTTGGAAGCTGTAATTTTACATTCACCGGCGATGTCATCTCGATCACCTGGAAAGGACCTTGATAAGGCATACAAATTTTTTCGTTTTGCCTTTTGGCACATACGGATTAGTCATCATCACCCATTGTCCTACGTGATATTTCGGCACCGCCAGATTGTTTTCAGCTTTGTGCATAAATCCTTAATAGCTGAAATATTGGTTCCTGGTGGGGTCTAGAGCAATTCAAACGGAGATGGCATATTCTGACCAAACAGTACTGCATACGGAGACAATCCTGTACTTTCATGCACTTTTGAGGTATACGTTGCGGGTACAAATGCCAATAGGGTATCTCAATTGTTGTGTTGCGAATTTACATAATAACTTAACATCTTAGGTACTGTACGATGAACTCTCTCGGTCCGGCCATTAGCAGGCGGGTGTAACGCGCTCGTTCTCAATTTCTTCACATGCAACAACTTGCATACCTGTTTCATCAAATTGAACATAAAGTTTGTCCCTTGATCTGTAATTATAGTTTCAGGTGTTCCGAATTTCAATATCCATTGATGTACCATGGCATGAGCCACTGTTTCGGCTTGCTGGACCGGAACAGCAGTCATAGACACACAGCACGAAAAATGATCTATTATTGTTAAAACATAGCAATTACCCGCTGGTGTTTGCACAAACGGTCCCAAGACGTCTACGCCAAGTAATTGGAGAGGTCTATCCGCTTCCAGTAGTCATTGCAACACAATTTTCTGATGACTCAATTCCGCCCGTTGAGCACACAGAATGCAATTTTTTACACACTGATCGACACCTTGCCTATGTATTGACCACCAACAACTCTGTGCTACCCTCCTTTCCGTTGCTCTTCGACCCAAATGACCAGAAAACATTGAATCATGTGCTTGCCTTAAAATTTCGCTTCGCAATATTTCTGGTACGACTATGCATGGACCGTTCCTAGTTTTACGGTACAATATCCCGTCTTCCACAACGAACTGTCACTGTGAGGTAAATCGTTGACAATCTGCGTCGGCGGTTTGTGCCTCCACCCATTCGTTCTCATTTATTCCTGTGCATTCAATGGCACATACTTTACGACTCAGACCATCCGCGTTTCCGTGCGATTTACCCGGTCGATGAATCACTTCAAAATCGTACTCACTAAGACGCAAAGCCCATTTAGTTAATCTACTCGTTGGGTCTTTAAGCCCTAACAACCACTTAAGTGCTGCATGGTCAGTAATCACCTTGAAACATCGTCCATACAAATAACACCGGAAATAGGTAATTCCGAAAATTAATGCCAATAACTCCTCCTCGGTTGTTGAGTAATTTTTTTCTGTATTGTTTAGCTGTCTGGAAGCATATGCTATCGGGTGTTCCTGCCCATCTATTTCCTGAGATAATACAATACCCAAAGCAAAATTGCTAGAGTCACAAGATAATATAAACTGTTTACTACAATCTGGAAAAGCCAAAACCGGACTATATGTTAACAAATTTTTTAACTTTTGAGAAGCCTCTTCACATTCTGCTTGTAATCCCTGTGACACAGTACTCGTTAAAGCCTGTGCTATGGTGAGTGAGTGGGATTCACCTTATGAGAAAGGATTTTCGTATAGTTATTGACCGCGTGTACCTGAATGGTGGCAAATCAGACTTACATCCACTCTGTAATAACAATGATCCGTCAAGTAAGTCCGAAATGCAATTACACGTCAGGATGGAGCAAGAGCAACCCAGAAGATGCTACCAATTTGATAATAATACGGTCGTCAGCCTAATTAGGCATTAACTGAGTTTCTTCCCTGTACAAGTTGGTATATATTCATGCAAAACAAGAAGTTGTAACACTGCATAATATAGTAGAATTTTAGAACCAGAAAATCTATTGAACTGATAGTTTCACGTTCTGTACTGATATGGAAAGCCATGAATACATAACACTACACTATATTGTATACTACAACACTTTATACTGTCTGTTAATCTGATTAAAATTGGGCATAGGTTAGCCTATAAATTGTACTTTCATGTCACACACACAAAATGTCAATTTTGACAAAGATAAAACACTGATAAATTTTGACTTTTATATTGACTTTAACTTTTGCTGGTCAAACCAATTTAGAACACTTTAGAATTCAAATGAATGAGGGGGGGGGGGGGGGGGGGGGGACCCTGAAACTGTTATGATCACTGTATTAAAAAAAATTGATTACTGAATTTCTTATTCATTCAAGATTTCCAGTATATAAGTTACTACTCTTTTCATCCTGTTTACTGCTCATTTAAATGCCTTTAAATCTGTCTCGAAATAATAAACTTCATTACTATATCAATACTAAAGTTATCTTTCGACTTCGTTAGACCTTCGCTATTCATTCACAAGTTCATTAACAAAACATTTCTTTAAACACCATTCTAAGATAGCTAGTTCTGCAAATAATTATTATTAACAAAATTTTCAATTTTCATTTTGGGACACTCAGATTGCACAATGTTTGGAAAGGACCCTGTCTAGGTTAGTTGTGAGGATAATTAAATGATGGAAAAGTTCTGGTAAAATTTAAGTTGTTATTGCACCAAACAAACAGAGTTCACTCTCTGATCCATACGGAAACAGTACTAAAAGTTTCAACATGCTAGTATCGATGCGGCGGTTGGCGGGCGGCGCGATGGCGAGGCACAGAGCATACATACAACCACAGCTATGGCTCTTGACGTATCGGCACTTTAATTCTTCTTAGCGTAGCAATACTTATCCATTTAGTGCCTATGGAATTTTGCCATGCTGTGTGGGCGTTGGAACGGCATACCCGAGGCTCAGTGAAGCTATGTCTTCCAGGAAAGCCTCCTCACTCCAGAAGGTGTTGCTCAAACCAGTGCCAAACTCCAACTACTACTGAGCCCATTGTGCCGTGCAGTGCCTGCGCATATTTTTCCGTGCTCACCTGCCATCCACCTTCTACCGCTCCCTGACAGACCCGGTATTCACCCGAGGTTTTGCATTCTACATATCCTAACACATTGCCTACGTATGGACCAGATGCACAGTTACAATTTTAAACATCTTACAACAGTTTGAACATTTGTTACATTTCAATTCTATTACAATATTACTTGACATTTGACGTAAACATTAATATTCACGTTGAAACTTGTTTACAGGTTTCTTAACATAATGGCATGAAACAAAAAGAAATGAAATCAGAACATCAATTACACAAGTTTATCGATATGTACAATAGTATAGGGTCGTTGTTGTTACATGCTGACCCGTGAAATTTTGCCCCCTCCTTCAACAACTGCGTGAGGGGCCTTGCAATATTCGCAAATTTTGGAATATACCTCCTGTAAAAATTGGCGAGACCTAAATAAGACTGCAATTCTGTTACTTTTGTATTCACTACCCTCTCTACAAGTTTTGGATTCATTGCTGACACCCTCCTGTCCTATAATATGACCTAAATAACAGACTTCTTGCAACAAAAAATGACATTTTTCCATATGAAGAGTTAACTGCGCTGCTTTCAGACGATCGAAAACTTCACGCAAAAGGCACACGTTCTTGCACGCCCTTTGAGAAAACAATTATGTCGTCCAGATATACCATACACTGATTAGGTTTCAGCCCTCTAACACACTATCTAGTAACTGTTGGAAGGTTGCCTGAGCATTTTTGAGTCCGAAAGTCATTCGCCGATACTGAAAATGACCTGTAGGTGTAGACAAAGTTGTCTTCGGTCAGTCTTCCGGGGCGACCTCCAACTGGTGGTACCCACTTCCAAGATCCAAGGTTGTGAAATACCGACACTGACTCAAATTATCCAGAGTTTCAGTGATATTAGGCATTGTGTATGAATCCGATACAGTTTTTTGATTTAGGAAACGATAATCACAACAAATATGATATGCCTTGTGCCCATCAGGTGATTTTTTATCCACTACTATGACAGGAGTGGACTAGGGACTACTACTGGTTTCTATTATCCCATTCCTAACTGTTGATTAATAAATTCTTCCATGACAGACTGTAAACTTTTTGGAACATGATACAGACGTTTATACACCGGTGCTTCATTCCCAGTGGGGATGTAATGCTGAACTAATGGTGTGGCAGGCAGTAGACCATGAGAATTAAATAACTCTTTATATTCTGTCAAAAGGTTCTCCATGACTTCTCTGTCTTGCCCTTCTAAATGTGCTACTTTACCCCTTAGTGTGGACCAGCTGACAGACTCTTCCGGTATTGTGTAATCTGCTGCGAAATCCTTATCCAGTTTATCTTACCCTTTTATCTCCAGATTCGCTATTACGGTACCCCGTACTAACTGCACCTCTTCAAGACCAAAATTATCAATACTGAAAGGCACAACCTTTTTTCCCTTCTATCTCCCACACGTAGGACATGCTATGGCACGTAAAACACTTCATTTTTTCCAGTGGCTCATTCTCAAAGGTTCAACGACACACAACGAATTTACCGGCTCGCTAGCTCCAACAACTGCCCAGATTATTTTCCCTGTACCCTTTGGTGTAGTATCCCGCGTGTTAACCCTAAGGGACCTTGTACGCAGTTTAGGCGGCCCACCCGACGTCTGGTCAGTTCCTTGTGACAGTAATGGTTTTTCGCCCGCAGAACCTAGGCGAAATTGTATTCCATCCAGTTCTACTGTACGCCGTTCCAGGTTAACATTTGCGTGATGCGCAACCAGGAAATCCAATTCGAGAATGACATCATAGCTACTGCCAACAACTGGGAGAACTTCTACCTTCACCTGGAAGTTCCTCATTTCCACTCTGAAGTTTAACACCGCTGATCTGAGTGACTTCACCTGTCCCCCACCCACGCCACTTGACGCTCAGCATGGTGGTTTTAATTCTACTTTACGGAGTACATTTCTACTCGCCACGGATATCTGAGACCCGATATCCAATAAAAATTTGCACGGTCTGCCCCTCACCAAGCCGGTCAGAAAACAGTCTGCCACTGATTCTGTACTAGCATTAATCCTTACCGGGGGTGTTGCACAGTGGACACACCACCCCCAGCCCCATTTAACTGAGGGGGGTGAGGCCCACCTTGCGGTTTCCTACCATGTTTCTGCCAGGAGCCATTGCAATTACACTCCCGATGACCCCAACGTCTGTATTTCCTGCACTACACTTCCTTGCAATCGCTTCTAATGTGTCCCATCCGACCACATCTGAAACATTTTATTTCTGCATTAAATACTGCGTTCGTGTCCCGTGTCTTTGTTACTGCTTCAACTTCCTCAAACACCACAGCGATTCCGACTGCCTCATTGAGAGTCTTAGGGAATTCCATCCTAATCTTGCGGGAGGTTTCAGGTTGTATTCCCCACAAAAATGCATCTAGTGCCCTTTGCTCAGCTTCCTGCAGAATGGCTTCATTAACCCAATCGGAATCCGTTAGCTCATAGGTATTAACATTAATTTTTCGAATTCGATCTACAAAAGCTTCTATTGATTCCCCATTCCTTTGATACATTCTATTCAATTGTTCCCGATAATATCTAGACATATTTTTCCTCCGATACCTTTCCAGCAACCCCTTTATGGATACTTCAAATGTCCGAGCATCCCTTAATTCTTCACGGCATGTAACGTCCGCTCTGGCATCCCCAGTTACTTTCAACTTAGCCACATGCAAAAGTGTTTCTGCACCCCAATTCAGCAGCCGTGCTAAGGTTCTCAAACAAAATCATAACATCCTCCCCAGCTTTTCCCGAGAAAGGGGTGACCGAAGACGCAGCGTTAGTGTCAAGAATTACTGCATTAACAGTAAACTGTTACTTGCTCACTTCTTCAGACCGAGCAAGCTCTATCTCTAATTCCGACACTCGCTCAAGTAGCTACTGAATAGCCACCTCGGCTGACACTGACTGCTCGATCACTACCAGCTATCGAATCAAGACTACAGTAAGCCCAGAAAGAAGAACAGGAAGGGAAGACGGACTATGCTACAGGTTCAGACAAACCACCAAACGAAAAATTGGCACTTGTCATGTTGCAGGAGTTGCTGATCCATTGTTGCCCTTCTCAGGTGCCAATTACCAGCCACAATTCCTCCAAATCCAGGGAGAAGACCACTACTGTCACCAATAGTAACAGGAGTGTGTGATGCGCAGGTTTCCTGACTGACATCACTTGTAATAGGATGACCAGAGCGAGTGGCATGGTTGGGGTTGTAGGGCATGGCTGGGTAGAAGAAGGTGGTTGTTTTTTAGCAGTCTTCCTCTTTATTGTTGGTTCTTCCAATATATTTTCCTGTAGCTCAGCCCCACTGCTCGTGTCGTGGTGGAGACGTGCTGATGCACGCAGCCCGGGGAACACTACACCGTGCTCAGTCAGTGGCTGCACAGGCGGTAGGAGGTCAGTGGCACGAGGCCCGGCCCAGCCTACCTCCTGCAGACGCGGCGGCTCGTGACGATGCTGAGAGTCGCCGGTGCAGCAGCGGGCAACGCCCTCCGCTGGCTGGTCCTCGGGGACAGCTTCACTGATGACGACGACGTGATCAAATGCCAACACCCACCTCTGATGCCCTTAAATAGTGCAGACCACTGCTGAATCCGCCGGTTACGTGGCGCCGTGTTTATTAGAAGGTTCTCGATGAGTTGGCTGATGCACCGCGCCTGCGTAATTCTGCTAATGCTGCGTTCTGCCTGTTGATGGCTGCCGTGCACGTACACACATACCGACAATCATTGCAAAACTGTGTCACCTGCATAACATGCTGGCCAGCCTTCGTCCGCCGTGAGGCTGGCGCATCGCGCACTGAAACACACTAAATCACAATTTTGCACCATATTTCCTAACAATAACTCCTTGTCCTCTACAGAAGAAACTGTGTTTGCCCGAGGCAGAACCTGTCCAAAAACAAATTTATTTGTAAGCAAACATGCACCACATGGACCCAAGAGTGAACTAGAACTTCTTGAATCAATAGTGAAGGTTTTATAGTAACATCATAAGCATTGTAATTTCATATACTACCAAGTAATTTTCCGTTATATACCCAGCGTACTGTGATGCAGCTGTGGGTAAAACAGCATGGGATGACACTGCTCCACTGGGCTACTCTAATTAATACCAAACTCGGCAAATAAGTTTTAATTTATAATACATACACATTATTTGATATGGAAAATAAATATGGTACGCAATGCAATGCAGAATAGTGAATTAGTGTGATGTTCGAAAAAATCATCATTAGCTGTAATGTAGTGCACTACCATGAGATTCACTCTTACATACCTGGTGTAATGATGCAGGTTTGTGCAGGCCACCACTGTGTCACTGCACTGATTGCAGCAAGCAGCTGTTGCAGGATTTCACCATCACAGCCAGCCTCAGTACACCGGTATGACTACACAGTCAGCAATCTGTGGTGCCACCAAAAAAGTCTAGCATTGGCTCCTATGGGAGGGGTGACAAACTAGGATCCTCACAGACACCAATGCACTTACCAAGTCCCATTGCCAGAGACTAAAAGCCAGAAGTCCGAGGCTGAGGTTTGCTCTCCAGATGCCAATGCCACAGCTCCATCACCAGCTTCTGCTGGGGCAGGTTGATGGCACAGCCACTGCAGCATAGCCAGTGACTTACACAACTTGGGCCACAGGCCTAGAATGCATATACCAAGGACCACGGGTTAGACGCCCACCATCTGTCTGATGGATGTACGCATTTGAAAAAGTTTTATGATATTTGATAGAAATAAATCAACTAGTTCCAACCTGAGCATGGCTAATTTTGATCGTGTTTCCCGATCAGTGACGCTGCGCACCTGGGGAAGGGAACCCGACAGGCCTGTTTAAGATTCCCCACCATCCAACAGCATCGACCTTAGCTGACAGGCCATGTAAATAAATTTAAGGTGAGGATCTAGATATAGTAAATTGGAGTAGAAAAGTAACATTGTGCATGTATGAATTCACAGACAAATCTCTCTGCATTTCAGTGTAGTACACCACAGAATTCAGCTCATACTTGGTGTCCTGCGTTCCAGATCTTACTGCCATGCTACTAAATACTTTTCTTCCACACGCGCACTGACAGGTCATTTACCTAAATTTTAGTTCAGGTTCCAGATAGAGTACATTAGAACAGGAAAGCAACATTGTACACGTATTAAATAAAAGATAAATCACATCAATGTTACAAACTACATACAATTTTCAGTCACATACCAACTGGTTTGTTTCCAGTGTCTTGTGGAGACAATTGTGGAATGGTCCCTCTCCACAGTAACTCCACCACCATTGTTGGGCACTACAAATAAATTTAAAATCAAACTTAAGAGAGTGTTAATGGGTAAATGGCTGATAATGTACATACATCCTTGTGTAGATCTTAATGCACCAGAATTGAGCACGTGAGCATTTCAGATATTAAAATATTGTGATGAAATGGTTGCTAATACAAACCTTCACCAAGAAGTATTCTCAATATCCCATGGGTTTCTTCTACATCAGGAACAGCCATAGACATGTGGTGTAAAGATTTCCTTTTCTTGGTCGAAAAGAGCCGCCTCTGTGGCATGAGTTTCCTTTTGCAACTCCTTTCTGGGCTGATGAAAGAGGTGCCACTATGGGTTCTAACGCACCTACATTCGCCTTCAGTATTGTCACAATTTTTTTGGCTAGCTTAAGTTCAGCAGTTGACATGCCAGCAATGACTTCCGAAAACACTGAGACAATCTTTTTCTTTTCATCTGACAATGCTTCTTGGGTGTTGCAGACAGCATTTGTGCTTACTTGGTCTAAAATTGCTTCCCTCTCATCAGTCACAGACACATCTTCAACATCAATAACAAGAGCATCTGGCAATACACAATTTTCCAAGGGAACCTCACCTCTGCTCTTCTTTTCTGTTTGGCAAACAATATGAATGTGATTACACATATTTAATTTTATACCGATGAATGCACACTTCACATTTACTGCACACTAATTTACACTTGCAGTGAACATCATCGTCCTTCACAAGGTAGACATTGTTTGATTTTGAAGAAGGTACCTCCCAACCACTGTCTACATTAATAATGAACTCATACATTAAAATAGACTAGGTTATCCGTTAAAATAGACTGGTGCCTAGCACGAATGTCTTTTATTTAACCGGTTACTTTTCCTGTAACGATCACAGTAAGGCTATCAAACAGCTTTACAGTTACAAATAACATCAGTGCAGATATAACTTTGTCCAGTCTTTCCACTTGCTTCGCATTAGCATGTACACTCTTTGAAATAAAATTAGACCGGCGGCCGGCCACTTCAGAGGCTAAGTCCGCGCCGATCGCGACATGGGACAAAAAAACTGGCCAACTCGCTAATTCTCTACATGGGACAAAAAAACTGGCCAACTCGCTAATTCTCTAAGTCCGGTTATCTGCACAATCTGGCAACACTGTAGACTGCGGCACTTCCTGGAGGAAAACTTGTCCCATGATAGAGAAACCCTAGGCTGATTACGCCTGTGGTCTAGCGGTAGCGTGCGTTGTTTCTGTTCATAATGTCAGTGGATCGAGAGCAGCTGGCATAAAAATTTTTTATAGCCTCTTCTGTCTGAATGCTGGAGACGTGAATGTAATGGTAGCGCAGATTCAATCTATTTCGCTTTGTGACGCACCGATATTAAAATTTTATCCAGTAACGATTTTACGGCAGATTTCCTGCAGACTGTCCTCCTCTGGACGCCGTATGCGGCAAAGCTCCGGGATCCACTGGCTGGCTACCGGCAGCGGCCGTGGCGACAGCAGCGGCGCTGCACTCCCCCGTTCTTTATGGAAAACGCCTGCTACCGCTCATCGCTTTTGATGATTTAAAACGCTTTATTATTAAATGTTGCTCCACAGAAAATTTCTACAATTTCCATTCACGCTCAAAAGCAACGGAGACAGACGCCCTGATTAGTAGGCGGGTATTATATTACATTAAGCGGCAGGAGCTGAGTATGGCCCGAAATTAATTTTATAGACTGGGACGAAATTAAACCACCTCGCTACATTCGATGAATTTATAAATGCTTCATACCTCGTTTCTTTTCCTTTCAAACTCAATTATTTGTGCAACTTTTGGTCAATGTTCGGATGTTTTCGTCAAGCCAGAGTGAGAGCGTCTGTGGTGTAAAGTGTATTACAGTTCTTGTTTCATTCCTTATGGTAAGTCTATGCGATAAACTGTGTGAATACTTTGCAATGCATGCTCTGTAGCAGTGCAGGAACACTGCACATTTGGAGTTCCATGTATGGGTTCATGAAGTATTTAATGTTGATCGGAAGTGATAGTTAAGGTCATCAGATTTAAACCAGAAAAAATTGTCGTTTTGGAGGTTTCAGAGAACGGAAAGGAATTGCTAACGCCAGTGTTAGAAAACGTCTACAGTTAAATGCTATTGCAAAAATTTAGAAGAAGGGAACTATATTAATCAACATGTGCACTTCATAAACAACCTCCTGACATGTTAGACCTATATGACGAACAAAGCTCAAATTTATATCGTTGACAGTCGGTTTGAATCTTTTCAGGATCTATTTTACAGTGAAGCACCTTGGCATTTGCAAAGCAGACACCCCATGACATTAACTTAATTTACTAAGTCGAAATCGGACGAAGATTGATGTTTAAAGGTATTCTTCAGATTTCATATAAGGAATTTTTACTAGCAGTTTGCAACTCCAGTCGTCGACTCACCTCGGAAGATGTTCTCCGTAGTTGAGAACGAAACGTCAGGGAGAAGAAGTTCTACAGATCGACCACGGCAACTTAGCCCGGAAGAGTTTACTGATAAAGACGCCGGCCGTGAAAGCCTACATGGAATGATCCATTAATTAAAATGGAAAATAAAAGGTTGTAATCAGCGGCTTCCACCGAGATTGGAACTGCCATGTCTTATAGTCTGAGCACCGCAACGCACAAGGGAACCTCTTTTTTTTTTTCAATTTTGCTTTTTTTCTTTTACTTTTTTTTGACGATTACCCCTTTTTTCTCTCTTATTTTAAAGCCGCTTAGGAAAATGGCACTAAAAAAAGAAACTAAGTGCCACCGCCACTTTTCATCCTATAACAAAAAAAAAATCTGGTCCACTTAAGGCGTTGGCTCCCGACTAAACCTACCCCAGAGAGCTGCCTATATACCAGAGGAAATATAGGAATTCAAGGTTAGGGCTATCCTTACAAACAAAACAAAATCTTCCTTTTTCTGAATTTTATTTTTAATTTTCTTTTATTTTTTTTTATTTTTGTTGTGTAATAGATCAGACGCCTTCTGCGCCCCGCTGGTAATATGTTGAGTCACGTCTTCTCGAAATTGATGTGTCCCGTTCAATAGTTCAGAAATGTTCATTGGTTCAAACAGGAAACCTTCTTCACTCTTGGCTTAACACATTCCAGCTGTGAGGCGGGTCGTGGAAAGTACTCCCAAGGAAGTTTGAGAAAAATTGTGCGTATTTTGGGTGACGGACGACGACATAATGACGATCGTTGAGGTATGTCCAAAAATCGAGTACAGAGTCTACAGTTTGTCCAAATACGTAATGAATGGCATGTCCACGAATCCAATTCACAGCATTGGTCTTTATCCGAGGAAAATAGTCACGTCCCTGAACTAATAATGAAAGGGGAGTATTCCGATTCAGAATGTCCCGCGTTAGAAAAGCCACAATACGACGAATAACCTCTGAGCTAACGACACACTGGCGACAACAGATGGACTATAGTCACTACGATTTTGCCTGAGCCTCAAAACGCAACCTTAAAACACACAAACAGGTGTTACTTATGTGAAGAACGCCGTTCTTGGAGTCCATAAATTAAATATACTTTCCAAGTGTCTCATCTTACAGTGGATTACATCGTACGAGTCTTCGATGTGGAAAACAATTGTCAAGTGAATTTAGCGAGGTAATGCCGGACTACACCCGGAAGTAAATGCACTATCAGAGTGTTGACAAATACTTGCTACGACGCTGCCATTTCTCGGCTCTCTTACGAGGCAGCTCTTCAGCGAAATGCTTGCCGTGATTCTCCGATACGGTTCTTCAGAGTGGACGTTTGGTTTTTATGCGGCGTCCTTCCCTGATGGTTTCTGACGTCGCCTTGTGGGCTATGTATACATTTGAGACATTCAATTATCATTAATCCAGATTGGTACAAGTTTCAGCTTCCGGCGTGGAAGAAGGCTGTTGATGCCGACATTGTATCATTTCAACGTAGGGAAAGCAAAACGTGTCATTCAATGTTTCTCATTCAACATAAAGCGTGTGAGATAATTTTCCGTAACGTTCATAATCATCTAAAAATACAAACTAAGTAAAAATACATTGGAAGCTTATTCGAATTGAATATAATGTAAGATACCATCCGCTTTCCATCTCGGTGTCGAATTTGTCCACGTGCAATCTTTTGCAGCATACACATAGAATGTCATGATTACCACGAGAATGAAGAAATATGTTGATAAGGATGGAAGCAAGAAGAGACGCAGTCAACAAATATTCGATTCCACATGGCATTCATTTCATTTGAGACGTAAAAGAGGTAAAGCGGGATATTACTTTCGTTAACACGAAAGATATGCCGCACATATTGATAACGAGGAAGTCTGCGTCTTCATACGTTTCCTCCTTGAAATATGTATGCTCTATTATATACTAAGTAGCCCGATCATTGTTTCAGTGATGTTACCCTCTTGTTTGACCCCGTAGCGATGAACAGATTCCAAACGCATGTCTGCATGAAAGTAGCTGTTTGAACCCTTCCTGGGTTGTTTTTTGTGTTTTATTGCTTGGAATTCCTGAAGCAGACCGCTATGCCTTCCCCCCTCGTGGGTTAGGTCAGGTCTCAAAACTAAACCGCTTTTTATCCAATGGCATAATTTATTCAGACAGCATCAGCACTAGACTATCAAACAAAGCCTTCCATTTACAGTTGCAACACACTAACCAGCACTGACCGAAGTGTAATCCACGGTCATGGTCCGAAATTAGCAGCTGTCTGCTACTGTGGCAAAATCCGTACTGCACTTTCGATTCCGCAGCACCATTTTATCTGGTAACACTGTGTAGTTGCAGAGTTGTGCCAGCATGTCTGTCCTCACACTGTCAACTTTATGTATCTCACTTCTCCTGTAGCGTTGATCACGAGGAGCCGAAGTAAATGAGTGTATTCTGCATGACGTAACATTCAGTATTCCCTTCTTTCATAGCCACTCTTCATGTGGACCGATACTAAATAATAATCGTAGCAAGAACAAGCAAATAATGAATGCTGTTTATTCCAACGCAGAACGAGAATGGCTTTAAATACAAAAATCTATATCTATATCTATATCCATATCTATTGATCTTTGGGTTGGCACAATGCAAATATATTCTTAGCATTTAGTTACTGAATTTAGTTCTGGATGTTTGCAGAGAAAAGGAAAAGTCGGTACTCCTCGCTGGTGTAATATAATGTGAACCAGCAACTACCCTTTCCTTAGAACACGACTCAAGCAGGTCCCCAAGTAGGTACCAAGGCACTGCTGCATTCTGTTCCCTGACATTGCTCTGATGACGGTTAATGCAGGTAGTTCCGATTATGAAATACAAAACGTATTGCAGGTTAGTTCCTAGGATAGTAACATTAAATTTGCTTTTAGACGGCACATGAACGTGACGACTATCCACATTACTCATCAATACAAAAAGACAATATTATGGGAATTTAGCAGGATTACTCAACATGAATTCAGAAATTGGGTGACTGACCGCACAGGTGCTAAACGTCGTCAAGAGTATACGGTGTCCTAATCGCATTAGGAATATGAAGATCGTCTTCGACAGCTCACAACTTTCACATTGCTATCTCCACCCTACTTCAGACAGCCCTCGGTGGAGTTGCACTACGCTGCCGATGTAATGGAAGGCCTTCAAACCGACAACAGACCACATATTGAAAAATACAAGCGAATTCTCTTGCAGCGTAAGCTTATTGTAACTAATCTAAAAATTATTGTAGAGGAACATTGTCCTATTCAAAAAAAAGTAAACTTTTACGCACTGTTGACGTCAAACGTTCATTATCTATGTCCTGTCTTGTGTCCTACTCATCTACAATATCAAGTGTACTGTCATAATGATTATATATAATGGATGATAATGTAATGCATTGATACCAGATGGTGGGTTCACAACAGTATTGATGCGAAAATAAAACAGAAGTTCGCAAAAGTGCAGTTGTGCATTTTCGTACGTTTTCACCTCGACATGAACAGTCGTGCTCAAAAGTATCCGAACGACCTGAATTGCATTTCGCCTGATTCGCATGCAAACGGCATAACGCAGCTGTCTAGCAGGTCCTCTAATCGCTCCTTGGCCGGCTGGAGTGGCCGTGCGGTTCTAGGCACCACAGTCTGGAGCCGAGCGACCGCTACGGTCGCAGGTTCGAATCCTGCCTCGGGCATGGATGTGTGTGATGTCCTTAGGTTAGTTAGGTTTAATTAGTTCTAAGTTCTAGGCGACTGATGACCTCAGAAGTTAAGTCGCATAGTGCTCAGAGCCATTCTAATCACTCCTTGGTACAGTCGTTTGACTATTGAAAATGGTTCCAACAAGTCACCACTAGAAAACACTGCTCTGTATCGCAATAACTCAAGATGTAAAGTAATACCACGATACTACAAATATCAGGGAAAACCTTATCACAGATAAGACTGTCCTTAAGGCTTGTGGGCTCACATTTATTACAATAAATGACATACCTGAAATGTTACCACTCTTATCATTACGTCAGATTGGTAATGCACGTAGTAAGTTCGTCGTATTCATGATTTCCTCTTCAAAGTAACATACCGTACTTATTATTTAACGCAAAATGACATTAAAAATTTAAGTTATTCACGAGCAGCTAGTTGAGAATATGTATGAACTTCAAATGACACGACGAACCGGCTTGTTCCGTATATTTATTCAAACCCAGCTCATGCAGAGTAAGCAAAGATTTCGTGACTGACGGAAACTAACAGTTATTCCTGATAAGGCATACAGAGAGTGATATACCTCGATTTTAGACAGTATCAGTTAGCAAATATCAACTTTAAATTGCATAACGCAAACATTTTTAATGTTCCTACCCAGCATCTATTGTCCCTGTTAACGAACTACGAGAGATGTTAAATATTGCTTCTTCACAAGTAACTTACTTGAAATGCCGTGAGGTAAAGCTTTGTGTTGGACACGGATTCGAACCCAGAACCTAATCGGACTGCTATCGAAGGACAGTCAAATGTGACATATCGGATTTTCGCGGCAGTAGCTAGATGTTTTAACTGAAATGACGAGACGAAACATTAATTTTTTTCTTCCCAGGCACCAACCCGGCCCCTATCGTCGTTATATTCTAGAGAAAACGAACGTTAAATATGTGTTTGTTGCACCAGCAGTGACATGTGAGCATGTTTGAACTAGAAATAATATGACGAAGAGTTCAGTGCTGACTGGGAATAGAGCCCCACACATATCGTTGTTGACTACACACGAAGAGACGTCAGCTACCGAATTTTTCTCCACCAGCTGCTCAGAATAACATCTTGAACTTACAGTCATCTCGCAAATAGTTCTGTGTCTCACTGGGAGCTAAAAACGTCAGATATCGTTAGTGTTGACAACGAATGAAAATACATGAAAAATCAAAATAATTATCCACCAGCAAATAGGTGTTCTCATGCTAGAGCTTCATAATACATAATTAAATCTTTAGTGCCGGGCCAGGATTCGATCCCATTGTGGAGATGTTGAGGAATCTGCAGTTTTGAACAAACAACAAATTGTAGCCGAGCTGTATTGTCACGAAGGGATCAAATTCCGCGTTAAGGGCGGTGTGAGTTGCATTCCCAGTTCAGAACCAATTTTATCGACATACAGAATCTCAGATAAAAGATGGAATAAGTGTCCTGTGACCATACATAGCGTTTGTTTCGTCACTTGAAATAAATAACTAGTATAAGAAAGGTTACTGGTGATAGAGTTTCTACATGTCGCCACTCCAGACTTTATTGTGGTTCAACCTACCGTCTACTTGATAGAGAAGGAATATCATCTTTAATGTGAATTTTCAGACCACACCGCCATTATATCTTCTTCACTTGGTGTAGCCAGGAGAGAATGGAATCTGTCTCTCTCTATCTAAGATCATTGACAGAAGTGGGAATCGAACCCAGACCATAGGTATAACAATCTACCATCCGCCCAACAGACCACGAAATCCTCTTCTGCGGCTCATTTTTCTATCGTAACGCCGTTGCGCCACACTGGATGAGAATTCTGACACACAGGCTCCCTGTAGTAATTTGCAGCATGTTCAGAAAATTCATTTACTTGGTTGACCGAATCGCCATGAACTAGCTGCCTCGGCTACCCAGTGCATACATTCGACTCTATTTTGTAATCACCGAAATAAAATCACGTAACTGCCACCTACACAGAACTGCCAACAGTGTAGGATGCAGAAGTTTAAATAGGAAGTGTTCCTTTCCACTTGAGCTATTCTATTGCGCTAACTGTTTGTAGAAAACGTCGTTCAGTCCAAAAGAAAAGCTGTAACTGTTTGTCTCTCAGAAGTCAAGACCTGGCCATATGCATAATGTCACAGTGCTGTGGAATCCAAAAGTTCTGGAGGAATAGTTGTCGAGCTCTGGAGCTGTTGTAGCTACGTGTCAGCTAGTAGCGTAGATAAGATGTCACGAGTTCGAATACATTCAGTGCTTCATTTTTTAAAACGCACTTCTGCTGTCTGCTGAAGTTATCAATCTAATGGAACTTTGAACATAATTCCCTTCACTTCTCAGCCCAAAGTAGTCGCATGTGGAAAAAGGGCTAACTACTGTGACATTTTGTTCTATTCAGGTTTAATAGACACCAGGCAGCAGATGCATCTCGAAGATATGTAGGGAGAGCGCATCATGCCATAATATGTCAGAAAAGTATTTTCTACATTAGATGTCGTGTGGTAGTGAGATTTTATTCTACTTCAAACTTTGTTTGACAGCTTTAACTGTATTATAAGAAATCAAATAAAACTAACCACGATAACCTTACGACGAAAGTCTGTTTTAATAAAACCGAGTATCTGTACACAAGCGTGCCTCTATGGAGACGAATTAGTAAAATACTACTCACTTAGATTTTGATTGGGTCAGTGTTTAATTGGTATGCTGTGTCATACTCAAGAGGTATGCAAATGTGGCATTTCATAAATATAGCTACGTATTCCTACAAACCCAAAATTTGCTTGTCAGCAGCGGAAAGAGGCGTTACCTGTTGTGTAGCATTGTAAGTTTTTCAACATTGCACTATGAGCCGAAAGTATTTTCTTGCGATTTGCTTATCAATGTTTGAACCGACTGCTTGTAGCTCTATCACAGAAGGGATAGAAACGTTGCAATCAGTGAGACTGGAACTGCGAACCATAATAGACGCGTTTTCACAGATTAGCACGTTACCACAGAGCTGGCGAAGAGGTATGGGTCTGAGCTTCCTCTTACAAGGGCAATAGTGCCTAGAACTCGTAAACCGCTATTTAAAGGTCGAGATTAGTTGCGATTTCCACCTGCAACGACTTTCCTGGGCTGAAAACCCTAAATTTACAATCTTTTGTTACACTTAAAGTGATAACAACTCAGATTATTGAATGGAAATGACAAGTAAAATCAAGTGAACTTTGAGGCTTAATTCCATGCACACCAGGAAGTAACTCGTCGATCACAGAGTTGCCAAACATACATTGCCTTGTTGCCAAATCTCAGTTACAGTACCAGCAGGAAGAAGACAAACCGATGTGATCCTACAGCGGGCTGGGAAGTGACCATACAAAATTGGTCACGGTGGAAAAAATGCGAGTCTACTAAATGGTTAAGTAGAAGCAAGCTTCTGACGCAGAGATTATGCTATTCTCATGTCAGCAGGGTGTAAAGAATCTTCTATGCATCATAGGCTGAATGTGAAGCCATTTTGAATTTTCACAAATTCAGCAAATTTCTTAGTTCAAGAAAATCGACTGTGAAGTGTGAAGTTGCCGGATAATTCGATTATTACTGTTATTATTACTATCATTTTATTCATACCGCTGATGGAACGCGACCGTAGTCTTGAGGTAAAACGCGAGACCAGCTAATATGACGTCTGGCGACCGAAAGCACAGATCAACAAAATCAAGTGAACTTTGAAGCTTAATTCCGTGCACACCAGGAAGTAACTCGTCGATCACAGAGTTGTCAAACATACGTTGCCTTCTGAGGTCATCAGTCGCCTAGAACTTAGAACTAATTAAACCTAAATAACCTAAGGACATCACACACATCCATGCCCGAGGCAGGATTCGAACCTGCGACCGTGGCGGTCGCTCGGCTCCAGACTGTAGTGCCTACGGTCGTAGTCTAGAGTAATGTACTAAGACTGGAGTCAAGTCTTCCTCTGGGAAGTGCTGCAGTCTACATGTTGCCAGATCGAGCATATTGCCAGACATAGAATTCTGAGAGGAGCACGACTGTATTGTCCACCTTACGTGAACGACTCGGAGGTCAATTTTTTGGTCTAAGACTGTATCTACAACACATATTGTACGCTGAAGACCCAGAAGAATTAAAAAAACAAAAGTAGTTTATGAGAGCAACGTTAACCATAGCGTTCGAAGTATTCATAGTATTGTATACGTGTGTGTAAACGCCTTCCAATGACCCTCAAGGAAGACAAGGATACACAGTCTAGCTTCAATATTATAAATACGCCTCAGTTTGTGGATGAACTCAGACTTAGGTTGATAATAATTTTGAATATTTAGCAGCACTGTACCCATTGGTGTTAAACTCGTTTTCAACCAATGATTCCCACAGCTACAGGAACACTACGTGTGATACCTCCTAGACAAAATACTTAAGCAGTGTTATCAGACGAAAAGATCAACCAGACACAAACTGTGGGATGTTTGTTTTACAACCTTTGTACCTGGATAATGAGCTTCTTCCTATTTGAGATATCTGTGAACGTTGCTGCTTAAGACGATTTAAGCAGAAACTAAATTCCCTCAGCTTCGACAATGTTTAAAGAAATCGTCTTATCGGCACTAAATCGTGGTTTCTGAATTGTTTACCGGCCGTACTCTGCCGTATTTCGCCGGTTGGAAGCCAAAAGCTTACTGACAAATTTCACACAGAAATTACTGTTACAGTGTACTTATGGAGCCAAATGAGTGAATTGCGTATTTTCCGGTGAGAAAGAGTACTGGCAAACAGTCTTCGCTACATTAGGTTATTTAAACTGGTGTCACTCTGAGCTAGAATTTATGGTCAGCGACTAAGTGTAAGGTCAATGTTTCGGATGCGAGTTTTGTAACTGTGAAATACTTTCCTACATTACAGAAGCGAATATTAAATTTGAACTTATATTGCGAAAATTTTGTACTTGAACAGGTTAGAATGAAAATACTTCTGTTTATTTCAAAGGGAAACAATAGATTTTCTAAAACATTGTATTTCATACACAACTTGAAACAGGTCACGTCGACCAAATCATGTGGAAGAACTAACAGCGATGTATATCGGAAGGCAGTAAGATCTCTTGCCTTTTGGTTTGTCAGTACTCGATAGCCATTTCTAGGCGCAAGTAAATGAAGAAAGGCAGCGCGTTTTTGTTATCAAGTAACGTCTTCGTCAATTACTTTAGTTTTAATGTAATCTACGAGTAATTGCTGATGTTTGATATTAACATGAAAAGGATTCCATAGACAGGGAAAGAACCTGTTCTTGGGAAACTACTTCTATAGTGACCAAAAGGCATTAAATGATCTTCAAGCACTTGTGTTCCAGCAGCGGTATGAATAAAATGATAGTAATAATAACAGTAATAATCGAATTATCCGGCAACTTCATACTTCACAGTGGATTTTCTCGATCTAAGAAAATTGCTGAATTTTTGAAAATTCAAAATGGCTTCACATCCAGCCTATGATGCTTAGAAGAGTCTTTACATCCTGCTGACATGAGAATAGCATAATCTCTGCGTCAGAAGCTTGCTTCTACTTGACCATTTAATAGACTGGCATTTTTTCCACTGTAACTAATTTTGTAAGCTAAGCACATCATCAGTTACAGCACACTCCTGGGGCTGGGAAATGTGGACACAATGGTCTAGTGGAACGAACTATCACAGGTGCAATGCGTGGGTTCAGGCATTTACTTTTAAGAGGCACAAACAGATTTATTTTACCTCTGGTAACCTCAAGAGAAAGACGTTATAATCCAGAATCCGCATTAAACATAACGTTCATTCATTACCAACTGGGCAGAGTCGGTTTACGTTGGGAAATGACATAGCGGAAGTCATGGTAAACAGAAATACAGTCGCCAGTAAGCTTACTTACATTAGAAAATTTTATTTTATTTGATGAACCGATAGCCATTTAGAGGGACAGGGCTCTTATTTTACTTGTACTTGATTGAACTAGAGACGTTGAAAAATTTGGTGCTGGACAGTGATTCGAATCCGTATCTCCTCTTTCGAGGATCTGAATTTCTTGGAACAGTATAGTGCAAACATTTCGTTCCTTTTCCCAAGACTGCAATCTTCTCTAGGTCTCCTCCGAAGGTAAGTATGTGGGTCTGAACCCTGATCCAGTACAAAAATATTCATAATTTCATTTCAAGCTCTATCAAGTGCACACCCACCTGCTAGTGAAAATTAACGCGCATTTTTAACGTCTGGTCATGTGTTGCCAACAATCGCAACAGGTGTCGTTATTTCTGGTCAAACACGCACACATCTTACTGTTCGTGAGTAAGCAACTGATACTTAAGCTATGTTCGTGGATGCACGGTAGGTGTGCAGTTCGATTGTCGCTTAGGCACAAAAGTTTGTATCCTTATTTTAGATTCAGACACCTAGCGGCTCGTAAGAAAAACCGATACGTAACATTTGATTTTTCTTAGTTAACAATCCAATTACGTGTTGGGTTCGTATCTCCGTCACAGAAATTCACATCATGCACTTCATCTTTAAATGCATGCACACTTTGTTACTTCAGAATGGAGGTATATCAGACATCTTTCGTAGTTAGATAACAGGGACGAAAGGGTCTTGATAGGAGTCACGGTTTATTACAAAAATTGTCGTTTTTTATTTTCAAGCTTATATTTGGTTACTGGTATTCGTAAAAATTTCGGTAATTCATGACGCTTCATGGCTAGTCATCAATATGATGTGATTAGATTAGATTAGATTAATTCTTGTTCCATACATCATGAATACCACATTTCGTAATGATGTGTAATGTGTCATTTTAATGAAAGATTTCCTTAAATACCACGATTCAATTTCTTTACAACAATTTTTTACACTCTCATTCTTTTTTATTTCTCTCTCTCTCTCTCTCTCTCACACACACACACACACACACACACACACACACACACACACACACACATTCTTTTTCTTTTTATTTGTTTGTTGTGCTCGACTATCGGCGAGGCACGAAAACGACTGTGAATGAGTTTCTTAGTTTTGAGTACACTTACGAAAGAAATATAAAAACAACAATGAGAGTTATTGATTTATGATGCTTGGTTTCCAGTCAGTTCTACATCTACATCTACATTGATACTCCGCAAGCCACCCAACGGTGTGTGGCGGAGGGCACTTTACGTGCCACTGTCATTACCTCCCTTTCCTGTTCCAGTCGCGTATGGTTCGCGGGAAGAACGACTGTCTGAAAGCCTCCGTGCGCGCTCTAATCTCTCTAATTTTACATTCGTGATCTCCTCGGGAGAGTTTATTAGTAACTACGCTCCAGTCCCTAAACCTAGTTACAGAAATGCGTATCAGACGCATTACGTATTCCAGACCGTAGCACCCGCGACTTGGAGACACCAGCTATGGTCACTTCCCAGCCCGCTGTAGGATCACATCGGTTCGTCTTCTTCCTGCTGGTACTGTAACTGAGATTTGGCAACAAGGCAATGTATGTTTGGCAACTCTGTGATCGACGAGTTACTTCCTGGTGTGCATGGAATTAAGCCTCAAAGTTCACTTGATTTTACCTGTCATTTCCATTCAATAATCTGAGTTGTTATCGCTTTAAGTGTAACAAAAGATTGTAAATTTACGGTTTTCAGCCCAGGAAAGTCGTTGCAGGTGGAAATCGCAACTAATCTCGACCTTTAAATAGCGGTTTACGAGTTCTAGGCACTATTGCCCTTGTAAGAGGAAGCTCAGACCCATACCTCTTCGCCAGCTCTGTGGTAACGTGCTGATCTGTGAAAACGCGTCTATTATGGTTCGCAGTTCCAGTCTCACTGATTGCAACGTTTCTATCCCTTCTGTGATAGAGCTACAAGCAGTCGGATCAAACATTGATAAGCAAATCACAAGAAAATACTTTCGGCTCATAGTGCAATGTTGAAAAACTTACAATGCTACACAACAGGTAACGCCTCTTTCTGCTGCTGACAAGCGAATTTTGGGCTTGTAGGAATACGTAGCTATATTTATGAAATGCCACATTTGCATACCTCTTGAGTATGACACAGCATACCAATTAAACACTGACCCAATCAAAATCTAAGTGAGTAGTATTTTACTAATTCGTCTCCATAGAGGCATGCTTGTGTACAGATACTCGGTTTTATTAAAACAGACTTTCGTCGTAAGGTTATCGTGGTTAGTTTTATTTGATTTCTTATAATACAGTTAAAGCTGTCAAACAAAGTTTGAAGTAGAATAAAATCTCACTACCACACGACAGCTAATGTAGAAAATACTTTTCTGACATATTATGGCATGATGCGCTCACCCTACATATCTTCGAGATGCATCTGCTGCCTGGTGTCTATTAAACCTGAATAGAACAAAATGTCACAGTAGTTAGCCCTTTTTCCACATGCGACTACTTTGGGTTGAGAAGTGAAGGGAATTATGTTCAAAGTTCCATTAGATTGATAACTTCAGCAGACAGCAGAATTGCGTTTTAAAAAATGTAGCACTGAATGTATTCGAACTCGCGACATCTTATCTACGCTACTAGCTGACACGTAGCTACAACAGCTCCAGAGCTCGACAACTATTCCTCCAGAACTTTTGGATTCCACAGCACTGTGAGATTATGCATATGGCCAGGTCTTGACTTCTGAGAGACAAACAGTTACAGCTTTTCTTTTGGACTGAACGACGTTTTCTACAAACAGATAGCGCAATAGAATAGCTCAAGTGGAAAGGAACACTTCCTATTTAAACTTCTGCATCCTACACTGTTGGCAGTTCTGTGTAGGTGGCAGTTACGTGATTTTATTTCGGTGATTACAAAATAGAGTCGAATGTATGCACTGGGTAGCCGAGGCAGCTAGTTCATGGCGATTCGGTCAACCAAGTAAATGAATTTTCTGAACATGCTGCAAATTACTACAGGGAGCCTGTGTGTCAGAATTCTCATCCAGTGTGGCGCAACGGCGTTACGATAGAAAAATGAGCCGCAGAAGAGGATTTCGTGGTCTGTTGGGCGGATGGTAGATTGTTATACCTATGGTCTGGGTTCGATTCCCACTTCTGTCAATGATCTTAGATAGAGAGAGACAGATTCCATTCTCTCCTGGCTACACCAAGTGAAGAAGATATAATGGCGGTGTGGTCTGAAAATTCACATTAAAGATGATATTCCTTCTCTACCAAGTAGACGGTAGGTTGAACCACAATAAAGTCTGGAGTGGCGACATGTAGAAACTCTATCACCAGTAACCTTTCTTATACTAGTTATTTATTTCAAGTGACGAAACAAACGCTATGTATGGTCACAGGACACTTATTCCATCTTTTATCTGAGATTCTGTATGTCGATAAAATTGGTTCTGAACTGGGAATGCAACTCCCACCGCCCTTAACGCGGAATTTGATCCCTTCGTGACAATACAGCTCGGCTACAATTTGTTGTTTGTTCAAAACTGCAGATTCCTCAACATCTCCACAATGGGATCGAATCCTGGCCCGGCACTAAAGATTTAATTATGTATTATGAAGCTCTAGCATGAGAACACCTATTTGCTGGTGGATAATTATTTTGATTTTTCATGTATTTTCATTCGTTGTCAACACTAACGATATCTGACGTTTTTAGCTCCCAGTGAGACACAGAACTATTTGCGAGATGACTGTAAGTTCAAGATGTTATTCTGAGCAGCTGGTGGAGAAAAATTCGGTAGCTGACGTCTCTTCGTGTGTAGTCAACAACGATATGTGTGGGGCTCTATTCCCAGTCAGCACTGAACTCTTCGTCATATTATTTCTAGTTCAAACATGCTCACATGTCACTGCTGGTGCAACAAACACATATTTAACGTTCGTTTTCTCTAGAATATAACGACGATAGGGGCCGGGTTGGTGCCTGGGAAGAAAAAAATTAATGTTTCGTCTCGTCATTTCAGTTAAAACATCTAGCTACTGCCGCGAAAATCCGATATGTCACATTTGACTGTCCTTCGATAGCAGTCCGATTAGGTTCTGGGTTCGAATCCGTGTCCAACACAAAGCTTTACCTCACGGCATTTCAAGTAAGTTACTTGTGAAGAAGCAATATTTAACATCTCTCGTAGTTCGTTAACAGGGACAATAGATGCTGGGTAGGAACATTAAAAATGTTTGCGTTATGCAATTTAAAGTTGATATTTGCTAACTGATACTGTCTAAAATCGAGGTATATCACTCTCTGTATGCCTTATCAGGAATAACTGTTAGTTTCCGTCAGTCACGAAATCTTTGCTTACTCTGCATGAGCTGGGTTTGAATAAATATACGGAACAAGCCGGTTCGTCGTGTCATTTGAAGTTCATACATATTCTCAACTAGCTGCTCGTGAATAACTTAAATTTTTAATGTCATTTTGCGTTAAATAATAAGTACGGTATGTTACTTTGAAGAGGAAATCATGAATACGACGAACTTACTACGTGCATTACCAATCTGACGTAATGATAAGAGTGGTAACATTTCAGGTATGTCATTTATTGTAATAAATGTGAGCCCACAAGCCTTAAGGACAGTCTTATCTGTGATAAGGTTTTCCCTGATATTTGTAGTATCGTGGTATTACTTTACATCTTGAGTTATTGCGATACAGAGCAGTGTTTTCTAGTGGTGACTTGTTGGAACCATTTTCAATAGTCAAACGACTGTACCAAGGAGCGATTAGAATGGCTCTGAGCACTATGCGACTTAACTTCTGAGGTCATCAGTCGCCTAGAACTTAGAACTAATTAAACCTAACTAACCTAAGGACATCACACACATCCATGCCCGAGGCAGGATTCGAACTTGCGACCGTAGCGGTCGCTCGGCTCCAGACTGTGGTGCCTAGAACCGCACGGCCACTCCAGCCGGCCAAGGAGCGATTAGAGGACCTGCTAGACAACTGCGTTATGCCGTTTGCATGCGAATCAGGCGAAATGCAATTCAGGTCGTTCGGATACTTTTGAGCACGACTGTTCATGTCGAGGTGAAAACGTACGAAAATGCACAACTGCACTTTTGCGAACTTCTGTTTTATTTTCGCATCAATACTGTTGTGAACCCACCATCTGGTATCAATGCATTACATTATCATCCATTATATATAATCATTTTGACAGTACACTTGATATTATAGATGAGTAGGACACAAGACAGGACATAGATAATGAACGTTTGACGTCAACAGTGCGTAAAAGTTTACTTTTTTTGAATGGGACAATGTTCCTCTACAATAATTTTTAGATTAGTTACAATAAGCTTACGCTGCAAGAGAATTCGCTTGTATTTTTCAATATGTGGTCTGTTGTCGGTTTGAAGGCCTTCCATTACATCAGCAGCGTAGTGCAACTCCACCGAGGGCTGTCTGAAGTAGGGTGGAGATAGCAATGTGAAAGTTGTGAGCTGTCGAAGACGATCTTCATATTCCTAATGCGATTAGGACATCGTATACTCTTGACGACGTTTAGCACCTGTGCGGTCAGTCACCCAATTTCAGAATTCATGTTGAGTAATCCTGCTAAATTCCCATAATATTGTCTTTTTGTATTGATGAGTAATGTGGATAGTCGTCACGTTCATGTGCCGTCTAAAAGCAAATTTAATGTTACTATCCTAGGAACTAACCTGCAATACGTTTTGTATTTCATAATCGGAACTACCTGCATTAACCGTCATCAGAGCAATGTCAGGGAACAGAATGCAGCAGTGCCTTGGTACCTACTTGGGGACCTGCTTGAGTCGTGTTCTAAGGAAAGGGTAGTTGCTGGTTCACATTATATTACACCAGCGAGGAGTACCGACTTTTCCTTTTCTCTGCAAACATCCAGAACTAAATTCAGTAACTAAATGCTAAGAATATATTTGCATTGTGCCAACCCAAAGATCAATAGATATGGATATAGATATAGATATAGATTTTTGTATTTAAAGCCATTCTCGTTCTGCGTTGGAATAAACAGCATTCATTATTTGCTTGTTCTTGCTACGATTATTATTTAGTATCGGTCCACATGAAGAGTGGCTATGAAAGAAGGGAATACTGAATGTTACGTCATGCAGAATACACTCATTTACTTCGGCTCCTCGTGATCAACGCTACAGGAGAAGTGAGATACATAAAGTTGACAGTGTGAGGACAGACATGCTGGCACAACTCTGCAACTACACAGTGTTACCAGATAAAATGGTGCTGCGGAATCGAAAGTGTAGTACGGATTTTGCCACAGTAGCAGACAGCTGCTAATTTCGGACCAAGACCGTGGATTACACTTCGGTCAGTGCTGGTTAGAGTGTTGCAACTGTAAATGGAAGGCTTTGTTTGATAGTCTTGTGCTGAAGCTGTCTGAATAAATTATGCCATTGGATAAAATGCTGTCTAGTTTTGAGACCTAACGCACGAGGGGGAAAGGCACAGTGGTCTGCTTCAGGAATTCCAAGCAATAAAACACAAAAAACAACCCAGGAAGGGTTCAAACAGCTACTTTCATGCATAGACATGCATTTGGAATCTGTTCATCGTTACAGGGTCAAACAAGAGGGTAACATCACTGAAACAATGATCGGGCTACTTAGTATATAATAGAGCATACATATTTCAAGGAGGAAACGTATGAAGACGCAGACTTCCTCGTTATCAATATGTGCGGCATATCTTTCGTGTTAACGAAAGTAATATCCCACTTTACCTCTTCTTACGTCTCAAATGAAATGAATGCCATGAGGAGTCGAATATTTGTTGACTGCGTCTCTTCTTGCTTCCATCCTTACCAACATATTTCTTCATTCTCGTGGTAATCATGACATTCTATGTGTATGCTGCAAAAGATTGCACGTGGACAAATTCGACATCGAGGTGCAAAGCGTTTGGTATCTTACATTATATTCAATTCGAATAAGCTTCCGATGTATTTTTACGTCGTTTGTATTTTTAGATGATTATGAACGTTACGGAAAATTATCTCACACGCTTTATGTTGAATGAGAAACATTGAATGACCCGTTTTGCTTTCTTTACGTTGAAATGGTATAATGTCGGAATCAACAGCCTTCTTCCACGACGGCAGCGGAAACTTGTACCATTCTGGATTAATGATAATTGAATGTCTCAAATGTATACATAGCCCACAAGGCGACGTCAGAAACCATCAGGGGAGAACGCCGCATAAAAACCAAACGTCCACTCTGAAGAACCGTATCGGAGAATCACGGCAAGCATTTCGCTGAAGAGCTGCCTCGTAAGAGAGCCGAGAAATGGCAGCGTCGTAGCAAGTATTTGTCAATACTCTGATAGTGCATTTACTTCCCGGTGTAGACCGGCATTACCTCGCTAAATTCAATTGACATTAGTTTTTCACATCGAAGACTCGTACGGTATAATCCACTGTAAGATGAGACACTTGGAAAGTATATTTAATTTATGGACGCCAAGAACGGCGTTCTTCACATAAGTAACACCTGTTTGTGTGTTTTAAGGTTGCGTTTTGAGGCTCAGGCAAAATCGCAGTGACTATAGTCCGTCTGTTGTCGCCAGTGTGTCGTTAGCTCAGAGGTTATTCGTCGTATTGTGGCTTTTCTAATGTGGGACATTTTGAATCGGAATACTCCCCTTTCATTATTAGTTCCAGGATGTGACTATTTTCCTCGGACAAAGACCAATGCTGTGAATTGGATTCGCAGACATGCCATTCACTACCTATTTGGACAAACTGTAGATTCTGCACTCGATTTTTGGACATACCTCAACGACCGTCATTATGTCGTTGTCTGTCACCCAAAATACAGACAATTTTTCTAGAACTTCCTTGGGAGTGCTTTCCACGACCCGCCTCGCAGCTGGAATGTGTTAAGCCAAGAGTGAAGAAGGTTTCCTGTTTGAACCAATGAACATTTCTGAACTATTGAACGGAACACATCAATTTCGAGAAGACGTGACTCAACATATTACCAGCGGGGTGCATAAGGCGTCTGATCAATTACACAACAAAAATAAAAAAAATAAAAATAAATTAAAAATAAAATAAAATTCAGAAAAAGGAAATTTTTCTTTGTTTGTAAGGATAGCCCTAACCTTGAATTCCTATATTTCCCCTGGTATATAGGCAGCTCTCTGGGGTAGGTTTAGTCGGGAGCCAACGCCTTAAGTGGACCAGACTTTTTTTTGTTATAGGATGAAAAGTGGCGGTGGCACTTAGTTTCTTTTTTTAGTGCCATTTTCCTAAGGGGCTTTAAAATAAGAGAGAAAAAAGGGGTAATCGTCAAAAAAAAGTAAAAGAAAAAAAGCAAAATTGAAAAAAAAGAGGTTCCCTTGTGCGTTGCGGTGCTCGGACTATAAGACATAGCAGTTCCAATCTCGGTGGAAGCCGCTGACTACAACCTTTTATTTTCCATTTTAATTAATGGAGTTGCAAACTGCTAGTAAAAATTCCTTATATGAAATCTGAAGAATGCCTTTAAACATCAATCTTCGTCCGATTTCGACTTAGTAAATTAAGTTAATGTCATGGGTGTCTGCTTTGCAAATTCACACAGTTTATCGCATAGACTTACCACAAGGAATGAAACAAGAACTGTAATACACTTTACACCACAGACGCTCACTCTGGCTTGACGAAAACATCCGAACATTGACCAAAAGTTGCACAAATAATTGAGTTTGAAAGGAAAAGAAACGAGGTATGAAGCATTTATAAATTCATCAAATGTAGCGAGGTGGTTTAATTTCGTCCCAGGCTATAAAATTAATTTCGGGCCATACTCAGCTCTTGCCGCTTAATGTAATATAATACCCGCCTACTAATCAGGGCATCTGTCTCCATTGCTTTTGAGCGTGAATGGAAATTGTAGAAATTTTCTGTGGAGCAACATTTAATAATAAAGCGTTTTAAAAGTGATGAGCGGTAGCAGGCGTTTTCCATAAAGAACGGGGGAGTGCAGCGCCGCTGCTGTCGCCACGGCCGCTGCCGGTAGCCAGCCAGTGGATCCCGGAGCTTTGCCGCATACGGCGTCCAGAGGAGGACAGTCTGCAGGAAATCTGCCGTAAAATCGTTACTGGATAAAATTTTAATATCGGTGCGTCACAAAGCGAAATAGATTGAATCTGCGCTACCATTACATTCACGTCTCCAGCATTCAGACAGAAGAGGCTATAAAAAATTTTTATGCCAGCTGCTCTCGATCCACTGACATTATGAACAGAAACAACGCACGCTACCGCTAGACCACAGGCGTAATCAGCCTAGGGTTTCTCTATCATGGGACAAGTTTTCCTCCAGGAAGTGCCGCAGTCTACAGTGTTGCCAGATTGTGCAGATAACCGGACTTAGAAAATTAGCGAGTTGGCCAGTTTTTTTGTCCCATGTCGCGATCGGCGCGGACTTAGCCTTTGAAGCGGCCGGCCGCCAGTCGAGTTTTTTGTCAAAGAGTGTACATATTTCAAAGCCTTGTGCATACTGTCAAAGTGCATGTTTGTAGTGAGCCCAGCTTGCATCCTGTGACAATATGCCCAACACTTTGCATTTTTTTTCATAGTAGGTTTTGAAATAATGACAAAATTCGGATGTACCTGGATCACTATAGAGCTTCTGGAGTGCTTTTTGCAGTGATTCTTCAAACACAGCAACATCTCTCACCAGCATTAATGTCTTCACAAGCTTGTACACGTCCGTTTTCTTGTCCTTATCGAGAACTTTACTGTTAATGTTGTTCCTCCATGCTTTAACACATGCCAGGTGCATTAAAGTCTCGTTTTAGGAGGCCCCATTGCTCTGTTCCAAGCGAAACTGTAGGGTTCTGCCAGATCTGACATGAATACCTTGGGGCAGATCTGTCCAACCTGAGCCTTTATATAGTTGAAAAATATATTTAACACATGACTGTCATTCCTGTTAGAAATGAGGAAGTCGCATGGAAAACCTTGCCTCATATTATCCAGTACTATATCGTGACAAGTTCAAAATCATAGCCACTTACGCCACGAGTCCCATCAACACAAATCTAATCATTTCCATATTCTGACAATAATTCACCTTGTGCATTGTTCATTATCATTAACATGAAATCCTCTCTTCTCAATTCCGGGTGCTGGTCAGCAATAACTTCTTGTCGCTTACAAAATAACACACACGGATTATCCCTTTCCTTCACTTCTTGTGCCCAAACTTCGACACTGATGGCATCATTTTGATGTGGCCAAATTATAAGAAGCTGCATTGTTGTGCAAGACCTGCATCGTTGTGAGATCTACTCTCTCCAAATTTTAATCCTGCACAGTTGCTCTAATTTTGTCAAGAACAACCAGAAAGAGAAATCCTACAGCAATGTCTGCAGCTATGCTCTTGCGCTCTTGTGCTGTCAGATTCAAATGACTTAAGTCAAGATCGTGTCCGACACGAGTTGACCCAAAATTAACAAGGCGCTTTCCTTCCTTATAGAGGACTTTCATCTCTGCAGGGCACTTGGCATCAATTTTGTTACTACCTACCATTTATAAGTGTCTCATACCTTCACCTTCGGAAACAAACTGACCTGAATGATGGCAAACATACTTACAGGTTGAGTAATCATCACCAAACTTAATGCCACGGTGTTTCACGAATCTGGATTGTGTAGTGGGTTCATTTATTCTTTCCACTTCAAAAATTCACTTTCACTAGAGAACTCCAGATCTTTAGATTTCACATGTATTTGATGTGCGGGTTGGAAATGTTCAATCCAACACTTTTTTGACTCAGCTTCGAATGTGCACATCATACACTTCAACCTCTTGTGCTGTTTCATTACGCCATGAACGTCTTGTTGGTGGCGATTCAAACTTCTTTTGTAAGTAAGACTCTTGTCGCATATGTAGCACTGACAGGAACATGAAGGTTCATTATTTGCAACATGAGATACGATTTCGTACAGCTGCTGTGTGTGCGCGGTGGAAACAGGCCGCCTCAGACTCCTCCGATCATTGTATTCGTTTCCACAAATTTCACACTTAAAAATACTCATTTTAAATGTTTTAATTACACAAACTGCTAAGAAGTATTAAGAGCACAACGTTGCGAGTATGAACAATCGCGGTAAAACACAAAGAACGACGAACAAAAACACGTGGACTACAAAAAAGCGGGGAACAAGCAAAATCTCACTCTACAAAAAGCGACGAACAAACGCTCATTCTGCAAATCACTACAAAATAGTAAGTACAAACGCTGTGAAACTCGGAAAACGCAAACGTTGAGAAACACTGCAAACGCACGCGACCAAAGATCATGTCGATGCGCTCTTGGGAGATGTGGAGGGGGTAAATGGCCGGAGCTTGTGAAGGTTCGTTTGAGCAATTACCAGATAGCGCCAGGCAACAGGCTGTACTACGCATGCGCAGCTACTATAACGTAGGCAGCCCGTGCTTGGTGCTTGCTCTGCTCATACGCTTTTCGTCGAATTTCTGGTGGAATTTCGTGGTGGGGCATCACGTGACAATGTGCAGCCCTGCGGCATGTTGTTGGGGCGAATGACATTATACCATAATAAAGAACCAAACATGAGAACACAGTACTGGACCTCCGAGAAAATTGGTAGCACGAAAACCACATGAAAATCTGAATATCAGGTACTTCAGAATGCATCTGGACATAGAAATGTGCAATTAGAGCGGAATGAAGCATTTTACTGTGGTTTATGAAATTCCCATGCTGGCTGGAGTAGTCTCCGATGTCCTGTTCCTTTTATGGCACTGTAAGATCTCTTAATGCTATATACGTACGAACATACGTAGGCATTTACTTGAAGCTCACTAAGTAGGAAAATTTGGTCAGTAATTTTGAACTGAATATTTTGTTTCGAATATAATGACAGCTGTAGCAGAATTTTACAAATCTGGCTTCTGTGAAAGTGTTTTTCGATCACAAGGCACTTGTCTAGTACATCCTCCAGGCCAGAAGTTATTTCTTAAATTTGTGTTTACGTCTTAAATTTATAGAATGACATTTTATGGTAAATTGTAGACTGGCAGCATACCGTGTTTTATCGTTTTAACTCCGCACATGGCTTCATATTTAATCCTAGAGTAGAATATAAACTGTCAGTTTTACAGTTTCTTTGCCTCACAGACACAACCTTGTTAATTTTTTGCACATTTTGAAATAGTCGTGAAATTTATTGTCCTTTATTCCGGTGTAAGCTATACAAGAAACTGTTTTTTTTCCCCAAGAAATTTGTATTCCATCCTACTAGCTTTTTGCAGTGCTCCGTAGATGTAAACCTGTTGCAAATGCTACATAACAACATTGCAGAGCACAAATTTAAAAAACAATCTGTCAAATTCACCCCATAGCAAAATGTTTTGGTACTTCGACCTGTGGAGTCTAATTTTGAAATGATATTTTGCCAAGAAATGCCTCCTTATTTGCATCCTTTGTTTGGTTAGGATATGATAAAACAATTGCTCTCAGTACAACTCTGTATGTCCTCTCAACAACATGCCGCAGGGCTGCACATTGTCACGTGATGCCCCACCACGAAATTCCACCAGAAATTCGACGAAAAGCGTATGAGCAGAGCAAGCACCAAGCACGGGCTGCCTACGTTATAGTAGCTGCGCATGCGTAGTACAGCCTGTTACCTGGCGCTATCTGGTAATTGCTCAAACGAACCTTCACAAGCTCCGGCCATTTACCCCCCCCCCCCCCCCCCACATCTCCCAAGAGCGCATCGACATGATCTTTGGTCGCGTGCGTTTGCAGTGTTTCTCAACGTTTGCGTTTTCCGAGTTTCACAGCGTTTGTACTTACTACTTTGTAGTGATTTGCAGAATGAGCGTTTGTTCGTCGCTTTTTGTAGAGTGAGATTTTGCTTGTTCCCCGCTTTTTTGTAGTCCACGTGTTTTTGTTCGTCCACATGTTGTTGGTAACTGCTCAAACGAACCTAGAAAAATTGTTCCCGGTAGCATCTGGCTACTTGCTGCTACTGCTCATACGTCAAACAGCCACGCTTCAAGTAGCCAGAAGCGGGAGGAAGGCACTGCTCATACGCGAATTCAGCTCTGCGCATGCGTGCAAGCGCACTGTCAACTGCTCATAGGAACCATGTACGAAGCTGTCGCTGATGTAGTGAACAGAAGACAAGCGACTTGACCATGTTTGTTTGACGTCAAACGAGATTTGACAAAGTTCCCTAATAACCATAAATTTTTCTTTGACACAGAAATATGATAGTGTAACACTGGCCTATATTTTGCTTCTCTCTTTTATCTCGTATCTACACTAATAACTTGTAGTACGATGCAGAATTCATCGACAATAATTTATGAAATCTTTTGGGTCCGATTCTGATTTCTGTCGGTAAATTAACATGATACCATTTGCTCCTTTTTTGAACGAGCCTCGGAACAATTTCCTGGTTTTCGTTGTTTTCTGATGCTTGCAAACTATAGCTAACATAAGTGGAGCTCACGCTTTCTTTTGGCTCTTCGACATCTTCACCTTTTAAAATCGCACTGTCAACTGACAGTTTTCGTCAGTGTTATTGATAGTGTAAGGTAGCTTCAATACATTAAAGGTCTGACAAACTTGTATTGTCAATAAATATTGAACGAGTGCAGGCCCCTTAATGCATTTCTTTCTACATGACAGTCATGTGACATAACTATTTTTGGGCGAAAAAACAGCTGACAAGTCTCCTCCAAATTATCTTTTGCAAACTGAAAGGCATGTATCTAATTTTCTAGGTACTGTTTTGTGCGCAAAATCACAAGAACAGACAAAGCGTCAGTTTTCGCTGCAGCAAGTATAAATGTAACACGGGCATTTGTTTGATCACAGGACACACTTGTATCAAGAAAAACTCTGTACATAGTAGGTGTTACTATAACGCATATAGCTGGTTCTTCTTTGGCGAAAATATATACATTTATGTCAGATAACGCATTTTTTTTTTGGCTTAAATCGTCACTGATGTCTCGTGTCCCATAGGTTTGATGACGCCTCTGCTCATATAGATACGTATCTCGATGATCAAGTGGATTTTTTTGTGCATTACACAACATAATCTAAGCGTTTTTTCACATTCCTCAATGATAACCATTTCATTATCATGATCTGGCTGCTACAGACGTGTTGTCACCCTCAAAATACGATTCCAATTACTTTATGACGTCTTTAGAACAACGCAGTAGGCTCAGTGGTTGGGCTACATTGACTCGATCTGGATGATTATAGTTTACCTCCATATTAGGATATTCAATCCCCGATTCATTAATGGTGAATTTTTTACGATACCTTCGTCACTTTTAAAAATTTGATTCCTATATTTGCTTTACATGTACAGTTTCTAGCTGCGCTTTTCTTTATGTCTTCATTCTATTTTCATTCCAGAAGATGTCAATCGTATAGTTTTCTAAAATCATATCATACCTGCAGTGAATAACTTCTCATCAAAATTCATTTAATTTGAGTTAGTAAGAAAATTTTTCAAAGAAGTAATCACACTTACAAGATAAAGACCATCGAATTTTACATTAATAATTATCATTGTCTCCATCATATTTTACAACTTTCCACAATATCACCATGTATGCCCTTCAAAAGTTCCATATTAAGCGACAGCACATGCTAAAAAAGTTATAAAATGTCACACAATCAAAAACAAACATGATTGACGCACAAAAGGTGAGTGGCGTGAAATAAGTGAGCGAACGTCATGGCAATGTTCCATGCATCGCTTTAGTCATGTGTCTGGAAAAACCAATGCGCATGTGTGGAAATGAACACAAGTTTAGAGAGAAGAGGATTACCGAAACAAACCCGTGAGTGTTTCATGGCACTATTGCCTGCAACTGAACACGGGAAAAAGAAGTACGTGGCTGGGGGAGCCCTGTGTGTTGGCTGCCCAGATACACCCCCTTGCCCCCATTTAAATTCACAGGATTTTTATTTGTGTGAGCACGTCAATGAACTATCTACAGAGACGTCTCGACGATGAAGCCACTCTAAGATAAGGAATCCAAGTAGTTGTCACAATCATCAGTGCTGAAGCTGAAGTATGCAGACTGGTTAGAGCATTGCGGTATCCTAGCTTACAGGCTTACCATGCAGCTGAGGGAGGCCTTTTCCAACATTTGCCTTCAATGATGTGGTGGAAATCATGAAGTTGTTTTTATATGGAAGCTCACAAGAGCCTTACTTTTGTATCTTCTGATTATTTTACGAACCACACAATTAGGAATATTCTTTTGTTTGGGATTATAGAGAAACATCTGTATTATGTACCTTGTCTTCCCATTTTCCATTGGTTCTGTTGTTCTGCATAACACATCAGTTACACACATTAAACAAAACAATGCAAGGATAAGCATTGGCAATGCCAGGGTAAGCTTTAAATCCTCAGTTAAACATTTTCATATGTTTGGACTCGGTTTTGCCCTTGTTTGTGGTAATGTGCGTTATAGACAGCATAAAAACTATTGACAAATGATGGTTATTTCACACAAAGCATGTGTGTATGACAAATAATGTTTATCGGGGTATGTACAAGCCCTGACAGATTCCTCCATTTATTGTTACTTGTGAGAGAGTGACCCACACAGTCATTAGTCTGTGGCATCCACACTATTTTACCCCCCTTAACAGCCCATAACCTGATAAATGGGAAACAGACATTAATGGACCGCTTGCACCATGGGTATGTGCAGTATTACCCAACCTAAGAACATAAGACTTGTAATAACTACAAATTATTAGTCTCAAAAAGACATAAATACTGATGTAATGTTCACTACACTATCTTCAGTTACCAGAAGAAATATCAGCTCTTACACCCATTACATCCTGCAATATATATCCTGATTTACTTCAAAATTTTACATGATACAGTAGTAAACATTAAAACTGGCATAGACTACATATTTTTTTAACACAGTAATTTCAAGGTTTTGTGGAAAAGAAAATGCTGTGCTGTGAAAGTGTGTGGTTTCATTTTCTTTCTCACGTACTACAGGAAGGTGTGTAAACCATTATACCAATTGCATTTTGCATGCATATTGTTTCTCCTTCTACATAATTTCAAACAAAACAGTGTATACACAACAATGTATTCCTTGGTGTCAGTTTCACACAAAACAGAAATATGCATGTATGGCTTATCAGCTTGTGACTGGAATACTACTACATAATTTAAAGCATCCAAAACGCTGGAACCCTACCCATATGTGGATTACAACTATGTTAAATACTGTCGCTGACGCTGCTATCCACACAGAACCAACACCAGGCGAGGTCCCCCTCATACCCCTTCCATTTCTGACAACAAGAAACAAGGCTCAAGGTCGAGAAAATGGGCCAACAAACGGGAAGGGGGGGGGGGGGGTTAGGAAATGGAAAGAGAGAGGGAATTTAGTATGCATATCCAATTTCCATACACATTTATCAGTTTCTGAGTTTGCCAATTAAAAATAAATGCATCAACTGCAAAAAGTCTTACATTAATAATAATTGCAATAAAACAAACCATGTGCTCATGGACCACTTACACACTTAGTCCACGAGTCGCCACTACTAGTAATTAGGTATCTGACTCCACTCGCAAAAAGGGCGAGGGTGAAAATGACTGTTTATATGCTTCCAGTAGTATATTTGAGAGTTCTGGCGCAAAATAGCATATTGGATTTAAAATTCCTGGATAGAAAAAAAATTCTATTTTCACAGGATCCCCCAACCAAAATCTATCTACACCCACAAAACGAAATTTTCATATAATTAAAAAATAAAAAAACAATTTTTAAAATTTATTTAAATTCAGTAACATTAATTGGACGTTCTTTGTTTGCCTCATACCTTGATAGATAAAATTTTAGGATTATATTTTATTCTAATTTACCACCATTACTAAAGATTTTAGTATAACATTCTCGAAGAGTAATTTTAAATTTGTCATATAAAAGTAATAAGACTTTATCACAAATTTTAGTAGATAAAATTTCAGTTTTTGAAATGACATAAGGTTTATGTTTATTTCACTTCTGATAATTCAGAGAACACTTCCGCACAACCATTACTATAATTGTTAAGTTCGGTTCACAGATTTTCAATGATACCTTTTGTCTTCCTTTTGTTGTGGTTTTATTTATATAGAAGAAAATTAAGGAAACAAATGTTAAGAAGTTTAAGGAGAACGTTTAAATTTTTGAAAGTCTAGAGTTTTCAGTTTGCATCTTCTCTATTTTTGTGAAAACATTTCAAAAGAAATGAAAACAGGAAGCTAAAATTTCTTTAAACAGTTCTAATTTTTAACTCATTTATGTAATACGAAATTTTCAGTGAGCATTCTATGTTGTCAATCATGAGTCAAATTCTTTTTAGCATACATAACAAAATATGCAATTGCATTATTAGGTACATCTTCATTAAAGAATTCACAATATTTCATAGTTTTATTTTGAGTAGTTACAACATTCATTCATCTAGACATATTGTTTACATTTAATATGATAACTGAATAAGACTGAATAATTGATTTACATTGTTAATTAAGTGGATTATACTTTTAAAGTGTGTAAAAGCGTTGTAAGCTTTTAAGAAGTAATTTGTGGATCAAGATTACATAATTCTTAAGGAAAAACTTAATTTATTCCATTTTTAACATAGACATTTCAAAATTTAACATGAAATGAAAATAGGAAGTTAAAATTTCTTTAAATATTTCTAATTTTTAAGTTATTTATGTAATTAGAAATTTTCAGTGAGCATTCTATATTGTGAATCATGAGTCAAATTCTTTTTACCATATATAACAACTTATGAAATTGTATCATTAGGTACATCTTCATTAAAGAATGCACAATATTTCATAGTTTTATTTTGAGTAGTTACAACAGTCATTCATCTAGACATATTGTTTACATTTTATATGATAATTCTGAATAAAACAGATTAGAATTCATTTACATTGTTAATTAATTGGATTATTCTTTTAAAGTGTGTAAAAGCATTATAAGCTTTTAAGAAGTAATTTGTGAATCAAGATTACATAATTCTTAAGGTAAAATTTAATTTCTTCCATTTCTAACATAGAAATTTCGTAATTTAACATGATCGAATAACGAACAACAATTCCAGAGATAATTTTTTCGATTAGTTTGGAAAATAGCGAAAATAAAGTAAGGCATATCAAATTCGGTAGAATTATAAGAATTAGTAATACATTGTTCAAAATTTCCTTTTCCATGTAATCCAGCAAATACAGTTGTTTGCAGTTCAAAGAAAGAAATTTGAATTTTTGGATATTTTAGTCTTCTTTTTTAACAACAGGAACACGAATTTCCATACTTTTAACAAAAAATTTATCTTCTTTTAGAAGAGTACTATTATCATTATGAGTAGTTCAATGGACAACAGATTCGTCTTGATCTTTTCTTGAACTACAAGTAAAATTACAGTAAAATCACCTTCCCACATAATTTATTTATAATGTTTAAAAATCCACCAAATAATTCTAATGGATAAAGTACTTCATTTTGTTTGGTTTTAATTTTACCATTGTTAAGAGTATGTCCTTCCATATTTAATTCATTTGATAGGGTTGAATTTAATCGAATAAGAACTCAGGAAGAAATAAATTCATGTTCAGTTCTTGATAAAATATTTTTTCTATTTTAACTATAATAACATCAGACAATTTGAAAACATAATTATCAATTAGTTTATTATTAGATTTACCATCATAAGGTGAAAAACGTGTTCCATCTGTGTGAATAATCGGAAGTTATATAAAAGTTTTAAACTATTAGGATGAATCCATCCATCACCAATATTAATTTTAATTTCTGTCTCCTTGTTAGGAAGATTAAAATTATTTTTAGTTTTCTCATTAACAGGAAATGAGTAAAATTGATAACTCATGATTTGGTTCATAATTTATAAAGGAAACAATTTATTAATCCATTTCTAAAACATCTGTTACATACACAGCATTAAAGTCAATCAAATTATCATTTTCATCAGTTGTAGTCATTTCTAAATTCTGAATAGTATCGAAAATTGGAATTTTTATAAGATGGTTTAGTTCATAAATTATTGGACCACCAAATACTGCATTAGGTTTAAATGAAGCAATAATATTAGTTTCTCAATGAAAGCGACCACTATCTTTAACAAACTTTCCATCAGCCAAATTAAAATTCATATTTATTTATTCAAGTAGAATCATTTAAGGAACATCTTTAAACTGTTTTTTAATTAGCTTCAATAATCTGATAGTTAACTCTTAGCACATTTGCATTATTATATTTGTTTATATCTATGTATAATTTTTATCACTTCTGATAACAATGCTATTTAAAATGTCATTTGCTTTAAAATGAATATTCGGATTTTTGGAATGAAGAAATTTTTATAATTTTTTTGAACTGTATTGAACACCTGTATAGTTTATTATTATTCGATGTAATATTCAGAGGTAAAAAAAGTTGAATGAAAACCAACTAGTGAAACACTTTTATAACTTTCTCTTATTTGAACAGTTAAACTTTTTCAGAACAGACGAATTACCACTCAATTTAAATAATCTAGTGATTTATATTAGAAAAAATTATGTAAATATGTGACAAATTGGGAACCGAAAATAAGACTTCCATAAAAGAAATCAAAAAATAAACATTGCAAACTTTTACCAAATTCTATTCGATGTGCAATTCTATAACGAAATGGTTGTGGAAAAACAACATTAATAATTGAAAACTATATTCCAGTACCAGCAAGGTTAAACTGAAAAAAATAGTCATTTGTACATTTACTGTAAAAGTTTAGATCAAACAGAATATAAAGAATTTGTAAGAATATGTGAAAAAACTGCTAGTTTTATTGGAAATAGTGATGAAATTGTTCCATTAGATGAATGAGATGGTAATATAGTCGTAGTTTCTGATGACTTCATTCTTGAAAATCAAGATATAATTAGACACTGTTTTATTAGAGGAGACAAAGGAATAGATTGCTTTTATTTAAGTCAAACATTTTCAAAACTACCAAAACAATTAGAGATCATTTTAATTTTTAAATATTTTTAGAGAAGATGATGCAAATTTAAATTATATTAATCATGAATTTGTTAGTGCAGATTTAAGATTTGATGAGTTTAAAGAAATATGTAGTAAATGTTGGAATAAAGATAAATTTGATTATGTAACAATGATATGACAAGAAATAATAATGGAGGTAAATTAGGAGAAAAGATTATGAATTTTTTCAACTTCAAACATAAAGCCTTAAACATAAAAACGTTGAATGTAAACGTAGAACATAAACATCTTGCACACAAATGATAAACGGAGAATAATGATGATTATCATATTTATATCCTTAATAAATATTTGCAAAATATGATCCAGAAGTTGTTAAAAAAGGCAGACGAAATGAAAAAGAAAAGGAACAATTAAGAGAACAGTTTAAGAAATGGAAAAAACAACCAAGAACAAATACAAAAATTTTTAAGAAGACCAATTAGTTAACGATACAGTTGAAAAAGTTAATCAAGGAATTGAAGTATCGGGAGAAAACGTTTTAAAATCAATAACAAAATTTAGTAATCACAGAATTTAGTAATCCTTTATCTAATTGTGCCATAGAAGAATTAGTTAAAACAATTAAAAATTAAATATTTTTGTAGGGTTTCTATGATTGATAAATTACCTAATCAGCCAAAAAATTTAGAATGTGGAATAGTAAATTTAGGTAAATCTGATCATGTTGGTAATCACTGGACTCCTTACTATAAAAATAAAGATATAAAATTTATTTTTAATTCATATGGAGGAAATATACCTAAACAACTAGTTAACTATTTGGGAAAAATTGATCTATTGTACAATATCGACAGAATACAAAACTTTAATAAAGTAATCTGTGTCTTTCAAAATTAAGTTGACATTTTTGGAGATAAGCTTAATGACAATTTAGAAAAATAAAGGATTTTCAATCATTAGAACGAAAAATTAATAATGAATTTACTCCAAAAATAAAAAATGTTCAATCATCAGTAGAAAAAATGTGTGCAAATACGTAAGGTACCAAACTGTTGGCGTCATTGATCCCTCAAGTTACACACTGGTTAAACTAACTTATACTAAGAACAACACGCACACCCATGCCCTAGGGAGGAATCGAATTTCCGGCGGAAAGGGCCGCGCAATCCGTGACATGACTCCTTTAACTTCGTGGCCACTCCATGCGGCAATCATCAGTAGACTTAAAATAAAAATTAATTAATGTAATGAAACAATTTCAAAAAGAATTACATGTCATTTCTATAGTAGCTATAGGATACCTTGGTTTCAAAGATGAAAGAATTGCGAATGTAATTGATTCAACAGATGCAAACGATGTACTGAACAAACATTACTTACAGAATGAGTTATCGATCTTGTTGCAAAATCTGAATATATAAGTATTCTAACACAACTTAATAATTATATTACTAAACAAGAACTAAGTAAATACTTTACAAAAAAAGAAAATTGAAGAAGTTATTTCAATAATAGACTTAAGTCCAACAAAGTTAAGAAATCTTCATTATATAGTTTATGATAAACAAATTATTACTTTTGTGACTAGAAGTGTGGAAAAAACGCACAATTTCAAAGAATATAATTCTATTCCTAAAAAAGTAGTTGTTGTTGGTGAAAACATAAACAGAGATTTAAAATTTAACGATTATTTGGATGAGTGTTCTCGATAAACTTTACAAAATAAATCCTGCAGTTCAAGCAATAGAAATACTGTGCAAATCAAATTTTCTAACTGTATCATTAAAATATTCTGTTAATCCGCTCCAAAACTGTTCCAGTTGCTGTAAAGGTAATTGCATTTGGTGAAATAATTAAATTGTTTTTTATTATATATAAATGAAGAATGATAATCTCATCTACAGTTTGAAGTGCAAAATGTAATGAAAGACAAAGTAATTGAAGGTCTTTGTAAAGTATGTAAAAGTAAAAAGAGAAAATTCGTTACAAATATTTTGTAGGTGATGGTCTAAATATTCCTGAACAAATTATTAATGAACTACATAAACCAATATCAAAAAAGTTTAAAGGAAAAATGTAATTCCTTTTGGAATGGATGATTTATGGCAAGCTGATTTAGGCGAAATAGATTCTGGATAATTAAATGGAAATTCAAAAATAAATAAGGGATATAAATATTTATTAACACATATATGTTTTTTCAAAAGTTGCTTAATCTATTCCAGGTAAAAATAAAACTGGTAAAAATAATTTTGATCCTTCGAAAAAATATTCATCACTAGATCGCCAAAAAATTTACAAACACATAATAGAAAAGAATTTTATAATAAAGAATTTCAAGAATTAATGAAAAAATTTAACACAATCATTACTTAACTTTTAGTGAATTAAAAGCACCTGTTGTTGAACGATTTAATAGAACATCGCAAGAAGAGATGTGGAAGAAAATTGTTCTTCAAGGAAACTATAAATAGGTCGACTTAGTTTCAAAAGTAGCAGGCAAATATAATAACACAAAACATTTAACGATAAAAGATGTAAATAAAGAAATTTGAAAAAATCTTATTGAAAATTGTTATGTAACAAATTCGTTAGAAACTGAACATAAATAAACAATTGGTGATAAAGTAATAGTAAATAAAGAATTTTTGAAAATAGACATACTGCCAACTGGTTGACAGAAATTTCTGAAATTGAAGATATTATTCATTCTAATCCAATCACATACAAATTGAAACATTTACACAATGAACAGATAATAGGAAAATGAGCAGGAACTACTGGAAACAAGGATGATAAACACAGATATCTGCAAGAAACTAAGAGTAAGTTCGACTTACTTCGAACACAAGAGAATACATAAGGGAATATGGTGCTCACCGTATAAAAGAACCACCAACCAGATAGACCACAACTTGGTCGACCAGTGCTATAGCCATAGAGTCATGGACGTCAGGTAGTATGGAGGAGCTGGATGCCCGTCAGATCACTTCTTCATTGTGTGCAGGCTTAAACACATGTTCACCTACATGCATAAGATTAAGGGGACACTAGAACTTGCTTTGAATGTTGAGAAACTACGAGAAATTGCCACTAAATAAGAATATGCTATAGAAATCAAAAATCGTTTTAGCTCCTGGAGACCCTGAAAGTAAGAGAGAACATGGAGGAAAACTGAAGGAAATAAAGTCCATGGTACTAACTGTACCAGGGATATATTGGGAAGAAAGAAGATAATAAAGAAGAGGAAATAGATCAATGAGACATGTCACGAGGCTACAGAAAAGAGAAGGAAGATGAGGGAGAAGTGGCTAGCAGACGGGGAGAATGAGCAGAAAATAGAACATTTTACCAATGTTAGAAGGGAGATAAAGTTAATCCTAATAGCAGAACAGAGAATATATCTAAACAAGTTGAGGCAGAGAGCCAGTACAAGATTCAGGGCAATTCTTCCAATATATAAAAAAACAGAAACAAGAATTTCAGAGCCCAATTTTTTTAATTGGACATAAGTAGGGCAGCCTGATAAATCACAAGGAAAGAATTGTAGAAAGATGGAAAGAATACTTTTCAAACAGATTTCTTAACTCTTTGAAAGTTTTTTCTTCTTTATCGCCAACTTCATAAATATACATTTTCGGTCTTAAACTAACATGCTCCTACATACTTTCTCCTAAAACTTTGTTATTGACTTGAAGTATCTAAATATTATCCCTTGGATAATCACTTGTGTCAAAGTAATCAATCAACGATTTCTTCTCTTTATAGAAGCCTTTTGTTTAGAAACCATAAATGAGAGAATCTTCCATACAAACAAAATCATTATTTTCACTGTATTTTGGTTTCATAACATTATAATGAAAATCGTACATTTTTATTTTCGAAATATCTGGAATACTCATTTCAATCTAAATTGGTTTATTGAAGATAAATTTAATTTTGCCATATGAGCTGCTACTAGATTCTCTGAAAACACAGTAGTAGTGTGTAATTTGGTTTTGAAATATAACTTGTAAATTTTCTTGGATGTGTTATTTTAGTATTTTGTCTATTTCCAATGTTTTACATTCTTTTTCCAAATAAAGAAGTATTCATAGAAATGTAGAGATCTCTTTTCAAAATAGCTAGCTGCCTCTTTTCTCGTTTCTTTATTAAAATCAATGAATTTCTTCAACCAGTCTGATTGTTCAAATAAGAAGATTCTATGAATTTTCTTTAATTCAAATCCAAGATTTAAACATTGTTTAAGATTTCTATAATGTAAAACATATTTTACTTTATTATTTCAAGTTTTTAATCATTTATTTCCTCCTCCTGGTGCAAACAGTAAACGATTATGTAAGTCATATAATTTTCTTGGTTAGTCTAAATCTACTTCTAAAATATAAGCATATTTATTGTCATCTGATATTTCAAGTATTTTTTCAGAATTAAAATATTTTGGTTCTAACCAAATGAAATTTTTAAATGGTTAAAACCGAAGCATTGCTTAACTACATAAATTATTTGCATCTAAATATACAATATACTCTGATTGTTTTGTTGACTTAAAATTGTTCATATACTTGTTACTTGATTTAGGATATCTTTTAATGCATTTAGAAATTCCAACTCGAATTCCTTTCTTAAGAAATAAAACTTTATCACAATCATGTAATAATCTAATGCAACTTTTGTCATTTTTATTATAGAATTGCAAGATTATCATGGTGCATAAAATACCGAGATGGAACGAGTTTACAAGATTTAATACATGTATCTCTAAAATTTTCAAAAATGTCTGCTCAAATTAAAACATCAAATTTCTTATATAGCTTTGTATATTCATATAACTTTTTAATATCGAATATTTTCCAAACTGTTTTTACTCGATTATAATCTTCATCACAAATATTACTTTTATTAAGTCTCGAGTAAAGACATTGAGGGAATATGGTATAGTTGTAGGTAAACAACTAGAATCCTCTCAAATACAGATTTATTCACACTTAGCGTCTACACCGATACAAGTCCGGAGGCTAACTGCCGTTAGCGTCCAACATGCTCTCCAAAGCCCTCTCCTCAAAGATAGCACACTTACGCACAGAACAAATATCGATTTTTATGGCGCTCTATGCCACATAGCCCCCCCCCCCGCACAGTATGGAGTACGTCCCTGTGAATGGGGGGGGGGGTGAGAAGTTGGGAAGGTAACGCACAGTTCTTCTGCGTCAGGCAGAAACGGTCGACTGGCAGGAGACCGGGGGGTGAAGCCCGGTACGTCGATGGTGAAGTCAGCAAGCGACGCCGGTGGCTGAAGACGACGTCCCGTCCTCGAGTGAAGGTGTAGCACTTTGTCAGGTGGCAGGCGGAGAATCACCTTGCCAGAAGGCCTAACAAAGGCACGCAAATTGCCACACGCAGCACTTCTGCTCAGTTTAAAGCGGCGCACCACACGAGATTCTGCACTTCTTCCCTCAATATTGCCACACGCGAGTACCACACACACTGTATCACCATCTACGACCACAGATAATTTATGTATGTCATCATGGTGCACATGTGTTGTGAATTCTTGGATGGCACCTGTACGAGCAATGGTAGGGAGGCAGGGAGGTGTGGGAAAGCCATGGCAGGGGGAAGCATCTGCTAAGAGGGGGGTGGCAGGTGCGCTAGACTGTGCAGGAGACAACCTCAGGTGTTCAGCTGACAGACGAGGGAGCGTGACCAAAGGCAACGAGGAGCCAGCGTGGGTTGAACGGCGTGACAAAAAGCTGTCACACGAAGATGGTAACACAATGGTAGAATCCGAGTGGTTGGCAGTTCGACTGCCAGGGCTGTGAGGAGTGAAGCCCCGAAAAGATTGGCCACTCGAATTAGATGAACGCGGAGAAGGAACAGTGCTCGGCAGAGAAACACGCTGTGGAAAATCAATACCCAAATGCATGGTGTGGGAAGATGGATGGCTGCTTGAAGCAGGAGTGGGAGAAATAGGGGCAGAATCAGGGAGGTTCACCTGAGGCTCAATGAAAGCTGGTTTCACTCGGTTGAGTGAGACCGTGGTTACAGTCTTTTATCAGGAGATCCATGTTATTCTCAAAGCGTTTGACGACCTTGTAAGGACCTGTGTAGGGCGACTGAAGCGGGGCTTTGACTGAGTCGTCTCTGAGAAACACGTACTCACATGAGTCTAGCGTGCGCGGTACGTACATGCGCGGAGGTGTATGAGCAGCCGGAGGTGGCGGCTGAATTTTGCTGCAGTGCAAGCGCACCCACTCGAGAAGTGAAGGGAGTTCAGAGGGCCGTGGAAGTGGGGTCGGAGTGACTAATTCTCCAGGCAGAACCAGAGGTTGGCCATAAACAAACTCGGCTACGGACCCCTTGAGGTCTTCCTTGAAAGTCGCACGAAGGCCAAGAAGCACGAAGGTCAGTGCCTCTGTCCATAGTGAGCCATGGCAACGCAGGGCAGACTTCAGGGTGTGATGCCATCGCTCGACAAGCCCATTGCTTTGGGGGTGGTATGCAGAAGTATGAATTTTGACAATACTACACATTTTACATAAGTCAGAGAAAACTGAAGACTCGAATTGTCGCCCCTGGTCAGTGGTGAGGTAAACAGGTGAGCCAAATCTAGAGATCCACGAATCTAAGAATGCTCGACTCACTGTCTCAGAGGTAATGTTCGGAATAGGTACAGCCTCAGCCCACCGAGTCATCCTGTCAATAGCTGTAAACAAGTAACGGAAACCCTCCGAGGGGGGCAAAGGGCCTACGAGGTCGACATGAACATCGTGAAACCAGCCTGGAGGTTGGGCAAAACAGCCAAAGGGTGGAGAAGTGTGCCTGGAAACTTTGTTCTGTTGACACACCATGCATGCCCTTGCCCAAGACACAGTCACGGCACATGTTTCTCCAGACAAACCATTCAGCTACCAGACGGGTGGAGGCTTTGACACCGGGGTGTGCTAATGTGTGTAGTTTGTCAAAGACCTGGCGTTGAAGGGGCTTAGGAATAAATGGCCGCAACGTACCAGTCGATTCATCACACCACACTGAGTCAGATATGCCAGGGAAAGTAGAGCGTACCGGTTGGTGAGAGGAGCTGTGGTCTGAAATTAACTGCATGGTATCGGGGTCTGCCGATTGCAACCGAGGTAGGTCCGTTAAGTCAATTAAGGTTGTGACAGCACCAACTCGCGAGAGAAAATCAGCGACCACATTGTCCGCTCCTCAGATGTAGCGAATGTCATTTGTAAATTGCAAGGTGTAATCGATGTGACGAAAGCGTCGTGGGGGCGGATCAGCCGCAGGTTTTTTATGGCAGGAACCAACGGCTTGTGATCAGTGAGCACATAGAAATCTCGTCCCTCAACTTCAGTTCTGAAGTGTCTTATGGCCTCGTAAACTGCAAGTAGTTCTCTGTCGAATGCTGAGTATTTCTTCTGCGCATTGTTTAGCTTTTTTGAGAAAAACTGCAGGGGGGCGTAACATCGTTGTATGTCTGACTCAGTACTGCGCCGATAGCATTGTCACTAGCGTCAGTAGTGATAAACATTGTGGCGCCCGCCCGTGGGTGAGCAATAGTGACAGCGGAGGCCAACAGCTGTTTGAGTTCATTAAATGCCTTGTCCATGTCTGGTGTCCATGGTACCTGGCAGGTGCCAGAAGTTTGTGGGCCAGCGAGAGCATCTGTGAGAGGAGCCTGCACCGCAGAAGCGGCTGACAAATGTTTCCGGTAATAATTAACTGTTCCGATGAACCTGCGTAATTCCCTGTAGGTCTGAGGGCGTAGCATCTCGAGAACAGGCTTGATCTTGTCCTGTGGTGGTGTCAGACCATCCGATGACACAACATAACTTAGGAATCTGACGGATGACTGGTGCAAATGAGTCTTTTTATTGTTCAGTTCAATACCAGCGGCTGCTAAAATATCTGTCACGACTTGAACACGCTCCTCACTCTGTTCTAAAGTAGAAGCAAAACCCAATATGTCGTCCATATATACGAAACAATAGTCTAGATGGGATAAAGTTTGATTGATGAAACGCTGCCACATTTGGGGTGCATTTTTCAACCCGAACGGCATAAATTTGTATTGGAACAGCCCGAAGGGAGTGGTTATGGCAGTCTTTTCGATGTCCTTTGGAGCCATAAGAATCTGATGAAATGCGTGCTTACAGTCCAAAACACAGAAGTACTTTGCACCTGCGAGCGCATGATTGAAGTCTGCGATGTGTGGGGCCAGATATTTATCAATGATGGTGCGGGCATTTAAACGCCTATAGTCTCCAACCATACGCCAAGTACCGTCTTTCTTTTGGTCAAACAGGATAGGACTAGCCAAGCAACCGGAAGAAGGTTCAACTATTCCCTTTTGTAACAGATCGTCCAATTGTTCTTTGGCAATTTTCATAAATTCCGGCTTGAGGCGGCATGGACGTTGTGATATGGGCGGCCCATCGGTTAGACGTAACCGATGAACTGTGCCGTTAGTGACTACAGCAATACGTGGCGCGGCATGATAGTCAGATCTCCGTGAAGCGGAGCAGGCAGTGGCGGACGGGCCAAGCTGTGGCGCTGAGGGCACGGAAGTACAGGTGTGGCACCCACTCGTAGGCTGCGTAAAGGCCGCACACGTGTTAACATGGGCGAGGTTGGTACACTTGTTCTTGGTAGCGGGCCATGCCGCTACGAGCGCTGTAGGCACGAGTGGGCGTGGCCGGACAGCAGATGGCCGTAGCTCATTGCCACAAGCTTGGCAAGTTAATTTTCCATTCGGAACGCAAGGAGCATGAGCACTCGGGCATACCCTATCATTACAAAAGGGGGTGCTGACACAGTTTACAGAGTTCACAACATTGTCGTTAACGTGCGCGGGCACAGGAACACCAGATTGGCACGGACTGACCTTGTCTGTAGCTAACGAGTCTGCTTGTAGTGCCACGAGGCGTTGTTGTGTGGAGGCCAACTCGTGGTGTATGTCGCGGAGATGCAGCAGCATTTCCATACGTTCCATCCGCAACTTAGAAGACTTGGCGCACTCCACTAGCCACTTGTTTGTCCAAGATTGCAGCTCCGAGGATAGGTTTACACACTTCTTAGCACAGCACACATTTGGTGTTAGCCGAACTATCACTCGGCGAAGCGAAAGGAATATGTTTGTTAAGGGAGGGGTAAAACACAGTATTTTGCACAAAATCTAGTGACAACTGATAGTGCTTGAGGAAATCAATTCCGAGAATAGGTTCTTCAATTGTTGACACTAGAAACGTCCACTCCAGCTTGCACTCGGGCGAAAGTTTCACTGTATACAAAGTGGAACCCGAACACTGTAGGGTAGACAAGTTTACTGCACGAAGTACTGTTTTGTGTGGTTGCACTTTATTGGTTGCTAGGCGAACCGGCAGCGAAGAGACGTCTGCGCCTGATCATAAATCGCGAACATAGACTCGACCACACTTACTGTTATTGTCCGAAACGGAGTGCAACGTAGGATGGTGCCCGTTGTTTACATCGCAGGAGGTGGCACCGTAGCCTACCTGCAGTTGGAGTTTGGGTAAGAACACGGTGACTGGCATTTGCGAGCTTGCTCCCCGAATCTCGCGTGGAAGAAACAGTAAGGTTGGGCGGGCCTGTGCCCTTGTGGGTAGTTGCTAGGTGACAGAGTATGTGCCCCAGAGTCTTCCACAGAGGCCGATGCACTGTCGTCGCGAGGAGTTGAAGGTGCAGGCAGGGCGGCTAGTTTAAAAAACTTATCAGCAGCACCATACAAGAGCGTGGCGTCAGAAAGCGTCTTAGTGTGGTCACGTCCAGAATGCAGTGCACGGAGCTCACGTTGCCTGGCAGAGTATGCTCTGTCGGCGGCGCGTAAACGTTCATTTACTGGCCTATCTTCATACGCAGAGATTGCAGTCTGGACAGGCAAAGGCAGCTTTTCAGTCCAGATTTCTGCGAGCGTGTCATCAGGCATAACTTGCTCATCGACGAGAAGACGGATTCACCGCCACAGCTGGGACGGAGACCTGTCGCCGAGACGCTCTTCGTAGATGGGCTGCCCCACATTTTCTCTCCTGGTTTTAGAGACGCACTCCAGTATCGTTTGTTTCGCCACAGCATACTTCCCTGCTAGGGGGGGTGCTTTGACCAGATCATAAATTAAATCGACGCGGTCGTGAAGATGGTTCATGAGGCAGGCGAAGCTTGCGTCGTCGTCCAAAGCACAGACATTGAATGTTTGCTCAACCAGGTTAAACCAGAACTCCGGGTGAGCGGGTTTGAAGTCTGGTAATTTCGGCAGATTCGGCACCGCAGTCACTGCGGAGGTGCGCCTATTACTTCGGACGGAAGTAGAGCATGCAGACGATTGCGAGTCCGGATTGTTGGCGTCCCGTAATGCGGGAATCGCGAAATTCACTTGACGCCGGTGGGGCGGCTGAGAAGCGACAGACGCTCGAACGGTGTGAGGATCGTAGTCAAAATGTGCATTCTCATTGACGTGGTAGCTCGGAGAGAAGACACAAGTGCTTAAGTACGCCAGTGAGTGGCCGTTATGCACACAGTATTCACTCGACCGTGAGTGGTGGGGCTGGTTGTAGATGTCGGAGTAATTACTATCCAGCACAGAATTGTTGACCTGATTAGAAGCAACACAAGGATTCCACACACGTCCACTAGGATGCACACTCGGTGTGATATTTGCTGTTTGGCGAGCATTGAACACCTGTTGACTAGCCGGCGCGGAAGGATACACACGTGGCGGGAACTGATTCGAGTTTGAATTTACTACTGGATTTTACAAAGCAGCAAAACCTCGCTCGACGCCACGAACTGTATTGAATTGTGTGTTCGACACAGGAGTAGAAATGTTCCGACCAACACTCTGTGGAGAACATGTGGGACGGTCCAGGCTAACAAAGCCAGAGTCCACGACCGTTGGCGGTTGGAAGAAACTGGCGGCACTCGATGAATTCCACTGCATGTTTTGGCTGAAGGATTTCGAAGATTCTTGCGGCGTGTCCACTACGATGGCAGGAGTGGTGGAGAGATGTTGCTGGAATCCGGGCGGCGGTGAATGCTGAAAGGCCATTGTCTGGAGCTGAACAAAGGCCCTTGCGATCGCGGAGAAACCCGACGCGGTAGGCGCGTAAATAGCCTTCAGGCGGTAACTCGGACGCGTATTACACAAAAATGGGGTCACCAGTGAGGGAGAAGGTATAGTTGTAGGTAAACAACTAGAATTCTCTCATATACAGATTTATTCACACTTAGCGTCTACACCGATACAAGTCCGGAGGCTAACTGCCGTTAGCGTCCAACATGCTCTCCAAAGCTCTCTCCTCAAAGATAGCACACTTACGCACAGAACAAATATCGATTTTTATGGCGCTCTACGCCACAATATGTTTTTCAGGTAATTTAGTTTCCTGTAATTTTTCTTCAGAATCCGTGTATTTATAATGATAAATTCCGATTTAATTATTAAATCCCTCAAAATATTTTGCTCTTTCTCTAAATTCTTGTAAGATTAGAAGATAATTTATCAATACTTGAGGCCATACATTTAAATGTATATAATAATTTTAATGTTAATCCATCTTCAGCATATTTACTGAAAGAAATATAATTTGGTTCATTATTTGGTATAGCATCAATATCGTTAACATCTATTGCTAATTCTTTGATAAACAGATGAACATCATAATTTGTTACAGTATCGATATAGACTGAACTAATTTAGAATTTTGGTAATTAAGAGTGCAGTCTTCATGTGCAGGGCCTCTGCATTTTCCTGTTAACTGACAAAGATCTCTTACTGTCTTTTCTCAAATCTAAATTCATGTTTATAAATAAAACAAGATTCTGAATTTATAATATTTATTTTATCTTCATTTGACATTATCTATGAAATACTTCGGCCATATATTTCAGTAATTTCTCTAGATTCTTCTTTTAACATTTCAACAATTGTTTTGCTGCATCTTTACCAGAATACATAACATGATTTTTATAATCTCTATTAGAATATTTAACATAATAACTGAATGAAACTTGATTTGGTGACAGGTGCTAACGCATTTTAATAGACATTCGAAATTTGCATTAAATTACAAAAGGTACCATTACTGAATGATTTTAATTTTGAATCTTAATTTTTTTAACTTCAAAAGGCATATCTATTTTTACTTATGTTCTTTACAATCATATTTACAGATTATTGAACATTTCTTGTGAATCAAACAAAATATTGTAAACATCTATCACAAAGATAACTTTTTCCATTGTGTTTGCATGATTGTGAACTAATTACTATAAATAGATTCTTTCCAACAATAATGTCAATTATCATCATCTTTTATTAAAAGAAGATTAACATGTTTTTAATGTTTAGTTTGTTTATGGTAAAGATGATATAGAATAATTGTTTCTTTTTTCCTTCTTCTTCTTCATTGTTATCATATACATAAACATGAATTGAAATAGTTTTTTTTTTTTTTTTTTTTTTGAAATTTTGGAACATCTGTGAACTGAATATGAAAATTAAATACTCTTATTCTAATCCAATATTTTTATTTTCACTATCTCTTTCTGCATATCTATGGGATATAATGCAGAATTTATAGCCCACAGAAAACATTTCTAGTCTGTGTTTTATGTTAACTGCAGTTTTTTATCTTTAATTATTTTTTGTATGTCCAATAAGAAAAACAAAAAATTTGATTGTGTTTATTAACACATAATATTAAACAATCTACATAAAACAAAGCCAATCAGATTTTTTCCTTTGCATCTCTTCCATTTCAGTTAATAGTTTATTTGTTAATTTTTGGGAATAACCTTCAAAATAAGTTATTCTTAATAACATTTGCTTAGTTGTTTTCGCCGGCCAGAGTGGCAGAGCGGTTCTAGGCGCTAGTCTGGAACTGCGCGACTGCTACGGTCGTAGGTTCGAATCCTGCCTCGGGCATGGATGTGTGTGATGTCCTTAGGTTAGTGAAGTTTAAGTAGTTCTAAGTTCTAGGGGACTGATGACCTCAGAAGTTAAGTCCCATAGTGCTCAGAGCCATTTGAACCATTAGTTGCTTTCAAATTAATTTCTTCTATTTCATCTTGTCTTTTAAAATTACAGTCAAATTTCATGTTTCCTTTAAGCACTCTTCTTCGTATAGAAGTGTTCTTTTATGTAGTAATTATTTCTTCTTTAATTTGATTAAAAATTCCTATGTTTCAACAATATCATTATTGTTAATTCAATAAGTTGTTATTTTTGATTTAAAAGCAGCAGGTTTTCTATAAATTCCTTTAGGTTATTTGAAAAAATCTTCATCTAGAAAATTTAAGCCTTGTAAATGTTTCTGACAATTCTTTTGTTTAATTTAAACATATTTATCCACTACAATTTCTTGAAAACATGTCTCATTATCGTGATTATTACTTTTAGCCTCATATCTGTTGACAAGATCGATTAATTGTTGTTTATTAAGATCAGAATAATTTTTTTAAATTTTTCGTTTTAGAGATTTCGCAAAGATCACTTAATAATTTTTTACTCAAATAGTTATCGTTATTGTTATTGTTTTACCTTCAGATTTTTTCGTAATATCGATTGTTTTTCAGTAAGGTTAGAATATTTTTTATTCGTTTGTTTTAAAGATTTGGTGAGGTTCTTTTAAAGATTTTTTATTCAATTCATTATCGTTATCATTGTTATTAATACTGTCAACAGATTTAAAATAATATCAATTTTTATTCATTAAGTTTGGAATAATTTTTCTCATTGTCTATTTCTGAAGTTCTTTTATATTTTCATGTTGTAGTTCTCTCTTCTTCATTTCTCTCTTATAGAAGTAATCAATAAATTCTATCAGGTCTTGTCTAGCTACATTTTGTGTACAATAATTTTCTTTATCTCTATAATTTAATCCATACTTTCCTTCACAAGAATATTCTAACTTTTTAAATAGCTCAGCTTTGTTGTACGTTTTGTTTTGGTTGTATTTGTATACAATGAAATTGGAGTTTTTGATATTAACACTTTTACAGTTAAAATGAACCTTTGAGATTTTCTAATTTAAATTTCAATCAATGGTATACAAAGCTGAGATTTGATGGCTATTGTTTATAAAGAATAAAATTCATTAAATTTGTATAATTTAAATGAGAAAATGAGAATTTGGCTTTTTGTACAGACAAATGAAGTTTAGTGGCTCTTATTTATAAAGAATGACATTTATTAAATTTGTAAATTTTAAATGAGAAAATGAGAATTTTGTTTTATCAGTACAGGCAAACAAGATGTGATTGGGGAATACTGTGAAATTAAACTCTTGGTTAGCATCCTGGAATTTTTTAATCCAATATGCTCTTTGCGCCAGAACTATCATAAATATGAGCCCTGATTCCTCTTATGTTGTGATCCTAATCCTCATGGGAAATGTACAATCAAAGACATAAAATTCGGCCACCACAAATTCGTGTTGTTCACTTAAGGCGGCCACTGTAACTCCCTCTGAAATCGAAGTCTGGCCATATGCACGGTCTGGCAAGACGGTAGGATGTGGAAGTGTATGGAGGAACTGCCATCATTCTTCGAAAGAGATTACAGAGAAGTAAGTGCTAGTGGTCTAGTGGTAAATGTCGCACAATGTAGATATAGTGTTCTGCTTTTGAGACTCCTCGATGTCTTATTCTTTTAAACTGTATTTCTGCTTTCTGCCAAAATCATGTCTCATTGAATACCAGAGTTAATTCGCTTCACTGTCTAATACACAAGCAATAGAAAAAACTTGCCACACCACAATTCTACCAAACAGCTCATGGCTGCGTCAAGATGAGGACAGATCTTGTTCTAGACTCTGCTCTACCTACACTGGCCTCCAGCTACCGGCCAGATGCCATGCGCCATCCAAGCAAGCGAATGTGGTGCTGCAGTGTGGGTGTATTATCAACTGTCATTTTCTTATTTGCAGTTCTAGTATTTATCTTGCAGTTACACTTAGGTCTTTTGCATGTTTGAAAGTTATGAATGTTGTTCTAGAGCTGTGAAATAGTCACATTTGGAAAAAGGTCCAACTTCTGAGACATATTATTCACTATGGCTTAATAGAGAGGTGAAGGCAATAGCGCCAGCTCGAAACCTATGTAATGTGTGTGGGGTTAGTGCTTTTGATGAAGCACGTCAGAAAAGGATTTTCTTTTTTCATGAGAGATCGTTGCGATATCAATGATTATCCACCTTCAGGAGGTGTGGATAACAGACATAAGTGATGAACTACGGCCATTTAAACATTGTGTGGCATTTGCTTTTAATTGGCATGGTTCAGAAGTTGGAAGTAGGAGTACTGCATGCTCTAATGCATAGAAACAATGCCAAAGGGATGACTGTTGCTGCATTTGTGCTTGAACATCATCAGTCCACTCATTCAGAATAGCTAAGCAATATTGTTACTAGTGATGAGTTACGATGACTGTATGTTGACTTCTTAAGAAGAAATTAATGGCTGGGTCCTAACTACAGATATAATTGAGGAAAGTGCAGTCTGTATTGGTGGCTCAAAAACAATGTGGTGCAATACAAACTCGTATCCAAGTGCATCTAGTATTTGTTGCCAACAACTAAGATATCTTTCTGTAGCAGTGTAATGGAAACAGCTGACAAAACTGCACCACGTGTTGCTTTTATGAGATAATGCTCTCTGATGTTTCTCAAAAAAACTATACAGGAGTTTGTTTTGAAAATCATCCCTCACACGCTTATCCTTGTGATCTTATACCCTCAAATGTTTACTTTTCTTGCCCTTTACCGAAATCCCAACAAGAAAATACCTTCCTAGACGCAAGTGCACTTCAAACATGGTTTGACAAAATCTTTAACTGAAATTGAGTACAATTCTGCAGGTGTGGAATCAGAAAACTACCTGGGCGAAAGTGCACAGACTGCTGCAGAATGAAAATTTCATTCTGGATACCTCAGCATTGTCACACTGTTTTAGGTAATGTGAGAGAATAGTCTGTTGATGGTTGATTTTTCTCTAATGTAAAATAAAGGAAGAGTCTATTTGATTATGCACTGTAATAATACAAATGAAATACTGCTTACCACAAAAACCGGGCACTTTAAGTCTATTGTAATGAAAAAAAAGTTATCTGTAACATGAAAGAGCCTATATTGGCATGAATTACCATTATATAATTCACAATGGACTTCGACATGGGTTATGTTTACTTTCTATCCTGTGCCACTCTGAAGTAGTATGAAAATGTGGCAGTTCATAAGTAAAATTTCATCATTGATTCTCAATCTGGCAGCCTGAAGATCACAAAACTAATAAAAATCCCGGCTTCCACCAAGACTGGAAATACAAGCCAAAGCAGCTTTCATTTCCTGAGCGACGACATTATCTCAGAGGTACGGCACTCGGCTCTCCCTTGTTGACCCAGTATTGGTGGCTATGACAGCTAAATTGCAATGTAAATGACAAGACAAGTTGCAATTCCCATAGGGAACGACTTTCCTAGTCTCCAAACCATAAATTGATGAATTTATCTTACTTCTTATGTGCAAACAACTCAGGTTATTCAATGAAAATGATATGAATATATCTAATGAATTTAGCATGATGATTCCATGCCATCCAGGAAGTAAGACGACATTCATAGAGTTAGAAAACATATCCTGTGTTGTTTCCTATATTCAGTTATATTACCAGCAGGAGGAATAACTGCTGATGTGTTCCTAGAGTCAGTTGCTAAGTGACTAGATATTCTCTCTCATAGACGCAGCTGCTGAGGGTCGGAATACCAGAAGTAATATGTCAGGGTGTCTTATTCACATTTCTGTAACTAGTTTAGGGACTAGAGCATAAATACTGATAATAGTGAGAAGCACTAACTGCAAACTAACAGTCATACATCAATAATTATTGCAAATATTTGTCGTTTTCTGTGTTAAGCATACTGAAAACTAAACTACTATCAACATTATTAGGAGACAACACTTCAGAATTAACGCAGTTACCAGGCTCTGTGCCTGCTTGGTGGTAATGAGACAAGACGTGAATCGTTCTGTGCTAGTGTAAGTGCAGCACCATTAACATAATTGAAACCAGGTCGGCAGCGTAACACACCCACAGTCACTGGACACATGTAACACTCTGATCATACAGGTGTTACTTCCATCTACACACAATGGTTACAAAATAATTGCCACTGATGCTTTTCTGCAAAAAGCGAAAAGTGCTCTACGAGTGAGAATTTCTATTTGCAATATGCCTAAGTCTGAGATCCCAGATAACAATAAGAGGTTACCAAAATGGAGCGAAGAGCAGAGCCTGTATGTATTTTTCCGAGTTCTTGTAATTTGATATTAATTAATTTCTGATTGTTGCACTCTAACCAGTCCTTTTAGCTATTGGAATATTCATGTGGCTATTATCAAAGTTTAATTGGTTTAACAATCAAATATCGTAAGTAATACAACACTTTTGATTTAATTCGATTCTGAATGCGAAGTTAATTTGACTCTCAGTTTACCACCTGACGACTTACAGAATGATGTCTGAACTGTTCTGACAGTTGTGTTGCCTGTCATCTGGATTCTGGAAAGAGCTGGGGCATCTGGCGTCAGTGCTGAATGCAGATGTGCACGAAGATCGCCACTGCCTATACAATAATGGGTAAACTAACATAAGACTCTTTCTGCTGAAAGACCAGATGTCCACAGGTCCTTATATAAGAATCAGCAAGCACTAGTAATGCATGAAAGAGACTGCCTGTTGGATGAAAGAATGGAGAACTCCCTGGCTTTTGCAATGTTTCTGATTGGGGTTACAGTAAGAATCTCATGTAATATTATGAGCCAGAACCGAGAAATATGTATTTTCTCAGTTGATACTAAAACATTAATACTAAAACAAGTGCTATGAGGTAAGAGGAGGTAATGAATTATATACCTCTGAGAAAAAATTATTTACTGGTGTAGTAAAACCATTTGCAAAGAAGCCCCTCTATTCTTTTTTGTGTGATGTGTAAATTTTGGTACACGCAACTATAGTTTTGTTTGCAATCAAAAGTGAGTGGACAGTCTGTCACTGTTTAGTATTCTGATGACTAATGTCACAATGCGGGTTCTACTTCCTCCATCGAATCTGTCAATAGTGTTTCATGGTATCTACTCGACTAACATGCAGATTGTGTTTCCTGCAGACTGCATTCGGAGGCAAGGTGATGCGTTTTTGTTTATATCATAGCTTATGCTGCAGTGTTAGTCGGCCAGGCAATATAAAGAAATTGGGCAGCGCTTATTGCTACACCTGCCATAAATCACGGCCTCCAGAATGTACTTGTCTATGCTAAATACTAAAACTAAACTCCGCCCAAACAGGACATGAAGGCTAAATGCACTGGTATCCAAAATTAAAGCAACAAACTGTATTTACCTGTCCTGTGCCTAATTCATGGTATAGTCAAACAAAAGATGACATTTCAGTCAACGGACAACCACGCCAACGATGACGTCAGGGCACATATGAAACGAGGTAGTGTTTGCCGCGTAGCCCCACATCCGCAATCGCTGTGTACACAGTCACAGATGGTGTAATATGGCACACAGAAGATGCTTACCACACACTCTGCGGTGGACGGCCAGAGAAAGGAAGAGACCAGGACAGCTGCTAACTGATGTGGTCTGATGGCTTAGTGTGAATCATTGTTGTTTCTTGGATGTGGCGACAGTGTACAGGCACCGAAACCGTACCCCAAAGACCAGGGCAGGTCCAACCACATTTGACTTCAGAAGAGCGGACCGCTACTTGGCTGTAAGGGCATGACAGTACCGCCTTAGTACTGCACAGCAACTGGCATGTGAGATTGCAGCATCCACTGGACACATTGTATCAATGCAAACTGTCTGCAGAAGGCTTCAGCAGAGTGGCCTTTGTTGTCGGAGACCTGCTGTATGTCTACCTCTGATGCATGTTTACAGAAGGGAACATACAGAGTCATCATCTTGCCATCTGGTTGGTCAAACAGTGGGCCAATTTAGTCTGGAGAGATCACTCGATGGATTTGCATCTGGAGGGAATATGGAACACAATTTTGGGACCTAAACATTGTGGAAAGAGACCGATATCGAGAAGGATCCCTAATGGTGTGGGCAGGGATTACGTTGGCCACTTGAACACCTCTTCATGAAATTGTATGGGTGAATTGCCAAGGTGTACCAGGTGGCAGTTATCGTGAAAGGATCCTCATTTGCGGTTATTGCAATGTGCTGGGGCCCAGACTTTGTATTGATGGACTATAATCCTCGACCTCATAGACCACAGGCGATTGATGTTTTCTTGGAAATAGAAACTACTGCATGTATGGCGTGGCCTGTTGCTCTTGCCATTTGAATCCCATACAGTGTGTCTGGCGAGCTCTAGGCAGATTGCTTGCACCACATCAGCATTCAACAACCACTTTCCAAGACTGCGAACAGCTCTGCAGGAAGAATGGGCGTTATTGCCTCAACATGAGACTGATATCATTCACAGCATGTGACATTATTGTCACATCTGGATTGCTGCCAGAGGTGGTCACACCCTAAACTGAGCACATTAAGCACTTGGAGGTATGTGTAAGCAAATCCGTTAAGTTGGAAAAAATGAAGAACATTCCTGTCTACTGTTATGCACGTTGCAGTTGTTTATGTTCCGCACTCTTTACATTGTTTATTACTTTACTATCACCTGTTCATACTGTTTTATGGCAAGATAAACACAACCTTGGAAAATTTATGTTTCTTGCTTTAATTTTGGACACCATGGTATATTTTGGATAATACACACTCCTAGTATTTAGTCAACATAACAAGTGGGACACATTTTGAGTAAAAATTTATTTTGTAACTTCCCATTGCATTAAAATATTTCAGTGATATTTAACGAAATTTTTATTGCATCTGGCACAAGTTTTCTATATTCGTCTGAATACCACTTGTTTTTGTAGGTCCACATGGCAATGAACATGATGCCTTTTTTCCTTTCATCTTCTTCCGAGTATCTACAAATCACAATTAATCTCAGTCTCTTCAACTATCTCCTTCCATTTATCCGAGTTCCTTGCTAGCATTTTTTAATACGTGTAGCCCATCTTCCGAAGGTGTTCTACGACTCTGTCCTCCCATCTAGTTTTTGGTCTACCATGTCCTCTCTTTTTTTTAATTTTAGTTTTAGGATGCAAAAACAACTGACATCATATGCACCCATGTCATAATCTTTGAACGCTAAAATGAAAAAGAAGTTAAAAGCAACTACACATTAAGCCAAATAGATGGAAGGGAACAGAGCTAAGAACAAGGACATACTCTTGAAGAAGGTTCCACAGAATATACTGTAGAGACAACAGAGGTCCATAACTAAACACGAAATGTCCTTTGCCACATTGCTATACCAGATAAAAAGTCTAACAAGGTCAACAGCCTGCACACAATTCGCTAAAATGGCCAGTAACTCTGATGGCAAACATACACTAGAATGTAAGTGGTTAGAAAAAAGGCATTTGGTCAGGAAATGGCGAACTATCAACAGCTGACAACAATGAGCATAAAGTGGTGTGGGTTCACAACCTAACAAATTGTGATGGCTAAAACAAGTGCCCAATATGCAAGCTAATTAAAATGATCTCCTCACAGCAGGAGGCCAAGAGGTGGTCAGCCAAGCTCCTTGGAGTGGTTTAATTCTTCTTTGTCCACCTGGCTTTCCTTGAAAACCATTTTTGGTGTTTATGTATCATTCAGCTGTGCCACATGTCCAGCCCACCTCAGCCTAGATGACTTCACAATTCTCCTAACAGACTGATCTTTGTAATAGCATACGACTCACTGTTATATCTCCTCCTCCATCTTCCTCTTTCGTAAGTTGTGCCGATGATTCTCCTAGTGCCCTTCACTTGAATGCATCCAGTGATTCATCATCCTTTCCTATCAGAGCCCAAGTTTCAGAGGCATATGTAAGCACTAGTCTGATCAGCGTTTTGTAAGTCATTAGTTTTATGGTCCTAGTCAGGAACCTTGAAGATAGAAGTTTTATTAAGGCGAAATAAGCAGTGTTCGCTGCAATTAGTCTCTGCTTTATTTAATAGGAGCTATTATTTACGCTCTTTACAATTGAACCCAGGTAACTGAAATGATCAGCTCTTTCAAAGCTATAGCTACCAAAAACGGCCTTGCTGTGCTGGTACTGCGAACGGCTGAAAGCAAGGGGAAACTACAGCCGTAATTTTTCCCGAGGGCATGCAGCTTTACTGTATGATTAAGTGATGATGGCGTCCTCTTGGATAAAATATTCCGGAGGTAAAATAGTCCCCCATTCGGATCTCCGGGCGGGGACTACTCAGGAGGATGTCGTTATCAGGAGAAAGAAAACTGGCGTTCTACGGATCGGAGCGTGGAATGTCAAATCCCTTAATCGGCCCCGTAGGTTAGAAAATTTAAAAAGGGAAATGGATAGGTTAAAGTTAGATATAGTGGGAATTAGTGAAGTTCGGTGGCAGGAGGAACAAGACTTCTGGTCAGGTGACTACAGGGTTATAAACACAAAATCAAATAGGGGTAACGCAGGAATAGGTTTAATAATGAATAGGAAAATAGGAATGCAGGTAAGCTACTACAAACAGCATAGTGAACGCATTATTGTGGCCAACACAGATACGAAGCCCACACCTACTACAGTAGTACAAGTTTATATGCCAACTAGCTCTGCAGATGACGAAGAAATTGAAGAAATGTATGATGAAATAAAAGAAATTATTCAGATAGTGAAGGGAGACGAAAATTTAATAGTCATGGGTGACTGGAATTCGAGTGTAGGAAAATGGAGGGAAGGAAACGTAGTAGATTAATATGGATTGGGGGCTAAGAAATGAAAGAGGAAGCCGCCTGGTAGAATTTTGCACAGAGCACAACATAATCATAGCTAACACTTGGTTTAAGAATCATGAAAGAAGGTTGTATACATGGAAGAACCCTGGAGATACTAAAAGGTATCAGATAGATTATATAATGGTAAGACAGAGATTTAGGAACCAGGTTTTAAATTGTAAGACATTTCCAGGGGCAGATGTGGACTCTGACCACAATCTATTGGTTATGACCTGTAGATTAAAACTGAAGAAACTGCAAAAAGGTGGGAATTTAAGGAGATGCGACCTGGATAAACTGAAAGAACCAGAGGTTGTACAGAGTTTCAGGGAGAGCATAAGGGAACAATTGACAGGAATGGGGGAAAGAAATACAGTAGAAGAAGAATGGGTAGCTTTGAGGGATGAAGTAGTGAAGGCAGCAGAGGATCAAGTAGGTAAAAAGACGAGGACTAGTAGAAATCCTTGGGTAACAGAAGAAATATTGAATTTAATTGATGAAAGGAGAAAATATAAAAATGCAGTAAATGAAGCAGGCAAAAAGGAATACAAACGTCTCAAAAATGAGATCGACAGGAAGTGCAAAATGGATAAGCAGGGATGGCAAGACGACAAATGTAAGGATGTTGTTGTTGTTGAGGTCTTCAGTCCTGAGACTGGTTTGATGGAGCTCTCCATGCTACTCTATCCTGTGCAAGCCTCTTCATCTCCCAGTACATACTGCAACCTACATCCTTCTGAATCTGCTTAGTGTATTCATCTCTTGGCCTCCCTCTACGATTTTTACCCTCCACGCTGCCCTCCAATACTAAATTGGTGATCCCTTGATGCCTCAGAACATGTCCTACCAACCGATCCCTTCTTCTGGGCAAGTTGTGCCACAAACTTCTCTTCTCCCCAATCCTATTCAGTACTTCCTCATTATTTATGTGGTCTACCCATCTAATCTTCAGCATTCTTCTGTAGCACCACATTTCGAAAGCTTCTATTCTCTTCTTGTCCAAACTATTTATCGTCCATGTTTCACTTCCATACATGGCTACACTCCATAGAAATACTTTCAGAAATGACTTCCTGACACTTAAATCTATACCCGATGTTAACAAATTTCTCTTCTTCAGAAACGCTTTCCTTGCCATTGCCAGTCTACATTTTATATCCTCTCTATTTCGACCATCATCAGTTATTTTGCTCCTCAAATAGCAAAACTCCTTTACTTCTTTAAGTGTCTCATTTCCTAATGTAACTCCCTCAGCATCACCCGACTTAATTCGACTACATTCCATTATCCTCGTTTTGCTTTTGTTGATGTTCATCTCATATCCTCCTTTCAAGACACTGTCCATTCCATTCAACTGCTCTTCTAAGTCCTTTGCTGTCTCTGACAGAATCACAATGTCATCGGCGAACCTCAAAGTTTTTATTTCTTCTCCATGGATTTCAATACCTACTCCGAATTTTTCTTTTGTTTCCTTTACTGCTTGCTCAATACACAGATTGAATAACATCGGGGAGAGGTTACAACCCTGTCTTACTCCCTTCCCAACCACAGCTTCCCTTTCATGTCCCTCGACTCTTACAACTGCCATCTGGTTTCTGTACAAATTGTAAATAGCCTGCCGCTCCCTGTATTTTACCCCTGCCACCTTTAGAGTTTGAAAGAGAGTATTCCAGTCAACATTGTCAAAAGCTTTCTCTAAGTCTACAAATGCTAGAAACGTAGGTTTGCCTTTCCTTAATCTTTCTTCTAAGATAAGTCGTAAGGTCAGTATTGCCTCACGTGTTCCAGTGTTTCTATGGAATCCTAACTGATCTTCCCCGAGGTCGGCTTCTACTAGTTTTTCCATTCGTCTGTAAAGAATTCGTGTTAGTATTTTGCAGCTGTGGCTTATTAAAATGATTGTTCGGTAATTTTCACATCTGTCAACACCTGCTTTCTTTGGGATTGGAATTATTATATTCTTCTTGAAGTCTGAGGGTATTTCGCCTGTTTCATACATCTTGCTCACCAGATGGTAGAGTTTTGTCATGACTGGCTCTCCCAAGGCCGTCAGTAGTAAGGATGTAGAGGCTTATCTCACTAGGGGTAAGATAGATACTGCCTACAGGAAAATTTAAAGAGACCTTTGGAGATAAGAGAACGACTTTTATGAATATCAAGAGCTCAGATGGAAATCCAGTTCTAAGCAAAGAAGGGAAAGCAGAAAGGTGGAAGGAGTATATAGAGGGTCTATACAAGGGCGATGTACTTGAGGACAATATTATGGAAATGGAAGAGGATGTAGATGAAGATGAAATGGGAGATACGATACTGCGTGAAGAGTTTGACAGAGCACTGAAAGACCTGAGTCGAAACAAGGCCCCCGGAGTAGACAACATTCCACTGGAACTACTGACGGCCCTGGGAGAGCCAGTCCTGACAAAACTCTACCATCTGGTGAGCAAGATGTATGAAACAGACGAAATACCCTCAGACTTCAAGAACCTCTTCTAAGTTAGGTGAGTCCACACTGTTACCTGAGCCCCTCTTTCTCCTTCCTTAGTACAACTGTTCTTGGATAAAGAAGTTTATCAAAGCGGCAATGCCACCTCTCTCATGTCTCCTTTCCTTCACTGATAATTTCACCCCTCTCGTCTTTTATTGAACTTGTCCTGCCCCTTATTCACCTCTGTAAGATCGCCTACCCTTATTTGCACTTCTCAAAGCTCCATTTCTTCAATATTTCTCTTCATCCACTCAGTTTTTTCTTTAATTTGATGGGGCCTTTGTTTAGTTCTCCGTTTTTCTTTATATTCTTCCATTATCCTCCTGGTACAATGTGGTTCTAATGTCCTTCTGTATGCTTCTTTTCTTTTCATTTGTTACTCTCTCATACTTGATATCGAATCACAAGGTTCTTGTTTGCCTCAAACTGTTTTCAAGTATCTCACCTGTTGCTATCTGCACTGTCTTCATCTTTTCCCATTGATCTTCAATGTTGTCACATTTTCCAGTGTTTTCAAGGGCCTGAATTATTCCCTTGATTTCTCTGATTCTAATGCTGTGATGTATTTCTGTGTCTTCAGCCAGGTTCCTTTCACTGTGTTACATATTCTTGCCCTCACCTACACCCAGACTAGGAAGTAATCTGTGTCTATACTTGGACCTCTTAAACTCCCTATATCCGGTAGGTCTGACTTGGGCCTTGCATCAATTAGCACATGGTAAATCTGATTTACTATATTTCCACCTGGTGCTGTCCATGTTCCCCTATGTATTTTCTTGTGTGGGGACAACTTGGAGCCCACCACCATATTTCTAGATGTTGAAAATAGTATAAACCTTGTCCTGTTGTCATTACTTACGGCATGTTTGCTATAGATACTGATTGTTGGTCTACAGATCTGTTTTCCCACCTGGGCATTTAGGTCTCTGGCTAGTTCACCTCTGCCCACATATTCTCTATCAGGTTGAGATCCGGAAATCATGGAATGAATGTCATTAGCTTTATGCTGTCATGGTCCTGAAACCAATCTGGGAAAGCTTTGCTTTGATGGATGGAGCTGTAAATAAATTGTTGTCTATATATTACGTCTATTTGTATTTAAAAAATGTGTTTGTAACTGGCACACTGTCTTAGTATTTTCTATAGCATTTAAGAATTCATGTCCTATGCTAATTGAGAGGTGACAAAAAAGTCATGGGACAGCAATACGCACACGTGTGGATGGAGATAGTATGGTTTATGCAAGGTATAAAAGGGCAATGCGTCTGTGGAGATGTCATTTGTAGTCAGGTGGCTCTTGTGAAAAGGTTTCTGGCGTGATTTAACAGACCTTGAAGACTTCCAATTGTAGTTGGGGCTAGACACGCGGAAGACTCCATTTCCGAAATCATTAGGAAATTCAATATTGCGAGATCCACAGCATCAAGTGTGCGCCAAGAATACAAAATTTCAGGCATTGCCTCTCACCACAGCAACGCAGTGGCGACGGCCTTCACTTAACGACTGAGAGCAGCAGGTTCACATAGTTGTTAGTGCTTAACAGTCAAGCAACACTGCATGAAATCACCATGGAAATCAATGTGGGATGTACAAGAAATGTATCCATTAGAACAATGCGGTGAAATTTGGCATTAATGGGGTGTGGCAGGACACAACTGAAGTGACTGCGTTTGCTAACAGCATGACATCGCCTGCAATGACTCACCTGGGCTCGTGACCCTATCAGTTGGACCCTACACGAGTGGAAACTGATGCCTGGTCAGATGAGTCCTGTTTTCAGTTGGTAAGAGTTGATGGTAGGGTTTGAATCCCCATGAAGCCATGGGCCCAAGTTGTCAACAAAGCACAGTGCAAGCTAGTGTGGCTGTATAATGGTGTGGGCTGTTCTTACATGCAATAGAATGGGTCCTTGGGTCCAAATGAATCGATCACTGACTGGAAATTGTTACAGTCGCCTACTTGGAGAGTATTTGCAGTCATTCACGGATTCCATATTCCCAAATGGTGATGGAATTTTTTTGGATGATAATGCACCATGTCATTAGGCCACAATTCTTCACAATTGGTTTGAAGAACATTCTGGACAGTTTGAGTGACTCATTTGGCCACATATCGAACATTTACAGGACATAATTGAGAGGTCTGTTCATGTACAAAATCCTGCACCAGCAACACTTTCACAATTAATGACAGCTGTACATGCAGTGTGGCTCAATATTATTGCAGGAGACTTCCAACGGCTTGTTGAGTTCATGTCACGTCAAGCTGCTGAACTACACCAGACCAAAGGAGTTCCGACAAGATATTAAAAGATATCCCATGATTTTTGTCACCTCAATGTAGCTTAAACAGTCCAATGAGAGAGTCGTAGCCTACTGAGAGCCACATGAAGGCCAATCGGCAGAATCAGATACAAATGATGTCATATCAAACTGAGAAATATAAAACATTAGATAATTTTAACTTCTAAATTGCAAAATTTGAGGAATATAACATAGTAGTAGTTGTGAATTCAAAAAAGAAACATGATTACATAGGTGCTATCCATCCAACACGAAAGAGGGAATTTGAAGTACCTTCTAAAAAATCTGAACATGGAATTCACATTTGTGAGGAAAAAGGCAGAGAGATCAACATAGACGTAGAAACACTGCATACTGAAGTTAATCAAGTCGAACTGTTTAACTATCTCAGAAGTAGTCCTATAGTTATAACAAATGCTTAATGCATGTGAATAGAAGAACAGTAATAACAAAACAAACATTTATGTTTAGATACTCCCACAATTTAGCATACCAGAGAAAATACATAGCTCCAATGCAAAATCAACAGTATGCAATTTACATCTCTATGAAGCCTGACGAATACGCAGAGAACTAGTAGGACGCAACAGTAACTTATGTGCAAAGGACAACACAAAGAACAGAACAATCTAGATGAAAACAATAAAAAAGCTGAAAGCACTAGAAGGAACAAAGAAAGGAAATGGACAAAAATAAAAAAGGAAGAAGCAATTCATTCAATGCACCTTTTGACGTATCACCCTCCTCATCAATGTATTTCGGGACATCATCATGTGGCTAGAACCTATGAAGGCAAAACAGGAAATTACTTTCAGGACAAGATGACCAGAACAACATGCAGCAACAACATTGAGGACATCAGGAGCACACCACATGACAGAGTGGGATGGCTGCTTCAACCAGTTGTTGCCTTTGGAAATGAATGGTTGAATATTTGAAAACTATAAAAAACTTTTAATCTATTTTCTGATCTTATCTGCAGGAAACAGATGTCTGCTTGAAGATACAACAGCTCCATACTTGGCTTCATTATGTGTTCTAGAATATTAACATAGACTTCACCATTCAGGATGCCTCAGATCTCCACAGGCACCCTGCTCACTGAGCCACGATGTAACCCCACACACGAACAGGAAAGCGTCCACTTCCCTTCCTTTCCACAAGATACTTTGGATTAAAGCTGGTAATAACAAAACTGTATGTGCTCAAGAAATCATTTGTGACAAATGCAAGATGCAACATCAGTAACTATAAAATGAGGAAACAGATTTTATAGTAAGTTTTCTGCACTACGATAATATAAAGCCAGTTTTATCTAAAACATGTGCCTTTACGACACTATACACAATCAATTTATTGATATCTCACCAGAACTGGGCCATTGGTAACTGCAGAAATTTGTAGTCAGAAAATATGACTCTGATCCAGACAAAGTAAATATGCCCTTCCACAAAAGCCATGTGGTTGATCTTCATACAAACGGCCAAGCACTGCTGTGTAGCAGTTCTTTGGCATAAAAGACAATTATCATAGAGTCTCCTTCTTGCAGTTCATGCACTTCCAGGAAAATGAGGAATCTATCTCATTTGACGGCAACTGAGAAATACAATGGCACTATGCAGTCAGACAGACATCATTTGTCTCTCTCACTTGAGACGTGGGGTCCTCCACTGCCACTTCTCCACTTGATAAGGCCTGTGTAGGCACTCCATCAATGCCTAGTCATTCTTTTCAGGTATGCTGCACCACACACCATCTCCAGATGGGCAGTAATCAGCTTAAGAGTGCACCGTGTTATGACAGTACACTGCCAAGTTCCACACTGTTTCCTTTCATGCATTACTACCACTAGCAGATTCTTATTTAAGTTCTTGCAATCACTGAGTTTTTTAGCAGAACAAACCTTCTGTTATTGGTATGGTGATCATGCAGAAAAGGAATTCAAGCAACAGGGAACAAAACTATTCTAATAGTTCAGACATCATACTGTAAGTCGACAGAAGATGGAGTGAAAGTAAAATTAACTTCGTATACAGAATTACATTAAACCAAAAACGGTGTATTACTTACAACAGTTGAGTGTTGAAGCAATTGAACTTCAATAATAGGCATACGAATATTCTCATAGCTAATGGGCCTGTTAGAGTGTAACAATCAGGAATTAAGATCAAACTGCTAGAACTTGATAAAATACATAAAAGGCTGTGCACCTTGCTCCATTTTGTTAACCTCTTCCTATCATTTGGGATCTGTCTTAGGTATATTGCAAATAGAAATTCTCATTCATAGGGCTACTTTCACTTTTCCTGGCAAAGCATCAGTAGCAATTATATTGAAACCATTGTGTGTGAATGGTAGTAACAACTGTATGATCTGAGTGTTACATGTGTCCAGTGATGGTGGTGGTGTTGCGCTGCCCACATGGTTTAAATGATGTTACTGGTACCACATTTACTCAAGCACTGACTACCTAAATAAAGACAGTGAGGGGCTGACGGCGTTTCTTATGGGCTACAATTCTAATTAAGATCTACTTACTTCATCCCACTATGTAAGCAAGCATAAATTAAACACTTATGTGCAACTAGGAACACTTGACCTTCTACGTTGCCTCACCTTTCTCTCAAGAACAGGCAGGAAATGGAACCAAAAACTCCTAACATTTGTAGGTAAACACCTGTCTGTCTGTCTGTACAATATAATATAGGAAGCACGTGTCTCATTAACGCCAAGCAGGCACAGAGCCTGGTAACTGTGTTAATTCAGATGTGTTGTCTTCCTCAAAATGTTGATAGTAATTTAGTTTTCATTATACTTAACAAGAAAAACACAAATATCTCTAATAATCATTGATGTATGATGGTTAGTTTGCAGTTGGTGCATCTCAATATTATAAGTAACAACACTCTAGTCCACAAACTCGTTGCAACAATGTGAATAAGACTCACTGACATATACTTCTGGTATTCTGACACTCAGCAGCTGCATCATTGAGAAAGAATCTCTAGTCACTTCGCAACCGACTCTAGGAACACATCAGCTGGTATTCTTACTGCTGGTAATATAACTGAATATAGAACACAGGAAACACTTTCCAACTCTGTGAATGATGAGTTACTTCCTGGATGGCTGAATAACCTGAGTTATTGGTACATAAGATGTGAGATAAGTTCATCAATTTATGGTTTTGAGACTAGGAAAGTCGTTCCCCATGGGAATTACAACTTGTCTCATCTTTTACATTGCAATTTAGCTGTCACAGCAACCGACGCTGGGTCAACAAGGGAGAGCCGAGTGCCATACCTCAGAGGTAATGTCGTCACCTGGGAAATGAAGGCTGCTTCGGCTCGCATTTCCAGTCTCTGTGAAAGCCAGATTTTTATTAGTTTTGTGACCTTCAGGCAGCCAGATTGAAAATCAATGATGAAATCTTACTTATTTTACTTATGAACTTCCACATTTCAGTACTACTTTGAGAATGACACAAGACAGCAAGTAAACATAAACCATTTTGAAGTCCATTGTAAATAATATCTTGCTAATTGGGCTGATATAGGATCATGCTCATTACAGATACCTTATGTTTTATTACAACAGACTTACGGTGTGTGGTTGTTGTGGTAAGCAGTATTTCATTTGTATTATTACAGTGCACAACGTAATAGCATTTTCCATTAATTATCAACAGACGATTCTCTCACGTTATCTAAAACAGTCTGACAACGGTCAGTTGTCCAGAATGAAATTTTCACTCTGCAGTGGAGGGTGTACTTTCAAAAAATGGCTCTGAGCACTATGGGACTTAACATCTATGGTCATCAGTCCCCTAGAACCTAGAACTACTTAAACCTAACGAACCTAATGACAGCACACAACACCCAGCCATCACGAGGCAGAGAAAATCCCTGACCCCGCCGGGAATCGAACCCGGGAACCCGGGCGTGGGAAGCGAGAACGCTACCACACGACCACGAGATGCGGGCGGTGTACTTTCAATGCTCATGTAGTTTACCAATTCCACACCTGTAGAACTGTACTCAATTTCAGTTAAAGATATTGTCAAACCATGTTTGAAGTGCACTTTCATCCAGGAAGGTATTTTCTTGTTGGGTTTTCGGTAAAGGGCAAGAAAAGTAAACATTTGAGGGTATAAGATCACAAGAATAAACGTGTGAGGGACGATTTTCAAAACAAACTCCTGTACAGCTTTTTTTGTGAAACATCAGAGAGCATTATCTCATAAAAGCAACATGTGATGCAGTTTTGTCAGCTGTTTCCGTTACACTGCTACAGAAAGATATCTTAGTTGTTGGCAACAAATACTAGATGCGCTTGGATACGAGTTTGTATTGCACCACATTGTTTTTGAGCCACCAATACAGACTGCACTTTCCTCGATTATATCTTTAGTTAGGACCCAGCCATTAATTCCCTCTTAAGAAGTTAACATACAGGCATCATAACTCATCACTACTAACAATATTGCTTAGCAGTTCTGAATGAACGGACTGATGATGTTCAAGCAGAAATGCAGCAACAGTCATCCCTTTGGCGTTGTTTCTATGAATTAGAGCATGCAGTACTCCTACTTCCGACTTCTGAACCATGCCAATTAAAAGCAAATGCTGCACAATGTTTAAATGGTCACAGTTCATCACTTATGTCTGTTATTCACACCTCCTGAAGGTGGATAATCATTCATGTCGCAACAATCTCTCTTGAAAAAAGAAAATCCTTTTCTGACGTGCTTCCTCAAAAGCACTAACCCCACACACATTACATAGGTTTCGAGCTAGCTCTGTTGCCTTCACCCCTCTATTAAAGCCATAGCGAATAATATGTCTCAAAAGTTGGACCTTTTTACACATGTGACTATTTCACAGCTCTTGAACAACATTCTTTCATAGCTTTCAAACGTAAGTGTAACTGCAAGATAAATACTAGAATTGAAAATAAGAAAATGACAGTTGATAATACACCCGCACTGCAGCACCACATTCGCTTGCTTGGACGGCACATGGCATCTGGCCGGTAGCTGGAGGCCAGTGTAGGTCGAGGAGACTCTTGAACAAGATCTGTTCTGATCTTGACGCAGCCACAAGCTCTTTGTTAGAACTGTTTGGGGAAGGCTTTGCTATTACTGGTGGATTAGACAGTGAAGCGAATTAACTTTGAGGTTCCATGAGACATGACTTTGGCAGACAGCAGAAATAAAATTTTAAAAAATAAGACATCAAGGAGTCTGAAACTCACAACTTAAAAATATATTTACATTGTGTGACATTTACCGCTAGACCACGAGCATACACAATTCTGTAATGGCTCGCTAAAGAATGACAGCACTTCTTCCATACACTTCCACGTCCTACCATGTCACCAGATTGTGCATATGGCCAGACTTGGAATTCTGAGGGATGGTCAGTTATATTAAGTGAATGACTGACTCAGTATCTGCAGTGGCCAGGTTTTAAGTCTAAGACCGTACATTGGTGACAGCAGAATCATTCTGCAGTCAGTTATCAATACAAGTTCTCTAATTTTCCCAATAGTGTGTTGGTCTTCCCTCCAGGGATTCCGATTTGAGTTCACAAAGTGCCTCAGTAATACTCATGTGCTGATCTAACCTACTGGTAACAAATGTACTAGGACATCTCTGAATTGTTTCCACGTCTTAGTCTAATCCAAGCTGGTGGTGAGCCCAAACACTTGAGTAGTACCCAAGAATGGGTCGCACTAGTTTTCTATCCATGGTCTCCTTAGTAGATGAGCTATACTTTCCCAAAATTCTCCCAATTACCCAAACTCGACCATTTGCCTTCCCTACTGCCATCCTTACATGCTCATTCCTTTTCATATCGCATCAGACCATTTCGTCTGTATACTTGATCAAACTGACTGTGCTAAGAAGCAAACAACTAATGCTATATTTGAACATTATGGGATTGATTTTCCAACTCATCTGCATTAAATTATGTTCTCCTACATTCAGAGCAAGCTGCCATTCATCAAAGCACCTAGAAATTTTGTCAAAGTCATTCTGTATCCTTCTACAGTGACTCAATGATCTCACGTTCCCATACACCACAACATCATCAGCAAACAACCACAGACTGCTGCTCATCCTGTCCGTCAGGTCATTTGTGTATAAAGAGAATAATAGAAGTCCTATCACACTGCCCTGGGGCACTCCTAATGATACCTTTGTCTCTGACGAACAGTCACCATCAAGGACAACCTACCGGGTTCCATTACTTAAGAAGTCTTTGAGCCATTCACTTATTGGGGAACCAAATCCTTATGCTCAGACATCATTAAGTTTGCAGCAGGCACCAAGTCCTATGATTTCAGAAATCTAGGAGTACGGAATCTGTCTGTTGGCCTTCATCAAGAATCCACGGGGTACCATATGAGAAAAAGGTACGCCGAGTTTCGCAGGAGAAATACTTTCTGTTACATTCAAACTTGGAATATGTTCAAGTATTCTGCAGCAAACCCATGTTAAGGACATGGTCTGTAATTTTACAGTTCCATTCTTTTACCCTTTTTATACACAGGAGTCATCTGTGACTTCTTCCAGTCACTTCATACTTTGCACTTGGTGACATATTTGTGATAAATGCAAGCTAAGTAATGCTATAGAGTACTCTCTGGAAAATCGAACTGGAATTCCATCTAGACCTGGCAACTTACTTGTTTTCAACACTTTCAGATGTTTCTCCACACCAGAGATGCCTCTTACTGGTGTCTTCCCTACGGGAGTCTGTGTAAATATCAAACAACACTATGTTTGTGTGATCCTCCTGTGTGAGGGATTTCTTAAATGCGACATTTAAAATTTTAGCTTTCATTCTGTCAAGTTCTTAGCCAGATCTATTGCAAAGGTATGGCAATGGGAATTTTACACTTCACGTCAATCTTCTTACAGACACAAAAATTTCTAATAACTTTTGCCTGTCAACATTTGCAGGTTGCTTTTTAAACTGTAAGTGCAACAGTCTCTGCTTTATCAGCATTTTCTGAATTTTGTTACTGAACCACAGTGGGTGCTTCCCATCCCTAATCCACTTACTCAGCACATACTTATCCAGGGCCCAATTTACAATCAGTTGAAACTTTGCCCAAAATTGCTCTATAGCCATCATACTGAAACTAAAATATATCCGTTCATTGTGATGCTAACAAATGCTTACATGCTCTTTCAAGCAAAAATCGTCTCCTAGTCTTCTCATGGATTTATTATCTTTAGTAGTAACCATCATCATAATATCTTGATCACTAATCCTCGTCTCTATGCTGATGCTTTCGACAAGGTTGTGTGTGTTTGTACCTACAAGTCCTCGCTGAATATTTCGGAGCTTCTACTTTCGGTTTCAGCCATCTCCTGGTTCTCAAAATAATTTGAGAGTGGCAACTTTCCTGGAGGACAGTAAATTCAGGAACTTTGTTATACTTCGAGAATTTACTGTTAAAATTCTGACAGTCAGTATCTTTACTTTGAACAGCTCTGATTTTGCTGTGTGTATCAATTAGTAAGCATTGATCACAGGACCCCAAACTACTGCCTAGCTTAAAATCCCAATGCGTACTCCACAAGTACTCTGCTGCCTGAATACCTGCTTCATTTGTGTAGTGCACACCTGACCAACCCATGGGAGTCCTACAATTCTCCATCCCATGATGCAGGTCCAAAAATCTGCAGCCAACACTATCACAAAACCTATGGAGCCTTTGGTTGAGACCCCCCATTCAGCTCCAAACAAAGCACTCCAATCAACTACGGGTATGATGCTGCAAACTGTGAGCTCTGCTTGCATCACATCTCAGATGAGGCCTGCCTGGCAGACATAGTGTGTGCACATTGGACTCCTTTTCAGTCCTGGATAGTTTGTAGTAATAGACAGAAAGTCATCCTGTAAAACACAAGTGATATCTGGTGTTTCTCAAGGAAGTGTTAAAGGCCGTCTAGTCTATGTAAATAATTTCAGAGATGATGCTGTCATTTTCCACCTAATAAAGTCACCAGAAGATCAGTATGAATTAAAAAATGATTTAGGCAAAATATTTGTATGGTGTCAAAAGTGACAATTGACCTTAAACAATAAAAAGCATGACACCCTCCACATAGAGTACACCAAAGAAGTTGTTAAACTTCGATTATGTGATAAATATATAAATTTAAAGGTTGTTGGTTCATCTAAGTACCCAGGAATAACAATTATGAACAACTTAAATTGGAACGATCACAAAGAAAATGTCGTTGGGAAGGCAAACCGACAACTGAATTTTATTGGCAGAACACTTAGAAGATGTAACAGATGTACTAAAGAGACTGCCTACAGTACACTGTTCATCCTCAGAATACTGCTGTGCTGTTTGGATCCTTACCACATAGGATTGATGGAGAAGACTGAAAAAGTTCAAAGAAGGACAACTCATTTTGTATTATCATAAAATGAGGGCAGATCATCACAGGTACGATATGCAGTCATTAAAACAAAGACTTTTTCATTGTGATGAGATCTTTTCACAAAATTTCAATCACTAACTTTCTCCTTCGAATGCAAAAATATTTCCTGACACACACTTGAATAGAGGGAAATGATTATCACAGTAGACTATCAAAATAATAGGTCATAAGATATAAGTGTTCTTTTTCCTGCACTAAGTTAGGGAGTGAAGCGGTAGAGAAATAGTGTGAAGGTGGTTTGATGAATCCTCTGCCAGTGGGGACAAACACTGGGGGATGTGGTCATGGAAAAAAAATTACATCTCTACATGTTTTTTGTTCTTTATTCAATTATGATTTTTTTCAACTGTCTTAGATGGGTGATCATTCAAGCACATATGTTCAACGTAGCCAGTGATGCTTTTGTTACTTTATAAATTTCAAATAAGAAAAAATAAATAAATGCGACGAAAAGATCTTATAGCTTGCTCAACATTTCTTGGGGCAATGTTCCTAGTATTGCTTGCACTCACTGACAGAATTCCTTAGTTTCCATTACAGTTGTCACAGCTATCAGATTATACCAGTTGACTCTGAGTGGCACTGCAGTAGCCATTAACGCAATACTCTGCTTATTATCTGACCTTGAGTTGTGGGCCTTAATTTAATTTCATATCACTTTCACTGTTCCAAATAAGTACCACTTGTGAAATGAATGCCGCTTTAATGCAGTTTTAAGAAACCTTGTCACTTCCATGAGTGATTTATTTTCTAGCAGACTAGGTCTTGGGGACAGAGCCTGTCTGTGAAGGCCTTGGTGAGACTAAGCATACAGAGCAAGGGTGTTCTGTCACTGCAGATACATTGTACCTGAATGTTTTTAGTGGGGGACAGATCACAGTTGTCAAAATGCAGGTACTGTTGGTGGGTTTAATGTGTACAGAGGTTTGCTTGGAGCCATAAGAGAGGAATCAACATCCAGGAAGGCAGCACACAAAGCTGAGAAAGATCAGTTGCAGTGAATGGGAGCAAAAGTGTTGAAGTTCTGAAAGAATGAAGATAGGGTGTCATGGCCCTGAGTCCGTGAAGATATTATCAAGGAATCTGAACCAGAGCAGGGGTTTGGCTTTCTGAGAGGCTACAAAGGTCTCCTCTAGACAGCCCACAAACAGGTCGGTATAGGAAGGTGCCATGCAGGTACCCATGGCAGTGCCATGGATTTGTTTGTATACTACCCTTCAAAGGAATAGTAGTTTTGAGTTAGCATAAGGTGTATGAGGTTAGTAAGGTGTATCAGGAATGAGGTAGTGGGTCTGGAATCTGAAAGATGTTCGGAAAGGTAGCGTTCAATAAAATGTTAGTGTGTAGGGAGAGAGTGTTAATAGCGACGAGTACGGATTCAGGAGGTAAATGGGTGGGGATGTCGGAGAGTCAGTGAAGAAAATGGTTGGTGTCTTTGAAGTGAGAAGCTAGATTACCAGCAATTTGTTGAAGGTGTTGGTCAATGAGGACTTAAATCCTTCAGTAGGGGCACAATAACAAGCCACAATCTGACGTCGAGGCTTGTTGGGTTTGTGGATTTTGGGGAGCATGAAGATGGTGGATGTGCAGATGACATAGGGGCGAGGAGGAAAATGGATTCACGCAAGAGGTTCTGGGAAAGGCTTTAAGTTTTAATCAGGGACTGGAGGTTATGTTGGGCATTTAGGATGGGATCACTCTGGCGGAGTTGACATGTGGAGGAGTCTGACATTTGGCAGACGTCTTCCTCCAGGTAGTCGCTGCGACTCATGACAACACTGGCAGAGCATTTGTCTACATCTGCATCTACATCCAAGTGATTACTCTGCTATTCACAATTAAATGCCTGGCAGAGGGTTCATTGAATCACCTTCAAGCAATCTCTCTACCGTTCTACTCTCAAATGGTGCACAGGAGAAATGAGCACTTAATTTTTTCTGTGTGAGCCCTGATTTCTCTTATTTTATCGTGATGATCATTTCTCCATATGTAGGTGGGTGCCAACAGAATGTTTTCGCAATTGGAGGAGAGAACTGGTGATTGAAATTCCATGAGAAGATCCCGTCAGGATGAAAAGCACCTTTGTTTTAATTATTGCCACTCCAATTCACCTATCATGTCTGTGGCACTATCTCCCCTATTTGGCAATAAAACAAAATGAGCTGTTCTTTTTCTAACTTTTCGGTGTCATCCGTCGGTCCTGTCTGATGCAGATCCCACACCGCACAGCAATACTCCAGAATAGGGTGGACAAGTGTAGTGTAAACAGTCTCTTCAGCAGATTTGTTGCAACTTCTAAGTGTTCTGTCAATGAATCACAGTCTTTGATTTGCTCTACCCACATTATCTATGTGATCCTTCCTATTAAGGTTATTTGTAATTGTAATCCCTAAGTATTTAGTTGAATTAACAGTCTTCAGATTTGTGTGACTTATCGCGTGATCGAAATTTAGCAGATTTCTTTTAGTACTCATGTGAATAACTTCACATTTTTCTTTATTCAGGGTCAATTGACACTTTTCGCACCATTTAGATATCATATCTAAATCATTTGTCATCTGATGACTTTACAGGACGGTAAATGACAGCAGCATCTGTAAATACTCTAACAGAGCTACTCAGATTGTCTCCTATGTCATTAATATAGATCAGGCACAATGGAGGGCCTTCTAACACTTCCTTGGGGAACGCCGGATCTTACTCCTGTTTTAGTCAATGACTTTCTGTCTATTACTACGAACTGTAACCTTTCTGACAGGAAATCATGAATCCAGTTGCACAACTGAGGCACTATTCCATAGGCACACAGTTTGGTTAGAAGATGCTTGTGAGGAACAGTGTCGAAAGCCTTCTGGTAATCTAAAAATATGGAATCAATTTTACATTCCCTATCGATAGCACTCATTACTTCATGAGTAGAGAGAGCTAGTTGTGTTTCACAAGAACAATGTTTCCTGAATCTGTGCTGACTTGTTTCAATAAATCGTTTTCTTCAAGGTACTTCATAATGTCCGAACACAGTATATTTTCCAAAACCCTACTGTAAATCAATATTAGTGACATCGGCCTTAATTCAGCGGCTTACTCATATTTCCCTTTTTGCGTATTGGTGTGACTTGAGCAATTTTCCAGGCTTTAGGTATTGAACTGCAGGGAGGATGATCACTTCATTACCTCTTTCAAGACTGTATGGTTGTCCTTTCCCCTGTTGAAAGGTTGGTGTTCTTAGGAACACACACGAGAAAGGATGGTGAGGCCAAAGTTGAGAGTAAGGAATTCTTGAAAGGTGACCAGGAGAAGGTTGTGGGGTGAGGGAGGGAGGGAGGGAGGGAGGATGACAGTTGGATGGTGGTGTGGACAGGGAGAAGCAGGATTGGATGTTTGAATTGGGTTGGCTTTGGTTAGATGGGTTGGCGGTGAAGAAGTGTTTCCACGGCAGAGATCGGGAGAAGGAGAGTAGGTCTTCGACAAGACCAATGTGGTTAAATTTGTGTGTAGGGCTAAAGTTGAGGCCTTTGAATAGGATTGAAATTTCTGTGGGGCTCAGGGTTTAGATGGAAACATTAACAATAGTGTTCCGGGATTGTTTCAGCTCGGGATTTGGAGTGATGGTAGGGAGTTTTGGTGATGTGGCAAGTTGTAAAGGTCTGCAAGGCAAGATCTGGATGCTTTGAGAGGTTGATGAGGAGGAACACTGTAAGTAGAAGGGGGTTGAATACTGGTATCCTAAGGCAGCAACAGGATGTCAGCAGATTGGATACCTTACAAAGGTGGTGTCTAGAATGCTCATCCAGGTCCAGAAGAGCAAGGGAATCAATTTCTAAAATGTGATGCACATAGTAAGGATTGCACATAGCAATATGCAGAAAGAGCAGAGATGGTTCTGGGATGCCTGTGCCACATAAATGTATGTTTGTTTTTGCAGTACCAGGTTCGTGAGGGACAGGGACTGGGGAATATTAAAAGGTGAATTTCATTGTTAAAGGAGGGGAGGGATCCATACAAAGAGATTTTTATGTTTAGGCCATGGAGAGGGGGGAGGAGGCAGGGTATTTCATTGTTTAGACAGCATTTAAGGAACTGGATTTTTGGGACTGTGATTTAGCCAGGGAAAGGAATATATTTCTGAACTGGTGCAGAAAGATTGAGCAGGGGTCCACTGTGCCAGGGTTGTTGTTGGGGAAACGGAAAATGATGTAGGAACTAGGCAAATGAAGACATTGAGTGGTTATGAGGGGGGCTGGGTAACAGAAAAAACTGCCTAAAAATACGTACAAGCAAGCAAAAACATGCACAAATACACAAAAACACACACAAATACATAAAAATCTCATCAACCACCAACAGTACCTGTGATAGCTGCCATCCCTTCCACACAAAAAAAAAATCCCTGCTATCAGCCTGGCAACCTGAGTATAGCGTATCTGCAGTGACCAGAACTCCCTTTCCCAGCATGCTGAAAGTCTCATTGATGCCCGCACAGACAAGCACTAACCCAGACCCAGTCTGTAAACAGATCTCCTGTGTCATTCCCCCTCACATCCCCGATCCTACCATCTCCTCCAAGAGCCAGCCAAATAGGAGTCTCCCAATACCAACCCAGACTGGACCAACTGAACCACATCCTTCACCAGGGCTTTGATTACCTATCACCAGGCTCTGAAATGAGGGACATCCTATGCAAGATCCTTCCCACCTTTCCTTAGGTGTTGTCACATCGCACACACAAGCTCCACAACATCCTAGTCTATCCCTATGCCACTCCCAATCCCAACTCCTTGACATAAGGATCATACCCCTGTGGAAGAACCAGGTGGAAAACATGGCCAATAAACCCATCCAGCACTTCCTATTCTAGTTTTGCTACAGGCTTATCTTATCCCATCAGAGGCTGAGCCACCTGTGAAAGCTCCCATGTTGCATACCAGCTCTGCTGCAACCACTACACAGCTTTTTATACTGGTATGACTAGCAATCTGCTGTCCATCAGGCTGTACAGCCACCACCAAACTATGGCCAAGAGCACAATAGACAACCCTGTTGCACAACATGCTGCTAAATAAACATGCTTGATTTCAATAGCTGCTTTACAACCCGGGCTATCTGGATCCTCCCTTCCCCAACCATCTTTTTAGAAATGTGCAGATGGGACTCATCCTTACAGCACATTCTCCAATCCTGTATTATCCCATCCTCAACCTATGGTAACATAATGTCCTCAAACTGTCTGCCCAAGTTTTCACCCCCTCTGTCCTACCACCTCCTCCCTATTCTTGTTTCCCACTCTCTTCATGTGTCACCCTGTTGGCAATGCACCTGCCCATCTTTCCCCGCTCCTCTCCTTTTTTCCTCCGTTTCCTCCCTTCGCCCCCACCTGCCTGGCCCACAGCCTTACGACACTGGGCCTGTTGGCAGTCTAGTACTCTTGTCTGCCACCACTCATATCCTGCTATCCCTTCCCCTTCCCATCCCCTTCAGATTGCTGCTTCCACACTATGTGACAGCTGCATTCCAGTCCAAGCTACCGAATACAGCAGTCGTGTGCGTGAAATGTAGTTGCTAGTGTGAATGAATGTGTGTGTGTGTGTGTGTGTGTGTGTGTGTGTGTGTGTGTGTGTGTGTTTGTGTGTGTTTCCTTTTCTGATGAAGGCTATGACTGGAAGCTAATGTGCAAGTGTCTTTTAGGTGTCTTTTAGGTGTGCCAATTTGTAATGTGACGTGTCATCTTTTACATACATTTCTGAAATTCCAACTTGGAGTCTCCATTGTTTGAAGAAAATTTACCAAATTTGAGATTGGTTAGCATTTACAGACAGCCAGAGAAAAAACTCTTCTATTGGTAATGCTTATCATTTCAGAATGATCTCAAGAAGCCTGTTACATCTAGGTTAGCTAAACTACATGAAGGCTTTGATTGCACAAAACAACTTGCAAAGTGAATTCCTGATCATGAGAGTAATTTGTTGTATTAAAATAATCATTTAGCTGTGAGATGTTATGAGCAAAGCCTAGTAGGTAGTAGTGTGCATCCCACATTCCAAAAAGAAAGGTTTTTTACATGAGTTATTGAAAAGAATTTTGGATGTTACTATCTTTTTAGACTTGCGAAATTTGCCTTGTAGCCACCACTTAAGTGAAACAGATAATGATGACTTCTTGGTGTTAATTGAGTTACTGATTAAATATGACCCATTTTAAGCAAATACAAAATATGTTTTGCAGCTGACAAGAGAAAGTTGAAAACATAACACACTATTTATCTTGGAGAATGCAGAACGAGCTTTCAAATATGGCTGGGCAAATAAAAGGTGTGTAAGAGAAAACTACACACATTTATCTGCTAGCAACATTTTCTCCTTTTGCAGCTCATATGACCTTAGTAGGACTACATGGTACAAGAAGTAACGAAGTAGTAGGTAGATTCTTCGACTGGCTAAACCAGCTGTATAATTTTTTCAGTCCAAGCCCACAGAGATGGGAAGAGTTATTAAAATACATTGGCGGTTGATCTCTTCATGTACTCTCTGAAACAAGATAGAGCACAAGAATTGAGGCAGTGAAGCCTATAGCAGAAGAATTAACAGAATAATGAGAGGACAGATTTCTCTCATCAGTAACAAACCACAATCTACAATATAATTAGTAAAGTTCACTCATTAGTTGATATAATTATAAACATAAGTGTATCTATCAAGTCTTTAAACGAATAATAAATGTTAAATGGACTGGATTATCATAACCACATCAACCACTAGGCTTTTTAATAAAAACTTCTAAAAAATGTTAGCGCATGTTGATTAGCATAAGTTACTCCTATGAACATTTAACATCTTGAAACTTCCTGGCAGATTAAAACTGTGTGCCCGACCGAGACTCGAACTCGGGACCTTTGCCTTTCGCGGGCAAGTGCAAAGTGAAAATCTCATTCTGGAAACATCCCCCAGGCTGTGGCTAAGCAATGTCTCCGCAATATCCTTTCTTTCAGGAGTGCTCGTTCTGCAAGGTTCGCAGGAGAGCTTCTGTAAAGTTTGGAAGGTAGGAGACGAGGTACTGGCAAAAGTAAAGCTGTGAGTACCAGGCGTGAGTCGTGCTTCGGTAGCTCAGATGGTAGAGCACTTGCCCGCGAAAGGCAAAGGTCCCGAGTTCGAGTCTCTGTCGGGCACACAGTTTTAATCTGCCAGGAAGTTTCATATCAGCACACTCCGCTGCAGAGTGAAAATCTCATTCTGGATTTAACATCTTTTTAAAATACCGTTTTGAATGTTACTATAATTCAACAATTCATTTAACCCACTAGTAACTCTGGAACAGCCAACCATTTGAAAGGCAAATGACATATGGCACAGACTGCATAAGAGGGGAGGTCTGCTGTCTCTTCTGAGCAAGGTGTCGCAGTGGCTAGCACACTGGACTCGCATTTGGGAGGACGACGGTTCAATCCTGCGTCCGGCCATCCTGATTTAGGTTTTCCGTGATTTCCCCAAATTGCTCCAGGCAAATGCCGGGATGGTTCCCTTCAAAGGGCACACCCGACTTCCTTCCCCGTCGTTCCCTAATCCGACGAGACCGATGACCTCGCTGTCTGGTCTCCTCCCCCAAATATAACCCAACCCAACTCCGCCGTCTCTAAATTTCTCCACATGATAGTGAATCTATATACTGGGAATGGAAATTGTTATTAATACACTTGAGCGGGGTCTTACAAACAAATCACTTTGTATGTCTGTGGTAAACAAAGAGCTATGTGATGTGCTATTAGCAGTGACATTTGTTAGTCAGTAGGAGGAGGCGGTAAGGACGGGAACTGGACCTGTTTCCTGAAGTCTCAAGAAATGCTTAACTGTTCTGCCCTCTATTCCAAGGGTATACAAATCAAAGTACTGCTCCAGTAAGTACTACTGCCAGGAAATGTAGCTCTGAGGTTTAGGCATGCCTCATACTGCAGACATATCTCGGTCTCAAGCGTGGTTGTTATGCACGGAAAATTAACAATCGTGCACTGCACCTTACGCTTGGGTTGAAACATTGTACATGATGTACCCTTCACCTTGCACCGTAGGGTGGTTTCCACTATACAGACATAGGTGACACCAATTTAATTTCTAATATCAGACAGTGGGACTAAGCATTCTGTGACAAATACTAAGGTGTGGTTGCTGTACAACACTATGGAACAGATGAATATGAGGACGTTCTAGTCTCCTAATTTATATATGTTGAAAACTCTTGAGACATCACACGATTGTGCACTAACAGCAATCAGTTTCCAAATAAAAGCAATTATGAAGCCATTTCCAGAAAACTGTGGGCGAAACATTGACAGTAGCATCATCAAAACTGATAGGGTCAATTAATAAATGATTCCAAATACTACTTACATAGAAGAAACAAGACACGTTTATGCTGTCACCTACAAGGGAAACTCCCAGTTGCACGTGCCTCAGATTTAGTGGTAAGAGGGCCCAGTGAACAGCCCGTCCAAACCTGAACACAAATCAAGCATGAAAACAGGAAGAAAGTGTACTGAACTTCAAAAAAAAAAAAAGAAAGAAACTGAACGGTTCAAGGACAAGAACTGCAATATAGAGCAGCCTCTATAAGCAACGGTGTCTGACTCAGTGGTCACGGTGTTGGGCTGCCAAGCGGGCGAGCAGTGTTCAAATCTCCCTCGTGCCTTTATTTCCCCCCCCCCCCCCCCCTGTTCATTGTATTTATATTTGTGTCTACATTGTGGTGTAAGGAAGGAACCTGTAATGACAGTTGATTCTGCACAACTACTCTATTAGCAGCTGAAATTACGTGACTTTTCAATGGAAGCCACAAATGTTTGAGGACAAGGCGGCAAGTCCAACAAATCCTCCACAGGAAAACACGTCAGGTGTGTCATACACGGCATTAGTGACAGTACGTGTGTCATATGATAGAAATCTCTTACCAATGCACCTAATTTGTGTGCTTGGTAAGTGAACTGTGAGATATGCCTCCTTGCTCGGTTTAGGTTTTCGTATGAATGTGAATGCAATCATTCCCAAGGAAGCGAAAGAAACATAATAGTCTGTCACATAAGAACATAAGTTGCAACAAATGAATGCAGCAGTTTCACAATCACACAGTTTCTCTGTACTCTGACAAAATATATGGTTTTAATGTTTTGATTCTAGAATTCCTTCATTGTAACATAGTTCACACCCATTTACTTGTTGTTTTCATTTCTGTGAGACGTTTATGTGGTATCTTGACTGCTTTCACTATTCATCATGTTTACTTGCAAAGGTAACATACTCTTACAACATGACTCGTATTGTATAACCAATCTATATCACGACAACTGCCAAGACTACAGAAAGAAAACAGACATTTCAATGACTGGAATTTGGAAATTTGTGGTAAGATCCTATGGGACCAAACTGCTGGGGTCATGTTCCTAAGCTTACACACTACTTAGTCTAACTTAAACTAACTCACACTAAGAACAACACACACACCCATGCCCAAAGGAGAACTCGAACCTCCGACAGAGGGAACCGAGCGGACCATGACAAGGTGCCTCAGACCGCGTAGCTTTCAATGACTGGACGGAGAGTTCACAAAGTTGAGAAAATAAATAAATACCGTGAGGCAGTTTTGAACATGGCTCACCAGCATAACAGTCCAACATCTTTACCACGATGCCCTTGCCCATATAGACTGCTCTATATTGCACTTCCTGTCCTTGGACCATTCACTGTTTCTATTTTGCCTCCCCCCCCCCCTCCCCCCCCCCCCCCCCCACAGTTGAATAAACCTTCCAGTTTTCATGCTTGATCTGTGTTCAGTTTTTGACAAGCTATCGTCTGGACCATCTTACCACTAAATCTGAGGGATATTGTGATGTGGAGTTTCCCTTGTGTGTGTGTGTGTGTGTGTGTGTGTGTGTGTGTGTGTGTGTGTGTGTGTGAACAAGTCAAAATATTCACCTACTCTGTATTTTCAGATATGTTCAATCAACATTAGCACAAGAATTTCACGACAAAGAAGACAACTAAGTATCTGCGAACTTTGTGGACACTTCACTTTGTTTGATGTGATGTTTCATTTTTAATGTTTTGCAGAGTTTAGCTGTAAAAACTGTCGGGCCTTGTGGCCTGGGAGCTAAGCGCATGCCTGGGAACTGACAGGTCCTATCCAAGTTGGAAGGTGGAAATTTTCAATCTGTCTTTAATCTAGCACTCACCTCTCAATGATATGAGGTGTCATCAGGAATGACATGAGGTTTGAAATGCACACTAAACTTTCCCCGGTTGGATAACTGGGGTGGGCTAGGGACACGGAAATCACCAAAGCGACACCCAATAGAAAGAGCTGGATTCAGCCACTGAGCAACACAAAATTACTATTATTTGTAAAATACATAATACAGGAACAACTATATGCAGTGCACATTCTTCTTAATACCGTGATTAGTTTCCTGAATAAGATCCAAAGCAAAAAAAATCTAGGTTTCAAAATAATTCTAGACTTAATTTACAAGATAAACAGACTATAGGCAGGCGAGTAAGAAAAGCAGCTAAATAGTACTAATGTATATGTGAACATAATTAAAAGGTCTTATCCCTAATGAAAATACAAAAAGAAGTTTCAACCCCAAAAAATGATTAGGATTATTATTATTATTACTACTACCTGCCTATTAACCCATGAGGAGGAGCTACTAGTTGTGAGTGCCCTGAAATATTTCATAGTTCAAGTGGCATACCATGTTCCCTTTATTTCTGCTTTGGAAACATTAAATAGGAACAAATTAGATGTATCTAAAAACAAAGATGATGTGACTTATCAAACGAAAGTGCTGGCAGGTCGATAGACACACAAACAATCACAAACATACACACAAAATTCAAGCTTTCGCAACCAACGGTTGCTTCATCAGGAAAGAGGGAAGTAGAGGGAAAGACGAAAGGATGTGGGTTTTAAGGGAGAGGGTAAGGAGTCATTCCAATCCCGGGAGCGGAAAGACTTACCTTAAGGGGAAAAAAGGACAGGTATACAGTCTGTGTATGTGCGGTTGGATATGGGTGTGTGTGCGAGTGTATACCTGTCCTTTTTTCCCCTTAAGGTAAGTCTTTCCACTCCCGGGATTGGAATGACTCCTTACCCTCTCCCTTAAAACCCACATCCTTTCATCTTTCCCTCTACTTCCCTCTTTCCTGATGAAGCAACCGTTGGTTGCGAAAGCTTGAATTTTGTGTGTATGTTTGTGTTTGTTTGTGTGTCTATCGACCTGCCAGCGCTTTCGTTTGGTAAGTCACATCATCTTTGTTTTTAGATATATTTTTCCCACGTGGAATGTTTCCCTCTATTATATCCACAACAAATTAGATGTTGCGCTTTATATTATAGGAAATCTATAAAATATCACAAGGTTTTCCATGTCATGTATTGCCTCTAGTACAGCACTTTCTTGGTGACCTCAAATGAAGTGATAGGATTTTCCTCAGGTGAGTTATGGAGTTGCAGGCCAACCAGGATCCAAGCATGCTACTTTCTATGACAGTTTATGGCTCAGGCTGTGAGCCTGTTTTCCAAGCTCTCCAAGTCTGCTGCTGCCCTCAAACTCTCTGAGGTCTGGGGAATCACAGTGTCAGAGGTGTTCGATACAGTTCCCCACAGTCGTTTAATGAACAAAGTAAGAGCATATGGACTATCAGACCAATTGTGTGATTGGATGGAAGAGTTCCTAGATAACAGAACGCAACATGTCATTCTCAATGGAAAGAAGTCTTCCGAAGTAAGAATGATTTCAGGTGTGCCGCAGGGGAGTGTCATAGGACCATTGCTATTCACAATATACATAAATGACCTTGTGGATGACATGAGAAGTTCACTGAGGCTTTTTGCAGATGATGCTGTGGTGTATCGAGAGGTTGTAACAATGAAAATTGTACTGAAATGCAGGAGGATCTGCAGCGAATCGACGCATGGTGCAGGGAATGGCAATTGAATCTCAAAGTAGACAACTGTAATGTGCTGCGAATTCATAGAAAGATAGATCCCTTATCATTTAGCTACAAAATAGCAGGTCAGCAACTGGAAGCAGTTAATTCCATAAATTATCTGGGAGTACGCATTAAGAGTGATTTAAAATGGAATGATCATATGAAGTTGATCGTCGGTAAAGCAGATGCCAGATTGAGATTCATTGGAAGAATCCTAAGGAAATGCAATCCGATAACAAAGGAAGTAGGTTACAGTACACTTGTTCACCCACTGCTTGAATACTGCTCAGCAGTGTGGGATCCGTACCAGATAGGGTTGATAGAAGAGATAGAGAAGATCCAACGGAGAGCAGCGCGCTTCGTTACAGGATCATTTAGTAATCGCGAAAGCGTTAAGGAGATGATAGATAAACTCCACTGGAAGACTCTGCAGGAGAGACGCCAGTAGGTCGGTACGGGCTTTTGTTAAAGTTTCAAGAACATACCTTCACTGAAGAGTCAAGCAGTATATTGCTCCCTCCTACATGTATCTCACGAAGAGACCATGAGGATAAAATCAGAGATATTAGAGCCCACACAGAAGCATACCGACAATCCTTCTTTCCACAAACAATAGGAGACTGGAATAGAAGGGAGAACCGGTAGAGGTACTCAAGGTACCCTCCGCCACACACCGTCAGGTGGCTTGCGGAGTATGGATGTAGATGTCCACAGTGTCAGAGTCATGCTTTACAAGACACAAATAGTGAAACTCTCAAGGGTCCCAAGACACACTGTCAATTCTCATCCCTAAAACAACTGGATTTGCTTGTGCGGTGCTTCTGAACACTGGAGAAACAAGCATAGAAAGAGACTAATTCTTGTTTATGCTTCAACTGAATGCAATCATCTGATTCTCATTGATATGAAAAGTGAGAAGGAAAGAGATTTCAGAACTTCTTTGGTTCCTGTTGAATAATCCCCTAGGGATGGGAAAAACCAATACCAGTATTTTAGTTCTACAAAACCAGTATTTTTCTTTTTTTGAGCAATGACGAGGTACATAACTGATGTATCAATTCACCAGAGCAGTCATGCTAAAATTTTTAGTTTTAGATTAAAAAAAAAAATGCGAGTTTGGAGTACATTTTGTCAGTTCTTAAACATTTATGTCATCTTTGAATGATACTGTTGTGATGAAAGTAGTCACCTTGCAGCTCAACACATTATAGATCGAGTATTTATGAACAGATTGGACAACAAATATTCACTACTGGATTAATTCTTTATTGAAATTTTAACTGTTGTTGTTGTGGTCTTCAGTCCTGAGACTGGTTTGATGCAGCTCTCCATGCTACTCTATCCTGTGCAAGCTTCTTCATCTCCCAGTACCTACTGCAACCTACATCCTTCTGAATCTGCTTAGTGTATTCATCTCTTGGTCTCCCTCTATGATTTTTACCCTCCACGCTGCCCTCCAATACTAAATTGGTGATCCCTTGATGCCTCAGAACATGTCCTACCAACCGATCCCTTCTTCTGGTCAAGTTGTGCCACAAACTTCTCTTCTCCCCAATCCTATTCAATACTTCCTCATTAGTTATGTGATCTACCCATCTAATCTTTAGCATTCTTCTGTAGCACCACATTTCGAAAGCTTCTATTCTCTTCTTGTCCAAACTATTTATCGTCCATGTTTCACTTCCATACATGGCTACACTCCATACAAATACTTTCAGAAATGACTTCCTGACACTTAAATCTATACTCGATGTTAACAAATTTCTCTTCTTCAGAAACGCTTTCCTTGCCATTGCCAGTCTACATTTTATATCCTCTCTACTTCGACCATCATCAGTTATTTTGCTCCCCAAATAGCAAAACTCCTTTACTACTTTAAGTGTCTCATTTCCTAATCTAATTCCCTCAACATCACCCGACTTAATTCGACTACATTCCATTATCCTCGTTTTGCTTTTGTTGATGTTCATCTTATATCCTCCTTTCAAGACACTGTCCATTCCATTCAACTGCTCTTCCAAGTCCTTTGCTGTCTCTGACAGAATTACAATGTCATCAGAAATTTTAACTATTGCCACGTAATTATTCCCAATAAATGTTATATTTTGCACACTGTCAAGTGTTCATTGGAATTTTCTGAAAGAGCATTTTTGGTTTTGACAGCAAAAAATCAGTTGGATTCCAATTCCCATTAGAAAGTAAAGGTATACATATTTGACTAAAAAAAGACTTTTTCATTCAAAGTATTAAAAAAAAGAAATATAAATTTTACACAAAAGCTTATTATTTAATAACCAAATAGTGGTATGATCCTCGATTGCAATGTGATTTTTTAAAAGAGATTAAAAAAAATTAAGATCATTAGGAGTACAGTGCTGAATTTTTTTGTAGTACTCAAATCGAACTTTTCAAGAAAAATCAGCAAAATGTAAACAGATTAAGTTTTATTTTATGACACCCAGCATCGAATTAAAGCATCAGTTTGTTTCACATTAGAAACAAAATTGTTTTCAAGATGGAAATTTACGCGTCCATTCATTAATGCAGCACCAAATTAGACCAGTGCAATTTTCATTTTATCCAGGTCTTATTGACAGAATAACCAGTGCCACAGCAGCAACGCACGCCCCACCCCGGCCTGTGCCGACTGCTATCACCGTGCAGCAGCACTGCTCAGCTCCTGGTTACTTCATTGTGTTTTAATTTTCTTGTTAATAATTAAGAGGCACTGAGAACTCTAAGGGCCGAAAGCACAGACACAAGTTTCAAAAGAAATAGATGTTTGTAAAAATCAAATTTGTAAACAAACCACCAGTCTTATATCCCTGACTTGTTTTTTAACCAACCCTCGACTTCCTACACTTCCTATGAAAAAAATATGTACCCACTTTCATGTTATGAGATATTAATTGGATAGATAAAAAACTACCCACCAAGTGGTGACAGAACAAACACATAAAAGAGGGTGGAAGGAAAAGGGATGAAGGAAAAGGAGTAAATTTCGGGAAAGTCGCATAGAACCATGGGACAGGGAAGACTTTCCGTGTGGGATGAGAAGGAAAGACAGACTGTTGGGGACCGCATAAGATGAGACTTGAAAACCTGAGAGCTTAAAGATGGAAAACATGGTAATACGCAAGACGGAAATTATTGCTTAAACGTCATGCGTGAGTTAAGCTCTCAGGTTTTCAAATCTCGTTCTATGCAGTCCCCAACAATCAGTCTTTACCTCTCGTCCCGTGTGGTAAGTCTCCCCTGACCCACTGTTCTGAGTGACTTTCCCAAAATCTACCCCTTTTCCTAGACTTCTCCAGTCCTTTTCTTTCACCCCTCTTCCTTCCCCATCAACCTTTCTGCCTGAAGAAGGAGCCACTTGCTCCGAAAGCTTGCCTAATTACAACCCTCTTATGTGTGTGTTCTGCTGCCACATAATTAATATTTTACAATTATATTTATTATTAATGTTAATTTACAAAATTTCCATGATCAGACTAATGAGATAGCACCTTTTGACAGTTATAAAGTTTGTGATCAATGTGAAACTAGAATCAGATTATAAAGAACATATACTAAATGCACCACACACACAATGATAACTTCATGGTCCTCATTACTATCATTTTCATTAAGCACATTCTATGGCTTGAGGTTCAGATAAAACAGCCGATATACCTCCAGTTACGAAGTACTGCTGCTACTTACGTGATAATTATGGTTTGTAGCTTCGTGCACATATGGAAATTAATATCTGAGAAATCAAACAATGGAAAATCTGGGTTGGAATGTAACAAAATTATGAGTAGGAAAATTGCTACTCACCATATAGTGGAGATGCTGAGTCACAGATAGGCACAACAAAAAGAATCTCACATTAAAACTTTCGGCCATTGGCCTTCATCAACAACACACACACACACACACACACACACACACACACACACACATACACATACACACACACACGGAAACGCAGCTCACATACACGACTCGAGTCTGTGTCTAGTGTTAACGAAGGCCAATGGCCGAAAACTTTAATTGTGAGAGTCTTTTTGTTGCACCTATCTGCAACTCAGCATCTCTGCTATGTGGTGAGTAGCAACTTTCCTTCTCATACTATTATCTGAGAAATCAGTGCTACAGCTTCTCATAAATATTCATACAGTGTGGGCCTACAGATACAGATAAAAGTAGTTCCCCATAAGATCAACAGATATCAGTAACATGCACACATGCTAAAATCTCAAAGCAATGATAGTGTGCTTTAGGCCCTTATGGTTCTCAGCACCTCATATTAATAAAACAAATATCACACTACACCAATTTGCCACCACCCATATCAAACAGGCACATAACACTCCACTTTAAAAATTATCTTGTTTGTAATAGGAAACAAACCATCGCATTCTGTCAACACTGAGTGGAATATGAAAGCAGTATTTGTTTGGGCTGACAGCACTATACACTGCAGAAACTAAACTTAAATTGTCTGCTAAAACATTAGGTATAATGCACTTTATGACTCATAGAAGGCACACACCACATAACAACAACAAACTATACATTAACATTTTGTGTGTCACATATTTTACAGAAATTGGTGTTATATCCACATTTCAGTAATAAATCTGAGATATATTTCTAGTGGACAGCTTTGTTTACTTGAAGGTCTTACATTCCCATGAAAAGACCATTTGTAGATTTACTTGTTATATGGCCAGGGTACTTGAGCACAGAAAAGGCTGAGTAAGATGGGCAAACTCAATGAATTAAAACTCGAATAGAATATTTGTGATTTGACTGATAGTTTTCAGTGCTGCCAGCATACGGCAAGCCACATATGATGAGTCTCTGCATGCACCTACGAAACAAATAACACAGTGAGGAAATGGCACTCAGGATACATCTACAGCTGGGAGCTACCACTCAACTTGCTGTAACATTTTTAATATAATTTGCAGATGGCACTAGCATCTTAACTATAAGAAACCGCTGAAAATAAGATCAATGCTGTCACAAATAACACACTAAAGTACTTTGACACACGAAGTTTCATTCTAAACCAGGAAAAAGCTACTGATATGGACATATTAACCATCCAGAATGTGATACTAGCCAATCCTCATTAGAATAAACAAACAGACAGAACAAAATTTTTCACTATGTGAATACAACGGAACGTGAAATGCAATTCACATGTAGACTATACAAACAGAAAAATGAGTACAACATGTATTGTAATATGAGTATCAAGAAACTGCATAATAAAGTAGATAAAGCAGGTGGTAGACTTTGGTTTATTGGTTGAATACTGGGGACGTGCAATCAGTCTACACAAGAGATTAGTTACAAATCACTCGTGTGACCATTTCTAGAATATTGTTCAAGTGTGTGGGACCTGTACAAGATACGACTGACAGGGGATATTGAACGTATACAGAGAAGGGCAGCAAAAATGGTCACAGGTTTGTTTAATGTGTGGGATAATGTCACAGAGATGCTGAAAGAACTTAAATGGCAGACTCTTGAAGACAGACATAAACTATCCCGAAAAAGTCTATTAATAAATTTCCAAGAACCGGCTTTAAATGATTACTCTAGGGATATACTACAACCCACCTAGCGATCGTGATGATAAGATTAGAAGCACAGATGATAGAATTAGAAGTACCAGAGGCATTCAATCATTCTTCCCACATTCCATACTTGAATGGAACAGAAAGAAACCCTGATAACTGGTGCAATGGGATGTACCCTCTGGCCTGCACCTCACGGTGGTTTGCAGAGTATAGATGTAGATCACCATATATTTTGTTTATGCTCCCTCAGTACTGAACCAAAGATCATCATGCACAGAAATATTTAGGAAAAAAAGCCACTTTCACATATTTTCATACTAGAAAATACAGTAATTATAAAAGAAAAAAATTAACAGTAACAGACCCTGCATCTACCATAACGAATCTGTACTTAGCCACCAACCAAGACAAATTTATACAAAGATGATGTAACTTACCAAACGAAAGCGCTGGCATGTTGATACACACACAAACAAACACAAATATAAAAACAAAATTCAAGCTTTCGCAACCAACAGTTGCTTCATCAGGAAAGGGAAGGAGAGGGAAAGACGAAAGGATGTGGGTTTTAAGGGAGAGGGTAAGGAGTCATTCCAATCCCGGGAGCATAAAGACTTACAAGACTTGGCCTTTACAAATGTCTGCTTTGTCTGTGTATGTGCGGATGGATGTGTGTGTGTGTGTGTGTGTGTGTGTGTGTGTGTGTGTGTGTGTGTGTGTGTGTGTGTGTGTGTGTGCACGCATGCGCGCGTGTGTATACCTGTCCTTTTTTCCCCCTAAGGTAAGTCTTTCTGCTCCCGGGATTGGAATGACTCCTTACCCTCTCCCTTAAAACCCACATCCTTTCGTCTTTCCCTCTCCTTCCCTCTTTCCTGATGAAGCAACCGTTCGTTGGTTGCGAAAGCTTGAATTTTGTGTGTATGTTTGTGTTTGTCTGTGTGTCTATCAACCTGCCAGCGCTTTCGTTTGGTAAGTCACATCATCTTTATTTTTAGATATATTTTTCCCACGTGGAATGTTTCCGCATTGCTTCTACACTGTAAGGGAGTATCTACAAACACCAAACTGTAACGCCAATTCAACAATTTAGAATTTCTTTGTAAACTGTGCAGAATATTAAAGTATTGTGCAATATTACTTTCTGATAAAAATAATGTGTGTAAAAATTTCAAGAAATGTTTATGATAATTAAGAAATGGTCCAATATATTTTGTACACTTTGCAATCAGAGAACAATAAATAAATCATCCATATACTCCAAATATTCAGGGTAATGTTGGGGAGAATATGCAGGAATAATTGAAAAACACAAATAATCGATATACTTTCAAACTTGATACTCTTTTGTACTTTCAACATTGCAGCACAAGCAATCGTGATAATCTAGTGTATAAGGAATTATCAGCCTTGATTGCAGTAATGAAACCAACCTTTACCTAGGTTGGCGTCCATGGAGACGAGGCGCACGCCAGAGCTTAAGTTAAGTCTTATGTACCGCATTAGTAAAATGTGACTACGCCTATTCAGGCTGGTTTAGTTTTAATTCTAGACCATGCCCTCTTAGACAAATTATAGATTCAGGTATATCTTATGAAGAAGGCTCAATTATTTGGGCTGAAACCTACGTAAAGGTTGGTTTCAATACCGCAATCGAGGCCGATAAGTTTCTTATATATTGATACTCTTTGTTCGAAAGTTTATCTAAGTTCTGTAGACCTATTTACTTCTTAAATAGCCTGTGATGTTGGTTTGCTTCTGAGAGGAGTTGATTTTTTTCACAAACCATTTCGAATTTATCTTGCAGCAATAATGTCATTGCACTGAAAGTGCCTCTGTCCCATATAATCTAGAAGAGTATCAACATGCTACAATGTGGTCAATGACTGAAAAGGTCACTGTCTTCCTCTACTTTCACATTCACTGTTCTCTTCATTTGGTTGTGAAGCAGCAGTCACAATTTCAGCATCACTAATGTACCTGAAGCTGGGTTCATATGCACTGATATTCAGCCACCGATTCAAGTTTTCTTTTTTGACATCTTCAAAACCATTTACACCCATTTCCAGATTAATTATTAATGTAGTTATTCCTTCACCATGAAAACCTTGAAAATCACTTTCTTCCAGATCTGGAAGACTTTTCCGCCATGACCGAACTAGTGTATGTGGCTCGACTTCTGCCAGGCATCAGAAATCCCGAGCATGGCATCTAGAATTGTCAACTTCTTCCAGAACACCAAAAATCATCATCAACCCAAATCGTCATTAATTAGGACATTCTGAGTAGAACAGCCCAGTACTGCAATTTTACCAATGCAATTACACCTTGCTCCACTGGCTGTGTAATAGCAGTCATATTAGGAGGTAAAAATATAATTACAGTGAGACCATCATCAGATATGAGAGTCCTCAGATCAGGAGCTGATGGCATTATCAAGTAATAGAACAGCCTTCTTTCGTAATCCTTTCTATTCTAGAAACTGCTAAACTTGCAGTACAAGATGTGTGTGGAATCAGTTTTTGAAAATGTCGCTATTTAGTCATGCCCCTTTTTGTTTGCAATAATGCACAGGGAGATCGATGATAGCAGTGATAGCTTGAAATGTTTGATTCCCCCCCCCCCCCCCCCCAAATCACTAGTATTGTGTTCTTTAGGCAAGTTATATCCAGGAGCACAAACATCGCTCTTAGAAGCAAGAGTTCTAGTTGGCAGACATGACTTACAAGGAGCAGCATAAACTTCACTCTTAAATGCAAGGGCTCTGGTTGGCAGACGTTTCCAATAAAGACCACTTTCATACGTGTTATAAATTTGGTCTGCTGTGAAATTCTCTTCTTCCACAAATTTCTGGAAAACTTCCCAGAAGGAATCAGCAGGTGCAACATTTGAACTAAGCTGCTCTCTTCGACAGTAAGTTCACGAATCTCGTGATGATGACAAACTGGTTATCCATCCAAACAAGGCAATCTGCAACCCAATACCATAATTAGCACTTAGTTTTGCAGCAGTTCATCCCTTCTCAAATCTTTGAATTAATTCTAATGCCAACATGTTCCTTTCACTTCTCCATCACCTCTTGCTACACATTTCTTTTAAATTGCATCGTTGACATTTTTTTACATTGTGTATCACAAAAATGCTTGTATTTGTCTATGTTCCACATCTCCTTGTAAAACAGTGGATTGATTTCAACCAGAGTTGGCACACAAATCAACTACTTTCTGGAAAGAAGTACAGTGCGGGGTAAGAACCACCTGTCATTGAGGGAGAGGCAGAGAGACAGGGCAGACACAGAAAGGAGGAGGAGGAAAGAGTAAAGGGAAGGGGGGGGGGGAGTGTTGGACATTGAGAGAAGGGGAGGGGGAAATATGTGCAATATATGTTATATGCATGTATGTGGGCAAAGCCATGGATAAAAAGCTAGTTAAATAAATACAGACCAGTCATTTTAGTTGTGGAAAACCAAACAAAATAAACTGGAATTGAAATATGCAACTACTGTATGTGAGGTGCAATTTTTAAGTCCTACAATACTGTTGTCAACGTTTTACAAAAAATACATGCACACAACAGAACAGTGATAAATAGAAAGTGCTGACCATGACATACAACAATAAATGCACAGTATTAACACAGTTATAACAGATATGAACTGCCCTAATGGGAAAGGACTCCCTGAGCTGTCACTTACTACCGAAGCCATAATTTATCATAAGAAATATACCACACAAGTCCAAAGCATGACTATTATGTAACAGCACTTAATAGTATGAAAATGGCTGTCACACTGGTATCAAACTGTTGATGCTATCTTCGAACACAACAGAAAATCTAACAACAAATTCATATAAAACTTAAGCATCAATTTCATACTACAACAGAAATGGGTAATCCAGACCTCAATATAATCTCTGCTTGGAGGGAAAAAAGGGAAATATACATTACAGAATATACTGGGTCATACAGTCACTTAATTTTAATGCAGGTAATTCTCCTCAGCCTAGAAAAGTATCAAAAATCCACAAATGACAGGATTCACACAGAGAATTCTACCAAGAAGCACCAAAATAACTAGGCACCTACATGTACTCATGTAGAACAAGTATGGGTTTCTTTCCAGCATTAAGATACATCAAGATGATATGACAACATAAAGGGAAAGTATGTAGACCTGAAGACAATGGAAGAAGACTGATGATGATGATGATAATGAATAAAGTTAAACTATCTTATCAAGTAGGTCCTTTGTGCCTTCTAATCAAAGAACTGTCTATATAGTAATCTATGTTTCACACACAGTACAAGACTATGTTCCTTGAACTATCCACAATACAAAATTTCCCGAGGCAACAAACACTAAAGATTAACTGAGCAATCGGTTACAAATACTACTAAACAAACATCAGCTCTATTTCATTGAACCACTGTTGTATACATACCACATTTATGAACGGATTTCACTACTTGTATGTCTAATATGAAAGAGATCAAAATTTGTGCATGTGTAATCCTGGTGAAAGGACCAGTAAAAGATCATTTAAGCTACAAAGAAATGGGAAGAAAGAAAACATAATTACTGCTATGTACTGTAAGGATTACTGGAGTAAAGAGGTTATAGTGGAAATTCGTGAAGATTATAGTGGAAAACTACAAAATGCAAGTATGGCGTATAATCAGAGAGTTCGAAATAAATAGTTTTCCACTACAACCAAGACACTCTAAAATAAATATAGAGCAACAATCCTCTGCACTATGGGGTACAAAAGAGGAAATAAATTAACACACAATATTTAATATAACAAAAAAGCATTATTTACAAATGACGACGATGATACACAACTAAGTGAAAAATAACTGTAATTCTTCAGAAGTTAGTGATGTGGGGCTTAAGTTTTTATACAGTGCTCCATTACCAACACCTGCCACTAAGATATTTCATTCACACTTGCCTCATCCTCTACGGACCATTGTTCTTCTTCTGGAACACATTGCTCCCAACTACTCTCATAGCCTTCAGTCTGTTCTATAACGACTGAAAGACCACTTTCATCTGCATATTGGTCATCTTCAAAGTCATCAGAGTCATTATTATTTTCAGCATATGGAAAAACGTATGTCTCTCCTGAGCAATCCCTCACTTTCCACATTCCATTTTCTAAGACCTCTCTCAACTCCGAAATGGTGAGAGTGTTTGATTTAAGTTTGGAATGCAGAAGCGACAGTGGCACACACAGGTCAGCATCATAATAGTCATTGGACAAATTCATATGTTGTATTATTTCCCAAACTTCATCTAAAACACTTTTGCCTTCCTCATCGTGACTATTAGCAAGGTAGTTATACTCGGCAATTAATTTGTATATAAGCTGCCCCTCAGGTCTTTCAAAACCAGGATACGTTGTTTCAAGTTTCTTGCTAAATAATGCCAGTTGGGAACAACATCCCAGCGATTCTGCTCCTTCTGGGCCTTTGCCAATACCGTAATAACTTACTTCATATTCTGGATACCTTTGAACAATGTTATTCCCCCAGCACTTAAACTGCATTCGACTCCATTCAAACTTGTGATCTTCATCTCTAAAAGGTGTCCGCATATCGAACAGAATATTGATATCCCTATTAGGTGTACTGAAGATGGCGATTTGAGGCTTCATAAAACCAAATACTGTATATGGCACACTTTCAAGAGTTTCAGGAAACAAATGCTCAATAACTTCAATACAAACGAAGATATCTGTTCCCAACAACCGACAATCCAAGTCTGAAATACTTCCTTGCAGAACTTGCACTTTACAGTCCACTTTGCGCCGTGTCAGAAAGTCACTTGCAGTAGGAGCAATACGAGAGTGCTCATGGTACAACATTTCTTCATTCACATCGATTTCCAAAATTTCCTCTACACCAATTATGTTCTTAAACAATTTGAAGTACTGAAAGCGACCACAGCCAAAATCAACAATTTTTTTAACACTTGCACGCGAACTGAAGTCACTGATAATTTGATACACAGCTTCCTGTCTCTGAACATTCACAGGTGGATAGAATTCAACACCATGTACACTATATCTCGATACACCGGGATAAATCACAGTGTCCGCAACTTCGTGCTTACCTATATCCAGACAGTTTTTTACAACATTCCACAGTTCAAGCAGAGCTACATGAAATGTAATAATCATTCTACTAACAAGTAACACGTACTTCCATCAACTCTACACGCTACAAATAGCAATTAAACTTCGTCTTATCATTGTTATGTGGCGCCAAAAACTCTGATTCCTCTGTTCAATCAAATGAACCACTTTAACGAGCGTTATGTGGCGCCAAAAACTCTGATTCCTCTGTTCAATAAAATGAACCACTTTAACGAGCATCTCCCTACATCAACAATACTCTTATTTAAAAACAACACTCCTCAGGTGTCACAACACCACCCGGTATTCGTACATACACTACCACCTACGACAAAGTGTTTAGTTCGAAGACTATGGATTATCCACGGCCTAATACAGGCGGCCGTGCATTATCTCGTACCAACCAACTACTTTGGACGAGAGGGACGTCACAAATTTTTGGCGTTTTATTTCCGCCAATAAAATGCCCGGCATCTGATTTGATTGATTTCATTTTATTTCGTGGTCCATATGTCCAACAGTTTTGCGCTCACAAGGTCGTGGAACGAGTCAGTTTTTTTACGTATAAAATATGATACTCTTATAGCATATACAGACATAATATATATACACAGACATGATGTCTGTATAAAAATTTACACAGTAATTTCTTTGAGTAGTAATAAAGAGAAAAAGAAAATACAGATTTTCTTAGAATCATCAAAGCACTACAGAAAAACAGATACAGAGCAAAAATGGATACAGAACTCAATTTAAATAATTTCATTAGTGGCATTATGTCATCTTGTATTATATTTATATATAGGTTCAACACCTGTAGTGACAACCCGCAAAGCATATGTGGCACACCTAAGCCTCTTAGAGAGATCTATTGTATGCGAAGACCAGTTCATTTTCTTGTCAATGTGAACTCCAAGAAATTCTGTTGTTTCTGTTCTTTCTATTGGCTGATTACCACATGTCACAATTATTACCACATGTCACAATTCTGTCTCTTTTCTGTTTTCATACAGAACTGAATAAAACTGGTCTTACTGCAATTTAATGAGGGACCGTTCACCTTGAACCAATTAACCGCATCTGAAAGTATGTGATTAATGGTTTCCTCGAGATTATTATCTGTTTGTTCCACTGCTCATAAAAATTTCGTGTCATCAGCCAATAAAGTAAATTTATATCGCAGGCTTATACAAGATGATAGATCATTTTTAAAAATCAAGACTCACAGCGGTCAAAGAACTGAGCCCTGAGGCACTTTATATGTACTGGAACTCCATTGAAAATGTGCAGAAAAATCATATACTCCACTTGAGCTATTCAAGATAACTTTCTGTTTTCCGTCTTGGTTATACGACTGTAGCGAATTACCTGCAAGACCACTTAATATTAAAGACTGTAATACGGACATCAAAGCAAATAAATTACAAGGAAAAGATATTCATTTCACACAACAAAATAAAGACAATATGGGATATAGTGAAGGAGGAGACCTGTAGAACCAGACCTGAAGAGAGGCAAATAGCATTAAGAGTAAATGACACATTGGTGACAGATGTGTATAATGTTGTAGAGCTTTTTAACAAACATTTTATAACTGTTACTGAAAAGATGAGGTTGTCTGGTTCAGTAGATGCTGCCATGGGATACCTCAGACCAGACATTTCGAGTAACATCCATAATATGAAGTTAACCCTCACTACCTCAGCAAAAGTAATGTCCATTATAAAATCTCTAAAATCAAAAACATCTAGTGGATATGATCAAATATCAGCAAAGTTAATTAAAGAATGTGATTCTGAGTTAAGTAACACTTTAAGCTATCTGCGTAACCAGTCATTTATCAGTGGAATACTTCCCGAATGGTTCAAATACCCTGAAGTTAGCGACTGTTTAAGAAGCGATGTAAAGAAGTAGCATCAAATTTCTGTCCAATTTCACTTTTCCCAGCATTCTCAAAAACTGTACAATTGGCTTCATAACCATCTTATCACAGATAACATACTGTCAAAGTCGCAGTTCGGATTTCTAAAGGGTTCTGATACTGAGAAGGCTATCTACACTTACAGTGGAAATGTACTTAATGCATTAGACAAAAAATTGCAGGCAACTGGTATATTTTGTGATCTGTCGAAGGCACTTGACTGTGTAAATCATAATATCCTTTTAAGTAAATCAGAATATTACAGTGTAACAGGAAATGCTGCAAAATGGTTCAAATCTTATATCTCTGACAGGAAACAAATGGTGTTATTAGGAAAGAGACATGTATTAAGCTATCAGGCATCATCCAGCTGGAACTAATTACATGTGGGGTCCCACAAGGTTCCATCTTAGGGCCCTTGGTCTTTCTTGTATATATCAATGACCATTCATCAATAACATTACCAGATTCCAAGATTGTTTCGTATCGTCATGATACAAGCATTACAATAAGTAGCAAATCAAGTGTAGTCTTAGAAAGATCAGCTCATAAAATATTTGTGGACATAAATTAACTGGTTCCTAGCCAATTCTTTGTCACTAAACTTTATAAAAACACACTACATGCAGTTTAGAATTTGTAAGGGGTGTCCCACGAGTATATGCCGAAAACATGATGATAAGCTGATAGAAGTGAACAGTGTTAAATTCTTTGGACTACAGCTTGATAACAAATTCAACTGGGAGGAGCACACCATGGAACTACTGTGATGTCCAAACAAATCTCTATTTGCAATGCAAATTCTGTCAGACACAGGGGTTTTAAAAATTAAAAAGCTAGCACATTACGCTTACTCTCACTCCACAATGTCATATGGGATTACTTTTGGGATAATTCATCAAGCCAAGCCAAAGTTTTCTGGGCACAAAAACGTGCAATAAGAGTTAAATGTGGTGTGAAATCAATAACATCCTGCAGAGGCCTGTTTATGGAACTAGGGATACTAACTACTGCTTCCCAATATATTTATTCCTTAATGAAATTTGTCATTAAAAATATCACTTTTTCAAACCAACAGCTCAGTTCATAGAATCAGTACTAGAAATAAGAATAATCTTAACAAGGATTTAAAGTCACTTACACTTGTAGAAAAAGGTGTGCATTATTCAGGAACACACATTCTCAATAACTTGCCAGCAGCCCTAAAAAGCTTAACAACCAATGAAATTCAGTTTAAGAGAAGGCTAAAGGATTTATTGGTGGCCCACTCCTCCTTGCCGTTGATGAATTTCTCAGTAGAACCAACTGATTTGTGTGTGTGTGTGTGTGTGTGTGTGTGTGTGTGTGTGTGTGTGTGTGTGTGTGTGTAAAGTACAATCTAACTTCTGCACCATTTCAGTGCAGTAATGTGTTCATCGTAAATAAGTATCATTGTAGTTCTATTACATGTTTATTACCTTATAAACACAGTTCTAAGCTAAGAAGGGAAAGCAGAAAGGTGGAAGGAGTATACAGAGAGTCTATACAAGGGCGATGTACTTGAGGACAATATTATGGAAGTGGAAGAGGATGTAGATGAAGATGAAATGGGAGATACAATACTGTGTGAAGAGTTTGACAGAGCACTGAAAGACCTGAGTCGAAACAAGACCCTAGGAGTAGACAACATTCCATTAGAACTACTGACAGCCTTGGGAGAGCCAGTCCTGACAAAACTCTACCATTTGGTGAGCAAAATGTATGAGGCAGGCTAAATACCCTCAGACTTCAAGAAGAATATAATAATTCCAATCCCAAAGAAAGCAGGTGTTGACAGATGCGAAAATTACCGAACTATAAGTTTAATAAGCCATGGCTGCAAAATACTTAGACGAATTCTTTACAGACGAATGGAGAAACTGGTAGAAGCCGACCTCGGGAAAGATCAGTTTGGATTCCGTAGAAATGTTGGAACACGTGAGGCAATATTGACCTTACGACTTATCTTAGAAGAAAGATTAAGGAAAGGCAAACCTACGTTTCTAGCATTTGTAGACTTACAGAAAGCTTTTGACAATGTTGACTGGAATACTCTCTTTCAAATTCTAAAGGTGGCAGGGGTAAAATACATGGCGCGAAAGGCTATTTACAATTTGTACAGAAACCAGATGGCAGTTATAAGAGTCGAGGGACATGAAAGGGAAGCAGCGGTTGGGAAGGGAGTGAGACAGGGTTGTAGCCTGTCCCCGATGTTATTCAATCTGTATATTGAGCAAGCAGTGAAGGTAACAAAAGAAAAATTTGGAGTAGGTATTAAAGTCCATGGAGAAGAAATAAAAACTTTGAGGTTCGCCGATGACATTGTAATTCTGTCAGAGACAGCAAAGGACTTGGAAGAGCAATTGAACGGAATGGACAGTGTCTTGAAAGGAGGATATAAGATGAACATCAACAAAAGCAAAACGAGGATAATGGAATGTAGTCTAATTTAGTCGGGCGATGCTGAGGGAATTAGATTGGGGAGCGAAATAACTGATGATGGTCGAAGTAGAGAGGATATAAAATGTAGAGTGGCAATGGCAAGGAAAGCGTTTCCGAAGAAGAGAAATTTGTTAACATCGCATACAGATTTAAGTGTCAGGAAGTCGTTTCTGAAAGTATTTGTATGGAGTGTAGCCATGTATGGAAGTGAAACATGGATGATAAATAGTTTGGACAAGAAGAAAATAGAAGCTTTCGAAATGTGGTGCTACAGAAGAATGCTGAAGATTAGATGGGTAGATAACATAACTAATGAGGAAGTATTGAATAGAATTGGGGAGAAGAGTTTGTGGCACAACTTGACAAAGAGAAGGGACCGGTTGGTAGGACATGTTCTGAGGCATCAAGGGATCACAAATTTAGCATTGGATGGCAGTGTGGATGGTAAAAATCGTAGAGGGAGACCAAGAGATGAATACACTAAGCAGATTCAGAAGGATGTAGGTTGCAGTAAGTACTGAGAGATGAAGAAGCTTGCACAGGATAGAGTAGCATGGAGAGCTGCATCAAACCAGTCTCAGGGCTGAAGACAATAACAACAACAACCACCTTATAAATAAGAAAAAACTTTTTTAATTTTAAATCCAGTGCATTAATGTGACTTAGTAAATCAGTGTTGTAAAATGGTCCTCTCATATAGTATTCATTAAAAAAAAGGCAATCTTTCCACTTGGACCTGTGGAAGGTACATTAGCTTATTTCTTTTAGTCGTAAATATTTTTCATGTATTATTGTTTTTCTGACATGTTCTACATCCTGGTGGACCTCCTCACTATGGATCAGTTGGAATGAAAGTAAATCTAATCTAATCTAACCTAACCTTATTCCTACCAATTTTGCTTTTTGCAAAAGAATCTGGTGATCAACACAAAAGACACCAATTGCTAGCATTTTCTCATTAAGGGTTTCCAGGACTTCATTTGCAAGTGCATATATTGCATCTTCTGTTGAACGTCCCTTTTGAAAGCAAAATTGGCTCTTGGTGAGAACTCTTTCTTCATGAGAGGATCAGTATTTCTTGCATGTATTAGCTTTTCTAGGAGTTTATAGAAAGCCGTCAGTAAAGAGATAGGTCAATAGTTAGTTAATTCAATTTTATCACCCCTTTTGTATAGGGGCTTCGTAATGGCATATTTAAGTCTACCGGGAAGAACACCTTTTTGAAGGGAAGCATTGGAAATATGACAGAGACTGTCCATTATCCACATACAAGAATATTTCAATAAATTATTAGAACTATTATCAGCCCCTGCAAAGTTCTTACTTTTTATAGACTTGATGATTTTTTAAATTTCATCTACAGTGATAGGATTAAGGTGCATTTCTGGAATTGTGTTTGGATATACTGCTTGACAAAGAGTTATGGCTCATCAACATCGGGCTTACAATCAATCTGTTAAGTTACTGATAGGAAGTGCTTATTAAATATCTTAGCCATTGTAAACATTTGCTGGTGTTGTTTCACGCGCGAAGGCACTTTCAGCACAATGCAGCAGTTCTTATATTCACTACCAGTACCGTCACTAGACATTTTCAAAAAAATGGCTCTGAGCACTATGGGACTCAACTTCTGAGGTCATTAGTCCCCTAGAACTTAGAATTAGGTAAACCTAACTAACCTAAGGACTTCACAAACATCCATGCCCGAGGCAGGATTCGAACCTGCGACCATAGCGGTCTTGCGGTTCCAGACTGCAGCGCCTTTAACCGCACGGCCACTTCGGCCGGCCATTTTCATTGTGAGCGATTTTACGACTGTCTCCCAGTTACGAAGAAACCTTTTTGCTGCCGTAAGTTCCTCCTGAATCACATCAGCAGTACTTTCTTCTACTCCGAGAGAAAACTTCTTGACGGCGGCTTCTTGAAAGTCACAGGTTTTATTTATTGTGCCTACACTCACCAAACGTTGATGTTTCGGACTAGTAACAGGTATCATGTGTCTAGCTGCTCTACACGCCTGGCTATAATGACAGAAGAACAGCTGATTGATTCTTACAGTAATATTCCTTTTGATGTCCGGTTGTCTTCCACGACATCATTGGCCACCATCCACACATTATCTCCTATTTTTTGTATTGAAGGTCTTCCACAGACAATTGTCTCCAACAATGGGCTGCAATTCATGTCCGTAGAGTTTCAATCATTTGGAAAACCAATGGTATTCAACATCTGACGTCAGCGCCGTTTTCGCCACAGTCCAACGGTGCAGCTGAAAGGTTGGTCAGGACTTTCAAATCATAGATGTTAAAGTTGCGAGACTCCCATTCTCGGGAGGATGCATTGTTGCTCTTCTTATCCTCATATCGCTCTCAGCACCGAGATGGCCGCTTGCCGGCTGAATTGCTCCATGGCTGCCCCATTGGACTTTGATGACGTTGTTACATCCACCGCATCGTGTTACTTTGCCACGGCGGACTCCTACTTTTGCTCCTGGTGCCCCTCTGGGTCAAGAGAAGAAGATCGGTCCATGTGAACACTTGTCCTTCGGAGTGGAACTTTTGCACACTCCAGAAATGGTGTTGTCTTCGCCTGTCGGGTGCCCCAACCCGATGGAGGTCGACCCTTTGGCCCCTCCCATAGCTTTAAGGGCACTAACACCTCATGTTGGTGTGCACCCTGGAGGAGGTATACAGGCATTTCCTCTCTCCCTGCGGTCTGAATGGCAGGGTGCGGGTGGCACAGCCTCGCCTAAAGTTTGGCTCCCCAGCTCATGGCTGGTATGGGGTGATGTAGAAAAAAGTGCAACATGAGACCCAGACACCATGGAGGGATGAACCACCAGAATTTTCTGTCTGTGAACTGAAGGGGTAGACAACGTAATGGCAGGATTGTTTGACAGTCCATTGTTGACGTGTGATAAAGGCACTGTTAGGGGTGTCTCTATAACACTGTGATTGGAGATTTTCACTCAAAAAGTCACTGGAATGGTTCAGAAGTCAGCAAATAGACACGGGAGTAGGTTGAGTGAAAAACCTCGGAACAAACGAGGTAGCAGTTGCAGGACAAACAAGATGCCATTGTTTGTAATTCCACTTGGCATTGTTCCTGTCCAAATTGCTGCTGTGGATTCCACTTGGTCCAGGTCAGAGACTGTTTTATAAAATGTTACACAGAATGTTCCTATCACATTGTGGTACTGTTCGCAAAGTATCCTCAATGCCGCTGCGGAGGCAATGAGGTGAAACAATGGACAATGGCAGCATTCCCATGTATCCAATGGGCATGGCAGATTTGTACAAAATCTTGATGTGGTGCAGTAGGTGACATCACCAATGTAGTAAGTGCAGCACTGGTAGGTGAAGATGTTATAGTGGAAATGGAAATTTCAGGGAAACTATATCATCACTGGTGATAGTGACCTTCACTTGATCATTTAGTGATGGTTCAAATGGCTCTGAGCACTATGGGACTTAACATCTATGGTCATCAGTCCCCTAGAACCTAGAACTACTTAAACCTAACTAACCTAAGGACATCACACAACACCCAGCCATCACGAGGCAGAGAAAATCCCTGACCCCGCCGGGAATCGAACCCGGGAACCCGGGCGTGAAATCATTTAGTGAAAGTGGATTACCAATTCCAGTTTTGTCAAACAATACACATTGTCTAGGGATAGTGCACTATTACTAGTGAATGTATACCTTCACTGTCAAGATGTATGGAATGTGAACCATGGCTGTAATAATAAAACAGTCTTACTTCAAAAGTTGCATTTATCACCTGTAGTTTGAAAACATAGTCATATTATGTAAAATTCATTTATTGCAGAACGTCTCCACTCCACAGTGTTGTGTTCCTTCATCCACATCACTAGCATATTTTCTATGTCTTGATTTGCTTGTTCTATGCTGCCTTGGCTCTGACTGTCTAGGTCTGCCATGGAGAAACTTAAAATTGGGCCATAGTTCAATTAAGCTGCTCATTATTTGTTTAAGAACTCTCTACCATTGTCAGACTGCAATACTGAGGGAGCACCTAACAACGTAAAAATGTCAATAATGTTATCGCATTCCTCTTCAGCTGTTTTGGACTTCAGTGGCTTGAGAACAACAAATTTAGTGAGGTGGTCCTGATAAACCATTACAAATTTGTAATCTTCACCTGGTTGCAATTGGAAGTCGATGAGATCAACTTGAGATCTGAAATTTAGATCCTTGAATAGCACTGGATTCACTACTATACCTTTTTTCTGATATTTTTGCTTTTGTAAAAAAGGCTCACACAAACTAAGATAAATTTGGACGTCTCTGTATTTTATATTATAGAACTTTGACTTCAAGCGTTTCAGCACTCGGTTGCACCCACCGTAATCAGTCATTGCAAGAAAATCACACAGAATATCATACAGTTCTTCATCATAAACATAGTATTTCATTTTACCTTCTTCAGTTACAGGTTGTATTCATTTGGTTACTCCACTCACTTCCAGCACTTCATATCTCTTCAAAAACTTGTAGCCATTGCTGTCCCTCTTTCATCCAGATTTTAGTGATTTAGCCTTGCTGATAAGTGATTCTTACTTTCCTTGGTCCATGAAGACAGAATTATAATTGATATTTCCTATTCCACTCTAATATGTTCGTAGAAGTTGACTGACTCAACCGTAACTGCACTACTGTCAACCATAGCTCCACTAATGTAAACCTTAACTGCACTACCGACAACCATAACTGCACTGCTGTATAATGTAACAATAATGGACTGACGACAATTACAATCATGCTGATGTGTGGTAGCACCGTTGGAGTCAACATTAAGAACCTGGGAGCAGTGATGGTACACCTCCACTGGTGGATAATATGCTATTGTACACTTTCCCTAGTTGAGTACTATGATGGTTCACCTTCACTAGTGGATGTGTTTTTTTCAGTTTATGGTAAGCTCTCACTGATCATTTTAGTGATGGTGTACGTCCACTAGGGAAGGTTTACCTTCCCTAATCTTTCTCTTCCACTATGACATAGACATTCAAATGCCAAGTTAAAAAGTTTTTACAGAAAAGATGCCATTTCTGCACAGAAAAAGGCCAAAGAAACTATACTTCTGAGTCCAGTAACAAATGCAAAACAATTTGGAAAATAGTTAATGCAGAAACAGTGTTAATTGCAGAAAATTTACCTGTCCCTTAGAGTGCAGATCAGCTACAGAATAGTTTCATAAATTCTGGAAAATTAGCCATGACTGTTGGAAGTAATTTAGATGACAATGAGGAGAGCTATCCCAATTCGCAAGAAACAGAGCTAACAGCAGGCTTGCAAAACTTATATCCTAAGGATATAAATACTTCTGGATAAAGGAAATCGCTCACAAAAAACAGAATCTGAGTCGTCGATTTTAGGGGTAATATTTTTTTCAAACTAGAGTAAAGCACACACATGTACACTCACTGGTACCAGCTGGACAAACAGTGCCAGCACTGCATTTCAGCAGTTAGACTATGGACTATGTCATGGCAGGGGTTGTGTCGAATTTGTTGGGTGGGGGAGGGGGGAGAGGGGTGGGCAGCAGGGAGAGGGGTTGAGGGTGGATGACTAGTAGCTCGATGGAGGATAGATACGAATGTGGGGAGGGAGGTGTGACGGGTACACTGCATAGGTGTGTGATCCACGATTCTCACAACTGGTGAGGATGACGTATGCTGGAGATGATGTGGGGACACAAGCTTGGAGGGGATGACAGGATGGAGGAAATGGAAACTATTGGGTAGAGGCTGTGGAGACAATGGCTTACCGGAGATTGAGACCTGGACGATTACAGGACTGAAGGATGTGTTGTGAGGATAACTGCCATCTGCTTAGTTCAGAGAAGCTGGTGGTGGAGGGAGGGATACCGAGGGCCCGGATAGTGAAGAAGCCAGTGAAATTGAGCATGTTGTGCTCGGCTGTATGTTTTGCCAGTAGGTGTCTGACTTTATTCTGGGCAACAGATTGATGGTGGCCATTCATCCTGGTGGACAGCTGACTGATCTTCATACCAACATAAAAAGCTGTGCATTGTGCTGCCACCTGCTGCCAGGTACTCCATATCGGTGACCTTAGCAGTCATTAGACATCACGAGAGAGCAGAAAGGGGCATTCCACGGAACTCACAGACTTCGAACGTGGTCAGGTGATTGGGTGTCACTTGTGTCATGTATCTGTACATGAGATTTCCACACTCCTAAACATCACTAGATCCACTGTACCTGATGTGATAGTGAAGTGGAAACGTGAAGGGACACATACAGCACAAAAGTGTACAGGCTGACCTTGTTGTTGACTGACAGAGATCACAGACAGTTGAAGAGGGTCGTAATGTGTAATAGGCTGACATCTATCCAGACCGTCACACAGGAATTCCAAACTGTATCAGGATCCACTGCAAGTACTATGACAGTTAGGCGGGAGGTGAGTGAACTTTCATGACAAAATAAAAACACCCACAGCCGTCCTTATGATTTCAATTTATTTTGCTGCTACCAGTTTCAATACTTCAAAATCATAAGGACGGCTGTAGGTGTTTTTATTTTCTCACTATAGTAAATGGCTGTCATCCCAGAGACCTCCTGCTAAAAGGATGGACATACAAAAGTGAGAGAACTTGGATTTCATGGTTGTGTGGCTGCTCATCAGCCACACATGACACCAGTAAATGCCAAATGACGCCTCACGTTTGGTGTAAGGAGCGTAAACATTGGATGATTGAACAGTAGAAAAACATTGTGTGGAGCGATGAATCACAGTACACCATGTGGTGATCCGATGGTAGGGTCTTGGTGTAGTGAGTGCCCTGTGAACGTCATTGGCCAGCATTTATAGTGCCAACAGTAAAATTCAGAGGCGGTGGTGTTATGGTGTGGTCGTGTTTTTCATGGAGGGGGCTTGCACCCCTTGTTGTTTTGCGTGGCACTATCACAGCACAGCACAGGCCTACATTAATGTTTTAAGCACATTCTTGCTTCCCACTGTCAAAGAGCAATTCGGGGGATAGTGATTGCATCTTTCAACACGATTGAGGACTTGTTCATAGTGCATGGCCTGTGGAGGACTGGTTACATGACAATAACATCCCTGTAATGGACTGGCCTGCACAGAGTCCTGGCTTGAATCCTATAGAAATGTTTTGGAATGCCGACTTCATGTCAGGCCTCACCGACCGACATTGATACCTCTCCTCAGTGGAGCACTCTGTAAAGAATGGTCTGCCATTCCCCAAGAAACCTTCTAGCACCTAATTGAACATATGCGTGCGAGAGTGGAAGCTGTCATCAAGGTTAAGGGTGGGGTGACACCATACTGAATTTCAGCATTACCAATGTAGGGCGCCACAAACTTGTAAGTCATTTTCAGCCAGATACTTTTGATCACGGCACTCCTGAGCTCACACTATCCTTGATGTTGCCTACCTTGCGCATGGACTACTTAGTTTGTATATTTTGCTTATTTTTTCCATAGTTCCATACAACTTCTTCTTGTTTTCTCGATTGACCTGTGTTCAGTTTTTCAAGGCCTATCCACTGTGCCAACTTATAGCTAAATCTGAGGGGGTGCAATGAGGAGGTTCCCTTGTCAGTAGAGGAGGACCGAGGAAGTGGGTGCGGAAGAAGGTGCTGAAGCCATAAAGGAATGAAGATAGGGTTATTTGGCCTTGAGTGCAGATCATGAAGATAACATCAATAAACCCAAACTGGAGTTGGGGTGTGTGAATTTTGGGAGGAATAAACATATTGGTATACAGGAGTGGCATGTGGGTTGTGGAGAAAATGGTACTTTGTGAGATTATAGACTGTGTATTTATATGAGGTTTCATTAGAAATAATTAACTGAGTTGATGTCTGATTATTCTGCCCCAGAAGAACACCTTTTACTTCTGAACTGTGTTGATGTGGGGAATGTGTTTCAACCTAGTCACTAAAATATGTATATCACACACAATTCTGTTGCTGGTCTCATCAATACTTTAAGATTAGAGCACTAATCTGTTCACTTATCCCTATAATCATCAGCAACTGAGTAATTACTTGAGAAAGAGTGGTAACACAACTCCAAGTACCATATCTGCATGTTTCGACAGCTGTCACATTCAGCTTGCCTCCACTGGAAATTTAGACCAGTAGGAAACAAGTGGTCAATGCCCAGAAACTAATGGCAGACATCATGATTTACACCTGTGACCATATCAAACATTAAGGTATGCAAATTCATTCAGAAATGAATACTGCCCATGTATTTGTAACGCCTTCTCTGAAAAGTTACACAAAAAACATGCAGCTGCAGCAGCATTAATTTAAAAGAAAGAGTAGTTTAAGTGAAACAAAAATGCCTGTACCTAATGTTGGATCAATAATACTACATTTAAAGTTAATAATTCCCTTCCAGTAATTTTATTTACATAGAAAAAATTAAGAAAAGGAGAGACATGTTTTTATAACAAAACAAACAATTTACAGCCTGCTGAAATTCTCTCAGTCCTTAATTGGGGAGAGTACATAGCAGTGCAGCTTATCTGTTCATTGTTGGAGAGGGGGCATCAAAATTTATGAGGCCAGGAGAAGGCAATAGGTGTGCGTGGGAAGTGGTGCTCACAGTGCCCCCCTGCTGGGAGCTGCAGGAAGGCCTCCCGTGTGTGCGTGGTGGGCAGTAACCGAGCTGCTGGATGCTCCCGCAGTTAAAAGCTGAATTAAATCTCAGCAGTGAGCTGTGTCAGGTAATGAATAAGAACTTTTTGTTTCTTCTGTTTTAATTTAATGACAGCCAGTGCTGGATTTCAGATGCCACTTAACTGAAAACCTGCATACCCGTTGACAGAATTATCCACTGCATGGGTATGTATGGTCTCTTTATGAACACAGTCCCAGAAAGATTATGCTGAGGACAAAACTCCAGTCTTCTTGTAAAAAAACTGTGATGCCCTGCTTATGGGCAATGCTCCGCTGCCACTGGTTTGTCAGATCAGCACAAGCAAGTATGACAGTGGTGTTCAACACAATATTCTTGCACAGTTCAACATGTCTGCCCAAAATAAGATTTCTCACATTGGAATGGGATCTGATATACACCATGTTTCATAATGCCAAAATAATCATTGGCCAAATACAACAAATTCCTCAATATTGCTGGTGGTGGAAAAACACCCTTGATGTCATGTCTCTCCAGGATTCTTCTTATTCTTGAAGACGTGCCAAAATATGGCAAGAATGCCGCTGGAGTAGGTGCCTCCGTATCTTCATTTACACCCCTGCTCTGAACTTTCGTAAAACGCAATATGTGGTGTATCTGTCTATCAGAACAGCTTTTCTGTTGGAACACCATTCTTAGGTGTTGTAGCTCGCCAGGCAGACTGTCTGTATCTGAAACCTCAAGTGCTCTACGTACCAAAGAACGTACAATACTGCTCCATTGTCCAGGATGATGACAGCTTGTGGCCTGCTAATATGGTGACCAAATGCACACATATAAAAAAGGGGGAAAACGGCTTCAAAAAGGAGGAAAAAGTTAGAAAAAAGAGGACATGCAGAAACATACATTCAAATTTAATAAATGAATTAATTAACAGACATAACATATATTACTGAACTTTTATTGGTATGTCTCTGAAGGCCCAATTTTCTGTAGAAACGTAGGCTTGCTTAGAAGATAGTTGCAAAAAGATACACAGGAAAATTCTTTTAAATTACATTGGACCACCCAAATATCTTTAACAGATTCAAGATTCAACCTATCCGTGTCACATCAGCTCACTGTATTGTAATGAGTGAAAATACTGTTTCTGTATTTGCATTGTGCACTGGTATAGTGCAAACATATTTGGAGAGTTTTAACCATTCTGAATGACAATCAACAGACACTTTCATCAAAATACTTGTTCCAATCGTTAATACAAGGTAAATCACTAAATTCAGGATCATTACTATTCTGTTTCAGAAACTGTCTAAAATTCAAGAATTTGTCAAAACATTTTACATCTTCAGTTTGAAAAACTTTACATTTATCTTGTAAATGCAAAATGTTTTTTTCTACATCACTGCAGTTAACATCTTTTTCAAGAGACATCCATTTGAAACAGTAAAAGTTGTCAAACATACAGAACCATCATTTTAAATATTCATACCACAACTGATACAGCAACATTGATTCCTCCATAAAAAGTTTAACTTCTTTATCAAATCCTTCCTCTGCTGCAATGTCCAGCTTCTGTTTTACCTTTAGGCAAATAAATTGTTCATTTAAGCACTCCTCCAGCATCTTACATACAGAATCTAAAATTTCAAACACTTCAAGCGCAGAATTGTCCTCCTTTTCTAGTTGTAGAATATTTGAATTGAAAACAGACAACAATGAATGCAAATGTCATAAGTATTCTTCACTTAATCTATTCTCAAACAACTGAAATAAAACGTTTGGTGGTTTGCTTTCAGACAGAAAGTAAGATCTCAGGGCAGCATGTGTTTCCAGTACCCTTTCGGTGGCTGAGAAAAGAGACAACCACCTAGTTTTCACACGAGACAGGACTTGTTTTTTATAATTTATCTCAACAGATTCACAGAAAGATTGTAACTGTTCTGTTCTAACGGAGTAAATAGAAAAAAATAATTATGAATTTTCATGATGACATGCTCCTAATCAACAGAAAGACTATTGGCTCCATACTGAACTGCATTATGTAAAATGTTATAGATAAAATCAAGAATCCTGCCGCCAGCTGTAGATAAGATATTTAAGAAAAGAATGGAAGAATGGGAATAATAGAAAATATAATTTTATTACCATCAACTCTGCAAAAAAGGACAACATAAAAATCCGTGCAGACCCTGGACAAAGAGATAAAAAGGGGGACAGGTTCAGATTTATCTGGACGTCTGGTGACCCTAACTGCACGTATAGCTTTGAGTGAGCAGGTTTGAGGTAGATACTATTTCCCAGTGTACCATCAGCTTTTCTTCTAATTGTAATTATCCAGTAATGTTTCGATCCCATCTTTCTCCACTTCCACTGTGAACTGTATATTCAGATGGAGTGTGTTCAGATGCTGAAGAAACATAGGTAATATCTCTATTCCAGCAGGCCATACCATAAATTTATTGTATACATAGCACCAGAAACATGAAGGTTTTTCTTGACTTTTTTTTGAGTGGCACCTTTTAATCCTGAAGTATTTACTTTCTACCAGAAATTTCCTACAACATTTATCCTAAGGATATACTGAATGTAGTCAGATCACTGAGCAACTCTGGAACTGAAGACATGTGCTTTCTCTAATTTTATCCTACAGAAGATAATAGTACTATATGCATTCCACTGTCTCACTTTATTAACAGGATGTTTACAGAAGAAACATTTCCAAACTGCCTGAAGCTGATAACTGTCTTGCCCATATAGAAAAAGAAGACAGAAATTCACCCCAAAGTTACAGACCTATAGCAGTAGTATCGACGATATCAAAAATTACTGAAAGTTTGACGAAAGAGCAATCAAAAGATTTTTTGAGTGTAACAATCTACTTAACAAGGTCCAGTGTGGATTACAAAGTGGACTATCAACAATTAAGACAGTTCAAGAAATTGTATTATCAGTAGTACATAGTTTTGAAGATAGGGAGGACACCTATGCCACTCTAGTACATCTAACCAAGGCATCTGACTGTCTCACATGGCATTTTAATTAACGCGCTTGAAAGATATGGAACAACTGAAATGTAACTAACACTACTCAAATTATACTTGACAGACAGAAACCAAATGGTTGTTGTAAATTCAAATAAAAAAAATCAACCTTCTAAAAGTAAAATACTGAGTCATGCAAGGATCTGCGTTCGGACCCTTCTTATTTATTGTCTATGTGAGTGACCTGCCCAACTTATTGCATTATAATTCCATGGTGTAACATATCACATAACAATGTGAATATTGCTGACAAAAGTAAAAACTCTGTGATAGAAAAGAAAGCTCAGTGATTCTACGAAAATACTAGAACCAAACTAAACACTGTTTGAAAGGCATCAGAGAGCTCAACAATACCTACTGACCACCGTGTCGTCCTCAGCTAACAGGAATTACTGGATGTGGCTACAGAGGGACACACGGTCAGCATACTGCTCTCCCAGATGTTGTCAGTCAGGTGGCTCCTCAGCTGGCCTCCCAAGCACCGAGTGCACCACGCTTGCTGACAGTGTTTGGCAGACTCGGATGTCACTCGTCCGAGTGTTAGCCGAGTCCGACAGCACTTAACTCGGGTGATCTGATGGGAACAGGTGTTTCCACTGTGGCAAAGTCGTTCATTGGCTCCATAAAAATAGGTTGACATTAAATAAAAATAAATCTGAAAAACCCCCATGAACCATGGATCTTGCCGTTGGTGGGGAGGCTTGCGTGCCTCAGTGATACAGATAGCCGTACTGTAGGTGCAACTACAACGGAGGGGTATCTGTTGAGAGGCCAGACAAATGTGTGGTTCCTGAAGAGGGGCAGCAGCCTTTTCAGTAGTTGCAGGGGCAACAGTCTGGATGATTGACTGATCTGGCCTTGCAACACTAACCAAAACGGCCTTGCTGTGCTGGTTCTGCGAACGGCTGAAAGCAAGAGGAAACTACAGCCGTAATTTTTCCCGAGAGCATGCAGCTTTACTGTATGGTTAAATGATGATGGCGTCCTCTTGAGTAAAATATTCCGGAGGTAGAATAGTCCCCCATTCGGATCTCCGGGCGAGGACTACTCAAGAGGATGATGTTATCAGGAGAAATAAAATGGGCGTTCTATGGATCGGAGTGTGGAATGTCAGATCCCTTAATCGAGCAGGTAGGTTAGAAAATTTAAAAAGGGAAATGGATAGGTTAAAGTTAGATATAGTGGAAATTAGTGAAGTTCGGTGGCGGGAGGAACAAGACTTTTGGTCAGGCGAATACAGGGTTGTAAATACAAAATCAAATAGGGGTAATGCAGGAGTAGGTTTAATAATGAATAAAAAAATAGGAGTGTGGGTAAGCTACTACAAACAGCATAGTGAATGCATTATTGTGGCCAAGATAGACACGAAGCCCATGCCTACTACAGTAGTACAAGTTTATATGCCAACTAGTTCTGCGGATGACGAAGAAATGTATGATGAAATAAAAGAAATTATTCAGATATTGAAGAGAGACGAAAATTTAACAGTCATGGGTGACTGGAATTCGGCAGTAGGATAAGGGAGAGAAGGAAACGTAGTACGTGAATATGGATTGGGGGCTAAGAAATGAAAGAGGAAGCCACCTGGTAGAATTTCGCACAGAGCACAACTTAATCATAGCTAACACTTGGTTCAAGAATCATAAAAGAAGGTTGTATACATGGAAGAAGCCTGGAGATACTGACAGGTTTCAGATAGATTATATAATGGTAAGACAGAGATTTAGGAACCAGGTTTTAAATTGTAAGACATTTCCAGGGGCAGATGTGGACTCTGACCACAATCTATTGGTTATGAACTGTAAATTAAAATGAAGAAACTCCAAAAAGGTGGGAATTTAAGGAGATGGGACCTGGATAAACTGACTAAACCAGAGGTTCTACAGAGTTTCAGGGAGAAACTCTGTACTCCTTGGGTAACAGAAGAAATATTGAATTTAATTGATGAAAGGAGGAAACATAAAAATGCAGTAAATGAAGCAGGCAAAAAGGAATACAAACATCTCAAAAATGAGATTGACAGGAAGTGCAAAATGGCTAAGCAGGGATGGCTAGAGGACAAATGTAAGGATGTAGAGGCTTATCTCACTAGGGGTAAGATAGATACTGCCTACAGGAAAATTAAAGAGACCTTTGGAGAAAAGAGAGCCACTTGTATGAATATCAAGAGCTCAGATGGAAACTCAGTTCTGAGCAAAGAAGGGAAAGCAGAAAGGTGGAAGGAGTATATAGAGGATCTATACAAGGGCGATGTACTTGAGGACAATATTATGGAAATGGAAGAGGATGTAGATGAAGATGAAATGGGAGATACGATACTGCGTGAAGAGTTTGACAGAGCACTGAAAGATCTAAGTCGAAACAAGGCCCCAGGAGTAGACAACATTCGATTAGAACTACTGACAGCCTTGGGAGAGCCAGTCCTGACAAAACTCTACCATCTGATGAGTAAGATGTATGAGACAGGCGAAATACCCTGAGACTTCAAGAAGAATATAATAATTCCGGTCCCAAAGAAAGCAGGTGTTGACAGATGTGAAAATTGCCGAACTATCAGTTTAATAAGTCACGGCTGCAAAATACTAACGCGAATTCTTTACATACGAGTGGAAACACTAGTAGAAGCCGACCTCGGGGAAGATCAGTTTGGATTCCGTAGAAAGGTTGGAACACGTGAGGCAATACTGACCCTACGACTTATCTTAGAAGCTAGATTAAGGAAAGGCAAACCTATGTTTCTAGCATTTGTAGACTTAGAGAAAGCTTTTGACAATGTTGACTGGAATACTCTCTTTCAAATTCTGAAGGTGGCAGGAGTAAAATACAGGGAGCAAAAGGCTATTTACAATTTGTACAGAAACCAGATGGCAGTTATAAGAGTCGAGGGACATGAAAGGGAAGCAGTGGTTGGGAAGGGAGTGAGACAGGGTTGTAGCCTGTCCCCGATGTTATTCAATCTGTATATTGAGCAAGCAGTGAAGGAAAGAAAAGAAAATTCGGAGTAGGTTTTAAAATCCATGGAGAAGAAATAAAAACTTTGAGGTTCGCCGATGAGATTGTAATTCTGTCAAAGCCAGCAAAGGACGTGGAGGAGCAGCTGAATGAAATGGATAGTGTCTTGAAAGGAGGATATAAGATGAACATCAACAAAAACAAAACGAGGATAATGGAATGTAGTCAAATTAAGTCAGGTGACGCTGAGGGAATTAGATTAGGAAATGAGACACTTAAAGTTGTAAAGGAGTTTTGCTATTTGGGGAGCAAAATAACTGATGATGGTCGAAGTAGAGAGGATATAAAATGTAGAGTGGCAATGGCAAGGAAAGCGTTTCTGAAGAGAAATTTGTTAACTTAGAATATAGATTTAAGTGTGAGGAAGTCATTTCTAAAAGTATTTGTATGGAGTGTAGACATGTATGGAAGTGAACACGGACAATAAATAGTTTAGACAAGAAGAGAATAGAAGCTTTCGAAATGTAATGCTACAGAAGAATGCTGAAGATTAGATGGGTAGATCACATAACTAATGAGGAGGCATTGAACAGAAGTGGGGAGAGGAGGAGTTTGTGGCACAACTTGACTAGAAGAAGGGATCGGTTGGTAGGACATGTTCTGAGGCATCAAGGGATCACCAATTTAGTATTGGAGGGCAGCGGGGAGGGTAAAAATCGTAGAGGGTGACCAAGAGATGAATACACTAAGCAGATTCAGAGGGATGTAGGTTTCAGTAGGTACTGGGAGATGAAGAAGCTTGCACAGGATAGAGTAGCGTGGAGAGCTGCATCAAACCAGTCTCAGGACTGAAGGCTACAACAACAACAAATCTGAAAATGTCCTGTTTTCCTTTAAAAATACATTAATGGACAAAATGGACTCGTCCATTCTGTAAAATTGTTAGTCATATACTTCTCTGTTAAATATGTAGGAATACTGACACAGAAAAGCTCTGCAATAAGTTGGCAAGAAAACTTAGAAAAGTGATGGATTGTGTAAGTAAAGAGATCATACTCGTGGCGTACTGTGCCTTTTTTCACACACATTGCAGCATTGTGGCATACTTCTTTGTGGAAACTCTGCTGTTACAAAAGAGGTTTTCCTCTGGCAGAAGAAAGCCATTAGATGTGTTTTGGTTTGAGCAACTTAACTTCTTGTAGTTATCGAGCACAAAATAGTTACAGTCTCTAGCCACTACATGTTCAAAGTACATTAGCATACCAACCAGAATGTCCACACATACAAAAGGAGATCAGATGTGCACTCATACACAACCAGAAAGAGTGACTTGCTGGACATTCCTTGGACTCATTTAAGTAAAATCCAAAATAATTTTTTACGTGACAGCAAAATATTTTTCAACAATATACCATATGGTACCAGGAAGTGCATGAAAATAAATTTAAAATTATGGTAGCAACATGGCTTAAAGGAAAAGCATTCTGTAATACAAACAAATTTATATGTAATGAAAAATGATGATATATTACTAAAATGTCATTGTGCAGAAATAAAATTGTAACTTATGGCTACAATGTAATTTGTGATGAATGTAATCTGTATCACAAAACTGATTGTGTAATGAGTACAATTTGAGCAATGCCTGTGCAATAATATTTATATATGTTAACTATTTGTATAATAATAATTACTACTCAGGAGGATGTACGGCACTGAGGTCTCGCTGCTACACCTGTCCTCATGTCAGAGCATCTGCCGCTGCAGCCACAACAAAGTGTGAAGCCCAATGAATGTCTCAAACAGAAATTACAAAATACAGGCAGGAACTAAATCCAGTACATGTTACATAAATAAATCACTGATTTACAAAATAGAACCCTTATTTACTTGCAACTCGTGTCAATTCAAATTGAGACCTTTTTCTGTTCCAGTCACAAATGCTTCATGGGAAGAATGATTCCTGGTAAGCCTATGTGTGCATACTTCTAGATATTTTATGGCAGTAACTGTTTTCAGTGATTGATCTGCAATCAAGAAAATAAACAATACATTTCATTTGTTTATGTTGATGTTCAGTTGGAACTTCTTGCATCAAGTGTTGATCCTCTGCACATCTTCCTATGTTTCACTACAATTCTATAGAACTGCGACTTCTATATATACGAGAGCATTGCTCATGAAATGCCCCGTGGAACTTCTGACATTGTCTGCTAGGTCATTTGTATAAACTGTGAAAACTAATGGTCCTGTAACACTCCCTTGTTACTTTTACCGTTACGTCTGAAGACTTCTCTCCATTGAGAATGACACGCTGCATTCTGTTGGCTAGAAACTCTTCAATCCAATCACACAGTTGGTCTGACATGCTGTTTGCTCATATTTGGTTCATTAGGCACCAGTGTGGAACTGTATTGACTGCCTTCCAAAAGTCAAGGAACATGGCATCTACCTGCCCACCTGTATCTACTACTTTCTGAGCTTCACGAACAGAGCAAGCTGGGTTTGAAATGATCCTTTTTTTGGAACCTATGATCATTCCTACAGAGGAGATTTTCAGTCTCGAGAAATGTCACATGCGAGCATAAAACATTGTTCCAAAATTCTACAACTAACCAACATCAGAGATATTGCCTACAGTTCTGTGCATCTGTTGGATGACCCTTCTCGAAAACAGAAGTCAACTGTGCTTTCCCCCCCCCCCCCCCCCCCCCCTATAATCATTAGGAACACGTTGCTCCTTCAGCTACCTACGGTAGACTGTTGTGAGAAGAGGGGCAGCTGCTTTTGCACACTCTGTGTAAAATCTAACTGGTACACCATTGGCACCAATGGCCTTTCCGCAGTTGAGCAATTTCAGTTGCTTTTTTATCCCACAGTCTCTTGTTTCAGTATTAGTAATTTTATCATTCATTTGACAATTCAAACAAGGAACTACAATGCGATCTTCCTCTGTGAAGCAGTTTTGCAAAAAGATGCTTAGTATTTTGGACGTTGCTGCACCAAGTGTCATTATGGACCTAGAGTGTCTGGACAGGTGGCTTTGATCCATTTACGAGTTTAACACAAGACCGAAACTTTTTAGAACTTCCGTCTTTCAAATCTTCCTGTAGTTTTCATGCCATATATTCTAGAACACCTTTTTTGTTGGCAATTACAACTTGATCACCCATAAACTGCAAAGTCCTGAAAGAGGTTGGATCCATATCTATACCTATTCCTCTGCATTTCCTTTTCAATTGATATGAACTTTTGAGGCATATACTTTAAATAGGATAGATATCACACAACAGACCAGCCATGATACAAACCCTTGTTGACTGGAAACCTTTGAGATAGTCTATTACAAAGTTTTACTCTTGATGTTGAATCACTATACAAATTTTGAAGAGCCCATTTTTGGTATATTAGAAATGCATCAAACCAGTCTCAGGACTGAAGACCACAACAACAACAACAACAACAACATCCTTTAATTGCATACTACTTCCAAATCCAGTTCTTTTGCCACTTTCTGTACTTGTGTAGTGGGAAATGGGTTTCACATAGCTTTCATTTGTATCACCATTGCTAACTTGGCCTCCATCATGGCTGACTTACTGACTTAGGTGTAGTGGCATTTAGAAAATGGTTGAGTCAAGTCAAAAAGCACTCTAAAATAACATTTCACTAAATCTTAAAAGATTCACTCCAAGTTCAGAAATTCCTAACAAAATATGAGAAAGTCTGGCAAGTTACTTAAACAAAGCTGTAAATGGTTTACTGCCTCTGGTACTAAAAATATTACTTTCTTTGCCTTGGGATGCATCAGCTGACAACACTTCTCAAGGCAATAAACAAATAGTTAATTTCTTAGAGTTTTCGTAACCTGGTGTTAACATTGAACTCCCTGTATATATCTGCAGAAACTTTTTCAGTCACTAGGCTTCTTTACATCTGACAGAATGCAATCACTGGCTGTTGCAATATGTTTGTGATGTCATACTATCAACCTCTGCACTGATGTGCTCTTTTCTGTTCATATGAAAGAGAGAATTTATGTTGTTGTTGTTGTGGTCTTCAGTCCTGAGACTGGATTTTTGATGCAGCTCTCCGTGCTACTCTATCCTGTGCAAGCTTCTTCATCTCTCAGTACCTACTGCAACCTACATCCTTCTGAATCTGCCCCCCCCCCCCCCCAAGACCCATGGACCTTGCCATTGGTGAGGAGGCTTGCATGCCTCATTGATACAGATAGCCATACCGTAGGTGCAACCACAACGGAGGGGTATCTGTTGAGAGGCCAGACACACGTGTGGTTCCTGAAGAGGGGCAGCAGCCTTTTCAGTAGTTGCAGGGGCAACAGTCTGGATGATTGACTGATCTGACCTTGTAACACTAGCCAAAACGGCCTTGCTGTGCTGGTTCTGCGAACGGTTGAAAGCAAGGGGAAAATACAGCCGTAATTTTTCCCGATGGCATGCAGCTTTACTGTATGGTTTAATGATGATGGCGTCCTCTTGGGTAAAATATTCCGGAGGTAAAATAGTCCCCCATTCGGATCTCTGGGCGGGGACTACTCAGGAGGACATCGTTATCAGGAGAAAGAAAACTGGCGTTCTACGGATCGGAGCGTGGAATGTCAGATCCCTTAATCGAGCAGGTAGGTTAGAAAATTTAAAAAGGGAAATGGATAGATTAAAGTTAGATATAGTAGGAATTAGTGAAGTTCGCTGGCAGGAGGAACAAGACTTTTGGTCAGGCGAATACAGGGTTATAAATACAAAATCAAATAGGGGTAATGCAGGAGTAGGTTTAATAATGAATAAAAAAATAGGAGTGTGGGTAAGCTACTACAAATAGCATAGTGAACGCATTATTGTGGCCAAGATAAACACGAAGCCCACGCCTACTACAGTAGTACAAGTTTATATGCCAACTAGCTCTGCAGATGACAAAGAAATTGAAGAAATGTATGATGAGATAAAAGAAATTATTCAGATAGTGAAGGGAGACGAAAATTTAATAGTCATGGGTGACTGAAATTCGGCAGTAGGATAAGGGAGAGAAGGAAATGTAGTAGGTGAATATGGATTGGGGCTATGAAATGAAAGGGGAAGATGCCTGGTGGAATTTTGCACAGAGCACAACTCAATCATAGCTAACACTTGGTTCAAGAATCACAAAAGAAGGTTGTATACATGGAAGAAGCCTGGAGATACTGACAGGTTTCAGATATTGAATGCATTGTCTATATGCACTAATGCTTATTGCTTTTTGTTGTAAATGTTAGTTTTGACATGTCAATTACTACATTTTGTGACTTTCTGATCATGCTTACCGCAAACTGACTTGAGTCTTTGTTAAATAAATGTTATGTAGAAGGGCTCAGTGGCTTACCAATCAAGGATCCTTGCATCCAGGTTTAACCTGCTCCAAGGTCAAATAATCCTGTTCCAAACACCTAATGTACCAAATGGTAGCAGAAAATGTGGTTATTACTGGGCAAAAGCCTACAGTGGTACTGAAAAGTTATTGTTTATGGGATAAGTAGTAGTAATCTTGCACGCTGTGTTATAGTTCTTTATAATTATCATTTATAGCTTTCTGTGAGTTTGCAGAATCCTCTGGCTATGGAAATGAGACCTGTCCTGAGGCTGAAGTACTTGCAGAAAGACTGCTCACAGTACGAATTAAGGATTCAAGGTGAATTTGAGGAGGCCCACTTGGCTCATTTGTGCCAGCAGCTGCAGGCCCCATTGTACAGACCAGTAAACATCACACCACAGGAGGTCGGGGAGGTGAGCACGACATGCGTTGCATGTCATTCCTCACTAGGTGTCACTCAGGAACGAGTTGCTTTGTTAGGAGATGCTCCCCCCCCCCCCCCCACACACACACACACACACACACACTCAGCTGATGAGGTTGCACACACTGGTAGACCATACTGCCAACAGGGTTAAGGATATCTGTACATCTGTGAATTAACAATGAGCATAAGTTTGTACCTGACATACCAGAATTACAAGACGAAATTCTTTCAGTGCAATAAGGAGTGTCCCTTCTTAAATTGCAGGAAGGAAGTGAAGAAGGGGGGACAAATCAAGAACTAAGTGGTACAGGGGTTTCTAGGAAGGGAACAGACATGTGGAACAAGTCTGGTAATCTTCCAAACCCCCTTCCTCCTGTCACCCAAAGTGTCCAAGCTTTACAGAATGAGATTTACACTCTGCAGCGGAGTGTGCACTGATATGAAACTTCCTGGCAGATTAAACTGTGTGTCAATTAGTGATATCGACCACATAAAAAACATAAAAAAATTGTTTTGGTTAACTGTAAGGCTAAAAAACCACACCCAGGCATTGCAGATTCTACATGAAGTGGTGTGTCAAGCTATTTACCTTCTTGCTAAAGGGCGTTTAAGTAGGTTAATAGCTGAAGTTTGGCAAAGTGGTGGTCCCCTTATCATGTTCCACGAGGGGATTCTGTTTGAATGCTTGGGAGTGAGTATAAATAAGAACCTAATTAATCAATACCTTTATAGGATGCAAGCATCTGATTAAACACTAGCTGATTACAATGAACATGTGCGGATGGCCAAAGTGGCATTGTGTGTACATTATACAGGAAGTGAGATGGTTGTGAACGTTTTTGAGGAGGTGTAACCACAAGACAGTTAGCGTGTGATGTTCACGGATAAGCCGAGCTCATTCTCCGATGTAGACAAAATGGTAACCAGTGTTGAGAGTGTCAGACACGGAGTTGAGAAATGGAATGGTGGTACACCATCCAAGAAGACTTGATTTGCATTGTAAACAGGAACCTGCTGAGTTGAGTGTAAAAGGGCACATGCGACATGGGTATTTTTGGTGGAGGAGTGGGCAGCATTTGGTCAGAGTACAAAGAACTGCGGAGGTGGTGTCCGAACTGTTGACGCTGGAGGTCGGCATGGGGCAGCATTCCTGTAGACACCTGTACCAGCTGCCGTAAGATATGTGCTGTTAACTCCAAGCATTTGCTGTTTGCACCTTCAGAACTGGTGTGTGCATTGATCGATTCTGACAGTAGTGCTTCCTTGCTCAATTTTGACTGGTTCCAGTGGTTCAGTGAAAAGAAACAGGTCGCCGTGTTGCTGCAGCTGCGGAAAGCTGGACAAAACTGCCAGTTAGTGCCTGAAGACCAGTAAAAGGTTGTTGGCAGTTAGTTGCAAGCTGAGGATTGGCAGTTTTACCTGGCCTCTGAAGTTTTTAGTAAATGACGGTCTTTGTATTGATGTGGCATTGAGAGTGATGTTTTAATGGGGATTCAGTGTATGTTAGATTATTCACAGAAAGAGCTGTATTTTAAGTTTTGTACTGAGAAGAGATACCCACTGTGCAGACACCAGGTCTCACCTAGATTGGACCACGTTCAAGCTGGGGGTTTGATGTGGGGTATTTTCATGAACCTGAGGCCAAGCAGTTGGTGCACTTATTGAAACAATTTACATTTTGATGGATAAATTGGGAGTCATGCACAAAATTCAATATTAGATCAAGCTGACTGGCCAAGTTCCAGTGTAGTAAGCTCCTTACTGGTTATCACAGCCAAAATGCATAAGCCGCACGAGATCGTTTACCGGTTTCTGAGGGATGAAGTTGTTAGGCCATCTATTTCTCCATGTATGACACCTATCTTGTTGGTGCACAAACCAAACAATTCTGGCTACAGATATGTCATAGACTGTCATAATCTGAACCAGAATCTGCTAGAATTGGTTGCTCTCCCAGACTTGCAGAGCTCTTTCACTTGGTTCGCATGGGCACGGGTTTTCGTGTGCTAGATTTAAACCAAGCATACTACCCAAACCACTGGCCATCCTCTCTACAGACTATAACTTATTCAAATTCAGCAGGTTGCCTTTTGGGTTATGCACAGGAGCAGCGGTCCTGTCCCACCTAGTGGACTCAGTGCTGGGAGACTTAAAGTTCAAAGTTGAATACTCAGTCATTGTGCTAACTCCAAAGAACGTCTAAGGCATCTGAAGGCAATCTTAGAGCAGCTCAGGGAGGGAGGCCTGATGGTCAAGCCAACCAAAGGTAACAGTGGTCCAGAGAGAAATCTCATCCTTGGGGCACACATTAGGTAGGTGCGTGAGTTTGTTACCTTTTTGTTTAGCATGTTGATTTTCCAGTTGCTATGGGTTTATTTATCTATTGTCATTTTTATTTGTAGTTCACCAATGCTATTTGAGTTTACAAATTGTCTTTTGTTATTTGGAGATAGTGAGTGGAGCTGTGGACACTAGAAAATGCTGTGCCTAGTGGAAAAATCAGAACATTTCCAACACACTCTTCTGCTCGAGTTCAGTACAGGGGTGACAGCAACAGAGTCAGCCATAAACATTTGTGCTGGGTATGAGGATAACACCACTGGACAGACTGTGGCAAGAAAATGGCTTCCTCATTTTAACAAAGATTGTTTTGATATTTACAAAGACCCTCAGAGTTCATGAAGATCATTTAAATGCATTTATCCACAATGATCCACGCCAGTGCACTCAAGAACTGGCAAATGTGATGAAATGTGATCATCCAACATTTTTGTGACACATTCATGCAATAAGGAAGGTTCCAAAATTTTGATGTTTGGGTACTGCATGCTCTAAGCCAAAGTCACAAAAGTGAGCAGATGGCCATATGAGCATCTCTGCTTGCTCGTCATCAAGTTGCTTGTGAACAACACTCACCATTAGTATCCTGTATCATTACCGACAATGAGAAATGGTGTCTTTATGCTAACAAAAGGAAAGGAAAGGAATGGTTGAGCCCAAACAGAGCAACAGCTCCCTGCACAAAGACATGCACATACTCACAAAAGATAACGTTACACATCTGGTGGAACAGCGGCGGTGTGGCGTACTACGAGTTGTCTCCCCAAGGTGTAACCATTACTGCTGACATTTACTGTCAACAACTGAAATGTATTGCAGATGCAACCCAAGAGCAATGGCGAGAAAGACTGTGTGAAGTGATGCTACTCCTCGATAATGCCTGCCTGCGTTCTGCTACACTGAGGGAGGGGGCGGGTGGGGAAGGGCGGGGGACACTGCACAGCAGTTCAGTTGAGAGGTCATATTCTGCACTTCAAGTAACTCTGAATCAACTCCGAAGGGAAGGGGAAAAGTTTTGGTGGTGTGATTCCAAGAATTCCCCAAAACACACCGTCAGCAACACCTGTGTGCAAGAGCAAGAAGGTAAGTGCTGGCAATTAGCATACACAACAAGAGTGTTGTCGAGACCAAAAAGTCACTACTCTGAGTGTAAAACTGAGGCCCTGGCAGTGTTATTCATCTTGGAGATAATTAGTTCCAATTTGGAACATAGGAGGTTTAAGTTGGAAATTGACAAGGAAGTCTCAAGTTGGGTTCTGGCCCAGTCATGCCAGATGGGAAGGGCGGCACAGTGGGCCGTGTGCATATCATCGGTTCAGTTTGTTGTTGTTCACGTTAAGCGATCACAGAATCAGGTCGCTGACACCCTTAGTCCAATGTTCAGAGAGAAAGAGGAAGAGGTGGAGGCGCTGAAAGGTGAACAGGGATACTGTTAGCTGCCATCAGGGCTGCGGTATCGGAAACCCAAGTGACCCTTGCCATCCTAACCGAGATCCCTTTCCTATTTTGTGACCTAGAGGAAGAGCAGAGAAAGCACAATGAGTTTGGCAGTATCAGGAAGGAGGTAGAGGGAGGACGTTCTGTTGATGGGTATTCTTTACAGAAGGGGCTGATGTGCTACCATGCGAGATGTGACAGTAGATCAAAGGTATGCCTCCCCAGAAGCCTGGTCCTGGCTGTCTTGACCTTATTCCACCAATTGTCATGCAGTGGGAATCTGGGCACTTAAAAACCAAAAATAAAAATTGAGGGGCATCCAAACTGGAAGGGGATGGGAAACGAGATACAGGAATTGGTAGATAAATTGCAGGAGTGCAGGTAGGAGAAACCCGATGTTAATTCTGACCAGAGTTTCCTGCATTCCACCAGAGAGTTTAGTCAATAAATTATTTATTGATTATCTGGGTCCCCTTTCACACAAAAGGCAAAAATAGGTTTGTGTTCATAGAGTGGATGCTTTTACAAGATTTGTGTGTGGAATGAAATTTTCACCCTACAGCAGAGTGTGCGCAGATATGAAACTTCCTGGCAGATTAAAACTGTGTGCCAGACCGAGACTCAAACTCGGGATCTTTGCCTTTCGTGGGCAAGTGCACTATCGACTGAGCTACCCAAGCACAACTCACGCCCTGTCCTCACAGCTTTAATTCCGTCAGTACCTCGTCTCTTACCTTCCAAACTTCACAGAAGATCTCCTGTGAACCTTGCAGAACTAGCACTCCTGGAAGGAGGAGGAGGAGGAGATTAGTGTTTAACGTCCCGTCGACAACGAGGTCATTAGAGACGGAGCGCAAGCTCGGGTAAGGGAAGGATGGGGAAGGAAATCGTCCGTGCCCTTTCAAAGGAACCATCCCGGCATTTGCCTGAAGTGGTTTAGGGAAATCACGGAAAACCTAAATCAGGATGGCCGGAGACAGGATTGAACCATCATCCTCCCGAATGCGAACTCCTGGAAGAAAGGATATTGCGGAGACATGGCTTAGCCACAGCCTGGGGGATGTTTCTAGAATGAAACAGCAGAGTGTGCTCTGTGAAGTTTGGAAGGTAGGAGACGAGGTATTGGCGGAATTAAAGCTGTGAGGACTTATTACTACAGCGTGGCATTGCACATTGTGTTTACCAAGTGTGTGGCTGACAGCATGCACTATCTGAGCATTGAACTATGAATATTTGCCCACTCATGGTATTACCACTAAGGTGTTAACTAATGCAGTGGTGATTTACTTACATGCCAAATTTTCGCAATGACTGTTTTGGCCTTTTGCGCACATCTTGGGAGATTTGTTGTAGAAGTCTGTTGTAATTGCATGTGTCAAAGTAACTTGGCACACTGGTGGACTATGCTAGTAGCTGTCTGAGATGTTTTACCTCAGCCTGGTGTGACAGAGCCCGCATCACTTTTCTGAATGTGTGCCACTGAAACATTATCTGTACGAATGGGTAAAGGCAGCATCAATTGTAATTTCAGCAAACTATTGTGTTTATTGTCACTGCTGTTTCTTTGAGCTCTTGAAGCGTATCTATTCTTTTTACTAATAATACTGATTTTCTTCCAGAGTCGTGAGATTTAAAGAGTTTTGGATTTCACAGTTCTTTTATAAACCAAATTTTAGTGACTGTTTACATTTTCTGTTTCAAGAATCAAGGTCCATTCTAATTTCTTAAAATTTTGGAACTTATTACCTGCACAAATGACTAATGACTAATGCTAACGATTTGATGCAGCTGTTTGTCAACTATCAATGTACGCAAACTGACTTGGTTGTTTGTTAAATCAATGTTGCATAGAAAGGCACAGTGGATTACTAATCAAGGATCCCTGTGTCCTTGTTTAATCTTCTTTGATGTCAAATAATCCCATTCCTAACTCAGGACTCTGTGCACACCTGTCCATTACAGGGATGTTGCCACAGGCTGCGCATTACGAAGAGGTGCTCAATCGTGTTGAAAGATGCTATCACCATCCTCAAATTGCTCTTCCCGCAGTGGAAAGCAAGAACATGCTAAAAACATCACTGTAGACCTGTGCTGTGATAGTGCCATGCAAAACAACAAGGGATGCAAGCCCCCTCCATGAAAAACATGACCACACCATAACACCACCGTCACCAAATTTTACTGTTGGCACTACACACACTGGCAGATGACGTTCACCAGGCATTCGCCATACCCACACCCTGCCATCGGATCACCACATTGTGTACCATGATTCGTCACTCCACACAACATTTTTCCACTGATCAATCATCCAATGTTTACACTCCTTACACCAAGTGAGGCATCATTTGGCATTTACCGGTGTGATGTGTGGCTTATGAGCAGCTGCTCGACCATGAAATCCAAGTTTTCTCACCTCCCGCCTAATTGTCATAGTACTTGCAGTGGATCCTGATGCAGTTTGGAATTCCTGTGTGATGGTCTGGATAGGTGTCTGCCTATTACATATTATGACCCTCTTCAACTGTCGGCGGTATCTGTAAGTCAACAGATGAGATCGGCCTGTACGCTTTTGTATTGTACTTGTCCCTTCATGTTGCCACTTCTCTATCACATTGGAAACAGTGGACCTAGGGATGTTTAGGAGTGTGGAAATCTAGCATACAGATGTATGACACAAGTGACACCCAATCACCTGACCACATTCGAAGTCCACGAATTCTGTGGAGTGCCCCGTTCTGCTCTCTCATGATGTCTAATGACTACTGAGGTCACTGATATGGAGTACCTGGCAGTAGGTAGTAGCACAATGCACCTAATATGAAAAACATTTATTTTTGGTGGTGTCCAGATACTTTTAATCACATAGTGTATTATTTTCTCTTTTTAGTCTGCATCACTTCCTTACTAGTCATAACCAATTCCCTCTGTTTCCCTCTGCAGGAGCATCTGGTTAGTCTGGCGTTGTTTTCCCAGGAATCTGGCAGGTCCTGAAAGATTTTATATGGCTTTAATACAGTTTTGTTATCTAGAACATGTTGTAGGAAATGCTGTCTGCATCTAATAGCTCTTCCATTCTTTCAGGTATTTGCTTTCTATGTAGTGTTAACCTGCACTTATAGTATTATTTTTTAAAGCCTTTTCTGTCAGCTGAACTGATCATTGTTCATTTATATTATACAATCATGATTTCATCTTTGTAGCCATACTCAGGTTGTAATGTTAAACTAAGTCTGCCCTGCCTCCAACATGTCTTCATCGGACATTTAGTATGGCATATTTAACACCAAAAGTCAGACTTATTTTAATATATTGGTATGCACTTGACAATGGCTACAAATCAAAAATCATGACTGTGTAAAATAAATGAACAATTAATAGTCAAATGGCAGAAATATCTTTCAAAACATTGTATATGACTGTGATCCTCCCACCAAGGGAAGATCATTGTAGTTTTACAGTCTGGTGTTTCTCTTTCGAAAAAGCCATGCTACGTATCTTTGGGGTTACAATTATTTCACGTATATGCAATCATGGGGCAGGTAATACACTGAGGGATTTGAATTCATCTTTACTTAACTGTCTTGATGATAGTTTTCACAATACATCTAACGGCTTCTTCTGAAACATTAACAACCAGGCTTTGTATAGGGCCACAGGAAGCACTACCCCAGGTTAGTACACAGTGGATAGATGAGCCCACACGATTTCTTAATAATAGATTTTCATTTACTGTATTAACATTTTCCTCTCTAAGATTATGTCAAAAATTATTCTTCAACAAATATTTTCAGTGTGGATTCCCCATGTTGAAAACGTGTCTCCTAGTTGGACTTAGTTCCTGTACTTTCTGATAATTCTCGTATAGCCTGTCATACTGGGATACACCTTCATCTGCATTAGTTTCCTCCCATTTACAAACATATTGTTACCCATGACAATCTCTTTAAGAAAATTTGGCCCGATTGATCCTCCAGACGACAGACCACACCACGCTGATATTTCTGGTAGAGTAAAGTGCCTTGCTTCAGTTACATAAGGATTTTCATTAGACCAGTACAGGCAATTATGGCAGTTAATTGTTCCAATATGTTTAAAGGTGACTTCATGTGACCAAAGAATTAGATCTTGGAAATGTCCATCTTATTCACCCATGTTAATGAAACACTCACAAAATTAATTTTATCTGTGGGGATCATCCTCGTTCAGAGTACGCAGAAGTTTCAGAATGTAAGGCTTCCATCACTAAGTCCATCTCAATCACTGCATCAACAATTTTGTCATCTGCTCAGCATCCCTTTCTCACAAATGTGCACCTTTCCACTGACTTCAGACTTGTCTTGTATTCTTATAACTGGTAACTGTGAATGTGGTGGTGTCCCAACACCCACCTCCTTTCTTCAAACGGTACTGCCATGTCTGTTTACATTCTGAAAAAAAATGGTTATTCACTACCTTCTGACACATTACCCACAAAATTTATTTCTATCAGTTTTAATTAAGGAGAGATTTAGTTTCACAGAGACATTATTTAGAGACGTCCCATCTGATATCCCAGTCTGGCGACTTTGAAGGCCTGTTGGAAGGCGTGGAATTCGGTGTCGGCCAATAGGCAGCACTGTTAAAACTACGAGTGTTAGCCTTGCCATTCACAGCTCTGTCCTTAATGTGTCATAAGGCCACTCCCATCTCACCAGCCAGTTAATGCTCACAGCAGTAGTATTACGCTCCCCATGTTGCAGCTCCACCTTCGACGGTGTATTCGACTCACGCTTGTTCTGCTAACTGTAATGCGCTGTCGTTCTCATTTTCCACTTTGCTAAGCCTTAGTTACCTGCTGGACTTGTTTGTTTCTCATTCAACCCCCACTTGTCCATTCTTTGTCGTCGTCTTCAGTGAGCCGCCGGTGGCAACTCTGGCATCTGGTCTCTGTGCATTCTTGGGATTGTTGCCGATCTTTGTCAGATTCTAGTCACAGTACCCTCTATATGAAACCAGAACACTGTTATAAACATTGACACACTATTTAAAATAATATGAACTCCCAGTTTAGGGTACTGTATGTAGTTCTCTCATCTGACAGTTTTTACATTAAATGGGTAATTTTATAACATAAGATACAAGGCAACCCATATAACTTCAGTGATAGTGCAACCGAAGTTCACCTGAGCAGTCTTTTGTTATCTGGGTAACAGTTCAGATATTATTGGCAAAGCCCTTACCCAACTCAACATAAATCTGTGGGTACCATAGTTTGATGCTGTGATAGTCTGCCACTTTCAGAACTATTTGTCTATTGCTGATGGAAGAGGGAAAAATAACAGCACTTTGATCTTCTTTCAATTCCTTCAGTTTTCCTATGTTGCAAATCCTTCCATAAATAATCTGAATATTTGTATTCTAAGTGGTCAAGTCTCTGTTAAATATGTAAGAAACAATGTTAACTGTGTACAGACCTCCATTCATGTAGTACACAATAATTGTTGTCTTTCAATAGTAATCAGTACGATCAGAGATTTTCCTAGGTTGATTCTGGAATTTACACTACTGGCCATTAAAATTGCTACACCACAAAGATGACGTGCTACAGGTCCGAAATTTGACCGACAAGAAGAAGATGCTGTGATATGCAAATGATTAGCTTTTCAGAGCATTCACACGAGGTTGGCACCAGGGGTGACAGCTACAACGTGCTGACATGAGGAAAATTTCCAACCGATTTCTCATACACAAACAGCAGTTGACCGGTGGTGCCTGGTGAAACGTCGTCGTGATGCCTCATGTAAGGAGGAGAAATGCGTACCTTCAAGTTTCCGATTTTGATAAAGGTCGGATTGTAGCCTATCACAATTGCGGTTTATCGTATCGCGACATTGCTGCTCGCGTTGGTCGAGATCCAATGACTGTTAGCAGACTATGGAATCGGTGGGTTCAGGAGGCTAATACGGAACGCCATGCTGGATCCCAATGGCCTCATATCACTAGCAGTTGAGATGACAGGCATCTTATCCACATGGCTGCAATAGATCGTGCAGCCACGTCTCGATCCCCGAGTCAACAGATGGGGACGTTTGCTAGACAACAACCATTTGCACGAACAGTTCAACGACGTTTGCAGCAGCATCAACTATAAGCTCAGAGACCATGGCTGCGGTTACCCTTGACGCTGCATCACAGACAGGAGCGCCTGCAATGGTGTACTCAATGACAAACCTGGGTGCACGAATGGCAAAATGTCATTATTTCAGATTAATCCAGGTTCTGTTTACAGCATCACGATGGTTGCATCTGTGTTTGGCAACATTGCAGTGAATGCACATTAGAAGCGTGTATTTGCCATCGCCATACTGGCATCACCCGGCATGATGGTATAGGGTACCATTGGTTACACATCTCGGTCACCTCTGTTCGCATTGACGGCACTTTGAACAGTGGACATTACATTTCAGATGTGTTACGATCCGTGGCTCTACCCTTCATTCGATCCCTTCTAAACCCTACATTTCAGCAGGATAATGCACGACCGCATGTTGCAGGTCCTGTACGGGCCTTTCTGGATACAGAAAATGATCGACTGCTGCCCTGGCCAGGGCATTCTCCAGGTCTCTCACCAATTGAAGATGTCTGGTCAATGGTGGCCAAGCAACTGGCTCGTCACAATACGCCAGTCACTACTCTTGATGAACTGTGGTATCATGTTGAAGCTGCATGGGCAGCTGTACCTGTACACACCATCCAAGCTCTGTTTGACTCAATGCCCAGGTGTATCAAGGCCGTTATTACGGCCAGAGGTGGTTGTTCTGGGTACAGATTTCTCAGGATCTATGCAGCCAAATTGCGTGAAAATGTAATCACATGTCAGTTCTAGTATAATATATTTCTCCAATGAATACTTGTTTATCATCTGCATTTCTTCTCGGTGTAGCAATTTGAATGGCCAGTAGTGTAATTTCTTCTCAGATGTTGTGCTAGGAGAATTACTGGTTCTGTATGAATTTTTGGCAGTGAAATTTGCTTCATTCTTTGGCTGATCAGTTATACCATATAAAAATTTTAGCAAAGTTTGTTGCCAAATATGAGTGCATGAACAATGACTGAACATGGCCATCAATATACTCACACAGCTTAAACATCAAGAGCAGACAAATAGCAGCAGAATATGGAAAATTATCAGTTCAAAGTATTCAGTTTTCTTTTAGTTATGTAAAAAAATTAATTTTTTAGCCCTTATTATGTTATAATAGAGCATGGCATGAGCTTATGGCAAGCCTCTATGGAAATTTATATTGTGACTACATCCATGTCCTTGATGTTGTAAGAGATCCATGGAACACGTGGTATATGAGTGAGTGAATCCTTGTTGATAGTCTTACTCAGTAAGCAGTAATACCTGTGGAACAGAATAAAAATAATAGACAGTTAAGTCATAGTCAGATGTCTTACAATCTTCACAGAAGACAATGAAGCAGTTCAAAACTAATTCACAGCTCTTGTCTCTTCCGAGTACTATTGATTATAATTACAGGTACTGTACATTACAAAACTTAGTCACTTACAATATTAGGAATAAGACAGTTTGCTAGTCACCATAAAGAAGACTCAGTGAGTTGCAGACATGCACAATGAAAAGACAGCTACACACTGAGCTTTCAGCTGAAACCTTCCTCAGCAAAGAGCACTCCGGTCATAGCTGCCAGTGGTGGTGGCCGAACGTGTGTGAGGTGTGCTTGTTTGTGTTTCTTTGCTGAAGAAGGCTCTGACCGATAGGTGCATGTGTAATAGTCTTTTCGTTGTGCCTGTCTGCAACACAGCAGGTCATCTTTATGGTGAGTAGCAATCTGTTCTACTCCTTATATTGTTGTTATTCTGATCTGGAGTTTCCATTGCTTGATTTCATTTCCCATATTTGTAGAATATCATTTCAGCATAGCATTTTTGTTAATATCCAGCCATTCTTTTGCCAGATGTGTGTTTCAGCAGTTACACAATTTGTTTTGGACTGTGGATATGTGCAGGAATGTGTGTACTTATTCTAGAGATAGAACAATAACTCAAAAGCCAATGTAAGGACTGTTTTCTTTTACATGTTTCTATGCACCACACATCAGTCAGCTATGGGCGACGGTTGCCTTTCTTTTATTTTATATATTATTCTATCTAGGAATTTGATCTGCCTGAGTGGTTCCTTTGATTAGGCCATAGCTGATTATCTCTGCATTCCTGGATCATCTGTTCACAAGAGCTGATACAGGAATTGGAAGATGTGCTTTGTGTGTGTGTGTGTGTGTGTGTGTGTGTGTGTGTGTGTGTGAGAGAGAGAGAGAGAGAGAGAGAGAGAGAGAGAGAGAGAGAGAGAGAGAGATTTTTTGCCCACATTTACCCTTGCATCTGTATGGCTATAAACTTATCTGCACAACAGTGCAAGTGTTTATGTTGTAATTTGCACGTCTGGATTAACAGTCATTGTTAACAAAAGATAGGCATCTAAATTTAATTAAAAATAAATTCGTTGAATGCGAGGAACTTGGTGTTGGTTTGTTAGGTGTACATGTACTACCTACTGAAAATTTGTGCCTCACTGGAACTCGAATCCCGACTTCCTGTCAATAGCGAGCACATTTAGTTCATTACAAATAAAAAGTTTTGACTGTGGCAGTATCCTACCCGAGACACTTCCCACCCCTCCTAAAGTGGCCTTCTGTCACCCGCTCAACTTCCACATCCTAGTCCATCCCTATGCCACTCCCAATCCCACCCTCTTGCCACAACCATCATATCCTTGTGGAAGACCCGGGTGTAAAACCTGCCCAATCCACACACCCAGCACTTCCTATTCCAACCCTGTCACAGGTTTATCCTACCCCATCAGGGGCTAGGCCACCTGTGAAAGCAGCCATGTCATTTACCAGCCCTGCTGCAATCATTGCACAGCTTTTTATATTGGTATCACTACCAATCAGCTGTCCACCAGGATGAACGGCTACCGGAAACTGTGGTCAAGAGCAAAGTAGACCACCCTGTGGCGCAACAACAGCTGAAAATAACAAGCTCGATTTGAATAGATGCTTCACAACAAGGGCCATCTGGATCCTCCCCTCCATCACCAGATTTTCTGAACTGCGCAAATGCGAGTTATCCTTACAATATGTTCTCCGCTTCCGTAATTAACCCGGCCTCAACCCAACAGTTTCCACCACCTTTGTCCTATCATATCTTCCCCATTCTCATCTCCCACACTGTTTATAGCCCTCTGCAAATGCATCTACCTGTCTTTCCCTGCCCCTCTCCTTTTTGGGCCTTTTTTCCCCACTCCCTGACCATCAACCCTGCACACTCCGCCAGACACTGTTTGTCTCTCTCCCGACCAGTACACTACTATCCCTTCCCCATCCCCTTCCCAACCCCCTCCAGATGGCTGCTTGCATCCCACGTGATGTTGCATTCTGGTCCGAGATGCTGGAGTTGTTGGTCGTGTATGCATGAGGTGTGCTCACTTGTGTATGTGAATGGTGTGTGTGTGTGTGTGTGTGTGTGTGTGTGTGTGTGTGTGTGTGTGTGTGTGTGTGTGTCTTTTATTGATGAAGGCTGTGGCCAAAAACTATATGTAAGTATCTTTTAATTGTTACTATCCATAATTTGACGTGTCTCCTTTACAGTAAGTAGCAGTCTGTCTTTTCCTACATTGCTGATACTCCTCCCTGGAGTTTCCACTGTTTCATTCAAGTTTTCAGTATTGTAGATTAGTGTGCCTTTCTAGATCAGCTTTAAATCATCACTGCAACAATTCAAGTTCTACATCACACTTAATAGTTTACCATATTATTGCTAGAAATTTGCTTTATAGCTATCAAATTGATGAGGTGCACTTCTAACTGGTAAGAAAGACTATATATGCCCTTTGTTATACAAATCTGAAGTTTTTGCATACACTTTAACAGTTTGACGAATACACAATAATGAATTTTTATTTCTTTCTTGGCTTAATTTTTACAGTAATTATTCCTGGGAATGAGTGCACATTTAAATTCCTTAAAAGTGTCCCCCGCCCCCCCCTCCCTATGAGTAACAGGTGCTCAATGGCAAGTTTATCAGCGCCCTGACAAAATATTAAAAGAAACAAATCTGGATGAATGTCCTAAAATCGTTGCACACAGTGAGGATGAAATCTACTAAATGACACTCATGCACTCGCTCCCATCTCACTCACATTGACTCACACAATCACTCAATCCCATACACATTGAGCCAATGGAGAATGGGTGAAAGGTGCTATACCAGGGATTAAACACAAGTAAAATGACAGAGGAACTAAAACAACAGCACGCGGAAGTGCGACCGGCTGACTAGTTACAAAACCACAGGTAAGCCAGTCACCCTGTTGACACAGTAAGACCATGTAGTCAAAAATCTTAAGATGTTGGGCAATTCACAAAACTTTAATAAGACTCTAAGCACATTTGTTTGAAAGTTACTTAAAATAGAGGGCAAGTCTATCAGAAAATCTGTCGCCACCCTCTGGTCTGAAAATAAAATACTGTCTGATAAAAAGTGGTGCACAGTGATCTGTAACAAGCACCACACACTGGATGGCCCTCTCGCCAGAGGAAGCAGCCACGCATCGTAGGGCTGTGGCCTACATGAAGATGACTATGGAGGACCTCGTCCCGTCTACGAGGCTGGAAGAATGTACGCAACAGCCAAACCGTGGGCTTTAATAGATGGAGCCTATTGTCTGTCACCTCCAGCCACTCATTCTCCAACGGACACATGACTCTGTAACTCAACAGCAAGGTGGTAGCATGTAGGGGGATGGCACACCAAACTGAGTATCATGACGTGCCTCGTTTGCTGCTACATCCACCCTTTTGTTCCCCACAATATCCGTGTGCCATGACACCCAGCAGAAAGACACCTCTTCCCAGTTGTTGCATTTGGAGGAGGGCATCTCGGATATTTTGGACAACTTTATCTGCTGGGTATCAGCAGTGTAGAGAGTGAAGGACACTCAGAGAATCAGAAGAGACAAGTAATTTAGAACTTCTGCTCCAGTGACCGCAAGATCACATATAATTCCACATCGAAGGCAGTAAAGTCTCGAGGCAGTCGGACCTCAAGCACACGATCGTGGAAAAAACAGCAATCAATGGAGTCCTCATTTGTGGTATTCAGTTAAAACGTCATTAAGTAATGTATTAAAAACATATGCAGGAGTGCAACCTCTCCTGTACTGCATTAAATCTAAAATTACTCTGGCCCTCTGCAATAACGAGAGTGGCAGTTGGTTAAAACCTCGGAACTGGGTTGCACTTGTCCACACCGAGTGATTCCTGCACACACCACACACATATCCCTAACAGCCTTGCTTCTCATGGGCGATTGGAGAAAAGGCATTCCAGAGGCAGTGTGCATGTGAATTCGGAGCTGCAAGGAACTTACATGCCTGATGCACCATGAGGAGTTGCCACTGCACAGAAACTGGGTATGGGATTGGTCCTGCAGGCACCGACTGTCAGCTCACGGTGGGTAGTGACAGTGATCTTCAGACAAGAGGGCCACGCTGATCCACGTATTCTGCACCTACAGTCTAGCTGCAAATGCATAAAAGCCCTGTAAAACTGGAGCACATGCATCCTGTCCTCTTCCCAAGACTTGTGGCCAAGGCACTTCACTTCATGACATTCAGTACACTCTGTGTTCTGGCTTTCAGGTCTCTCATATGTGGCAAACATGACGATTTGGAGTTAAAAATGAAGCCTAGAAACCTCAATGAGTCTTTAAAATGTAGAAATGTATCATAAGCAAGCCAGGTAAATTAAAAATACGACAAGAATGATTAAAACATAAAAACAACCACACACACACACACACACTTTCTCTCTCTCTCTCTCTCTCTCTCTCTCTCTCTCTGAAAAATCTGTCTTTGCAGCTCCTCCCCTAGCCTCTGCACTGTAAGCTGCTATTGATGAGTCACTGTTCCAACAGTGGAGGAAAAACAGAAAACTGCAAAATCTACCATAAATAAGGGGCACTGTACATGACTCCTTAACATTGACATTATACTGTTTATAGCTATGGCAAAGAGGGTAACACTTGAAATACTGCCTTGGGGACACCACCCTCCTGCTCAGAATGATCTGACAGCATGTCACCAACTCGGGATCTAAATAATTTCTTACCACCATAAACTCACTCCACAAATAACGACTTATGAAGGTGCTCCACAGAAATATCACTATGTAAATCTCTCACTGATGATTGCAGCTTGTTATATAGTTCCATTCCTCTGTGTTTAAAACTACTTTGGATCTCTCACAGTCTTGTAAATTCCATCTCTAGGTTATTTCTATTTCTAGTTTCCGTAAGGCAATTTCTCTCTCTGTGTGTGTGTGTGGGGGGGGGGGGGGGGGGGGAGGGGGACATGTTTAGATATAAAGGGAAAGTACAGTCAAATTGTTTGTATCTTTAAAGTACATTCAACATGATTCTTGGTTTGTAATTCCTGTATATGCTCCAGTAGCTTTGTTCTGCAACATGAACACTGTATGAGAAGCAGCACACTTGCCCCATAGTTTTATTACATATTGCAAATCAGATTGAAAGAAGGCATAGTAAAAAGACAGTAGTTACTGTTTGCTAACTAATGTTTTTAATTTGCCTAAAAGAAAGACTAATGTAGATAGTTCCGTAAACAACTGTTTGGTGTGGTTGTATCAAGCCAGTTTGGGATACGGATGGATTCCAAGAAGTCTGACAGAATCACACTTGACTTGTGCACAAAGAAATCCATAGCTTCAGTTTAAATTACATGAACTTTTCAGTCCATCTGATCCACAGTGAGTAGATACTCCTAGATGTAGAATATGTCAGAAAAACAAGAATTAATATTTACAAATAAAAACAAATATGCTAATATACCTTCCACAGATCCCAAAAGCAGTGATAGCCATGGATGTGGAATGAGTCAAAATAATTTTAACCATATTTTCAATTATGAGGTAATAAACACTAAATAGAAAAATCATTTTACAACTCTTATTTACAATAGTTGCATTACTGAACCAAATCTGTTCAGAAGTCAGATTGTACTAATACCTTATTTGCTATATTAGTGTCACACATACATACATCAATTGGTTCTACCAAGAAATTCATCAGTGAAGTAGGAGCTGGCAGCCAATAAATCCTTTAGGCTGCTCTTACACTGAACTTTACTGGTAGTTAAACTTTTTATGGCTACTGGCAAGTTTTTGAAAATGTGTATTCCTGAATAATGAACACCTTTTTGGACCAAAGTATGTGACTTTAAATCTTCGTGAAGATCATTCTTATTTCTGGTATTGATTCCATGAACTGAGCTGTTGGTCTGAAAAAGAGATATATTTTAAATGACAAATTTCATTAAGTAATAAATATATTGAGAAGCAGTGGTTAATATCCCTAGTTACCTAAAAAGGCCTCTGCAGGATGTTTTCAAGCTTACACTGCAAATAATTCTTATTACACTTTTGTGTACCCAGAAAACTTGAGTTTGATTTGATGAATTACACCAAAAAGTAATCCAATATGACGTTATGGACTCAAGTGCACATAGTATCCCAGCTTTTTCATTTTTATATCCCCTACGCCTGACATCTTTCGCATTGCAAAGAAGCACTTCACCAGTCTTGATGTTTGCTCCTCCCAGCTGAATTTATTATCCAGCTGTAATTGCAAGAATTACACTTTGTCCATTTCTGTCTGATTGTCATCACATTTTAGCCATATTCATGGGAAACCTCTTATAAGTTCTAATCTGTGTACAGTGAGTTTCTTCAATGTTTAGTGACAAAGAATTGGCTAGGGACCATTTAATGTCCATGAAAATTTCATTAACTGATCTAAGACTACACTTGATTTGCTATTTATTGCAATGTTTGTATCACCTGCAAATAAAACAAACCTGGCATCTGGTACTGTTACTGATAAAAGATAATTGATATACACAAGAAAAGTATGGGTGCTAAGATGGAACTATGTGGGACAACACGTGGAATTAGTTCCCAGTTGAATGATGCCCAATGACTTAAGACATGTCTCTTCCCTAATGAAGCCCTTTGTTTCCTGTCAGAGATATAGGCTGTAAACCATTTTGCAGCATTTCCTGTTACACCATAACATTCTAAATAACTTAAAATGATATTGTAATTTACACAGTCAAATGCCTTTGACAGATCACAAAATATGCAAGTAGCCCGTAATTTATCGTCTATATCGTGTATCTGTAGATAGCATTCTCAATATCAGAACTCTTTAGAAATCGGAACTGTGGCTCTGGAAACATATTACTTGTTGCCAAGAATTATGAAAAGAATAGCTTGCTATCCACTGTAAGATCTTTACAGAGAGTATTACTCTGTAGTTTTCATAATTGTCAGTATTTCAATCTATACTTGATATTGGTTTACTATTTGTTGTCAGATGGTTAGGTGGCCAATTGTTTATATCATTTTCTAAACTTCTGAGGATCCGGGCGAAAGTGAAACGGGTAGAAATTTGATGGTGTTTCTTTATCTTCTTTCTTAAACAAAGACCTAACTTCAGCATATTGCAGCTACTCAGGAAATGTTCCACTGAGCAATAAATGGTTACAGAAATTGCTTAATGTGTTATTAAATTCAGAAGCATACTCTTTAATTAACTTTTTTGACATTTTATCATAACCACTAGAATATTTTGCTTTTAAAGATTTTATGGTGGGCATTTCTTTTACTGGGGCAGTAATAGTCATATTTGTACTAGGGGAGTTATGTGGACTGTCCTGTCTGCAGCATTTTGTGGCAGCATCTACTGAATCTGACACCCCATCTTTCCAGTAACAGTTCTCTGTTTGTTAAATCCTTCCACGACCCATAAGACCCAGCCACAAAAGAGTGGCCTCTTTGTTACGTAGTACCAGTACCTAGTAGGCTGAAACAGCTGAATCACTTCGTCAGGACTTTGATTATCTATCACGATGCACTGAAATGAGGGACATCCTACCCAAGTCCTTTCAACACCTCCTAAAGCGGTGTTCCGTCGCCTGCCCAACCTCCACAACATCCTAGTTCAACCCTATGCCACTCCCAGTCCCATTCCCTTGCCTCCAGGATCATATCCCGATGGGAAACCTAAGTGCAAGACCTCTCCAATCCCCCCAGCCAGCACTTCCTACTCCAGTCCTGTCACAGGCTCATTTTACCCTATCAAAGGCTGAGCCACCAGTGAAAGCAGCTGTGTTGTATACCCATTCTGCTGCAATCATTGTACAGCATTTTGTATAGGTATGACTACCAACTACCTACCCACCAGGTGCAACGGTCACCACCAAACTGTGGCCAAGAGCAAAGTAGACCAACCTGTGGCACAACACGCAGCTGAAAATAACACGCTCGATTTCAATGGTTGCTTCGCAGCACAGGCCATCCGGATCCTCCCCTCCATCATCAGATTTTCTGAACTGCACAGAGTTGCCCTTACAGCATATTCTTTGCTCCTTAAATTATCCTGCCCTCAACTAACAGAAAGATATTGTCCCTACACCTTCCACCCAACCGTTTCCACCAACCCCCTCCCCCCATCCCCATCTCCATATTCTCATCTTCCACCCTCTTTGTGTGTGCACCCTGTGCCAATGTAGCCACCTGCCTTTCCCCTTCCCTACCCCTCACCTTTTACCCCCTCTGACAGCACTCTTCTCTCTGCCCACCTGTATCCTGCTATTCCTCCCCCTTCCCTCCACAACTCAAGATTGCGATTCAAGTGACAGTCTCATTCCGGTCGGAGCTGCTGATGGTAGCAATTGTGTGTGCTTGCTTGATCTTTACACTGAGTAGCTTGCTTGAGTGAATGAATGAATATGTATGTGTGTGTGTGTGTGTGTGTGTGTGTGTGTGTGTGTGTGGGCGCGCGCTTTGCTGAAGAAGGCTTTGTTCAAAAGCTATAATGTGTAACCATCTTTCTGTTGTGCTTGTCTGCAACTCACCAGTCATCTTCATGGTGAGTAGCAATCTATTCTTTTCCTAATATTGTTGTTAAAAATTTTTGCAACACTGCACACATCTGTTACCAATGTATCATTTATTCCATCTGTCCCCTTCATGCCTAGTTCTATCAGACTACTCCTCCACTATAACCCATACACTCTTTATTTTCTTATCTGATGTGATTATCTTTGTCTCACATGTATTTGCTCTGATGTCCATATTACTATATTTAATATTACGCAGTACTTCTTGTAATTTGCTACAGCATCAACTTCACAGCTGTTTCTGATTGACAGATACAATCTCACTTTTCAAGCATTGTTTTTTATTTTTTTGTCCAAGCACTGAGCCTCCTGGCACACCACTAACAACTGATACGTAATTTGTTTGATGGTTATTTACCATAACCACCTGAATTCTGGTAGTCGAGTATGATCTAATTACTGCTAGTTCATTACTGATGACACCACAGTGCTGAGACTCTCTCTCTCTCTCTCTCTCTCTCTCTCTCTCTCTCTCTCTCTCTCACTCACTCTCATAAATGAGGAAATCATGTGACACAGTGTCAAATGCTTTGTTCAGATCCCGTAGTAAAGCACAAGTGAACGAATTGTTTTCAAAATGAAGATTATCTGTAACAAGAATTTCTACTGCATTTACTGTAGATAAACCTTTCCTAAAACTAAAGAGTAAAGAGTAAATGAGATTGCGATCCTCAAAATACCTGCAAAGTTGTAATTTTTATACAACATTCCATTACCCTGAATATTGTGCTTCACTGAATACTGTCTTTGTGAATGCTACACTACCCACACCATCAGTGAAAGTACTACAACCAGTTCATGATATTTAAGGAGGTATTTACTTTACAACAGAGCCTGTTTTGGACAAATTCGTGCCACCTGTCATAACATGTATTCAGTGTGTCTTAGATATACACTTAGTTGGTTTTGCAGTGTCTTCCAGGTTGAATATGAAACAAGACCATAAATATGACTAAGTGTATTCTCATTAACTAAAAAAGTAATCAAAGAACTTTAGCAAGTAAATTAAAGGCAGTATGTGGACAAATTGAATTCAGTAACTCATTTCCAGAATGACTACTGGAATATTTACAGTACTCAGAATTTGTTCACAGTTTATGTACATATCTTTAAATTCATTACTTTGGAGCTTACACTTCATTGTAACACATTCATCATCTAATGTTCCATACAAACAATGGAAACTCCAGATTGTAATATCAAAAATATAGGGAAACAATAGATTGCTTCTCAGTGTAAAGATCAATACGGTGAGTTGCAGCCAGCTCAATGGAAAGACACTTGCACGTCAGTTTTGGCCGAAGTCTTCATCAGAAAAGGAAGCACGTACACACAAATTGATTCACACAAGCAGCACACCTCACACACACACGACCACCATCTCTGACAGCTCGGAGGAATGCAACTCAACTGCATTCAAGCCTGACTTGTGGGAGATGGCAGTCATGTGTGCATAAGGTGTGCTTGCTTGTGTGAATGAATGTGTGAGCTTTCTTTTCTGATTAAAGCTTTGGCCAAGAGCTGATGTGCAAGAGTGTTTTCATTCTGCCTGTCTGCGACTCAGCTTGTCACCTTCCCGGTGAGTAGCAATCTATCTTTTTCTTATATTGTTGATGATCAATACATCCAGTTACTAAGTTTTTTCATGTATTTTCCTCTTTAAAGTCCGCACATTTTCAATGCCAAAATACATTATTCATCTTCACTTTCTTCATCATTATGAACTGTTGTGTACATAATCTGTTGCATATTCAACAAATCTACAATGGCAATTAGCATCACCAACATTGTGCCTTTAAACAGCTGTACACTTGTCTCTTTATATAGAATACATATTACTGTTACCATAATCATTATTTCACTGCTGCTAGGTATTCTCCAGCTCTCAGTGTAGGTGAGTATTTGCAGCATCAACTGGACATTCAGCTTAAGAAATCTGAGTGAGAGTACCACTGACAGTTTTTTGCACAAATGCTCTCAATAAAAGTATCACCTGAAGCTATTATTGCTGCAACTGCTTTGCCATATACTGTGCCAGCCTGAATTATAAGTACTTAACACAAAATAGTGTCTTCTTTTTTATTCTTTCTCGTGTTTCGGAGCCACACTCTTCCTGAGATCAACCTTGAAAGCAAACAACACATTAGTCAAACAATTTTAACTTACTTTTGAAGGAGAGAGGAGAGGTTTGTTGCAGTGTGCCCCTCATAAAGCTTGGGTGTTGATCAGGTAACAATAAACTACTGCAACTTGGGGCAGTGATGACAACAAAAGGTATATGAAAACAAAAATTGAAAAACAATCAAATAAAACTTATTTAAAGATTTTTTATTAATAATCAAGCTGACAATAATAATAAGGAACCATGTCTCAAGCATTGTTTTGCTCAAATCAGTTTTATCGCCAGTTGACAAAAGTAGCTGAATAAAAGTATATATACAGAAATACATTTGTATATGTTGCCACAAAGAAGATAAAGCATCTGTCTTCCAATACTTCCAATGCATGATAACTTAACATGTAACAACTGACACTAATTACAAAACACACTAAGGCCCAGCAACAGTCCACAGCTGGCCTCGAACAGTCATCTGTACACAGTCACACTGTACAATTAAAAATCACTTTTTTTTAAAATATACGTCTCACTCTATAAGACACTAGCATATTTTTACATTGATTAAGACTGTTAGTGATTTTCGTTATTGTTACTGTTGAATTTTCATTGTCAAATAAAACTGTGTACATGGTAAATAATGTCACACATTTCTTAATAATCGTGAATAAGTACTGCACTGCTTCGGAGAATGGTTCTTAGGAGTTTTCAGAGGCATAATGAGAAGTCAGTTTTCAGTTACTGTAACTTACAGTGTTTGCTCAATCAAAAATTACAAATTTCTACTCTTTTGAAAGCAAGTATTTCGCATTAAAGTCATTAAATCACATTTTGTGGAGCTCAATAAAGCAACCATAAGCAGCACTGTATAAGGCAAATCTCACTTGGAAAAACTATGGTTAGAATGTGTCAAACAATCATAATTAATTATAAGAAACCTCTTCTATGTGCTCCACCAGACAGAGTAGTATGTGGCAGATAGAAATTATATTTTTTTTTTATTTTTTTAATTTTACTTCTAAAAGTACGCATTAGAATTACAATGTGATATGCCGCAAAACTTTTGTGTCCTATAAACAGTAGAAAATTTAAGATTTATATTGTATTAGGTGTCGTTAGTTGCATTAACTGCAGTAAGTAATCAATTCTGCTTCTGTAACTTCTTGCTTCAACAACATTTTGGTGAATTAAAGTTTAACATTTCTTGAGCAGTTAGTGCTTACACGCTTGAAGAAAACGAATTATCCTAACTCAATTATACAAAATGTACCACTAACAATATACTATATGGAGGGCGGGATTTACACTGTTCGACACTACAATATTTACACGAGAACCATTAAAAAATTAATTATCTTATTAGCACAGCCATAGTGACATGCCCTCCATAAATATACAATAGTGTTTCAAGTTAGCATAATTGTGGGGCAAAAGCATGTACTAATTTTTTAAACTCTGTATGAGGGTTCAATGCAAATCTCACTCCATTCCAGTTACATTGCAACTACTGTTGTTCTGAAATGAAATCTGAGCTGACAGAATATCATCTTTGAAGTCATGTGGTTTCTACATTCAGACCACATTTCAGTAAAATTCATTCAACACCACCAAAGCTATGTTATTTTCTTCAGCAAAAATCCATAAACATGAAAACTTAATATCCAAAATACACAACACTTACTCAACCCATAAAACAGTGGACATTTTTAGCAGTTGATAGATTCAACAGAGAGACTATTACACATCTACTAACAGCCAGTTTCTCGAAGTGAACGCAGCAATACTCTTTCAAACACGTAATACACTCCTTTCGTGTACCTTTCCGAGACATTAATTTCTGCATCTCACTAATTTACATAAAATAACTAGTATAAAACAGTCTTCTTTCCTGTCTCCAAACCAATCACTTCATACATAATGGCAGCACCACAGTCCTTCCTTAAATAACTGTTTAAACAGAAACTGAGATTCTATTATGTGCACACACCTGCGTGTCCACACACACACACACACACACACACACACACACACACACACACTCACTCACTCACTCTCTCTCTCTCTCTCTCTTTCAGAGCAAAGAAAGGCAGACAGAAGATACCCACAAGTTTTGCAGTACGTATGGTATGGGATATCTACTAGTGTGAGTGCTCCATTTCTTAGCAACCAGGTTCCCTGTCGTTTCAACAGTACAGTAATACTTGGAAAACTTGACATTACATATATTAACTAAAACAATCAAAGTAACGAGCATCTTCAGATTTACACAAACAGTGGAGCAGTATCACTGCAAGCTGACAGGCTGAGGAGAACTGCAATAAGCATAAAGTCTTTGCCCTTTTTGCCAGCTCCCAGCTGACTAGTGTGTGGGAACAAGAATACCACAGTGGGATTTAGGATACAATTACGGGAGAGTGCCATTCAGTGCCTTTCCCTGCAGCTGTTGCTGAGGTTGCTGCTGTGGCTGCACTGACGACTGTTGTTGCAACTGCTGATGTTGCTGCAGCTGCTGCTGCTGCTGCTGCTGTTGGAGTTGTTGCTGTTGCAATTGCTGCTGCTGCTGTTGCTGTTGTTGCTGCTGCTGCTGCTGTTGCTGTTGCTGCTGCTGCTGCTGTTGCTGCTGCTGGTGTAGCTGCTGCTGCTGTTGTAGCTGCTGCTGCTGCTGAGACGGAGGTTGTTGCTGTTGCTGGCCCTGATTATTTAGGCCCAACTGCGCCAGGGCTTCCTGAGAGGCGTGCGCTTTCAGGATCGTGTTTTCCGTCTCGAGCTGACAGATTCGGTCCATGAGCTCTGCGATACGTTCCTTCAGTACTTCGACTTCCTCCCTCACTGCGAACATGAGGTGGCTTTTCACGAGATCCTGTAAAGTAAAAAAAGGCAGTGTTACAAAAAGAGTCACAGCTCACCACTGCGTGTGACAAACACTACATTTGACCCTACAATTAATGAAACGTTAAAAAAATAGTAAAATCTTTAATAACACGAGAGGCACCGAACAAATTAGTCATCAGCGAAACACTCAACACTCGATTTTGAAGGCACGTGTGACAAATATTAGGTACACAGGTAAATGTCAAAGTAAGAATAGAAAAAATCATATTTGGCGGTAAATATTGAGCTACAAATGTGGTCACTCATTTTCTCCCAAGAGAGAAATGTTTTACCAGTTTGCCAGATAAGCATTCACAATGACAGCAGCAACAACCTGCACGATCGAATGTAGCGAATGTTAAATACCAATAAGTCTCCATTTTGATGAGATAGAGACGGGAGCAGCTTCGGTTCGACGAATGGCTCGTCTCCCTAGGCGGAATGAACAGTGAGTGTGTGTGTGTGTGTGAGAGAGAGAGAGAGAGAGAGAGAGAGAGAGAGAGAGAGAGAGAGAGAAGCGGCCAGCGCCACAGACAGAGTCAAGGGGCGAGGAGGAGAGCGCACCTCTGTGTCTGGGACGATGACGTAGCAGGGCCTGGGCTGACCGCGCTGGTGCACCTCGTACAGTAGTGACTCGGAAGACCGGCGAGCCAGCGTCCTGCTGGAGGCGGAAGGCGCGTCGCGCTGAAGCATCTCGGCCGGCTGACTGACTGACTGACTGGCTAACTAACTGCGGGCCGCGTCCGCCGCTCGCACATATATGCGCAGCCGTATCCCCCTCCCCCCCCCCCCCCCCCACCCTCGAGCGGCGACAAACAATACGCTCGCAGCTGGCGGAGAAGGCGGCCGGATGGTGCTGCTGATAAGGCGACACTCGCACTCCATTCCACTCCACCCGCCACCATATATTACACTCACGCCGCTGGCGCCTCGCCTCAGCGCTTCCCATACGTTCCTTCGTTTATTCGTCGTACCTAGGACAAGTTGCAAAGTTTCACAGGAGGTATATTCGTAACAAGTTTCGGCCATGTTCGGACTACTTTTGTCATCGTCAGCGAGTTCGTAACACATCTATTACGAACGTCCGACGGATACGGCTTCGGAAAAGAATCTGTAACCAAACAGATAAAACGTGTGTATGTCACGGGTACGCAGTAAGCGGAGGAAGGAAAAGTGTACCTCAAAGATGCTTCATTACCGTCCTAAACTCAGTTGGATGCTACCCACCTGCCAATTATTTGGTTCGGTTCTTGGATTTTACTCGCGACTGTATCGCTTGGTCAATTCCCGCCTTAACACTTGTGTCGATAAACCTAACTACCGAAGCATCAATCAGTGTGACAGGCGTCACTCAAAGGACGTAATTTCATAAGAGAACGCAGCATCTTAGAAACTGTGCACGAACATAAATGACGCGAACTGATATACTCGTGAAAAAAGTGTCGGACAAATCGATGCCTTACAACGAGTGTCTTCAAAACCCAGCGGCAGTAATAACCAGCCGGACGCAGAGGCCGAGCGGTTCTAGGCTCTTCAGTCTGGAACCGAGCGACCGCTACGGTCGCAGGTTCGAATCCTGCCCTCGGCCAAGGATGTGTGTAATGTCCTTAGGTTAGTTGGGTTTAAGTAGTTCTAAGTTCAAGGGGACTGATGACCTCAGACGTTAAGTCCCATAGTGCTCAGAGCCATTTGCAGTAATAACCATGTGACAAAGTTCTTGATTATACAAGCCAGATTAACAACAAATTAGGAGAGTTACGGAATGTGTTCTCAGCTACTTCCTTATTGCCATCTCACGTATGCTGAAATTACTTCAATTTTTACTTATAGATTCGCCTGAACACGAAAAAGTTAAATTGTACAATCATTCCCACTGAATCACCTGCTGACAAAACAATTGTAAAAATGACCGACGTACAGCTCATAAACACAGTGAAAACAGTCACATCGCGCCACATCTTTTTATAGAAAAAGGTATTCGTTTCTTTAGCAATATCTCCCCCCCCCCCCCCCCCACACACACACACACACACGAGCGCGCGCGCTCTAAGAGGAAAAACGCGAGAACCGGTCATAGCTGACACGAGCACACCTTGCAACAGACGATAGGACAGGGGACGGAATGAGGTGCCAACACTTACGACGGTCAGCGTGAAGCTCGCCTTGCTATCAGCTGGGCAACTCGCTGACCTTCAGAGCCAAACAAATACAGAAAAAGCGCAAGCGCTCCGCTGTTGCCACGCTTCCGTCCGCAAGCCGCGTGCACACCGCTGACAGCCAGCGGGTAAATAAATACCGGCACAGGCACAAAATACAGACTGTCTTACGGTGCGTGGACATATTCAACCGCTGCCAGTCATCGCCACACACTGCCGCCCTAGCATCAATAAAGACACGTCAAGAGAATCAAACAATGCGATCGCCCGACGCTTCTGCTACAAACAATTACGTTCTGTCACTACGAGCAACGCGACAGGAGGTGCCCTTCCGTCGGGTCTCCATCTACCACGATCACTAGTGATTTATCTGCAGTAGTAAAACTTCCCGTCTACAACTGCACTGAACTTACTGAACTTTTAAGACTGCAGGCGGGAACTGTCACTCTGGTCACAAACGTGAAAGACTGAAAGACAGACGCAAATCTAGTGGTTTCGGGAAACCAAAAGCGAGTGACAGTGGGCTATACCACGAGCCTAACAGTCCAGTGTGGCACCGTTTGTACCCAAGTATGTAAATGAGGGCATGTTTGGGGAAAGGAAAACCTTTCTGCGGAGCGGTGGCCGTCCGCTGTCAGCACTCACTTGAAGGTGGCTCGTACAGTGCAGAATGCTAATCTTGCATCCGAAATGTATTGTCTTGACGGGTAATCCCACAGGATATAAAACCAGCGAACAAACAACGAACCTGAAAGAGATCGACGCAGCTCGAGTAACCACCAACAGCTCCTTTCTAACTCTCCGCAGGTAAATGGCAGCAGTTTTGGAAAGGCATCATGTGGTTAAGTTTTGTACACACGTACTCTAAAATAGAGATTAATGCAATTACCTAAGTCCTTGCTTGCTATCGTTTGACCAAAAGCCAAATACCTATTTGAAGTAATATACGTTAATATGCACAGTACTTACATGGTAATATTCCAAAAATAGAAATTCCCTTTCTCGATGTGGATGTGGAAATGTGTAGTGTCAGTTAAGTGATTTCGGCACAGCAGAATGCAACACGTGGACACGCTACAGCATATTTTTCAGTGTAAATCTGAAGTAGTGTAATGGAGATTGAAGCTTTGACAATGCCAACCATTCGTGATCGAGAAAAGTCAAAAAGTCATCCAAGAGACGCCGGCCGAAGAACCCGAGACAGAAGCCAACAGACACTTTGTGTGCATTCGCACTTTACTGACGAATAAGGAAAGACCGTACGACAACGCAGCATCTTGTATCTTGGGGAAGACGGCAGGGTAAGTACTGCTTGTGCTAATGTAAGACTCTTGTGACCCCTCTGGCAACAGCTTTGTGCGGTCTGTGCACAAATGCTGCGTTTCACAAATAAATAACATCGATGGGTGGCAGAACAGACATCTCTGTTTTGTTTTACAAAATTTTTATTCCGTTTTACCCTGTCGAGCTGCGGCACTAATCTTGTAAGCGCACTGCATTTTAAGTAATCTTAATAAATTTTACGATTAATTTTGAATAAATCGTCAAGCGTAGTATTTACTAAGTGCAACAAATATTACCGTAACTTTCTGCAGACGACTGACAGCGAGCACGGACACGGGGGTCACGTTTCTACTGTAGTTTCCACATTTTTCACGCCTTCCTGTAGCGAAGTGAAAAGTGCTCTCGCAATTTCATTGGAACGGAACATGTTTCCTCGTTATTTCTCAGCTTCGCTCTGCATGCGGACTTGCCCCGAGCAAACGTAGCAGCTGTTAAATGACACCAGCGCGTGCACGGGGTCTGCTTCAATTCCGTCCCCAAAATCATTTAACTAACGAGAATTTCCGTGACGGAACAAAATAAGATCAGGGTTTAACGCCCCTTCGCCACAGAAATCATTACAGTGAGAGGAGCGCCATATCGGATTGGGTAAGGGCGTGGAATGATATGTCCCGTAGCCTTTTCAAAGCAGTCATCCCAGCATTCGCGTTAACTACGGAAAAGCTGAGTCTGAACGGCTGGACAGGGATTTTAAATCAGCTACACGCAAATGCCAGTCTAGTGCCTTCAACCGCCGCGGCTGTCGACTTAACAGAGAATCAGACACTGACTCTACAAGCTGCAGCCCGTGGCGGCGGCGGCGGCGGCGGCGGCGGCTGCCCTCTCGGATCGCACGTCATTTAAACAGTCACTGATCTCTTCTCGGAGACTGTCATCGTGAAAACAAGTCTGTGTCAACCGTTTACCATTGCGCAGCGTTTAACTTAATTTCACACGGCTGGACACTTCGTCGACGTTCTGCCTCGCCCTCTAGGGGATCTCGGCAGGGCCGTCGCTATTCTGGATTTCGAGGCCCCTCTCACCGAAAAGAGTTTGTGCGCTCTCACCTACAGCGACTGGAAGGCGGAAATCGTAACGGAGGGCAACATCGACACCACACGCACAATTCCCAGCTTCCAGAGGCGCACACCAGCGCGCCACTTTATTGTGCAAGCACGAATGGAGCGGCGTGTTTTGTACCCGACACCCCGGCAAAGGTATTACGGCTCTCATTGTGCAGAGACAGTAAATATGTTTACCACCGGAGCTTATTGTCCCTGCACTCGAGGCTCAACTTCTCCGCGAGAAGAAACCTTCCGAGAACGCAAAGACGGGGGAAATGCGATATGCTGCCCAGAGGCCACTGTATCCCGCTGAACGGATCGGATATTTACGTACAGCGCAAAATGGCAACAACTCGGTAAAACACCTCGAACCACACTATTAACAACGCGGAGAAAGCCTGATACGTCACGAGTCCCTTTTTTAAATACAACGCTGTTTATTTATTTTTTCTTTTCTTGTTTCAGCACGAAAATTCGATTTTACCCGAAAAAATCGCCATTTTCAAAGATTTTGAACATACTATACCAGCTTTATACTCATTCCTCAAGGTCCTCATCGGTGTACATCAATCATTTGAACAACTGAATATGTGCAAGTACATACTTCTGGACTGAAATGGAACGAAGCAGACCCTTTTCCCCTCCCTTCTGTTTCACCTGACGGCACTGTCAGCGGTCAGCCCTGTACTGTAAAGCGTCTGGAAGCGAACTGAGAGTTGTCAGATCTGCCACGGACGTGGGCTGTTAACGGTGCGGCATGAACCAAACTAGCGAAAACAGGAATATGACCAGTAACACACACAAGAAAAAAATCTGGGCGCCTCTGCCTTTTAGTTTGTGTAATACAGTCAGCTTCCCCCCCGATTCCAAATGTGTAGTTGCCACGTCACTCTATGGCTCACGTATCATCATAGGTGCATGCAGGTAATCCATCATTGCTTCAGGGGCATCGACAGAAAAAATAAGGATGTCAACGAGCGCAATCACGAATATCAGTTTGCGCAATTGTTTCTCAAACACTCATTTGTCATGTCATCTCACACACACACACACACACACACACACACACACACACACACACACACACACACACACACACACACACACACACGCTACATAATCTCTTGACAGTGTAAACCCCATCAATAACTAAGAGCAAACCCCTTCTTTAAGACTTGAAAACGTGACGCAGCCTTGTGATTTACGGGAGCTTTAGCCCAAAGCTGCGAGGTGAGAACGTTTCACTGAAATCAGTGATACACTCAATTAGAACAATTTTTTACCTGCAATGTTTCATTTTCTTTTCTAAGAAGTGAAATTTTTCATAGGTCGACTTCTCGCTAAGCATGCAGGCATCACAAGAACAAGTGAACGCTCCTGACATATCATGAAAAATTAAATACACTTAAACAATATTTCCGACACGGTCAATGCTTTAATTTTATTCATCTACCGTGACAGTCATGCAAACGTATTTCGAGGAAAGAATTTACCAATGTTAAGGGCTTTTGAGATTCTTCGGAAAGGAAGATATTGTATCTCAGTATTTGTTAATATCTACTCGGAAAATTCGCGAAATTGGCCGAAAATGTGCTCAGTGTGAACGAAACACTGCCGAAAGAGGACACGTTCTGTTCTCGCGCGCTTCTTTTATTTTCCAGAGCGTCTGGAAAAGCACGGTGTGGGAAATCTTGCTTCTCGCATTTGGCCAATCTCCCCCTCCCCTTCCCCAAACACCTGAGACAGCTGTAGTAGTGTACAGAAACGCATAATTCGATTGAGAAACAGTATCAGTTCCAATGTTTCTGCTGACAAATTCGCGAGCACAGAGAAAAAACTGGTTGCCCCTATCCCTACCGTCACCTGTTGAAAACCTTTTTTCGATGTCTGCAAATGTTAGTGTAATATCAAGGAACAAGACACGAGAAAGTCACAGCAGTAACTGTAACGAGAAATTCTTAGAAGAGGAGGCAAAAATGGATCGGTGCTACCGAGAAGGGGTCAATTAATTCGCCTCCTCTGCCAACACAGTATTTTTCTGGTTAATCGAATGGAAAGAACGATTCTCGGCAATAGACGGAGAGGAAGACCTAGACTGCCGGCCGCAGTGGCCGAGCGTTTCTAGGTGATTCAGTCTGGAACCGCGAGACCGCTACGGTCGCAGGTTCGAATCCTGCCTCGGGAATGGATATGTGTGATGTCCTTAGGTTGGTTAGGTTTAAGTGGATCTAAGTTCTAGGGGATGGGCAAGGCAATAAGAAAAGCCAAACCTACGTTTCTAGCATTTGTAGACTTAGAGAAAGCTTTTGACAACGTTAACTGGAATACTCTCTTTCAAATTCTGAAGGTGGCAGGGGTAAAATACCGGAAGCGAAAGGCTATTTACAATTTGTACAGAAACCAGATGGCAGTTATAAGAGTCGAGGGGCATGAAAGGGAAGCAGTGGTTGGGAAAGGAGGGAGACAGGTTTGTAGCCTCTCCCCGATGTTATTCAATCTGTATATTGAGCAAGCAGCAAAGGAAACAAAAGAAAAATTCGGAGTAGGTATTAAAATTCATGGAGAAGAAGTAAAAACTTTGAGGTTCGCCGATGACATTGTAATTCTGTCAGAGACAGCAAAGGACTTGGAAGAGCAGTTGAACGGAATGGACAGTGTCTTGAAAGGAGGATATAAGATGAACATCAACAAAAGCAAAACGAGGATAATGGAATGTAGTCAAATTAAATCGGGTGATGCTGAGGGGATTAGATTAGGAAATGAGACACTTAAAGTAGTAAAGGAGTTTTGCTATTTAGGGAGTAAAATAACTGATGATGGTCGAAGTATAGAGGATATAAAATGTAGACTGGAAATGGCAAGGAAATCGTTTCTGAAAAAGAGAAATTTGTCAACATCGAGTATAGATTTAAGCGTCAGGAAGTCGTTTCTGAAAGTATTTGTATGGAGTGTAGCCATGTATGGAAGTGAAACATGGACGATAAATAGTTTGGGCAAGAAGAGAATAGAAGCTTTTGAAATGTGGTGCTACAGAAGAATGCTGAAGATAAGGTGGGTAGATCACGTAACTAATGAGGAGGTATTGAATAGGATTGGGGAGAAGAGAAGTTTGTGGCACAACTTGACTAGAAGAAGGGATCGGTTGGTAGGACATGTTTTGAGGCATCAAGGGATCACAAATTTAGCATTGTAGGGCAGCGTGGAGGGTAAAAATCGTAGAGGGAGACCAAGAGATGAATACACTAAGCAGATTCAGAAGGATGTAGGTTGCAGTAGGTACTGGGAGATGAAGAAACTTGCACAGGATAGAGTAGCATGGAGAGCTGCATCAAACCAGTCTCAGGACTGAAGACCACAACAACAACAACATATATTTGACACATTTGTGACGCTGCAGGTAGTAGAGTTAGTTAAGATCATAGGAGTTAAATACTAATATGTGTAAGAATAGCTGCCCATTGTAATTAGAGTATAGCTGTAGCTCACAAGCCACTGCATTGTAATTAGCTGCAAATTGTATCTAACATACTTAGAAAGTAAGACCCATTAATCATATAAGGAAGTGGGTTATGTTGTATAATCATTATTGATGGTTAATAAAGAAATTTTTTAAAAAAGTTCTAGGGGACTGATGACCTCAGACGTTCAGTCCCATAGTGCTCAGAGCCATATGAACCTTTGAAGACCTAGACTGCAACACTCCGGGCAGATCGGGTACGGTGCAGGCGAAATGAGTAGACTAACAGAGGGCAAAGAGGAGTGGAGGTGTGCTACTGCCAACGAATCTTGAGATCGTTACTAGGCGACAGTAATGACCGCAGTGTTTACATTAAATGTCAGAATCTGAACACTCCTAGAGTGCAGGAGCGGTAAGTAACTTCGGAGTGGTAACTTTGAACCTTGACAGTACTAGACTACGATGAGAAGAAATATTAAAGAGAAGTGTACGTCAAGCATTTACTGTCGACTCAAAACGGCTGGAGTTTTCAATACAGCGTATCGCACGACGATAGTTGTGACTGGGAGATCTAGACAGTTATTGTGAGGCCGTGTTTTTTTTCTCGCCGGCGCCGTCTGCCCGCAGGTGAACCGAGCCGGCCTGGGCTGGTGTACGCTCCACTCCACCCCACTCACTGCCAGACAGCCCCCGCCACCCCACCCCCCTCGTCCGGTCCGCCGCCTGCAACATCGATCGCGCTGCGGCAAGGCGGTCGGCCCGCGGCCCTTCCACCACGGCAAGGCCACGCCGTCTGCCAGACTTCTGTCGTCCCGCAGTGGATTCACTTTTGCTTCTCCGCACTTCTCCACCGGCGCGCACGAGGACATAGCTCACCCCCACCGTATCAGTCGTGGCGTGCTTCGTGTTCACGTACGGTTAGCAGCGACGGGCAGAACAACTTGTGTCGGGTTATCGTGTTATAACTCGCTGTCCACACCCACTTCCGGAACAATAAAGCAAAAAGGGTACAAATTTTACACCAATTACTAAAGCAAGAGGTACATTATTTGGTTTTGTTATTTTCAATACGCACGTTGCGTTACTATACAGGGTGTTACAAAAAGGTACGGCCAAACTTTCAGGAAACATTCCTCACACACAAAGAAAGAAAATATGTTATGTGGACATGTGTCCGGAAACGCTTACTTTCCATGTTAGAGCTCATTTTATTACTTCTCTTCAAATCACATTAATCATGGAATGGAAACACACAGCAACAGAACGTACCCGCGTGACTTCAAACACTTTGTTACAGGAAATGTTCAAAATGTCCTCCGTTAGCGAGGATACATGCATCCACCCTCCGTCGCACGGAATCCCTGATGCGCTGATGCAGCCCTGGAGAATGGCGTATTGTATCACAGCCGTCGACAATACGAGCACGAAGAGTCTCTACATTTGGTACCGGGGTTGCGTAGACAAAGAGCTTTCAAATGCCCCCATAAATGAAAGTCAAGAGGGTTGAGGTCAGGAGAGCGTGGAGGCCACGGAATTGGTCCGCAGCTACCAATCCATCGGTCACCGAATCTGTTGTTGAAAAGCGTACGAACACTTCGACTGAAATGTGCAGGAGCGCCATCGTGCATGAACCACATGTTGTGTCGTACTTGTAAAGGCACATGTTCTAGCAGCACAGGTACAGTATCCCGTATGAAATCATGATAACGTGCTCCATTGAGCGTAGGTGGAAGAACATACTGACGAAACTAAAATGAGCTCTAACATGGATGTTAAGCGTTTCCGGACACATGTCCACATAACATCTTTTCTTTATTTGTGTGTGAGGAATGTTTCCCGAAAGTTTGGCCGTACCTTTTTGTAACACCCTGTATATCGAGAAAAATTAAGCGCAGCCCGTGGCCATTAAACTGAACGACTTTACATTAAAGCAACCCTCGACGCGAAGGTCCGTTTGAACAAAGCAGTTGGCACGCCCTGCTCTTACCTTCTTTCGACTTGGTTCACACAGCCAGTTACGGTGTTGGGTGGGGTGGGTGGTGGGGGCTCAGGGCTGAAGTTAAATGTGGACGCCAAACCACGGTGAAACTCAGCATTTTTCACATTAATAAACCATTGCCTTAGGTAAAACGACCAGATTTTAAGAAAAGTAGGAGAAATAATTTGAAGATCGAACTACAGCCCTCTGGGTTTGTGGTCTGACACACAGTCACTCTGACACTGAGCCACAAGACTGAAGCACATGACAAACCAGTGAAAGGTGTAAGCCAACCGTGCACGCCTCAGAGTACCAGGATACCGCGGAGAGAACTAATTCTGTGGCCCACTATCTAACGGAGACACAAAATATTTTAACTAGGTAGAGTTTGAATTGAAACTAAAAAATAAAACATTCGATCATCCTTACAATGACCATGCGTCAGAAGATGCAATGGTAGCTCATTCTTCTGTCGCTTCTTCGCACAACACCATAATTATGAATGAAGAGCACAATACTGTGTATTTTCTAGGAGATTAATTTATTTCTTTAGCCAGTTTTCGATTCACAAGACCATCAACATAATGTAGCCTTGTAGGCTGAAAACCTGTAAACAAAATAAATTAATCCCATAGAACACAAAAAGATTGTGCTTTTCATTTACAACAAGTTTCGGCGATGAAAAAACTGATCTTTAACAACAGTCCGTTCTAATGTTTGCTTTACAGACTCCAGTTAATTTAATAGTTCGCAGTGCAGCCTCTGGTATAAAGAAATAAATGAAAAAAACATAAATAATTTCCGCTTTGCGTTGCCACTCATTCTCTGCTGTACATCTGCTGACTTAACTGTAAGTCACTAGCCAGAAAAACTGACTGTATTAGGACTCAAAGTCTGCATTTCGTAAAGGAAAAGAAAGAGGCTTTTTACATGTTAACGAAAAATTCTCTGGCTTTCGCAGAACGATGTCTTGCGCGAAGCGTCGTCGAGGATGCAAATCGCCGAAATGAATTCAAACCTGAAGTAGATGCTCAGCGAGTTCCTTAAAGCAGCGAAGCCGTTTTCCCCCGTTTTCGCATTCATTCGTTTCCCGGCAGGTACAGTACATCTCAAAACATGCAAATGCAGATGTCCCTTTTCCTCGTTATATCCATTCACGTACGTTGTACGAACGTTGCTACAACATCCCGCCGCTGCCAAGGCTGAAAATATTAATCGAGTCGTTACACAACGATACTCTGGAAGTAGTGTGATCCGGCGCAGCCGCTTCCTGCCATCAAATGATATCAATCAGACGACGAACAGGGAGCTTTCCCCAGAAATACACGCCAACTGTACCTTAGTGAGTGACCCGTCTCCCCCACTCTGCAGACTCGGTCGGCTTCGCTGGTTCTGTAACGCGCATGTAGTCACCGGTCCCTATCACAAGATACGATCGGCTCAGTTGTATACAGTCCGACGGCTGATCACGGCGTGTGAGGAGCCACAACAAGGTTTTATATTACACGAAGCTGACAACCCTACTGCTAAATTCCAAGGCACGGCAGTACCAAGCAGAGTGTGTGCCTGCAGCTGACATTACATTTTGAGAAAACTGCTTTCCTTCCCCATCGCTAGCCAGTAAGCGGCGTCCGGCTCCTTCTCTGCCCTAACCCGCAGGCACGCACTGCACTCGGCCCGGCCACAGCAGCAAACACGTTATTCTCATAGGGCGGGTGCAATGATGACAACTTACCATTGCTTGTTCAATCTTGTTATCGATGGCAACTGCGCTGGTACCGGAGGCACTGTGAACATAAAGAAGAAAAATTATGTTAGGTATACATACATCTGACAAAACTGCAAACATCAATACTTTTTAAAAAATATAACTGTGATTACTTGATAATTTAATTCGTTATAAAGCAATGACAAAAATGCTGCGCGGAAAAGTTGGCAACCCTACTGATCAGAAGCTCTGGTACGTTGGAAAAGTGGCTGATATCAGAGTAAAGGTCTTAATTAGCCAGTTCTGTAGGATGCATTAATCATCACGAAAGGAGCGTCTTGACTGCATATCCGAGGAGAAAATTCCTATGCTGCGATACTATGTGCTCGGATATAATATCTATAATCACGAGTCCTTTGTCCATTTCAGAGCATTAATTTGTGGCGCCAGCACCTTTTAACCTTCAACACTGTCGCTAAGTGCGAGAAGAACTGCATTCCGCCTGAAGATTACTCGAACGTTTCATAACAGAAACAGCAGAGTAGACACCGGAAACTGCGAAAGACATGTTACAACACCAACCAGTCTGCGCCTTATATTGTCATCGGACTAAACGGTCCACAACACAAGTACAGACAAACCTCCACCACTGTGCGACAGATTCAAAACAAAAATCTCTCTTTACTTACGAACGTTTCCAATTACTTAAGTAACAAGTCAGTAAAACATTTATTCGTGCGCACATAAATGGAACTGCGGCGTTGATGTAAGTATTTCTTGTGACAATACTGTACATCCTAGTCTTTCAATCGAATGAACACAAAAACTAGTCATAAAGAGCTAAAAATTGGCATTATCATCTCCGGAAAATCACAACAAGCCCAAGTCAAAATTCTATTGAGACTTTACTGTCGTACAAAGTAGCTTAATGAAAGTAGCACTGCGCAAAAGAGAAAGACGTGTTCCTGACAACGCAAGAAGCCGAAATTCACAAAGGACCCCCCCCCCCCCCCCCCCCCCGGTAGCTTAGTGATAGTAGTACCGAGCAAAACAGAAAGACGGTGTCTCTGATAATGCAAGAAAGCGAAATTTACAAAGCACCTCCGTCCGTTTACTGTAATTTTTTCCGCTCTACATACACACATACTTTTGCACTAATGTGTACACCTCCACCGAAAATCGCATCGCCAAAGAAAACACGAGCGGGCGGTTTATCCGTAGAAGGGCGGTTTTCTCCTGCAACCGGCTGCGGCAGTGGCAACTGATCGATACGGCCCTCTGTGGCAGCCAAGGTCTGCACTAAAATATCCTCCCTCCTCCTATTCATTTTTTCGTTACTCTCTCTTCAAGGAGAAGTGTGTCGTTAACTCTTTGCTGAGACGATAGATACATTATATACATATACTGGTGTAAGAGAGTAAACGCAGGAATAGTTGCGCAACTTCACAGAGTCTTCCATGTACGGATGGAGGACTTTCGGGATACGACTTTACAGTGTTGACGTATTCCCACCTCATTACGTAATGGATATATTTAAAGCCCCTGAAAACACGGAAAAACAGGCGATAATAGTAAACAGCTTGGCACGGTGGAAGATAGGTCAGAGTTGGAAGTCTCGTAGCAACGGAGCACTGTGGCTGATTTGACGAATGGAAGGAGTAATCGGTCGGGGCTCTACAGTTGCCTGTGACAGTTTACGACAGTCACAGAATGTCGAAATGAGGATGGCGGGGCGGGGATTTGAACCTGTGTCCTCCCAGGGCCTGGACGGGAGGCCGCGCCACGGCTCACGGCGACTGCAGAGACTCGAGCTGAGGTGATCGGGCGGAGCCGCGGGCTGCGCGTCGTAACGGCCGCCCCAATGACCCACATGCGGACGGCGCTCTCTCAGATCGCAACACGCGGCTCGGCACCGCACACCACGGCAAGCACCGAGCCGCTGCCTCAGCTCCCAAATTTCAGCGATTGGCGGGCCAAAAACAGAAAACTTCTTCAAAAGAAACGAGTGGTCCTTTCGAGTGGCTGCACATACATTTCACTTTTTTTTCGTTTTATTTTTCGCGAAACTTCATAATATTACGTAGAAAGTAAGAATACGGGCAGCGCAATGACCCCACTTTGGTAGGGATGTCGTTTCCCGTAGAGCGATTCCTATAACCTCAGGCCAAACCATTTCTGGGAGCCGGCCGGTGTGGCCGAGCGGTTCTAGGCGCTTCAGTCTGGAACCGCGCGACCGCTACGGTCGCAGGTTCGAATCCTGCCTCGGGCATGTATGTGTGTGATGTCCTTAGGTTCGTTAGGTTCAAGTAGTTCTATGTCTAGGGGACTGATGACCTCAGATGTTAAGTCCCATAGTGCTCAGAGCCATTTGACCCATTTCTGGGACGTGAGGGAGCAGCTCGCGACCCCTGAAATACAGCAAGTTTTACGTTAAACACTTGCTCGCCGTCCAGCATCCGAGAACGAGTACTAGTCTGCTCGATAAAGGCATATGAACGACGTCGCTGTTTGATGATCTGGAAAAAATAAGGTGTAACACTCGGACGTGGCTTGAAGCCCGCAGCTCCTACATGTCCAGTTTCGGAGAAAATTTCTACAGCTGCTTCAACCGCCATTCACAATACTTCGTGACAGTTTCACCTCGTGCAGATAAATCTTGTCAGGACGAGCGAGAGACTGCTCGCAGACCGACGCACGTGAAGCACAGGGTTGGCGCGCATTCGCTACGTTACGCGGCGCGGGCCTACTCTGGAGGGCTGGCTGCCCTCAGGGCGAGGCCAAGCGGCCCTGCCAGGCCCAAGGGCGGTCGGATCGGCGTTTCTGGGTCGCGTGGCGTGGCTGACACAACGGGGCGGCCGACCACCGGCTCCGCACAAACTCGGAACTGTCTGCTGCAGGGAGCCAGCCTGGTCAGTCTGTGGCTGCGTCTTACGCCGACTCTACCGCGGGGAATTACGGCAGGGTAAACGCCGAGCTGCACCGCGGTCCGGAGTTCGACAACGGCACGGCCCCCCTGTAACCAGGTGGCTCAGTCGGTTCAGAGGTCGCACCAAGGACAGGGTACGCCGCCTCCGACATGACAGGCGCGTTCACTATGAGAGCTTCTCCTTTAAATACACGTAGTTACTGTGCCGGAATACCAGACTTCGCGGTTAGATTTGATCCTACAGGATACAGCAACGGCGACTTCCTCCTTCGACATATTAACTAACTGGCCCACGCATTTTATGAAATGGTGCAACATGGGTGCTACTTTTTTCCTATGT